>NC_069682.1:24329002-25551859 GCF_023699985.2 Odocoileus virginianus | reverse complement strand
GTGGCCAAAGTATTGGAGTTTCAGCTTCAGTAATTTCAATGAATATTCAGGACTTATTTCCTTTAGGATTGACTGTTGGATCTCCTTGCAGTCCAAGGGACTCGCAAGAATCTTCTCCAACACCACAGTTCAAAAGTATCCATTCTTCAGCGCTCAGCTTTATAGTGCAACTCTCACATCCATACACGACCACTGGAAAAACCATAGCCTTGAGTAGACAGACCGTTGTTGGCAAAGTAATGTCTCTGCTTTTTAATATGCTGTCTAGGTTGGTCGTAACTTTCCTTCCAAGGAGTAAGTGTCTTTTAATTTCATGGCTGAAATCACCATTTGCAGTGATTTTGGAGCCCCAAAATAGTAAGTCTGTCACTGTTTCCATTGTTTCCCCACCTATTTGCCATGAAGTGATGGGACCAGATGCCATGATCTTAGTTTTCTGAATGTTGAGTTTTAAGCCAACGTTTTCACTCTCCTCTTTCACTTTCATCAAGAGGCTCTTTAGTTCTGCTTCGCTTTCTGCCATAAGGGTGGTGTCATCTGCATATCTGAGTTATTGATATTTCTCCCGGCAATCTTGATTCCAGCTTGTGCTTCCTCCAGCCCAGCGTTTCTCACGATGTACTCTGCATATAAGTTAAATAAGCAGGGTGACAATATATAGCCTTGACGTACTCCTTTCCCAATTTGGAACCAGTCTGTTGTTCCATGTCCAGCTCTAACTGTTGCTTTTGACCTGCATACAGATTTCTCAGGAGGCAGGTCAGGAGCTCTGGTATTCCCATCTCTTGAAGAATTTTCCCCGGTTTGTTGTGAACAACTTCATCAGAGCATCTAATGAAGGAATTTTTAGATAAGAAGAGATATCACAATGACCAAGGTCCATCAACTATTGTTTAAAAATTTTCCGAGTGCAACAGTGACCATCACCAGTTTTTTGAGTTTCTGTTCAACCACGGGATCGGAACCTGGTCAGCTCCTCTGGCGAACCCAGGGAGCTGCTGCAGCAACAGTACAAGGTGTTTCAGACACGCCTCACTGAAACCATTTGCCAGCGCAAGCGAGAACCTCAGAACCTCTGCTTGATGCTCAGATTTTAAATCAAAGGTAACATCAAAATCAAATCCAGGAAATAACTCAGCCTGCATGTCTAAGAATCAGAGTCCACAACTTTCTGGAGCAACACCTGCAGCTGGTGATAAAGGGTCGAACATGGAACAAGGAGTGATCACGATTTCTAAATCAGGATATTCTGCACACCCATCTGTGGCAGACTAAGCTGATGTTGAGCAGTTTGTCATATATTGCAAGGAGAAGCTTATTCGCGGAGAATCAGAGTTTTCCTTCAAAGAGCTGAGAGCCCAGAAATACAATCTACGGAGAGAGCATGAACAATGGGTAAATGAAGAGAGACATTATATGAAAAGGAAAGAAGCAAATGCTTTTGAAGAACAACTATTAAAACAGAAAATGGATGAGCTTCATAAGAAGTTACACCAAGTAGCAGAGATGTCTCTTGAGAACCTTCCCTCCTGCCAGGGGACGTCTGAAGTCAGTCCAGCGTGTTTGGGGCCACACACAGACTCCCAGCAGGAACTAAGAGCTCCAGGTCTTCCAGCCATCCCTCAGCAGACCTCAAAGAATGAGGACGAGAAACCCAGAGAGGCCACTTCTGTTCCTCTTATGGCAAATGCTGTCACCACTGCTTGGTGTTCCTAACCATCAACCAGAGTGTAGCTTGCCCGGTTCCTTTGGCAGGCCAGCCAGTGATGGACACCATGTTTTCAGGGGCCAGCAAAGATGCCAGGTGTGTGAACAAAAGTACTCATGAATTCAGGCCACAGAGTGGAGCAGAGATAAAAGAAGGGTGTGAAACACAGAGGTTATTAACACAAGTTCCTTTCACACAGCTCCAAACACATCACTGGCACTGGTTCAGGCAACACCATCCAAAGTGCAGCCATCACCCGTAGTGCACACAGAGGAAGCTCTCGGTTTCATCGTGAATATGTTTCAGGCTCCTACAGTTCCTGATATTTCTGATGACAAAGAGGAATGGCCATCTCTAGGTCAAAATGAAGATGCGTTGGAAACAAGTTTCAAAAAAAATGTAATATCTTATGGGGCTTGGGGAGTCAGTAAGATCATCTCTTTTTTGTCAACTGCTTTTCCTGTATTTGAAGATGGAAACAAAGAAAATTATGGATTACCACAGCCAAAAAAATAAACCTGCAGGAGCCAGGACCTTTGGAGAACATTCCATGAGCTGGTTTCCTACAAAACCAAATGAGGAGCATCATACTGATGAGTTTCTGGATGATTCGGCCGTGGGGGGGCATCCGCTGCAACAAAAGCCTGGTGCCCAGCCCCAAGAGCCCAGGAGACTTTACGCCGTGCAGATCGCGTCCACAGGCTTCCCATGGACTCCGTGCACCCACTGGAAGATAAAGAAATTATGGGAGGAAAGCAGCACACCCATATGGCTTTGGATTCTTTCAAAGGAAACAAGGTGGAACCCTTGAAAGAGAGAAAGTTTGGTCCAATTGAAGAGATAAGCCGAGACTAAGTGCGCCCCACAGATGTCCCTTCTGTGTCCTTGCTCTGTCTGGGCCAGCCTGCTGCAGCCGTGCTGACCAGCAAGGCAGAGTGGGACCTCAAGTCCTGTAAAGTCACAGACCCTGACTTTGCCACTGAAGAGGATCCGGCAGAAGCCAGCGCTGGGCTCCAGGCTGAGCTGATGCAGGCTGGCTCACTTGGGAATGTAGACCCTCCAGACTTCAAACTGTTGAGAATTCCTGGGATGAGGAGTTGATTCTCAAACTTTTATCTGGGCTTTCTAAACCAGTGAGTTCCTATCCAAATACTTATGAATGGACATGTAAGCTTCCAGCCATCAAGCCCAAGACTGAATTCCAACTAGGCTCTTTGCTGGTCTACGTTGATCACCTTCTTGGAGAAGGGGCCTTTGCCCAAGTCTATGAAGTTACCCATGGAGATGTGAACAATAGCAAAAATAAGGAGAAATTTGTTTTGAAGGTAAACAATCTATACAGTATAGAAATGAATTTTAGGAAAAAAAAATTAAACAGATGCGAGTGTGTTAAATGGAGAAGCTGGTCAGAAACCAGCTCTCCTGAACTCCAGGTGTGCATGCTCTCCAAAATGATGCCATCCAGATTACAAATGTGGAGCGCCCTCGATGTGAATAGGGAGGAAAAAAAAAAAAAAAAAATCAATCTTACAAAGGAAATTGGGCATCCTAAATTGGTTCAATGAAGTGGTGGACCAACTGCATATTCCACGAGGAGAATTGCTTTCTGCTGTCCTCAAGCAATAGAGGGAGGAAGAGTCTGCACATTCCACTAGGAGAATTGCTTTCTGCTGTCCTCAAGCAATAGAGGGAGGAAGAGTACATTACAATAGATGGCACTTACTCTGTATATGACTGAATTAAGAATTCTCCACATTGATGTATTCCTAACCACTGAATAGGGGGAAATCAGACTTAGTAATAGTCCCCTTCCTCTCTTGTAATCAACACTGCAGCACTGCCCTGTCTTTAGGAGAACTGTCTCACTGGTGTGAAGCAATGCCACCCTCCTCCACTGCGACCTCACAGACCCTCCCTGTAGCACAGACCCAGAGCTGTGGGCATCTTGGATTCAGTAAGGTTTTGCTTGTTCATATGGTTTGTGTCACAGACTGTTCCAGTGTGTATGTCCTCCCTGCCTCCCTGGAAGCCATAACCACAGCTGTCTTTCCCTCTCTCTGAGTGGATGGCTCAACGATCATGGAGGACTGGGTATATTTTAAATGTCCAGCTGACTCCTGGATGTTGGCTGGTGGTCATATTAAGAGAAAGGAGCCCCAAATACACCTCGATAATGCCGAGGCTAGCATTTTGACACACAGCTTTAGAAAATGAGCAAACTCTCAGAGACCAAAAAATGACTTTTGATTGGAAAGTACCCAGTGACTTTGGAGGTGGAAAAGAGGAGGTGGTGGAAGCTGACAAAATGAGTATGAATTCATTTGAAAGACTGAATGCAAGAGAAAAGTCAAGAAATGCTCTAGAAATTGTGAGAGAGACATATGCCCCTCCCATCCTTCTCCCAGTTAAACGTAAAATTATTGAAATTGAAGCTGTGGTTTTGGTACAAGAATAGACAGATCCATGAAACAGAGTGGAGATTTAAGGAAAAATTTGCCTCTATACAGCATATATTAAAAGTATTGTTATAATTAGCATAACATATGTTCAGCTGCTATAACAAAGAGGCCTCCCCAGTAAGGCACTCAAATGCAAAACAGATTTTTTTCCCTTCCAACTGATAATAGCCTAGAAGTGGGTGTCAGGGTCCAGGGTGGTCATAGGCAGCTCTGCTCTATGTGCCCATCCAGAAACCCAGTTATATCCATCTTATTGTGTTATCACCCCCGGGAAACACCCTCACCCAAGTGGTCAAAGCTGACTCACCAGCACAAGTCTATATTTAAGACTCTGGGAAGGGGGAGTAAGAGTGGAGGGGAAATGGGGCTTCCCTGGTGGCTCAGTGGTAAAAATAAATCCCCCTGCTAATGCAGGAGACAGATTCGATTCGTGATCCAAGAAGATCCACGAAACAATTTAAAAGAAAAGAGTGGAGGAAAGGGCAAAGAATTGAAAAACTCCTGAGCACACAGAGATTTGTACACAAATGTCCAGAGCAGCATTATTCATAGTAGCCAAAAATTGGAAACTTCAGTGTCCCTCAACTGATAAATGGATAAAGTGTGTTATACCCATACAATGGAATATTATTCAGCAATTAAAGAAAATGAAATAGTGATACATGCTGATATGGATGAATTTTGAAAACATTATGCTAAGTGAAGGAAACTGGACACAAAGGTCACATATACTACGATTCCATTTATATGAAATGACCACATTAGCCAATCTGAAGAGACTGAGAGTACTGTAATTAGCAGTTGCTTAGGACCAGGATGGGGAGCAGTAATAGGAAGTCACTGCTAAGGGATGCAGAGTTTCCCTTTGTAATGATGAATATGTTCTAAAATTAGATAGTGGTGATGGTGCACAACCCTGAATATATTAAAAAACCACTGACTTTTTCTAAACTTATATTTTTTGGCAGCATGTGGGATCTTAGCTCCCCAACTGTGTCCCCTGCCATGGGAGCACAGAGTCTTAACCACTGGACCACCAAGAAAATCACCTATACACTTTAAAAGGGCAAGTTTTATAGTATGTGAGTTATACCTCAGTCAAACTGTTAAAAAATTACAGTATAGTTGGACCCTCTTATCTTACTCTGTGTGACAATTCCAGATATTTCAAGGATTTAAATAAAAAACTAGAAAATTTGAAATTAATATTTATACAAGCTTGAGGAGAGAAAGGATTTCTTAAACATGATGCTGTAGGAAGAAATAATCAACTCAGAATTAATTAATTAATTAATTAATGGGCATACACACCAAGGAAACCAAATCTGAAAGAGACACGTGTAACCCAGTGTTAATCACAGCACTGTTTATAATAGCCAGGACATGGAAGCAACCTAGATGCCCATCAGCAGATGAATGGATAAGAAAGCTGTGGTACATATACACCATGGAATATTACTCAGTCATTAAAAAGAATACATTTGAATCAATTCTAATGAGATGGATAAAACTGGAGCCCATTATACAGAGTGAAGTAAGCCAGAAAGATAAAGACCAATACAGTATACTAATGCATATATATGGAATTTAGAAAGATGGTAACCATAACCCTATATGCAAGACAGAAAAAGAGACACAGATGTATAGAGCAGACTTTTGGACTCTATGGGAGAAGGCGAGGGTGGAATGATCTGAGAGAACAGCATCAAAACATGTATATTATCAAATGTGAAACAGATCGCCAGTCCAGGTTGGATGCATGAGACAAGTGCTCGGGGCTGGTGCACTGGGATGACCCAGCGGGATGGGATGGGGAGGGAGGTGGGAGGGGGGTTCAGAATGGGGAACACATGTAACTCCATGGCTGATTCATGTCAATGTATGGCAAAACCCACTACAATATTGTAAAGTAATTAGCCTCTAACTAATAAAAATAAATGGGGAAAAAAAAAGTATATTGGTTAAATAAATAAAAACAACAAAAAAAAGAAACAAAAAATTTAAAGTGTACTTCAAAAAGTTTACAAAGAAAAACAGCAAATGACAAAATGAGAAAAATATATGCAGAATAAATGATTTTTAAGAAAGAATATACTTATGACATATCCAACTCATAAATAAACAGCCAATAAACATTAATATGCTAAAAATTAAACCAAGAAATGCAAATTAAATAGTGGAAAGAAAATTATGGTTATTCAGTTGGCAAATATTGAAAGATAGCACCAGTGTTTCTCTTTGTGCTGAAGGGAACTCTTAGCCATTATGAATAGACATGTTCATTGCTACAGTATTTCTGATGACAGTTTGTAAATAAATACCAAATTTATTTAAAACTTTTGATCCAGCAATTTTACTTGAAGGAATTCATCTGTAAGAAAGAAAGATTTGCCCCAAGATCAAGGTACAGGGTGTTAATCACAATATTGTTTAAATATTTTTTAAAATTAGAATAATTTACATGTTATAATGTAAATTTATATTTACATTATAACATTCTTAAATTAAAATACTATATAGGCATTTTGTGTCTTAAAGACTTAAATATTTAAGACATGACACCATAAGACTCCTAGAAAGGAACATAGACAGGCAAAACATTCTTCGACATACCAGTGTTTTCTTAGGTCAATCTCCCAAAGCAATAGAAATAAAAACAAATATAAACAGATGAGACTGAATCAAACTGACAAGCTTTTGTACAGCAAAGGAAACCATAAACAAAACAAAAAGGCATCCTATGGACCAGGAGAAAATATTTGCAAATAATGTGACCAACAAGGGCTTAATTTCCAAAATATACAAACAGTTCATACAACTCAACAACAACAACAAAATCCAAATGAAATAATTTAAGTGAAGTAAATCAGAAAGAGAAAGACAAGTATCATATGATAACATCTATATGTGGAATTTAAAGGAAAAAGGAATATATCTATGAAACGGAAACAGACTCTCAGAGCAGACTTGTGGTTGTCAAGTCGGGGAGGTAGGAGAGGGGTGGATTGGGAGTTTGCAATTAGCAGATGCGAACTATTATTCATAGAATGGATAGACAACAAAGTCCTACTATAGTGCAGGGAACTATATTCAGTATCATGTGATAAACTATAATGGAAAAGAATGTGCAAAAGAATGCATATATGTATGTATAACTGAGTCCCCTTTTTCTACAGCAGAAATTAACACAACTCTGTAAGTCAACTAAACTTCAACAAGTTCTTAGAAAAGAATACTATACATCCCTTTTCAGTGGTATAAACAGAGATCAACAGTCAAGAGATGAAAAAAGCAGATGAACAAAAAAGAACAATATCAAATTGTTTTTTTTTAACATACGAACTCAAAAAAACGTTTAAGGGGACATACGCCCAACTACTGATAGCTACCTCTGAATGGTGAGATTATGGGAACTTTAAAATTTTCTTCTTGTTATTTATCTAAATTAACTTTCATGTAATGAACAGGGAATGAAAAGGAAGGCTATTCTTAAGACTTTTTAATAATGCAGAAAAATATTTATGGCATGAAGAAATGCCCATATTGTTAAAGCTGTGGTTTTTCCACTAGTCATGTATGGATGTGAGAGTTGGACCATAAAGAAGGCTGAGTGCTGAAGAATTGATGGTTTTGAACTGTGATGCTGGAGAAGACTCTTGAGACTCCCTTGGACAGCAATGAGCTCAAACCTGTCAATCCTGAAGGAAATCAACCCTGAATATTCATTGGAAGGACCGAGGCTGAAGCTGAAGCTCCAATACTTTAGCCACCTGATGTGAAGAGCTGACTCACTGGGAAAGACCCTGATGCTGGGAAAGATTGAGACAAAAGGAGAAGGGGGTGACAGCACATGAGATGGTTAGGTGGCATCCAATGGACATGAGTTTGAATGGACTGCAGGAAATGGTGAGGACAGAGAAGCCTGCTGTGCTGCAGTCCACGGGGTCGCAAAGAGTCAGACACGACTGAGCAACTAAATGACAACAATGTATTAAATAGTATGTTCAGCCTGATCATACTTTTTATTTCAGAAACTCCTTTATTTTTATAAAGTTAGATTCTTGGTCATTGTGTGCAACTATAGCCAAATTGCAGCATGTTCAAAAACATACCCACATCAACAACCTCCTACAGCTTTAAAAAGGTACAGACGTTGTGTTACCCATTGGCCTCATCACATTCTGTAAAAGCAATATTTATACAAGCGCACAGGAAAAAAGAAATTGTTAACAGTGGTTAGCTCTGGGTGGTAGAATTATATGTGACTGGAAAAATTATTTGTGTAAGTTTTCTAACATGAACACTTTTTTGTTGTTCAGTCACTCAGTTGTGTCTGATTTTTTGCAATCCTTGGACTGCAGCACACCAGGGTTCACTAACATTGTAAATCAACTATATTCAAATAAAAATTTAAATATTTGAAGGTAAAGGAAGAAAAGGTTCACAGGTCTATATTATGTGTATGTATGTCATGCTTACTGCTTAGATGCTGTTAGGAATACCTGAAATATCAATGTAAAGTCTTATAACACAGAGTTCCAAAGAATCGTATAAGCTCCAGTGAAAACATCACCTTGTTGCTCCTATAAGTACACTGAACCCCTTTATAGAGCTTGGGAAATCAGTGCTTCACTTTGAATGGGGGGGAAAGTCATTCTGCAGCTTAACACGAAAAGCATATCCTCTCTGTAGCTTGAAAGGACACTGGAGCTGATGATTTGTAAAAAATATATCAGCTGCAAGATAAGAAGAAACCCATCCGAGGTCTAAATGCATCTGACACATCAGTTTAAAAGACAATTCCATCAGGGCCCTTGGGATTCGGGGAGAATGGCTACCTAAGAAAAAGAAAATCGGTGGGTTCCTGTAATAAATGAAACCAAGACATGGGCAGCCAGGCCATGACAGTCTTCACTCACATGCTTATCCCTCTGTGCAAGGTGACAGGGACCTAACAGATGGGATTGATGACTGTCAGGCCCACAGGTAACACCCACTCCCCATGACTACCAACCAACACAGGTTGGACACATAGCACAGGCCAGGCACTGTCCTAAAGCTTTAAAGTCCAGTGTAACTCACCTAATCCACAAAGCCATCCTGTGAAGTAACTACTACATTTATCCCCATTTAACAGATGAAAAAAGTGAGGCAGTTTATTCCAGTTCACTAAGGAGTCGTTTTTAGCCAAAATATGAATCCAGGAAGTGTGACACCAGTTCCGATTCATCCAGACTTTCAGTAAAATGCTCAGAATAACCCCACTGAGGGCCAGGCCTATAGGAGTCGCCTTTACTAAGCCCTTTATTCTTGACCTCAAGGCTGGTCAGAGTGCCTTGACCAGCACTTCACTTTCCAGGGTGACCCTGAACCCCACAGACACGATACCCAGGAGGTTGGGCAGCATCAGCTGGAGAAGAAACCAAACCCACAAATCCCAAAAGACATTTAGCAAACCGACAACTATTTACCAGGCCACTACAGTAGGGGGTCCTGCCCCAGCAAAGGGGACTAAGAGTACCTAACAGGCCGTCCCTGCTTTCCGGGGTGAATGAGGGCATAGAACATCACCCAGCACAATTACAGAGCCTGGACAAGCTCCAGGAGCTCTGGATCCTCAGGTTCCTCTAAATGCCACTAGAAAATATTCAGGAAAAAAAAATTCCAGCCCCATGCCCAAACTGTTGTTTACATTGCATTTTTATTTACATTGTATTTTAGTTTGCACAAAAGCATTGAACCAGGAACGATAACACTGTCCTAAGTACTTTACAGGCAAGAATTCAGTTGATCTCAATTCTAAGCTTGAAAGTACTACTAGGATCCTTCCCATTCTACAGATGAGGAGACTGAGTTAGAGAGCTTAACTAACTTGCCCAGAGTGCTAATAAGTAGCAGAGATGGGATTCAAACCCAAGCATCTGATCTAGAGCCTGTGCTTCTTGTCTCTGTGCTATAGGATGTACTTCCAGGTACATGTCTTGGATGTCTGTTCTCTGTCAGACCTTGTTTTAAGTACTTTAACTAAATCATGTTATTTGAAATACCCTCAACACACTGTCAGAAAGAGCCAGGGAAATAGCCAGTGTCTTAACCTGAAACAGGTTCTTTGTTAAAAGGATTCCAAATGTACACAGCAGAGTGGTTAGCAGATAGACTTTTGTCATCAGATTGACCACAGTTTAAATATTGACTCAGCTATCTTTTTTTTTTTTTCCTAATATTTAGTTATTTGGCTACATCTTAGCCTGATCTTAGTTCCCTGACTAGGAATGGAACCCAAGTCCCCTACATTGGAAGGCAGATTCTTAACCACCAGACCACCAGGGAAGTCCTGTCAGCTATCTTTTTATTTCTAATTTCCTTCCCCTCTTCACTGTCCATCTGTCCACTCAAAGAATTAGAAGAAACACACTGAAATGCGGGTCAGACTATCCCCAGAATGATGCTGCTGCTGCTGCTAAGTCACTTCAGTCGTGTCTGACTGTGCGACCCCATAGACGGCAGCCCACCAGGCTCCCCTGTCCCTGGGATTCTCCAGGCAAGAACACTGGAGTGGGTTGCCATTTCCTTCTCCAATGCATGAAAGTGAAAAGTGAAAGTGAAGACGCTCAGTTGTGTCCAACTCTTAGCGACTCCATAGGCTGCAGCCTACCAGGCTCCTCTGTCCATGGGATTGTCCAGGCAAGAGTACTGCAGTGGGTTGCCATTGCCTTCTCCCCAGAATGATGAGAGCCACTGAAAACCCTCCACGTCAGTGGGGAGACATTTGCTGCAGGTGGCAGGGCTGGGGAAGCCAGAGGGCGTGATGCCCCAAATCAGTGACTCTCAGAGTATGATTCTCCAGATGGGCGGCAGCAGCATCACCTGGGAAACTTGTTAGTGATGCAAAACCTCCTGCCCCGCCCCCTCCCCAGGTCTGCTGACCCAGTAGATCTGGCGGGAGGCTCAGTGAGTTTGGACGAGGCCTGCAGATCACCCAGATGCACGCTGAAGTTCGAGAGCCACAGCCCCAGGAGAGCTGGGCGATATGGAGGAGGCCCCAACCTCAGAGCACGACGTGGACAGCCAGTAACTAGTGACTAAGGATAACAATATGAATTCGTTCCCTTAACAAGTCAGGGTGGATTCAGTGCTTTCCCCGGGCTAGCATCACTGCCCCTGGCCTTCTGATTGGAGGGAACCAGGAGGTATTAATCACAGAAGCTACTGGAGGTGCCAGTCCCCCAGTGGCTGGTTGGAGGCAGGGCAAGCATGTGAAGTTCAGACCTGGGCCCTCTCTATTTTAACTGCTGGACAGAGGCCCCTAGAGGGCAGGGACTAACCCCAGAACTCTCACTCCCTTGGGCCACATGCTTAGCTGGCCACTCCCGCCCCTAGACTTGTTTAGCGCCTGTTCCTCCTGGACTTCCCCTCCACCCCTTCTGTGGTTGCCCTGGACAGTCACATAACCCACTCCATGGCCTTGACCAGCACTCTGCCCTCCAGAATGACCCTGAACCCCATAGACACAATACCTGGGAGGTTGGGCAGCATCGCTGGAGAAGAAACTAAAAGACATTCAGCGAACTGACAGCTATTTACCAGGCCACTATGGCAGGGGGTCCTGCCCCAGGAAAGGGGACTAAGGTACCTAACTTGCAGTCCCTGCTTTTTAGGGGTGGATGAGGGCATAGGACATCACCCAGCACAATTACAGAACCTGGACAAGCTCCAGGAGCTCTGGATCCTAAGGTTCCTCTAACTGCCAATAGAAAATATTCAGAAAAAAAAGTCCAGAAAGTTTCAAAAATCAAAACTTGAATTTGCCCCATGCCTGGCCTGCTATTTACATTTCATTTACATTGTGTTTGGTATTAATGGTATTAGGTAGGTTATATGCAAACATTAGGCCATTTTATATAAGGGACTTGAGCAGGCAAGGATTTTGGTATCCGTGGGGTTTCTGGGAATCCATGCCCTGCAGACACCCAGGGCTGACTACAGAGACATGGGAGGAGGTAACGCTTGCAGCCAAGTGGTCAAAAACCTTGGAAACTAGAGTAACAAATTCCAAACAGATTCTATAGGCCAGGGTTTCCCAAAGTGGAAGTATATTTCTCAGAATATTCTCTAGGTAGAATTTTAATAGATGTTATGGGACAGTCCTGGGGTCGCAGAGAGTCGGACACGACTGAGTGACTTCACTTCATGGGACTAAAAGAGTTCTAGCACCCGTACCAACAGGTAAGTCTCAGGACCCCAGTCAGGCATCCTGCAAATCCACTCAGTTCTGACAGTCTCTACCCAGAGATAGCATCAGATTCCACAGCTTAGGGGCTTGGTCCTATAAGACTGCCCCTGCTCCATTCAGCTTAGTCCAGGTTGTCACCTATGCTTCTGATCAACCAGCTATATATCAGAGGTTGCCACAGCTTTCTCAGGTTTGAGTAATTTCTCAGGTTTGAGCTGCTAGAGCAGCTCATAGAAACATTTTATTCACCAGATGATTATTGCTGTTCAGTCACTAAGTCTGTCTGACTCTGCGACACCAGGGACTGCAGCATGCCAGGCTTCCCTGTCCTTCCCTGTCTCCTGGAGTTTGCTCAAACCCACGACCACTGTGTCAACTTTCACTTTACTATACCATCAGGAGAGGATGTAACTCGGGAACAGCCAGACTGACGAGATACGCAGGGAAAGGGAAGGGAGTCTGGGAAGTCCACGTTCTCTCCAGGGACCACTGTCCTAGCACCTCCATGTATTCATCAACCCAGAAGCTCTCTAACCCCCTCCTTTTGATTTTTAATGGCTTGACATCCTTACATAGGCATGATTGATTACATCATTGGCCACTGGCCCCTCTCTGCTGGGTTAGGGGGTGGGATTAAAAGTTCCAACCCTCCAATCACAGACCCCATGGCAACCAGCTCCCACCCTTAAGTGCCTCCAAAAGTCACCTCGTTAGTGTTAACAAGAGACACCTTTGAGGCTATCACCACTTAGAAAATCCCGAGTTCAGGAAGCTCTCTGCCAGAAACAGGATGAAAACCATGTGCCTATTTCTTACCATAAATCACAATATCCCAGACAAAAGAGTCTTGTAGTCTCATAGGTTTTAGATGTCCTGGATTGGATGGTTTCACAGGTACCTTACCTGCAGGTATCTTACCTCTTCAATTGTGAATCTCTGGAGGGGTACGTCACAGGCTACATTTTAACAAACATTTCAATACAGAACCCTTTTACTGAGGGCTAGTGCACCATGTCACAAGCTCAATTTGTAGATTCCAGTCAGTGGGTCAGCGGGTCTGTTCCTGCTGTGATTTCCTCAGCAGTTTTTTTGAAAATACAGCTTCGGAGGTCTCCTCACGGCTCCTCTGAAGCAGTTACTGCCCCAGGTGAGTCTAATATATCATCAAGCTTGGGAGCGACTGGTTTTCACTGTTGTAGCTGAATTCTAAGGGCCAGTGAAGATGATAAGGGACAGCTGGGGTGAAGAAGGAGTTATAGGCAAGACTGTAGGGTTTAGGTATGGGGCCATGAGTGGGATGGGGATCAGTGAGGGAATGTGGGAGCTGGGAGGCGGGTCTAGGGCACTGAGGGAATATGGACGCCCTGTGGGGGAACAGAGGTACACAAAGTAAGGAACAGAGACTGGAAGGAAAACCTGTAGAAACAACCTGCACAACCACGGGACCCGTGGTTCACAGACTATCTTCCAACATACCAGGTGTCTTTCTTACAATCGATGAGGTGGGGAGGAAAATTACTTCTGTTTTCCTTGGTTTAAGGAAACCCAGGCTATGTGGACAGGAGTTTGTTTTTCTTTACATTGTCCCATATCCAACTCCTCTCTGCACTCTGAGGAATTAGTTGAGGTGAATGAGGACCATCAGCATCCCAGGCAGCAGACATCAGCCCAGACCATGCTCCGGGCCCAACGTCACTGTTGTCACTGCCGTGCAGGCCCTGGGAGGCCATTTGCCTGCCCTTTTACCAAATCTGGCTCCCCGGCCTTCTCTCCTGACCATGGTGTGAGCCACCCTGTCTCCCTCCAAACCAACCTTTTCTAAGTTAGCTAGGGTAGGCTTCCATGGCTTGTAAGAAGCTTGGCTTGAATGAGAAAGGTTAAGTGTGGGTATGAACCTCCATTTCAAAATTCATAATTCACATCTTCCTCTGTGCCCAGCCGGAGGACTGAAAAAGTATAATGAGTTCGATTTTAGTCTTCTGATAGTGTCATTGATGAATGTCCAAGTGGGAATTTCTAGTAGGCATTTGGAGATAAAGGTCTAGTCTATGGGGTAGAGGTCAAAGTAAAAATATGGATTTAGTAGGGATCGATTCCACTAAAAGCATGGATATGAATGAAAGAGCTTGTAACGTAGGTCAAGTCGTGACAGCAAGCACTGAACACATTTTGGTGAGCCAAGGTGAACAGATTTGTTTGCAAAGTCCTAAGAAAACCCTGGAAAGAGAAGAAACACAGTTTGGCAGAGGGAAGTGGAAAGGCAAGACATTTGAGAAGATTCAGAGTCGGATGCCACCTGTGTTTAGAGAGGCAATTTCTTAATACTGAAAAGTGACAGTAATACAAAAAAAGCAAAACTTTCATTCAACAGTATGTACAGTATGATACCATTTTGTTTTTTTAAATATATATATTTGCATCAGTCTGGAAGGATCTACATCAAAGCATTTGCAGTTATTATCTCTGGATGCTGCAATGACAATATTGGCTTCTCTGTTTTCTTTTTTTCCACATTAACCATTCACTGATTTTTTTCCAGATACAATTGATAAACCACAAAATTCACCATTTTAGAAGGTACAGTTCAGTGTTTTTGAGATTATTCACAAAGCTGTACAACCATCATCACTATCTAATTCCAGAAAATTTTCACCATTGCAAAAAGAAATCCTGGGGACTTTCCTTGTGGTTCAGTGGCTGAGACTGTGCTCCCAATGCAAGGGACCTGGGTTTGATCCCTGGAGAACCAGGGAACTACATCCCACATGCCACAATTTAAAAGAACCTGAGTGCTGCAAAGAAGATTGAAGTTCCAGAATGCCACAACTAAGACCTGGCACAGCCAAACAAATATTAATAAATATTAAGATAAACAAAACAAACAAAAAAATACCTTATATCCATTAGCAATCACTCCCCATCCCTGCCCTCCCTCCCAGCCCCAGGCAATCACTAATTACTTTCTGTCTCTATAGAGTTGTTTATTCTGGATGTTTCATATGAATGAAGTCATGCCTTTTGTGACTGATTTCTTCACAACTAGAATCATGTTTTCAAAGTTGATCCACTTGTAGCTTGTGTCCACACCTTACTGTTGCCAAATAAAATTCGATGGTATGGCTGTTCAACATTTTTTTAAAATCTATTTCATCTATCATGTCGATAGACAATTGAGCTGTGTCTTTCCATCTTTTGGCTAGGGCCTCCCAGGTGGTTCAGCGATAGAGAATCCGCCTGCAATGCAGGAGACTGGGGTTCAATCCCTGGATTTGGAGAAACCGCTGGAGAAGGGCATGGTTACCCCCTCCAGTATTCTTGCCTGAAGAATCCCATGGGCAGAGGAGCCTAGTGGGCTATAGTCCATGGGGTCGCAAAGAGTCAGACGTGACTTAGCGACTAACACTTCACTTCAGCAATCCTGAAGTGAACATTTATGAACAAGTTTTTGTATGCATGCATGTTTTCACTTCTCCTGAGTATACACCTAGGAATGGGACTTCTGGGCTGTATCTATGTTTAACTTTTGAGGAGCCACAGAAGAGTTTCCAAAAGGTCTGTGACCTTTGACATCCCCACCAGTAATGTAGGAGCATTCTGGTTGCTTCCCCTTCTCCCTAAAACCTGTAAACGTACAAACTTCACTTTTTAGAAAGGATGGAGTGCACATGTGCTAAGAGGGACCCAAGATTCATCTTTTTTCCCCCCAACAAATTTAATCCTTTTTTGTGATTTTTTTCCAGATGAGAGATAAAGCATGCAAAGATTCCCTTTAATAATGACAGAGACATTGGCATTTACTGGATTTTTATTTGGCCTCCGGGAGGTTAATGTTGAACTTTGTGCATGTATTATCCCACTGAATGTTTTTGGCTGTGCTGGGTCTTCTATCCAATGTTCAGGCTTCTCTAGTTGTTGCATGTGGGATTTAGTTCCCTGGCCAGGGACCGAACCCATGCCCCTGCTTTAGCAGGTGGATTCTTAATGACTGGACCACCAGAAAAGTCCCTATCCCATTGAATATATACAGGAAAACCCTGAGCTTGGAACCTATTCTAGAGAGGAAGACGATGTGGTTTTGAGGTGATGTGACTTGAGCAAAACTTCTGCCCCAAAGCTGAAATTCTTAACCATCCACTGTGACAGCTCAAAACCCACCTTTCCTTTTGCTGTTTCTGGCTGTACACACCATGTGTCATTTCCATATTTTCCTAGGGGGGAAAATCTTTCTCCAGGTGATTTTTCACAAGTCAGTCAGGTATAATTTATCATACTCTGAGTGCCAACGAATTCTGGAGCTGCAAAACCTATAGCCTATGTATAAATAATCGGACTCAGTGGTGTAAACATTAATTCAATGCTTTAAAAAAAACCAAAAAACCTTGTTTCTCTTAGTTGATATAATACTTCTTTTCTTCTGGATCTTTTATTGGCTCATTGGCACCAATAGGAATGGGTTTTTTTTTGTTGTTGTTTTTGTTTTTGTTTTAGGAATGGGTTTTAAAACTGATTAGCCCGGAGAAAGACACTGTAATCAAATAAATCTCAAGTTAGCCATGCTTTCCATTCTGTTTAGAAGTGAGTTTTTTTTTTTCACCTGTGCCTTGTTTCCCAAAGAAAGCGTGGTAGCTTTTGTGTCTGAAAACACATTCGCTTCTGTGGTTTTCTATGCCGGTAGAACCAATTCTGTTTGTAACTGGCCCATTTCAGCTCCTGAGACAGCCCTGTGGAGGAAGAGGGATGTGAATAAGATCTGAATAAAGCATATTATTAGATCTCCAAGAGAATCAATAGAATCTAATGTAGTTTTCCTTGCCTTGCATCAATAAAGCAATGTTGTCACGGAGGCATTACAATCTTGTCTTCTCATGTGGGTCTGAAAGCTTGTTTTGTGCTGCTGGTGGTGCTGCTGGCTGGTTTGCCCGCGTCGTCTGTCCTAAGGACTGATTTGCTTGGTTCTGAAAGGCATAATTGCTGCATCCATAATTTAAGGCTCAGAACACCTAAAGTGTTCTGGGGGAGACAAATAGATGTTATTTTTATTATCTGCGGTTTATATAAATAAATGTTAACCTGGAAAGATGACATGGTCTAAGTCACACATTCAGTTGCATTTGGCAGGTCGATGCACAATTCTAGGCTGAACCTTAATCTGCGTAAAAGTGGGAGAAATCTGGGAAACCACAGGCTCACCCATTATTTCTCTGCTGGTGAAGTTGAGACCAGTTGGTAAAAGACTGCAATAGGTTGAACTGGCCCCAGAATTCATATGCTGGATCCCTACATCCCAAGTACCTCAGAATGTGGCTGTATTTGGAGATAGGGCCGTTAAAGAGGTAATTAATTTAAAGTGACATGATTAGGGTGGGCCCTAATTCAATATGACTAGTGTCCTTGTAAGAAGGGGAAATCTGGACACAGACATGCACAAAAGGAAGACAATGCAAAGACATGGGGAGGGGGTGGGGAGATGTCCCTGGTCATCCAGTGGTTAACTGCCAATGCAGGCGACACGGGTTCAATCCCCGGTCCAGGAAGATCCCACATACCACCTAGCAACTAAAGCCTGTGGGCCACAACTACTGAGCCTGAACTCTAGAGCTGGTGAGCCACAATAAGAAAGCCACTGCAGTGAGAAGCCCACACACCACAACAAGAGAAAGCCTGTGTGCAATAACAAAGACCCAGCGCAGTCAAAAATAAATTAAATAAATGAAAAAAAAAAAAACCACAGGGGGACGACGGCCACCCACAAGACAAAGAGAGAGACCTGGAACAGACCATTCCCTCATTGCCCTTAGAAGTAACAGACCCTGTCCACACCTCAATTTCACATTTCTAGCCACCAGAACATGAGACAAGAAATTTCTGTCGTTTAAGCAGCCCGGTCCCTGGGGGTCTGAGCGAAGGGACACAGGTGCCTCTGCTGCTGCTTTGGTGCTGATGGCCCCATGTCAGAGGCCCCAGGCCTCCTGACGCTCATCTCAGTGCCCCAAGGTGGTGCCTATGAGGCTTACTGAGCGAAACCCAGGGACCACAGACATACCAACTGTTCAGTGCTCAAATGCGTCATGTTTTATCTTAGATTCCATGGAGATCAGCCTTCTCTTTGGTCAGGATGTCATCCCTCGGCAAGTCTGAATGCAGGATTTGAAATTCGAACCATTTGGTCAACTAGTCTGGTCATCCTAGCTTTCCTGCTCCGGGGCTTCTTGCTGGGGAAATTCTCTCCAGGGAAACCTTCACTCCTGTCTGGGTTCCCAGAAGTTGCATCCAACCAGACCTTCTGTTCAGACATCCTATGATTTTGTGAAAGAGGCCCCTTTGCTCTTGTTAGGCATGCGTCCCTCTTTCATGGGGCAGGGTCCTGCCTCTCCACTGGGGCCCTTTTTCTAAAGAAGGAAGAGGACAGAGTAACAAGGCACCATATGAAGTGCACCATCTCAGGTGCACTTCACATGCACTTCACATGATTAAGGCACCATCTCACTTAATCTTCATAATCTCCCTGAGGAGGGGCAGCTACCACTGCCTCCATTTGCTAGATGCAGTAACTGAGGCACAGACCGGTTAAGTGCTCGACCCCAATTCACATAGCTCACAAGCTGGGGAGGCGGGCAACTTTGCTTCTGCTCTCTGACTCAGGCCTGGAAGCTTCAGGCACCACTGCTCCATGAAAGGGTGGTCTGCAGCAGGAGGCTCCCTGAGGGCTTGGTCACTGCTCCAGAATGGGATAGAGACAGATCACAAGAATGAGCGCAGCACTTAGGGGCATCCACGCCAATTCAACAGCAGTGCTAGGTCCATGAAGCCTTATCATTAAAAAGAAACGGGTTGTATTTTATACAAGCATCTCATTTTTTATCTTATTTGCAATCAAATCTCATTGCAAATAAGAAAACTGGTCCTTGGGATATCCCTGGCGGTCCAGTGGTTAGAACTCCACACTTTCAGTGCTGAGGGCCTGGGTTCAATCCCAGGTCAGGGAACTAAGATCCCACAAGCCATGCAGTATCCCCCCCCACAAAAAAAGAATGAGATCATTTTTATACAACACAACATGCACAAGGCTGACTGTGCTGTTGCTTTAGAGGAAGGTCCAGATGCTGTAGAAGTTTATGAGCAGCCATCCCAGCTCTCGACAACCAATGGAAGCCTGCAGCTCCCATCACTCATTTCTCAATTATCCTGGGAGAAGTAGGTCAGGAATGGAAGCAGGCCCGGGAGGCTGGGGGCTGTAGCAGGACAGCAGGCGACTGGCCCTGCCATCAACGATGGTGATGTTGGGTAAGTCCATGACCCGCCCTGCACCTGGGTCTCCATGAGGGTTTGGAGCCTTGTGACCCCATCCTTCTTGATGAAGTCACTTTCTGCAGCAGCCATCCGGTTCTTTACGTAATCAAACAAGAAGCCAAATGGACTGAAATGAGCCTCCCTTCCTGCTCCCTTCATTCTCCAGGCTGTGCTGTTAATAGGAAAGTAGCAAGAAGGTAAACAGCCGAGAGAAGGAAGAGACCCGAGCCCTGACAGCCAGTCCTCTGAGATAAACCTGCCCCCAAGGACTAGGGGAACGGTGGCTTCAGCCTCCTGGAATTGTCAGCAAACTCTGTGCTTGTCTCTGAAGTTCCATTGCCCAGGAAGCTGTATCTGGTTTCTCTTTCCTGCTCAACAGATACCCGTGGTTTCCACTGGCCTCACGCCACACCCCCTCCTGTGGTTCCTTCCTCCTTCCTCTCCTGCAGCCTGCCTGCTCTTCCTCCCATGGTCCCGGTCCTCCCGTCCCGTCCTTTAACACCCACCTAGCATTTACAATGGACAAAGCACATTCATCGAATTCTCGCGATGTTGATGTACTGGCTTCTGAACAAAAATCACCAGATCTGAGTGTAATTTTTGCCCTGCAAAAATTGGGTCATGCAATCAAGGATGGTTTATGTACATAAAGTACCTCCTGTGGGTCTGGCAAACCTCATGAGGCCAGGGGTGGGGAGTAAGCTCCTTTTCATAAACATGGAAGGAGGCTCACTTGGGTGCCTGGGTACAGCAGGATGACTTGGGGTGTCCACTGGGCTTAAAAAAAAACAAGCACAGGATGGTCACGTGCTGACTCATGGTCAACGCAGTGCAAGAGGCAGAGGCAGCTCAGCCCTGGATCTGTGTGGTACCAAAGGCCCTTCTCCTTCACCAGACGTCCTGCCCTGGCCTCTGTGCTTACCCCTTTGGGGTGTGGCCTTTAGGATGCCTGAGCAGCTAGTGAGAGAGGCAGATCTAGAGCCTCTGGGATGCCCAATGGAGAAGGAGGATCCAGACCAGAAGGACCAGGTCTCCACCCAAAAGCCGCAGAGGCTTGCCCCCTAACCTGGACAGCAGGTCAAAGGCGGCTGCCGGGATCCTGGGGTGGTTCCATCTGGAAGTAGGGGTGGTGTGTTGTTGTGAGATCCCGGTGACTTGGGACTGGATACTTAATGGGGTTGAGGACACTAACAGGTCAGTCCTGCCTCACATGCCAGTAGGGCCCCCCGAAGAATCACTGAGTCCCTAAAACCAGCTCTCTTTTTGCATTCGACCCCTCAGGGCTGTCTTGCCATTGACCCAGAGGACACCGTCCAGCGCTTCTGGAGCCTGCGGCCTGCTTTCAGGCTGCTGGAGAAGCAAGGCATTCAGAAACCCGTGACCACCCCTGCCTGTGCTCGGGGCTTTTAATCTCCTTAATTGAAATTGATTGGCCTCTTGGAGGCAGCACTCCATTGGCCCTGGGCTTCAGCACGTGATGGACTCTGGTTTCATTCTTTTAAAGTCCAATCGACACCCCAGGGCATTTGATCTCCCTGAATCCTGGGCCCCTTTCCTAACCAGGAGCAAAATCAGAAATAGGCCCACTGACAAAACAGCTCAGGAAATAAAAGCGTCTGATAAAAATAAGGGGAGTACATTCCTGTCCCATTGTGGCTTGGCATGACTCAAAAGGCTGGTCAAAAACCCCATTACCTAGGAGAGATGCAATCACCCGGGGACGGAGCCGCAGCGGGGGCTGTGAGTGCCTCTGCAGCTCACAAGATAAACAGGCTGGGCTGCAGCGTCTCGAGTGGCTGCGGAAAAGATAAAAAGGGAAGAAAAGTGAAAGCACATCTTCAGTGAAAAGAAAACTGAACACGCAGAGAATAGTTTGGGTGTCCAGATTTGTGTTCATCCAGACACATAACAGTCCTCCCCGAAGTGGCTGGAGCTGCTTCACAAACCGGTTTGGCAGGTCATAGCTCTTGGCAAAGCTTCTGATAGGGCCCCTTCCTCACCAGGCTGATTACATATCCTGGCAAATAGCCCTCTGGGAGCTCTCCCGGGAAGGGCCGTTGGGTCATTTCACCAACCGGGCACCTGGCTTGAAAGGGCCATGCCAGGGGACTGGGCCACCTTCTGGCTTCTAGCCTCTGCTCTCTGTCTCCACACTGGCTGCACAGGTGGTACCTGGAAACAAGACGCACCTTAGAGGTAACAAGACAGCGCTGACAAGTCAGGTAATCATTAGGAGTGACAAATTCATCCTAAGACCATCCTGCAGCCCCGCCTTCTAAAGATCAAGTCAAAGGGACCACGATATGCCATTCCCAAATACACTACTTTGGCATCAGGATTATTACTGATTACAAACTGAAGGCAAGCGAGAATCAACACAGTGCTAAATGAGTTCTCTTCCCTCCCCTTTTCTGCCTAAAAACAGGGCATAAAATTCCCTTGGGGAAGGTTTCCCTCCTCCTGTACTAGAAAGAGATTCTTATTACCAAGACAGAGTCATCACCAAGACGATTCTGCATACACAGACCTTGTTAAAGTAACCCTCGGACTTCCCTGGTGGTCCAGTGGTAAAGAATTCTCCTGCCAATTTGGGGAACATGGGTTCAGTCCCTGGTCTGGGAAGATCCCATATGCCTTGGAACAATTAAGCCCATGTGCCACAACTACCGAAGCCCTTGCACCTAGAACCCAGGCTCTGCAACAAGAGAAGCCACCGCAGTGAGGAGGCCAAGTAACCACAACTAGAGAGTAGCTCCCTGCTCACTGCAGCTCGAGAAAAGCTTGCACAGCAGTGAAGACCCAGTACAGCCAGAAATAAATCTATAATCTTAATAAATAAATAACCCTCATCTTCCATTAGTTTTCCCCCCTTATATTTCCTCGTCACTTCTCCACAAGGTATCATCCCTAGAAGCCCAAACCTGCTTTCCTTTGTTGAAGATGACATATAAATCCCCGAATCAAGTCTACCTTGAGTTTCACTTTTTTCTGTGAACTCCAAGTAAAATATTAATAAAATTTGTCTTCCTTTTCTCCTTATAACCTGTCTTTTGCTGTTTAAATTCGTAGGCCCTCGAGTACTGAACATAAGAGGGTAGTGGATAAGTTTTTCCTCCCTCCTAGAAAGTCCACAGATCCAGATTTTAAAAGGGATCCAGACTGTTTGCTTCAGAAAGTTCTATTTTCAAATAGATTCAAGTTGAAAGTGGCTCTTAATCCTCACTTTGTCCAACAGCAGAAGCATTAAACCAGAGTGAACTCTGTAGAAACAAGAGCTGCATCATGGAGCTAGTGTCTAAGAATGCCTAATGCACAGTAGGCACTCAATAAACAGCTCAGTGAATAAATCAATGGATGGATGGATGGTCAGATGGATGGATGTTGGGTCAAATAAGGTTGGAGCAACTGCATCACGCAGAAAGTAAAATTGTGGACTTCCCTGGCGGTCCAGTGGTTAAGAATCCACCTGCCAGTGCAGGGGACATGGGTTTGAACCCTGGTCTGGGAAGATTCCACATGCCTTCAATTCCACTAAGCCCTCGAGCTACAGCTACTGAGCCCACGCACCATAACCACTGAAGGCCTAGAGCCCGTGTTCTGCAACAAGAGAAGCCACTGCAATGGGAAGCCTGTGTACTGCAAATAGAGCAGTCCCGGCTTGACACAACCAGAGAAAGCCCACATGCAGCACAGTGCAGCCAAAATAAATTAATTAATCAAAATGTTTAATTTTTTTTAAAAAAGTAAAACTGTAGCTTATTAAATACAGGCTCCCGTAATATATCACCAAGACAACCTGTTGATAAAGCAAAGCTTCCAGCAGTAACAGAGGTCATTACTCGCCAGTCTCAACAGTGTCTCTGAGTCGGGCAGGTTATTTATCAGGTTGAAGGTGGGTCTTTCAGTGTGGGGCTCATTAGGATTGTATAGGTTCTTGATGTAATAGCTCAGGATTGTGGGCACAGCAAGGTGTGGTAACAGTCATTTGATGTTATCTGCTGAAAAGCTAAGCAGTTTTAAGTGGGTTTAGGAGAAGTTCCTAAAACCATAAAATTATTTACAGCTTTTATCTTCTTGGGCAAATGTTTCTACAATCGTTAAGTCATGTTGGTAAAGACAGGGGAATCAAGTCATCAGTGAGGACTGCATGGTACTAGTCACACTAGTACAGACGTAAGTAAGCTTGGTGGATGTGGATGTGTTCGGGCCTCAAGCCAATGACCTTAAGTAAAGCGTTCTCCTTCCACCCTGTGACAAGAAGTAAAAACCATGTCTGTCCACAGGAGCACAGCAAACTTAAGTGGGCTCTAGGCTATGTGCGGCGGCTAATTTCATATGATATCACTTATATGCAGAATCTTAAAAAAAATTGATACAAAGAACTTATCTACAAAGCAGAAACAGAAACACAGACTTGGAGAATGAATTTACAGTTACCAGAGGAATGAACTGCCCGGAGGTATGAACTGGGAGTTTGGGACTGACATACATACACTGCTACTAACTCCGGGAGCTAGTGAAAGACAGGGAAGCCTGGCGTGCTGCAGTTCATGGGGTCGCAAAGAATCGGGCACAACTTAACAACTGAACAAAAATGTACCTAAAAGAGATATATCAACATGGACCACTGTATAGCACAGGGAACTCTGCTCAATATTCTGTAATAGCCTCAATGGGAAAAGAATTTGCAAAAGAATAGAAAAAAACAAAAAGCTTAATATGTATATCACATAGAGCTTTGTAGCTACAATAAAAATATAACTGTGATAGCAGTTTAAAAAATGTTTGTCCACAGGAGTACAGGGTATGTGTGGTGGCTAATTTCTGGTTAAATAGAAGTGATACATGCTAAACCACCCATGGGAGAGGTGATTTTTTTTTCATTTATTTTTATTAGTTGGAGGCTAATTACTTTACAATATTATAGTGGTTTTTGCCATACATTGACATGAATCAGCCATGGAGTTACATGTATTCCCCATACCGATCCCCCCTCCCACCTCCCTCTCTACCCGATCCCTCTGGGTCTTCCCAGTGCACCAGGCCTGAGCACTTGTCTCATGCATCCAACCTGGGCTGGTGATCTGTTTCACCCTAGATAATATACATGTTTCGATGCTATTCTCTTGAAACATCCCACCCTCGCCTTCTCCCACAGAGTCCAAAAGTCTGTTCTGTACATCTGTGTCTCTTTTTCTGTTTTGCATATAGGGTTATGGTTACCATCTTTCTAAATTCCATATATATGTGTTAGTATGCTATAATGGTCTTTATCTTTCTGGCTTACTTCACTCTGTATAATGGGCTCCAGTTTCATCCATCTCATTAGAACTGATTCAAATGAATTCTTTTTAATGGCTGAGTAATATTCCATGGTGTGTATGTGCCACAGCTTCCTTATCCATTCATCGGCTGATGGGCATCTAGGTTGCTTCCATGTCCTGGCTATTATAAACAGTGCTGCGATGAACATTGGGGTGCACGTGTCTCTTTCAGATCTGGTTTCCTCGGTGTGAATGCCCAGAAGTGGTATTGCTGGGTCATATGGCAGTTCTATTTCCAATTTTTTAAGAAATCTCCGCACTGTTCTCCATAGTGGCTGTACTAGTTTGCATTCCCACCAACAGTGTAAGAGGGTTCCCTTTTCTCCACACCCGGGAGAGGTGATTTAAATATGCCTTAGACTTTGATATCTGAATGGGATCCCTGCTGGCCCAGACGGTAAGGAGTCCACCTGCAGTGTGGGAGACCCAAGTTCGATCCCTGGGTGGGGAAGATCCCCTGGAGAAGGAAATGGCTACCCACTCCAGTATTCTGGCCTGGAAAATCCCATGAATAGAGGATACTGGTGGGCTACAGTCCACAGGGTGGCAAAGAGTCTGACACAACTGAACGACTTCATTTTCACTTTCTTTGGTATCTGACAGTAGCCCTGGCAGGCCAGGCCATTGAAACAACTTGCAGAGCCCAGTGCCAAATGAAAATGCAGAGCCTCCTGTTCAAAAACTAAGAATATCAACTAGTTTGGCAGTTCTTCAAAAAGATAATGTATAATTACCATATGACCCAGCAATTCTACTCCTAGGTGTATACCAGAAAAAACCTGAAAACAGAGACTCAAACACACAATGGAACACCAGTGTTCATCACAGCATTACTCACAATTGCCAAAAGGGGTAAACCACCCAAATGTCAATCAACATATGAATGGATAAACAAAATGTAGGTACATACAGATAATGAAATATTATTCATCCATAAAAAGAAAATGAAGTTCTGATATACGCCACAATATGGAGGCACTAAGATGCAGCAACTAAAGATCTCCCATGCCGCAACTAAGACATGGCACAGCCAAATAAATAAAAATAAATAAAATATTTTTTAAAAAAGGATGGTGAAAATTGCAAGCCCACTATCACCCTACCTCCCTGGCCTCCTCAACATCACATCCAGACCCAGAGCTCCAGAGACTTCCCTACATCAACCCTGGAGGTGACAATGTTTATGGGATTTTTCCTCCTCCTTCTGACATCAGTTCTGGTACTTTAACCCTGTGGTACCATTCACAGGGCAGACGTGTGTAGCCAGGGGTACAGAGGGGACAGTAATCTAGCTGGGTCACATGACGGGTAATTAGGTGAACAGTTACCACCCCCATGTTATCTGTAGACTCTGATTGAATTGGATGACAAGGCCAGGACTCCTTCCAGGTTTAATCTCTGCCGTCATCTGACATTCATGAGCACACTCTCCATTCCTTCTGTTTTTCCCTCCATGGAAACTCTCACTTCTCTGGGCTTCCTCTCACTCCGGATCCATTAGATGGGACCTGTTAGGGGGTATAGAGGGGGGTATAGAGGGATAAAGATGAGGGATTAAAGGATGGCAGAGACTAACCCGGAACTAACTAATCCTGGCCTTGTCATCCAATTCAATCAGAGTCTACAGATAACATGTATTAAGTACCAATGAGAGATGGGAGGTCATGACCCTGCCCCAGGTAACCTTATGATAGATAGCTTGCTAACTTGCATACATGCCTTAGATGATCAGCCTTTGATCTGGGGTTTACTAAGCAGAAAAGATGCCCTTCTCATGAGCCAAACCAAACACAGGGGCCCACGCCATGAGCTTCCTGAGCCCTGAGGCCACCTCTGGCTGTTCCTACTCATTGGTGGCCTCCAAGCTGTTCCATCTCTGGGCAACACTCAATAGGAGGGTGGGGGCTCTGCCTACTGGCTGAGTGCAGACCCCAAACAAGACACTGAAAAATAAAATGATACAAAGTAGTCCTCTGACTCTGAACCTGCTTACCATTGTAGGATTCCCCAGCCACCCCCAAAGCCTCTCATCATTTCTAGGACATCTCATGGGTATGTGTGTCCTTTCACAACCACATGGCACACATGCTTTCTCCAAGTCTAACTATGGTTCCCTACTAGGTTACGTGCTGCCCCAACTGCCAAAGGTCTGAAAGGTCCCAGAAAGGTGTCTCCCTCCAGTCCTGTCTCCTGCTGCCCAGGGGTCTGTGGTCAGGCAGAGGCTTCTCCTCAAGGCCCTGGACATCAATACAGCCCCCCACTGCAGATGCCTGTTCTCCCCAAAGAAGAGAGAAGCCTGAATCACACACTCCACCCTCCCCACGCTGGGCCACTGTGTAGGTTTCTGAGCACTCGCAATGTTCAGGAGAATGATGCATGGCCCTGCCATGCTAAAGCTTGCCCTTCAGCAAGACTATACAGTGGAAAAAAAGATAGTCTCTTCAGCAAGTGGTGTTGGGAAAGCTGGACAGCCACATGTAAATCAATGAAGTTGGAACACTCCCTCACACCATACACAAAGATAAACGCAAAATGGCTTAAAGATTTAAATATAAGACAAGACACCATAAAACTCTTAGAAGAGAACACAGGCAAAACAGCTCACAGAACCCTACCAATGTTTTCTTAGGTCAGTCTCCCAAGGTCATAGAAATAAAAAACAAACATAAACAAACAGGACCTAATCAAAATTACAAGCTTTTGTACAGCAAAGGAAACCATAAACAAAACAAAAAGACAACATACAGAATGGGAGAAAATATTTGCAAATGATGCAACCAACAGGGGCTTAATTTCCAAAAGATATAAACAGTTCGTATAACTCAACAACAAAAAAACAAAAAACCCAATCAAAAAATGGGCAGAAGACCTAAGTGGACTTTTCTCCAAAGAACACATACAGATGGCCAATTGGCACACAAAAAATGCTCAACATTTCTAATTTTTAAAGAAATGCAAATCAAAACTACAATGAGGTACCACCTCACAATAGTCAGAAGGGCCATCATGAAAAATATCTACAAATAACAAATGCTGGAGAGGGTGTGGAGAAAAGGGACCCCTCTTAAACTGTTGGTGGGAATATAAATTGATGTAGCCACTATGGAAAACAGAACAGAGGTTCCTCAAAAAACTAAATATAGAGTTGCCATAAGATCCAATCACACTCCTGGGCATAAACTCAGAGAAAAGTTAAATTTGAAAAGATACCAAAAAAATAAAAAAGAAAAGATACATGCAGCCCAATGTTCATGCAACACAATTCACAACAGCCAAGACATCGAAACATTCTAAGTGTCCATCAGCAAATGAATGAAAAGAAAATGTGGTAGGTATATATAATGGAATACTACTCAGCCATTTGTAAGAATGTGGATGCAACTAGAGATTCTCAAACCAGGCGAGCTAAGTCAGAAAGAGAAAGACAAACATCATGTGATATCATTTATATATGGAATCTTAAAATATGAGATAAATGAACTTATCTACAAAACAGAAACAGACTCACAGACACAGAGAGGTTGCCAAGGGGGAAGGAGAGGGGAAGGGATGGACTGGGAGTTTGGGATTAGCAGATACAAACTATTGCAAATAGAATGGAAGAACAACAAGGTCCTACTGTACAGCACAGGGAACAATACTCAATATTCTGTGATAAAACAAGATGAAAAAGAATATAGAGAACAAGATGGCGGAGGAGTAGGTGGACATGGAGTACACCTCTCTCCGCAGATACATCAGGAATACACCTTCAGGCACAGAAGTGCATGCAGAACACCTGCTGAGAGCGGACAGGAGCACCTGACCAGTGGGAAAGAATATATAGAACCACGCAAAACTCAGTAGGATGAATAAACTAGTGGGAAAAACAGGAATGTTAGTCAGACTGGACCTGCCTTCAGTGGGTGGGGAACTGAAGCAGGGGTCGGATCCCCACAGTAGGGCAATTGTCTGAGTCGAAGGAGAAACATTTAAGGCTGAGTGTGAAACAGCTGATCTGTGGCAGCTTAAGTGGAAAGAGAATCACAGTCTTTGCCACAGGCATAATACCCTGGAGAGGAACGCTGGTCTCCTGGAAGGTGCAGCGACTGGGAGCTGGAGTTTAGGGATTGTGGAGCAATCCCAGGGCGAGGGCTCCTGTTGACTGTGGAGAGACGGATTGAGGGGATGAGAGGGGTGGTGGGAAATGCTGGTGAAGGAAAGCCAGACAGCCATGGAAGTAAGGCGATAGATACTGCTGAGTCACACATAGGGGCTGGAGCCATCACCATAGCCTCTCTCTCCCCACATGCCAACAAAGGCAGCTGAACAATAGGGAGGCTGGCCCATCAAGTGCCTGACACGCTGAACTACAGAGTAGGACCCCGCCCAGGGTGCCCCTTTAAGTACCTGATGCGCCAATCTCCAGAGTAGGACCCCAGCCAGGGGGGCCCCTCTATGTGCCTGACCTGCAGAACAACAGAGAAGGACCCCAGGCAAGGGAGCCCTCTAAGTACCTGAACAGGAGGAGCTACAGAGAAAGACTGGCCAAAGAGGCCTTCTGATCACCAGCTACAGAGGCTCGAAAAAAAGACTCTGATAGGGCCGTAACTCCTGCAGCGGAAGCAGTCCGTGTCCCTACACACAGTGCCACCAGGGTCCCACAAGCCAAGCAGCTGCACCAGCTTCACGCTCAACTCTCACTGGGCAGAGCTGCCACAGGCAAAAACAGTCTTGTCTATGCGCGCAGGGTCACTTCGGTTGTGTCAGACTCTGCGATCCTGTAGACCGTAGCCTGCCAGGGTTCTCTGTCAGAGAGGGGGTTCTCCAGGCAAGAATACTGGAGTGTATTGGCCAATACTGGTTGCCATACCCTTCTAGAGCACTATTTCCTGCTGCCCTAGCCGGCAACCCCCCTGAGTACCTGGCGCTGCCAGAACCCCTGTGACCCAAGCACCTGCACCACCTCCACACCTGGCCCTCACAGGGGCAAACCCAAGCCCTCCAGGGCAGCCTCAGGAGCTAAACCCCAGTGGACGACCCACATGTAGAGGTGGAAATAAAACCACAGTTGAAACCCAGCGGCAGTGCGGCTAAGGAAGAAGACCCAAAACCTTCCCACCAGCTGTACAAGCTGCAGATTAAATCCACACGATCAACTAAGCAGACTCTGTGTGTATGGAATATATAAAAGGCCATTAAGAGCTCCCACAAAAGAAAATGCACTAGCTCTAATAGCTGTGGACATTGGAGGCAAGAGCACACAGGAGCAGGACCAGATTAAAATCGGAGCAGCCCCCACAGCAGGTCCAGCGATCAGCAGAGTGTTGGAGGGCATCCTAGAGAGGTAAGGTGGACTGTGACTCCCAGCATGGGGAAGGACTCTGACAGCAGTGACTCAAAAATATTTATTATTCTTATTTTTTGGCTTGTTCTGTAAATTCTTTTGGATTCCCACCCCCACTGTTGTAGTTGTCAATTTTATTGGCACTAAGAAAGCCAATTAAGTTTTTGAGCTTTTATTTTTTTTCTCAGTCACATTTTTTATTGTTGTCATAAACCTCTGCCTCTACATTGGGCTTTTGCACTTCAGTGGAGTTTTCCTCTTTTTTTCCTTTTCTCTTAATTTTAATTTTTTAAACCTACTATTATTTTTTCTACATTTATTCCGTTGTTTGCTTTTCCTACTGTTCTTTTCCCCTTGCAGTTAATTTTTAACATATATAAATCTTCTTTATCTACCTCTATTTAACTTTGCATATCTATTCTTTTTTTTCTTTTCTTTGTCTCCCTTCTTCTCAACATATTTGTTAGTTTTATTTTCACTGCTTTATTCCCCAACTGGCACCTTGCTTTAGTTTTGTTTTCCAACTTGTGCTTTACTTAGTCTTGCTCTGGTAGATATAATTTTTGCTTTCCTTTGTTTTCCAGGTCAATCTATTGTACTTTATTTTTGTTGGTCAATCTATTGTACTTTATTTTTATTTATGTTATTTTTATTTTGTTGTACTTTATTTTTGTTTTGATTTTGCTTGTGGGTGTATAGGTATATGTGTATATTCAGTCACACTTTCTATTATTGTTATAAACCTCTACCTCTACATTGGGCTTTTGCAGTTCTGTGGAGTTTTCCTTTTTTCCCCTTTATCCTTTCTTCTGTTTTTTTTTTCTTTTCTCTTTTTTATAATTTTAATTTTTAATTTTTCAAACCTACTATATTTTTTCTACATTTATTCATTTGCCTTTTCTACTGTTCTTTTCCCTTGCAGTTAATCTTTAATGTATATAAATCTTCATCTACCTCTATTTAACTTTGCATATCTATTCTTTCTTTCTTTCCTTTCCTCTCAACATATTTGTTAGCTTTGTTTTCATTGCTTTATTCCCCACTTAGCACCTTGCTTTAGTTTTGTTTTCCAGTTTGTGCTTGTTAGTTTTGTTCTTAACTGGTAAATATAATTTTTGATTTCCTCTGTTTGCTGGGTCAATCTACTGTACGTTATTTTTGCTGGACTGTTGTCACTTTGCTCATGGGTGTATATGTATATATTCCACTATTTTAATTATTATTTGTCTGATTTTGTAACTGCCATTTGTCTGGGGTTCATCTTTGGTTTCTAGCTTTTGGATATTTGTTTTAATCTCACTTAATGCCATAACAAACCACTTGTGGAATCTTCGTTCCTGACCAGAGATCAAGCCCTGAGCCTTTGGAGTGGGACCACTGACTCCAAGACCCTAGACTACCAGAGAACTAACCCTAGGGAGTATCAAATAGTGAGAACTCATACAAAGGAAACAACTTAAATACAAGACCCAGCATCACCCAACCACCAGTAGCACCCTGTGCAGGATGCTTCATCTAAACAACAAACAAAACAAAAATACAAGCCCAATCATCAGCAGACAGGATTACCACCTCACTCAGCCTCACTCAGCCTTGCCCACCAGAGGAAAAACAAACAAACAAAAACTCAGCACAAATCTCACCATATACGAAGCTCACAAACCACTGGACCAACCTTAGGAGGGCAGAAACCAAAAGGAAGAAAGAATTCAACCTTCTTCAAGGAAAGAATTCAGCTTCCCTTGAAGCCTGGGCAAAGGAGACCTCAAACATGATAATTTAAAAAAATAATAATGAAAGGCAGAGAAATACTGCACAAATGAAGGAACAAACTAGAAACACAGAAGTCCAAATAAACAAAGAGGAAATAGGTAAATTACTTCAAAAAGAATTCAGAATAATGATAGTAAAGATGATCAAAAACCTTGAAAACAAAATGGAGAAAATGCAGGAATCAATTAACAAAGACCTAGAAGAATTAAAGAATAAACATACAGAGACAAACAACACAATTACTGAAATTAAAAATACTCTAGAAGGAATCAATAGCAGAATATCTGAAGCAGAAGAATGAATCAGTAAGCTGGAAGATAAAATGGTGGAAATAACTTCTGAAGAGCAGAATAAAGTAAAAAGAATGAAAAGAGCTGAGGACAGTCTCAGAGACCTCTGGGACCAAACCAAATGCACCAAAATTCGAATTATAGGGGTCCCAGAAGAAGAAGAAGAGAAAAAGAAATCTCTTTTGGAGAGATTATAGTTGAAAATTTCCCCAACACAGAAAAGGAAAGAGTCAATCAAGTTCAAGAGGCACAAAGAGTCCTATACAGGATAAACCCAAGGAGAAACACGCCAGGACACATACTAAGTGTTAGTCACTCAGTCGTGCCCTACTCTCTGTGGCCCCATGGACTGCAGTTCACCAGGCTACTGTGTCCATGAGATTTTCCAGGCAAGGATACTGGAGTGGGTTGCCATTTCCTTCTCCAGGGGATCTTCCCAATCCAGGGATCGAACCCGGGTCTCCTATACTGCAGGCAGATTCTTTACTGACTGAGCTACAAGGGAAGCCCAGACATATAGCCTTTGTTAGTTTAATTAGACACATACTAATCAAACTAACAAAGACTAAACACAAAGAAGGACTATTAAAAGCAGCAAGGGAGAAGCAACAAGTAACATACAAGGGAAACCCTATACACTTAACAGCTGATCTTTCAGCAGAAACTCTACAGGCCAGAAGGGAGTGGCAGGATATATTTAAAGTACTGAAAGGGGAAAATATACAACCAAGATTACTGTACCCAGCAAGAATCTCATTCAAAATTGATGGCAGAATAAAAAGCTTTTCAGACAAGCAAAAGTTAAGAGAATTCAGTACCACCAAACCAGCTTTACAACAAATGTTAAAGGGACTTATATAGTCAAGAAATAGAAGGAAAAAAATCTACAAAATCAACTCCAAACAATTAGAAAGTGGCAATAGAAACATATACATCAATAATTACTTTAAATGTAAATGGATTAAATGCTCCAACCAAAAGACACAGACTGGCTGAATGGATAAAAAAACAAAACCCTATATATATACTGTCTACAAGAAACCCACTTCAGACCTCGAGACACATATAGGCTGAAAGTGAGAGGATGGAAAAATATATTCCATGCAAATGGGAAGCAAAAGAAAGCTGGAGTAGCAATCCTCATATCAGACAAAATAGACCTTAAAATAAAGATTACAAGAGATAAGGAAGGACACTACATAATGATCAAGGGATCAATCCAAGAGGAAGATGTAACAATTATAAATATCTATGCACCTCATTACATAAGACAAACACTAACAGACATAAAAGGAGAAATTGACAGTAACACAACAATAGTAGGAGATTTTAACACCCTACTCACACCAATGGACACATCATCAAAACAGAAAATTAATAAGGAAATGCAAGTCTTAAATGATACTTTAGATGAGAGGGATCTCATTGATATCTTCAGGACATTCCATCCAAATGCAGAAGAATACACCTTATTCTCAAGTGCACATGGAACATTCTCCAGGATAGAACACATCTTGGGTCACAAATCAAACCTCAGTATATATAAGAAAATTGAAATCATATCAAGCATCTTCTGTGACCACAATGCTATGAGACTAGATATCAATTACCAAAAAAAAAAAAAGTGTAAGAAACACAAACACTTGGAGACTAAACAACATGTTTCTAAATAACAAACAGGTTACTGAAGAATCAAAAGGAAAATAAAAAAATTTCTAGAAACAAGTGACAATGAAAACATGACAACTCAAAACCTATGGGACGCAGTAAAAGCAGTTCTAAGAGGGAAGTTTATAGCAATACAATCCTACCTCAAGAAACAAGAAAAACATCAAATAGACAACCTAATTTTACACCTAAAACTGGAAAAAGAAGAACAAAAAAACCCCCAAAATTAGTAGAAGGAAATAAATCATAAAGATCTGAGCAGAAATAAATGAAAAAGAAATGAAAGAAACAATAGTAGAGATTAATAAAAGAAAAACTGGTTCTTAGAAATTAAAAAAATTGACAAACCTTTAGCCAGACTCATCAAGAAAAAAAGAGAGAAGAATCAAATCAACAAAATTAGACATGAAAAAGGAGGTTACAACAGGCAATGCAGAAATACAAAGGATTATAAGAGACTATTGTGAACAACTATATGGCAATAAAATAGAGAAACTGGAAGAAATGGACAGATTCTTTGAAAAGTTCAATATCCCAAGACTGAACCAGGAAGAAATAGAAATTATGAATAACCCAATTACAAGCACTGAAATTGAAGCTGTTATCAAAAATCTCCCAAAAAACAAAAGCCCAGGAACAGATGGCTTCACAGGAGAATTCTATCAAACATTTAGAGAAGATCTAATGCCTATCCTTCTAAAACTTTTTCAAAAAATTGCAGAGGAAGGAACACTTCCAAACTCAATTCCAAGAGGCCACCATCACCCTGATACCAAAACCAGACTAAGACAACACAGAAAACTACAGGCCAATATTACTGATAAACATAGGTGCAAAAATTCTGAACAAAATTTTAGCAAACAGGATTCAGCAACACATAAAAAGGCTCATACACCATGATCAAGTCAGGTTTATCCCAGGGATGCAAGGATTCTTCAGTATACACAAATCAATCAATGTGATGCACCATATTAACAAACTGAAAGATAAAAACCATATGATCATATCAATAGATGCAGAAAAAGCCTCTGACAAAATGCAGCACCCATTTATGATTAAAACTCTTCAAAAAATGGGCATAGAAGGAACCTACCTCAACATAGTACAGGCCATATATGATAAGGCTACAGCAAACATTATCTCATGGTGAAAAACTGAAAGCATTCTCCCTAAGATCCGAAACAAGACAAGGGTGTCCACTTTCACCACTGTTATTCAACATAGTTCTGGAAGTCCTAGCTATAGCAATCAGAGAAAAAAAAGAGATAAGAGGAATCTGGATTGGAAAAGAAGAAGTAAAGCTCTCATTGTTAGGAGATGACATGATACTGTACATAGAAAACCCTAAAAATAGTATCAGAAAATTAGTAGAGCTAATCAGTGAATTTAGCAAAGTTGCAGGACACAAAATCAATACACAGAAATCACTTGCATTTCTATATACTAACAATGAAAAATCAAAAAAAGAAATTAAGAATCAATCCCATTCACCACTGCAACAAAAAGAATTAAATATCTAGAAATAAACCTACCTAAGGGGACAGAAGAACTGTACACAGAAAATTATAAGACACTAATGAAAGAAATCAAAGATGACATAAACAGATGAAGAGATATTCCATGTTCCTGGGTAGGAAGAATCAATATTGTGAAAATGACATACTACCAAATGCAATCTACAGGTTCAAAGTGACCCCTATCAAATTACCAAAGGCATTTTTCACAGAACTAGAACAAAAAATTTCCCAATTCATATGGAAACACAAAAGACCCCAAATAGCCAAAGCAGTATTGAGAAAGAAAAATGGAGCTGGAGGAATCAACCTTCCTGACTTCAGATTATACTACAAAGCTACAGTCATCAAGACAGTAGGCTACTGACACAAAAACAGAAATATAGACCAATGGAACAAGATAGAAAGCCCAGAAATAAACCCATATGCACATATGGGTACCTTATTTTTGACAAAGGAGGCAAGAATATACAACAGGGCAAAGACAGTCTCTTCAATAAGTAGTGCTGGGAAAACTGGACAGCTACATGTAAAAGAATGAAATTAGAACACTTCCTAACACTATACACAAAGATAAACTCAAAATGGATTAAAGACCTAAATGTAAGACCAGAAACTATAAAGCACTTAGAGGAAAACATAGGCAGAACACTCGATGACATAAATCAAAGCAAGATCCTCTATGACCCACCTCCTAGAGTAATGGAAATAAAAACAAAAGTAAACAAGTGGGACCTGATTAAACTTAAAAGCTTTTGCACAGAAAAGGAAACTATAAGCAAGGTGAAAAGAAAACCCTCAGAATGGGAGAAAATAATAGCAAATGAAACAACTGAAAAAGGATTAATATCCAAAATACACAAGCAGTTCATACAACTCAATACCAGAAAAACAAACAACCCAATCAAAAGGTGGGAAAAAGACCTAAACAGACATTTGTCCAAAGAAGATATACAGGTGGCTAACAAGCACATGAAAAGATGCTCAACATCGCTCATTATTAGAGAAATGCAAATCAAAACTACAATGAGATATCACCTCACACTGGTCAGAATGGCCATTATCAAAAAGTCTACAAACAACAAATGCTGGAGAGGGTGTGGAGAAAAGAGAACACTCTTGCACTGTTGGTGGGAATATAAACTGATACAGCCACTATGGAAGACAGTATGGAGATTCCTTTAAAAAACTAGGAATAAAACCACCATATGACCCAGCAATCCCACTCCTGAGGCATATACCCTGAGGAAACCAAAACTGAAAAAGACACATGTATCCCATTGTTCATTGCAGCACTATTTACAATAGCTAGAACATGGAAGCAACTTAGATGTCCATCAACAGATGAATGGATAAAGAAGTTGTGGTACATATACACAATGGAATATTACTCACCCATAAAAAGGAATGCATTTGAGTCAGTACTAATGCATTTGAAGTTAGTACTTCACTTTGAGTGAAGTACGTCAGAAAGAGAAAGATAAATACCATATTCTAATGCATATATATGGAATCTAGAAAAATGGTACTGAAGAATTTACTTACAGGGCAACAATGGAGAAACAGACATAGAGAATAGACTTGTGGACATGGGGAGAGGGAGGGAGAGGGTGAGATGTATGGAAAGAGTAATATGGAAACTTATATTACCACGTGTAAAATAGACAGCCCATGGGAATTTGCTGTATAGCTAAGGAAACTCACACAGGGGGCTCTGTAACAACCTGGAGGGGTAGGATGGGGAAGTAGATGGGAGGGAGTTTCAAAAGGGAGGGGATACATGTACACCTATGGCTGATTCATGTTGAGGTTTGACAGAAAACAGCAAAATTCTGTAAAGCAATTATCCTTCAATAAAAAATAAATTAATTTTTTAAAAAAAGAAGATATATATAACTGAATCACTTTGCTGCACAAGAGAAATTAACACAACACTGTCACTGTAAATCAATTCTATTTCAATAAAATAATCTTTTTAAAAAAAGACTGCCCTTCAAGACTGGTGCTAGGCCTGGGATCTACCTTGCCAGTCCTCCAGGCAAACCCAGATGAGTCCTGAATCCTGGAGATTCAGCATTGGTCAGCAATTCCCAACATACCAGAAGTATAAGGTCTAGGGGTGTGTTACAGCAGAGAAACACTAATATATCTTAAGTCTCTTCTCCTTCCCCTCTTTTTAAAAAAATTTTTAAAAATAATTTTATTTATCTTTGGCTGTGCTGGGTTTCCGTTTATGTGCAGGCTACTCTCTAGTTGTGGTGCTTGGGCTTCTCGTTGCAGTGGCTTCTTTTGTTGAGGAGCGTGGGCTCCAGGGGCACATGGGCTCAGTAGTTGCAGCTCCGTCTCTAGAGCACAGGCTCAGCTGTTGCAGTACATGGACTTGGTAGCTCAGCAGCATGTGGGATCTTCTTGTAGCAGGGATTGAACCCTTGTCTCATGCATTGGCAAGCAGCCACCAGGGAAGCCCTCCTTCCCCTTTTAAGGTGTAAGTTTTAGCATCAGAGAGATGAACATGTACCACGCTTCAACTACCTTTGTCAGGGCTTTAGTCAAACCAGTCTTCTTTCAATCATGTAGAATAGACCTGCTTTTTCTAATGTCTTTGAATCAAAAGCCACTATCTTTGGAAAATGTATGGGACTATTAGAACTATCTCCCTCTATGGAGGGGATCCTCCCCAGTCATACTCTTGTTCACCACTCCACCCCTCCACCATTCACAGAAGGCTCCATTTGCAAATATGTACCCTTGCCAGGCTCTGGCAAATTTCTTTTTGACCGTTGCAAGGACACATTTGCTATAAGCACCCACACTCATTACATCTTCCTAGGCTAGTCCTTTGTCTGGTACAGAAAGGTCTAGAAGTCAGCATCTGAGGATCTTGATTTCTGGCCCAGCTTTCTATTATATAACCAATCCTCTTCTCCCTAATCCCTGAGTTTCTCTTTTGTCATCTGGGAAAAATATTGAACGTGAGGATCAAATTAAGAATGTGTGTTAAGCTCTAAATGCTTTGCAAATCATCAATCACAGTGCACGGGAGAAATTGTGTCCCTTTGATCGGCCTGGCTGAACTCTTGAGTCTGGGAGTTCCTGGGGATCACACTCAGGAGACGTAATCACATGCTTTCTGATCACATTCTTTAAAAAGCTGGCCAGAATGTCACCATTCCTTGGGCAAGCTTAGCTTAGAAGACCATTGTAGTAAGACCCTCTTTTGCTGAAAAAGCTTTTACCAGTAACAGAGTGTGAAGAAGAGAGCTATATGTGGGGGCAGACAGGATACAGTTGGGCGAGACCCCTGGCTGGTGAACTTGACCCTACTTTGGGAAGATTGGAAAGTTCTTAGGGATAGAATTCAGTGGAAATATGTGTTTTCTGATACAGAATCTTTCCACTTAAAGGAAGAGTAAACACAATAGAAATTGTGGAAATTGATCCATCAGCCTGCTCCAGAGTGGCAAGCATGGACCTCAGAACGGGAAGACTTCTCCCTTGTCACAGGAACCACAGACTTTATCAATAGAGCTATTATAAATGGGAAGACCAACTGGGGGATGGTCTGGGTTCCCTGCTCCTGCCACGTGCAGGGAGGACTAATCCAAGGAAGCAAAGCAGGAAGGGACAACCCAGGGCACAGGAGGATGATGGAGGAGGCTGAGGAATGAGCCACTGCATGCCAGCCTGAGAGAGAACATTATAGCATTCTAGAAACCAAAATGGCACCCCCTCCACCTCTTTATGCAAAGTCACCCCTGAGCTCCTCCCAAACTGCTTCCTTCAAAAACTCACGGTATGTAACATAGCCAACAGGAATTTGCTGTATAACTCCAGGAACTCAAACCAGGGCTCTGTAACAACCTAGAGGGGTGGGAAGAGGTGCGAGGTGGGAGGGAAGGGACACATGTATACCTATGGCTGATTCATACTGGTGTATGGCAGAAACCAATGCAATATTGTAAAACAATTATCCTTTAATTAAAAATAAATAAATTGAAAGCACACAAAAAAACTCATGGAACCCTGAGCGTCCACAGAAATGTTCAACAGCCCTGCCATCGGATCATGCTACTGGGAACATTAAACTCACACCTGGAGCACAGATGCACTTCCCCCCCTAAAACACACCCAGGAGGAAAGGGCACATGCACCATTTTTTCCTTTACATAACCATCAGCAAACAAACCCTGGGCTGAATCAGAGGAAGGCAAAACCAAGGGAGCTCAGCTGTATGATTCGCCTGCTTGTCCAAGTTTAAGATGCCATGGACTAGCTTTCACAGCCTGTTGGTTACTACAAGGTCATTGTTATGGCCTTGATTCCCTACAGGACTCTATGTTGCACAAGCCATAAAATTAAGCCTTGAAATTATAATCTAACCCACAGATTCAGTTTAGTTCAGTTCAGTCGCTCAGTCATGTCCGACTCTTTGCCACCCCATGAATCGCAGCACGCCAGGCCTCCCTGTCCATCACCAATTCCCATAGTTTCCTCAAACATATGTCCATCAAGTCGGTGATGCCATCCAGCCATCTCATCCTCTGTCATCCCCTTCTCCTCCTGCCCCCAATCCCTCCCAGCATCAGGGTCTTTTCCAATGAGTCAACTCTTCGCATGAGGTGGCCAAAGTATTGGAGTTTCAGCTTCAGCATCAGTCCTTTCAATGAACACCCAGGACTGATCTGCTTTAGGATGGACTGGTTGGATCTCCTTGCAGTCCAAGGGACTCTCAAGAGTCTTCTCCAACACCACAGTTCAAAAGCATCAATTCTTTGGCGCTCAGCTTTCTTCACAGTCCAACTCTCACATCCATACATGACCACTGGAAAAACCATAGCCTTGACTAGACGGACTTTTGTTGGCAAAGTAATGTCTCTGCTTTTTAATATGCTATCTAGGTTGATCATAACTTTCCTTCCAAGGAGTAAGCGTCTTTTAATTTCATGGCTGCAATCACCAACTGCAGTGATTTTGGAACCCAGAAAAATAAAGTCAGCCACTGTTTCCACCGTTTTCTCATCTATTTCCCATGAAGTGATAGGACCAGATGCCAAGATCTTAATTTTCTGAATGTTGAGCTTTAAGCCAACTTTTTCACTTTCTCACTTTCATCAAGAGGCTTTTTAGCTCCTCTTCACTTTCTGCCATAAAGGTGTTGTCATCAGCATATCTGAGATTATTGATATTTCTCCCAGCAATCTTGATTCCAGCTTGTGCTTCATCTAGTCCAGCGTTTCTCATGATGTACTCTGCATATAACTTAAATAAGCAGGGTGACAATATACAGCCTGGACATACTCCTTTTCCTATTTGGAACCAGTCTGTTGTTCCATGTCCAGTTCTAACTGTTGCTTCCTGACCTGCATATAGGTTTCTCAAGAGGCAGTTCAGATGGTCTGGTATACCCATCTCTTTCAGAGTTTTCCACAGTTTATTGTGATCCACACAGTCAAAGGCTTTGGCACAGTAAATAAAGCAGAAATACACGTTTTTCTGGAACTCTCTTGCTTTTTCGATGATCCAGCAGATGTTGGCAATTTGATCTCTGGTTCCTCTGCCTTTTCTAAAACCAGCTTGAACATCTGGAAGTTCACAGTTCACGTATTGCTGAAGCCTGGCTTGGAGAATTTTGGGCATTACTTTACTAGCGTGTGAGATGAGTGCAATTGTGCAGTAGTTTGAGCATTCTTTGGGATTGCCTTTCTTTGGGATTGGAATTTAAACTGACCTTTCCCACAGATTAGGGAAGCACAAAGACCAGAAAAGCTACAGAGCTGTTCTTAGAACACTAGGTAACAAATAGCTTTCAACATACAGACCCTAACTGCTTGGAACATGTCCCCAGCTCCTTGAATTTCTGGTCCCTGGGTAACACTACCTTCTACCTTTTAGCTCTCCCAGCTCTTCCACCAGCTTTATGACTGAATTCCACGTATTAAATCCCTCTCTGTTTGAAATACCTAAAGTGATTTACAGTTCTAATGAATACACTGATGAATCTTTTTTCAATTTTTACCCCCCCCCCCCTTTTGGACATTTGTGTACAGGCAGACCTCATTTTATTGTGCTTCACAAACACTTCATTTTTTTACAAATTGAAGATCTGCAGCAATTCTGTATCGAGGAAGTCTATTAGTGACATTCTCCCAATAGCATTTGCTCCTCTTGTGTCTCTGAGTCACATTTTGGTAATTCTCACAACATTTCAAAGTTTTCTCATTATTATTATTATATTTGTTGGTGATCCGTGATCTCTTATGTTACTACTACAACTTGTGGAAGGCTGAGATGCCGGTTAACAATTTTTGGCAAGAAAACATTTTTTCATTAAAGTACATATATATGTTTTTAGACAATGCTTTGCACACTTAATTGACTATGGTGTGGTGTAAACATAACTTTTACAAGCCCTGGGAAACCAAAAACAGTGTGCAACTCAATTTATTACAATATTCACTTTATTGCAGTAATTTGGAACCAAATTTTCAGTATCTCCAAAGTATACCTGTAAACATCCAAGTTTTCATGTTTGGGTGCTGACCTTTGTACTCATGTGGATGAATTCTTTGACATGATCTTTTTGTTTTTAATTTTTTCAGTTGTCAATGTCTATCCTCACTACCCTCTCAACATTGGCAAAGTTTGCTACTTGTCCTTAATTGGGCTTCTCTGCTTTTAGACTTCTGTTACGTTAAACTTAGGGCTCCCGTGGTGGCACAGTGTTCAAGAATCCACCTGTACTGCAGGAGACAGGTCATCAGTCCCTGGGTCGAGAAGATCCTCTGCAGAAGGAAATGGCCACCCACTCCAGTATTCTTGCCTGGGAAATCCCATGGACAAAGGAGCCTGGTGGGCTACAGTCCATGGGGTCGCAAAGAATCGAACATGACTGAACGACTGGACAGGCACACACACACAAACACACATGTATATTAAACTGCAGAACAAACTTAAAGCACTGGGCAGACCCAATCCCTTCCTCTGGGGACACTCAGGGCTCCACGGAAACTTTTACTCCACTGGGTCATTAACAAGAAAGGTCTGCCACTGCAGGACCCTGCTTCTGTTGATGGGAGCAATGCATAACTAATGAAGAGGAAAACTGGAAGCCCAACTGCCTGATCAGTCTCAACATCTTTCTAACAATCTCTACATCTCCCAACCTTCACTTTCCTGGATACCTTCCAAAATGAGTACTCCAAATCCACTTCAGCCCACTAAAATTTTTTAAGGTTTTTAAAAATACCTTTCCATTTATTTATGCATTTTCTTTTTGGCCATGTGGCATGCAGGATCCCACTTCCCTGATCAGGGATCCAACCCGTGCTCCCTGCAGGGGAAGCATGGAGTGTTAACCACTGGACCACCAGGGAAGCCCCCACTAACATTCTCAAGTCTATACTTTCTCTTCCTTTCCTCCCTATCTTATGACACTTGGTTTCACAGACAGATGTTAGGCCCAACTTCTTAGTTCCCTGTGACACTTTAAATACGACTTGCCTTGGTCTCTGGCTGTGGATCCTAAGATGTCAGAGCTATCCAATAACCTGGGAGATTGAAGAGGAGGTACTGTAGTGGACTTCCCTGGTGGTCCAGTGGTTAAGACTCTGTGCTCCCAATGCATGTGGCTCAGGTTGGATCCCTGGTCAAGGTACTAGATCTCACGAAAATCAAAGATCCCATGTGACATAACTAAGACCTGGCACAGCCAAATAAATAAATGTTTATTTAAAAAGAGTAGGTACAGCAAACACCCCAGAGATAGGTACTAGGTCTCTGTTTCAAATTTGAAGTCGTGATGCTTCCATGACCTAGGAAGGGTTCATTACAAAATTTATTAACATCACAGAGACCATAAGAGGCAAAGTCAGGATCTGAACCCAGGTCTTTCTGCTGCCACAGCTCCAGCTGGGTCTACCATTCAGAAGCTAAGCTTCTAATAGTAACAAGGGAGTTCAGAAAGCCTAGCCATGGGCAGAGATGCCAGCCACCTTCAGTGAGCCTAGAAAAAATAAACAAAGCACTGGATTTTCCATTCTATCCCTACTCTGTCAACACAAGGTCCCTCTTGGGTGAACATTCCCTTCAGGTGTTTCCCAGCAACTCTAGAAGCATTATCATGACAACTTTCAGTTCAGAAGAGTCTTTCAGAGTTCATTTCTCCTGAATTGCACAGGAACATGAAGTATGTTAGAGGAACAAGGACAGAGGTGTGGCAGGGAAGGGAACGTGAGGAGAGGCTGGAAGTAGTAAGGTGATGACTGGTCTCACCTTCATACACTTATTTCACTTGCTACAATAAACATGTATTAATGTGGAAAGTATCAAATAAGAAAAGTTAGCTCGTGGCAAAGACAATACTATATGTACATCAAATCCATTTTATTATCTTCTTTCTACATAGATACTTCCACGTGGAAACGGCCTTTTAGTGTTTTTCCTAACTGGATTTTTTTCAGGTTCTAAGTTTGTAAAAGGACATCTTTCTGAGTATAGTTCCTTTCCCTTCTTCTGCTTCTGAATCACCTTCCCATTCTCATTTTGTTGTGGTGGGTTTGTTCCAAAGGGGAATAAATCAGAGAGGAAATAGTACATGTATTTTACATTCTCATTTAAACAAGGCCTAAAAGGGGGGAGAAATCTTATTAACACTTTTATCCTCCCCTCAGGGACCATTCTGAATTTTACTATCCTAATATTTACTCACTGCTACAGTAAAACCTTGGATAAACCAACAGGGACGGAGTTGTTTTAGAGACATGTGCTTCACAGAACTGGAATTTACACATTTGGGCAATAAAATGCTGTTGACTTTTAAATGTTCTGAGGAAAATATTTATGAGCATATTGAATGAAGGATGGTGACACAGTTTCACCCAAGTTCCCTGAACACACCACGCTCCCAGGAGGGGCTGGCACATGCTGTGACCTTTGCTTAGAACAATCTTCCCCTGCTTTGCCTCTTTAAATCCTCTGCATCCTTAGGCTGTTAGCGGCCAAGACCATTTTCCTCAGGTACACTCTATCAATTTTTACTAAAACGCATGAACTGTTCACTTAAAATGGGTGAATTCTGCCGTATGTAAATTGTACCTCAATAGAGCTATGAAGAACAAAACACACTGTCCAGGAAGTGAAGCCCACCAACCCTCCCCTCAAATGCAGCAGCTTTATGGTATGGAAATGGGGAGGGAAAGAGTCACACTGGAGAAACCTGATGAAAACTCTATCAGCCAGGACTTCCCTGGCGGTCCAGTGCCTAAGACTCCCCCATCCAAACAGGGGATCCGGTTCGAACCCTGGTCACACATGTGGCAAATAAGAGTTTGCATGCCTCAACTAAGACCCAGCACAACCAAATAAATAATAAATATTTTAAAAAATTAACCCCATCACCATATACAATTATGCTTGTGTGATTTGTTCGCTATATCTTTGGCACAAGGTAAGGACCTGGTTATTGATACACATTTAGTAATAAACATAGAGCAAGTACAGTGTCAGAGAATGTAAGTTCCATGACAACAGAATTGTGTCTGTCCTGTAGTCTGCTATATCCCCATCACCTAGAGGTGCCTGGCACATGGAGACAGTCAACAAAGACTCCTCCCCAAGTTGAGCCAAGGAATTCTTTCCCCAATGGTTTGTTTGAATTTGGGATAAAGACATTTTAGCTCAATCTGCCACGTTTCTTCAATAAAAGTCTATGGAAATATTGATGGAAATAATGTTTCTCACCAGATAAACAAAGAGGCACATGGGTCTTGGCCGTATTGAGAGAAGAAAGAAGCCAACACTCAGAGTGAAGGAGGGAAAAGAGGCAGAGCAAGAGGCCACTGGGATTCCCCTCAGGGATGTCCTGTCTGGTTCCCAGGCAACTGGGATCTTCTGTGTCCTGGCTGCCATGCGAAGTCCAATGAACTTGACCATGAGATCCTGTTGCTTGATTCAGCTTCACCAAGACTTTATCTGTGACATGTTTGACTAACCTGTGTTTCTGTTATGAAAGATGTTGGATCAAATAAATGTGGGAAATATCAAGAGAAGGAAAAGAGACAATAGAGCAGAAATGGGGATCAGAAAGGGAATGTAGAGGCTATAAAAAGGAAAGAAGAGGAAGAACTGAAAGAAATGAAAATGGCCTGATAAGTACACAGAAACAAGCATGAGTTTCAAAGCGTGGTGAATTTATAAGAGCTAAAATTCCAAAATATGCAAACAGCTCATACAACTCAATAACAAAAAACCCAGAAAATCCAATCAAATAATGGGTAGAAGACCTAATCATTTCTCCAAAGAAGAATGGCCAATAGGCACATGGAAAAGATGCTCATCATCGCTAATCACTGCTGCTGCTAAGTCATGTCAGTCGTGTCCAACTCTGTGCGACCCCATAGACGGCAGCCCACCAGGCTCCTCTGTCCCTGGGATTCTCCAGGCAAGAATACTGGAGTGGGTTGCCATTTTCTTCTCCTTGCTAATCATTAGAGAAATTCAAATTAAAACTACAGTGAGATACTACCTCATACCAGTCAGAATGACCATCATTAAAAATAATAAATGCTGGAGGAGATGTGGAGAAAATGGAACTGTCCTACACTGCTATAGCAGGTGAAGTGAAAGTGTTAGTTGCTCAGCTGTGTCGACTCTTTGAGACCCCATGGACTGTAGCTCGCCAGGCTCCTCTGTTCATGCAATTCTCCAGGCAAGAATACTGGAGTGGGTAGCCATTCCCTTCTCCAGTGGATCTTCCCATTCCAGGGATCAAACCCAGGTCTCCCTCATTGCAGGCAGATACTTTACCCTCTGAGTCATCAGGAAAGATAGTATGGAAGTTCTTTTAAAAACTAAAAATAGAGTTGCCTTATGATCAAGCAATCCCACTCCTGGCCAAATATCCAAAGGAAACTATAATTCGAAAAAATACATGCATCCTAATGTTCATAGCAGCCCTGTTTACAATAGCCAAGACATGGAAACATCCCAAATGTCCATCAACAGACGAATGGATAAAAAAGATGTGGTACATTTGTACAATGGAATATTACTCAGCCATAATGCCATTTGCAGCACCATGGATGGACCTACAGATTATTATCCTAAGTCAGACAGAAAGACAAATATCATATGATATCACTTATATGTTTGATCTAAAATATGATATAAGTAAACTTATTTACAAAACAGAAACAGACTCACAGACATTGAAAATAAATTTATGGTTACCAAAGGGGAAAGGTAGGAGGGATAAATTAGGAGTCTAGGATTATCAAATACGCACTACTGTATATAAAATAAGCAACAAGGCCCTACTGTATAGCACAGGGAACTATATTCAACATCCTGTAATAAACCATAATGGAAAAGGATTTGAAAAAGTATACACAGATATATAACTGAATCACTTTGCTGTACACCTGAAATGAATGCAATGTTGTAAATCAAATATGCTTCAATTTAAAAATAAATAAATAAGAATCAAAGTGTTGTGAATTCATTCATTCAGCAAAGATGCATTGCATGTGCTTTAAATCTTTTCAGTAATCTCTGACTCTCTGCGACCCCATGGACTGTAACCCGCCAAACTTCTCTGTCCCTGGGATTCTCCAGGCAAGAATACTGGAGAGGGTTGCCATGCCCATCTCCAGGGGATCTTTCCAACCCAGTGATTGAACCCGAGTCTCTTATGTCTCCTGCATTGGCAGGTGGGTTCTCTACCTGGGAAGCCTAAAGATACACTAAGCACTTACCACATGCCAGGTTCCACTCCAGGTATCAGGAATACGGCACTCAACCAAAATGACAGACATGACCACTCCAAAGAGCTTGCATCCTGGTGGGGGCTGGAGGGGAGGGACAGAAAGTAAGCAAACAAATAATTAAACAAGAGCGAAACCAGAGACTGGTGAGTATTTAGATAGCAATCTCAAATACAGTGTGACTGAGAGACAACTTTATATTGGTTGATCAGGGAAAGTGAAAGTGAAAGTCACTCAGTTGTGTCCAACACTTTGCAATGAATGCCATGGACTATACAGTCCACGGAATCCTCCAGACCAAATACTGGAGTGGGTATCCGTTCCCTTCTCCAGGGGATCTCCCCAACCCAGGGATCGAACCCACATCTCCCACATGGCAGGCAGATTTCTTTGCTCTTTGAAGGACAAGAAGATGCAACCAGAGTGAAGGTGGTAGAGGGTGTGTGGGGGCAATGATCCAGTCTGAAGGAGGAACCACAGCGTTAGGGCTCCAAGGAAGGTTCTGAAGCACAGGAAGCGGGTGGCCCTGGGGGGACTTTTGGTAATGTCCAGGGACATTCTGTCCTTACAAAGTGGTGGCAGGGGGTGGTGACACTGGCATCTAAGGGTTAGAGGTCAGGGATACTGCTGACCTACCATGCAAGGGACAAACCCACAGGCAAAGGGTTATCCAAAATGTCAGTGGTGCCAGGTGGAAAGACTGCCCTGAGACCATTCCAGCCTTGGCATCTCCAAGGTGTAGAAAACAGGAAACCATGCCTGGAAAAGAAAAGAGGAGCACCACAGGGCTATGAAATCACCCGCTTTGTACACCTTGGTGAGAAGCTGACAGCTCATTCTATACGTGGCAAGGAGCCCACAGATGTTTTAAAACCGGGCAGTAAACATGGACTCATTTATTTTTGGAGACAATCACACCAGCTTGTGTGTGGAATGTAGGGGGAGGGGCAAGTGTGAGTGAAAGAAACCAGGTGGGTGGCTTCTAATAGTAGACAGAAGTGATGGCAGCTTGTATGTTCATCATGGCAGGAGAGACAGAGAAGAGCTGAGATGGATTTCAGAGGTCATACTCATAGGTCTTGATGATAAAGTGAATTAGAAGGTGAGGAAAAAAGGAATCCGAGATTCACTGAAGGATTTGCGGCCATCTTCATGGGGGTGTGATCAGTGCCAAGAGATGTCCCCCAGGCTGGTGGGGACCTCAGGGGAGGCTCAGGGCCACCCTGGATCCAGGTACTGGGCAGGTCCCAGCACAAAGGCTTCAATGCCCCCAGGAAGGCCAGTATACTGGGGATGGGGGCACAACCCTGTAAGGAGGCGGAATTCACTACCCTATTCCTGCCCATCTCCATGTAGCACCAGGTCTGGCAAATTCTATAGCTGATCCTGCTTAAAAGCTATTTGGGGCAACCAGACACTCAGTTAGTGTCATTTACCAAAACAGAAAAGAGCAGGGTGGGGTAAGAGGTGCAGTTTGGGACGTATTTAACCTCGAGATGCCTGTGAGACATCACACTGACAAGACCAAGTAGGCAATTGTGTACATCTACCTACAGCTTCCCACCTCCCTCCGTGCTGGGCTTCCCTGGTGGCTCAGCTGGTAAAAATCCACCTGCAGTGCAGGAGACCTGGGTTCAGTCCCTGGGTTGGGAAGATCCCCTGGAGAAGGGAGCGGCTACCCACTCCAGTATTCTGGCCTGGAGAACTCCAGGGACTGTATAGTCCATGAGGTCGCAAAGAATCAGACACAACTGAGCAACTTTCACTTTCACTTCACCTACAGCTCAGGAAAGGTATGAAGTCACATAGAATTCATCTGCTGGTAGATAGTGTTTAAAGCCATGAGAATGATGGTGCAGCTGTTATGAAAAACAGTAGGATGGTTCCTAACACCATTAAACACAGAATTACCAGAGAATCCAGCAATTTCGCTTCTGGGCAAAAGAAGAGAAAGCAGGGACTCAGGCCCATATTTGTACACCCATGTTCACAACAACATTATTCACTGTAGCTGAAATGTGGAAACAACTCGAATGTTCAAATGCCCATTTACAGATGAAGGAATAAACAGCATGCTGTGTAGACAATGTAATGTTGCATGAGTGTGTGCTCAGTCGTGCCCAACTCTTTGTGATCCCATGGACTGTAGCCCACCAGACTCCTCTGTCAATGGGATTCTCCCAGCAAGAATACTGGAGTGGGTTACCATTTCCTCCTTCAGGGGATCTTCCCAATCCAGGGATTGAACCCATGTCTCCCGCATCTCCTGTAATGTAGGTGGATTCTTTACCACTGAGCCACCAGGGAAGCCCCACAATGTGATACTACTCGGTTTTAAAAGAGAAGGAAATTCTGACATGTGCTACAACATGAATGAACTTTTAGGCCATTGGGCTCAGTGAAAGAAGCCAGTCACAAAAAGACAATACTGCAGGATTCCACTTATGTGAGGAACCTGAAAGAGTCAAATTCATAAAATGGTGGTTACCAGGGGCTGGGAGCAGAGCAGGATGGGGAGTCATTACTTAATGAGTGTAGAGTCCCAGTTCTGCAAGATGAAGACGTTCTGGAGGTGGATGGTGGTGATGGCCACAAAATGTGAACGCACTTAGCGCCACTGACCTGAGCACCTAGAAATGACTAAAATGGTAAATTTTGTGTTATCCACATTTTACAATTTAAAAATGAACTTATTCATTATTATTCAATGCTTCCTCAGCAATATCTTCAGAACTGTTCTAAATGCTTTCCATGTTTAAAACTCATATAACCCGGGGGACATGGGTTCAAGCCCTAGTCGAAAAAGATCCCTCATGCCTCGAAGCAACTAAACCCGAGTGCCACAGCTACTGAAGCCCATGCTCTAGAGGCCTTGAGTCACAACTACTGAAGCCTGTGAGCCTAGAACCCATGCTCCATAACAAGAGGAGCCACTGCAATGAGAAGCCTGTGCACTGCTGCTAGAGAGTAGCCCCCGTTCTCCATAGCTAGAGAAAATCTGCATGCCACAGTGAAGACTCAGTGCAGCCAAACATAAATAAATAAATAATTTAAATATTAAAAAACCCCTCATATAGCCCCTCATCACCATCTCTAAGGTAGGTCTGACATTATCAAGCCATTTTACAAACAAGTGACCAGAGATGTTAAGGAACAGACCTAAGCACACCCAGCTTCCAACTGGCTAGGGTAGAATTTAAGTCAGATGGTCTGGTTGCAGAGCCCAGGCTTTTTTTTTTTAACATACTGTACTACGTGCCAACTGAGATTATGTCATATGCTATAAGAATACACATTTCACAATAAAACAATAATTTTTAAAGTTAAAGGCTGAATTTATGGCCCACAAGCAGCGAGGTCCTGGCTTTTCATCATATTCCAACATCACTTCCCAGCATAGAGCCTGGCATTGCAGATGCAATGAGAAATCATCCAGAAGTGATCACTGTACCATGTCTGAGAAAACCTCTCTATGACCAGAGACATTTTTAGGAAATACATACCAGAGAGTCTCCTCTGAGTGCAAAAAGGCCAGGATCCCCCACGGCCCCTTTCCCAGTCCTTAGGAGGATTCAGCCTGGACTCAGCCAGCAGGGGCACAAGAGTCCAGGAGGGCCAGGCCCCAGTCCCAGGACAGGTAGCCCTGGGGGAGAGAGGTGCAGATCTTTGGCGTCAGAGAGAGGCAGTTACTGGGCTATTTTTAAGTTGCTCTGCTATGTTATCAGTTAAACCTCTCAAGCAGAAGCAACACCAACGCCACAGAAACTCCAGGCCTGCAGCTAGGAAAAATATGGTGGCTGGACCATGATATACAAAGTTCTCATTTATGAAGCAAAGTTGGAACTGGCTGGCAGAGGGTAGGTAAAAACCACCCATGTAGATTCACTCTAGAGGTCAGAATTCCCTTGCTCAGAAACACATCCCAGGGACCTCCCTGGTGATCCAGTGGCTAAGACTCTGCACTCCCAACGCAAGGGGCGCGGGTTCCATCCCTGGTCAGGGAACTGGATCCCACAAGCCACAACTAAGAGTTCGCCTGCTGCAACTAAGACCCCATGCAGCCAATAAATAAATAAATACTTAAAAAGAAAGAAACAAATGCATCCCAGACCATTAGGAACCCCTGGCCAGTGTCAGCTCTGGGGGAGCCTGAGTCACTGAAGTGGATAGAATGCAGGAAAGGGCCAGGTGAAAGGATGCAAAATGTCCTCTCGGCTCAAGTCTTAGGCAATTGGAAAAGGGTGAGCAGCCTTAGATTGATCTCAAGGTCAGAATCTCCATATCCAAATGGTTCTTTCAGACACAGGGAGGCCCAGGCCCCAGAGCAGTGAGCAGGAAGCCCCTCCTCAGGTGGAATTTAAGGTGACCCATAGCCACTGCCTTTGAGTATCCTTACCTCTCAGGCCCATTCGTGTGTTGGGAAGGACCCTGACCTCCACTACAGGAGCTGGGTCAGACGTTCTGGGTGGGCAAAACCAGCCCTCAAGACCAAGGAGGTTCTGCTGAATACAGCATTAGCATAGCCCAGAGAAAATGTTTCGCTTAACTTATCGGAAATAGCTAAATTTATATGAAGGGAGGCAGAGAAACTAGACTGTTCCATCATCTTCACTTCCATTTTTACCACTTTTCAAAGAAATTTCGAAAACAACACCTGTAATAGTAATCTCAGCGCTCATTAGCTATGTTTTTTTTTTTTTTTTAATTTTGAAAATTTCAGCTGTGCTGGGTCTCCACTGTGGTGCTCAGGCTTTCTCTAGTTACGGCTCCCGGGTTTTGTTGCTCCACGGCATGTGGGATCTGGATCAAACCTGCGTGCCCTGCATTGGAGGGCAGATTCTTAACCACTGGGCCACCAGGGAAGTCCTTCACCAGCTATGGTTTTCTTCTAGATTTTAATACTTCAGTTCTCTGATCCTTCCTCAAAGCAAGGCAAATACCAAAAGAACAAACCAACATGTTAACATCATCCCTAGGAAATGACAACACAATAAGCAAGAGAACACAGCCTTCCCGGGTTACTGAATTCACATCCAGAATTCCACCAAACAGAAGAAACAAGTGGTAACATTTGGTGCATCCTTCCTGTTTTCTTAACCCCTCTTTTCCTCCCTATCAGTACATTATGTTGCTGAGAACACAGTTCACATTGAAAGCAGTGTTGTTTTTTCTTTTACACTTGATCAGACTCATTTCCCAACATCGTTAAAAATTATTAATCGAGGTGTTGAACAGCGGCATAATATTACAAGGTGTTTCATGCGGTCAAGTATCTAACCATTTCCAATTGTAGGAAGCAACATTGAGGTCGTTTCCAGTCTTTCATGATTACAAATGATGCTGACAGACATCTCTGGTTTATATCCTAGTCTGTGTTTCCGAGCATTTCTTTTGGGGAGATTCTATTAGTGAGATGACTGTCTAATGTATATACTAGTTCTGAAGGCTTTGGGAACACAGGAAAAGAGCTGTTTTTTTCAGATTCTGTGACTTCGTGGGTCAGGCCCTCCCCCGATACTAATCCAGCATTTAGCCCTATGTTCTTACCAAGGTATCTTTGCCCTCCGCCACCTTTCCACCCAAGCACAATTACTACCTCCGATAATTACAGGCTTCTATGATAGGTATGAGGAATTAAAAGGCACCACAGCTGCTACTGGGGGGAAAAGGTGAGGAAGGGCGTAGAAATGCTTGCGTTTACAAAGCGCTTTTCCTCCAAAAAGCTCAAAGGTGTTCTGAGACATGGTCTCATTAATCTCCACAGGTCTGTTATTTTTCCTTCTGATACAGGTCCAAACATAAACCTTATTTGTTAGCTTGTATTTATCCACTCACTGTGTGCCAGCTTTCGTGACGTTCCTAAAGTAGCTTTTATATTTGGGACTTCTGGATCACGCGGATGACAAAAAAGCCCCATAGCTCACCCTTAAGGCCCAGAGGAGGAAAACAGGAAGGACAATTGGTTCTCATTTTAAGAACAAACAGCGGACTTCCCTGGTGGTTCACTGGTGAAGAATCCACCTGCCAATGCAGGGGACACAGGTTCCATCCCTGGTCCAGAAAGATCCCACGTGCCTAGGGGCAGCTAAGCCCGTGCACCACAACTCCTGAGCCTGAGCTCTAGAGGCCGTGCTCCCCAGCAAGAGAAGCCACCGCAAGAGGCCAGTGCATCACGACTAAAGAGTAGCCCACTCACAACGATGAAGACTGTGGCCAAAAATTAACAAATAAATACATTTACATTAAAAAAGAAAGAAAGAACAGAGAAGCTAAGTTACCCAGCACAGAGTGAAGGAGTGAAAGGGGGACTGAGGGCAGGAGCCCTACAGGACAGCTGGACACGAGGCAGGTTGCTTTCTTGCGAGTCGCTTGCTTATACCTTTTTGCATGAATACAGTCACAATTTCTGACTGTAGATATCCTGAAATGAATTGTGCTAGATGGAATGTTGGCTTAGCCAAAGACGTCCACCTCCTAGCCGCAGAACCTGTGAATACATTACATGGCAAAATCAGATGTGATTAAATTAAGGATCTTGACAAAGTAAGACTATTTGGATGGCATCACTGACTCAGTGGACATGAATTTGAGCAAGCTCCAGGAGATGGTGAAGGACAGGGAAGCCTGGAGTGCTGTAGTCCATGGGGTTGCAGATTGGATATGACTGAGTGACTGAACAAATTCTGGATAATGGGTGTAGTCACAAGCATCCTTCTAAGAGGGAGGAAAAACTTTTATGCATCAAAGGACACTATTGGATTGACATATATACACTACTATATAAGGAATGGCCTTCCCTCGTAGCTCAGACAGTAAAGAATATGCCTGCAATATTGGAGACCTGGGCTTGATCCCTGGGCCGGGAAGGTTCCCTGGAGAAGGGAATGGCTATCCAGTCTAGTATTCCTGCTGGAGAATTCCATGGACAGTGGGGCCTGGTGGGCTACAGTCCATGGGGTCTCAAAGAATCGGACACAACTAAGCAACTTTCACTTCACTTTACTTCATATAAAGAATAAAGAATAGCACAGGCACAGGCAATTCTACTCGGTGCTCTGTGGTGACCTAAATGTGAAGGAAATCCAAAAAAGAGGGGATATGTGTTTAGGAATGACTGGTTCACTTTGCGGTACAGTAGGAACTAACAGTATTGTAAAGTGACTATGCTCCAATGAAAACAAAAAGGACACTATTATGAGTGAAAAGACAAACCAAGAATGGAAGAATGTATCAGCGAATTGTATGTCTGATAAGGGATTAATATCCAGAATGTGTAAAGAACTCCTACACCTCAACAACAAAAAGACAAACAACCCAATTAAAACGGACTTAAATAGACATTTCTCCAAAGAAGATAAACAAACGGCCAATAAGCATATGAAATGTGCTATGAAATGTTCTATATCATTAGTTATTAAAGAAATCAAATCCACAACAAGAAACTACCGCACATGCACTGGGATGACGATAATCATACAGACAGACAGTAACAAACATTGGTGAGGATGTGGAGAAATTGGAACCCACACACACTGCTGGTGGGAATGTAAAATGGTCCAGCTACCGTGGAAAATCAGTTCGGCAGCTCTTGAAAAAACTAAATGTTGCATTTTCCTATAATCCCACAATTCCATGCTCTTGGGTTCAAAATAAAATCAAAGAAAGAAATGAAAGCAGGAACTTAAACAGATACTTGTACTCCAATGTTCACTGCAGCATTGTTCATAATATCGAAAGTAATAGAAATAAGCCAAGTGTTCATCAACCAATGAGCAGATAAACAAAATGTGGCATACACATTCAGTGGAATATCATTCAGCCACCAAAGGAATGAAGTTATGGGGACTTCCCTGGTGGTCCAGTGGCTAAGACTGCCAGCTCCCAATGCAGGGGTCCAGGTTTGATCCCTAGTCAAGGAACTAGATCCCACATGCCTCAACTAAAGGTCCTGCATGCCACAACTAAGACCGAGCACAGACAAAGATTTTTTTAAAAAGGAATGGAAGTTCTAGGATATGCTACAACACAGATGAACACTGAAAATACTACGCTAGGTAAAAAAACAAACACAAAAGGATAAACGCAGCCTGATTCCAGTTACATAACATACATGCAATAGGCAGAGTCACAGAGACAGTGAACAGACTCAAGGTTACCAACAGCTGGGAGAAGCAGGGAATGGGGAGTTATTGCTTAATGGGCAGAGTTTCTGCCTGGGCCAGGAAGGGTTTTGGAAACAGTGGTGAGGGTTATACTACATTGTGTATGTAATTAATGCCACTGAATTGTACACTTCAAAATATGTTTAGGTGCCAAATTTTATGGTACAAATATTTTATATTTTACAACAATCAAAGTAAAGAGGGAGTCAAGAGGGTCAAGGTCAGAAAAAAGATGCGAAGATGTGAGCAGAGACTGGAGTGATGCACTTTGAGGAGTGGAGCCGTGAGCTGAAGAATGCAGGCAGCCTCCAGAAATAGGTAAGAAGACAGATTCTCTCTGGAGCTTCCAACATCTTGATTTCAGCCTTCTAAAACTCCTATGGGGCTTCTGACCTCCAGAACAATAAAATAATAAATCATGTTGCTTTAAGCCACTAAGTTTGTGGTAATCTGTTGCAGCAGCCATAGGAAACCAATGTTGTTGCTATCGTTCAGTCACTAAGTTGTGTCTGAATCTTGGCGACCTCATGGACTGCAGCCCGCCAGGCTCTTCCATCCTCTACAAGGATATGAGGAAACTAATACCCAGACATAAAATCTTATTACAGGCTTCCCAGGTGGCACAGTGGTAAAGAATTCGCCTACTAATTCAGGAGATGTGAGATGCAGATCAATCCCTGGGTCAGGAAGATCCCCTGGAGAAGGAAACAGCAACCCACTCCAGTGTTCTTGCCTGGAAAATTTCATGGACAGAGGAGCCTGGCAGGCTACAGCCCGTGGAGTTGCACAGAGTCAGACCTGACTGAGCACAGCAGCACAAGAGCTATAATACGATTAACTTCACAGAACCCACAGAGCCTTCATATCCAGCCAGCTATCTCTCAACCCTCTCTCCTAATACCAAGATCTTGATTCCGAGGCATATCTCAGTGGTATTTCTCTAAAATCACCAAACCACAATCTTAGGGTTCAATTGGGTTCCATCCCTAAGATTCTCTGTGCTGAATTCAATAAAGCTGCTTCTTATCCACTGATCACCCTACATGACTTTGCTCCATGAATCTGATCACTGCTAATCAAGTTTCAGCCAGGTGCAGCCAGGTGCAGCTGTGGCTCCGTCACCTGAGCTCCAAGCCACGAGCTATGGATGCTCTCCACATTGTGGCACTGGGCGGATACAAAGGCTCTGCTGGTTGGGGGTGGGGGTAACAGCCAGAGATATGGACTCAACCATCATCCCCATGGAGCTGTGGTCCATGGTGGAGGAAGGGGGTTTTCTGACAATCGCAGTGGTGCCCCGCCCCCCTTTCTTAAAACTGTGGTGATAGACACAGACCAAGGAGGAGGGGTAAACAGGTGGGAAGGCAGGTGACCGGGGCAGTCTTTAGCACTCAGCCAACTCACTTCTTCCCAGGAGTGACCTGAGCAGTGTTTGGTTTCCTGCATTTTGCTTACGGTCTAAGTAAATAAAGGAAAAGTGGTAAATCCACCTGCCCTTTCTTTCTTCCTCCCCATGAAAATCCCCATGAAAGTCACACACAGTGGATTGGTAAACAACCAACCAAAGATCTTGTCAAAAAAGAGCCAGGAAGAAAGTGAACAGAAGTCTGACAATCTGCTACTGCCCCTTAAGAGAATGTTTCTCCAAATCACTTATTTTTTAATTACAGAAGGAAGGCATGTTTACTGTAAACAATTTGGAAAGTAGAGAAAAACACACAGGAAAAAAATGCAAATTATCTATAATTTTACCATCTTTTTTTTTTTTTGCAACACCATGTGACTTATGGGATCTCAGTTCCCAGGCCAAGTATTAAACTCAGGCCCCCAGCAGTGAAAATGTGGCGTCCTAACAACAGTGGACCGCCAGGGGATTCCCTGTAATCTTACCATCTTGAGATTTCACTGTCCCTTCTCTAACACCCTCTATACTCTAACTCTGCCTTATTTGGGTTCATAGTTTTGTTAGATTACTATTACTATTATTGTTGTGGTGGTTGTTACTTACTGTCTGACCACCTCAGTAGAACACAAAGTCCATGAAAGCAGGGAATTTTCCTCCCTGAAAACCAAGAATGGTGTTCAATAAATGTTTGTTAAATGAAAAATATTAAAAAAGACACATGCACCCCAATAGCAGGACTATTAATATTTACAATAGCCAAGACATGGAAGCAACCTAAATGTACATCAACAAATTAATGGATAGAGAAGAAGTGGTACATATATACAATGGAACATTACTCAGCCATAAAAAAGAAAGAATGCCATTTGGCATTATAACATGGATGGACCTAAAGCTTGTCATACTGAGTGAAGTAAGTCAAATGGAGAAAGACAAACACCATATGATATCACTTATATGTGGAATCTAAAAAAAATAGTACAAATGAACTTACAAAACAGAAATAGAGTCACAGATGCAGAAAGCAAATCTGTGGTTACCAAAGGTCAAAGCAGGGAGGGATAAATTGGGAGACTGGGATTGACATAAACATACTACTACACATAAAATAAATAGTAAAGGCCTACTGTACAGCACAGAATCTAAAAAAGAGTGGACATATGTATATGCATAACTGATTCACTTTGCTGTACATCAGAAACTAATACAACATTATAAATCAACTACACTTAAATAAATATTAATTAAAATAAAAAATACTTTGGTATATCAGCTTTTAATCACTTTTCTAAAAAACATATATGTACACAAATTATGTTTATACAGCATTATTTTTGTTACTTTAAAAATCATTCTAGGAACTACCCTGGTGCTCCAGTGGTTAACATACTCTGCGCTTCCACTGCAGAGAGCACAGGTTCCATCCCTGGTCGGGGAACTAAGATCTCACATACCAAATGGCATAGTCAAGACTTTTTAAAAAATAAATGGAGAAGTTTAATAAAATAAAGTACCTTTCTATCATCAAGAGCCTCAAAGAGAATATCTGAAATGGTCATGGTCTGAAAAGCTGTGCCCAGATGAACTCAACTGCACATTTATTCTTCTTGGGATGAATTTTAAAGCAGGATCTTTGGGGACAGGCCTTGGAGAACAAATGACGTCATTGTTTCAGCCTTTAATGGTGCACCTGGCTTACGTGCTTTCCCCTGAGAGTCACGCAGCTGCCAGCGTTTGCACGGATACACTTGAACAGGTGAGTAGGTTGCCTGGGAGGTAGGATTGAGTGGATGGACCCTATAGAAGGTCAAGGGCATAAGGGCACCAAAGAACAAGTGCAGAATTAAAGCATGTGAATGGGTGATGGGACTCTGCAGCACGCTCCGTTCCTCAACCTCAGATCCTAAGGTACAACTGTGTTCTGTAATATTAATTTCTTTCTAGTGCTAAACCAGTAATTAGAAAAAAAAATTAAACATACTGGGTCAGGACTTCAGCAAGTCATTTAATAAGCCTCTCATCCTTGCAGAAAAGGTTGAGAGATGTGGATTAAAACATAATGCAGAAGCTTTTTAGCAGAAGACCTTTCATCGACGCAAACGAAGCTGTTGTGGAGTTGAAAACTCAATGATGGGACTCTATGAGCCGTCAACGGTGGTGCACTGGGCACAGCCACTTCCACTGTCAAAAGTGTTTGATGAATTCAAATACAGTAAGTGCCAACAAATGTCCTGCAAGGTCACTGCATTTTGTTGCCTCACCCATCCTGTTCTTTCTCAATTTACCTTTAGTGCAGCGACGGCCAAGGAGAGGCACTGTGAAGCCAGAGTCCTGACTGATCATGTACTCAGACCTGAACCAGGATCAGTTCAGTTCAGTTCAGTTGCTCAGTCATGTCCGACTCTTTGCAACCCCATGGACCGCAGCACTCCAGGCTTCTCTGTCCATCACCAACTCCTGGAGCTTGCTCAAACTCATGTCCATCAAATTGGTGATGCCATCTAACCATCTCATCCTCTGTCATCTCCTTCTCCTCCTGCCTTCCATCTTTCCCAGCATCAGGGTCTTTTCAAATGAGTCAGTTCTTCACATCAGGTGGCCAAAGTATTGGAGTTTCAGCTTCAGCATCAGTCCTTCCAATGAATATTTAGGACTGATTTCCTTTAGGATGGACTGGTTGGATCTCCTTGCAGTCCAAGGGACTCTCAAGAGTCTTCTCCACCACCACAGTTCAGAAGCATCAATTCTTCCATGTTCAGCTTTTTTTATAGCCTGCCCAACTCTCACATTCATACACGACTACTGGAAAAACCATAGCTTTGACGAGATGGACCTTTGTTGGCAAAGCAATGTCTCTGCTTTTTAATATGCTGTCTAGGTTGGTCATAGCTTTTCCTCCAAGGAGCAAGCATCTTTTAATTTCAAGGCTGTAATCACCACCTGCAGTGATTTTGAAGCCCAAGAAAAGAAAGTCTGTCACTGTTTCCATTGTTTCCCCATCTATTTGCCATGAAGTGATGGGACCGAATGCCATGATCTTAGTTTTTTGAATGTTAAGCCAGCTTTTTCACTCTCCTTTTTCACTCTCATCAAGAAGCTCTTTAGTTCTTCTTTGCTTTCTGCCATAATGGTGGTATCATCTGCATATCTGAGGTTATTGATTTCTCCCAGCAATCTTGATTCCAGCTTGTGCTTCATCCAGTCCATCATTTCTCATGATGTACTCTGCATATAAATTAAATAAGCAGGGTGATAGTATACAGCCTTGACATATTCCTGTCCCAATTTGGAACCAGTTTGTTGTTCCATGTCCAGTTCTAACTGTTGCTTCCTGACCTGAATACAGGTTTCTCAGGTGGCAGGTCAGGTGGTCTGGCATTCCCATCTCTTTAAGAATTTTCCACAGTTTGTTGTGATCCACACAGTCAAAGGCTTTGGCATAGTCAATCAAGTAGCAGTAGATGTTTTTCTGGAACTCTCTTGCTTTTTTGATGATCCAACGGATATTGGAAATTTGATCTCTGGTTCCTCTGCCTTTTCTAAATCCAGCTTGAACATCTGGAAGTTCTCAGTTCACATACTTCTGAAGCTTCAGTTGGAGAATTTTGAGCATTACTTTGTTAGCATGTGTGATGAGTGCAATTGTGCGGTAGTTTGAACATTCTTTGGCATTGCATTTCTTTGGGATTGGGATGAAAATGGACCTTTTCCAGCCCTGTGGGCACTGCTGTAACACCAGTGTGTAATACCTAAGAAGGTCTCCAGCACCCAGCCCTCTTCACCAGCTCTCATTCTTCTCAGTCCTTTTCTGTCCAGGATCTCATCTTCTGTCTGCTCAACAGCATCCTCTCAAAGCCCGCCTGTCCTTCTTCCCAGGTGCAGTCACTAGACACAGGCTTTTTTAGGACCAGATTAACGTTTACTTATCATTATAATACCATTAGCATGAGGAAGGGTCCATTCCCTTCACCTGTCTCACAGTCTTCCAGCCAAAAATGCCATCATGGCAGCCACTTCCTCATTCTCCTTGCTGTTTCCGCACCTATGTCCTGCAGGCTGGTAACAGACCTTAACTTCACTCACTTAATGTGTTCTGTTTCCACTCACCAACCCCCAAACTCCTCTTCTCCACAGCAACTCAGTTCTCCTGCTCAGTACTCTCCAACAAGATCATTAAGGATTTTTTAAAGTTAATTAATTAATTAATTTGGCTGAGCCAGGTGTTAGTTGCCACATGAAGAAACTTTAGTTGTGATGTAGGAACTCTTAATTGCAGCATGTGGGATTGGTTCCCTGACCAGGAATTGAACCTGGGACCCCTGCACTGGGAGCTCAGGGTCTTAGCCACTGGACCACCATGGAAGTTCCAAGATCATTAAGGATTTTTGGTGCAGGGAAACTGGTCATTTTTGGCAAAGGGTATCCATATGAATGTAAATAAGCAAGGAAGAAGAAATCTATGAATGATCCCAAAATTATCAGTCAGACCTGCATTCATCATTGGTGAAAATGCACATGGGAAGAGCAAGTTTTACTCCCTCTTAATCACATAGAATTTATACACAAATGGACTTATGAATAACTTGTTTGTAAGTAGAGGCACACTGGTACAGTTACATGAAGTGATAACTGGTTGAGCAACTTCACCACAAGATATGGGCTGGTAGACCCAATGCCAATATTTCCTTTTGTTAAAACATATAATTTTTAAAAATTGAGGTATAGTTGGTTTATAATATGATGTTAGTTTCCAGTGTACAAGACAGATTCAAAAATGTTATAGCTTATACTCCACTTATAGTTATTGAAAAATATCGGCTATATTCCCTGTGCTGTGCAGTATATCCTTGTAGTAGCTTACTTATTTTATATATAGTAGTTTGTATTTCTAAATCCCCTACCACCATCATGCCCCACCCTCTTCCCTCTCCCCAGAAGCAATCACTAGTTTTCTATCTGTATCTGTCTTGTTATATTCACTACCTTGCTTTATTTTTTAGATTCTACATATAAGTAATAATATATAGTATTTGTCTTTCTCTGACTCACTTCACTAAGCATAGCATTCTCTATGGCCACCCACACTATAACAAATGGCAGAATTTCTTTTTTATGGTTGAGCAGTACTCCATTGTGTATATATACCACATCTTTATCCATTCATCTATTGATACACTTAGGTTGCTTCCATATCCTGGCAACTGTAATCCATGCCAATTTAAAGTGAGGTCTCTAATGCTTGCTAAATCTTCATCTCTGCCCTGTTCATGCCTTTCCAATTTGTGAAGGGATAAGAAAATCCGTGCTGAAGGGTTACTTTAAGTAAGAATCAGGGTTCTTGTACAAATATAAAATGAACATGTGTCCATTAACTAACTTATTAAATAACAATGAGGCAGTAAAACATTACAACTGGCTCCAAGGGAAACCCAGAGAAGGGACACGTACAAAAGCAATCAGAGATACTGAAATAAATTTGCTAATAGATGGAAGACTAGCAGTTTCTTTCACAGGGTGAAAATCAATTGCATGTCCACCAGACAAAATTCATTTGCCTCTTTATGGATGAGAATTCTTCGCATTAGCACCATGTGTTTTCTACAATTTATAGTTGCAAATTAGTTTAATCAAAAACAGTGAAAGACACAGACCCCTGTAAAATCAGACAACCCAAGAAGAATCTGCTAGATGACACCCAGCAATTTCACTGAATGGAAACAGTCATCTTTTTGCCCATTTCAAAGCCTTTCACAATTTTTTCCTGACAATAAGAGGAAACAATAATCACAAAGCAATCTGAGGTCTTGTGCAAGTCCAAGAACAAGTGGAGAATAGAAAAGCCTGTAGCTTAGCAGCAGTGCATGCAGGAATGGTTTGAGTTTAAATCAGAATTATATTCAGTGTGATGAGTGCCTGTATTATACTCAGAGCATGACTGCCAAAAAATTCCTAGGTTTTTCTTTCCACTTCAGGCATCTTCTGTATAATAAGAGAAGGAAAGGGCCCACTCTGGTCAGCTGTGATCAGACAACTGGGTTCCAGTTACCACATTTTACAAGGACTAGAGACAGTCAGGAAGATAAAGGAATGTGGGCTGGTGGAGGAAACCAAGAATATCTGGTCTAGAGAAGACAAAGCTCAAACAGGAATGGGATAGCTGGGACTTCCCTGGCAGTCCAGAGGTTAAGAGTCGGTGCTTCCAATATAGGGGACATGGGTTCAATCAGGGATCACATGCCAAATGACCAAAAAATAAAAGTAAAAAAATAAAATTTAAAGGAATTGGATAGCTGTCTTCAAACCTTTACATTACAAATGTGAATGAAGGCTTAAAGAAAACCGTCCTAAATAATAATCCAATGAATGGTGATGTTGACAACATCAGTCAAGATTTATTGAGCTTTGCTCTCTGGCAAACCCTGAGCTAAGCACTTTACAAGTGTCATCTCATTTACTCTTCATAACAAGGAGAACTTAGTGGCCGAGTCTGGACTTGGCCGACAGAGACATCAAGCTTTGGATGGAACCAAAGGCCTTTAAGTCCCTTTGAGCTTGGAGACCACATGGTTGTGTGTTGCTCCTCTGCTCAAAGATCTCCAATGGATCCCTATAGGTTACTGTATTAGGTATACATTTCTCAGCCTAGCAACAAAGACATTTCATGGGATGGCCCACATTACTGTCTCTGTTTATCACCTGAATACTAATACCCAAAACGTATCCAAATCAGTCATGTCAGGTACTTTACTCAAACAACCCTTTTTCAACTTAACCAACCCTCTACGATCCCACCTGTATCTTTCCATCTCCAATGCTACCTCTTCTGCAAAGCCATTCCAATATCTTTTTTTCCTCCTCTCCTACCATCTCTCTGCACTCCTTCCACCACGTGCTGCCCATTGTCATAGTTAATAAGTACTTGTTTGATCTCTTCTACCAGTTCACAAACTCTTTGAGGGGAGGGATATTGGACATGTGTATAGAATGGCCCAAGAAGGAAGGTGGGATGTAGACAGAAAAGAAGGAGCTTGAGGAACCTTCCAAGGCAAGAGGAACAATCCCAGGTCCTTAGCAGGGGAGCAATCTCTGGAATGCCTCCATCTCATGGGCATTTCCATGAGATGACAGGGCAGTTGAGGCTTCCTCCGTTTGGTACCTAGACCCCGAGAACAAGTCAAAAGGGTTTGATAAATGACTTACTTATTTACTATAGTTGGCATCAGAACTGGACAAATATGTTTGGGTCCAGATTATAGAAGGCCTTGAACATCAAAACAAGAGGAGTGCCTACAGATCCTGGACAGTAAAGTGCCTTCTCTAAGTGATTCTAATAGTCTTGAATGTATTTTTTAAAAATATGCTCGTACAATTTTCTCTTTTTGTTTGATCTCTCATTTTCCTGTCTTTATAGTTGCTCTGAAAACATTATTTTTGACATTTGATGGGTTTGTGTTTCCTTTGCTTTTTATCATCTCCCACCTAGACCATCCAGGCTTCCCTGGTGGCTCAGCTGATAAAGAATCCACCTGCAGTGCAGGAGACCTTGGTTTGATCCCTGGGTTGGGAAGATCCGCTGGAAAAAGGCGAAGGCTACCCACTCCAGTATTCTGGCCTGGAGAATTTCATGGACTGTATTAGTCCATGGGGTCACAAAGAGTCGGACACGACTGAGCAACTTTCAATTCACCTTGACCTAGAATACACTTTTCCCCTCCTCCATGGACACGAAAATGTCGTTGGCCAGTTTCCCTCTCCCTCAAATCCATAAAAGCCTCTTGACAAGTCTGCTTTTCTCTTGACAGTTTTCCCTCTTCCCTCCCCGTTAGTGGTTCCATTGCTCCAAGTCTGTCATGTACTTGGGTTTGGGGTTGGGTTGTACTTGGCTCCTATCTGGCTCCTATCTCTTCCTGTGGGAGACTGCAGAGAAAGTGAACCTACCCAGCAAACAATCGGGAATTCCTCACTAACCAGTGGGTTGCCTGCACTTGTTATATCTCTTTTCCAGAACCATGGAGAGGGGAGCGGTAGCCACCTTCTCCCCCACCCTCAGGAGCTGGGCGTTCTCCTGGAATTCGGGCCATCCCACCAAATGCAAATAACATGAAGATGGTGTTATGAGCTGCCACTTCATTGTCAACCCTCAAAACAACACTCCCACATGGGTTACTACCCCTCTGCCACTGACAGAGATGCAATGTGGGGTAACTAAAGATCCCTGATGTCCCAGAGCCAGTGAGTGACAGAGCCAGGAATCAAACTCTAGCCTTACTGACCCCACAGGTATACCTTACCTCCAGACTTCATGTTTTGATGCTTTGCACTGGGCTTAGAAGACTTACATTTCTTTAATGTGCTGCCCTGGCAAAAATTCCAAAAAGTAAAAACAAAGGCTCCGTTTAAAAAGTCACATCTCTTACATGTAGCCATCCAGTTTTTCCAGCACCATTTATTGAAGAGGCTATCTTTGCCCCATTGTATATTCTTGCCTCCTTTGTCAAAAATAAGGTACCCATAAACATGGGTTTGCTTCTGGACTTTCTATCTTGTTCCATTGGTCTATATTTCTGTTTTTGTGCCTGTATATATTTCTGTTTTTGTGTTAGTACCATACTGTCTTGATGACTGTAACTTTGTAGTATAATCTGAAGTCAGGAAGGTTCATACCTCCAGTTCCAGTCTTCTTTCTCAAGACTGCTTTGCCTATTGGGGGTCTTCTGTGTTTCTATATGAATTGGGAAATTTTTGTTCCCGTTCTGTAAAAACTGTCATTGGTAATTTGATAGGGATCACATTGAATCTGTAGGTTGCATTTGGCAGTATAGTCATTTTCACAATATTGATTCTTCCTACCCAGGAACATGGAATATCTCTCCATCTGTTTATATCATCTTTGATTTCATTAGTGTCTTATAATTTTCTGTGTACAGTTCTTCTATCTCCTTAGGTAGGTTTATCCCTAGATATTTAATTCTTTTTGTTGCAATGGTGAATGGGATTGATGCCTTAATTTCTCTTTCTGATTTTCCACTGTTAGTATGTAGAAATGCAAGTGATTTCAGTGTATTGATTTTGTATCCTGCAACTTTGCTAAATTCACTGATTAGCTCTAGTAATTTTCTGATACTATCTTTAGGTTTTTCTATGTACAGTATCATGTCATCTGCAACCAGTGAGAGCTTTACTTCTTCTTTTATGATCTGGATTCCTTTTATTTCTTTTTCTTCTCTGATTGCTGTAGCTTGGACTTCCAGAACTATGCTGAATAATAGTGGTGAAACTGGACCTCCTTGTCTTGTTCCTGATCTTAGTGGGAGAATGCTTTCAGTTTTTCACCACGAGAATAATGTTTGCTGTAGGCTTATCATATATGGATGATGATGCTGTGAAAGTGCTGCACTCAATATGCCAGCAAATTTGGAGAACTCAGCAGTGGCCACAGGACTGGAAAAGGTCTGTTTTCATTCCAATCCCTAAGAAAGGCAATCCCAAAGAATGCTCAAACTACTGCACAATTGCACTCATCTCACACACTAGTAAAGTAATGCTCAAAATCCTCCAAGCCAGGCTTCAGCAATACGTGAACAGTGAACTTCCAGATGTTCAAGCTGGTTTTAGAAAAGGCAGAGGAACCAGAGATCAAAGTGCCAACATCTGTTGGATCATTGAAAAAGCAAGAGAGTTTCAGAAAAACATCTATTTCTCCTTTATTGACTACACCAAAGCCTTTGACTGTGTGGATCACAATAAACTGTGGAAAATTCTGAAAGAGATGGGAATACAAGACCACCTAACCTGCCTCTTGAGAAACCTGTATGCAGGTCAGGAAGCAGCAGTTAGAACTGGACATGGAACAACAGACTGGTTCCAAAATAGGAAAAGGAGTGCGTCAAGGCTGTATATTGTCATCCTGCTTATTTAACTTATATGCAGAGTACATCATGAGAAACACTGGGCTGGAAGAAGCACAAGCTGGAATAAAGATTGCCGGGAGAAATATCAATAACCTCAGATACGCAGGTGACACCACCCTTATGGCAGAAAGTGAAGAGGAACTAAAAAGCCTCTTGATGAAAGTGAAAGAGGAGAGTGAAAAAGTTGGCTTAAAGCTCAACATTCAGAAAACTAAGATCATGGCATCTGGTCCTATCACTTCATGGGAAATAGATGGGGAGACAGTGGAAACAGCGTCAGACTTTTTTGGGGGGGCTCCAAAATCACTGCAGATCATGATTGCAGCCATGAAATTAAAAGACACTTAGTCCTTGGAAGAAAAGTTACGGCCAACCTAGATAGCATATTAAAAAGCAGAGATATTACTTTGCCAACAAAGGTCCATCTGGTTAAGGCTATGGTTTTTCCAGTGGTCATGTATGGATGTGAGAGTTGGAATGTGAAGAAAGCTAAGCACTGAAAAATTGATGCTTTTGAACTGTGGTGTTGGAGAAGACTCTTAAGAGTCCCTTGGACTGCAAGGAGATCCAACCAGTCCATCCTAAAGGAGATCAGTCCTGGGTGTTCATTGTAAAGACTGATGCTGAAGCTGAAACTCCAATACTTTGGCTACCTCATGTGAAGAGTTGACTCATTGGAAAAGACCCTGATGCTGGGAAGGATTGGGGGCAGGAGGAAAAGGGGATGACAGAGGATGAGATGGCTGGATGGCATCACCAACTTGATGGGCATGGGTTTGAGTAGACTCCAGGAGTTGGTGATGGACAGGGAGGCCTGGCGTGCTGAGATTCATGGGGTTGCAAAGAGTCAGACATGATTGAGCAACTGAACTGAACTGAACTATCATATATGGCCTTCACTATATTGAGGTAGGTTCCTTCTATGCCCATTTTTTGAAGAGTTTTAATTATAAATGGGTGCTGAATTTTGTCAAAGGCTTTTTCTGCATCTATTGAGATGATCATATGGTTTTTATCTTTCAATTTGTTAATGTGGTGTATCACACTGTTTGATTTGCGTATGTTGAAGAATCCTTACATCCCTGGGATAAACCCAACTTGATCATGGTGTACGAGCTTTTATGTGTTGCTGAATTCTGTTTGCTAAAATTTTGTTGAGGATTTTTGCATCTATGTTCATCAGTGATATTGGTCTGTAGTTTTCTTTTTTTGTGTTGTCTTAGTCTGGTTTTGGTATCAGGGTGATAGTGGCCTCATAGAATGAGTTTGGAAGTGTTCACTTCCTAACACCATACACAAACTCAAAATGGATTAAAGACCTAAATGTAAGACCACAAACTATAAAACTCTTAGAGGAAAACATAGGCAGAACAGTTGATGACATAAATCAAAGCAAGATCCTCTATGACCCACCTCCTAGAGTAACAGAAATAAAAACAAAAGTAAACAAGTGGGACCTGATTAAATTTAAAAGCTTTTGCACAGCAAAGGAAACTATAAGCAAGGTGAAAAGACAACCCTCAGAATGGGAGAAAATAATAGCAAATGGAACAACTGACAAAGGATTAATTTCCAAAATATACAAACAGCTCATACAACTCAATAGCAGAAAAACAAACAACCCAATCAAAAATTGGGAAGAAGACTGAAACTGACATTTCTCCACAGAAGACATACAGATGGCTAACAAGCACATGAAAAGATGCTTAACATCGCTCATTATTAGAGAAATGAAAATCAAAACTACAATGAGATATCACTTCACACTGGTCAGAATGGCCATTATCAAAAATCTACAAACAACAAATGCTGGAGAGGGTGTGGAGAAAAGAGAATGCTCTTGCACTGTTGGTGGGAATGTAAATTGATACAGCCACTATGGAAGACGGTATGGAGATTCCTTAAAAAAAACTAGGAATAAAACCACCATATGACCCAGCAATCCCAATCCTAGACAAATACCCTGAGGAAACCAAAATTGAAAAAGACACATGTATCCCATTGTTCACTGCAGCACTATTTACAATAGCAAGAACATGGAAGCAACCTAGATGTCCATCGACAGATGAATGGATAAAGAAGTTGTGGTACATATACACAATGGAACATTACTCAGCCATAAAAAGGAACACCTTTGAGTCAGTTCTAATGGGGTGGATGAACCTAGAATCTATTATACAGAGTGAAGTAAGTCAGAAAGAGAAAGATAAATATCGTAATCTAACGCATATATGGGGAAGGCAATGGCAACTCACTCCAGTACTCTTGCCTGGAAAATCCCATGGAAGAAGGAGCCTGGTAGACTACAGTCCATGGGGTCTCGAAGAGTGGAACACTACTGAGAGACTTCACTTTCACTTTCCACTTTCATGCACTGGAGAAGGAAATGGCAGGCCACTCCAGTATTCTTGCCTGGAGAATCCCAGGGACAGAGGAGCCTGGTGGGCTGCCGTCTATGGGGTTGCACAGGGGATATATGTATACCTATGGCTGATTCATGTTGAGGTTTGATAGAAAACAACAAAATTCTGTAAAGAAATTATCCTTCAATAAAAAAATTAATTAATTTAAAAAAAGGTCACATCTCCCATTTGCAGCAATGTGGAGGGACCTTGAGATTATCATATAAGCAAAGTAACCCAGATAGGGAAAGAAAAATATCATATGATATCACTTATATGTGGAATCTAAAAAAATGATGCAAATGAACTTATATATAAAACTTAAATAGACTCACAGATATAAAAAACAAATTTTTGGTTACCAAAGGGGAAATGGGGGAGAGGGATAAATTAAGAGTCTGGGATTAACATATACACACTACTATATATAAAACAGATAACCAACAAGTGTGTATAGCACAGGGAACTGTACCTAATATTTTGTAATAACCAACATCAGAAAAGAATCTAAAAAAGAATATATATGTGTATACATACAAGGGGGCTTCCATAGTGACTCAGTTGGTAAAGAACCTCCCTGCAATGCAGGAGACCTGGGTTTGATCCTTGGGTCGGGAAGATCCCTTGGAGAAGAAAAAAACAACCCACTCCAGTACTCTTGCCTGGGGAATTCCATGGACAGAGGAGACGGGCAGGCTACAATCCATGGAATCGCAAAGAGTCGGATGTGACTATCTGACTGTTCACTTTGCTGCATACCTGAAACAAACACAACATTGTAAATCAATTATACCCCAATAAGAAAGTAAAAGAAAATAAATTCACAACTGAACACTCTCGCCCAGTAATACTAACCCTCTTGTAAACATATTTGCTGTGTCACCTGTACAAACATTCCTCATGAACACGACCCTTTGTCTGTTTCACAATGTAAAATGCAACAACTCTATAAAAGGAAGGATCACCCAAAAACAAGGGTCAATTGCTTCAGAGATGCATTTGCCATGTCATCTTCTTTTCTCTTCTTCTTTTCCCAGATTGTCCCCCCATTTCTGTTTCTGGAGGTTTCCTTTTTTAAAAAATTAGCAAGGTTTTAATGAACCCGTTCACTTTCTTTTTTAAAAACATTATTTATTTATTCAATGCTGGAGAGGGTGTGGAGAAAAGGGAACCCTCTTACACTGTTGGTGGGAATGCAAATTAGTACAGCCACTATGGAGAACAGTGTGGAGATTCCTTAAAAAACTGGAAATAGAACTGCCAGATGGGCCAGCAATCCCACTCCTGGGCATACACACCGAGGAAACCAGATCTGAAAGAGACACGTGTACCCCAGTGTTCATCGCAGCACTGTTTATAATAGCCAGGACATGGAAGCAACCTAGATGCCCATCAGCAGACAAATGGATCAGGAAGTTGTGGTACATATACACTGTGGAATATTACTCAGCCATTAAAAGAATTAATTTGAATCAGTTCTAATGAGATGGATGAAACTGGAGCCCATTATACAGAGTGAAGTAAGCCAGAAAGATAAAGACCAATACAGTATACTAATGCATATATATGGAATTTAGAAAGATGGTAACGATAACTCTGTACGCAAAACAGAAAAAGAGACACAGACATACAGAACAGACTTTTAGACTCTGTGGGAGAAGGCGAGGGTGGGATGTTCTAAGAGAATAGCATTGAAGCAAGTATACTATCAAGGGTGAAACAGATCACCAGCCCAGGTTGGATGCATGAGACAAGTGCTCAGGGCTGGTGCACTGGGAAGACCCAGAGGGATGGGATGGAGAGGGAGGTGGGAAGGGGGATCGGGATGGGGAACACATGTAAATCCATGGCTGATTCATGTCAATGTATGACAAAAACCACTACAATATTGTAAAGTAATTAGCCTCCAACTAATAAAAATAAATGGAAAAAAAATATTATTTATTTATTCATTGGCTGCACTGGGTCTTCATTGGCTGCGGGCGTTCCCTAGCTGCAGTGAGCAGGGGCTACTCTTTGTTTCCGAGCTGGGCTTCTCATGGAGGTGGCTCCTCTTGTTGTAGAGCACGCAGTCGTCAGTAGCTGTGGCGTGTGGGCTTAGTTGTCCTGAGGTTTACAGGATATCCCTGGACCAGTGGTGGAACCATGGGTGGAACCCATGGCCCCTGCATTGGCAGTGGATTCTTAGCCACTGGACCGCCAGAGAAGCTCTCCCTTTCACTTTCATTCCCTCCCTCTGAACAGGTTCACCATCCTGATCTCCTCTCTTTGGTCCCTGGATAAGCCCACAAGACACGCACAGATTGGAAAGCATAGCCTCTTCCCTTAGACCCCTGTCAAGTTTATAGCATCCTCAAATTTTGCTCAATTGAAGAGGGGTGTGTTTATACCCTTCCTGTTCCCTGCAGTGATCTTCCATCCAGAATGTAAATTTATCATTTTCTTTTAAAAATTTTTTCTCAAAGGGATGCCAAGGGATTAAAAAAAATCATTTTAATTACTCAAACAAATTAGAAAACAATTTAAGAGGAGGGACTTGCCTGGTGACCCAGTGGTTGGGAAATCACCTTGCACTGCAGGGAACTCAGGTTCGGTCCCTGGTTGGGAACAAAGATCCCACATGGTTCAGGGCAACTAAGCCTGTAAACCACAACTGAGGAGCCTGCATGTGGTGACTACTGAGCCCGTGTGCGGTAGGCTCCTAAATGCCACAACTAAGACCCAGTGCAGCCAAACAAATAAATACTTTTTTTTAAGGTGTAAAAGGGTATAAGTCCTTGTCATAGTCCCTTGTTTTCTATACACAGGCCACCACTCTCACCAGTTGGTTTGCTAATTCAAACAATAAAGATCTGTGTATATAGTTTACTGCTCCCTGTGTCTTCAAGTTAACTTCAAAGATAATTCACCCATTCAGTTCAGTCAGCTTGAATCACTAATCCACCTTTAGTCTTGACTTAAATGACACCTCTTCCTGGAAGCCTTTCCTGTCCTTCCCAAGCCTGCAACACTAGGCATTTGCCCCACTGTCCATCATGCTTACCAAGAAGGATGGACATTGTCTGTTTCTTATTTGGGAGGGGCAGGGTCAGCACCAGACACACAGAATGCATTCAGGAAATATTTGCTGAATTAACATAAATACTATCTGGAGATCAACATATACTCCAAACTATGCGTGAAATCTGTGGAATACAAAGGCAAATGGACTAAGGTATCTACCCTAACCTTCCTGGAATCTTCATATAACAAAAAGCAAGAGAAAGATCCACTTTCATTAATTCTACTTTTAATCTAGGTTCATTAAGTAGCAGTATTTCTCATTTGCAGGATCTGTTCTTTCTCTTATTGTTACTGTGTTCTACAGTCTCCCTTTATTGCCAAGATTTGTCCTAGGAATCCCATGGATTTGCGTTGGCCCAAAGCATGAAAGGCTGAAGATTTCACCTTGCCTTCTTTGCCATTTTCACTTTCTTCAAACTGGCAACTTAATGACCCACTCAAACACCAACTATAGAGAACACTGGCAAGCAATCAGCTGCGAGAGGGCACCACCTATTTTTATGACTTCAATTGAAAAGTTACATTGTTGTTGTTCAGTTGCTCAGTCTTCTGATTCTTTGCGACCCCATGGACAGGAGCACACCCGGCTTTCCTATCCTTCACCATCTCCTAGAGCTTGTTCAAACTCATGTCCATCGAGTTCATGATGTCATCCAGCCTTCCCATACTCTGTCATCCCCTTCAATCTCTTCCTGCCTTTAATCTTTCCCAGCAACAAGGTCTTTTCCAATGAGTTGGCTCTTCGCATCAGGTGACCAAAGTATTGGAGTTTCAGCTTCAGCATCAGTCCTTACAATGAATATTCAGGATTGACCTCCTTTAGGATTGACTGGTTTGATCTCCTTGCAGTCCACGGAACTCTCTAGAGTCTTCTCCAACACCACAGTTCAAAAGCATCAATTCTTCGGCACTCAGCCTTCTTTAGGGTCTAACTCTCACACCCGTATGTGACTACTGGAAAACCACAGCTTTGACTAGACAGGCCTTTGTCAGCAAAGTAATGTCTCTGTTTTTTAATATGCTGTCTAGGCTGGTCATAGCTTTTCTTCCAAGGAGAAAGTGTCTTTTAATTTCAAGGTTGCAGTCACCATCTGCAGTGATTTTGGAGCCTAAGAAAAGAAAGTCTGTCACTGTTTTCATTATTTCCCCAGCTAATTTGCCATGAAGTGATGAGACCGGATGCCATGATCTTCGTTTTTTGAACGTTAAGCCAGCTTTTTCACTCTCCTCTTTCACCTTCATCAAGAGGCTCTTTAGTACCTCTTCACTTTCTGCCATAAGGTTGGTATCATCTGCATATCTGAGGTTATTGGTATTTCTCCGGACAATCTTGATTCCAGCTTGTGCTTCATCCAGCCTGACATTTCGCATGATGTACTCTGCACATAATCTAAATAAGCAGGGCAACAATATATAGCCTTGATGTACTCCATTCCCAATTTGGAAGCAGTCTGTTGTTCCATGTCTGTTTCTAACTGTTGCTTCTTGACCTGCATACAGGTTTCTACATACAGTTTACAAATATAGAGTCATCCCCTGGTATCAGTGAGAGATTGCTTCCAGAATCCCCACAGATGCCCAAATCCGAGGATGCTCAAGTCCCTCATATAAAATAGCACACTATTTGGACTTACCTGTGGTCCAGTGGCTAAGAATCCAAGCTCCCAATGCAGGGGACCCAAGTTCGATCCTTGGTAAGGGGACTCAAGATACTGTGTGCCACAAATAAGACCTGGAGCAGTCAAATAAATGAAAATAAATATTTTAAAAATAAATAAAATAGCACATTATTTGCATTTAAACTACCACATAATCCTTTGTACACTTTAAATCATCCCTAGATTACTTATACTACTTGAGTGCACGTGTGCTAAGTTGCTTCAGTTGTGTCTGACTCTCTGGCTGTAGCCCGCCAGGCTCCTCTGTCCATGAGACTTCCCAGGCAAGAATACTGGAGTGGGTAGCCATTTTCTCCTCCAGGGGTCTTCCTGACCCAGGGATCGAACCCCTTGTCTCTTAAGTCTCCTGCATTGGCAGGCGGGTTCTTTACCACTAGCACCATCTGGGATACCCCTTATACTACTTAATACAATATAAATTCTACATTAAGAGCTGCAAGGGCATAGCAAATTCAAGTTTCTCTTTTTTCTGAGTATTTTCACACACCGAGGGTGCGGAACCTGTGAGTAGAGAGGGGCAACTGCAGGCTTGAAATATACTCGGAGGCAGTGTGTGTTGGCACCCTAGGGTGTCAGAGCAGGAAAGTGGTATAAGAGCTCAGTGGGGTCCATCTGGGTATCCTGCCAACTTCCAGACACAGCGCAGTCTGGCAACAGCTCTGAGCTTCTGCTGTGTGACAGGAGCGGGTCTCTGAGTCATCATTGGGGGTGTTGTGATATGTTAACTAAGTCTACAGGGCTTCCCTGGTGGCTCAGACTGTAAAGAATCTGCCTGCAACGTGGGAGACCTGGGTTTGATCCCTGGGTTGGGAAGATCCCCTGGAGAAGGGAATGGCTACCCACTCCAGTATTCTGGCCTGGAGAATTCCATGGACAGAGAAGCCTCGTGGGCTACAGTCCATAGGGTCGCAAAGAGTCGGACATGACTGATCAACTTTCACTTTTCAACTAAGCTAATGAATGCACATGCCTGTGACAACAGTTGACTGGTCCTGAGGGCTCAGTGTAGCTAAGGGAGGAGTGATAATTCCTGCATGATGATGACAACTTTGATACTTATCATTTTAAAATTATTTAAAAATGCAAAGCCATCTTATTATGAAATTCTACTTAAGTGAAATGGAGCAAATGTTCTGTGCATCAGCCTTAGGCAAATCACCTTGCCTCAACAGTATTTTTCGCATGTCAGAAATGATGTGTGCGTGTGTGCATGCTCAGTCCTGTCCAACTCTTTTGTGACCCCATGGACTATAGCCTGCCAGGTTCATATGTCCATGAGATTTTTAAGGCAAGAATAGAATACTGGAGTGGGTAGCCATTTCCTTCTCCAGTTTCTGCCATTGCTGATATTTAAACATGATTGCCTGCCTATTAGATATTATGGAGTTATTATTTGTGTTCTTAGGTGTGACAGTGGTTTTGTGAGCAGGTAGGAGAATGTTCTAACTAATAGGAAATGCATACTGAAGTATCATGATGTCTGCAAATGTTTAGGAAAGAGAATGTTCAAGTTTGTGTACGTGTGTGTGTACAGGGAGGGATTGCAAGGAAGAAACAGAGAAAATATATCATTTTTACCAAATGATCTTTGAATTCCTTATTTGCAGTCATTTCAAATTTTCAAGAGTGCATCAGAATCCTATGACCAAATATAATGAACACCATTTTTTAAACCAACTGTAAGTCTATCCAAAGGAGAAACAGATTCTTTTTGCTCTAATTCTCTAATTCTGGCCTTTAAAAATCTAAATATTCTGTCTTAACAAAGTTTCAAAACTTCTGAGTACACTAGAAATTATAACTTTCCAAGGAGGCTCTCCTACACTGCTGGTGGGAATGTAAATTGGTGCAGCCACTATAGAGAACAGTATAGAGGTTCCCCAAGAAACTAAAAATAGAGCTACCATATGATCCAGCAATCCACTCCTAGGCATACATCTGAAGAAAATCATAATCTGAAAAGATACATACATTCTAATGTTCATAGCAGCACTATTCACAAAAGCGAAGACATGAAAACAACCTAAATGTCATTGTCAGATGAATGAATATATATATATATATATATATATATATATGTATGTATGAATATATATATATATATATATATATGTATGTATGTATATATATACACACACACATATATATATCAGTGGAGTACTATTCTGCCATAAAAAAGAATGAAATAATACCATCTGCAGCACATTGATGGACCTATAGACTATCATACTAAATGAAGTAAATCAGAAACAGAAAGACTAACACCATATGATATACACTTATACATGGAATCTAAAATATGACACAAATGAATTTATCTACAGAATAGACTCACAGACACAGAGGACACACTTGTGGTTGCCAAGTGGGAGAGGGGTAAGGGAGGGATGGATTGGGAGTTCGAGATTAGTAGATGCAAACTAGTGTATACAGGACGGATAAACAACAAGATCCTACTGTATAGCCCAGGGCACTATACTTAATATTCTATGATAAACCATAATGGAAAAGAATATGAAAAAGAATATATATATATGCATAACTGAATCACTTTGCTGTAGAGCAGAAATTAACATAACATTGTAAATCATCTATACTTCAATATAAATTTTTAAAAATTATAACTTTAAAATTCTGCTCATTGGTTTTATTTATCCTAATTTTAACCAACATTTTTACTCTTTTCTTCCTATGATCCTTCATGCTTCAGGCATTCATCAGAACATGTCTTGCTTTTCCCCTCTGGATTTTATTAACATACGTCTTCATTTGTTCTTTCATCCCCATCATTTACAGAGATTTCTCACTTCCTTCCTTGCTGTCAATGTTTTCCTAGATTTGTCTCCTGTTTGGGGCAGTAATTTATTTCTCTAATTTGCCCTGCCTTCACTGCACTTCTGATTTCCTCTACATCTTTTTCATTATCTTCTGTCACCCTCTATTTCATGGAAAGGGGGGGCTCCCGGGCATCCCAGCTGGTATCTCCCATCCCTCTGTCTTCCTTTGTTACATGTAACCCTCTGAATGCTGTTTCAAATCTGCTGAGGCTTTATTTAAAATAGAATATATATGTGTGTGTGTGTGTGTGTGTGTGTGTGTGTGTACGTATACATACACATCCATATATATACACAACACTTAAACTTTTTTTTAAATTGAAACTCCAAGGCAGAAAGGTTTTCTCCCCAAGACTATAAAAATGGAGCCTGCTCAGAACCAGTCCTGCACTGTCTGGTCTTTTGTGAGGAGCTTATTTGGTTGATTAGGTGCTCCGGGACAAGAACGCCGGCACACCTCTGTCTGTTTACTTAGCTGGCTTCCCGTCCTCACCAGGCGGGGTTCACCCTAGTGACCGCCCCCCCCCCGCCCCCGCTCCGCCCGCCCCGCCAACCCCTCCCCCCCCCCCAGCCCCCACCGCTCTCAGAGCTTCCTGTCATTTCACCTTTTCTCTGGTCCACAGAACCCTTGAATGATAATCCTCTTTTATTTTCCTGAACTTCTGAACTCTTCTTGCGTCTCTTACCTCCGGTCTTTGGCAGTCAGCCTCGGATTCCTTTATCTGCCCGCGGCCGGCGGGAACTTTCTGCCCAGAGAGAAGAAGGAGGACCGGTTTCCAGCGAGCCTCCGTCGTTTGTCGCCTTTAAGCATAAGGCCGGGCCACGCTGCGTTTTTCTTTGCTCCTGTTCTGTCTTCCCTGTTAGCTGACCTAACTTTTCCTTCCGTGTCCGGACTCAGCGTTCGGTGGTCATTTTTCCTTTTTCTCTGTTATCTGGTCTCCGTGGTAGGCGCTCCCCCCTCCCACCTTTTTGACTGAATCGTCCTTCGATCCCACAGGTACCACGTCGTGGAAGGCGGTTCCCCTCTTCCCCCAGCAGTATGCACACCCGAGCCGGTCAACTTCAGGAATCGGTCGATTTCAGGAGTCCAGCTCCTTCAACCCGTCTTTACAGCTTAAGTGCCCCGGTTCTTCATAATCATGTACCCCCACTCTGTTCTCAAAGGTGGAAGGATCATTCTGCCATCTCTCTGCCATGTGCACATTCCTCTGTCCACTCCCCAGTCTGACCCAGTATTTCACTTGGTATTTCATTATCATGTATTTCATTTCATTGCCCTGGCTTATTTCATGGGTCGTCGTGGCTTATTAGCCATACCAGACTAGCATCTTTCATAACCACATTATTTCTCATCTTAGGCATAAAAACGTTTTGTTTCTCATCCTGCTTGGTGTAATGCCACTGGAAAATTAAGTCACAGGCACCCAGATATTTTTTCAGATGTGTCATGTATTGTCTTGCTTTGAAGGCTCAGTACCACTTATCCTAGGCAAACTAAATTTCACCAATGTGTCTTCTGGGATTACAGTGGAAGACTTTGTACTCTAAATTCTCTAAACAAAATCCCTGCCTTGGAATGTTTTTCAGATGACAAAATGCCCTTTCTGAATGACTGGGTGATCAGCTCCTCTCAAATCAGTCAACAACTTCCATTAAGTCCTTTCTCCTTATGAAAAACAAGAAACGCAATATTACTTTTTACCTCTCTCTGACTTTTATTAAGCACAATTTTTCATCTTCTCCCAAATCCCACCTTGACACCTGACTTCTTCTATCCCTTTTCTGTTCTAGGTCTATAGCTAAAACTCATCAGGAGAAAGCTATTCTCTGTGAATTGCTGTTAGTGTGCCATCAGCCGTTCGGTCACCAGGTATTTACCAAGATAGTCTCGTGGACAGTCATCACAAAAATTGCCTTGGCAAAATCCCACAATGCCATGGCACTGAATCATGTTGGGAGGAGTCTCCCTCACTTGTAATCACAAAATGCCCAGCACCCCTCTGGATCTACCCCATCCACACATCATGTAGAATGCATGGTGTCAGGAAGGAAAAACCTTTCCTCTATCCTCTTAAACTCTGTCCCTATGGACCTGTAAATTAAACTAACAAAAGACAAAATAACAGGAGAAAAGACACGCAATTTTTACTAACATTTTACATGCATGGGAATTTATAGAAAAGAATAAAACTTAAAGAGGTTATCAGATTTGGGGGCTTATATATCATTTTAAGAAAGGAAGTGGGTTTTGGGCTTCAAGGCACAATAAATTGTGGGAAGTGGCTAGGATATGGGGCTTCCTTGGTGGCTGAGACAGTAAAGAATCTGCCTGCAATGCAGGAGACCCAGGTTCAATTCCTAGGTCGGGAAGATCCCCTGGAGAAGGGAATGGCTACCCATTCCAGTGTTCTTGCCTGGAGAATCCCATGGACAGAAGAGCTAATGGAAAATAAGGGTTATTTCAGTAAAGTCTGTTTATGCAGACTCTTCTCGGTGCCAATTCTCTGTCTCTGGTGATATGAGTCATTCTCCTCTTCCTGGTACAGGAGAAAGGGACTTTGGTCACCGAGGGAAATTTATGCTTGGCTCTTAGGTGGCTAAGGGGAAGCCAGAGAATTCTTAGGGTTTCCCTGGAAGTGCAGATGATAAAGAATCTGCCTGCAGTGCAGGAGACCCGGGTTCGATCCCTGGGTTGGGAAGATCCCCTGGAGAAGGGAATGGCAACCCACTCCACTATACTTGCCTGGAGAATTCCATGGGCAGAGGACCCTGGCGGGCTACAGTCCACGGGGTAGCTAAGAGTCAAACACGACTGGAGTGACTTAGCGAGCAAGAGAACTCTTCCTGTACCTGTTGATTCTCAGTTGCCTTCAGCTCAAAATAATCTCTATGCTAAAGCAGCATATTGGGCAGGGGCACCTCCTGATCCCCTTCAATGGTTCCATCAGTAAGTGCAATGGTGCCGACATTTTCTACTGGCACCTTACAGAGAGCACTACTTTCTGATTAGCAGTCCTATTTTTCTGTCAAGTAAACTGTGGGTTTGAGAGGTTAATCCTCTTCCTTGTCTAATCTGATCTCCAGATGATTCCATTCAGAATTTGTGCAGTTCTATAATCTCACTCTTCTCCCCTTTCTGTATTATCCATGTAGCTGCCACCGAAATTACTTTAAAAGATCTATTCTCCTCCTTAACCTTCATAGTGGGAACCCCTTGGCTTCTTCTCTCTGATTCCTCCCAACCTCCCTGAGCAGAAGAATGAAAGACACTGAAGCAAGTAGGGACCCAAAGGAAGCTCAACTCTTGCAGCCATAATCAGAACCTGCAACCTGTGCCCCAGATCTCTGTACCCCGTGGTTCATCCACAAGCTTGCGCTTGTGACCATCTTCTGCTTTAGTCTCCAGGGTTCCACAGAATCCAAAACCTGTCCTCGTTGCCTCCAGAGGGATGCTCCTGAGCTGATGGTCCAGCTGAGTCTCCCCAGTTAAGATTCTCTCTAAACATGTGAGCCATTTGGGGTAGAAACAAACTAAGGACCTACAGAATCACAGTTTTTTAGAGTTGGAATAGCCTTAGGCAGGAGTATGTTCCTCACTGAAAGAGTGTACAGGCTGGGTGAGTTTTACTGATGATGGGGACAGGTTGGTAGACCATGGGGGCAGGACGTGCCTCCAACAGGAATCAAATCTGTTCAGAAGCTCTATTCATATTTATTTTCTTCTGCCACTAATCCTTCCTAGTGCCCAAATTTCATGATGTTATTTGAGTGGAATTAGATTGGAACAGTTTACATTACCTGATTAATTAGACTCAGCTTTGACTAGAGTGATGAAGAGGTCCAATCCTGTTAGTGTAACATTCTACCTCAGGTTGTGGTTACATAACACTATGGGGGTCTGGGAGAGACAGTTGGGCTATTTGTTAATGGATAGAGGTAATTAACTTGAACTTTATTTTTAAAAATTAGGAGGGCAAAGCAATGGAATAGTATTCAGCTATGAAAAGGAATGAAGTACTGAGGCATCCTGCAACATAAATGAACTTCAAAATAGTAAGTTATTAATAAATGATACAAGCCAGACACCAGAGGCCACTGATGACATGATTCTATTTATAGGAAATATCCAGAATTGGGGAATTCACAGAAAGAGCCCACACATGGGTGGTTGCCAGGGGCTGGGAGAGGAGGGAATGGAAAGTGACTGGGAGTGGGGTTTCTTTGAGGAGTGATGGAAATGTTTTGGAATTAGAAGTGGTGTTTGCACAACATTGATAATATATTAAATGACAGAATTGTTCATTTTAAAGTGGTTAACTTTACATTATATGAATTTTACTTCAATTTAAATATGTATATATAGAGAAAGACAGACAGAGGGAGTAAGAGCTCACCTGATATTGATCTTTAATTTTTGTATTAATTCTTTAATGGACCCAAGTAACATATGATCTGAAATTCTTGCCATACACCTTAAAAGGCTTTTGTGTGTGTGCTTCTAAAATAACTAGAAGAGGGAATTCCCTGGCAGTCCAGTGGTTAGGACTCTGCACTTCCACTACAGGGGCATGGATTTGATCCCTGGTTGGGGAACTAAGATTCTGCATGATATGGCACAGCCAAAAAATAACTAGAAGGCTATGAAGATGAAAGGCATAATTGACAAAAGTGTATGTTAGATAAAGTGGCTCTGAGAATTGGTCAGCAGACGTTCAGGTCAAGGCCACAAGTGTTAACTGAGAACCCAGTGTTCAAGACCCAATCCCCAACACAATGGGGAGGCAAAGAACACTCCAGTCTCCCCACCTCCAACTTGAGATTCTCAAGGAGGGTGTGCGCACAGGAGTGTACAAAACACAGTATGATAAGTGAGCAAATAAAAAGTGTAAACATAGTCTGACCAAGGGTCTAGGCTTCAGTGCCCCTCTGCTTTTGAAAGGGGTCAAGCAGGATGAAGGTGGTAACGTGAGTATTAGAGGCAGAAGGACAACATGGTAAGTGTGGAGGCCCTGTTTAGAAGAGTCATCTGTTTAGAGAAGTCATCTCCACCTTGGACTGGGAAGAATCAGCATTGGGTAAACCACACATGTGTGAGAGGTGGTGTTCTCACCCTCAATTTTCAACCCGAGTCTGCGAGTCGACTCTCTTTAATCCTATGTTATATCTATCAGGCCCTCATGCAATGCCAGTTTGCACGCGCAGACACACATACTCACTGAGATACCTGTCTCAGTATTAAGCTATGACCAAGTGCTTTCTAACATGCAAGTAATCTGAGTGACCTCCTGGCCCTCAGAATCCTTGCCTACTTGATTCTTGGGCTTCTGTTATTTTACCAAAAGGCAGAGAATGACAGTCTATAACTAAAGCTAAAATTTAAAATGTAAGTACACTCAAAGAGGTGACATAGCCTAAAAAGTATCTTATACACAGGCACCAGATTTAAAAAAATAGATACATCAGGCTTCATCCAAATTAAAAAAAATTTTGCCTCAAAGAAAGCTATCCAGAAAGTGAAAAAGTGATCTGCAAAATGGGGGAAAAAAATTTCCAAATCTTCTATCAGTTAAGGGTCTAGTATCCAAAATACATTAAGAACTCTAGGGACTTTCCTGGTGGTCCAGTGGTTAGGATTTTGCCTTCCAGTCCCTTCCAGGGATTGAACTGCCTGGTTGGGAAGCTAAGATCCCTCATGCCTCTCAACCAAAAAACCAAAACATAAAACAGAAGCAGTGTTATAACAAATTTAATAAAGACTTCAAAAATGGCCTAAATCAAAAAAGAAAATCTAAGAAAAACCAAAACCTCTTACAGCTGAACAATGAAAAGACAAATAACCCAACTGTTTGGAAAATGAGCCAAGGATGTGAAAAGACATTTCTCGGAAAATGTACAAATGGTCAATAAACACCTGAGAAGATGTTCAACATCATTAGCTATTAGAGAAATGCAAATGAAAACCACAATGAGCTAGAACTTCACATCCACAAAGATAGCCATGACCAAAAAGGCAGTAGATAACCAGGATGTGGATGTGGAGAGATGGCATCCTCGGGTGTTGGTGGGAATGTGAAATGGTGCAGCCACTTTGGAGAACAGTTTGGCAGTTTCTCAGAAAGTTAACCATAGAGTTCCCATGTGACCCAGCAATTCCACTGCAAAGTATATAACCAAGAGAAATGAAAACATTTATATTATAAAAACCTGTACAGGAATGTTCACCACAGTATTATTAATATTAGCCCAAAGGTGGAAACAACAGAAATGTACATCAACTGATGAATGGATAAACCAAGTGAGGAGCACAGAATACTCTTCAGCCATAAGAAGGAATGAAGTGCTGATTCATGTTACACACATGGATGAACCTTGAAAACATTCTTCTAAGTCAGGGGTCCCCAACTCCTGGGCCACAGACCAGTACCGATCCATGACCTCTTAGGAACTGGAAGGAGGTGAGCAGAGGGCAAGCGAGTGAAACTTCATCTCTACTTAGAGTCACTCCCCATCACTCACATTACCACCTGAGCTCTGCCTCCTGTCAGATCATCAGAGGTATTAGATTCTCAAAGGAGTGTGAACCCTACTGTGAATTGAGCATGTGAAGGATCTAACTTGCAAGATCCTTATGAGAATCTAATGCCTGATGATCTGATTCTGCACAACCATGATGAACTGCATGGTTCTTTCATTATATATCACAGTGTAATAACAATAAAGTGTACAATAAATGTAATGTGCTTGAACCATTCTGAAATCATCCCCCCACCACCACCCGCCTCATCTGTGCAAAAATTGTCTTCCATGAAACCAGTCCCTGGTGCCAAGAAGGTTGGGGACCACTGTTTTATGTGAAAAAAGTCAGACACGAAACTCACATACTGTAGGATTCCTTTTATAGGAAATGTCCAGAAGAGGCATATCTCTAGAGACAGAATGTAGATTAGTGATGGTGGTGAAGGGAATGATGGCTAAAGGACATCAAGTTTCTTTTAGGGGGTGATGAAAACATTCTGCAATTAGTGGTAATGGTTGCACAATTTTGGAATAGAGTAACTACTTAAAATGCATGAATTTCATGATATAGGGTATAAATCACCTTTATCAGCTTCTGAGCACACACCTTAGCTGGGGGTGAGGGTGAAGCAGCAGGAAGTGGCAGGCGTCCCAGGCTGGTGGAGTAGATAGACCCAGACAGGAAAATGGGCGCTTTGCCCTAAATTTCTTTCCATCTTGGTCATTTTAAGTCATCTTTCCTCTCCAACTGAAGAAGGGAAGTAACCTCCACTGAGGGATGGAAAGTAACCAAAATTGACATTCTTAGCCTTGAAAGTCAGGCAGCAAAAAACAGACCAGTGACTTTCAAAAAAGTGGAACCAACAAAGCATGTATCTATTCTCTCACCGCTAAGAAAGAGAAAAGATGACAAATCCTGGCTTGGGGAAGTGCTCACTTGCCAAAAGATTATCAAAAGCATGTGGTCCCAAGGCAATTGCCTGTCTCTGCACACACGTCTCCAAATGATAGAGTGAGCTGGGCTTGTTTATATAAAACACGGTCCAGGGATCCTGGCAGATGTCTGCTGCCTTCCAGGAGGGGCGATCGGATGGCCAGTGTGGTTACGTGGCGCTGCCCACTTGAGAAGGTAGTTTTGGAGCTTCGTGCGGAAGGAGCATCCTTGGGGGATCTACCAGCTGGGATTGGGTGTCTGATCCCACACAACAAAAGGAGATACCCATGCCGTAACCCGAGACAGGGGTTTGACTTTCAAATTGTTAACAGACCTTGGATCTAGCGAAATGCTTGGGACGGAAAAGCAAACGGCCTTTGGATGAGTCCTGAGGTAGGTTGGATGCTCTCCTGAAAGACTCCAGTCTGATTAAATGTCTCCCATCTTCCCTCCTACAAAACTGTCCAGAGCAATCACTGAAAGTTTAGAGAAGGTCTTTTGACTTATGGCTGCGGTTCATGGCACAATTATGTGATGCTGATAAAGAATCACATTGATTAATATGTGGGATCTTAAAACGTTTTTAACAGAGGTATGTGAGAGGAAGTATTTCACAGCAGGTCAGGAGGGGACCAAATATTTCAATTTGTGGCTTCTTCCATCTGGGGGAAGAAAGCTGGCTGGAAGATGAGACGAAGGTGGGGGAGTCAGGCTGGGGAGTGAAGAGAAGGCCAGCGCACAGACACAGTGGAAAGGTTGGGACCAGAAAAGTGGGATGAGACACAGAGCAAAAGTTGTCTCTTGCCAAAGAGTTTGAGAAGTGGTTGCTGCTAAGGTACATGGTTTGCAGATTTTTAAAAAATTGTCCAACACCACACAGCCTCAACCTGTAGACACCCAGGAGCAGAGAAACGCAAGATTAAATAAGAATTCAAACAGTCAATAAACACAAGACCATATCATCTCCTGGACTGGACTACAGGTGCTTCTGCCCATCTCTGCCTGGACCACAAGTGTCTCTGTTAGTCTCTGCCAGGGGTTTTAGGGGAAATGCTGATACTGGTCATTAACATACAATAAGAAATTTTAAACCCTACTTATGTTATTTAGGCCTTTTCAGGACAGACTGTCTCCCAAGATCTTTGCTTTTAAGTTAACGTAAATGCACCTTCTATTCTTTTCCATTATCTCCCCTGTCACTCCACGGGGCCTTTTCAGGTTATATTGGGATTCCCTCCAAGCATAGATTCTTGGAGCCTGAGCCATCCCATCGCGTAGCTGCTGGCTTCATGAGGCCCAGAGCACGTGAGACATGACTAATCCAAACTGAGACGTGCACTAGCTGTAAAATACACGCCAGCTATCAAAGATTTAGGGAGATAATTTAAAAATATTGGTTATAGTTTGGGTAAATTGGGTTCCATAAGATATATCATTAAAATCTATTTCAGGGACTTCCCTGGCAGTCCGGCAGTGAGGACGTGGTGCTGCCAAGGCCGGGGGCCTGTGTTCAATCCCTGGTCGGGGAACTAAGATCTGGCAAGCCACTGGGTGTGGCTGAAAAGGAAAAAGAAAAGGGTAAATAAGATCAGTTTCATGTGTTCCTTTTTCACTTTTTTAACGTGGCTGCTAGAAAATTTTAAACTACACCTGTGGCTCGCATTCCATTTCTGATGGACAGAGTTTCCACACTACAGTGGGGAAATCTCTAGGAGGAGACTGTGGTAAGCAGGGTTTCCAAGCACACATGACCATATAGCCATTTTTCACATGGCATCTTGCTCTAGTTACATGTTGATTCTCCTTCATGGGTCCCCCCAAACATGATCATGTCCATTAATTCCCTCAAGATACTTACTTAGAGTCCTGCTGAGTGAACGGCAGTAGCTGCAGTGTTCAGCTCAGAGACCTGCCTCCAAGATACTAACCTGTGGGGGGTGAGAAAAGCAATTGAGGTGTTTTGAGAATGTAGCTCGTGATCCTGACAACCTTAACAGGGTCAAGATCAGCAGAGTAACTTTCCTGTTCGTGTTCAATGTGAGGATGGTTTTAGCAAAACTGAAACAAAAGTCCATTTTATCATTTCACCATATCCCATGGAATCATAGAACTTGACATTGGAAGGTATTTAACTCAATGCCCCACATCATAGTCTAGATTAGGGACCAAACATCCAGGTACTAATAACATCTTGAATATTTTACTGAGTGTCCACTATGTGCCAGGCTCTTATTTCATGCTCACCAATATGCTTAGCCAGTTGGTACTATCATGACAGTACAGTTTCATAGGTGCTGGGAAGAGCAGAGAGGTTGGACCAACTCTCTGAGGTCACACAGCTGGAGGGAAAGGCTGGTATGCATCTCCACTATGCTTTGCTGCCTCTGGGAAGTGGAAAGACTTGCAAATACATCAGACCTAATATTTCAGCTCTTGCAGGTAGTAATATACAGTGTTTGCAATAGACAAATGACTGCTTTAATACAATCAAAAGTAATATAATCATTTTAAACAATTTTAGAGCATATGGCCAGAAAACCCTTGCTTTTCCATTTTTTCATACCTATAGGTAGAAGTTGGCTGTAATACTTATTTTAGTTTAGTTATAGCTACATACTGGGCATCCATGTCTTTTGTGAATTTACATAGTAGAGTTTCCATTTGCAGAAATAGAAACAAGACTCCCTTGTAAAAATCTTTGAGTTTTTCAGATTTCAGGGCCACATTGGTGAGACTGGTGTTCTATTCAGCCTTGATTCCTGCAATGATGACCTGCATGCCCACATCATTTAACATTTTGAAGATGCTTGGCTGTTAATTAATTATTATTAATTCCTACCTTTCTCAGGATGCAGAGAAGGAAATGTAAGTACAGAACCATCCACAGCCTCCTTCCCTGGGCCAGAGCCCACTGGAGCAACGATCCTGACTCAGACCATTAGGTTATGCTGCCTCCTACTGGCCAGAAGGAGATTCTGCATGAAACACAGCAGGAGGAAATGATCATTCAACACTTCTCAACTTAATTACTATAGACTCTTTCTAAAGGGAGAAAAAAATCTTTTAAATATATCTAGTGTGTTACTCTTGCCTGGAAAATCCCATGGACGGAGGAGCCTGGTGGGCTGCAATCCATGGGGTCGCTAAGAGTCGGACACGACTGAGCGACTTCACTTTCACTTTTCACTTTCACACACTGGAGAAGGAAATGGCAACCCACTCCAGTGTTCTTGCCTGGAGAATCCCAGGGACGGGGGAGCGTGGTGCTATCTATGGGGTCGCACAGAGTCGGACACGACTGAAACGACTTAGCAGCAGCAGCAGCAGTGTGTTAAAAAACTAGATGTCAGAAAACTAAGAGTTAGTTTTTCTGGTGTCAGAAAACTAAGATCATGGCATCCAGTCCCATCACCTCATGGCAAATAGATAGGGAAACAATGAAAATGGTGACAGACTTCATTTTGGGGGCTCCAAAATCACTGCAGATGGTGACTGTAGCCATGAAATTAAAAGACGCTTGCTCCTTGGAAGAAAAGCTATGGCCAACCTAGACAGCATATTAAAAAGTAGAGACATTACTTTGCCAACAAAGGTCTGTCTAGTCAAAGCTATGGCTTTTCCAGTAGTCATGTGAGAGTTGGACTATAAAGAAAGCTGAATGCTGAAGAATTGACGCTTTTGAACTGTGGTGTTGGAGAAGACTCTTCAGAGTCCCTTGAACTGCAAGGAGATCAAACCAGTTAATCCTAAAAGAAATCAACCCTGAATATTCATTGGAAGGACTGAGGCTGAAGCTGAAACTGCAATACTTTGGCCACCTGATGCAAAGAACTGATTCATTGGAAAAGACCCTGTTGCTGGGAAAGATGGAAGGCAGGAGGAGAAGGAGACGACAGAGGATGAGATGGTTGGATGGCATCACTGACTCGGACATGAGTTTGAGCAAGCTCCAGGAGTTGGTGATGGACAGGGAAGCCTGGAGTCTTGCAGTCCACGGGGTTGCAAAGAGTAGGACACTACTGAGTGGCTGAACTGAACTGAGTGTGTTAAAAGGGCTTCCCAGTTGGCGCTAGTGGTAAAGAACCTGCCTGCCAGTGCAGGAGACATAAGGGCCACAGGTTCGATCCCTGAGTCAGGAGGATCCCCTGGAGAAGGGCACGGCAACCCATTCCAGTACTCTTGCCTGGAGAATCCCCATGGACAGAGGAGCCTGGTGGGCTACAGTCCATAGGGTCGCAAAGAGTTGGACACGACTAAGGCGTTTTAGCACAGCACAGCACAGTGTGTTTAAAGGCAAAGACATCACTTTGCCAACAAAATTCCATACAGTAAAGGCTATGGTCTTTCCAGGAGCCATGTACGGATGTGAGAGCTTGACCATAAAGAAGGCAGAGGCAGAGCCGTGGTGCTGGAGAAGACTCTTGAAAGTCCTTTGGACTTCAAGGAGATCAAACCAGTCAATCTTAAACGAAATCAATCCTGAATATTCATTGGAAGGACTGATGCTGACGCTGAAGCGTCAGTACTTTGGCCACCTGATGCAAAGAGCCAAGTCATTGGAAAAGACCTTCATACTGGGAAAGATGGAAGGCAGGAGAAGGGGATGACAGAGGATGAGATGGTTGGATGGCATCACCAACTCAATGGACATGAGTTTGAGCAAACTCGGGAGACAGTGAAGGACAAAGTAGCCTGGTGTGCTGCAGTCCATGGGGTCGCAAAGAGTCGGACGCGGCTGAGAGACTGAATAACAACACAGTTCCCCTGGCTGAAAAACACCATCCTAAATCATCCAAATGAGGAAGTTCAAATAGTAACCAAGCCTGAAACTCAAAGAGGTGTCTTCAGTTTCCATGAGAGCTCTTGAGTGGTGGTTTGCTCTCAGGATCATGTACCTCTTGCGGTTCCTGAATAAGGCTGGCAGTAACGATGACCTTATATCAAGGGCATCTCTCCACTTCACTTCTGGTGCTGATTCTAACTCTATTCCTATAGAACAAACGCGTCCCTTGGCTTCTGTGCAACTGTACCTACTTTTCTTTACTGTCTATACCTTTTTGTCTTTTTCTCTCAGAAAACAGGAGAGGGTGTCTTTGCCCCATCTCAGTCTCTCATCCTCTTACACTTTCTTTTTTAAAAAACTTCTTAAATTTATTTTTATTTATTTCTTGGCTGCACCACTTGGCATGCAGGATCTTGGTTTCCCGTCCAGGAATCAAACCCATGCCCCCACTGGAAGTACAGTCTTAACCACTGGACTGCCAGAAAGTCCTTCTTTTAAATACATATTTTTAAAATACTTATTTACTTGTTTGGCTGCACAGGAGTCTTATTTGTGGCAGGAAGGCTCTTTAGTTGCGTGCAGCATGTGGGATCTAGTTCCCTGACCAGGGATTGAGCCCGGGCCCCCTGCATTTGGAGCGCAGAGCCTGAGCCACTGGACCACCAGGGATGTCTCTCTTACACTTTCTTGTAATGAGAACGCCTCCCTCCAACAGCTTCCAGTACTACCTTCTCCGTAAACCCTTCCCACCTCCGAGGCCTTCGCAAGCAGAATTCGCCTTTCTCTCCTCCAGGCAAACACATCACCCTGTCCTGAGCTCAGTCGCCTTGCATAAACAAAATATCCATCTTCCTCTCTAAACTTACAGTAATTTGAGGACAGAAGACCATGTCTCAGACACTGGAACAATACCTTTACTGATATCACTTGAGCTTGGAAGTATGCTCAGCATCATTAAAGAATTTTCTTGACTAAGATGTCCAAGAGATTCATGACTTAATACGACAGACACAAAAAACACTGGAATACAGGATGAAATGCGAGAGATAAATGACAGGTTACGGAAGCCGATAAAGCCTTGGACAAGGCAAACACAAAGGAAGAAGCAACTGCCCCCAGCTAGAGAGGGAGGGAATGGCATTTGAGACTGATCTGAAATGATAAGCATGGATGGGGCTGAGGTGGGAACAGTGGAGTTGTCATATACAGAAACTACTTCAGACAGAAGAAATACAAATAAAATAAAATACAAGCCTCTGAGACAGAAAGTGTGACTATCTTCTATGAGCAAGGACAAGTACGTTTTTTCCACAGTCACCTTTCAGAAGGGAGAGAGAGAAACGTAGATAGGGTCAGTTCACTGAGGGTCTTAAGTGCCAAACTAAGGAGGATATCTTGACCAGGTGGAAGCTGGGGTAGAGTGTCATGGGGCGGGTGGATCACAGCCCACCCCCCGTACCCAGGTATACAACTGTGCCCCACTTTCCCATGGGAGTTGTAGTACTTTTGGGAAAATGACTTGAACTCAATCTGCCCCAGGAGCTTGGACACACACAGACATTGGACCTGGTGCGAGCAGCTTGGAGGCAGGCTCCTTGGAGGATGAGTCTGACTTGGAAAGAGTCTGATCTGACGACCTGGCACAGTCCTGAGGCCCAGCCTGAGGGAGGGGTGGGGGGAGGGCTCCAAGCGCCCCAGAGCAGTGGGCCCCAGAACAGGGTGACAGCAGAACTGGGGTGGTGTATGCAAGCGTGCTGAAAGGGCTGCACGCAGGATCCAACAGTGTTCTCTTCACCTCTGGAACACTTTGGGACGCAGGCAACTTTTGGAGGGACACCCCCTTCCCCCCTCCCAAATTGGGTATAAAAAGGAGAGGGCATTCTCTTTTTCATACAAGAGCAGTGGTTCCCACATTTGAGGGTGCACCAGAATCACCTGGAGGGCTTGTGAAAGTGACCCCTTTGGGGCCCCACCCCCATAGCATCCTGAGTTTACAGGTCTGGGTAGGGACCCCAGATCTGCATTTCCAGTAAGTTCTGAGGTAAGGCTGATGCTGCTGGCCCAGTGAAAAACGTCATGCAAGAGCATCCCTGGGAGGAAAACGCTATCTGAGAGTAGGAGCCACGTCTGTCCTGTTCATCACGGAGCTCCTATCACCTAGGAACATGCCTGAGACGTAAGAGGACCTCCAGAAATACATGGTGAAGCTTGGCCCTAAACAAATGCAAGGCCAGAGAGCACATGACCCATATAGCCCTATCACAGAGGGAGAGACTGCCCTGGTCTTCAGACGGAAGAATTTTTAAAATTTATTTTTTGATTGAAGGATAATTGCTTTACAGAATTTTGCTGTTTTCTCCCAAATATTAGCATAATCAGCCATAGGTATACATGTGTCCCCTCCCTCTGAACCTCCCTCCTACCTCCCTTCCTGTTGCACCCCTCGAGGTTGTCACAGAGTTCCCCGAGACATACAACAAATTCCCATTGGCTATCTATTTTACATAGGGCAATGTAAGTTTCCATGTTACTTTCTCCGTACATCTCACCCTCTCCTTCCTCCCCTAACCAGACGGAAGAATATTGAGATGGGTGTAACATCTATTTTGTTTAACCTTTATTGAGTTTTCTTAGTTTTTTTTTTTTTTTTTTTTTAATTTGGCTGCACCATGTGACTTGCAGGATCTTAGTTCCCCCACCAGGGATTGAACTCTCGATACAGCAGTGAAAAACTGGCAATTCTAACCACTGGACCACCAGGGAATCCCCTAGATCTTTCTTCAGATAAATATCACAGGTAGAATTCTACTGTAGCCACCTCCTCAGACTTTCCTCCTCTCCCTGCCATGGGTCATTTGGCCTGACTCTTTCTCATCCTTGTCTTTATGTATTTATCATATATACCTAGTGGCAAGGGGGGAAAGAATCCGCCTGACAATGCAGACCCAGCAAAGGAAATAATCACCATTAATCAATCAATAAATAAATAATCACCATCAGCAACAAATTGTCAGGGGTGCTGACAATTCACGCACCTTAAAGGAATCACTGAACCTCCAGGTGGAAAAAGATCTTAAGGTTCATCCAGTCCAACTCCCCACATGTTGCTTGGACTGCCTGCTAAGCCGGGAAAAGGAAAGATGCCGCTCACTCCCCTAGAAACAGTACCATCGCAGCCAGAGGCCAAGGAGAGCCAACCCGAACTTCATCCCAAATCGGACACGGCCCCTGCATTCCAGGTGGGGGTACCCTGAGAGGCTCAAACTCAAACCGAACCTGTCTCCGGCATTATTTATTATTCCGCCCTTGTATCCCATCTGTCTAGTTCTGCCTCTGGAGGTCCCGAGCCCAGGTGCACTCCTGAGCCCGGGCCTGGGCCTTGCATGCTTCAGCACAGAGCAAATGCTGGACATGGAGAGGAACCCTCAGGTGGGAAGAACTCAATCTTTTCCCAAGCGGCCTCTGACCAGAGGAGATAATTAGGGAATATGGTGTGTCTGGGGGCGAAGGGCAAAGCTGGCCATGAATTAAATGTGGAGAACAAAGAATGTTAATAATAGCTGCTCCTTTGCTGGCAGAACAGTGAACTTCAGTTCACGGAGGGCTTGGTTCTGGAGCCCCCTTTTTTTTTTTAATTTGGCTGCACTGGGTCTTAGTTGTGGTATGAGAACTCTTAATTGCAGCATGTGGGACCTAGTTCCCCGACCAGGGATTGAGCCCAAGCCCCCTGCAGTGGGAGCACAGAGTCTTAGCCACTGGACCACCATGGAGCCAATTTTTATTTAAACAGTTCTGACAGCAGGAAATAGACAGTAAGCCTGAAACTTCTGTCCTCACAGACACAACCTCTCTACCTGCCTTCTCTGCTTCTTCCCCTCCTGACCTCTCCCTGTTTCCTCCTCCCCCACCAAATACTATGGGGGGATCAGGCTTCTCACACTTATTGTTCATTACAATATGATCCCTGGAAGAGGAGAGGGTCTTAGCCGCGGGGGCAGTGGTGGGGTTGGGGAGAGAACCAATTATATATCATTCAGAAAAAATGGGGGGAAAAAAGGGAAGAAATGCCCCCTTTATTAGGTTGCAGAACCAACTCCTGAAGGACAGGAAGCTAGAAATGGTTGGGTTAGGATCCCTGGCCAAAAGGCAAGAGCAGTTTTCCTTGACCGAAGTGGGAATGGAAGGGTCGAGGGAGGAGCTGACAATGAATCTGGAGGGGCTAGCTCTCTGGGTCTCAGGATTTGAGGGAGGTGGGGAGTAGTCTATGCATTTTTGGAAATTGTGTGCAAAACCTCACTCATTTTAGTGAGTGAAGGCAGGAAGAGACAGAGATGTTAAAATATAATTGAGGAAAATAAACTGGCTTTCTCCCCTGTCACCCCTAGTTATCACTCCTGTATCAAAGAGACAAAGGGAAAACCTAACTAATTTTGTAACTTTTGCTACTCTCTGAGTGCAAATGATAAAATCTTCATTTTATATAGCACCAGATTCATCACTTTTGTGCTGAGGAAAAGGGGGATTCGCCAGGGATAAGTCCACAGCACAGTGGGATTTTGGGGAGTGTGGGTACGTTTGGAGAGGTACAAAGCCAGAATTTCAGAAAGCAAAATAGTGTTAGTTGTAGTTCAGTGGAGAGTACCCTGCTGGACCCACCACTCAGAGCCATGCACGGAGATGCTGCAAAAAGCAGGTCTCAGGGGGGAGTCCCAGGCTTGATTAGGGGAGGGAGCTTGCAGGGGACTTGCTAACTATGGTCCATTCCAAGGAGATCCTTTCCTTTAGAAATAACCAATTCAGTGACCTAAGTGGGAAGCAAATTCAGAAAAGAGCTGGTCTATATAAACATACCATTGATTCACTTTGCCGTGCAGCAGACACGAGCACAACATTGTAAAGCCACTGTACTCCAATAAAAATTAAAAAAAAAAAAATCACTCCTTCTGAAGTCAAACACCATGACTTAAATTTCATGTGATTTTTTTTCTTGCCCAAAAGACTAACAATAAAATCTTTTACTGAAGATTGTAAAAGACCCCTGAAGAAAATAATTGATGATTATTTGTAAGGACAGTAGCATTAATGAATTAATGGAATAACAATGCACTCCCTATACTTCCACTTTTTCCTTCAAATTCTGTTCTCCCACAGCACTTGTCACCATATTACCCAGTTTGGGAATATGATAAAAGCTATTATCATAGCTGGGAAGCTGACAGAAGCTAGGAACTCTCTTTCCAGAAATGCACGAGTAGACAGAATTTTCCACACAATTTCAGAAGGTTCATAGATTCCTGCTCCTCAAAAAAAAAAACACAAAACCTCCCTGAGACCTTGACTTCACGCTTGGCATTACAGCATTTCTCTGTCACTGACTGGGATCTTGACCTATTCACAGTGTTCTATACTGAGCATCAGGGCCTGCAAACTAGCAGCTGCTCGAAAGTAAGGCTTGTTGTTGACCTGACGTTTTAGGCAAGAATGGTGAAATGAGAGAAGTGATATTTAAAAATAAGAAGAAAGTATGTTTATGTCATGCAAGAAAAAAAAAAGATTGGCCTCTAAGCTGTTTCCCTGTTTTGGGAGGATTTGGATCACTGGAAACATTCACAGTGTAAAAAAAGGAGCCAATTTCTCTTACATAGACAGGAATCTGGAGCCTTGCTCTGTAGTTTCAAGTTGTTGTTGTTCAGTTGCTACGTTGTGCCCAATGCTTTTCTACCCTGTGGACTGTAGCATGCCAGGCTTCCCTGTCCTTCACTATCTCCTGGAGCTTGTTCAAACTCATGTCCATTGAGCCAGTGATGCGATCTAACCATCTTATCCTCTCTGCCCCCTTCTCCTCCTGCACTCAATCTTTCCCAGCATTAGAGTCTTTTCTGATGAGTTTGCTCTTCGCATCAGGTGGCCAAAGTATTGGAACTTCAGCTTTAGCATCAGTCCTTCCAATGAATAGTCAGGATTGATTTCCTTTAGGATTGACTAGTTTGATCTCCTTGCTATCCTAGGGACTCTCAAGAGTCTTCTCAGCATCACAATTCGAAAGCATCAATTCTCCGGTACTCAGGCTTCTATACGGTCCAACTCTCATATCTGTACAGGACAACAGGAGTAAGCTTAGAGAGGGGCCTAAGGGGACCAGAGTTGTTTAGTCGCTAAATTGTGTCTGACTCTTTGCGACCGTGTAGACTCTAGCCCACCAGGCTCTTCTGTCTATGGAATTTCCCAGGCAAGAATACTGGAATGGGTTGGCCTTTCCTTTATCTTCACAATCCAGGGACTGAACCCGAGTCTTGACAGGTGGATTACTTACCACTGAGCCACCAGGGAAGCCCCAGGGGAAATAGGGAGGGCCGCCAAAATATCAGGATGCAGCCTAAAATCTGCCTTAGGAATCATGCTCCTTTCTAGAACCACTCCCCTAGGATGCTGGGTGTGAGGGGGCCAACAATGAGTGGTTCCAGGCACAGACTCCTAAGTTGCTTTCCCACCTGGGCTGCCAAGGCTCTATCTATCCTTTCTAGGCTCTGAACCTATTACTTCTGGCACTCTTGCTTCTGGATCTGAATTTCTGCCCCCCTCACCCCCCATAGCAGACTGCCTTCAGTAGGACTGTCATACTTGCCCCCGGGCCCTGAGCCCTGCTCGCAGAGAAGTCTAGGACTGCAAAGACAGGTCTGCAGGCAGTGAAGGACCTGGAAGGAAATCTCCTGTCATCTGCTGGGGAAGCAGGTGACGGTTGAGTGCAGCAGTCCTCAACATTTTTGGCACCAGGGAATGGTTTTGTTAATGGCAGTTTTTCCACGGATTGTGGGTGGGGGAAGGGAGATGGTTTCAGGATGACCCAAATGCATTACATTTATTGTGTACTCTATTACATCAACTGCACCTCAAATCATCAGGCATTAGATCTCAGAGGAGATCTTAGTGAATCTTAAGTCCTGACCTGGATTGAGAGGGAGGAAGAGGGGAGAATGAGGTGTCCTTCCTAAATACCTGAGTGTACCTAGGTCCTGTCAAGAGTGGAGGGTAAGGGATAATATGTCAGTCATCTCTGTGGCCTCAACCATGGTACGGCCAACTGCCACCCTTTCAGTCAGGCCTCTGTGTGTGCGGCTAACTCAGATGTGTAATGCCCAACCTGGGGGAGGAGACAGCGGCAGGAGAGTAAACCCATCCTGCTATTTCAGGGGGAGCACAGAAGTGGGCTCTTTCTCAGCCACTCACTCACTGAATGCCTGCATCTTTGAGTGTGGACTTGGGAGACAGACAGCCCAGGTTCTAATCCAAGTCCTCCACTTTTCACCATTGTAACTCTGGACAAGTTGCTTACCTTCTCTGTGTCTCAATTTCCTCAAGTATAAAATAGGGATGATAACACTACTGAGAAATGGAACATTTCCTTCCATATCAGTAAACAAAGGATGTCACAGGCATCAGCAACTGCAGCCCTCTGGTGTGAGCTGGTGAGCCCTGAAGAAATTCTGGAAAGAAAGAACACCTGCCATCTAGTTTAGCCATTAGTCTGCAGCCACTCCCTACAGTGAGCCCTGAGGAAACTCAGGATGTGAAAAAACAGGATACTGGCCCCAGACAGCTGAGGTGCATGTGGAAGGAATGATTAAGTCCAGACTCATATCTTCCCATACATAGAAAAGCACTAAACTCCTTTTTTTTTTTTTTTTTGGAAAAGCACTAAACTCCTTAACATGGGATGTCTGGTTTTCCTTTAATCAACAATAATCTTTTGACATTCAGACTACGTGCCCTTTGTTGCAAAGTTTCTATATAACCTGGCTGCTCCGCACCCCCCACCTCACCTCTTAGAGCAGTTATCTCAGGGTTATTTGAGTTGCTGCCTCCAGGGCTTGAAGTCCTAAAAATTCCTACCCAAGAAAACATAACTCCCAACTTTTAAGTTGTGAATATTTTTTAAGTTGACAGGATCCTGGTGTTACACTGGTCCATCCAAATAATCCAGGAAAATCTCACCCACCCCAAAAAATCTTTAATCACCTCTGCAAAATCCCTTTTGCTGGCCAAGATACCATATGCACACGTGGATGATAACTCTGGGGACCATTATGCTGCCTCCATAGGTAGGGCTCCCCATGCACTGCCAGAGAACTCTTCAGAGAGCGAAGACTCTCCGAGAAGAGTCTTACAGGTTTAGTTCTTATTTGCCAGAAGAGGGGGATGTGGTGGTACAACAAAGAACTAGCACCTGATGAGATGCTATGTGGAGAAGGAGAAACTGGGTCTGGAGACCTGCAAGTACCTGGCACGGTTGTATGGCTGAAGAATAGCAAGGGGATACCTTCTGGAGATTATATTAGAGAGGACATTAGAAGCTGGGTCGTGAAGATTTTTTTTTAACCATTACTGAGTCTGAAATTTATCGGAAATGCATTTACTTGACCAATACCATTACTTTCGACTGTGCTACAGTTTCTTTAAAACGTTAGGGACTTTCCTGGTGGCCCAATGGTTAGGAATCCACCTGCCAATTCAGGGGACCCAGGTTCAATCCCTGGCCTGGGGAGATTCCACAAGCTGCAAGGCAGCCAAGCCCGTGTGCCTCAACTACTGAGCCCAGGTTCTAGCGCCCTCAGGTTGCAACCACTGAAGCCCACTCGCCCTAGAGCCCATGCTTCACAAGAGAGAAGCCACCCCAATGAGAAGCCCGCAGCAAAACTAGAGAGTAGCCCCTGCTCGCCACAACTAAATTCCATGTGCAGCAATGAAGACCCAGCGCAGCCAAAAATAAACAAATAAGTAAATCAAAAAAACTTTCTCTGACACACTTTTTATCCTAAAGAATAATGCTCATGAAATCACAGGTTTTATCTGTTAGTTATGTCTTTTCAGTGTACAAGATGTATATATAAGATGTTCCTCCCCGTACCCTTAAAATCATCCACACACACCCATGAATGAATTTGATACTCAGAAACAGAGCCAGAGGCACATAAACCATCCAAAGGTTTGGAGCAGGGAAGGAACACGATCAGGTTTGCCTTGGATCAATATCATTCCCACAGCATAAATCACTTTGAACTGAATGGAAATCAGTGAAAATCACAGCAAAAATACCATACATGAGACTTCTACAACAGCTGAGGGGAGAGATGAGAAATAAACAGAGAGACAGGGACTGTGGGAGGGGAGCGGAGCAATATGAAGCAGGATGAAGCGGGAACAATATGAAGGTGGTAGAGCTGATGGATAACAGCACGTGCAGACTGGGGATGACTGCCAGGGTTCTGGCACGAGCAGTTCAGCAGATAATCATCTGTCCGCCAAGATGCCAAATAGAGGAGGAGTTGGTGGGGTGGGGAGGAGTGGGCAGGGTTGGAAGAGAAATAATTGCTTTGGTCTGGAACACGCTCAATTCGAAGTGTTTGTGGAACACTCATGTAAGTATGGGAACACCTGTGTCTGGGGCTCTGGACTGGGACATCACCCAGAGCTGAGCTGTCTAGGAGAAACAAGCTGTGAGCCATGTGTCACTTTAAATAGTCAGATGACCACATTAAAAAAAAAAAGAAATGAATAATATATTTTATATAACCAAACATATCCATAATATTCTATTTCACGGACTTCCCTGGTGGTCCGGTGGTTTAAAGTGCACCTTCCAATGGAGGGGACTTGGGTTTGAGCGCTGGTCAGGGAACTGGGATGCCACATTGCAGCAGGTGGGGCATCTAAGCCTGAGCATCACAACTAGATAGTGCCTCAACTAAGATCCAACACAGTCAAAATTAATTCATTAAATTAATTAAAAGAAAAATCAGTTGTCCATTTATGGGTGGGTTTATTTCTGGACTCCATTTGGCTTCAGAAGTATTCTATTTCAAGATGAATCAGTATAAAAATCATTAAGCTATTTTACATTTTTTGTTTGTAGTCTTCAAAATCCAGTGCGCTTTTCACAGAGAGCACATCACATGTGGGACATTCCAAGCTCTCAAAAGGGACTGTAAAGAGTAGTTACCATATTTATTGGACAGCACGGCTCTAGAAGCACTTGCTGAAGGCAGACCAGGGTGATCAAGCGCCTGGGTGACGGTGGAGGACAAGGACCCTGTTCAGACATTGAGGGTGATCAGATTTGCTAAGACTGGATTTTACAAGGAAGTGCACGGATGGGTCTAGGAGGAAGTTCAGGAGACCCGCTACAGGTTCAGCCAAGCAAAAAATCTTTGTCAGAATTCCACCCATTACACCTGATAGATATCATCTTTGGGGTGGGGCTGGCAAATTCGTAGTTGTAACAAGCCTCCAGCAGGTAACGTGACCCAGAAGAACCATCTGTTCAGTTGGAGCTGGTAGGACCGCAGGGGGATGGTTCCCAACAGGATGTGACTCTGATGAGCCCCCTGGGGAAGACTCATAGAAAGCTGATGGGGGGAAGCACAGAGAGAGGCTTGTGTTAGGGTAAAGGAAGGGAAGGATGAACGATCTGGTGGATTATCTGATCCCGAGACATCAAGGTATCATGGCTTATGTAAGAGTCCACAAACTCCACTTGGCAGAATTTGACTCAAGGTGTTCTGGAGCTGCCAAAGGGGTCCAACCCCAAGGGCTGGGGAGGAAGGAGCGGTTTCTGAGAACGCTCGTCTCCCACACAAAGCAGGGATCAGCCTCAGGCTCGCCCAGCCATTCAGGTTTGAAGCTCTGCAGGGCTCTGTCCAAGGTCTCTTTCATTTTTTTTACCCCTCTACTCTCATTCCTGGTTAATCTCAACCCTTTCCGGGGCTACAAACCCCATTTACATGCTGATGGTCCCCACATTTGCATCTCAAACTCAGAGTCCACCCCCACCCCAAGTGGCAGACCTCGTTTTACCAATTACCTTCTGCCTAGTGTATCGGGTGAGCACCTAAAATTTAACATTTCCAAAGCTGAACTCACCTCAAACTTGTTTGCCTGCTAATAGTTCCTGTTTCAACTAGTAGCCTCGCTATTCACCCTGTTTCCCCCAAACCAGAAATCTGGGGGTCTTCTTACACTTCTTTTTCTGATCACACACTAAATCATCTGAAATTTTTTTCCTAGGTCCGAATTCCTGCAGCTTTGGGTCAGATGCCCTCGAGTCTATGACTGACTTGCACAATTCCCTCCTCACTGGAGATGTGGCCCTGTTTTCCCTTCTGCCAGAGAAAGGATGTCCTCCCAAATGTGGTACAGCCTTCTTTCACAAGCTAAGCTTGTGAAAACCAAATCTGCCAAACTCTGCTGACTATGGCAGAAACACCAAACTCAGCATGAGACATGGATCTTCAGAGAGGGTCCTACTCACCTCTCTTGAGTGAGCCACCTTCCGCCTAATCTCCCAAGATCTTTTTTTCAGTTCTGACTTTTTTTTTTTTTTTTTTTTTGCTAAAAAGTAAACATAATACCAAAATGCCTCGGACAACTCACAAAATCGATTTTAAAAGGAGATGAGAGGAATTAAGCGGTCTTCATCCCCCTTCCCAGATTCTGGACGTCTAGAGTGCTGCCTGGGGAGTGCCTCACGTGGGTTACCCCAGGCGATTCAGAGGCAAATCTAGGTTTGTCAACCAGTAGGTTATGCCACTCTGACAAAAGTCCAACACATCACATTAAAGAATCTAGGCTACTGTGTTCTTTCCTAACTTCCCGAAGGGCTACGGAGAAAAGACCGCGAGGAGCCTGCAACAGCCCAGTCTCCTAGATTGCACCTAGATCAAAACCCTGGGGAACTGCCAAGCAGAAATTTTAAGAATGAAATAGGCATCTGCGTAGCCTACAAACCTGACAACAGAACCTACAGCACCTTTTGGTTAAAAAACGAAACAAAACAGAAAAACACTCCTGCCCCGAAATATATTTGGAAAATGCTGAACCATTCTAGAAAAGATTGGTCAGAGTTTCCAACTTCTCGGTTTAAAGGGAAGCACGAAAAGGCGTCGTAGTAAAGCATTTTACTTCACTGTCTTCAACAATGTATTAGAAAGTTGAAAGCCTGAAAAAAGTAATCTCAGAAGCTGAATCGCTCCCTTGGGTGTTCATTCACACACATGCAGTACTAGGCTGCCATGTTGACTTGGACCTGTGGAGAGCAAACAATGTAACTGAGGAACCTTAAGCTCTGACTTCCTACCAAACGTATGAAACGTTCAAGAAACTTCGCAGGACGTGTGCGTGTTCACCAAGGCTCGTGTGAGCTCCCGAGCCAGGCTGAACAATAGAAAGGAGAATCGTTATTAATCAAACGCGCCGTCTGTGTTTCTAAATCCTTCGTCGCGGCAGAGGGGGCATTCCCTCTGCTCCCACCCGATTTTCAAATTGTCTCCGTGCTCATTGTCTGCCGGTAGGAACGACGGCAGCGCTCGGGGAGCAGGTACAGCGTCCCGCAGAACGCAGCACGGTTGAATCCCGCCAGGTTTTGGGAAACCATTCCCGGCCCTTCCAGCGGGTCAAGGAAAAGGAGGTGGCCCGGGCGCCAAAGGCTGCTGCCAATGCAACTCGCAACTTTTGAAATCAATCCTTTTTGCATCATGCAACGGATGCCACCGCTCCTCGGGCTTGCAACCCCCCACCCCTCCCCCGAGACCAATCATTGCCGCGCTCGGGCCTGCACATCGCCCCCGCCCCCTTTCCCGGGCCGCACGCAGCCACCGAGCCGCTCCGGCCGCGGCCCGCCGCCTCTTAAAGGGAGGGAGCCGGCCCTTAAAGGCCCCTCGCGCGCGGCGCACAGCGGAGCGCGGCGGCCCTGGTTCCCGGCAGGGGCCCGCCGAGCCAGGCCGAGCCCCCGCGGCGCCCAGGCGCGGCCCGGGGCCCTCCCGCCCTCCGCGCCGCCGCCGGGAGAGGCCTTTTTATTCAGGCGACGCTTAAGGGAGCCCGGCCGCGCCCGGTGCATTGTGGGAGCGGCGGAGTCCCGTTCGCGGGAGGAGGCGGAGGGCGCAAAGCGAACCGGTAAGCGCCTGGCTCGAGGAGGGGGGGCGAGACACCAGGCTTAAAGGGGAATATTCGTCCGCAGGCCCAGGGCGGCCGTGCGGATCCCCCCGCGGGCCGCCCGGGCGCGCTGGGAGCCGTGCACGGCCGGCGCTCTGCAGCGCTGCCTGGAGAGGGGCCGAGCCAGGGCTTGGTGGGGCCGCTTTAAAAAAGAAGCACCGCCCGCGCCGCCGCCGCCGCCGCCGCGGCCGCCGCGCGGGGCCGGGGAAGGAGGGAGGGAGGAGAGGGCGGGGGAGGAGTGGAGGGGGAGGGCGGCGGCGGCGACGCAGGGGTTAATTTTTTCGCCCGCCGACATTTTTTGTGCGGCGGCGGCCCGCGCGCGCCGCGAGAGAGCCCAGCCCGGTCCCCGGGGCGCGGCGCCTTCGGGCCCTCCCCGTCTCCCCCCCGTCCGCGCGCGCCCTCTCTCCGGCCCCGCGGGCGCCTCTTGACGCCGGCGCCCCGGCCCGCGAGCCCGAAGACCCGTCGCGGCTAGTGGGGCCGTGCGGGCCTCGCGCCCTCCCCGCGGCCTGGGCCGCGCGGTTCCCGCTGCCGCCGGGACAGAGAGCGGGCGGGCGGGCATGGCCCCGTCGGCCGCCCCGCTCCGCCTCCTCCTGGCCGCGCCGCACAAAGAACCCGGGCCCGGGTGGCCTTTAAAGGCGGCAGCCAGGGATTTAAGGTGTCCCCGAGCGCTGCCCTCCGCCACCCCGACGTGTGGTTCCCGCTGGGCACGCGCCCCTTGCGCCCACGTCGCCGCGTCCTCCCTGTTGTTTGTTTCCTGGGCTTGGGGAGCTTGGGGGAGGTAGGTACCGGGCCGGGGCTGCGCTCTTTCCCGCCCCCACTCACCGCGCTCCCCCGGCTCTGCGGCCCGCTTGGCGCCCTCATTTGAAAAAACTAAAACGTGACTCGGAAAGAAAGGGTTAACTGTTGCTTTAAATATTCATGTCATTGTTTTAAAGGTGTAAACAGGCGGCTTTGGGGTTCTAGTGGACTGCATATTATGCAACACCCCCCCGCGCGCCATTAATTGCACCTTTCTGCCGCCCCCCCCCCCCCCCCCGCCAGTCTCTTTTTTTTTTTTTTTTTTAATTCAGATATGTGTGATTTAGGTCCCTTATTCTATTTGGAATTTGGAAACTCTTGAGTGCCTTCTGGGCTTAAGGTGTTTTAAACTTTTTGCCGTTAAAAATCTTGGAAGATTTAAAAGGAAGCTAGTCTCCTGAATTCCAGATTCCCCTCCCCGCCTTTATTTTTGGATAGGGATTGGAGGTAGGAAAATAACTGGATGCCTCGTGAGTTGGATTTTTTTTTCTGCCCCTGGTAGGAGTGAGGCGGTGTTAAGTGCGAGGCATTTGGTGAGGAAAGGACTGTTTTTGTTCCAAACCCTTCCAAGTCAAAGTGTTGGTGGACTTTCCCAGCTGTAGAATGGCTTCAGAATTCCCATGTCTGTAACTTGATTAGCCCTGCACCCTCCTTTTGCACAGGTGTTTTCTTGTACTGTCGGAAGGTCCACTCCTTCACAGGTGTAGGTTTCAAACCAAAATCATTGCTCACCCCAAACATGGTCTTGTAAAGACAGTTTGGATGACTGCCTGAACTCAGGCTTTGTGAGATTTATTTTAAATGAGTGATGTGCTTCCCAAGGGATCGAAAACTCTATAAATGGGAATTATGTTCTTAATCATGAATTTTATAGGGGAAACTGACCTTAAAACTTGGGGTGTCTGTTACTCTGTACCCAATAAAGCATCAGTCTGGAAGTTTATAAACCCCGGGAGCGCAGGAAAGGTTTTCATTTAGCCCCAAGCCTTCAAACTTAGAAAGATTTGTTCCAGAAACTTCCAGTGGTACCCCAAACTATAAATGCTGTGATTTAGTACAGTTTATCACTTTAGTTCTGCAATGAAACAGTAAGGAGTAGTAATATATTTTGTCAGTGATTTTGTGTTTACTAGTTAGTTGGGCAGCGTTTGCTTTCTAGGAAATAGCACTGAATTAAAATATCAGAGAACTAACTTTCCACTGCTCTGTTGTAGAAAATGAACCTTGCTGTGTTAAAACAGCCATTCCAGGTTTCAAATTGTATTCTTTAGACAGGCTTCCTATTAGTTTTGGATTGTTTTGTGTACTTCTGACTCAGAATCAAAATCCATTTTTCTAAAATCAAATTTAGCATCATAAAGAATTTCATCAAATGCATATCCATTAACTTCCATTTCACCAGAAATGCCTGTTAGGCATTTTATTTTTCTTTTAGATAGCAAAAGGTCTTCCTGAAAAGTCGCTTTAGTCAGGGCATCTTATTTCTAAACCATAGTACTTCCTGGTTGATAGGTGAAGTGACTCGTTTTCCTGTAATGCCACCAGCTAGAAGAACGTTTGGGACTTTTTACTCAAGATGGCACTGTGTCCTATAAGCCAGATGGCTCCTAGTTCTGTTTTCTTGGCTGCCCCTTGCAGCCACAGTTATAACAACATAGATGCAGAATGTGTCTCTAATGGTACAGTCACTTTTTAAGACTTACCTGGCTTATACATCACTGTGTCAAACCATTCTGGCCCCAGATGGCTGTTTTCCTATGATATTGGTGATTTCAGCCCATTTCATGTTTACTTTTCACTGTCATATATTCACTTGATTCTTGGCAGCTACTGGTGAGAACTCAATGGTGTTTTTGTGTTTTGGTGCTACCCAGGTGGATCTATAAAGAAACCAGCTGCGTAGGAGAGGGAGGGGAGGAGCCCAGCTGTGAGGTGTGTGGGCCCAAGAACCATGTCTGCACGGGAGTCCTTTAACCCGGAAAGTTATGAATTGGACAAGAGTTTCCGGTTAACCAGATTCACTGAACTGAAGGGCACTGGCTGCAAAGTGCCCCAAGATGTCCTGCAGAAATTGCTGGAGTCCTTACAGGAGAACCACTTCCAAGAAGATGAGCAGTTTCTTGGAGCAGTTATGCCAAGACTTGGTATGTGAACCACTGTTTTCTTTCATATTTCCCGAGTAGAGCATCTTGGATGCATTGTTGACAGTGAGTCAAAAGCTGGAGTTCTCTCTTAGCATGTTGGCCTTTTAAAAAAAATTTTTTTTTCTGCAAGAAGGATTCAGAGCAAAGCAATGGTAACTTACCTTTTAACTTATTTGGAGGAACTATTTGAAAAGCATCAAGAAATGTGCTTTAACCGTTTTTAAACTCTATATGATTGAGACAACTGTTAACAGTAAAGGTATTTTTTATTAGATCAGATTAGGATAGTTAGTGGTTCCGCATTCTTGTACAGGACTGGGGGAGCAGTGACTGGGTTGGGGGGACTCAGGGCTTCTCTGCAACAAGCATCACTAGAAAAGTTCTAGGGAGAAGGGAGGAGAAAAGTGCTCCAGACACAGAAGGCGGAAACACTGGACTGGGTCTATACTTGACCCCAGCTTGACATCTGGACTTGTGAGCTGTGTTTCCTTGACCCAGTTCCTGATGTCCTTAGTGGTTTACCCTTCCCCAAACATTGAGCTCAGAAAGAAAGTCTCAGCTACTGGGATGTCTATTAGCTTCTGTGTGTGCTTTGTTTAGTATGTGATGCAAGACTTGTGGTCACTTTGCCTTTTGAGTGTTAGTTGTATATTCTAGGAGCTTGTGGATGTTTTGTAGTTATAGTATGTGACTTGATCAGTTTTCCTGCATAAGGTTTTAATTGCATTTCTTTTTGCCTGTATATGATCACAGTGTCTCATAAGATTGGTTTTGAACCCAGGATACTCCTTTTTTTCCTGATTGTATAGAGCAAAGTTGCTTTGGGTGGGAGAGAGGAAAACTCACTTCCTGCACTCTCAGGGCCTGTAAGGACTCCTAGGAGCTCAGTTAGAAAACTGCGCTTGGGAATTCCATGGTGATCCTTGGCTAGGACTTGGAGCTTCCAATGCAAGGAGCCCATGTTCAGTCCATGGTCAGGGAACTAGATCCCATATGCCACAACTAAGACCTGGTGTAGCCAAATAAATTATAGAAAAAGAAAACTGTCCTCATCTAATGTCTCAGTGTGGAAAAATACCATGTGAATGAGGTGGAGTGGATGTCAGCTTACTTGGCAAGGAATGAGAATATACTGAGAAAATCGTTAGATAACTCTGTCTGGAAAAAATAAGCTACTAAATAGGCAACAACAAATGCAGTAAAAACCTCATGGGTGGGACTTCCCTGATGGTCCAGTGGTTAAGAATCCCCATTGCAATGCTGGGGACAAAGGTTCAGTCCCTGGTGGGGGAACTAAGATCCTCGATGATCCTATTCGATGCCTCGAATCAGCTAAGCCTGCAGCCTACAGTTACTGAGCCGGTACGCTCTCGAGCCCATGTGCCACAAGTACTGAAGCCCATGAGCTCTGGAGTCCATGCGTCGCAGCTAGAGTCCGTGCACTGCTCCGAAAGATCCTGCATGATGCAGTGAAGATTCTGAGTGCCGCAGTTAAGACCGAACATAGCCAAATAAGTAATTAAATTAACAAAAAAACCAACTTTCTGGATAAAGCAGTAATTCCCCTCTGTAGCCTCCCTCTTAGACTTACTGCGCACTCAGAAGCCCTGTGGTGCTCAGGAAAGCTAGGTAGCCTGTTTCCTGTCACTTGGTGGGGGTCAGAACTTGAAATCCACATTTTTCCATTCCTCTGCTCACCATACTGCTTGTCATGATTTTTCAGTCCAGACATGTTTGTGGGGAAAGGAGCTGCATCAGTTGTAGCTCAGCAGTGACAGCAAGGGAACCGGCCAGGAGAAAGAGTTACATAAGTGTTACTCTGTACACTCTTCTTCACCCTCCTGAGCCTCAGTTTCCCCAGCTGTAATATGGGCTAATAATACCTGTGGTTTGCAACTGTTCTGAGTATCAGAAATTATCTGTGTATGTATGTGCACCGTATCTGTACCCACATACATAATACATACGTGTTTTTATGTATAATGTATGTATGTATACACATAAGTCTGTTGGCATGTTTTAAAATTTTTTCTAAAACTGTCATTCATGTTTTCTGCAGTCTAAGGATAAGGCATAACAGTTGTAAAAGATACACGATTATTGTATTCTGACAAGCTGTTATGGTAAGTATGTCTTGGAAGTTGATATATGTGGGACTTCCATGGTGCTCCAGTAGCTAAGACTCTGCCCAGGTTTGATCCCTGCTCAGGGAACTAGATCTCATGTACAGCAACTAAGACCCAGCTCAGCCAAATAAATTAAATTTTTTTTTAATTCTTTAAAAAAAAAAACTTGGTACATCTGTTGCTGATGCTTAAGCTTTGTCACATGTTGACGGCTGCTGGCTCTGGAGGTAGTATGATGATTTAGGTTGTTTTTTATTTATTTATTTTTAATTTTTTTGCTGGATGGTTTCAGTCTTGCTGAAGCCTTCTAGAACTCCCCTTCAGCCACTGATCATTAAGGACACCCTGCTCTGTATTTGAGGCTTCCTCTCCTCTAGCATCTTCCTTTGTTCCCACCTACACTGTGCCTCTGTCCTGCTCTCTACTTGATATACTCATTTTCAAAGCCCATGGCCCATCATAGGCTCACCCTTTCTGTCTTCCCTTCTTGAAATTTGATAGGGGATTTGTAAACCAGTCACTATAGACTAGTGCTGTCCCTAAGAAAGATGAGCTGAGCCCCTTGTGTCATTTAAATTTTTCTAGTACAGGTAGTTCCCATTAAAAAACAATCAGGGACTTCCCTGGTGATCTAGTAGCTAAAACTTCTTGCTTCTAATGCAGGCGGCCTGGGTTCAATCCCTGAGGAATTAGATCCCACATGCCACAACTAAGCATTCACATTCTGCGACTGATGCTAAAGTTAAGACCCAGCACAGCGATATAAGTAAATAGTTTTTAAAAATATATCAGGTGAATTTAATTCTATTGTATTTTAACTTAATATATAAAAATGTCATTTCAATGCATAATTAATATAAAACACTGCTAACGAGATACTCGGAGAAGGCAATGACACCTCACTCCAGTACTCTTGCCTGGAAAAACCCATGAACAGAGGAGCCTGGTAGGCTGCAGTCCATTGGGTTGCTACAAGTCGGACATGACTAAGTGACTTCACTTTCACTTTTCACTTTCACACATTGGAGAAGGAAATGGCAGCCCACTCCAGTGTTCTTGCCTTGAGAATCCCAGGGACGGGGGAGCCTGGTGAGCTGCCGTCTATGGGGTCACACGGGGTCGGACACGACCGAAGTGACTTAGCAAGCAAGCAAGCAACAAGATGCTAGCTAAGATTTTTCTCAGGTCCAGGTATTTAAAACTTGAGTGTGTTTTACAGTTGCAGCGTGTGTCACTCTGGAATTGCCATATCTTACTGTGTGTGGCTGGCAGTTCTCATGTGGACAGTGCTAGACTCTCCTAAGTAAGCATGCAGTGGTGTCCTCGTGGAGATAGGACACGTGGGTGATGGGAGCTTCTTGTCAACCCCAGGAGTGTGCTCAGGAGTCATGGTTCCCACTCTCTGATGCTGGATAGAGAGAGAAATTAACTGGTCTACAAATCAAGAAGATTGAATTCAAGTTTAAGATTCCCATGTTGGGAAATATTTAAAGCTAACTTTCAGCAACTCTTTTTTAGTGTCTCTTTGGATAGTCCTATAGTTTATATGAAAGCCTAAAAGGAAACTCCCTCTTTTCCAAAGTGAATAGTAATGTATTTGGAATACCCAGTTGTTGGAGTGATCGATTTCAGGAGAATCATATGAGTTTAGTTGTGGTTCTTGCCCTGTTTCCACTTGAGTGCCGCAGAGTGGCATTAGTGGGCATTTCTGTGCACAGGCAGCAAGTGAGATGTACTGTCGCCCACTTCCTGATCGTTGGTAATGAGTGTTCTGAGGGCACAGATCTGTGAGGCCTGCCATTCTGAAACAAAATCCTCCATTCCCTAACTGGATCTTCCACCAAGAGTTTCTGCTTTGCCATCTAGTGTGGTAATAAAAAAAAAAATCAGCCTGTCATCACGGAGTGATGTTTTACTAAACTTGATTTTATTTCTATGTTAGTAATAATGGATCAGACCTTAACAGACTGCCCCTGGGACCCGGCCTGTCTGCTGGGGCAATTGTGAAAGCTCACACATAGTCCTGTCTGTGGGATTCGGTGTGATTTATTCTTGTTTCATCTGGGATTCTGGGTGAATCTACCTACTTCCTTTTGTACTTTTTCCTGATTTGTCCTTTGCCCATTGTGTTGCAAAGTTGAAATGCTTCCTAAGGGCCAGGGGGCATCCCCTTGAGAAATGCTTTGGGAAAGCCCTCCATTCAGGCAGGGGGCCAGTCTAAACTTGTAGTGTTTGCATTGCGAGTGATTTTTTTTTTTTTTTTTTTAAGAAATACAACCTACAGTAACTAGTCTTGAATCTTGACTGTTTCTAAACCAATTTCAGGAAAAGGGAATTATTTCTAAATAGTCCATCAGTTGTAAGATCCTGTGGGTACCACAGCGCATGTGTGCAAGCTTGATTGGAGTCCATGAATACTTGTTCCAGCTTTGTCCTTTTTCCTTTCTTGGTCATTTTTTACTAAAATGTAGAATAGCATTTTATATGTGTCAAATATTTTACAGATTTTCTGTTTGAAAAACAGAATGATGCCCAAAGATGTACTCTTGGCTAACTATGGAGAAGACAACCCAAGTTCCATCTGTGCTGTTCTCATCTTTACGGAAGTTCTCTGTGGTGCCAATCACATGATAACAGTAAAAGAAAGGAAAATTTCTCTGCAAGGCATCATTAGAGTCTCAGAATTGTACCATGTTGAAGTTGAGTCTTCATGACTAACAAATTGTCTTCTTGCCTGCTATCTTAAGCTGGTTTTGTTTCACATTTATTTCAGTTATACTTCTTGATAGGAAACACATTGCTTTGTTGGCAGTGAGCAGTGCTCCATAAGAGTCTGGTGCAGAGCCCCGCCAGTCAGAACACTGAAGGTACAGAATGACGCCACTCTCCCTGTTGACTTCTGGCTGACCGTGACTCCCCTCTTTGCAGGCATCGGCATGGACACCTGTGTTATTCCTCTGAGGCACGGCGGCCTTTCCTTGGTTCAAACCACAGATTACATTTATCCCATCGTCGACGACCCTTACATGATGGTGAGTTTGACCCGACGTACTTTTATATCTGCAACTGCTTACTCGCTGGGCTTGGAGTGGTGGCTGGGTTTTGTATGTGCGTGTGTGGGTTTTTTGTTTTTGTTCTGTACGAACTGTTGTTCCTCCTCCCACCGTGACTCTGCCACCGTGGGTCTGACTTGATTGCTCCCTTGCCACACGGCGCCGTGTGTGAGGCCGGCAGGGCGAAGGTGGGGCGTCCCCTGCTGCTCGCGTACCTGCGCGCGTCTCTCGTCCCTCTGCCGGCGCGCGTCCCTCTGCCGGCGCGCGTCCCTCTGCCGGCCGGCGCGCGTCCCTCTGCCGGCGCGCATCCCTCTGCCGGCGCACCTGTTCAGTGTGTCTGGGAATGACGTGTTACTAGTTTTCTCCTTTTGTTTCCTTGTCCATGTTTTTCTTTGACATTTGTTAACTCCACCTTCCTGTGTTTCACTGTCCTCTGTAACAGGACAGATCCTGCTCGTCTCTGTCCAGAAATAGAGAGCTTAGCATCTCATCACAATGAACTTGACCATTGACCCTGACTCTGGTCACTCCTCTCGCCGTGTCCTATTCCACAGGGTAGCCCGTGGGTCTCCCTGCTGATCATGCTCCGCTTAGATACCCCCGCCTTCTCATCGTGGGGGTGCTGCTAGCAGCCCCTCCATCTACCCAGCTGGACCCTTCCTTGCACCCTGGCAGCTTCTGGAGGAGCCGATGAAGAGATTGGGAGCATCCTATCTGTAGGAAGTGCCAAAGGCCCCTCCTGGTGCCAAGGGCACCGGGAATAAGGCGAGGAGGGAGTGTTCACTGCCCAGGCCCCAAGACAGGCACGCGGGCTCCCAGAAACCCGTTTCATGCCCACACACCCAGCTGTCTGACCTGGAAAGCAGTGCTCCCATGCACGCCGTGCCCCTGGTGTCCTACCTGACTGGGGGCCCAGGTGGCTGGAACCAGAATGCATCCTCTGCCCGCATCTCACTGAAGGACCTGAGAGCCTAGCAGAGAAGGGGCAGCACACTTCTGCAGCCTGACCTGTGGTCGGCACCTCCCAGCATGCCGACCAGACTGCCCCTGTTGCCTCGTAAGTGAGTCCCAGAAGGTGATCCAGCCCCCTGCCAGCCTGCCCAGAAGTTGTAAGACAACATAACAATAAACGAGCAATGAAGTGGCCACTGGAAGTGGTAGTAGCTTGCAGTTTGATTACCCTTATGTCTAAAGTAAAGTAAAGTTTGTCATTTTCTCCTTTCCTGTTTAGAGAAAGACAACTGTAAAAAATTTTTTCAATCTCCCGTCGGCAGTAGAAAATCTTTTATTACCACGTTTCTATTGAGTACTGGTTCAGAGTTCTTCAATAAAACCATATAGTTTACTGGGAAATGCCTCCCTTTTTCTTTAGAAAACAGTCTGGTTTCAGGGCTAGGTATTATTCATTTCTTTTTTTTTTTTAACCAAGATGATTTTCCTGTTTATCTCATACAGCTTTGGAAAGGAATCCAAAAATTTCTCCGAGTACATAAAACCTGTCTTCTCTGTAACCAATAAAAGTTGGCCCTTTTTAAGAATCTGTTCAGGATAAGTGACTGTTCCCACATTTTCTTTAAGACGGTTGTTTCCCAGCATTTCCACTCTGGCTCCTCTGCAACCATCCGCACCATGCCCACTTCTCTCCACCATCTCCCTGCTCTGGGTTCTGCACCTAAATAAATGGCAGGTTTCCCCTGATGTTAAGAGCACAGAAATGCTCTGTGCTGTGCGAAGGAGAGGTGGTGGCAGGAACATCTGAGCTTGGTTCTGTGGTGGAGGAAAGGCAGCAAGTGTGTGAGGCTCAGCCGCTGAGGCCCACGTCCTGGAAAGTCCCCTCCCGGGTGCCTCTGGGCAGCCCAGCTCTCCGTGTCCGCCCTGGAAAGTCCCCTGGGGTCCTTGCTCACGTCTCCCTTCTCTTCCAGGGCAGGATAGCCTGTGCCAACGTCCTCAGTGACCTCTACGCCATGGGGGTCACGGAGTGCGACAACATGCTGATGCTCCTTGGAGTCAGTAATAAAATGACCGACAGGGTGAGTAGCAGCCTTCCAGCCCAGGGTGTGGCACCGAGGCCGTCACCCTTCTCTTTGGTCACTGGATGGTGACACAGACAGTGGTGGGGTCGGGGTGTCCCACTGTTCACATGCTCCCCAGCGGCATCTGTGGCCTCGCTGCCTGACCTGTTCTTTGACCGAGAGGTGAATTCCTGTTTAGGTTATTTTTGACAGGTAATTGGTTTCATCCCCTCCCCCTGCCATAGTTCACCCTGCGCATAGAATTGAGTGTTCAGTAGGCCCTAGTCTGCCCCCACAATGTGCTCCTGGCCTCTGCTTGGACCAGCTCTCTGGGGCAGACGTGGGGGTGCATGTGAGCTGGTCTTGGATGGTTGAGGACCGCTGAGAGAGCCCATTCAGATGCAGGCAGCCCTGAACACCCAGCACATTTGCAGAGTTCACTTCTCTTCTCCAAGCTCCATTCACAGTGTAACCTGCAACCTCTTCCAACTTGTGATAAAAGGGCTACAGCGTGAGCTGTTCCTACCTTTTTCTGTTATTCCCTGCCCCTTCTGGAAACTCTGGTTTTATGATCTTTTCTGGTTTATGATCTTTTCATAACTGTAAGTGTATAGACTCTCTTTTCTGGGTTTTCAGCTGAATGATGTGACTTGTAATTTTCCTTTTAAACCCTAGGAAAGGGATAAAGTGATGCCCCTAATTATACAGGGTTTTAAAGATGCAGCAGAGGAGGCAGGAACGTCTGTAACGGGCGGCCAAACAGTGCTAAACCCCTGGATTGTTTTAGGAGGTGTGGCTACGACTGTCTGCCAGCCCAACGAGTTTATCATGTAAGTCATTTTTCGTTTCATGTCACCTGGCCTGGTTCGCTTCCCAAAATATCGCATGACATAAAATTCAGTTTTTTAAAGTATACAATTTACTGGTTTTTAGTATTCACAGACTTACATAACCATCACCACTGTCCAATTCCAGGACATTTTCATCTCCTCAGAAGAAAACCTCGTATTCATAGCAGCCACTCCTAACTCCCTCCTCCCCGACTCCCTGAAATCCACAAGTCTGTTTCCTGTCTCGTGGATTTGCCTGTTTAGGACGTTTCATATAAATGGAACCATGCAACAAGTGATGTTTTATGTCAGACTTCTTTCACTTAGCATGTTTTCAGGGTTCATCATGTTGCACATGTGTTGGTACTTTATGGCTGAATAACAGACACTCCATTGTATGGACAGACCACAGTGTGTTCATCCATTCATAGGTCACAGGCCTCTGGGTTATTTCCACCTGTTGTGAGTGATGCTGCTATGAACATTCATGTGCAAGTTTTCTGTGTGGACATAGATATCAAAAAAAGACAGTAAACAAGTCTTGGTGACGATGTAGCGACATCGCAGACCTTGTCCATGGCTGTGGGGAATGTAAAATGGTGCAGCTGCTTTTGTTCCTCAGGTTCAGTAGTCACCACATGACCCGGTAATTCTTAGATATCTGCCCCTTGGAACTGGAATGTATGTCCACACAAAAAACTTGCACATGAATGTTTGTAGCAGCATCACTCACATGTTTGCTGTCTTTTTTGATAATAGCTGTCTTAGTGGGTGTGAGATGATAGCTCAGTGGGTTTTGATTTGCATCTCCCTGATGGCTAATGCTAAGAGCATCTTTTCATGTGCCTTCGGGCCATTGCCAGGTCTTTGGAGAAGTTTCTCTCTTAACACAAGTTGTCACTTTTTGTGATTGACATCTTATTAAGAAAACCACCTTGCCCTGTTCTCTGAAGGAATCAGAAGCTCTATTTGTGGAGTGGGTTTTGTGAGCAGGTGCCGGGTCCATGTGTTTCACAATTCCAGAAGTGTGAAAGGGTGTGTCTGTGGATTTTTAACCCACTTGGATGATTGTTGTCTAGTGTCGGGGGACCAGACAACTGTGTGGACAGTTCTTTGAACCAGGACAAGAAAGACATGAGTGCTAGTCGTGAGGGTACTTAGTGAGACAGGAGTTTTGTTCAGGGGGGCAGTCTTTCTGTTTTTAGGGGTGCCCTTTTTTTTTATTTTTGGTATTTGCCTTCTGTCTTTAAGACAGGGCCCAACCAGGGATCCTGTGTACCAAGGAAACTTACTGGTCATAACTCTGATTTGACACACTGATGCTAAAATCACCAAAACATTAGACCCATAATCGAACAGCCTGAGAAATCCCACCTGCATCTCTGCTACATACGTGTTTGTAAAAAGAAGGAACAGTGTTTGTTTCAGAAGTCTTGTTGCCTCAGAACCCTGGTAGGTCTGTGTTGCAAAGTACAGGGCATGACTAAATCAGGGCCTGATGATGTCTTTGAAGTCTAAGCAATTTGCCTTTTTGGGAAACTAGTAAGTCATTGTCCTGAGTGTTGAAGTCGTGGCCTCTTCACTTTTCATTTAATGTTTTGTTTTGTTCACCAGTCGTGCCAGTAGTAAATGGTAAAGCTTCGCTATCAATACATGGCAGTAGTTGGCTTAAATAGGAGTGACTGCAAACACACATGTGGTCTTACCACCAGCCTTTTCTTTCTTTTGTTTAACCGATGATGAACTTATCTCCTTGGTTAATTTGATGAGAAACTGCCAGTGTTCTCTTCTTCAGGCCAGATAACGCAGTGCCGGGTGATGTGCTTGTACTGACAAAACCTTTGGGGACGCAAGTGGCCGTGGCCGTGCACCAGTGGCTGGATATTGTAAGTGACCTTCACCTTCTGGTGGCAGCAGTGTGTCTTCTAAAATGAGCTCTTGGGGACTTCCTTGGTGGTCCTGTGGCTAAGACTCCATATTCCCAGTGTAGGGGGCCCTGGGTTCGATCCCTGGTCAGGGAACTAGATCCCACATGCCCCAACTAGAGATGCTGCATGCTGCAACTAAAGATCTCCTGTGCCACTAAGACCTGGCCAGGCAAATAAATACATAGATATTAAAAAAAAATTTTTTTTTCTTCTTTTAATGCACTCTTCTAGTTGTAGTACCAGAGAGTATAGTGTCAATCTAGACCTTACAAAAATCCTGGGAGTTGTCCCTATTCTTTTATTAAATCCAAGTTTCATGTATCGAGTGCTTGAAGTAGGTAAGCCCCTGCTCAAGGTTCAGAAGTACTCCATAAAGAGAATTTGGGAAACAGTTGAGTTTATCTATTCATTAGTTGCTGAGCTGGCTATATCTTATCACTGAAAATTAATACATAAGAGAATGTGTGCAAAGTTTGATATTTGAGGTATAAATAAGGCCAGGCTTATTGACAATTTAAATTATTTTAGTCATGAGTTTTTTGGTCATTTCTGGTTGCTTGTTTTATCTTTTTAAGCTAATTAGTAAATCAGAACATTTTGATAAATCATCTCATGGAGAAAGCATCTAGAATATAAAGATATTTATCCTGAGTCACTTTTCTACTGCACTATGATCAATCATTCTTCCTTTAAGACTTTCTTCACTGCCGTAGCAACTCAAAAATGATTGTGGTATATTCTCACGTATCTCAGTGCTTTCAGTGTCTACAATTGACATCTGAAATCCCTAGTCCTGAGAAACAGTTGAAAAAGAGTAATTTTATGTTACTCATCAACCAGATAGATCTTAGCTTGACAAACAGCAGAGAGAATCTCTAAGGAGGCCATATTCTTTAGATATTTTTCCCTTCTTATTCAGCAATGATGGGGACATTTCCCATCTAGTATGACCACTTGTGAATCAGACCACAGGACTTTGGTTTTTACCAATTTCTTAAAGATGCTTAGAATTGAAAAAAAGCAAGTTTCAAAGACTAAGTAACAGTGTGACACCCTTTCATAAAGGTTGGAAGCAACCAAAGAGTATTGTTTGGGCATCTGTATGTATGAGGATACTGCTTTTCAAAAGGCAGGGAAATGACAAGTATAAAATTCAGAATCATCATTACCTCTCGGGGAGAGCTGGGAGGCAGGGAATAAGGGAGGTACACAGAGATAGACTTCCGTTGGGCGATAGATTATTGAGTATTGCTAAAAATGAGTGAATTCATGAATGCTGGCTATTAATAGACCACGACTCTATGTCATGAACCCAGCATTGTGATGCTAGGCTCTTTGACTATCAGACTGGGGAAGAAGAGGGAAGACAGTGGCATTTCAGAGGATGTGCTGTGTGGTCACTCTCAATGTCATCGGAGCCAATGCTAATTTGAAGTTCTTTCCCATTCATTTGTCCTACAAGAGGACTTGATCCCAGAATTCAGGGAGAGTCAGTAAGAATATTAACACAGTTACACGAAAAACATGAAAAATGTGAGCCATCAGCTTACAAGGGGAGATGAAGAGGAGAGCCTAAGGACATTCACAGCTGTCCTGCTGGTTCACGTCTCCAGTAAACTGCAGTGTTGACCATAGAGGTGCGGCTGAGAGCAAGAGAAGATGCCATGATGATATATCTAGTGGACACCTAAAATGATAATCACAGGGGTTGGGGCAGTGGGGAGTTAGAAAACTTAATTTTGTGTGCAGAATTAGATAAGTAAAACTCCTCAAGATGACTAAGGAAAAAAATAGGCTCTTTCAGTGGTTAGAAACAAAGATTGATCACATTTTTTCTCTTTTCTCCCTCATCTGTGTTCCTGTCATTAGCCTGAGAAGTGGAATAAAATCAAGTTAGTGGTCACCCAGGAGGATGTGGAGCTGGCGTACCAGGAGGCGATGATGAACATGGCTAGGCTCAACAGGACAGGTATGGCCGGGCTCAGGTCAGCAAGCTTTCTGAGATGCAGGATGGGAGCTATTTCAGACTTTGTGGGCCACAGTCTCACTTGTACTGGTTTGTTTGGTTTTTTTTCCTTCTCATGACTCTCTTAACATTGTTTAAAAAAAAAAAACTTAGCTGGAGGAACTGGCCATCAGCCAGATTTGGCCAGTGACTACACAACCCCTTCTGTTGATGCCTAGAGCCCTGGTGGGAATCCAAACACGTTGCGTGTTCTTGACGTAAGCGCAGGGTAAATGTGATTTGCCTTAGAGGAAAAAAGATCATGCTTATTATAGGAAAGTTTTTAGAAAATATAAAAAGGAAGGGAAAAACATTGTTCATAGTCCCACCACCCCAAAATAACTTCTGTTAATACTTTTATGTATTTTTCTAAGATTTTTATCGATGTTTGGTTGGTTGGTAGTTTACTTTTATCTTATCGTTGATGTTGTAAACTAATGGTTAGCATACATTTTACTTGTGTTTGGAATTTGGCGGGGGCAGGTCATGGAGCGGGATGCCAGATCTTAGTTCCTCAACCAGGGAGGGATCAAACCCATGCCCCCTGTAGTGGAATTGCATAGTATTTCCCACTGAACCACTGGGGAAGACCTTGGAATTTGCTTTTATTATTACTAAATTCTATTTTCTATATTATATAATTCTAATACACATGATTTTTAATGCTGGGTGTTCTATCAGAGCAATATGCTGTAACAGATTTGCCTTTTGCCTACTTTTGAACAATTTATTTTGAAATCAAATTTTTCTATAACTTTTTTCCTGCATTCCAAGAGTATTTCTTTGGCTTTATTCCAAATTAAGTTGAATTGTAATTATTTAGTTCTTTGATTTCTGGTATTCTCATCACTTACAACCAAGGCTTTTCATTCCTACTTTTCCTGTGCCATGTTTAAGAAGTCTTTTTTTTTTTTGTCTTTCAAATTAAGAAGTTTAACAGTTAGAAGGTGATTTGTAATGGATTTATTTTTACTTATATTTGTGCATTTAAGATTCCCCTATCCTTAAGTTTTAGACATTCTTAATAGGGATATAGTAGAAAACTTACAGAGGCGTGTTTGGTCATATGTAGCAAAATTAAGTGTATGTTTATTTTGACCCAGAATTCCCACTTCCGTGAGTCTATCCCAAAGCTACAGTGGCCAAAATATGAAATAACATGTGTACAACACTATTCGTTGAAGCACTATTTATAATTGCAAAAGAAGGATGCAATCTAAAGGTCCATCACTAGGTGACTGACTGGGATTATCTAGTCTCCATGCAGAGTGGAATACTATACCCTGTAAAAAGGAATGAGAGAGCTTTATTACCAGGAAGCTATATGTAGGATGCGGCCAGTGAAAAAAGCAAAGGACAGCATATATGTAGTATGCTACATTTTGTGTGTTCATAAATAAATATGAGGCAATAATACTTGTTTTAACAGTGGAAAAATAAATCATTAACAAAAATTATTACATATATAAGAGAACAGGGAGGAAGCAGACCCTCTGAACATGCTTTGTTTCATAAGTTCAATTTGGAAATAAATGTTTTGTGTATTTTTCTGTACTTAAATGAAAAGAGCATATTTTATGGATCCAAACCAAATTTTTTAAGGTTGTCCAACATATGTCTAAGTTAGTGGCAAAATGACATGAAGAAGAATTATTTCAAATCTCTTTGAGCCTGGTGTTTTCTGGGTACATCCCTAAGACACCCACAAAAATATTTCACTGTCAGTGAGTTTGTGAGAATGTTGTTATATTGAGATAAATAAGTGAATGTAGTTAGGAACAAAGACTTCAGAGAGAAATAAGAAAATCAGAGAAGCTAAGTTAATTAAAAACTGTCATCTTTAATTTTGAATTATCAGTGTGAACTCAGGATTATTTTTTTTTCTCTGAAAATGTTGATTTCTGAACCTGTTGAAAAGGCCGAGAAGCAATGATAACCAGCAAGGGTGAAGTCTTAGTGCCTCAAGTCGGAAAGTTACTGTTTTCCATTAAAAAGTACCAGGACTCCCTGTGGAAATGACAGGTTCCAGCTCTGGGACAGGAAGTATGGAAGATTAAGCTTGATTTCCTGTGCCTGGAAGGGGTGGTGATGTCACATCCCCACAATGTCAAGGGGCTCCCACTTGTCATGGGGGTGGAGAGTACAGTTTGAATATCAAAGACCAGAGTGACCATATCAAGTATCTAAACAAATGGTAATTAAAACTTTTTGGTCACCTGGGTCACCAACTTGTTCTGAAATAAAAGTGGTCATCCTCTTATTTTACCTGTCTTGTATGGGGTGAATTTCAGGGAAACCATATTTTCTAAAATAATTCTTTATCGAAGTCACATCTAATAAATACCGGAAGACTGGTTGAATTGTAAAAGTTGCCATTTTTGCTGTCCCCTTGATTAAATGAACCTCAACCACCAAACATCAGTGGCTGCTAAAAGCTTTTGGTGAAAGGTTCGTGTTGATATTACCCTCCCCATCACCCATGAAGGATTCTTGCCAGAAAAAAAAAATGAACCTGAGTCTCTTCGAGCCTTTTCCTAAACAACAGTACGGGAAATAGGGAAGATGGTAGAACATGCCCACATTGGAGAAGATCCCCAAGTCCAGAATGGAGGAGATGCTTCAGGAAAAAGTGGCTCAGTTTCTACAAATAAATGACACTGAGAGGGAACTGTTATGAAGTTTCAGAGAGAGCAGTCAAATATAATGTGTGTTTTGTTGGTATGATAATGATATTGTGGCTGTGTTACAAGTTTTTTATCTCTTAGAGGCACACACAAAAATGCTGATAGCTGAAGGGGTATGACTGGGTTTGGCTGTAAAGTTTCCTATTGCGCTCCTCACATCCCCCAACAAGTAGGCAGGAAAAGAGGAGACCCCAGCAGATCAGTGGTAATGCCTGAGGCTGGGTATTGTCAGGCATGTGGAAGTTCATTGTGGTGTGCTCCTCTCTCTGCTTCTGTGTTTCATTGAAATTTTTGTAATAAAAATTAGCAACAACAAAAAATTAGCAACAGTCATTCCCTATAAGAGAAGAAGTAGTGACCAATACCTTAAAAGTAGAATCCCTTTTCCTTAGTGGCTCAGGCAGTAAAGAATCTGCCTGCAGTGCAAGAGACCTGGTTCAATCCCTGGTTCAGTAAGATACCCTGGAGAAGGGAATGGCTACCCACTCCAGTATTCTTGCCTGGAGAATTCCATGGACAGAGGAGCCTGGCAGGCTACAGTCCACGGGGTCACAGAGAGTCAGACATGACTGAGTGCCTGACACACACTTCCTGACCATAGGATTCAGCGTGTCCGCTTGTCTACTCTGGTCCTCAGAGCTTGTCTAGGACGGCACTGGGAAGAGCTGCAGTGTAGGTCACGGCTTTGTTGAGTGTCCTTGACTGCCCCACTGTGCCAGGTATAGGTAGGTGTGTTAATAGGACGGGCTGTTCTCAGTGTTGCTTAGCTAGCACTATGAACCAGAATAGAGTCAACTCTTCACTCAGCATGTGTTGTTGAGGATATACCTAAGTAAAAGATTCAGGTCTAAGGAAAGATAAAAGAGAGGTTTTATGTACTTGTGCTTAGTCGCTAAGTTGTGTCCGACTCTTTGGGACCCCATGGACTGCAGCCTGCCACGCTCCTCTGTCTGGGATTTCCCAGCGAAGAATACTGGAGTGGGTAGCCATTCACTTCTCCAGGGGATCTTCCTGACCCAGCGATAGAACCCAGGTCTCCTGCATTGCAAGTGGATTCTTTACTTTCTAAGCCACCAGGGAAGCCCAAAGGGAGAAAATGTATATCAAAAAGAAAGTCTTTCCTAGTGGTGTAGTGGATAAGAATTCACCGAGCCAGTGCAGGGGACACAGGTTCAGTCCCCAGTCTTGGAAAATTCCTCATGCCATGGCGCAACTCAGCCTGCATGCCACAACTACTGAAGCCCACACGCCCTAGAGTCAGTGCTCTGCAACAAGAGCAGCCGCTGCAGTGAGAAGCCTGAGCGCAGCAACGAAGACCTAGTGCAGCCAAAAAAAAAGAGAAAGCATTTACCCCAGAGCACTTCTGTAAACATAGGGCATATTTCATTTCATGAGAAAGACATTTAGTTTTTAAAAATTAGCAATTCAGTTACTCCCCCCTGCCCCAAATGAAATACATAGGTGTGACTCTAAAAACATGTCCAAGCTCTGTATGAGGAAAACTATAAAACTGATGAAACAAATTAAAGATGTAAATAAATGGAGGTATTCCATGCACATGGATAGAACTCAGTATTGTCAAGATGTCAGTTCTTCCCAACTGTGGGTATAATGCAATACCAGTTGCAGTTCTCGCAAGTTATTTTGTGAGTATCAGCAAACTGATTCTGAAGTTTATATGGAAAAGCAGTGGACCCAGAACAGCCAACACAGTGTTGAGGTTGGAAGAATGACACCTCCTGACTTCAAGACTTCATATAAAACTTCATGGGATGGAGAGGGAGGCGGGAGGAGGGAACGGGATGGGGAACACATGTAAATCCATGGCTGATTCATGTCAATATATAGCAAAAACCACTACAATATAAAAAATAAAAATAAAAAAAATAAACCAAATCTAATTGGAGAATAATTGTAAAATAAAAATAATAAACCAAATCTAATTGGAGAATAATTGTAAAATTAAAAAAAAGAAAACTGCAGACATCAAGACAGTCTGTTGTTGGTTTAAAAAGAGAGATCAATGGAATAGAATAGAAAGCTGAGAAATGGGCCCGAATAAGTATAGTTGAACTGATTTTTGACAAAGGAGCAAAGGTAATTCAAAGGAGAAGGATAAATCTTTTAAACAAATGTTCTTGAAAAATTAGACATCCATAGGTAAAAAGTGAATCTGGACACAGGTCTTAAAACAATCGTAAAAATAAACTCAAAATGGATTGTAGATCTAAATGTAAAATGCAAACCTGCTAAACTCCTAGAAGATGGCATAGGAAAAAACTTGGGTGATCCTGGGTTTGATGATAGCTACTGAGACAACACCAGAAGCACAATCCATAAAAGACAAAATGGACAAGTTGGACTTAATATAAAAAACTTCTCTATAGAAGAGACTGAGGATGAAAAGACAAGCCACAGATTGGAAGAAAATCTTTACAGAACACATGTGACAGAGGACTGGTATCCAGAATTTTCAAAGAACTCTTAAAACCCAACAATAAGAAAATCCAATTAAAAAACAGGGGGAAGATCTGAGTAGATACCTCACCAAAGAAGATATACTGATGGCAAATAATTATGTGACAAGATATGCCACATCATATGTCATTAGGGAATTGCACATCTACTGGAATAGCTAAAGTCAATACCAAATGTTGGTGAGGGTGTGGAGCAACCCATTGTTGATAGGAATGCAAAGTGGTACAGCTGCTTTTTTTTTTTTCCCTTAGCTTTATTTATTTATTTATTTTCCATTTATTTTTATTAGTTGGAGGCTAATTACTTTACAATATTGTAGTGGTTTTTGCCATACATTGACATGAATCAGCCATGGATTTACATGTGTTCCCCATCCCGATCTCCCCTCCCGCCTCCCTCTCCATCCCATCCCTCTGGGTCTTCCCAGTGCACCAGCCCTGAGCATTTGTCTCATGCACGTCAATGTTTGTCGTAGGTTTATTCAGAATTGCCAAAACTTGGAAGTAGTTGGTAAATATATAAATTTATATAAATTAATATAAATATTAAAGCCTTTCGGTAGTTGGTAAATATATAAATAAAATGGTGCATCTAAACAGTGGAGTATTACTCAGTACTGAAGAGAAGAGCTATCAAGACATGGAGGAGCCTTAAGGACACATGACTAAATGAAAGATATCAATCCAAAAAGATCAAATACTGTATAACTCCAACTCTGACCTTGTAGAAAAGGCAAAACGAAGGAGAAAATTGAAAGATCAGGGGTTGAAGGAATGGGTGAAAAGGTGGAACTTGGGATTTCCAGGGAAGTGAAAAGACTGTGTATGATACTCTAATGACTGGATAGGCGAGTTCATACAGCTGCTGCACGCATAGACGCCAAGAGTGAACCCCAGTGTAAACTGAACTGGAGTTCACAGTAACGTATGAGTGCTGACCTGTCATGGCAGCACCCTGATGCTGGCTGTTCCTCGGAGAGACGGGTAGGGGCAGGGACAGGACAGCAACTTTCTGCTAAGTTTTCTGTAAACCTAAGACTATTCTAAAAAATAAAAATTAATTTTTTAAATTAAAAAATAAAAGATTAACCTTTCAGATACCAGGAATGTACCTTGAATTTAGATCAGACAGTCTTAAAAGGTCTTGTTCTTTGATTTTAGGAGAGTATGACAGGTTTATCTTCTGTTGAGGTAGCATTTCCTCTCTACAGATAGTTTACTAGGGCTTTACTGTTGGTTGAAGCTGCTGTTCTGAGTGATTCAAAATGAGCTACAAAATCAGCTTTCAGAATTTCACTCCAGGTTTTACCGATCTTTAAAATCCAGCTTTCATCATTCCTGTCTGCTGTCTTCCTGACGATTTAGCAGTTTTGAGACCAAAGCGTCTGTAAGATTTTAGTTGAGGAGGGGTGTTTTCTAGGAGTCTGTTCACGATACCATATGTCAAAGGCTTCTCTGTTCTCTGGCAGCGGCAGGACTCATGCACACGTTCAATGCCCACGCGGCTACTGACATTACGGGCTTTGGGATTCTGGGCCATGCACAGAACCTGGCCAAACAGCAGAGGAACGAGGTATCCTTTGTGATTCACAACCTTCCCGTCCTGGCCAAGATGGCAGCTGTGAGCAAGGCCTGCGGAAACATGTTTGGGCTCATGCATGGGACCTGCCCAGAGACATCAGGTACCAGGGCCCTGGCCCGGGTCAGAGGTTAATGCTAGTGAGGCCAGTGGGACCTTCCCGAGGAGGGGGAAGCCAGGTCTGGGAGCAGGGCCCCAAGGTGTGAGGTCTTGGCTGGGAGGATCTTCAGCCTGCTGCCCTCAGCCACGGTGTGTCTGGCCATCCTTCCTGTGATAAGCAGCGCTGTTTTCAGTCCATTGTTTGTGTGTTTGGTGATGCAATGGGAAGAAGGAAGGATATGGGGAAAATAGGTCATCACTCAGTTTCCATTGGAAACTGAAGAAATAGCCAGTGTATCCATAGGTTACATTGACGAGGCTGTATTTTTTCCTTGCAGAAGTCTAAAATTGCTGTTTTAAGAATGAAATAGTACATGATATCTCCAAATTACCATTTTTCTTTTTGTCCCTTTTTTTTTTCCTTTATTGGGATTGGTTTCATCCTTTCAGTTCCATCCCCCATCCATACCTTCCCTCCCCCTGGTTTCTCTTACTTCTGTTATTCTTCCTCTATAACTCAGTAACTGTTTCCCTGTCCTGGTAAAAGAGTTGAAACATCTGGGAATTAAGTAAAGTTCCCATGCCTAGACTGAAGCCCTAGGTTAGTCAATCTGAGGTGGGCCTGGTCATGAGAAATTCTGACCCCTGGAGGCTAAGACCACGAAGCCCCACCCAGGCACCAGCCCTGGGGGCGGGGATGGGGGGGATCATCTCAGATGGGCCTCTCAGCCAGAGAGGACCCTGCCACTTCCTGACCTCAAAATTACAAAAATCCATTGCCTCGAAGTATGCTCCAAGAGGGAGCTGGACTATTGGTAGAACAGCACCTGCTGCCTGGCAGGTGTGGAATCAGTGTGAATAAACTAATGAATATTCCTATAACAGTCTGTCTCTATTAAAAAATGGGAAGTTTCTCATTTTTTGTAAAAGGTCATATATATTTTTTTCCCAATTATGTTTCTTCTACTTACAAATACATGAAATTATTCTGGCCTAGCTACTCGGGATTATTTTCACATATTTTGTATTTTTCTGTTTTGAAGTTAATGACAGAGCCAGTGACAGAACCTAGATACTTTGAGGCCCACACACTTTTATGGCCTTAGTTTTTAAATTAAAAACAAAAAACATGAAAAGCCTTTTCTGGTAAACTGAGGACTCCATGTAGAGAATCAGATTGAAAATGAAAAGTTCTCTTTTGTTAATCCTTACAGTGGTGCCTGGGAAAGATTGGCTCCACATACCTTACTGCGCCTCAGACACTTCACTCCTACACAGCATCGATGATTCACAAGGAGGGTGTTTTCATGACTTAAAGTTTGTTGTTGTGTGTGTTTTGAAATATTGTAGGAGTTGAGCAAGGAATCACTTAGCGACTCCACAGTGCAGTCTGTGGAATAAATGCGGGCAGTGCAGACCTCTTCTGGGGAGACAGTGGCATCACCGCTAACAGTGTTCCTTTTTTCTTCTTTCCCTTTTGCCAGGCGGCCTCCTGATCTGTCTACCGCGTGAGCAAGCAGCTCGATTCTGCGCAGAGATCAAGTCCCCCAAGTATGGTGAAGGCCACCAAGCATGGATTATTGGGATCGTGGAGAAGGGTAACCGCACAGCCAGGATCATAGACAAGCCCCGGATCATTGAGGTCGCACCGCAGGTGGCCACCCAGAATGTGAACCCCACGCCCGGTGCCACCTCGTAATCTAGGCCAAGGCAGCTGTGTGGTTTTGTTTTTAAATAGCTCTATTTCCTTTATCATCATTTCAATTAAAGACTATAAACAACAACGAAAAATCTCATTGTGTCTACACATCTGGTGACCTTAGGTCGATTTGTGAGTGGATGCAATTAATCAAATAAAATCCATTGCCTTTTTTTCCCGTTACATTAACTGAAGATGCACCTAATCTTGAGGCAGCTTCTGAGTTGAGAATTATATTGTTATCCAATACTGTTGATTCATTTTGAATCTTTAGACACTTAATCTCTTGCCGAGTAGGCTCTTTTTAAAGGTGCTTTCACGTAGCACAGGCATTACCTGTCGTAGTGTCATAGCAGTTTGTGTCTTTTCATTTTATGTATATTTATCATTATCAGCCTGATCCTTTTTGAAGTGTATGGAATGGTATTCTGGTGGTATTCTGGAAAGACAGGATTGGTGAGGGAGTGACACAGCAGTGTCCCAGTAGCAAGAGGGTTGCATGAGTCCTTCTAGTCTTCTAATTCAGGAGCATCTCTTTGACCCAAGAGTGCATTCAGCTAAACCAGGCAAGTGCTTAACTCTGCATGGAAAGCACTTTGAAGACAAAAAAGAAATGTTCTTTCTTTCTTTTTTTTGTAGCCTTCCTAATACTTGCCGTAGTATCATTAACTGTTTTCTTTATTGATAGCAAAAAAGGACACTTTTTGCAATGTAATTAGATGTTCAATAGCACAGCAAGGAATTGCCTCTGAAAGGGGGTTCATGTATAATACTCATTTACAAGTCAGCATATAATTAACTACACAAATAATTTTTAAATATAATCAATAATAAAGACTGTTCTGTGGATAGTCGTGTTTAATACATTTTATATTTTGTATAGTGATTTCAGACCTTTTGTTTCCTTAAAATCCAGCTGTTTAGCCTGATTCTTAGCATTATTTTGTCCTTTGCGCCAGTACTTTTCCGTGCACGCTTCCTGTGATCTGTGTGGAAACCTGCATTGGCCAGCCATGCAGCTTGAACTTCAACTTGTTATTCAAATAAATATTTAATTTTTTTTATTGCTCTTGTATAATCAGATGCCCCATTTAGTATTATTTTAGAAGCATCAAGAGGGTTTTGGCTAAAATACAATTTATTGGGGGAAAACTAGATTTTAGTTTTATAAAACTTTTAAGTCTTTCACGGGACCTATATTTTCTTGAATTAAATTTTGTAGTTCTAGAACAAATAGGTGATCTAAAAAGGTGTTTATCCGTGTTCGTTAAAAGCAGAGGCTTCCTTTTATTTTCACCTACTGAACCAGTAGGAGAGGCTCCTCTCCTCACGTGTCACACTGTCCCCGCATGTCCCACCGCCCGCTTCTGAGCGCTTCCTGCCTACAGGCACCAAAGTCGAGAATGGCTCAACTTCTTGCCAAAGGAAACCACCACGTGGGAACAAAGCCCTGGAAGAGGCGCTACCTGGGACACGTCCTCCTTCAGGAGCCAAAGCGCAGCCTCTCCGCACATGTTACTGGAACTCAAGCCATTAACTTCAGTGTGTAGAACCAAGGGGCTGCAGCAGAACTGAAATTAACTGGACATTGGGTAGGGACTGATAACCATGTCGGTTCTCAGAAGCTACAAACTGGTGGTCTGCAAAATAAAATGTGTTGGAAACCTCTGAGCGAAATGAACATACTGTTGAGCTTTTCTTTTTTTTTTTCCCCCTTTAAGGTTCGGTGTGATGGCTAAATTTGAACTACTTTCAGTGTTGATCGTGTCTTGAATGCTGATGTTTTCCTTGGTGGCTGGTCTGCCGATAAAGTGAGCTAATTGAATGATGCTCTGAGGAAATGATTGTGGAGATTCATGTTTTATAAAGAGGAAATGCTGGGTATTTAGAGGTCCATGTAACTGAGGAGGAATAACTGGGCTTTACAGGAGTGTTTCTTAGAGTGGGTCCAGAGCATACCTGCATTATAATCACCTGGGGATGCTTGTCAGAGTCAAAAATTATTGGGCCCCAAACCAGGCTGACAGAATCAGAATTTTGGGGGTGTGGGACTAAGGGAATCAAAGGAGCACCCTGTGTGGCCGGGCACACAAAAGTTAGAAGTAAATGTCTAAAGGAGTGTTGTGGGGGTCTGGGATGGGGTGGGCAACCAAGATGGGGAGAGCGATCTTCCTTTTACAGTTTGCTTTACCAAGAGTTTTTCTTTTAAGCCTTGACCATTTATTGACATCTGGGTCCAACAAAAGAAAAAACCAAGTATCCTGACCCTTCCTTAAAGAATCAGGTGACTGTCATGGACTATTTGAATTCTTGGTAAAACCTACATAAAGTATGTTAAGATTTGGTGAATGGTAAATAAATAGGCAATTATTTAACTTCTTGATAGCACTTTAATACTTCACACTGAGTTATGTTCATCTTTGTATAGAGATCTATTGTCTTTAAGCCTCATGATATATTTGCATCCAAAGAACAGTTTGTTAGACAGCATAGCACTGGTGAGGATAGCCTTGAGAGCCTGGGCCCTGGGAAACTCATTAATTCCTTCAGGAAACAGGAGTTACTTGACAATGAATATTAAAGCTGGGCTTGCTGACTGCAGCCTGTTGAAGCATTTATTGTGATTTAGTCCAGAAAAAGAAACTGAAATATTGTGGAAGAGATGTGTACCATTCCTTTTAGTTGTGGTATTTTAAAATAACTTAGCATAGTTTCTAAGTTCTGGATGCTTAATGATGAATAAATGCAAGTGGTTTAAGTCATTTTGATCATAGATATGAAAGCCAATTTCCCGTCTGAACTTAGCATTGCCCTTAAAGGAGTTACATCAGAATTCTAAGTTTTACAGTGCTATTCTGTAGAGACAAGAATAGCTCCAATACTCTTTATTTTTAGAAGTAATAAAGCAAGCATAGATATTGATGCTTCAGATACTTAACTATCGTGTGTGTGTATAAGTGTATGTATGTATCTCCCTGAATTTCCACAGCTTTTTTCCTCTAGGTTAGAGAAGCTACATAGACAATATAATTTACTTTCTTTTTTTTTTTCATTTATTTTTATTAGTTGGAGGCTAATTACTTTACAGTATTGTAGTGGTTTTTGTCATACATTGACATGAATTAGCCATGGATTTACATGTATTTCCCATCCCGATTCCCCCCCTCCCACCTCCCTCTTATAATTTACTTTCAATGGTAATCTGTACCTTTTCTCATTAAAGATCCACAGTTAACCATGCAATTATCAAACCTGCCAGGGTCCACCAGTAAAACCCACAAAGCCCTGGTCTTAAAGGAACATGGAAATAGCATTTTGTCTCTGGTTACGTCTGTGGAAAGAATGGGAGTGGGTGTATTTTCAGGCCTTCAGTGAAATAATTGGTAAGATGGGGAATTCACAGGTTCCAGAGACGTTCAAGAATTGATTGAATCCAAGTCTGCCACCTGCTGTGGGTTAGTCAGCAAACACTGGGTGAGTAGAGTTCTGTGTTTCATGATCCTTAAATATTTGATGTCCAATTCTGAATATGCATTTGATCTTTTCAGTGGGTTCTGATGGTTTTTCTAGTCCTGTTGCTTTTAGAGGGAGTCTGTGCTTGGGAGAACTGCATATAATAAGGCTGTTAAATCTTTGTGGGAAGAAACGAAAAAGAACTTCCAGAGTATGAAATAATGGAGATGAATAAAACTAAGAGAAACACCAAACAGGCAGTGGAGCTTTTTAAAATGTGACATATATTAGATGTATTATTGTGCAACTTGTTTCTTTTCACTTTATATACCCTGGACCTAATTTCCTGTCATATTTAATGATAGAAATATCCCCACTCATGTTAACCCTAATGTTGTATCCCATTGTATGTCTGCAGGATACTCTGACCTTGAAATAGAAATATTGAAGTTATTTCTTATTGTCCAGTTCACTCACTTCAGTTCCGTGAAACACTATCCTTAAAATTGAAAACCCTCTGTTGTCCTTCCATGCCCAAGCTAATCTGATTTGGGGATTTTTCAAGTACTGTAGCTATTTACATAGCCCTCCAGGGCAGTCTGCTAGAGCTAACTCCTGTTGCAGTCAAGTGTTAGCTCAAACACGGTACTTTTTAAATAAATTAACAAGAAATTGCTTATGTGGCCCTGCCAAGTGGGGCAGCCGGTAGGATGATTCCTCCATCAGTTGCTGCTGAGCCCTGGGCACCCAGTGAGTCTGGGCCTCCAAGTGCAGTGTGGCATTATCTGCCTTTCTGCAGTATGAGGATAAGCCAGCAGATTGGGAGCAATATTTTTGGAAACAAATATTTAAGAAATACCCAACCCCGAAGTGGCTTCTCAGGTGGCTCAGTGGTGAAGAATATCCCGGTCAATGCAGGAGATGCAGGTTCGATCCCTGGGTTGGGAAGACCCGCAGGAGTAGGATATGGCAACCCACTCCAGGATTCTTGGCTGGAGAATCCCATGGACAAAGATCAGACACGACTGAGCACGCATGCACACCAATCCCCAAGTCCTTGAATTGTAAAACAAAAATTCTGAATTTGCCATATCTTCTAAGGATCTTCCCCTCCTCTGGTTTATAGTGTTTCCTTCTGACCCACCAACTTCTCTCCCCATCCCCTGTCCCCTCTGCCTGCAAATACTTCGCACAGAGTAATGACTCATGCAGATCCTTAAGCCCATGACAGGTACTCACTATCTTTCTCTTTAACTAGACTTTGAACCCTCTGCTAACATGAATGGTTGCCTGCATCCTTCTCTATTTTTCCCTGCAGATGGAGACAGCCCTGGGCAAATTCGGTACCCAAGTATGTGAAGTTGTGTTGGTTCATTTATCTTCATTTTGAGGCTGATAATTTACCCTAGTCCTCTTGACATTTTTCGATCCAAACAACTCCATAAGAGATAATTTCATCCATTCATCTCCCGCTGAGTTTGTACATACATGTATATATTATATCTTTTAGTTTATAGTTCCTTCTGAAAGATTAAAAACCTCTGCACCACACATTCTCTCAATTCTTCAACTTGTTTTAATTATGGCTGACTTCAGAAATGGGCTTACAGCAAATAAAGCCCAGATCTCTTTGTCTGGAATGGATTTATAGGAAGTTTGTCTTAAAACGGTAACACACAACTTAATTACACTTGTGCCCTTTCAGTTTCAGTTCAGTCGCTCAGTCGTGTCTGACTCTGCAATCCCATGGACTGCAGCATGCCAGGCCTCCCTGTTCATCACCAACTCCCGGAGCCTATCCAAACTCATGTCCATTGAGTTGGTGAGGCCATCCAACCATCTCATCCTCTGTCCCCTTCTTCTCCTGCCTTAAATATTTCTCAACATCAGAGTCTTTTCAAATGAGTCAGCTCTTCACATCAGGTGGCCAAAGTATTGGAGTTTCAATTTCAACATCAGTCCTTCCAGTGAACACTGGACGATCTCCTTTACGATGGACTGGTTGGATCTCCTTGCAGTCCAAGGGACTCTCAAGAGTCTTCTCCAACACCACAGCTCAAAAGCATCAATTCTTCAGTGCTCAGCTTTCTTTATAGTCCAACTCTCACATCCATACATGACCACTGGAAAAACCATAGCCTTGACTAGACGGACCTTTGTTGGCAAAGTAATGTCTCTGCTTTTTAATATGCTGTCTAGGTTGGTCATAACTTTCCTTCCAAGGAGTAAGCGTCTTTTAATTTCATGGCTGAAATCACCATCTGCAATGATTTTGGAGCCCCCAAAAATAAAGTCAGCCACCGTTTGCACTGTTTTCCCATCTATTTGCCATGAAGTGATGGGACTGGATGCCATGATCTTAGTTTTCTGAATGTTGAGCTTTAAGCCAACTTTTTCACTCTCCTCTTTCACTTTCATCAAGAGGCTGTTTAGTTATTCACTTTCTGCCATAAGGGTGGTGTCATCTGCATATCCGAGGTTATTGATACTTCTCCCGGCAATCTTGATTCCAGCTTGTGCTTCATCCAGCCCAGCGTTTCTCAATGATGTACTCCCCAGATAAGTTAAATGAGCAGGGTGACAATATACAGCCTTGATGTACTCCTTTCCCTATTTGGAACCAGTCTGTTGTTCCATGTCCAGTTCTAACTGTTGCTTCCTGACCTGCATACTGGTTTCTCAAGTTATTTAGCCTCAATAAAGAAGAACATCCTGCCATAGGGGACAACAAGGAATAAATCTGGAGAGTATTATGCTAAGTGAAATAAGCTAGTCACAGAAGGACATATGCTACTTGATACTACTTGTATGTAGAATTTAAAGGGTCAACACCATCACCTATACTCTTTCCCAAACTCACTGAATTGAAAAATAAAGAATCTAGTTCTTCAGCAAATTTAAAATTATACCTACACCATTGCTTAGATATTTGTTAGAATCATTTAAACTCTAGTTCCCCCAGTAATCTCCTTGAGCATCATGACATTAAGTTCCCTCTGTAAACTGGTGATCCCCACAATTCTATCTCTGGCCTAGGTTCTCCAATAAATTCCAGACCCTACATATCCTACTTCACATTGCTAGGATTTCTAACAGACGCCTCAGAACAGAATTTCTGATCTTCCCTCACAAAAGCCATCCCTCCAAAAGATACATCCATGTCCTAACACCTGAAAGGATAAACGTGACCTCATTTGGAGAAAGGGCCTTTGCGGATGTCAACTGAAAGAAAATAATGCACAACCTAAAAGTGGAGAATTAAGTTTTATTCAGCGGACTTGTTGAGGACTTGAGCCCGGGGATGCAGCCCTAAGAGCTATGAGAAACTGTTCTGAAGAGGTAGAGGAGAAGCCAGGATATATAGTTTTTGAGACAACAGACAAAATAAAACCTCCAGGTAGTGAAATATCAAAATATTACCATTTATTAAGGAAAAATGAGACATCTCATGTTGCTGAATTTAGCGCTTTTCTTTTGTTTAGGAAGATGCAAGAGTCTTTTTTTTTTTTTTAAGAGTCTTGGCTCATTGAAATTATTCCCTTGATATGCACCTTAACTATCTCGGGCCAGTATCTTGTTTTCTCCTCAACCCTGAATCCCCTCAGCCTGCACAGTCAGGGGGCAGCTGCTGACTAGGTGGCCAAAACACCCTTTGTTTACTGATATGGCAGGTGACATTCTTTGTCCACACAGATGTGATCATTTTAAGGACCTAGAGATGAGCTCATCCTGGGTGAGCCATAAACCCAAGGAAAAACCTCTCCAGGTAACTTTGACATATAACACTCTCATCCTGTTGAGAACCGCTGATCTCTGGCATTTTGTGGTGAAGGTAGTAGGGTAGGGAGGAAGGAAATAAAAAAATAATCACACACTACTTATTTCCATTCCTTTAGCTCTGGATTACATTTTCTACCTCTATCCCATGAAGAGCATGGTCTTCTCTTATGGAAGTAATTTAAGGAAAACAGGATAAAGGTATTTCTAAGGGCACAACTATGCCCTTCATGAACAGTATGAAAAGGCAAAAAGATTGGACCCTTAAAGATGAACTCCCCAGGTCGGTAGGTGCCCAGCATGCTACTAGAGATCAGGGGAGAAATAACTCCAGAAAGAATGAAGAGATGGAGCCAAAGCAAAAACAACACCCAGCTGTGGATGTGACTGGTGATAGAAGCAAGGTTTGATGCTATGAAGAGGTCTATTGCACAGGAACCTGGAATGTTAGGTCTATGAATCAAGGCAAACTGGAAGTGGTCAAACAGGAGATGGCAAGAGTGAACGTCGGCATTCTAGGAATCAGCAAACTGAAATTGACTGGAATGGGTGAATTTAACTCAGATGATCATTATATCTACTACTGTTGGCAGGAACCCCTTAGAAGAAATGGAGTAGCCATTTCATATGATGGCGACCCCACCATAGTCAACAAAAGAGTCCGAAATGCAGTACTTGGATGCAGTCTCAAAAACGACAGAATGATCTCTGTTCGTTTCCAAGGCAACCCATTCAGTATCATGGTAATCCAAGTCTATGCCCCGACCAGTAATGCTGAAGAAGCTGAAGTTGAATGGTTCTATGAAGACCTACAAGACCTTTTAGAACTAACACCCAAAAAACATGTCCTTTTCATTATAGGGGACTGGAATGCAAAAGTAGGAGTCAAGAAACACCTGGAGTAACAGGAAAATTTGGCCTTGGAGTATGGAATGAAGCAGGGCAAAAGCTAATAGAGTTTTGCCAAGAGAACACACTGGTCATAGCAAACACCCTCTTCCAACAACACAAGAGAAGACTCTACACATGGACATCACCAGATGGCCAACACCGAGATCAGATTGATTATATTCTTTGCAGCCAAAGATGGAGAAGCTCTATATAGTCAGCAAAAACAAGACGGGGAGCTGACTGTGGCTCAGATCATAAACTCCTTATTGCCAAATTCAGACTTAAACTGAAGAAAGTGGGCAAAACCACTAAACCATTCAGGTATGACCTAAATCAAATTCCTTATGATTATACAGTGGAAGCGAGAAATAGATTTAAGGGACTAGATCTGACAGACAGAGTGCCTGATGAACTATGGACAGAGGTTCATGACAGTGTACAGGAGACAGGTCTCAACACAGGAGAAAGGAATCAACACCATCCCCAAGAGAAAGAAATGCAAAAAACAGCAAACTGGCTGTCTGAGGAGGCCTTACAAATAGCTGTGAAAAGAAGAGAAGCAAAAACAAAGGAGAAAAGGAAAGATACACCCATTTGAATGCAGAGTTCCAAAGAATAGCAAGGAGAGATAAGAAAGCCTTCCTCAGCGATCAATGCAAAGAAATAGAGGAAAACAACAGAATGGAAAAGACTAGAGATCTCTTCAAGAAAACTAGAGATTCTAAGGGAAAATTTCATGCAAAGATGGGCTCAATAAAGGACAGAAATGGTTAGGGACCTAACAGAAGCAGAAGATATTAAGAGGTGGCTAGAATACACAGAACTGTACAAAAAAGATCTTCACGACCCAGTTAATCGTGATGATGTGATTACTCACCTAGAGCCAGACATCCTGGAATGTGAAGTCAAGTGGGCATCACTATCAACAAGGCTAGTGGAGGTGATGGAATCCCAGTTGAGCTATTTCAAATCCTAAGAGATGATGCTGTGAAAGTGCTGCCCTTAATATGTCAGCAAATTTGGAAAACTCAGCAGTGGCCACGGGGCTGGAAAAGGTCAGTTTTCATTTCAATCCCAAAGAAAAGAACTGCCACAGATTGCTCAAACTACCACACAATTGCACTCATCTCACACGCTAGTAAAGTAATGCTCAAAATTCTCCAAGCCAGGCTTCAGCAGTACGTAAACCGTGAACTTCCAGATGTTCAAGCTGGTTTTAGAAAAGGCAGAGGAACCAGAGATCAAATTGCCAACACCCGATGGATCATCGAAAAAGCAAGAGAGTTCCAGAAAAACATCTCTTTCTGCTTTATTGACTATGCCAAAGCCTTTGACTGTGTGGATCACAATAAACTATGAAAATTTCTGAAAGAGATGGGACTACCAGACCACCTGACCTGCCTCTTGAGAAACCTATGTGCAGGTCAGGAAGCAACAGTTAGAACTGGACATGGAATAACAGATTGGTTCCAAATAGGGAAAGGAGTACATCAAGGCTGTATATTGTCACCCTGCTCATTTAACTTATCTGGGGAGTACATCATTGAGAAACGCTGGGCTGGATGAAGCACAAGCTGGAATCAAGATTGCCGGGAGAAGTATCAATAACCTCGGATATGCAGATGACACCACCCTTATGGCAGAAAGTGAATAACTAAACAGCCTCTTGATGAAAGTGAAAGAGGAGAGTGAAAAAGTTGGCTTAAAGCTCAACATTCAGAAAACTAAGATCATGGCATCCAGTCCCATCACTTCATGGCAAATAGATGGGAAAACAGTGCAAACGGTGGCTGACTTTATTTTTGGGGGCTCCAAAATCATTGCAGATGGTGATTTCAGCCATGAAATTAAAAGACGCTTACTCCTTGGAAGGAAAGTTATGACCAACCTAGACAGCATATTAAAAAGCAGAGACATTACTTTGCCAACAAAGGTCCGTCTAGTCAAGGCTATGGTTTTTCCAGTGGTCATGTATGGATGTGAGAGTTGGACTATAAAGAAAGCTGAGCACTGAAGAATTGATGCTTTTGAGCTGTGGTGTTGGAGAAGACTCTTGAGAGTCCCTTGGACTGCAAGGAGATCCAACCAGTCCATCGTAAAGGAGATCGTCCAGTGTTCACTGGAAGGACTGATGTTGAAATTGAAACTCCAATACTTTGGCCACCTGATGTGAAGAGCTGACTCATTTGAAAAGACTCTGATGTTGAGAAATATTTAAGGCAGGAGAAGAAGGGGACAACAGAGGATGAGATGGTTGGATGGCCTCACCAACTCAATGGACATGAGTTTGGATAGGCTCCGGGAGTTGGTGATGGACAGGGATGCCTGGTGTGCTGTGGTTTATGGGGTCGCAAAGAGTCGGACACGACTGAGTGACTGAATTGAACTGAACTTTCCATTGTATATACATACTTCATCTCTATCCATTCATTCACTGGTGGACACTTACACTTGATAGGTACAGAAAAGAGAATCTGCATCTCTCTGAAACTTTCTGAGAAAAAGTCCTGCCAGAATGTGTGTGTGCTTAGTCATTCAGTTGTGTCTGACTCTTTGTGATCCAAAGGACTGTAGCCCGCCAGGCTCCTCTGTCCATGGGGATAAGTCCCATGCACACAAGGGACTGCTACTAAGCCATAAGAACGAAGGAAATATTGCCATTTGAATCAACATGGATGGTTCTAGAGAAATCCACTTGGTTTCACAAGTCAGACAAAGAAAGATAAATGTATGTCACTTACATGTGGAATCTAAAAGATGATACAAGTGAACTTACAAAACAGAAAGACTTGACGATATAGAAAACAAATGTATGGTTACTACAGGGGGAGGGAGGATAAATTAGGAGCATGGGATTAACCGATACACATACTGTATATAAATAGGCAGAAATAAGTACTGTAGAGCACAGAGAATTACTGAAATACTCAGTATCTTCTAATTACCTATAAGGAAAAGAATCTGAGAAAGACTATATACACATAAATGTTCATGTATAACTGAATCACTTTATTGTACACCTGAAACTTACACAATACAACTATACTTCAATAAAAAAAACAACAAGAAAGAAAAGCGTTGGGTAGACACAAACCGAATTGACCCATTTATTTTTCCCTCCTCCCCACAGTCCCCACATTTCACCAGAGAAGGGCAGTATGAGACACCCATTTGACCATTACCATGCCTGCAGGGAAGATCCCCTGGAGGTGGGCATAGCAACCCACTCCAGCGTTCCTGCCTGGAGAATGTCCCCGTGGACAGAGGAGCCTGGCGGGCTACATGGGGTCGCAAAGAGTCAGACACGACAGACCAACTAAGCACACACGCAGAATCCGGCAGCGCTTTTTCTCAGAACGTTTCAGAGATGCAGATTCTCTTTTCTGTACCTATCGAAAGCCAGACACTTCATTTCAAACTACGATAAACATAAGTGTACCCCTTGAAAACGCTTGATGATCCAGGTGACAAATACAGGATCAGGCTCCAGCTGTGTGATGAGAAGTTTGAGGGGAATCAGATTAAGAGCTGATAAGGATAGGCCCACGGTCCTTCTGTTAAGTAAAAGAATCGAGGAGTCTTGGTAAGGAGGAATCATGGGAAAAGAATAAAGAACTCAGGTGGAAGCCCAAGGACAGCCCTTTCTTCTTTCTGCCTCTGAGAAAACAGGCAGCAACTAGTAACTGAGTCCTGCTTCTCTCCTTGACTATGGCAGTTTCACCACATTATATAAAGGCATCATTAAGAAATGAAAACAGGTTTATGATGTGAGGCATTCTGATAGTAACTCTTTCAGATAAAGAAACAAAAAGTGAGAGGGAAAAACCCAATGACATGGTAAGTCAGCTATCTGTAGATATGAGATGGGGAAGAGATCTTATGAAAAGAATTTCTAGTTCTTACAGCCAAATGGTAATCACTATGTAAACAGTACCTCAAACAATTAAAATAGAACTACCATATGATTCAGCAACCCCAGTTCTAGGTATTTATCTAAATGACTTGAAATCCAGGATCTTGAAGAAATACCTACACCCCCATGTTCACTGCCACAGTATTACGATAGCCAAGGTACAGAAACAACCTAAGTGTCCATCAGTGGATGAATGAGTGGAGAAGACAGGTTATGTATACACATGGAATGTTAATCAGCCTTAGTAAAGAAGTAACCCTGGCATATGGGACAACATGGAATAAATCTTGAGAGCATTATGCTGAGTGAAATAAGCTAATCATAGAAGGACATATGCTACTTGACTACTTGTATGTAGAATTTAAAGGGTCAACACCATGACCCATACTCTTCCCTAAACTCACTGAATTGAAAAAAAGAATCCAGTTCTTCAGCAAATTTAAAATTATATCATACCATGGTTTAGACATTTCATAGAATCATTTATTTCCTAAACAACTTTAAAAACATTAATGAAACTATTTCTAATATTTCAGACTGGATTCCTGCTAAATTAAAGGGGACTTTTGAAAGAACATGTTACTTCCAGTGCTGAACATCTGAATTTTCATTCCTGCAGCAGATGAGTGGAAGGATCAGTTAAGCTCAGTTCAGTCCCTAGGTCATGTCTGCCACTTTGTGACCCCATGGACTTCAGCACACCAGGCTTTCCTGCCCATCACCAACTCCCAGAGCTTGCTCAAACTCATATCCATCGAGTCAGTGATGCCATCCAACCATCTCATCCTCTGTCATCTGCTTCTCCTCCCACCTTCATTCTAGCCCAATATCAGGGTCTTTTCCAATGAGTCAGCTCTTAGCATCAGGTGGCCAAAGAATTGGAGTTTCAGCTTCAGCATCAGTCCTTCCAATGAATATTCAGGGTTGATTTCCTTTAGGATTGACTGGTTTGATCTTGCAGTTCAAGGGACTCTCAAGAGTCTTCTTCAACACCACAGTTCAAAAGCATCAATTCTTTGGCGCTCAGCTTTCTTTATGGTCCAACTCTCACATTCGTACATGACTACTGGAAAAACCATAGCTTTGACAAGACGGACGTTCATCAGCAAAGTAATGTCTCCGCTTCTTAATATGCTGTCTAGGTTGGTCATAGCTTTTCTGGCAAGCAGCAAGCGTCTTTTAATTTCATGTCTGCAGTCACCATCTGCAGTGATTTTGGAGCCCCCCAAAATAAAGTCTCCCACTGTTTCCATTGTTTCCCAATCTGTTTGCCATGACGTGATGGGACCGGATGCCATGATTCTAGGTTTCTGAACGTTGTGTTTTAAGCGAACTTTTTCACTCTCTTCTGTGATTTTAATCAAGAGGCTCTTCAGTTCTTCTTCACTTTCTGCCATAAAGGTGGTGTCATCTGCATATCTGACATTATTGATATTTCTCCTAGAAATCTTGATTCCAGCTTGTGCTTCATCCAGCTGGGCATTTTGCATGATGTACTCTGCATATACATTAAATAAGCAGGGTGACAATATACAGCCTTGATGCATTCCATTCCTGATTTGGAACCAGTCTGTTCTTCCATGTCCAGTTCTAACTGTTTCTTTCTGACCTGCATACAGATTTCTCAGGAGGCAGATAAGGTGGTCTGGTATTCCCATCTCTTTTAGAATTTTCCAGTTTGTTGTGATCCACACGGTTAAAGGCTTTGGCATAGTCAATAAAGCAGAAGTCGATGTTTTTCTGGAAGTCTCTTGCTTTTCCGATGATCCAACGGATGTTGGCAATTTGATCTTTGGTTTTTCTGCCTTTTCTAAATCCAGCATGAAGATCTGGATGTTCACGGTTTACGTACTGCTGAAGCCTGGCTTGGGTATTTTGAGCATGACTTTAGTAGCCTGTGAGATGAGTGTATCTGTGTAGTAATTTGAACATCTTTTGGTAAAGCCTTTCTTTGGCTTGGAATGAAAACTGACCTTTGCCAGCCCTGTGGCCACTGTTGAGTTTTCCAAATTTGCTGCCATATTGAGTGCAGCACTTTCACAGCATCATCTTTTAGGATTTGAAATACCTCAACTGGAATTCCATCTCTCCATTAGCTTTGTTTGTAGTGATGCTTCTAAGGCCCACCTGACTTCGCATTCCAGGATGTCTGGCTCTAGGTGAGTGATCACACCATCGTGATTATCTGGGTGGTGAAGATCTTTTTTTGTATAGTTCTTCTGTGTATTCTTGCCACCTCTTCTTAATATCTTCTGCTTCTGTTAGGTCCATACCAGTTCTGTCCTTTATTGTGTACATCTTTGCATGAAATGTTTCCTTGACATCTCGAATTTTTTTGAAGAGCCCTCTAGACTTTCACATTCCATTCTTTTCCTCTATTTCTTTGCAATGATCATGGAGGAAGGCTTTCTTATCTCTCCTTGCTATTCTTTGAAACTCTGCATTCAGAGTTTGGAAGGATCAGCTCTGTAGAATAAAATACGTGGAACGATGCAGTTAAGTATGTGAGTTTTGTTTTGGTTCTATTTCCGCGTGGGAGATCAGCCCCTGTTGGTTAGTCTTCCTCTGGATGTGACAGAGCCCATCTTTGGCCTCTTGCAAAAAACAAAGAACTCTGACAGGAAACCACCTCACCCAGAGGCCAGGCTGGAGAATCTGCGCGCCACGCCCCGGCCAACTCGGGAGGCGGGGCTACCCAGCCCCGCCTCCTCGTCGAGCCACGTCCGCCCCAAGCCCCTCCCTCTAAGCGGAGGCGGGGCCCCCCATCAGAGTTAAGTGCCTCCAGGCCTAGCGCCGGGTATTGCCCTTCTGCCATGGATCGAGACCGAGCTTCCGCTCGCTTGCGCGTCTTGCTGCGACACCTCAGTTGCCGCTCGGCGGGGACCGTTGTATCCTTTGGGATCGCGGGGTTTGAGCCGGAAGTGTGGCGGCTTTCAGGGCGCATTGTACAACCTGCCCGCTGGCTCTTCCTGGCTCCGCAGCACCTGTCCTCGTGATGGTCACATCTCTTTCGGGCGCGGGGGGGCCAGGTCAGGTGCGTCCCGAAGGCCCAAGAGGGGACTTGTCCGCCTGGTGGGTCTGGGGCTGCTGGCTCCAGCTCCTGGAGTGGCGTCGCTGCAGCCTTCCGGGCCCTCTGTTCCCCGGCTTTGGGAGGGGAGGGTGCGAAGTCCAAGCAGGCCTGCTCTCTGCTGCCCTGTCACTTTCTGCACTGGACCGCGCCTGATCACAGGGCTGCCCAGAGACAGAGACGAGACCTGGGGCGTAGAGCCACGTGGAGGAGCAGAGGGGTCCTCTCGGGGTGGAGCTGCCCCCCAGCTCTTCCTTCTCCAGGCGAGTCCGGTGAAGCTTACAGTTTCCTGGAGAAGCGCTGGGCGTCCTGTGTCCGCTCCTGATAGGCCTTCTGAAATTAATCCCAGGGCAATCTGTGCGCCACCGGTGTTGGATCCAGAGAGATGTCACTGTGTGACTCAGAAATCAACTTGCTTTACAGAATTGTTTTTGCGTGTTCAGTGATCTCATTCAGGGCGCACAACACGGGCTGGGATTTCTTTTTTTTTTTACCCGTAAGTGACTGCATTCGACTCTGCTCTGCTATATTTAGATTCTGAAATCTCTCCTAAAACGATTATACTATTTCTTTTACTTCCATTGTTGTTCTCCCAACTGTGTTCCAAGCCTTGACGTATTCGAATCGTTATAAATTTAAAATCTCCCCCCACAAACTGGGAAAGGGAACCCAAGTGACTATGTAATCTCACTTTACAGGTGAGAAAACATTTGAGGTTAGGAGAAACTAACATTCCTGAGCAAGGTCATTTAACGGAATCAGTGGTTGTCAAAGCGCGGTCCCCAGAGCAGCCCCAGCAGGACTACCTAGGTAGTTGCTACAAATCCAGGTAGTCAGGCTCCTCTTAGACCTGTGGTATCAAATGCCTGGGGGCGGGAATAGCAACCTGCTTTCACTTGGTGTGATACTATTAATAGTTCAGTTTTGAAAAGTGCCAACATATGGGCCTAGATATAACTAGAAGTAGATTAAGGTTTCCCGGTTCCAGTCTGTTACTATTTTTAAATTTTAATTGTGGGTTTTTTTTTCTTTTTTGCGGGGGTGGTGGGGGGTGAGGTTGTGGGAGGAGGGCGGGCATGCTCACAGCACCTAGGCTTTTAGTTCCCCGACCAGTGATCGAACCCATCTGTGCCCGCTGCAGTGGAAGCACAGAGTCCTAACCATTGGACCGACAGGAAATTTCCTAAAATTTAATATTCTGATCTCACTGGACTTAGTTATAATAGTGTCAAGGTCAGAGCTTGTTTTTTTCATCTCTATTTCCTAGAACAGCACTGTCCAATACAAGCTCCTGTGATGGAGGAAAAATGTTTTTTGCCGGCACTGTTCAGTATGGTAGCTACATGTGGCTATGAGCACTTGAAATGTGACAGTCAGCTTAAGGAACTGAAGTTTTCATTTTAATTCACTTCAATTTACATAGCCAGAAGTGGTGAGTGTCTCTGCCTAAATTTTCAGTGAATATGTGTGTGGTTTAGGCTTAAAGAAACTACTAGAAATTATGTGGCTATTTCCTCCCAACCTTAATGATTCCTTGAAGAAATAAGGAATAATTTTTGAAGTATCAGTGCAGTGTTTAAATGTACATAAACACAAAGAAGAAAATCTATATGACTCATAATTTGACTTCTCACAGATTATTATTTGTAAACACTTTGGTCTGTTTTTTTTCCTATGTATTTACATAACTGCATAATTACATGTTCAGGACCACGCTGTACTGTACAGATTTTTGAATCCATTTGTTTCCATGTTTACTAGCTTTGTATAGTAAACATAGTAAATGATTATTAGCTTTGTAAACATTTCCACATACTAAGAAAACTCTCCAAGAACAACAATAACTAAAATAAAAACCATAATACAGGAGTGGGAGAGAGGAGAAAAGGACTGGAAAGCTGATGTCTGGACTGTCCTGGCCGCCACATTTTGTTGAGAATAGCTGACAAAGAGGTTAACTCTCTCCCTCGGGTAAACAGACAGAAGCTAGTAATTCTGACTCCTGGGCCCCCTCTCTCCTTGACTTTTTTTCATTTTCCACACTGGAGGCTTGTGGGATCTTAATTTCCTGACCAAGGCCTGAACCCAGGCCCTGGGCAGTGAAAGGCCCAGGTCCTAACCACTGGACTGCCAGGGAAGTCCCATCTTCTTGACTGTTATATTGTCCCCACATATACAGACATCATTCAAAAAGGATCACATGTTTATGTGAAGTGTCATTCAGAAAGTAGCTCTTTCAGCTCAAGAAACAATGAAAAAAATGACCAAAACAGATGAGATCCTAGGTCAGTCATCTGGTGATGACTGGAGAGAAAACTAGAAGGAACTTTTAGATGTTTTAAGATATTTAAGAATGATACTCTACTATGTGGATCATATTTTTCTTGGAGTCATTGTTTATTTCATGAACTTTTTTTTTTCTTTTGAGAAACCACAGGTTGGTCAGAGGCGTGTGAAAGGCTGTATGCTGCGTGCAGATCTTAAATCAAAGGCAACTAATGTTTCTTTAATCCACTCATTTTCCAAGTATTTTCCAGCCTTGATACAACTGGAAGATGCAATTCAGTTCTATCAGAGTGATTTTGAAAACGTTTTATTTTATATTGGAGTCTGTGGATTAACAATTTTGATAGTCTCAGGTAGACCAGCAGAGGGACTCAGCAATACATATACATGTATCCATCCTCCCACAAACTGCCTCCCATCCAGGCTGCCACATAACATTGAATAGAGTTCCCTGTGCTATACAGTAGGACTTTTTTGATTATCCATTTTAAATATAGCAGTATGAACGTGTCAATCCCAAGCCAGAGTGATTTTTTTAACTGAGGGCAGCATCTTGTAGCTTGAACTCTAGTAGGGGTTTGAAAAAGTTCTCTGGGTGAATCTGATACTCATCATACCCACTTCATCTGAGAAATACTGCTTTACAGAGAGGTACTCCATGAAACTAACAAGTTCTTATTCTTGAGCCAGAGTTGGCAAGCATTTTTTATAAAGGTGTTCTTTTTTTTTTTTTTTACTGACCAGCCAAACTGTTTCTAATATTTTGGACTAACTCCCACTAAGAAAAAAACTTTTGAATAGAACATGATTCTCCTCATTTATTGGATAGAATAAAATAAAAAATTTCCATTTTTATTCACTCAGTAGTTTGGTGGAAGGAATATCCAGGGGGAATAAAATAGATAGGAAGTATGAATACAATGTTGGTCAAGTCTCAGCTCAGCTGTTTTCTGTTGGGTGACCTTGGAGCAGTAACTGAACCCTGACCCCAGCCTAGGGTTTCTGCTCTGTGCAGTTGGAATAATAAAGCTCTTGGCTTCCAGGCACCTCTTTAGGCTATTGTGAAATGAGATGATCTAAGCAATAGTGCTTCGGAGCGTTTGTGTGTAGTCAGTGTGCCTGATGACTGTGTAGGGCTGGTCTTCCCTTGTGAAAACCAATCCAGGGTGGGTTGATTCTAGAAGGGTGATGCCCAGACTTCACTTGATTTGCCTTAAGTCACATCCTAGATAGCTCGCCACACTTCGGGGGTTGGTTCTCTTGCCAGTTTCCATCCTCAACAATTCCAGTAAGTAGATATAATTTTAATTCTTAACCATACAATGTATATAAAGGTGTTTTCTTCCTCAGTGATAACTCAGTTATAAAATACATATTGGCTGATAAGATTTATTATACAAATCCTCTGAATCCAGGACTTGTTCTCATTAGAACAATTATGGAAAATTTTGAAGACACTTTTTGTATGTATTTTAAAATTTAGAAAGAAGGGAAAATGTCACAAAGTGCATGTTTATTTTGCAAAATTAAGGCATGGTATATCTCATTTAAATAGCCAGTTTTTTGGTCACTCTGATATCTCAGCTACCATCTTTGGTTTATCTTAAAGTCATCTTTGAAGTGGAAGACATTGATCTCCATGGAATATTCTCATAGAGTCACAGTTCCAAACTAGAGGAATGGACAGGGGGATTTGAGTTTGTGTGTGTGCAGTACACTTATTATGATTTTGTTACTTTGATTTCCTCCGTTAATGCACAAACCAGACAATTAAAAACATAAAATATATTATTTGTTTCCTTTCTGAAATACCATACATATTTGTTACAGATATATTTTAACATCACAGAAATAGGGTAAATTTAAGAAATCATTCATAATGCCATTACATAAAGGCAATAAATGTTTCACTGTGAAACATTTTTGTTTTGGCTTTATTTCTTTATAGTCTTCTTGTTTTAAACAAATAGTGTCTTGGTTTTACATCACTGTCATCACATTTTAATTTAATAAGCACTGTCCTTGCTATTATATGTTCTTCATTTTTAATGTCGAGTCATATTCCATTGAAAGGATATAATGTAGTCAGTTAATTATTCTTTCATTTCTTGGTGACAGTAATTAATATTTTGGATTTAAAACTTAAAATTTGTTCAGATTATTTGTTTAAAGTTCTAGAAATAAACTTGGTGAGTGGAAGAGTACAAACATTTCTGAGGTTCTTGATAAATATTGTTAGGTTATGATTTTTAAACTAGACTTATTTGAGATTTTTTTTTCCCTTCAGGTATACTCGGGAGAATAATGTTCTAAGCCTAGAACAGAGAAAATTCTATGAAGAAAATGGATTTCTTGTCATTAAAAATTTGGTGTCTGATGCTGATATTCAACGCTTTAGGTGCAGTAACACTCTGATATCTAAGAGGAATGTGTATTCTGTGTGTGCAGTGGGACTTTGGGGAGGATTATCTTGTGTGTGTTCAGATATTTTTCAGGGATCAGGTTTGTTAGGAAGCGGCTTGTTAGAACCTGGGTTTGAGCCAGAGTGGCTTTAATCTCAGCCTCTTCAGTTAATGTTGCAGGTGTAGGGCAATTTCCTTAACTTTTCCATGCCTGTTTCTATGTCTGCAGAATGGGGAAAATAACAGTACTTATGTCCTAGAATGGCCTTTAGGACTAAACAGGTAAAGTAGAGACAGAGTTCTTTGAACAGGGCCTGGTGCATGGTGATGCTAGGGAAGTGTTTGCTAGTTTGTTCTGATGAAACCAAATCACAAATATTTCCCCACTGGTCCACTAAGCTACGGACTATTCTAATTCTGGTGGCGAATTTCAACTCCACAGTTAGGAGGCAGGCACTTCTGAGTTGGCCATTTTCTCCTTCCTGTCATCAGAACTATTCGACATAGGATTGAGGGCCACTTAGTGCAGAGAAACCACTCCCAAGTCTTCTAGTCTTTCCACAGAACAAGTGAAAGGCCGGGCAGGTGCTTAGCGCCTTCGGTACTGACATCATTTACCAATGAATTTTCTAGGAATGAGTTTGAAAGAATCTGCAGAGAGGAGGTGAAACCATTTGGATTGTCGGTGATGAGAGATGTCACCATCCCAAAATCAGAATATGTGCCAAGCGAGAAAGTGGTTTCCAAGGTCCAGGATTTCCAAGAAGATGAGGAACTCTTCAGATACTGCACCCTCCCTGAGGTTCAAGATCTTTCTGTGATTTCTTTCTCTTTAAACTAATAGCCCATCTGCATGTCTGCCTCTGAAATCTTTATAGCTTTTTTCCCCCATTTTATGTTGCCGTTTTCTACTGGGCTTCCCAGGTGGCGCTAGTGTTAAAGAACCCCCCTCTACTGCAGGAGTTTTTAGAGACATGGGTTCGATCCCTGGTTTGAGGTAATCCCCTAGAGAAGGAAATAGCAGCCCACTCCAGTATTCTTGCCTGGAGAAGCTCCTGGACAGAGGAGCCTGGAAGCTACAGTTCATGGAGTTGCAAAGAATCAGATCTTGCTGTTTTCTACTGGGGCCCTATAGCAGTGGTTCTTAATCAGAGGCAGACATTTGGCAATGTCTGGAGTCATGTTTGCTTGTCAGGCAGGAGGGTGGTGGGTTTTAATGGGTAGAGATCCGGATGCTGCTACTGGGTCCAGGGATGCTATAATGCACAGAATAGCCTGTTGCAGCAAACAAAGAATGATGAGCCCAAAATGTCAGTAGTGCCAAGACTGAGAAATCCTCCTAATTTTGCTATTTTTGCTGGAGAAGAGCAGGAATTCTGTGTAAGGAGAGAGCATTCTCACACTCCCTACAGGCATGAGCATTCTCACACTCCCTACAGGCATGAGCATTCTCACACTCCCTACAGGCATGTCCACGGGGAATAAAGTGCTGAGGCTTACCTATTGCAGATAGTTTCAATTTGTTTTATGAATCTGGTCAGCAGAGGTGTCTGTTTTTAAATTTAAAGTAGGTTTCTTAAAAATTATTCTTTAAGAGTAGTTCATAGTTACAAAAATATCTAGTGTGGAATGACATGAGTGAAAAGTAAATTCTCGTACCCTCAGCACCATTCACTGTTCAATTTACATATTCATCTAGAATCGTTTCAGGTATAATCAAGCATGTTTGTATAACCCCACGTTTTGTGTAACAGGAAGCATCCTGGTTGTCACCTTGTTTTTCCCACTGGTAGTACATATGAGACATCTTTCCATTGGTGTCTATGGATCTACTTTATACTTTGTAAACTATTGCATAGTATTCCCTTGCATGAATGTGTTGGTTTCTTTTTTTATTATTTCTTTCTCATTTATTTATTTTTGCTCGTGCTGTGTCTTCGTTGTTGTGCGTGGGCTACTCTCTAGTTGAGGTGCATGGGCCTCTCATTTCAGTGGCTTCTCTTGCTGCGGCTCGCAGGCTCCAGAGCTGGCGCTCGGCAGCTGTGCTGCGTGGCCTTAGGTGCTCCTTGCGTGTGGAACCTTCCTGGAGCAGAGATCAAATCCATGTCCCCTGCACTGGCAGCGGGGTTCTTATCCACTGTAGCATAAGGAAGTCCTGTACTATGGTTTCTGACCGTTCATTTAGAATGGTTTAAAAGGACACTTTGCACAAAATACTTATTAGAACTTATACCCCAAGTGCTGTTAGAAAGTCTGATTCATGAAGACTGCACAGCTGAGGCACCTGGGAGGTCTGGCCTCTTGAGCTGGGGACGAGAAGGGATGTGGCCCCTCTGAACCCCGCATTCTTCCCAACCTCTTGTCCTGTTTTGGAAATGAAAATTGTGAGGGTGGATCTTGATAAAAGCTGGAAATTATCGGCAACATGTGGTAGAATGTCTTGTCAGGATGTTCCTTTGTCTGTAACTTGCAAACATGTGTCTGGTGGTTCATGCAATGATTTTTTAGGAGGTAGATATTCTTCTAATAGCTAGGTATTTATTTTAATATGTATTGGAAAAATGAACCAGCACCTCAAACCCGTGATTTCAAGAATAGTATTCATCAGGATAAGACTAAGATAAGACATACGGAGAATATCCGCTAAATATATTGGGAAGTTCTTCAAAGCAGAACAGAAAATCTGAGGATGGCTCTTCAATGATGACCGTTGAGAAAATCACAGCCTAGGAGAGATAAATTGGAAGACTGGGATTGACACGTACACACACTGTATATAAAACAGACAACTAATAATGATTACTGTATAGCAGAGGGAACTCTACTCAAAACTCAGTAATGGCCTGTATGGGAGAAGAATCTTAGTGTATATGTGTAACACTTTCATTTCACTATACACCTGAAACGAATACATTATAATTCAACTATACCCCACTCAAAATTAAAAAAAAAAGTAAAAAACAACACTTTTTCCATGTTTGGAATACCCCCAAAATGACAAAAACAAACTTTTTATTAAAAAAAACAAGCATTAGGCTGGACTTCTGGGATTTTTGTAACATTTCAAGTGTTTTATACTCAAATTGCCTACATTCCTTATGCAGAAGAGATTATATAAGTGAAAGCCATAGAATGTGCTTCATTTTTTGGAGTCAGACAGCAGTAGAGGTTGAATATGGATGTGAATTTGAGCAAACTCTGAGAGACAGTGAAAGACAGGGAAGCCTGGTGTGCTGCAGTCTGTGGGGTCTCAAAGAGTCAGACAGGACTTAGTGACTGAACAACATCATCGTCTTTTTCTTTCAATTGGCCCTGCCAATTTGGGCATCTTTTTCATTGGAGGTTTAATTCCTGCCCTTCGTAGCTGGTGTCTCAGAAAAACTCATGTCTCTCTTGTAGAAGAAGCACTTAGATTTTCAGTTGGTTCCAAAAAGCCTGTTTGAGAGTGTTTCCGATGATTTCCAGTTACTCACTCTTGCGTGGTTTGTTTGCAAGTCTGTGAAGTATTGGTTGACTGATTTAAACGATGCCAACTGGGTTCTAGTATTGATAGATGTACTCTGTGCCGCATGCTTGTGCATCTGATTTCCCTCCTTTTTCCTTAGATTCTGAAGTATGTGGAGTGCTTCACCGGACCCAATATTATGGCCATGCATACGATGCTGATAAACAAACCTCCAGATTCTGGTAAAGAGCTCTTATTGGTAAAGGGAAAGAAAAGCAAACAAAGAAAGAAGAAAAAAAGAAAGAAAGAAAAATAGCAAAGTGCACAACTGCTAAATTTTTACATAAATGAATATATATACTTTCACTTAAGGCTCAAAGTAGCTTACACCATAACAACACTGAAGTATAATAGTGATGTCGATATTAATTATGGGGTTATTGCTGGGACTGTAGACAAGCGGCTTCTGAAAGATGCAGTTTAATAAAACACGACTGTCTCTCTACCCCCCAGACTCCTGATATTCAACACCTCTAAGCTTTGTTACCCACTCTCACCGATGCATGAGAGTGTGGACTTTGCCTTCCTGATCTGAAGACAGTATTATTAGTAACAAATTTAAAACTGATTTATCACATACCATAATGATTCTTAAAAGTCCCTGTACTTGGTAAAATGTAGCTTCTAAGCCCTCCCTGCTAGAGAGACTGATTCAGAAAATAGAACCTAGGAATCTGCATTTTATTAAGCGTACTCAGAGATGCTAATGCAGATGGCTCTTGGGCCACACTGAGAAACTCAGCTGCATCAGTGGTAGGAAATCAGCCATTAGAGACCTTTGATCCGGTTCGACTTTGTCTCTGTCCTGATGGCCAAGGGAGGTTTATGCACTAAGCCTGGAGCCTAACATCAGCAGGCCTTTCCCTCCCTGGGGGTCCTGCCTGGAGAAATCCCCTGGCCTGGGGGAACCACGTTCAGAGGGCAATTCTAGGGGAGACTGTGAACGTGGGCGTAGTATCTCTGGTTCTCCACAGTGATTGTACACCAAATAGCTCTAGTTTGGTGGGGAAACCTCTGAGAGTCCTACTATTTATATCTTTAGTTAACTAATGAACACTTTTTAAATATCAGCCACTTAGTTTATCAGACAGCCTCAGATTTGACCACTCTCTTTAACTAGTCAACCTTTTTGGGGAATACCCTCCAATATGTTGGCCACCTGCTGGGAAGAACTGACTCATTAGAAAAGACCCTGACGCTGGGAAAGATTGAAGGCAGGAAGAGAAGGGGACAACAGAGGACGAGATGGTTGAATGGCATCACCGACTCGATGGCATGAGTTTGACCAAGCTCTGGGAGTTGGTGATGGACAGGGAAGCCTGGCGTGCTGCAGTCCATGGGGTCGCAAAGAGTCAGACTCAACTGAGCGACTGAACTGACTTGGAGCATGCTAAACTCTGTGCCCAAACCAGAGTTAGGGAGGAATAAAGCACAATGGAGATGACGACATATGCACAGATTTCTAGAAAATAGTGTAAGTATTCCTCAGTTACCAGAAACCCAGAAAGAATTACAGACAGGATCCAGAGGCACTGTGCTGATTCAGTCTTCTAATTTGGAGAAAGCAATAGGCCCCCACTCCAGTACTCTCTCCTGGAAAATCCCATGGCCGGAGGAGCCTGGTAGGCTGCAGTCCGTGGGGTTGCTAAGAGTCAGACACGACTGAGCGACTTCACTTTCATGCATTGGAGAACGAAATGCAGCCAACTCCAGTGTTCTTGCCTGGAGAATGCTAGGGACGGGGGAGCCCAGTGGGCTGCCATCTGTGGGGTCGCACAGAGTTGGACACGACTGAAGCGACTTAGCAGCAGCAGCAGCAGTAGTCTTCTAATTTGGTGCTCATCTGTAGAGGCTGATTTTCTTCAGCATTGTCTCTTCTGTTTGGCTTTTGTGAGGATAGTTCATTATTCTGGCTCTTCAGGCATTAGAGAAGAATTCTGGGACTCGAGTTCATTTTAACAACAGATTCTGTTTCAGGCAAGAAGACGTCCCGTCATCCCTTGCACCAGGATCTGCACTATTTCCCGTTCAGGCCCAGCAATAGCATCGTTTGTGCCTGGACAGCCATGGAGGACATTGACCGGAACAACGGCTGTCTGGTTGTGCTGCCGGGGACACACAAAGGCCCCTTGAAACCCCATGATTATCCCCAGTGGGAGGTAAGTCTGCTAGGTGGCTGAGTCTTGATCAGAGCCTTTTGTTGTTTTGATTTCACATCAGTATACATAAAGAGCTTTGCCTATAAGATGACATTTCCTTTCTTAGCAAAACATTGTTCTAGAATTTAGAATGAGGAGCAGGGAAAATTCCAGGATGTCTGATCAAATGATCACCTTTATTCTTTCAACAAGTACTTGAAGGCCAACCAAAGAGGTGGACTTTGGTGGTGCTATAAAAGATCTGAGATTACAAAGCCTAAATGCAGAGGTCAGGCACAAACCCGGTAGCAGCAGATGTGTGAGCCAAGTGAGTCGTACACACTGACTGGCAGCTCTCAGTAAAGAGGAGGATCGTCTGCTTCCACCTGGAGAGTCCAGCAGAGAGAGGCTCTGGGGAGGCCTGAGCAGCATTCCACTATGAGGCTGTTCCATGGTTTATCAATTCAGTTGGTGATGCTGGAGAACTGGGCAATGCTTTGGGGCCCATGAGTGAGGAGATCAAATCATTTCTTCAAGAACCTGGCACAGAATGTATTGCAGGAGTAGGAGTCCAGCGACAGAGAAACCGGAGAGGACACCCATAGCGTTTTAGATGTAAGGCAATAAGCTCTCAGAATCGCGTAATAATGAACAAGGTCGGAAGAGCACCTTTTGTTAAGACAAAAAGAGTACACATGTTTCTGTGAGATGTAAAGAATATGGCTTTCAGGACTTCTGTGTCAAATAGTTGGAATTCTTGAACTGAGGATTAGTGCTAGGTGAAAATACCTTGAGTCTAGATTCTGCTATAAACTCTGAAATCCTTCAGTTAAGTTGTGGTTTAGGAAAGGTTGTTGCAAGCAACAAAAGTGGGATCTCAGTGACTCAAGCTGAAGGGAGGGCCACAGGGACATGCAGCATCCGTGGGCAGGCTGCCAGCGCTGGAGGGTGAGGAGGAAAGAGGAAGCCCTTCTTCAGTGGGAAGAGTTGGGCTGCAGCACCTGGAGTGGTCAGGTGAACCTTGACTATGTCCAGTCGCTTCAGTCATCTGCTCAGATTCAAAGTAGAAGCAATGGGAGGTCAGACAAGCTTATCTTGCTCACACATGCACATTGGGCAGGAGGCAAAGACTCAACACAGTGCAATAGGGAAGTAGTCATTCCCAAAAGAATTTGAAGTTGGACTAGTCTTAGGAAAGGAAATGGGATGCTGTCCTCCAAAGACCCATAAAAGATTGCAAACGTTGTTACTCTTCATTTCAGTTTGTTTCATAAAGATATAACTATTACCTAATGTAATAACTAACTTTGAAAATATTTTTAAAATAGTTAGAAAATAGTTTGAGGGACTTCCGTGGTGGTCCAGTGGTTAAGAATCTGCCTTGCAATGCAGGGGACACACGTTCAGTCACTGGTTGGGGAGCTAAGATCCCACATGCTGCAGAACAACTAAGCCCATGTGCCAAAACTGGAGAAGCATGGGCTGCAACTGAAAGATCCTGAATGGCACAATGAAGATGCCACGTGCCACAACAAAGACCTGATGCAGCCAAATACATTAGTTAAATAAATAAATATATTTTTTTAAAAAAGAAAATAGTTTGAAAACAAAGAATGAGTTTTGTTTTTTTCTTTTTGTGCAGTGACTGACCTGGAAAAACAGGGAGTAGAAAATATTTTAAAAGCTAATGTTTTTTAATTTACTATTCTTTCTTTACTCTGGATGTTACCTACGTGGTTTCTGGGCTGGGAAAGACCGAGCATTTTCTCTCTGCGAGTTGGGAGGTTAGTTAACTTCTTAGAGATATTCCTAAGTAATAGAGGAGTGATTGATGCAAGTTCCAGGTGAGGAGAAGAGCATGCTGGGAAAGAATGAGCATGGGTTCACCAGGAAAGGTGGTTTCCTGCATTTCCACAAAATCAAAGCTGATCTGGGTCTTCAGTTATCATTCAGTAATGAACAGTAGGTAGACATTCCAACTTTTTCATCAGGTCTAAAAAATTCATGATTTTAACATCAACACATGGCTTTCTAAAAGCAGTCAACTGAGAAGGTTTGGTATATGGAAGTGTTTTTTTTAATCTTATTTATTTATCTCTTCCTCTTGAAAGAACTTAGAGAAGCTTTGCTTTCCCTGGTGAATCATTGATAAGAGTTTTAATTCTCGGCTTCGTCACTTTTGGACTTGCCTTCTCTCGTGTTTTTAGGGAGGAGTCAACATCATGTTCCACGGGATCCAGGACTATGACAAAAACAACGGCCGGGTGCACTTGGTGATGGAGAAGGGAGACACCGTTTTCTTTCACCCTTTGCTCATCCATGGATCTGGTCGGAACAAAACTCAAGGATTCCGGAAGGTACACGTTCACATCACAGCACCGTTTGAAGATGAATGCATGAGGAAGAAAATTGTCCCGATACATGAAAAGTTAAAGGATTTGTAACTTTTAACTCAGCTGCCCTTTAGTCCGGTGCATTTTCCAGGATATATTTTTGTTTCCCTCGTCCTTTGTTGCTTATGGCAGTAAGAAGCCAGATGACCTTAGGATGCCATCACTAGTGAACATCATGGAATTGCTCCAGACAGAGAGCTTAGTAACTTGGCAACTGACAGCATGTTTTCAGAGGAAAAGACAAAGGCAGACATACATATCAAATAATAAGATTTGAATGTATACAGGTCATAGAAGGGGAACGTCTGTAATATTATTGCTATTGGTTAAAATATTATTGATTGGAAAGGAAGGTGTGAATTGGCCACCCGGAATTCAGATAGGGCCATATTTTTCACTCCTTAGCCTCAGAGTGTTTTCAGCTTTATGAGATCAGTGCTTACATTAACAACTGACAGAATTTCTCATAAATTCCCAGATTTCTTGCTTCTCTAAAATTCATCAGCTTGATGATACGCTGGGCTCACATTTCCCTAGGATGACATGGCTGTTGATACTAAATATTAGTGTCTTCTTTGCAGCTGAGTGAAGCTTTCCAGTTTATCGCAACAGCCCTCTTGTCTCCCTGTGTTTGAGGGTTAGTTGTCAGATTTCATCCTCCATTCATTCAGATATCCACCAGGCTCAACAGGACTGACATGAGCATGAGGCAAGAAGGCAGTTCCCTCAGAGGCTCAAAAAAACTCAGTATGCAGTTAAATAAAATCTTAATGCCTTGGTTAAAAGAAATGAAAAATTAATGCCCAAAAGTCCATGGGTGAGCACAATGCCAAAATTAAGAGAAAATTCAGACCCTCTAAAACCATGATACCCAGAACTGTGACAAAGGAGGGTACAGGCAGTTCACTGGAAATAGTGTGTTTTAATATACTAACGTGGTGGTTTTTCAATATTTTTGCCTGCTTTAAAGTTTGGGAAAATATAACCATGAAAAATGCATAACAGCGTACATGTAGGAATGTACATTTCTTCTCTTTTGCCTCAGGCTCCAATGTGGTATAGAATAGTACTAGGGTTTCCATGGGAAATAAAGTTTGTGACTCAACTGCCTAGAAATCTGTAAGAAGTAGGAAGATCTTCTGATGGGTGCAGTCATCCTAAGATAAGTTGTGATAAGGAAGGTGAGTTTCAACTATCGCCTTGCAAGTTAGATCTGTTTATAAGTCCTTTGAGACTGGGGAGAATCAAGTAACTTCCATCTTAGCTTCAAAAGGAAACAAGATGAGTATTTTATGTGAATGCAATCAGACTGGAATTGCGCTTTGGATTGGAGAGGGGTGTCTGTGTATTATTTTCCCTTGCAAGGTCTTTTCAGTTTTTCTTCCCCTATCACCTGTGACCATTGAAATACCAACTCATTACAACCTTCAGTAACTTCTGTAACTGAGAAGGTGATGAGAAACCCTGCAATACATTCCTTAGTAGGACTTGGCAATATCCACTCATTCCAAAAATCAAATGCTAAAAAGTTAAAGACTTCTTCCTTACATAATTCTGTTCCCTGCCCCTTATATACTTTTGGATCATAATAATTTCCACAGGCAATTTCCTGCCATTTCGCGGATGCCAACTGTCACTACATAGATGTGGAGGGCACCAGTCAAGAGAACATTGAAAAGGAAGTTGTCAGCGTGGCCAAGAAAAAGTATGGATTTAAAGAAATCACTCTGAAGGTATGTTTGTATGAAATTACAAGGAAAAGATCTGGGTTTTTTCCTTCAGATGTTTAATAGTGTCATACCTGATTCATTTTGAAGGTATAAAGTGCTTAGGTTTACAGCTCCTTTTGGAAACCTTGCTGAGACCGTCTAAGAATGACAGTGGGTTTTGTTTGTACTGCTTGCTTGCCCAGTGTGGTGCACCTGTATTCTGTAAATCTTCGGGCAGGCCATCGTGTTCCAGAATGGACAGGTAGGAGAGGAAATAGCAGATTCAGAGATGAGGAAATGGAAGACAAAGCAACTGTCTGAACTCATAGCTCTAAAAGGTTTTGGCTGTCAATCACAGGCCTCCTTTATTCATAAAGAAAGCAATTCTCAATCAAGAATTTATTAGGGTCAGTTTGCACTGGGTTTTTAAGGAGAGCCGGCATATAGTAGAGATGGTAGACAACTGATGTTTTTCATAGTGGTGTTAAGACAGTATTTCATATGCCCGCCTAATTAATCCACCTCACCATAGATTATTTTTTTTTTAAAGTTTTACTTTGCATTGGGTTATATAACCAATTGACAATGTTGTTATAGTGAGATTGTTTGTTTTTTACTGGTGAACATTCCATGCTGTTGCTGATCAATAACAAATTATCAGTCAAGGCAACTAAATAAACTTAATCTGTATTGTAGATGATTATGTTTGGGGCTCTGAAGCAAGAAGTTGAACTTGTTAGATAATTGTAAATGCATCATCTATTCTCAGGGTGACATGACCCCCAAGTAGACTGAATGTAATGACAGCGCAGGGCCTCCCAGTACTTTGAAGAGCCTCGCATGCCACCAGCAGCCTTCTGAAACAACTTCCCACCTCAGGAGTCTTCCTCCACCCTTGAGCCATTTTCTGTCTAGAATCTCTGAATGAATCCCCATATCTGAAGATGCTCTGGCCTCACATTCACACCTCCTGGATGGTTTGTCCTTCCTTTGTCCAGTAATAAATAGGTTAATTTAATTAGATTTAATTAGATTTAATTTTTCCAGTTGGGTCTTCCATCCAACACCCTGATATTTAAGCCAGGAAAAAAACACATATATTCTGTTTGAGGTCGGTCAGGTTTCTAATAATCAGTTCCTCTATTTCTTTTCATGACTGTCTTAGCTATAGTTTATCGACTTTACTTAGAACAACAACACTAACTTTGCTATGGAGTTCTTTGCGGGCACAAAAGCAAGTCCCTGTCCCTTTTCTTCACCAACACTCAATGGAGCAGTTGAGATAGCTCCACGATGTTAATGAGAACATGAAGAGTTCAAGAGACTGGCCTCAGTTACTTAAGTGACCAAGATTTCAGAGGAGGTCCAATTCCAAAATCATTCTGTAGCATACTTTGCTGTTTGCAGAAAAATAAGCAAAAAAGTTTGAATTGTCTTATTAGGAACTAAGAAGAAAAAACCAATCCAGTAGCCTAGGACATCATTTGCAGGAGCAGATCACTCAGAACGGGGCAGGCAAACATCACCAAAGACAGCGGGACCTTAGGTATTAAACTGCTTTGTGAGCAAACATAACAGCCAGTCCGAACACCTGTAATCAACACAAGTGCCAAGTAAAGCATGATGACAGTGTGAGGACTCACTGTCTTGGCTTATGAAACATGATTTTAGATATTAGCAGGTAAATTAATTGGAGTCTCAGAATGTGGTTTTTATTTACTACCTTATGACTATTGTGGAGGGCTGTCTTTATTCCCCCCTATTTAACGATGACTCGATGCCAGAAATCTTTGTCTTGTGGTGAACAGGTAAATCCAAGTTCCCAGAAACTCATTGTGTTTGGTATTATTTGCAGGATGTTTGGACATTTCGAGGGCGTGTCGTGAAAGGACAAAGAATCAACCTTTGAAATAGCCCTTCGCTCAAACTCTTGTCAAGAAAACCAAGGTGCAACAAGATGTCAGAGGAAAATCTTTTCTCAATGAGATGATCTAATCGCTTCTAATCCATGTTAACAAAATCCAAGTGCACGGATGCAGTTCTTAATTGCATATGGGTAATAATGCAGTATGGTGGGATGCCTTTAATGGATATAAGATAGTAAAAGTGAAATATTACTGTTTTAAGGAAAACTTGGGGTTGCAACTAACAAAGGTGATGCATATAAAGAAGTGTGTTAAATCAGTTTCTTTCATTCAGTTAACTCTTTACCCAAGCAAGGTTTAATGCTCTGAAACAGAGAACCCACCACCTCCCAATTTTGTGTTGTGTGAGATTTCTTTTCAAGTCTGGAACAATGAATATTAGAGGTGCAGTTAGTGAAGGGCCTAAGAAGGGTATCAGGTTGTAAAATAAGGGTGGAAACTCACATTCTAACACAGGATTCCTTCCATGGCCTCTCTAGGCCACCACTCTCCTTAACAAAACAGGCTGGATCTTTCCAAGTCTTTTTCTCTAAAGAAAGCAGACCAGGGTTAACTTTCTCTGTCAATTCATATTCAGCATGGCAGCTGAAAACATTCAGCATTTATGAATGAAACCTAACCTCTTTCAAGGTTCAGGAAAGCGTTTAAAATAGTTTTGGTTTGGATATCAAGTGACATGAGCTACAGAGATTTATTTTAATAGAACATTGCATTTCTCCATCAGCTGAGGGCAGCAAGGAGTCATAATTCTTATTTTTATAAATTCTAGTTGAAGCTTTAATAAGAAAAACATAATAAGGAAGAGTCCCTTTCTTTAAGTAAAGCATGTGTTTTCCTAAGTGTCGATTCACTGTTTCTGTCACTTTCTCTGTAAGGACACCCAGTTTAAGCTCAGGTTCAGGTGGAAACTTGGGAAACATGAGAATCCCTGACATGCTCTCAGTACTATGGAATAACTGGAAATAAATGTGTATGTGGAAAGTCAGCATAAACAGCATGTATGGGGCACTGTTTGCAAGATTCAAACTAAGTTTAAAATACATTTGAAAGCTTCAAGAGGAAAATCAGACAGCAGAATGTGTCATCTTCTTGGTGCAATTTTGAGTGAACTGCAGCTAGTCAGTCAGGAAACATTTCCCGTCTTTTCTGTGTCCCTTGTTTCAACTAGTTCATCTAACAAATACCCAAGCATCTGTTACTGAATGAGGTTCTTTTTGCACTAGTTTCTAGAAATGTTTTTCAAGAGGAAATGCTCTGACCAGAGATTTGCAGCAAAGAGAAGAGACAGAACAGTCTCAGGTGTGCCTCCTCCAAGGAGTGGGGGAGTGCTCCATGTGGAAGCCCGTGGAAGCCCATGGGAAAGGGGACCGGGAGAGTGCAGTCAGGTATCATCTTGATCGTTGTGCGCAGGTGTGAGTAAGCCTTGGGCCTCTGAAAGTTCAGAAGTAGAGATGCGTGGCAGAGACTGGGGCTTCCCAAGGTAGCTCAGCTGGTAAAGAATCCACTGCAATGAAAGAGGCTTTGGTTACTCTGCTGAGTCAGGAAGTTTCCCTGGAGAAGGTGGAAGGTTGTTGCTGAACTGTGAAAGACTCTGGGATTCTTGTCTCCCGAAGAAGAATTCAATCCAGGGCCAGAGATGAGGCTTGATTTCTCATAGTTTTTGTGTAATAAAATTTTATTAAAAAGAGATAGAGATAGATAGAGAAAGAGATAGAGAAAGCTTCTGACATAGATATCAGAAGGGGGCAGAAAGAGTACCCCCTGCTAGTCTTTAGCTGGATGTTGTACAGCTACTAGCAGTCTGCTAATTAAAGAAAGGAAATGTCTCAAAACCCAGAGAATGTGTTGAGTCATCTCAGAGGTGAGTCATCCTGGGTCATAAAATGATTGACATGAATCTTGAAGAAAGACAGATTTCCATACAAATATATAGTTTCATTAACATAAATAGCATATTAAAAAGCAGAGACATTACTCTGCCAACAAAGCTCTGTCTAGTCAAGGCTATGGTTTTTCCAGTAGTCATGTATGGGTGTGAGAGTTGGACTATAAAGAAAGCTGAGAGCCGAAGAATTGATGCTTTTGACCTCTGGTGTTGGAGAAGACTTGAGAGTCCCTTGGACTAGAAGGAGATCAAACCAGTCAATCCTAAAGGAGATCAGTCCTGGGTGTTCATTGGAAGGACTGATGTTGAAGCTGAAACTCCAATACTTTGGCCACCTAATTCGAAGAGCTGATTCATTTGAAAAGACCCTGATGCTGGGAAAGATTGAAGGTGGGAGGAGAAGGGGACGACAGAGGGTGAGATGGTTGGATGGCATCACTCACTCAATGGACATGAGTTTGAGTAAACTCTGAGAGTTTGTGATGGACAAGGAGGCTTGGCCTGCTGCAGTTCATGAGGTTGCAAATAGTTGGACACTACTGAACTGAACTGAACATAGATTAGGAGAACAATATATGAGTGTAACATACTGGCTTGTTAAGTCAGTGCTGAGCCTTAAGTCAAAATGGACTTGAAGACAGAGTCTAGGGTAAATGCATAGTACATTAACATAGCTTAAGACAAATGTTTCCATAAGGAAAATGCATTGGTTAGCTCAAGGTTTGAGAAAGTTCAGGTGGAACTAGGTGTCATTATGGCAACACAGAATTTTAAGAGAAACCTCTTTTTAAATTTGTATAGAGAAGGGGAAAAAATATAACACTAGTTTGTTTCCTCCTGCCGCTTAAGGGAGAGAGGAAAAAAAAGTCTGACACTTGCAGCCTATTTCCTCTGTTTGGAGACCCCTGGCCTTCCCACCTGTTACCCTCTCAAAGGGATAGGCTACCCACTCTGGTATTCTTGGGCTCCCTGATGGCTCAGGTGATAAAGAAATGGCCTGCAATGTGGGAGAGGCCTGGGTTCGATCCTGGGTTGGGAAGATCCCCTGGAGGAGGGCATGGCAACCCATTCCAGTATTAGTCCATGGGGTCGCAAAGAGTCGGACACAACAGAGCAACTAAGCACAGTGGAGACCGAGTGGGGTGGGGTTCAGCCCTGTGGTGTCAGAAGTTCATCCAGCAGACACTGGCACATTCCCAGATGGAAGGTCAATGGTCCTGTTATAGCCACGCATTCTGGGACACAGACTCACTCAGAAGGACAATGCAGATAGTGGAGTTCATGCAGTTTATTACACCTGTGGGCCCAAGGCAGAGTTTCCTCTTAGCCAAGGAGCCCGACCGACTTTTGTGGAAACATCATATACTTTAAGTGTACTGCTCAAGCCCACATCCCCAGAGTCCTTAAACCTAGCCTGGAAAGTGTTAAAGGGAGATACAGCCAGGTTACAGCCATGATTCATCATCAGAAGGTCAGCTGGTTATACACTGTAGCCTACACCCGGGGGGCCGTAAAGATTACAAAGGTGACCAACTACATAGGGGATTATCACCTTCTTTTTGGCAAAGGGAAATCTTGGTATGGAGTCTGGTGTTTATTAGTCTGGGAGGCCAGTTTGACCGTAGATATGTTATCCCCATGACTACCAGGCACATGGTCCAAAGTTCACTGAAAGTGCAAGATGTTGTTTCCTTCTTTTTCAAGATGGAGTCAGCTCAGACTGTTCCTTTCCTCCCTCATTCCCCCTTCTTGATGCTCTCAACTTCCAGTGTGAGCATCACTCATTGGGATGTACTGCATTTTAGGTTTCCTGGTATATATATATATATGGGTAAATGAAGTTAGCCTCTGTGATACAAAGTTGATAACACACCAACACAGTAGAGAATACAAGGTCCACTTAACAGAATCAACAGAACAGCTTTAACAATGGTTAATATAGTTTTTCACCAATCCCCCTTTACCCATGATAGAAGAGAAGTCCAAAAAGGCAGATTATCATCAGACATAGCTTTTACCTGACCTTTCATGTCATCTAGGGTAGCTGATATATTGCCAGATAAATCAGGAATATATACACAACATTCAACTTTAATTATACCGCAGGTCCCTCTTTGTGCTGAAACTATGGTTAGTCTCAAGATGATACCGGCAAGTCTTTGTAGCAGCAGTTGATTGTAGAGGTTCATCTCTTCCTCTTCTTTCAGATGATCTTGGTTTCACAGGGATCAGTGGGGGCCTTTTGTGTAGTCCACTCAGTGTCCTCCAGGTTTGCATGGTATGCTGTCTTCACCCTTGTGTGGTGCATCCAGGGAGTGACACCGGCAACTTGACAGCCATAGGCGTGGTTAGAACAACAGATAAGTGTACGGACCCTTCCAACCTGGGGCCAAGGAGTCGTGTTTCCAGTCCTTGACCCACACCTGATCACCAGGCACAAATTCATGAATCTGTTCCCCAAGGGGGAACGGCACTGTTTTTTGTACAGACTTAGTTACCTGATTTATTACCTTACCCAGTTGTTCCATCTGCTGTGAAATCTCATCCCCCGTTACCTGGGGCAAATTTGTTGACACCTGTTTTATTATGGGTGGGGCCTCCCATACACAATTTCATACGGAGAATAGCCATGGGACCGTGGGGTCATCCTGAGTCTGAGCAGAGCCATCGGAAGCAAGTCCATGCAGGAGCAGTCATTCTCTATGATCCACTTGCAAAGTGTCTCTTAAGTTTCCGGTTGGTTTGTTCCACCATCCCAGAACTCTGGGGCCTACATGCTATATGTAATTTCCACTTGATATTTAGAGCTTTACATACCTGTTGAATTAAATCAGCTACAAAGGCAGTGCTGTTGTCTGATTCTATACTGGTTGTGAACCCAAATCTGGGAATTATTTCTCGAAGCAGACAGTGAGCCCCTTCATTTGCTTTTTCAGTTCGGGTGGGGAAGCCCTCCACCCATCCTGAGAGTGTACATAACCTGACCAGTAAATAATGATAGTGTCAGCAGGGCTTCGTCTCGGTAAAGTCCACTTCTAAATGTTCAAAGGGTATAGTGCCTTTTACCTGTATTCCTGGAGGTTTTGGTTTATATCCAGGGGAAGCATTGACCTGTGAGCAAGCAGAACAGTCCAAGGATTCCATTCTACATAGGGAGGAAAGTCCTGGAATTAACAACTATTTTCGAATTAATTCTTCCATTTTGTCATGTTCCAAGTGAGTTGTCTGGTGAACCTGAGATACCCGAGTGGGAACTAACGCCTCGGGTACCAGTAACCTGCCATCTGGCAGTTCCCACCAACCTTTTTCATTTTTGGTGGCCCTTTCTGCTTCACCCAGCTGGTCTTGGGCTAGATTATACTGTGAGAAGTCAAACATTAACTCAGACATTTTTGAGAGTACAAAGGTTCTGATAGATCCTCCACCAGCAGCCCCAAATTTCTCGGCTGCATGTTTTGCCGCTTTATCTCCTAGTCAGTTTCCTGGTGCTTGTGGGGTATCTTCCTTTTGGTGACTCCGACAGTGCATCACTGCTACCTTTTCAGGTTCCCATACAGCATCTAATCCAGTCAAGATTTCTTCTTTGTTTTTAATGTCCTTTCCGTTGACTGTCGGAAGACCTCTCTCTTTATATAAAGCCCCATGAACATGTCAAGTAGCAAAAGCATACCTGGAGTCTGTAAATGTTTGTCTTCTTACCTTTTGACAGCTAGAGGGTCCGGATTAGAGCATATAGTTCGGCCCATTGAGCAGACCAGTGTGATGGCAGACAGCTAGCCTCAAGGATGGATTCTTCCATAACTACTGCGTATCCCAACAGTCATTGTCCTTCTTTCACCAGGCTGGTGCCTTTGGTGTACAGGACCAAATCTGGGTCCAGGATTGGCTGGTCTCTCAAGTCAGGTCTGCTGCCATAAACTTCTTCTAGGATTTCCTTGCAATCATGTGCAGGCCCACCTTCTCTCACAGAAAGGAGAGTGGCCAGATTCAGGGCCTGACAAGGCTCAATAGTAACATGGGGTTCTCCCATAACAGTCTCTGGTATTGAGTAATCTGGGATGTCGACAGCCATTTATGGGGGTCCGCCTCGCAGGAGAGTGTTAACCTCATGCAGGACTTTCATGATCATATCTTGACCTGAAGTCAGCTTGGTTGTCTCCCAGACCAGTAAGGCAACTGCAGCAACTGCCCATAAGCATCCCGGCCACCCAGTGGCAACACTGTCCAGCCGTTTTGAGAGAGAAGCCACGGGTCTGTCCCATGTCCCCATGGTCTGGGACAACACTCCCATAGCCACCTAGTCCTTTTCAGTCACGTAAAGAGTAAATGCCTTAGCAAGGTCTAGCAGGCCCAAGGCGAGTGCTGATGTAATTGTACCAGGTTTGAGTTCTGTTACCACTGGGACTTGTTCTATAAGCCCAGGAGGTTGTCTTCCACCCAGATCTCAGGGAATTGTTGAGTTAACTCTCTCTCAACTGTTTAGCCCGTCTGGTTTCTCTTCTGGGAGCTCATACGACCTCCATTCATCTTGAGGGGTTACTGAGAGGGAGAGTAAATAGGTGGTTGAGCCCACTCAAAGACTGAATCTTTCATGGGGCGGGGGAGGTCACTTGTGCCCCTAATTTAGAGAGCAAGGCTCTTCCCAACAAAGGTACTGGGCATTCAGGGGTGTATAAAAATTCATGAGTCACTTGGTATCTCCCCACCTGACACTTTGGCTTGAGACACAAAGGCTGCATTTATCACCATCTGAGACCCAGCGGCCTTGGGATCTATTGGCGTATAAAGTCTATAGGCCTCACACAGTCTTTTGTAGAACTCAGAGGGTGATTCAATTTCCCTTTGAATCACCTTGCAGGGTTTTGCCATGTTCATAGGTTTTCGGGGTCCCCTCTTGAAGCCTTGTAAAACAGCTGCCTGCTATCTCTCCAGGTGGCCCCGCCCCTCCTCTCGGTTACAGTCCCGGTCGGGTCTCCCTCTCATCGGGGGCGGCTGGTTCTGCCCGATGTGGGTTTGCAGTGCCCTTAGGTGCCGTTTCTCTGAACCATTTTCTGGCCTCAGTTAGGATCCTCTGTCTATCCTCAGTGCTGAAAAGGGAGACTAATAGTTGGATTATGTCATCCCATGTAGGGCGGTGGGCCCGAAAAATAATCTCCAATAGCCTAATCATAGCTTGTGGCTCTCCCAAGTACAGTGGAGTGTGTCTCTGCCCGTTTAATATATCCCTAGAGGAAAATGGCTGGTAATAATAGGCTACAGGGGGCTGATGGTAGTGCCCACATGTGTCCTGAACCAAAGGCTGTTGTAGCTCTCTGAGGGGCATCTGTAGTGGGGTTCTTTCCCCTTCTTCCTTGGCAGAGCACAGCCTCTGTCTAATTCGTGTGTTTCCTTCCCCCTTCCCATCAGTACTCACCGGGAGAGGTGGATACAATCTAGGAGATCCGGCTGAGGTGGAATCCTGGGGATGTTGACCAGAGGTTTCCATCGCTGGGATCAGAACCTGCCAAAACAGTGCCTCTCTCTACGTTCTCCGGGAGAGCGGGCGGAGGAACAGCGGCTGCTGCAGCAACTGCGCCTGGCCTTGGATCGGGCATTACATTGGCCTCTGGTCCTGGTGGAGCACTGGGCGGTGGGTGCGTCATCATCCAGTATGTGGGAGTGAGCAGGTCATCCCCATCCAAATCCTGTAGAATTTCTTTTTTATCATCAGTCCATTTTTGTGCCATTAATATTTTTCCCTTTCCCTTCTGGATATAGAACCTCGTCCAAGCAGGAGGGTATTGAGCTAATCCTAGCCTTGAATCAATATACGGATATTGATCTGGGTGTCCCGGCTCTCCTGTGACCACTGCATAGACTGCTTCCACTATTTTTAAGTTCATGGTGTCCTCTGGTGGCCGTCTACTCCCAAAGGGGGCCATTCGACCTCACAGAGTATGTGGAGGCAGTTAGGCATCATCTGCACCCCATAGTCTTCTCCAAATCCCTTTTAAAAATTTTCAATCATGCACTCTGATACAGTTGTCTTAGATTCATTTCCTCCCATTTTACTTACTTTCTTGGACCCTCTTCTACTTTTCTACGAAGTTCTTGGTACCCTAGGTACTTCTGATATTTCCACTCAATGAAACACTTAAATTGCCATTCCACCTCCTTCTTAATTGGGGTGAGAAGAGCCTTACCTGCCAGATCCCAGAGGGAGAAGGGAGATCGTCGTGTCTTCATTTGCCCGTTGGCATGGCCAAACCAGAATTCCACATGGACAAAGATTGTTTCTCCCTTAACTTTTAAAGTCCGTTCTGCCTTGGTGGGCTTGATTGGGTGCGGATGAAAACAGAGAAGGGTTAAATATCCCATGTCCCAGGTTGTGTCTGGAAAAGCCAATTCGTACTCAGTTATGTATCTCCCTCCTTATAGACAATTCCGAGGGGGTCAAGAATTTCACAGCAGATGGGACACCTCCTCGGGGAGGGCAGAATACAAGCCCATAAATACCAAGTTTCATCTCCTAACAATCCCTTGCTGATTGCTTGGTAATCATTTTCCCCAAGATGCATGGACATCACCTCCTAAATGACATTCACAAATTTCCTTCCTAAGCCCTAACACGCTCATCAACGTGTGTATCAAGAAATCGATGCCACGTTCCTATTCCAATCTCCTGTGGGTCCGTGTTCCTTCTAGTCCCTCCCAGGGGGGTGATCAGGCCCCCTCTTCCACCCTGCCAGGTGGGTTCCTCCTCACCTGAGCGCTCAGTTCCCCTGCTGCCGTCCACTACCTGTTAACGTGAAAGGTCCGGGCGTTGAGAAGCAAAATCCTTCCAGAAGGTCAAGGCACCTTCCCCCATCTAGAAGATTTGAGCCGCAAGCCTTCGGAGTAGTCCCAAATGGGACTTGTCTCCTAAAAGTGAGGAGTTTCCCAGCCAGTGCCCCAAATGCTATAGCCACGCATTCCAGGAAACAAACTCACTCAGAAGGACAATGCAGATAGGGGAGTGCAGTTTATTTATTTATTTTATTTATTTTTTAAAGATAATATATTTTTATTTGCTCAGAATGCTTGTTTCTAAAGGTCACTGAAATTAAAAATGGTTTGCTTTCTAATGAAGTTGTTACCATCCAGAACTCCATTAAGTTTACAACAAATTAAGAATTTACAATAAATAGGGACCTGTATAGTCTCAGCAGATATTGGAGTAATAAGGTACACACTATACAGTGACACATATTTTTTATCAGAGCATAGTCTCCTGAATAGACACAGAAATGCAGAAGTAACAGTGTTGTTTTCACTTTTATCTATGTTCAAATATAATATTTTAGTTCCTAGAATTCAAAATTCAAAATTCTTCACTCAGATTTAGTTTTTTTTTTCCTTCCAATTAAAGTCTGGAGAGCTTCTCTATAAAATTTTACACTTTATAACTTTTCCTTTGAAATATGAGAAAAGCATGGGATCTCCTGAGTTAAATGCAGCTTATACATCATTTAAAAATTATTTTAAAAAAATATCACAAGTGAACCACCACATATATCCATAATAAACATCCTTGCTATTCATGGTTCTTTAAGCAATAGTCAAGTATATTTGTGCTTGTATGTTTACATTACTTTAGAGTCTATTTTTAGCTTACCATAAAACTGTATCTATAAAGCCTTTTCACATATTTAATAAATGAAGCAAAACAGTCATTATGAAAATATAAACTAGGTTTACAGCCTTTTCATCTTTCATGTTTTCATGCATTTCCTGTCAACCATAAAATTTCCTTTTCTTTAGGGATGCTGTTAAGTTGTTGTCTTTGTAATATCAACACTGCTGCTTTCTTAGCTGGCCATTCAGCTTCTGTGAACACATGGTATTCTCTCTGTGCATCAGTTGTACCAGTGGAATCTGATAATGTTGGTATTCATCATTTCCAGCTATTTCAACTGCAGGACCACCTTATTAGCTGCTTCCAAGGAATTTATTAGATTCTGCAGCTCTTCTTTACTCATTTCAACAGAATATGGCTTGACTTCACCATTTTTTTTTTTTAACATCTATATGAAGGCTTAAAAGTGGCATTTGTAATGAAGCAATCTTGTCACTAGAAAGTGCAAGCTTTAACTGCCAATCAAAATCTCTGTAGTTGTGCAGAGGAAATATCAACTATTTCTTCCAACAGAGTCTGCTTGATTTCATCTTTCCTACTTTTTAAGCATTTCATGATAGCTTCTTGATGAGATGAATTTAACTGATTCAACTGTTGAGCTATCTCTTCATCAGATAAATTTTTACCAACTACAGCTTTGAAAAAGGTGGTAATGTCTTCTAGAACATGCATCCATTCTGTTGAATCCCAAACACTGTGATAATCCTGGTAGAGAGGATAAGTCCGGCCACAAATGCCATCAATTATTTTGTGAAGAAGCTGCAAGCCCCGCTCTGCGGGAAGCTTGGGAGTGCAGTTTATTATACTGGTGGGCCCAAGGCAGAGTCTTCTCTCAGCCAAGGACCCCAACCAGTTTTTGTGAAAAACCTTATATACCCAAGATATATGTGCCCAAACCCACCTCCCCAAATTCCCTGAAATGAGTCTGAACAAAGGACAAGAAAAATGCAATGAAAGGTAACCTGTGATTCATATGCCTTAAGCCTAGGTAGTTAACAGTGGACAATTATCAAAGGCCTGTGATTATACCCCAATAAGCATAATAGAAGGTATGATTCTATTCAGTTACACAGATAATTCAGGTATTCTTTTAGGTGATGGAGAGTCTAGGTACCCGAGCCCTGAGGGTCTTCCTTCCAGGGGCCTGGTTTGCCAGTTTGTAATTTCTATAGCTACTGGGCATATAGCTCAAAGTCCACAGTCTGGCCCCAAGAGGAGTCCCACTTTCAAGATGGAGCCTGTCCTGTCTGTTTCTTCCTTCACCCTTAGAAATGTCTTTATCCTGTTTTCCTTAAATTGTTTCCATAAGAGAAGACCATGCTCTTCATGGGATAGAGGCAGAAAATGTAATTCAGAGCTAAAGGGATGGAAATAAGTAGTGTGTGGTTTCTTTTTTCTTGTTACCTTCCTCCCTACACCAGTACCTTCATCACAAAATGCCAGAGATCAGTAGTTCTCAACAGGATGGGGGGGGGGGGGGTGGTTATATGTCAAAGTTACCTAGAGAGGCTTTTCCTTGGGTTTATGGCTCACCCAGGATGAGCTCATCTCTAGGTCCTTAACAAGATCACATCTATGTGGACAAAGAATGTCACCTGCCATATCAGTAACCAAAGGGTGTTGCGGCCACCTAGTCAGCAGTCGCCCCCTTACCATGCAGGCTGAGGGGACTCAGGGTTGAGAAGAAAACAGGATACTGGCCCTAGGTAGTTTAGGTGCATATCAAAATGTTAGGGGAAGCACACTGACTGAAACCCCCCACCCTGGCCAGTCACCATTGTAACCATTTGCATGAGTTGTTTTACGGCAGGAGGCCTGGTAAGGAACTCGGAACTAATAAGCCACCACCAACGGGAAGAGTTCAGGAAAGGTCAAAAGGAGACACCACAGGTCCAACCACCTCCCAGAATCCTTTTCTCTGGCATCTATCTTGGCTGAATAAAGCATGTACCACCAGGAAGGACTCTGAGTCAGAATGACTGGCTAAAAAGCCCAGAAACTAATCCTATCACCATAAAACCCAAGACTGCGAGCCACATGGCAGAGCTGTTCTCCTGGGTTCCCTTACCCTCCTGCTCTCCACCTGGGTGCCCCTTTCCAATAAAGTCTCTTGCTTTGTCAGCACATGGGTCTCGTCGGACAATTCATTTCCGAGTGTTAGACAAGAGCCTAGCTTCCGGCCCTGGAAAGGCCCCCCCTCCCTGCAACAAAAGGAATGATTTTAATGAGCCCAGACTCTTGGATCTTCCTAAACAAAAGAAAAGCGCTAATTCAGTAACTTGAGATGTCTCACTTTTCCTTAATAAATAGTAATCTTTTAATATTCCACTACCTAGGGGTTTTGTTTTATCTGTTGTCCCCAAAACTATATATTCTGGCTTCTCCTCTATGTCTTCAGAGCTATCTTCAGAGCTAGCTTCAGTTTCTCAGAGCTATCTTAGAACTGCCTCCCTGGGCTCAAGTCCTCAGCAAGTCCACTGTATAAAACTTAATTCTCCACTTTTAGGTTGTGCTTTTTTTTTTTGCATTTTTTTCTTTTTTTTTTTAATCGACATCCTCAAAGGTCCTTTGTCCAAACAAGGTCACATTTACCCTTTCAGGTGCTAGGACATGGACATATCTTTTGGAGGGGTGGCTTTTGTGAGAGAAGATCAGAAATTCTGTCCTGAGGCGTCTGTTAGAAATCCTAGCAAAGATGTGAAGTAGGGTATGTAGGGTCTGGAATTTCTTGGAGAGCCTAGGCCAGAGATAGAAGTGTGGGGATCACCATGTTACAGAGCAAACTTAATGTCATGATGCTCGAGGAGATTACTGGGGGAACTAGAGTTTAAATGATTCTAAGAAATGTCTAAGCCATGATGTAGGTATAATTTTAAATTTGCTGAAGAACTAGATTCTTTTACCTAGTTTTACCATTCTTTTACCATTCTTTTACCATTGATGATGGTGTTGACCCTTTAAATTCTATATACAAGTGGTATCAAGTAGCCTATATCCTCTGTGACTAGCTTATTACACTTAGCATAATGCTCTGAAGATTTATTCCATGTTGTCCCATATGACAGGTTTACTTCTTTACTAAGGCTGAATAATTTTCCATTGTATATACACACTCCATCTTCTCTACCCATTCATTCACTGGTGGACATTTACACTTGATAGGTACGGAAAAGAGAATCTGCATCTCTCTGAAACTTTCTGAGAAAAAGTCCTGCCAGAATGTGTGTGTGTGCTTAGTCATTCAGTCGTGTCCTACTCTTTGTGGTCCAATGGAGTGTAGCCCCCCAGGCTCCTCTGTCCATGGGGATATTCTCATATATATGAGGACATGCACACACACATATATATGTATATACACAAGGGACTGTTACTTAGCCATAAGAAAGAAAGAAATACTGCCATTTGCAGCAACATGGATGGTTCTAGAGAAATCCACTTGGTTTTCACAAATTAGACAAAGAAAGACAAATCTATGATATCATTTACATGTGGAATCTAAAAGACGATACAAGTGAACTTACAAAACAGAAAGACTTGACGATATAGAAAACAAACGTATGGTTACTACAGGGGGAGGGAGGATAAATTAGGAGCATGGGATTAACCGATACACATACTGTATATAAATAGGCAGAAATAAGTACTGTAGAGCACAGAGAATTACTGAAATACTCAGTATCTTCTAATTACCTATAAGGAAAAGAATCTGAGAAAGACTATATACACATAAATGTTCATGCATAACTGAATCACTTTATTGTACACCTGAAACTTACACAATACAACTATACTTCAATAAAAAAAACAACAAGAAAGAAAAGCGTTGGGTAGACACAAACCGAATTGACCCATTTATTTTTCCCTCCTCCCCACAGTCCCCACATTTCACCAGAGAAGGGCAGTATGAGACACCCATTTGACCATTACCATGCCTGCAGGGAAGATCCCCTGGAGGTGGGCATAGCAACCCACTCCAGCGTTCCTGCCTGGAGAATGTCCCCGTGGACAGAGGAGCCTGGCGGGCTACATGGGGTCGCAAAGAGTCAGACACGACCGACCAACTAAGCACACACGCAGAATCCGGCAGGGCTTTTTCTCAGAACGTTTCAGAGATGCAGATTCTCTTTTCTGTACCTATCGAAAGCCAGACACTTCATTTCAAACTACGATAAACATAAGTGTACCCCTTGAAAACGCTGGATGATCCAGTTGACAAATACAGGATCAGGCTCCAGCTGTGTGATGAGAAGTTTGAGGGGAATCAGATTAAGAGCTGATAAGGATAGGCCCACGGTCCTTCTGTTAAGTAAAAGAATCGAGGAGTCTTGGTAAGGAGGAATCATGGGAAAAGAATAAAGAACTCAGGTGGAAGCCCAAGGACAGCCCTTTCTTCTTTCTGCCTCTGAGAAAACAGGCAGCAACTAGTAACTGAGTCCTGCTTCTCTCCTTGACTATGGCAGTTTCACCACATTATATAAAGGCATCATTAAGAAATGAAAACAGGTTTATGATGTGAGGCATTCTGATAGTAACTCTTTCAGATAAAGAAACAAAAAGTGAGAGGGAAAAACCCAATGACATGGTAAGTCAGCTATCTGTAGATATGAGATGGGGAAGAGATCTTATGAAAAGAATTTCTAGTTCTTACAGCCAAATGGTAATCACTATGTAAACAGTACCTCAAACAATTAAAATAGAACTACCATATGATTCAGCAACCCCAGTTCTAGGTATTTATCTAAATGACTTGAAATCCAGGATCTTGAAGAAATACCTACACCCCCATGTTCACTGCCACAGTATTACGATAGCCAAGGTACAGAAACAACCCAAGTGTCCATCAGTGGATGAATGAGTGAAGACAGGTTATGTATACACATGGAATGTTAATCAGCCTTAGTAAAGAAGTAACCCTGGCGTATGGGACAACATGGAATAAATCTTGAGAGCATTATGCTGAGTGAAATAAGCTAATCATAGAAGGACATATGCTACTTGACTACTTGTATGTAGAATTTAAAGGGTCAACACCATGACCCATACTCTTCCCCAAACTGACTGAATTGAAAAAAAAGAATCCAGTTCTTCAGCAAATTTAAAATTACATCATATACCATCGCTTAGACATTTCATAGAAATCATTTATTTCCTAAACAACTTTAAAAACATTAACGAAACTGTTTCTAATATTTCAGACTGGATTCCTGCTAAATTAAAGGGGACTTTTGGAAAGCACATGTTACTTCCAGCGCTGAACATCACGAATTTTCATTCCTGCAGCAGATGAGTGGAAGGATCAGTTCAGTTCAATTCAGTCCCTAGGTCATTTCCTCCACTTTGAAACCCCATGGACTTCAGCACACCAGGCTTCCTTGTCCATCACCAGCTCCCAGAGCTTGCTCAAACTCATATCCATCGAGTCAGTGATGCCATCCAACCATCTAATCCTCTGTCACCTGCTACTCCTCCCATCTTCATTCTTGCCCAATATTAGGGTCTTTTCCAATGAGTCAGCTCTTCCCATCAGGTGGCCAAAGTAGCGCAGTTTCAGCTTCAGCATCAGTCCTTCCAATGAATATTCAGGACTGATTTCCTTTAGGATTGACTGGTTTGACCTCCTTGCAGTTCAAGGGACTCTCAAGAGTCTTCTCCAACACCACAGTTCAAAAGCATCAATTCTAAAAACAAACAAACAAACAAACAAACACAAGAGCATCAATTCTTCAGCACTGAGTTTCTTTATGGTCCAACTCTCACATTCGTACATGACTACTGGAAAAACCATAGCTTTGACTAGACGGACCTTTCTCAACAAAGTAATGTCTCTGCTTTTTAATATGTTGTCTAGGTTGGTCACAGCTTTTCTGGCAAGCAGCAAGCGTCTTTTAATTTCATGGCTGCAGTCACCATCTGCAGTGATTTTGGAGCCCCCTCCAAAAAAGTCTCCCACTGTTTCTATTGTTTCCCCATCTATTTGCCATGACGTGATGGGACTGGATGCCATAATCCGAGGTTCCTGAATGTTGAGCTTTAACCGACTTTTACACCCTCTTCTTTCATTTTCATCCAGAGACTCTTTAGTTCTTCACTCTCCCCCATAAGGGTCGTGTCATCTGCATATCTGCCGTTATTGATATTTCTCCCAGAAATCTTGATTTCAGCATGTGCTTCATCAAGCTGGATATTTTGCATGATGTACTCTGCTTATACATTAAATAAGCAGGGTGACAATATACAGCCTTGATGCATTCCATTCCTGATTTGGAACCAGTCTGTTGTTCCATGTCCAGTTCTGTTTCTTCCTGACCTGAATACAGATTTCTCAGGAGGCAGATAAGGTGGTCTGGTATTCGCATCTCTTTTAGAATTTTCCACAGTTTGCTGTGATCCACACAGTCAAAGGCTTTGGCATAGTCAATAAAGCAGAAGTTGATGTTTTTCTGGAAGTCTCTTGCTTTTCTGATGATCCAACAGATGTTGGCAATTTGATATTTGGTTTCTCTGCCTTTTCTAAATCCAGTGTGAACATATGGATATTCACCATTCACGTACTTTTGCAGTCTGGCTTGGGAATTTTGAGCATGACTTTAATAGCATGTGAGATGAGTGTATCTGTGTAGTAATTTGAACATCTTTTGGTAAAGCCTTTCTTTGGCTTGGAATGAAAACTGACCTTCGCCAGCCCTGTGGCCACTGTTGAGTTTTCCAAATTTGCTGGCATACTGAGTGCAGCACTTTCACAGCATCATCTTTTAGGATTTGAAATACCTCAACTAGAATTGCATTCTCCACTAGCTTTGTTTGTAGTGATGCTTCTAAGGCCCACCTGACTTCGCATTCCAGGATGTCTGGCTCTAGGTGAGTGACCACACCATCGTGATTATCTGGGTGGTGAAGATCTTTTTTTGTATAGTTCTTCTGTGTATTCTTGCCACCTCTTCTTAATATCTTCTGCTTCTGTTAGGTCCATACCAGTTCTGTCCTTTATTGTGCACATCTTTGCATGAAATGTTTCCTTGACATCTCGAATTTTTTTGAAGAGCCCTCTAGACTTCCACATTCCATTCTTTTCCTCTATTTCTTTGCAATGATCATGGAGGAAGGCTTTCTTATCTCGTCTTGCTATTCTTTGGAACTCTGCATTCAGAGTTTGGAAGGATCAGCTCTGTAGAATAAAATACGTGGAACGATGCAGTTAAGTATGTGAGTTTTGTTTTGGTTCTATTTCCGCGTGAGAGATTAGTCCCTGTTGGTTAGTCTTCCTCTGGATGTGACAGAGCCCATCTCTGGACTCTTGCAAAAACGAAGAGCTCTGACAGGAAACCACCTCACCCAGAGGACAGGCTGGAGAATCTGCGCGCAACGCCCCGGCCAACTCGGGAGGCGGGGCTACTCAAGCTAATAAAAATAAATGGAAAAAAAAACCTACAGGCTCAGAGAAAATACCAAGCTCAAATGATTCTACTGGTGAATTTATCATCCATTTAAAGAAGAAACAATATGAATCTTATGTACACTCTTTGAGAAAATAGAGGAGCAGAGAGAATATTTCCTAATTCATTTTAGGAGACCAGCATTACCTTGATACTAAAACCAGTAAAAGATATTACAAGCAAAGTACAGACAAATACCTTGAACATAGATGCAAAAATCCTAAACAAAATATGATTTCATATTTTGTATCCAGCAATAAATAATAAGGATAATTCAGTATAACTAACTAGGATTTACCCCCAGGAATACAAGATTGGTTTAACATTTGACAGTCAATATAATTCATCACAATAACAGAATAAAAGAAAAATCATATGATTATCTCAATAGATGTAGTAAAAGCACTTCACAAAATTTAACAAGCTTCTTTCACAAAAGAAAACAAGCTTCTTAACAAGCTTCAAACAAGCTTCTCAAAAGAGAAGCCCATGCACTGCAATGAGAGAAAGCCCATATGCAGTAACAAAGACCCAATGGGGCAAACATAATTTTTTTAAAAAGTTAAAAAAGACATAAAATATTTGGGGATAAATCTACAACATGGCCTCTACACTGAAAACATAAAAAACATTGCTGAGACAAATTAAGGAAGATCAAAATAAATGGAGAGAGAGGTCATGCCCAAAGACCTAATATTGTTAAAATTGCAGTTCTCCCCAAATTAATCTCCTTCAAGTGTTTCTATAATGTATACTGAAATTCAGAAGAACCTAGAACAGCAGATGGAAGACCAAAGTTGGAGAACTTACACTATGTAAATTTAAGACACTGTAAAAGCTACAGAAATCAAGGCACTGTGGTGCCATAACTGACATAAGGGGAAACAAACAGATCAATGGAACAGAATAATCCCACAGGCATAAGGTTACTGAGTTTTGACAAAAGCATCAAAGCAATCCTATGGGGAAAGAAAATATTTTCATCAAATGGTGCTGGAACAACTGGGTGTTTGTAAGGAAAAGAAATGAATGTTGACTTCTATCTCATACTACACACTAAAATAAGTCAGACGAATATAAATATCATGTGATATTACTTGCATGTGAAATTTAAAAAAATTATACAAATAAACTTATTTACAAAACAGAAATAGACTCACAAACTTCAAAAACAAACTTATGGTTACCAGAGAGGAAAGGCTGTTGTTTAGTCATTCCGTCGCATCTGACTCTTTTGCAACCCTATGGACTGTAGCCCGCCAGAAAGGAGGAGGGGATAAATTGGGAATTTGGGGTTATCAGATACACACTACTATATATAAAATAGATAAACAACAAGGACCTACTGTATAGCACAGGCAACTATTTAAATATCTTGTAATATCTTATAATGGAAAAGAATCTGAAAAAAAATATATACATATAACTGAATCGCTATGTTATACATCTGAAACACTATGTTATGAATCTGAAAAAAAAATACATATATACATAGAACTGAATCACTATGTTATACATCTGAAACACTGTAAATCAACTATACATCAATAAAATAAATAAAGCAACTAAAATTTAAAAATTCAAGATGGATCATAGATATAAACATAAACCTTGTATAAGAAAATTGAGAAGACCTCTGAAACCCTGAAGTAGGTAAAGAGCTGCTGGAACACAGAAAGCAGAAACAATGGAAAAAACCACTAGTCATACTTTATTAAAATTAAAAATTACTGCTCACTGAAACACACAATTAGGAAAACGAGCAGGGAAGCCACAGATCTGGAGAAAATATTTAATGACAAAGTATCTTTAAAATTTAATTAAAATTTATATCTGACATAATAGTATGTTGAGAATATAGAAAATCTGTAATAAGAAGAGAAACCAATAAAAAATGGGCAAAAGACTTAAACAAAAACTTTACAAAGGATAGCCATTAAGAACATGAAAAAGTGCTCAATATCATTAGTTATCAGGGAAATGCAAACTAAAACTACAATGTATAGGATTTCATTAAAGCCCATTTGACTGGCTAAATTAAAAACACTACCACCATCAGACGTTGAGAAGGTGTAGAACAACTGGAACTCTATACACTGCTGGTTCCTCACACTCTAGGTTTTGAGTCATAAAGGTGACATTTAAACTTCACCTCCCACTCTGTTCTATTCTTTAACTTGTCCGGGACCCCAGTAAGAAGAAGGGGTCCCCAACAACTCTCTCATCTCTCAACTGGTGACAATTCTCACACGGCTGCCTTGGGTGACACTGAGAATTAAGTGTGGCATTGCAGGTCCTGGGACATAATAGACAATCAATCATACATAATCTCCCTTCTCACTTTCCCGCTGTCTATGCTTAGAAAGTTCTATCCCCACTTCTTTTATGCCACACAACAGCCCATCTCTGCATGTCTCAGGCCCCAGAGATTTCCAGAATTATGAGAGCTTTGAAGATCAGCATCCTTCCGGCCTAGCTCTCTGGGGGTTGCTTTTCTCTTTGCTTTGATAAGACCAATAACCCCAGTTTGGAGTTCCTCCCCTGCCCTCTGTTGAAGGCATCTCTGTGTTCATCCTTCAAAATACCACATCTTTCTTTACACCAGGGCTTTCTTAGAAGCTTCTCAGCCTACACTGACTGCTCTCTTTTCTAGACAATTTGAACTGTACCAATGCCTTTGGTGCTCCCAGCTTATTGTCATTAAAAAAAAAACACAAAAAACCAAAACCTGCTTCTGGGGAATTCCCTGGTGGTATAGGAGTTAGGACTCTGTGCTTCCACTGCAGGAGGCATGGGTTTGATCCCTGGTTGGGAAACTAAGATCCCGAAAGCTGATTTACAATATTGTGTCAGTTTTAGGTGGGCAGCAAAGTGGTTCAGTTATACACATATCCATTCTTTTTCAGATTCTTTTCCCATTGAGGTTATCATAAAATATTGAGTAGAGTTACCTATGTCATACAGTAGGTCCTTGTTGATTATTTTATATGCAGTAGTGTATATATGTTAATCCCAAATTATGCCTAATTTATTCTTAATCCTAATTTACCCCTCCCCCTGACCTTTCCCCTTTGGTAACCATAAATTTGTTTTAGAAGTCTGTGAGTCCATTTTGTAAATAAATTATTTTTATTCATTTGTATCACCTTTTTTGGACTGTATATTATTTGAGTGCAGTACCTTGTAATTATTATGTAATACTTATTATATTACCTTGGAATTAGATTCTTGACAAATGAAATTCTACCTATAGACTCTCTTGTTATTAAATAACCATGTCAGGTCCTCCCGAAATAGGCCATGGGATGTTAAAGGGTGCTCCGTGAATAAAGATGGCATGGTCAATTAAATCTGGGGAATGCTAAACAAAAACAGACTTTCCAGCTGCAGGACTCATCAGAATCTTTAATATACTCCTGTGTTTTGTGAATATGGTGTGAAAAATGAGGATAGAATCTACATGCATGTGTGCATGCTAAGTCGCTTCAGTTATATCTTGACTCTTTGTGACCCTGTGATCTATAGACCATCAGGCTCCTCTGTCCATGGGCTTCTCTAGGCAAGAATACTGGCACAGGTAGTCATTCCCTTTTTCAGGGGATCTTGTTGACCCAGGGATTGGACCTGCATCCCTATGTCTCCTGCATCGGCAGGTGGGTTCTTTACCACTAGTGCCACCAGAGTCTACACAGTACTTTCCAAATTCAATCCTGGAAGACTTTCATCTTGGAGCATTGTGTAGTACAGGGTGTCCAAACTCTGGGCCTTCTCTGGTGGCTCAGACAATAAAGAATCTGCCTGCAATGTGGAAGACCCAGTTTCAATCCCTGGGGGGGAGAGATCCTCTGGAGAAGGGAATGGTTGGAATGGTTACCCACTCCAGTATTCTTGCCTGGAGAATTCCATGAACAGAGGAATCTGGCGAGCTACACTCTGTGGGGTCGCAAAGAGTCGGACACGACTGAAGCACTAAAGCCCTGACTTTGGGAAACCTACACCCTACTTTATCCTCAGTGCTGGGCTGTCCCTGGAAGTGAACAGGATTATGCTCTCTCCCTCCAATGAGACGCATTTTGGCATCTTGTAAGAGGAAGAGGGTTAGGGATCGTGCCTGCCATTTTCCAGTCCTTTTGGTCCCCCAGGCCTACTATGTAGGACTTTGCCTAGCAGAGTCCCCACTACTACCCCAACAGGCTTGCCTGCAAAGTTGTCCCCACATGCTGGGCAAGATGGGACCTGTGTGCCTGTTTTCCTTTAACAAGGCTCAGCCCTGGCCCAGGTTTCCTGAGGTGACTTAGTTTCTCTGCCTTGCTGCACTGTCCATACTGTGGAGAAGTCAGAATATAAGTCATATATTCACAGGATTCCTGGACGGCTAGGGACCCCAGCCAGCTTGGCCCACACTTCTTATCCCACAGACCTCATTTATAGACTCTTCCGTGGGCCTTGCCAATGCATCGTTTCCTTTCCATTGCCCCAGAGAGCCAATCCTGAAACCAGAAAGCAGCTTCGTATTTCATCTCCAGAGAGAGCACCTTTGTTCAGAGAAATGGACAAGTTTCCAGGCATCAGGACAGGCCCAGGTTATCAACGATACCTCTGCCCTGGCAAAGGTATGTTAGACCCCGCCTTCCAGGCACTCCTTAGCTACCCAAGAGGCCTGATAAGCATGGCACAAAGAGTAAGCATCTGCTAATCTCCACAAAGTGCTCAGTCAGTTCAGTTGCTCAGTCATGTCTGACTCGTTGAGACCCCATGGACTGCAGCATGCCAGGCTTCCCTGTCCATCACCATTTCCTGGAGCTTGCTCAAACTCATGTCCATCGAGTCGGTGATGCCTTCCAACCATCTCATCTTCTGTCATCCCCTTTTCTTCTTGCCTTCAATCTTTCCCAGCATCAGGGTCTTTTCCAGTGAGTCAGTTCTTCACATCAGGTAGCCAAAGTATTGGAGCTTCAGCTCCAGCATCAGTCCTTCCAATGAATAGTCAGGACTGGTCTCCTTTAGGATTGACTGGTTTGATCTCCTTGCAGTCCAAGGGACTCTCAAGAGCCTTCTCCAGCACCACAGGTCAAAAGCATCAATTCTTCGGTGCTTGACACACTGGAATAATCACAGGCTGGGAAGGTTTTGGAGGACAGCCAGCCAGGGGTTGGGGTGGCTGAAGAGCGGCTCATAGACAGAGCGGAGCTGGATGTAGAAGCACTGCTAGTTTTTTACTTTTTTGCCTGTGAAGGAGTCCAGAAATTCCGAGGGGACTCCAGAAGTTCAGTTTCTCTCCCTCTCTACATCACAGGTCCTGTGGTCAGTAGTACAACCTGCCCTGGTTCCATGGTGGAGGTTAGTCTTGGGACTATGACCTGGTAAGATTAGGGTCTGTGCTGGAACCTGGCCCTGGGGAGTTGGGTGCAAGTCAAGAGGTGGAGGTAAGTCTTCAGGCCCTAAAGTAGTAGTAATCGCTAAGCTGTTGTCATCATGTAGAGCCAAAAACCCTTGGAGGTGAGCTTCTCACCTTCTGGGGTCATCTTCAGGACAGGGTCGTCAAGTCACCCTGACTGGGAGGATTTTAAAATCCCTGATGGGTCAACTTCTGAGCAGTGAAGGTTAGGGGTGTGGTGTGCCACTAACCCAGGCAGGAAGATGCCACTCTCAAAGCCTGAAAGTGGGCTTTCAATCTCATGGGTCAAAAGGCAAGCGGCCGCAGAGGAAGGTGGGAGCCAGTGAGTCTGGGTCGGAAGGTTCAGGCTCACGGGGTTAGGGCTGAGGTGATCAGTGACACAGCGCCCTCTGGAGGTGAAGCTCCATGCTCTGCTCTAGTTGCTTCCATGGGTGGTAGAGCAAAGGTCCTTCACTCTGTGAAGGGGACAGATGAGCCCTGGGTGACTCTGTCTGGGGTCTAAGCTATGACAAATCTTAGCGATCAGATGTTGCTGGTTCCATGGACAAGAAGCCCAAGGGATGCTGGGTCGGGATCTGCCCAAGACCCCCCCTCACTGACCTGAAATACGCCTCCCTCCACCACCTCCTCTCTCCCCCTCTCCCCTGCCCCCTCCCACAAGACCTGCCAAAGTGACTAATTTTCATAACAGTGAAGATCTACCCATTCAAGGTGACTGATCTTCTTGTAGAAAAAGGGGGCTGACTCACCCTTCCTTTATATCACTAACTTATTTTAAGTTAGTGATGAAGAGTAGCAAACTAGGAGAATCTGTTATGTTGAAACAACTTAACGGTAGAGCATCTGGCTTCCTACAATGTGTGGCTTCTTGTCAACAACTCAGCTATCACCATGTTCTCCCATCTTTCATAACATTTCCAATAGGTATATACGCTTCTCTCATACATACACCACGATATATGCCCTGTTGTTTTTATTTAGACTGTTTCCAGATTTGCAATACGTGAACCGTGAACTTCCAGATGTTCAAGCTGGTTTTAGAAAAGGCAGAGGAACCAGAGATCAAACTGTCAACATCCGATGGATCATCGAAAAAGCAAGAGAGTTCCAGAAAAACATCTATTTCTGCTTTATTGACTATGCCAAAGCCTTTGACCGTGTGTATCACAGTAAACTGTGGGAAATTCTGAAAGAGATGGGACTACCCGACCACCTGACCTGCCTCTTGAGAAACCTATGTGCAGGTCAGGAAGCAACAGTTAGAACTGGACATGGAATAACAGATTGGTTCCAAATAGGGAAAGGAGTATGTCAAGGCCGCATATTGTCACCCTGCTCATTTAACTTATTTGCAGAGTACATCATGAGAAACACTGGGCTGGATGAAGCACAAAGCTGGAATCAAGATTGCTGGCAGAAGTATCAGTAACCTCAGATATGCAGATGACACCATCCTTATGGCACAAAGTGAAGAGGAACTAAACAGCCTCTTGATGAAAGTGAAAGAGGAGAGTGAAAAAGTTGGCTTAAAGCTCAACATTCAGAAAACTAAGATCATGGCATCTGGTCCCATCACTTCATGGGAAATAGATGGTGAAGCAGCAGAAACAGTGTCAGACTTTATTTTTTGGGGCTCCAAAATCACTGTAGATGGTGACTGCAGCCATGAAATTAAAAGACGCTTACTCTTTGGAAGGAAAGTTATGACCAACCTAGATAGCATGTTGAAAATCAGAGACAATGCTTTGTCAACTGAGGTCCGTCTAGTCAAGGCTATGGTTTTTCCAGTGGTCATGTATGGATGTGAGAGCTGGACTGTGAAGAAAGCTGAGCACCGAAAAATTGGTGCTTCTGAACTGTGGTGTTGGAGAAGACTCTTGAGAGTCCCTTGGACTGCAAGGAGATCCAACCAGTCCATCCTAAAGGAGGTCAGTCCTGGGTGTTCATTGGAAGGACTGAAGCTGAAGCTGAAACTCCAATACTTTGGCCACCTCCTGCGAAGAGCTGACTCATTGGAAAAGACCCTGATGCTGGGAGGGATTGCGGGCAGGAGGAGAAGGGGACGACAGAGGATGAGATGGCTGGATGGCATCACCGACTCGATGGGCATGAGTTTGAGTAAACTCCGGGAGTTGGTGATGGACAGGGAGGCCTGGCATGCTGCGATTCATGGGGTCACAAAGAGTCGGATACAACTGAGCGACTGAACTGAACTGAACTGAAACAGAGATGCTTTAAATCTCCGTGCACATGAGTCTTTGTAATAAGTATGAGATTTTTGGTGGGAAGCAGTGACAGATTTTATTTTCTTGGGCTCCAAAATCATTGCAGATGGTGACTACAGCCATGAAATTAAAAGATGCTTGCTCCTTGGAAAGAAAGCTATGACAAACCTAGACAGCATATTGAAAAGCAAAGACATCACTTTATTGACTAAGGTCCATATAGTCAAAGCTATGGTTTTTCCAGGAGTCATATATGGATGTGAGAGTTGGATCATAAAGAAGGCCGAGTGCCAAAGGATTGATGTCTTTGAATTGTGGTTCTGGAGAAGACTCGAGAGTCCCCTGGACTGCAAGGAGATCAAACCAGTCAATCCTAAAGGAAATCAGTCCTGAACATTCATTGGAAGGACTGATGTTGAAGTTGAAGCTCCCATACTTTGGCCACCTGATATGAAGAGCTGACTCACTGGAAAAGACTCTGATGTTGGGAAAGACTGAAGACAAAAGGAGAAGAGGGCAACAGAGGATGAGATGGCTAGAAAGCATCACCGATTCAATGGACATGAATCTGAGCAAACTCCGGGAGATAGTAAAGGACAGGGAATCCTGGTGTGCTACAGTCCATGGGGTTGCAAAGAGTTGGACATGACTTAGCAACTGAACGACAAGGATAGATAGTACTCTGGTATGTGAAACATAAGAGAGGTGGCAGGAGGAAAGGTGGAAAAAAGTATAAGGTAATTTTGGAGGATTCCTGAGTAACAAGAAATACCTGAATTTGGAGGGATATTAAATATGTTTAGCTGGCACAGGAGAGACACTGACCAATCAGAATCAAGGCCAGCAGTGAGAACAGAGCAGGATTCCCTCTGGGGCCAAGCATCAGCCTTTTGAATAATGGATTATAGAAAGTGGGGTTCCTGGGAGAAAGCCTGGGGTACCTGAGGCAACAGAGGGTGGTAGATGGCTGAGGAAAGTGGCTACTGAAGAACTGATAAGGAAGTATTTGGATATTTTAGTAACTTGGTTTAGCCATAACAGTGTGTGCTGCTGAATATCAACTCAGATATTCATGGCAGTACTTCATGTAGCTGTAGAATACCTTATGCCCTTTCAAAACTTTTCTCAGCTCATGTATCATGTGTGCTGGTGGTGACGGTGGAAGATAAATGTTTCTCAGCTTCCTTGTATTGTGTGTGGGGAAAGTAAGACACAGAGATGGATTTATAACTTCCTCTACAGCCTCAGAGTAGTTGCTCCTCACACTGGGAATATGCCATGAGCCTAGTGATGCTGACTGCTGTGAATAGAGACATATCCTGAAGACTTAATTTCACCAACAGACTTCTAGACACCGTTTTCAGAGTGACTGATAATATTTCTATGGCATCTGAGGGAAAGCACTATAAGGAAACTCTGTGACACTCCAGCCAGGGGCTTAGAGAACTGAATGTCTTTCACAGGAAAATAAGAAGCCTGAAATGTTATAGAAATGTTGTCCTGACTCACAAAGTCCTCATTTTCCAAACTCACATATGTCAACATAGTCAGATCTAGAGGGACTCCAAATGAGCTGAAATGTCTTTTTTTCCCCCCAAATGGTCAGTCCCATAGCCACCAAGAAGCCTTCACTTTCACATCTATGGTGTTTCCTTCTTACTGAGCGGGTAGCAGGAAAGGTGTCCATTTAAACATTCTGTGGGGCTCCTAAAGGGGCCGAGCTCTGAGATCTCTTGGTCCCAAGGGTCATGAGTCCCCTTTATGGTACAGTCCTTAACCCACCTTTGCCACATGGAGGGGAGGTGCTCAGGGGCCTAATCAGTCCATTGACAATGACGTGCAATGAAAGAACATAATATATTCTTAGTATTTTGTATAGACTTTTATATATTCAGTTCAGGGTAACACTTACAGTTACATGGCATCTAGTGACCTTATCCTCATGGACCCACTCCCTGAGGATCATTTCCACTTATATGAATGATGCCCTCATTCCCGGGTGGATCAAGTGACATGTGGAGTCAGTGCCCTTGTCAAAGTTAAAACTGGTACCTTCTTATGAATAGCCCATTGAAATGAGCTCAGAAATGCTTCCTCTTAAGGCCTTCACTCCAGAGCACTTTACTGATTAACGTTTATCGAGATATTTATGAAGCATCAATTTGGAGCCAGAGACTATCTCAGGTATGAACAAGGTAGAAACTTCTCCAGAAGACCTTATAGCACTGAACAAGATAGACTAGTAAATGAACATTTTAGCTAAAAGTGAGTTTCTCAGAAGTTAAACATGGAGCTACTCCATGATCCCCAAATTCTACACCGAGGTATCCATCCAACAGAAATGAAAACATCCCCACACAAAAATGTGCACAAGAATGTTCACAGCAGCATCACTTATAACAGCCAAAAGGGAGAAATAACTCCCATGTCCATCAACTGATGAGTGGATAAATAAAATGTGGTAAATCTATACAACAGGATTAAGGATTCAGCAATAAGAAGGAATGAAGTACTAACGCATGTTACAACCTAAATGAGCCTTGAACACAGTATTTAAAGTGAAAGAAGTCAGTCAGAAAAGGCCATGTAGGGGATGATTCCTTTTAGATGAAATATCCAGAATAGGCAAATCCAGAGTCAGAAAGCAGATTAGTGGTTGACCTAGAGGGGATGGAGAAAATAAATGGGGATTGACTGCTAATGGGTATAGAATTTCTTTTAGAGGGTGATGAAAGTGTTCTAAAATTGACTTAGAATATACTAAACCTTTATTCATAAAATTATTATTTTAGTTTAGTATATTCACAAAATTAGGATTTTGGGGGAAATGGGAAGAACACTGGATTCAGCATCAGAAGACCTGGTTTGGATCCACAAATCACTGGACTTGATTTGTCCAATGACACATTCTTCAAACTTTTTCTGTTTTCTCCATCTTACCAAATGATCTTAGCATCCTTTCACCCAGTTAGTCAAACTAAAAACTCACAAGCAACCTGAAAAGCACACCTCCCAATCTGTCACTTCCTGAGCTAATCAGTCATCCAGTCTTACTGATTCTATTCCTTTGATCTCTTAAAATATCTGTCCTCTCCATTGCTGAGCCTTCTGCCACTCGCTGACATCATCTCTCACCTGGACTACCGCAACAGCCTTCTCTAAGTCTCTCCACTTTAATCCCTCTCACCCTCCATGTCATGGGTGTGATCTTCCTAAAACAAAATCCTCGTGTCCCTTCCCTGCTCAAAACCATTCAATGGTCCACTATTGAGTCATGAGAACAAACACATATATAATCTGTGTGGGCCAGGCACTGTCCTAAGAACTGTGGATGCGTTATTGCCAACTCTCACATCAATCTATGTGCCAGAGCAGGGAATCAGGCAGAGAGAGGTAAAATCACCTGCCCAAGGCCATGCTGGGAATGAACTGGGGGACTGACCCTGGGACATGCGCTTACAGATGTCATGCTAGTCTCCCAAGGATGGAGGCCAGACCTCTTCCACCATGACCTAGGCCCTGGCTGTCCCTAGCTGTTCATGTGCTCTCCTGCTCTCCTATTACTCGCTGACTGAAGTTTCTCAAAAGGGCTTTACTTCTCTGGGCCCTTTGTCAGTACCTTCCATCTAAGTGGGCTCCGGAAGTCTTTCAAGCCTCATCTTAGTCATCATTGCCTTTCTAGTCTTCCTGACTCTCTCTACCCACCCCTACCCCATGATCCTTAAACATGAGGTCCTGAAGCTGTTTTCATATTGGGTAACATATGTACATATGTACATGTCTTTTTCTGTGCCAGGTCTTCACTGAGGCGTGTGGGGGTTTCTTTAGTTGCAGTGTATAGGTTCAGTAGTTGCAGCATGTAGGCTTAGTTGCCCCACGGCATGTGAGATCTTGGTTCCCCCATCAGGTACTGAACCGGCATCCCCTACACTGAAAGGCAGATTCTCAACCACTGGACCACCAGGGTTCTTATACATAAGTTTTTTCTAACAGCTTTTTTGAGATATTACTCACATACCATGCCATTCATCCATGTAAAGTGTACAACTCAATGGGTTTTCGCATATTCATAAAATTATAGTTGCACTAAGAACCATGCTTCTGCCTTGAGGTGGGTTGCCTGTTATACTCCTGGGGTATGATGTCACAAGGTCACCTCCGCAGCACAGCCAGGCGCGGTGAGCAGCCCCGGAGGCAGGGGAGCTGAAGGCAGAAAATGAAAGGGCACGGCAAGCATAGATGCCAGTGGCTCTAGAGTGAGAGAACGTTCTGGAGCAACTGAGATGTAACACTTGGAGGCCAGTTGTGACTAGATCATTCTGTAGAGCACAGCAGCATAGCCGACAAAAACCTCAGGCCACCAGCCTAGGTATGTAGGAAATGTAATCTTCTTCTTCCAGAATGAGCTTACATCCCACTCCAAGCCTCCATTCTCCATTCTAGACCTCCTGCCCTTTTCTCCCAGGATAGTCTAGAGAGGACTTCCTAGGGCTTGAGATTTCTCCCTAAGCCCTTCTGCGTGGCCAGTGAATGCACAGCATCTGATCTTGGGTGGAAGGTACTTAGGACACGTAGGGCAGATTTACTAAAAGCTGGTGAGTGTGAGACTAGCACAGGTGCCTGGCTTAGAGTAGGTGTTTGGTAAACATTCGTGCTTGACATGAATGGAGCTAAAAAAGCAGCAAGAACAACTAGGGTATCAAGGATGTCGATTGTATTTCACACACCCATTTTCTCATCTACGAGGCCCATCAACATCACTGTCTTGTGGCCCTTCCTTCCTTGAAGTGACAACCATTTAACCTGACAGATAAAACCTTGCAGATATGTTTTCATGGGCATTGCCCCTCTTGGAGTGACCGTGCAGAGCCCACCTGTGCCTGGTTAAGCAGGCCAGCCAGTGTCGAAGGGGAGCCCTCTGTGTGCTCCCAGACACCAAGAAAACAATTCATTCGTTTTGTTTGCTCTGCCTTGGCTATTTTTTGTTGTTGTTGTTGTTGCTATTAACGTTCTTTTCCTGCCAATGGTCCAAGTGGGATGCTACTACATATGTCTAATGAAATGGGAGCTTTGTGTGGGTGGGTCTAGTGATAGTCACCATTAGGACAATTCTAACCAATACCCAAAGGTGACTCTTTGGACAGTTCAGAATAAATGACAGTGTTAAGAATAGTGCTCCTCAGGGACTGGAGGCTGATGGCCTCAGAGGGCTTGGATTCCATCTGCATTCCCAATCCTGGGAATGTACTTTCTCACCTACACAGGGTGTGCCTTTGAGAAGTCCACCCACATTGCACTCCCCAACTCCTCCGCGGAAGGCTGACTGCCTCTTTTCCTTGAAGTCTTGAAAGGGGTCTGTGCTTCTCTTAAAAGTCAGCATCAGCTGGGGACATGTTAAGCTGGGGGCCACCAGGACAGCCCACATGTCCATGTGAGCGTCACCCTGGGGGGGGGGGCGGTCTTCCAGCTTTTACGGTCCCTCCTAGCCTGACAGCTGAATCAAATCCCCCCACTGAGCCTCCTTCCCTCCCTCCTGGATACTTCAGCTCCAGGACTAGAGCCCCCACCTCCTCTGAAGCAGATGCCAGGAGCCTTTGAAACTTGCCCTTGATCTTTGGAATCCTGACTCAGAGGCTGGGTGTTCCAGCAGCAACTGCTAGGGTGCAGATCTTGGAAAGGCCACTTCTGAATTGTCCCGGCTCGGGCCCCAGTGACAAGCTCTGCTTCTGTGAGGTTTGCAAGGTGCCAAAAACATCTCCAGTGCTCTGGTAGGAGCAGCCAATGGAAGCCACGGCTGGGACCCCTCCCACACCCCCTCAGTGGCATCCCTGCCTCCTGCCTCTCTCCCTCCCTCCCTCCTGGCCTGCCTGACACAGAAGTGAGGACCTGGCAACCTCAAGGTCTGCAGAATCCTCTTTGGTCCCCAGACAGCCTCAGCCTTTCCAAAGATGGCCTGGAGACAGCTGTTTCTGATCTGTCTTGCAGCCATTGCACTCCTGTCCAGTAAGTATGGGGAGGTTGCAGGATGGACCTGGTGTTAGGTGAGGCGATTTAGGTGGCCCAGGTAAACAGGGTGCCTCTTGTTAAGATGGCTGTACTTGTGTGTGCATGTGTCACATAATGCAGCACAGGGAAAAAGCTTGTCTGACAGTTTCCTGGGGAGACTGACGGCGGCTGGTACTTGTATTCAGGGCTCCAGGGCAAGTCACAGGGCCTGGGAAGGACCGCCCTGGCCTGTCTGGGGGTGAGGACTTCCCTTGGGGTGCTGCAGCCCTCACGCTGTGCTCTCGTCCCACAGTGCTGCGGGAGGGGGCCGCTGTGTCAGTGGGCATGAGGCAGGTGGCAGGACAAGAGGCACAGGATGGTGAGTACCGGGGCCGCCCGAGGGTGCGGGGTGGATGGGTTGGCTCCTGAGGTAGCCTTGGTGAGCCCGTGTGACCGGCCTCTCTCCTCGGGTTTCAGACGTGGAAGAGATTTTCATGCAGGAATCAGATGCCTTGAATTTCCTCAAGAAGCGCAGCAAGCGATCCCCTAGATCCCAAGACGAGGTCAATGGTAAGATGCTGCGGCCTGCCTTCTGCTCTTGCTCCTTCCTGTTCCTTCTCTCTCCCATAGTCAGCTGGGCTGCGGGGATGGCCAGGGACCGAGGACTCAACTCAGGTCCTCGGGTGTCAAAGTAACTGTAGCTCTGAATCAGAAGTTACACCATGTTTCTTTGACTGTAGGTCAGTCTTGATTGGCTATGCTGTCAGGGTAAGGAACAAAGAGGGACAGGGCCACATGAATGCACTGAAGCTGATGAACTGCACCTCAATTTCTGAAAGTTACAAATGTTAAGAGGGAGAACTTCCCTGGTGGTTCAGTGGTTAAGACTTTGCACTTTCACTGAGAGGACACGGGTCAATCTGCAGTTGGGGAACTAAGATCCCACATGCACGTGGAGCAGCCAAAAAACAAAAAAAAAGTTATGGGGGAAATCTATGTTCTGGTGGAGTGCGGACACAGCAGCTCAGCGTGTGCTTTCTGGATAATTTGTGGTGTACCTTTACAGGCAAGAAAGCAGGACTGCAGGCAGGAAGAGGCACGTGGGACAGGGAACTGGAAATGTGGGTTTGGTGACAGCTTTGCTGCTAAGTGGCCTTGACGACTTCCTCTCCCTGGGCTCAAGTTCCCTTATTTATAAGCCCCTTATTTAAAGAGCGGTGTTCAGCCAGCAGTGTTTTTAAGTCTTCACTTCCAATGCAGTTGGGAGACTTTTGAGCTTGGAAGGATGTTTCCTCAGCCTAAAGTTGGCCTTGGTATCCCCTGCCTGCAATGACCCTCATTTCCATGACCTGCCGACCCTTGAAAGCATTTGAGTTTTCTGTCCTTGAACTAGATTCTTCTAAGGACTCAGCTCTGACAGTCGCTGAGTCCAAGGCTTGAGTCGTCATTTCTGTGTGTCTGAATAAACTCTTTGTGCCTCTCAGCACACTCAGCAAGGTAACTCGCTCAGTGAAAATAACAGGACTGTTTTCAAATGATGGGCAAGAAGTGAGATGAAAATGCTTGGAGATAAAATTAGCTTTTATTTATTTATTTTTTAATTGGAGAAGTACAACCCACACTGGGAGTATCTCCAGGCCTCACACAATTTGGGATTTAAAGGTTAGCAAATGTCAAGAAACCCTGAAAAGACTGTGATGGAGCTTGGGCAGTTCTTGATGGAAATGAGAGAAGCAACCTTCTGGCAGGCTCCCAGTGGGGAATGGGTGTGAATTTAGGAGGCGAATAGTTTCCATCCTTTAAGGGGATTCAGAACGAGGTGCATGATTAAGCCAGAGATCTGTCACCCGGGTTGGAAGCTCAGGGTTTCAGGCATGGGTGTCCAGGACAACCTGGTGAACACCTCGGATGCACCTGAGTTCATCTGCTGTCACCCTGTCAGCTCTGGCACTGGGCAGGAGAACAATGCCCACTTATGTCTCAGGTTCAGTAAAGGAAGGCGACACTTTGATAAACAAACTTGGAAGCAAAAAACAGGCATCTCCTATCTCTAAGCTTCTGGGTAAAGATGCAGGTTACTTTACAGTGAAAGGAACTAATCAGAGGAAAGGCATGTTCCTGAGGAGGGATGTATCCTAGGTACACAGTCCATGGTATAAAAACAGCATCCAGCATCTTGTCTTATTCACTGCTGAGTCAGAGATCCAATTTGTGGCTCTCGTAGTTCCAAGATACTTCTTTTGATGAGGCTTTCACTGGAAAGCTCCATAGGCAGGAAGGCCACGAGTAGGGCAGGAGAGCTAGCAGTCCCTCAGAGTGCCTCACACAAGTATGGTGTGATTTCCTCATGTCACAGTGGGGAGACTGAGGTGCTGTTGAAAGAATTTCCTCCAGACAATCACAGTTCTCACACTGAAGAGGTCAATGTAAAGATGACAACACCATCCACCTTCAGGCCCTGTGGTGATTTCCACCATAGCAGCCACAATGTTGGGTGCAATTTATTTTCCTATCTTTTCCTTAAGCGGACTACAGACTTCTTAGGCAGAGGGACAGGATCTTTCTTACTTGCTTTTTTAATCCCAGTGCTTAGCATATATTCTGGCCATGACAGGTGCTCAAAGTTGCAGAATGGATATTCAAGTGTTAGTATAAAGTTGGATTATTCCCTCATGGAATCCATTATTTCTATCATCTGAGAGAACTAGTTTCTGGGAGGGCCAGGAAGCTTGGCTACACCACTCAATTTTATGACTAGAGCTAAATGGCTTCACCTTTTGGGGTCTCGGTCCTCTAAAGTCACAAAATGAGGTGGTTGGCTGGGATGCTCTCCTGGGTCCCTCAGGTTTTAAAGTCTATGTGAAGGGTGAACCACTGCAGTGAGGCCCCGCACTTCCCCCTCACAAACAGCCTCATCGGCACCTAAGTTTCTTATGCAGAATGACTGGTGCCCCCCTCAATGCATGTGGCTGCCCCTATTCTTGGGGGCAACTCTCGCCTTCCCCTCCCCCAGTGGAGAACAGGCAGAAGCTGCGGGCAGACGAGCTGCGCAGAGAGTATCATGAAGAGCAAAGGAACGAGTTTGAGAACTTCGTGGAGGAGCAAAACGACGGTAAGAGCTCATCAGCCGGTGACTTTTGGGAATTGGAAGCTTGTGGGAAAACCATGTGATCTGCCTATACTTTTCCTTAAATTTTATTTATTTATGTACCAAGTTTGCATTAGAGGAGGAAGATAAGAGCAGCTCTACTTTCAATTCATGTCTATGGGAGTCTCAAAAAAATAAAATAAAAAGGGGAGAAAGTCACAAAAGTAGCTACAGAACCTGAGAAGGCATGGAAGAGGCCAGAACACGGAGGGTACCCACTGGTTGGGGACTGTGGGGCTGGGGAGTTTTTGGTTGATGGTGTTTTCTCCTCCTACTTGGGAGTGCTCTGTCTCAGTACCTACACTTGTGCCATCATTCCCAGGGTTGGGTTGGGGGGATTTCAAGCTCACTTTCAAGTGGCTTGGATTTACATCAACGTCATGGCTCTAGAACTGCCCATCCTGGAAAACCTGGGACTTCACTTCCCTAGTCACTATTATCAGCATTTTGTGACTGGTGGAAGCAAACCCAACAAATGAACTCAGTTCTGTACCCTCCCCACTCCAACTTGAACATCTACAGCCCCCGGGATGGCTCCCCTCACTCAGAGCATTGGACCCCTGCAAGGTCCTATGTGGTTTGCAAACCCATCCAGTTGCTGTGAGTGTCTTATTTGGAAAGCCTTGGCCTTTGCCTGTGTCTCTCTCACTAGGCAGTCTGCACACCTCATCCCCACCCTCTGCTCCTGGGAGATGGCTCCAGCCTCGCCTTGGGAATGCTGGTTTCAGCAGGGCTTCTGGGTGTGGGCATGGGTGGATGGACACTCTACCTTCGAACCACAGCCTTCCACACTGAGGGGATTCGACTTTGTATTCATTGACTACTCTCACGTGTCACTCATGGCCAGAAACCCACAGAACATGTACAGGGTTCAGACCAGGCAGGCCAACGTGTGTGTTTATTACTTTTTTGCTCTTTCTTGAAACTTCAAGATTGAAATGCTTCTGAGTAAGTTCTTGGATGCAGATGAACATAGGCATTAAGACCCCAGTTAAGGTGACCTTTGTTAGAGAAAGTGTGATTTCATTTCTAAAGTCACCAACCTCCTCACTTGCTCGCTCTGGTGCATTTGAGAGGTGAGGTGCCCTTAGAGCATCTCTTAGTGGAAAGGACACCATCACCAGGTCCCAGAGGGCTGCAGGCCACACTGACTGTCTTGCAGGTGACACCTGCCTGAGCGCTGCAGACAGGTGTTGGGCAGGATCCTGGCAAATCGATCGTCCCAGAAAAAGCTAAGACTGTTGTAACTCGGAGGCAAATATTTCTGTTACAAATTTGTTTAACTTGGTAGACAGCTTGGGGCAAGGCATTTAAAAAATGAGAATGTGGCCTCTAAAATTCTTTCAGTGTTTTTTTTTAAACTCATAGTATCAATAACAGCACTTTATTTTGTGCATTTTTAAATGTTTCAGGTCGAAGTCCCTGGCCCCTGGATGGAAAATGTTCACTGTTTTCCTTCCACAATGAATCAGGATGAGGGGTGAGGCACCTGAGGGATGCTAGGTTCTCCAGCAAAGCTAGAGGAGACTGAAGCTTAGGCCTCGGGTGCTGCCCACAGATGAAAAGGCTGCAGGACACAGGCCTTTGGGGGATGTGGTGACAGCAGCTATTGTCATGGGTTGAGCACTTGTCCTGCCAGACTCTGTACTGAACTACATAATCCTATGGCCAGTTCTTTGGTCTTACAATTTCCAGTTTACAGTTTCAAAAACCCAGTCTTTGAAAGAATATGTGAATGTCCAAGGTGACATAGGTAGTAAGGAATTTAAACGCAGGGGTGTTTGACAGCGAAGCCCATGTTTTTGTAAACGAAGGATGATCAAATGCATCATAGAGCTTGCTATTAGCTTCTATTAACTTTCTATCTTCCCATCATTCTCCCCAAATACTCAAAAAAAAATTGTGGTAAAATATACAGAATATTAAATTTGTCACCTTCACTTATTTTTTTTAAAGTGTACAATTCAGTGGCGTTTAGTACATTCACAACCACCACCATTATTTATTTCCAAAACACTTTCATCACCTCAAATTTTGCACCCATCATGCATTAATTCCCCTATCCCCACAGCCTCTGGAAACCTCTAATATAATCTCTGTCCATACAAATTTGCCTATACTACATACTTCACAGAAGACAAATCACACAATATCTTTCTTTTTGTGTCTGGTGTGTTTCACCTAGCACGTTCCAAGGTTCATTCATGTTACAGCAGATATTAAAACCACATTCCTTTTCATGGCTGAATACACACAGACATATCTAGACATTACAGTCTATCTTCCCACATTTCATCTTTTTCACCTATTCCCACATGGTAATTCTGTTTAACTTTTTGAGGATGCTTTTTAAACACTGATGGCCTTGGGATGTCTGCTCATGGTTCAGTGGTACCTCACAGTGGCTAACAAGGACAGGGAAGTCCATGCAGTTGCAAAGAGTCCGACACAACTTACCAACTGAACAACAACAGTGGCTAACAGGCAGTCCTGAACTGGCATCAGAAGCCTAATTCCATAGCTTCACAAATGTGTTATTTGGATTCTTACCAGTTGAGCCACAACGGAAGCCCTATTCAGAAACACATCTCATCAAGGACAGAAAATTGAGATTTCTTACTCATTAAAAACTCCCTTCTGTTCTTTCTAGCTTTTTACTATGAAACATTTCAAAGATATGGAAAAATATGTATTATAACAAACCCTCATATAACCATCACCCAGAATCAGCAGTTATTAAGATTTCCCTGCACTTGCTTGGTCCAGCCCTTTTCCCAATTAGTTGTAACAACGTAACTTTATTCTTTTATTTTTTTTTAATTTTTTTTATTAGTTGGAGGCTAATTACTTTACAATATTGTAGTGGGTTTTGTCATACATTGACATGAATCAGCCATGGATTTACATGTGTTCCCCATCCCGATCCCCCCTCTCACCTCCCTCTCCGCCCGATCCCTCTGGGTCTTCCCAGTGCACCAGCCCCGAGCACTTGTCTCATGCATCCAACCTGGGCTGGTGATCTGTTTCACCCTAGATAATATACATGTTTCGATGCTGTTCTCTTGAAACATCCCACCCTCGCCTTCTCCCACAGAGTCCAAAAGTCTGTTCTGTACATCTGTGTCTCTTTTTCTGTTTTGCATATAGGGTTATCATTACCATCTTTCTAAATTCCATATATATGTGTTAGTATGCTGTAATGGTCTTTATCTTTCTGGCTTACTTCACTCTGTATAATGGGCTCCAGTTTCATCCATCTCATTAGAACTGATTCAAATGAATTCTTCTTAATGGCTGAGTAATATTCCATGGTGTATATGTACCACAGCTTCCTTATCCATTCGTCTGCTGATGGGCATCTAGGTTGCTTCCATGTCCTAGCTATGATAAACATGGTGTTGGGAAAACTGGTCAACCACTTGTAAAAGAATGAAACTAGAACACTTTCTAACACCATACACAAAAATAAACTCAAAATGGATTAAAGATCTAAATGTAAGACCAGAAACTATAATACTCCTAGAGGAGAACATAGGCAAAACACTCTCCGACATAAATCACAGCAGGATCCTCTATGACCCACATCCCAGAATATTAGAAACAAAAGCAAAAATAAACAAATGGGACCTAATGAAACTTAAAAGCTTTTGCACAACAAAGGAAACTATAAGCAAGGTGAAAAGATAGCCCTCAGATTGGGAGAAAATAATAGCAAACGAAGCAACAGACAAAGGATTAATCTCAAAAATATACAAGCAACTCCTCCAGCTCAACTCCAGAAAAATAAATGACCCAATCAAAAAATGGGCCAAAGAACTAAACAGACATTTCTCCAAGGAAGACATACAGATGGCTAAAAAACACGTAACTTTACTTTTAAAGCTAAGAAACAGAGGGAAAACCTCACTCATAAGCCCATCACTTGAAATTGACAGTGACTTCCTTTCATGAGTTTTTCAACAGTATGCTTTTGCAATCTATTTTTCTGCCGCTATGATTTTGTATTCTGTCTTAGTTGGTGAGTCTCTGGGCCAGTTTTTGCATGCGACTATCCCGAATTTGCTGGCTGAGCAGGAACGTGCAATGAACGGAATGTAGGATCCTGGTTTCTGCTCTCCTGGCAACTAGCACTAGGCCAGATCTGTAAAAGGGAGGCTTTAGATTCAGCATCCTTTTAGGCGTTTCCAGCTGAGACATTCTGTCTGTCACTCATGTACACAGGCACAATGGTTCATGTCACGGGGGTAGAGTGGATACTTTGGGGGGACTTGATGGCTGTGCCCAGATCCAAGCCCTCCATCCTCACATGAGGACTTCATCTCTTGTCCCCAGAACAGGAAGAGAGAAGCCGGGAGGCCATCGAGCAGTGGCGCCAATGGCATTACGATGGCCTATACCCATCCTATCTCTACAACCGCCACCACATCTGACCTCAGTTTGAGGGACACAGAAGATGGAGCCTGAGACATCCACCCACCCCCGGTAGTTGGGCACCTCTCCCGCACACAAACAGGCCCCTTCACAGGGCCTCAGTCGCCTAGGGCCTTCTGTTCTCACGGAAGGAAATGTCCAGGCTTGCGCTTCTTGGCAGATGATTTTCTGAGGTGAGCAAAGGCCTGTGGGGCCTCCTGGTGTCACTAGAGTTTCCCTGTTGCTTCCCCATTGCTCCCACAGAGACTCCTGGTCCACAGAAAAATGAGAAATCACAGTAAAGAAAAGATCATGTATCTGCTTACAGCTTATGAATAAAAACGCTGAATCCACACTGTATTGTCTTCTCGAATCTCATGCTGAGCGGTGCCAACTTGTCCCTCCCAAATGACAGTGGGGCTCACAGACTTTGGTGTCAGGAAGCTTGGACTCGGGAGCATGTCTCACTATTTCATCAGCCTGTCTCAGTAGTTATGTGACTGAAAGGGACCTGTAAATGCAACTGTTTGGGGAAAAACCATTCTCTGAGCCCAGGTGCTTCTCATGTCTCTGAAAAGTCTTAAGGTTCAATGGTGGTTTCTTAATGGCATTAATCAAAAGCCAGGGTTACAGTGAGGCCAGCTATAAACAAAAGTAGCCAGCAGATAAGGTTCAGTTGTAGTATTACTACTTTTTCTTCATAGTTTGTTAGAGCTTCCGTTAACAGCGTGCCAGAAACTGGGAGACTTAAAAACAGTGAACATTTATTCTCTCACAGTTCTGGAGGCTGGATGTCTGAAATCAAGGTGTTGGCAGGGCCACACTCCCTCCAAAGGCTCCAGGGGAGATCCTCCCTTGCCTCTTCTAATTTCTGGGGGCTCAGTTGTCCCCTGGCTTGTGGCAGCATCGCTCCAGTCACTCCTTGCACCGTCACGTGGCCTTTAGTCCCCATGTCTCTACACACTCCTCCCTGTGTCTATTATAAGGACACCAGTCATTAAGGGTGTCTACTACCTCAATAACTTAATTACATCTGTAAAGACCCTATTTCTAAATAAGGTCAATATTCACAGGTCTCGGGTTAGGTTTCTGTATATCTTTTCCTGGGAAACAACTCAGCCCATAGCAAGGCCCTCTCTTGTTCCAAGGGCTCTGCCTTCCTGCCACAGACTAAGCACGAGGTTACTTCCAGCCTTGCTCCCAATTGTCTTCAAGGATTCCACACTAAGAATGCAGAAAACTCAAGAACAATGTTAAGTGGGCACCTCTGCGGGATCAGAGGATCATCTTTCTTCTCAGAGATGAAGAAAAAACACCCACTCCTGGCCATCTCCCAGTCTCCTCCCCTGGGTCTTCTGCTTCCCCCTTGACTTGGGTCTCCAGCTGGTGAGTCCAACCTACTTTGGAAGTGGGTTTCCAGGGCAGTATAGGGCTACTTTTTTTTTTTTTTTGAGGAAAAGCCCTGGAGGTGGAGCAATTAGTTAGATCTAGACACTTTGCAATGAATACAAGGTAACTTTTTTAAAGACTAGGATAGAAGTCTTAAAAATACTCTAGTGATCAAGCAATTATGCACATTCCAAACTGCCTCATGTCATCATTTTATCTCCTCACACAAACTCCAAGCAGGAGCTGAACTAGCCTTGAGAAGGTAGGAAGGGTATTGGGCAAACTCTACCACTAAATGGTATTACCTGGGCAGGTGGAAGAGGGGAGCCACTCTCTTCTTAGGAGTCCTGAAATTCATTTTTGGGGCACAAGTGAAGACCCAACACAACAGAAGTCAAAGCTGTGCCCAATTTATTAAGACATGACACAATTGTGTTTACCTATCCACAGCTGAGGCTTACAGTATTTTGATTATGCTCTTTTGGGGATCACTGAGAAGTCTGCTCTAATGTTATGCAAGTCTTAGATTGTGTGTATGTAAACTGAACCTAAACTGAACCAAAAGGAAATCAGTGAAACCCAACCTGCTCAATCCACATATTCCCAATGGCCACCCACCTGCCTCTGGGCATGTTTTCAACAGACAGGCTCTTTAGGAAACCCCCTGCTTCCCACAGTGCTCACTGCAAGTACCAGGCACTTCAAATTAGAAGCTGAAAGCAGAGGAAAAAACTGGCAAGAAGCAAAAATTGCAGATGCTTCAGTACTTCATTAGTTTTTTATTATCTCACAAGACTGAAATTATTTGGAAAGAATGAGTATTTCTAAGTTTTCGAACATAAAGCTAAACAGACCAAAATGGAATTCTGCTGTCTGTCCTCCACCTCTGCAGGCTCTGGTTTACACTGGAGAATCAGTCAGCTTGAGGGGGGCAAGGGTCAGAGATGGTCCTGTCTGAACTACAGGGGAGACTCACTTGTGCATCCCACCTACTTCCTATTCCACCCTGCAAAGTAGCACAACAGGGAGGCTTGGCAAATGGGCAAGGTAGACCACCTGTGCTCTCCACGGCAAGGCACTCATGCACTCAGCACCACACAGATCAGAAATTCTTGCTAACAGGCATGCAGGAGCCACAATGCCTCTCCTCAGCTTGGTTACCCAGGAAAGGTGGGTTACCTGAGAGACGAGATTGTCATGGGGCAGGTGCAAGCTCTGCTGACAGCCAGCTCAGGTCCCGAGCCAGGGTTGCTGGCTGCTGGGCCTATGCTCTACCCACACAAAATGCCCTCTCGGTTGGCCAAAAGTCAGATGCAATGCCAGCAGATTCAGTCCTTGACCTTTAGGTTGGTAACCCCAAGTTACGAGGGTGTGTGTCTTCACATGCCCACATATGCTACAGAGAAAAGGCAAAGCACTGCTCTCTCAGCTCAGCCAGGGAACAAGAGGAGCCACAGACTGGCTCATATGGTGACACTCACTCAGCCACTGCCTTCTGGCAGGAGCCAGCAATCAGGTGCATGGCAGCCAATGAGATCTGACTCAAGGCCATACCCTGCAGCCACCTGGCTCAAAAACTGCTTCGTGCATAGGAGGGAATGCTGGAGTCATATAGATGTTAAATACCAAAAACAGTCTGGGTGAGTGGCCAGATCAAAATAACAAAATGGCCAGTCCTTGCCTCTTCAATGACTACGTTTGGCACGTTAACGCGAGATAAAGACCTCTGGCAGAAAAAATTCTATTACCTAGTTCTACCCCCACCCTTAACAAGGGCCCCATTGTATCTCAGGGTTTTAGAATTTCTTCACTCAAAGCCAACTGCAGCCATTTCTCGGGCAGGGAGAAGGATGCCAAAGCAAACAGGACTGGAATCTGGGCAGCAGAATTTCATAGGAATTACACTAATGGAGAATCCATATTTTCAGCAACTGGCCTTATCAAAAGGGTGGCCTGTGGGACACTCTTTTAACTAACTCTTCTCTGTTCTTTCCTTACTATTCCCTAGTCCTTCAGCGGTTCCAGGAAAGAGACTGAAAAACTTTCTTAAAGGATGAACTCATTGTCTTTTCACACAATTTTGTATGTTGACATTTTCTTCATCATCATCTCTCTTCTTTTAGAGTGCATGTGCTCCAAGGAGATTTTGCAACTCATTATCTTGTGCCTTTGTTTATTTAGATTTTTGGAAGGAAGTGGTAATCTTCCTGAGACCCAGAATGATTTTAAAAATTAACAACAACAACAACAACAACAACAAACACACACACACACACACACACAACCACCCCCCCCCCCCCGACAAAACCTGACATGTGCTTTTTATCAGTTTGATTTCATTGGGAAAATTCATTTCTAATTTCTTTTCAACCAATCCTTTGGCAAGATTTTCATAATTTAAGAGTTAAGGGATCTGTCCAAAAGCAAACTGGTTACGTATTAATAGTCTAGTTCACAACTAGATTTTTGGTATACTCTGTGATCTTACAATGTATGGGGCACTTTAAAAAAGTTCTGTCCACTTTCCATATTATTTTGATTTTTCAAATAGGAACCTATTTATACAAGGCCAATAGACAGATATGCTTTGTATTTCTGTATACTAGCATGTATGCAAAATAACTGGAATTTAAAATGGAAAAAACACCATTTATGACACCATAAAACTATTTAAAAATAGATATGTATACTGAAACCAGTAAACACTGCTGAGAAAATTAAAGAAGACTCAGATAAATGAAGAGACATATTCACACATGAAAAATCTTAAAATTATAGATTATACACAATCCTAATAAAATTTTGGGGTAGAAATTGATAAGCTGATTCACAAATTCACACCAAAATGCAAAGGACCTAGAATTGCCAAAACGAATTTTAAAAAGAATAAGTTGGAGGACTAATACTACCTGATTCCAACACTTACACAGCTACAGTAACTAAGACAGTGGTACTAGCATAAGGAATGACATGAAGATTAATTTAACAGAAATAAGTCCAGAAGTAGACCCGAATGGTCAACTGATTTTCTGACAAAGAAGTGAAAATAATACAATGAAAAAATTACAGCATCTTCACTGAGTGGTACTGTAACAATTGAATGTTCATTTGGAAAACAATGACCCATAATCCTTAACTCACAGCTTAAACAGAAATTAATGTGAAATGGATCATAGACCTAATGAAAAGTGAAAGTCACTCAGCTGTGTCCAACTCTTTGCGACCCCATGGACTATACAGTCCATGGAATTCTCCAGGCCAGGATATTGGAGTGGGTAGCCTTTCCCTTCTCCAGGGGATCTTCACAGCCCGGGGATCAAACTTAGGTATCCCACATTGTGGGTAGATTCTTTACCAGCTTAGCCACAAGGGAAGCCCAAGAATACTGGAGTGGGTAGCCTATCCTTTTCTCCAGCGGATCTTCCTGACCCAGGTATTGAACCGGGGTCTCCTGCATTGCAGGCGGATTCTTTACAAACTGAGCTATGAGAGAAGACCTTATAGTAAAGCTAAAACCAGGTAACACATATCTGCAAAAAGCACTTGCATCTAGAACACAGAAAGAATTTTCATCTTGACCTAGTAAGAAAGTAAACAGATACGTCACCAAAAAGATATACAAATGGCCAACTGCAAAGGAAAAGACGTCATGAGGGAAATGCAAATTAAAGCCACAATAAGATACACCCATCAGAATGGCTAAAATTGAAAAGGCTGACAATACCAAGTACTGGTGAGGATGTGGAGCAAATGGGACCCTCATGCATCATTAATAGGCATGTAAAATCATACTGCTTTGGAAAATATATTAGTGGTTTCTTATAGAGGTAAACATACACTTTCCAGAAATCCCACTCCTATTTACTGATACCTAAAAGAAACAAAAATATATCCACAGAAAGACTTGTATCTGAATATTGTTATTTATTCATAACAGCCCCAAATTAGAAACAATTCAATCCAAATTATCTATCAATAGGTGAATAATGACATACAGTAACATAATAAATGACATAAGTGACATATCCGTACTATGAAATATTAAACAGTAAAAAATGAACTATGGACACAGGCAACAACATGGCTTTATTTCAAAATACGCGATGTATAAGGGTGTGTTGTTTTGACTCCATTTATATGAAACTCTAGGAAACACAGACCTAAACAGCTCAGTGATGGATGTGACCAGGGCATGTGGCCTGACTAGGAAGTGGCAAAGGCAACATTTTGGGGTGATGACAATACCCTCTATCATGCCTTTGGTGGTGGTTATGTGGGTGAATAAATTTGCCAAAATTTACCAAACAATATACTTAATATGTGTGCTCTTTGCTGTGTGAAATTTAGCCCTTAATAAAGTTGACTTAAAAAAAACACCAATAGCGAAGTCTCTGCTTAAGCAACATTATCACAGACTTAGTTGCAATCCATGTTTCAAATCACTTAATTTTCTAATCTGCAAAATGAGAACAATTCTGGTCTGGCCCTGTTTTGGGAAATATTACACAGTTGTTCCTCATTATTTGTGGATTCTGTGTTTTTCCAAAATCACCTAATAACTAAATTTTACTTCTAATTCCAAAAACAGTACCTGTGGTGTTTTTTGTGTGGTCACTACGGACATGCACATGTGCAGACTAATAAGAAACTTGAGTTGCTCCTAGCTGAGGTCAAAGCAACATTTTTGCTAATTTCAGCTCTGATACTGTAAAAAAATGTCCTTTTCATGCCACGTTTGTCACACTCTTGTGCTTCTGATGTTGAAAATGGCTCCCAAGTGGAATGCTGAAGTATGATCTAGTGTTCCTGAGGGCAAGAAGGATGGGAGGCATGGATCATCCAGAGAAAACACATGTGCTGAGATCAGTTTCATTTGGTCAGGAGTCACAGGGCTGTTGACTGCGAGTTCCACGTTAATGAGTCAACAATATATATTAAATAAGGTGTCTTTAAACAAACATATATAATATAAAGTTATTTATTGGGCCAGTGAACAAAACGTGACTAGAGGCTCACAGAAACCTAACCTGTATTTCCTCTAGGAGCAGTGATTGTGTATCTGCTAGCTCAGTTGGTAGCTTCATGAAACAATTACTATGAATAACAAAACCCCACTGTATATATATTTCTAGTCTTTCTTTCCTTTTTCAGTGAAAAGGCTTTGAGTTTTCACCACCTCAGTTACCGCTGTCTGGCTTTTCTCCAAAACGCAAGTCAATTTTATTGGCTATGTGGCCGACTGTGTAGGACAAGGCAGGTCTCATCTCCATTTGATCTGGAGAGTTCAGCTGTGTGGCGATATTCTCGGCTCTCTTTAACTTTCGAAACTTCCACAGCTTTTTCACAAACTACTGTCAAGCTATGCCCACGGATTTCTTCCACCTTTTGTATCTGTTATTTTCTTTAGATACATCGTTCTTTCTTTCCTCAATACTGACAAATACAGAATTTCATTTTTGGAGCCCATCATCCTTCTTGTGAGTGGCATTGTTTCCAAATCTCTCCCCATGGCATCCGAAGTGTCTGCTTTACCTGTAAGAGCAGAGGCTGAGATGGGCTGCTATCAGTGACAACTCGGGCAAACAGATTTACACTCCTGAATTTAAAAAATTAATGTTGTCAGACACATTTAGTCTCTTATAAACATCTAGCTTTACTTCTATCATCAACTTTTACACAAAAACTCAACTCATGCAATCACTCCCTGTCAACTTTCCTATACATCAACTTGTAATGTTTTTACAAAACATTAAAAGTTGAAAACTAGGAAATTTTAAAAGCTGAAAATTCAATGTTTTCAGTTCTCTTTGGAGACAATTCCACAGTCCTCATTCAGAAGCTTCTTATTTGCTATTCCGGATCATTGTTACCTAAATTAGTTCTGTTTTCCTTCTGTTGTTCAGAAAGGGAAAGTAGTTTAACAAAACTCAAGAGAAAGATAATCTTCTTTAAAAAGCCACTTCCTTCCTCTAAACAAAAAAAGGCACAGGGAGTTCTCTGTGGCCTACTGTTAGGATTCTAGGCTTTCATTGTTGTGGCCTGGATTCAATCCCTGGTCAGAGCACTAAGATCTTGCAAATTGTGCATGCTCAAAACAAACAAACAAAATAAACCCCCCTCGCAAAAAAAGGCATAGAAAAAAATCTATTGTGAAGATAATACTGTGATCAACCATGGAGGACATGACCATTTTTGTGTGCTTAGACCACCATGTGCTTTCCCTGTTCTGATTATACAATAAGCCCAACACTGCTTTTTTTTTTCCCCTACACTGCTATTAACACACATTGGTAAAAAGGGTAGGAGGATTAAAGAATGGTCTTGTGATGAACCATAGTTTTAATGCAAATGAGTATGCAGCCCCTCCAGCCCACCTACCCCTCTCATCCCTGAAGTCTTCAGCCCCTCCAGCCCACCTACCCCTCTCATCCCTGAAGTCTAACAAAACACACACAAACAGCATCCCCAGTGGAAGCCCCCCAAAACCTAGAGTAACTGAGAAGTAACTCGATTATATTTTTAATTATTCAAAATTTAAAAGTCAAATTTAAAAACAGGGGCATCTACATTCAGCACACCCATCCACCTTTATAAGAATGTTACTGCACAACATATACAGAAGTGAATCTGAACTTTCACAACACCCTTGGTTCAAACAAGAACATGTTTCTTATACAGGGAGGGGTCTTCAAAGAGCAACCTGCAGCTCAGTGTCCAGGTGGCTGCTCAGGTGTGACCTACTTCAGACCCATACCTGTTTTAAGTTTATGGGACAAACATATCTACTTGAAATGAGCAATCAAAAATATGAGAATTTCAAGTGTTTTTGGTTATTTTTGAGATTTAAACATTTTCTCTGTTTAAAAAACAAAACAAAACAAAAATACATTCCTCCTGGAAAGTGAAATATTCCTAAGTGTGTGACCATAAGGGAACACAAGCTTCAGACAGAAACTTCTACACACAGAGCAGACTCTGATGGAATCTAAGGCATGTGAAATTTATTCCTGGCTCTTGAAAACCTGAATCAACTATCTCCCACAACCACGTCCTTTTAAGAGTTATGTTCCTACTATAATACCATCCTGGGAGAAATATTTCTAGCTAGAGTTTAAATCTCAAAATAATAATCCTACCAACTGACTCAATTGTTTCACGGTATTCACTTGGGTCAAATGGTGTTTGGAAACTCAGGTTGCCCAAGCAGAGGACTCTCCTAAATGGAGTAGCCTACATGCTTGACCTATCGGTTCAGTTCAGTGGCTCAGTAGAGTCTGACTCTTTGTGATCCCATGGACTGCAGCACGCCAGGCTTCCCTGTCCATCACCAACTTCCAGAGCCTACTCAAACTCATGTCCATTGTGTTAGTGATGCTGCCCAACCATCTCATCCTCTGTCGTCCCCTTCTCCTCCCGCCTTCAATCTTTCCCAGCATCAAGGTCTTTTCCAATGAGTTGGTTCTTTGCATCAGGTGGTCAAAGTATTGGAGCTTCAGCATCAGTCCTTCCAATGAATATTCAGGACTGATTTCCTTTAGGATGGACTGGTTGGCTCTCCTTGCTGTCCAAGGGACTCTCAAGAGTCTTTTCCAACACCACAGTTCAAAAGCACCAATTCTTCGGCACTCAGCTTTCTTTATAGACCAACTCTCACATCCACACACGACTACTGGAAAAACCATAGCCTTGACTAGATGGAACTTTGTAATGTCTTTTTTTTTTTGACTCTTTAAAGGAAGATTTTATTTTATTTATTTATTTATTTATTTATTATTAGTTGGAGGCTAATTTACAATATTGTAGTGGTTTTTGTCATACATTGACATGAATCAGCCATGGATATACATGTATTCCCCATCCCGATCCCCCCTCCCACGTCTCTCCTTTTTAATCTACTGTCTAGGGTGGTCACAGCTTTTCTTCCAAGGAGCAGTCATCTTTTAATTTCATGGCTGTAGTCACCATCTGCAGTGATTTTGGAACCCCCCAAAAATAAAGTCTGTCACTATTTCCATTGTTTCCCCATCTATTTGCCATGAAGTGATCGGACTGGATGCCATGATCTTAAGTTTTCTGAATGCTGAGCTTTAAGCCAACTTTTTCACTCTGCCCTTTCACTTTCATGAAGAGGCTCTTTAGTTCTTCTTCACTTTCTGCCATAATGGCGGTATCATCTGTGTATCTGAGTTTATTGATATTTCTCCTGTCAATCTTGAGTCCAGCTTGTGCTTCATCCAGCCCAGCATTTTACGTGATGTACTCTGCATATGAGTTAAAAAGCAGGGTAACAATATACAGCCTTGATGTACTCCTTTCCCTACTTGGAAACAGTTTGTTGTTCCACCTCCAGTTCTGACTGTTGCTTCTTGACCTGCATACAGATTTCTCAGGAGGCAGGTCAGGTGGCCTGGTATTCCTATCTCTTTAATTTCCCACAGGTTTCTGTGATCCACACAGTCAAAGGGTTTGGCATAGTCAATAAAGCAAAAGTAGATGTTTTTCTGGAACTCTCTTGCTTTTTCGATGATCCAGCAGATGTTGGCAATTTGATTTCTGGTTCCTTCTGCCTTTTCTAAATTCAGCTTGAACATCTGGAAGTTCATGGTTCATGTACTGTTAAAGCCTGGCTTCAGAATTTTAAGCATTACTTTGCTAGCATGTGAGATGAGTGCAATTGTGCAGTAGTTTGAGCATTCTTTGGCATTGTCTTTCTTTGAGACTGGAACAGAAACTGACCTCTTCCAGTCCTGTGGCCACTGCTTGAGTTTTCCAGATTTGTTGGCATATTGAGTGCAGCACTTTTACAGCACTGAACAATTCAGAAAACATTTATTAACTTCCTTGTATTCACAATTTTTAAAATCTCTCCATCCACCCAACATTCAATGAACACCAGTAGGGTAGCACTGGGCTTGGCACCTGGAAATTGAACCACACTAAAATATACAAGCTAGCAGCTTGTATATTTGTAGATAAATATATGATATTTATATCATATGATATAATATATTGTGGATAAACAAACCCACTACAATGCTCAGCAACGCTCAAAATATAGCACTAGACTGGAGGAAGGAACAATAACTGCCCCCAGGGATAATGGGTAGGTATCACAGAGAAAAAAAACTGGGGTTGCTTGTTTTTACCTTTCATCATGATATCTTACAACACATATGACAATACAGACATGAGCACCAGTCTCCATGTACCCATGACCTAGCTTAAATGATTAGGACCTCAGCCGCTTTTGGTTCACGGAAACCCTCATATGCTGCCACTCAACCCTTTGCTTTGCTCTGAAAGCCAGTCCTCAACATTTTTATCTGTGTTTGAAGACTGACCTGGAAATGATCTTCGATGAGTAACACTCACCTCCCCATCTGTTTTTCTGCTTGCGACCCTGCCAAAGTCATATACCCTAATTCCTGCTGGTGACACCAAAACCTGGGCTGGTTCAGGGCAGAGACCTAAGACGTACGGGCCCCTCTGAGCTGGGTGCAGGGCAAGACGGAACTGACCCAATGAAACCCCATCCTGCTCACTGGGAGTGCTGACTGCATTCTTCCAGCCTTCGGTGCTCTTAAAACTGCTGTTTCTTTAGAAGCTTAATGAGCACCTAATGTTTGTATACAATGTGTTACAGTCCACCTTGGACTTCCCTCATAGCTCAGTTGCTAAAGAATCTGCCTGCAATGCAGGAAACCCCGGTTTGATTCCTGGGTAGAGGGGATCTGCTGGAGAAGGGATAGGCTACCCACTCCAGTATTCTTGGGCTTCCCTTGTGGCTCAGTTGGTAAAGAATCTGCCTGCAATGCAGGAGACCTGGGTTTGATCCCTGGGTTGGGAAGATCCCCTGGAGAAGGGAAAGGCTACCCACTCCAGTATCCTGGCCTGGAGAATGCCATGGACTGTATAGTCCATGGGGTCACAAAGACTCGGATACGACTGAGCGACCTTCACTTCATAGTCCCCAGTCCCATGTGCCCTTTGCAACCTCAGACTGTATAGGTCTTGCCCTGGGGGCTAAGGTGCCCCAGAGTTGTGTCCTGTCACCACCTTGATCTTCCCTGGGTGGGGAGCCTGGTGCATCTGAATGTCTGGGCTATCTACCTCCCATCCCTTCAGAGTTTCCTCTCAACATCCATGCAGTTAGTTACCTAACCCACAGCATGACCCTGGACTCCCTCTCCAGCACAATCTGTCTGTTCCTTTGAGGCCATCCACCACTGTCTACCTCCATCATCACCCTTCTGTCCAGGTGCCCATAACATCTCAGGTCTCTGTGCTCTTACCTGGGAAGCTCCATCTCTCTCATTAATGATGAAAGTCACTCCTACTGTGCTCCGGCACACATGCACTATCTCACAAGAGTCCATGCCAGCAAGACATCATCACCTTTATTTTGCTGATGGGGAAACTGAGGATGGGCACCTCAGCCACAATCCCAGAACTACTGAGCTGAAGGGCCCAGACTTGAGCGAAACCACAAGTCCCAGCAATCCCTGATCTAAAATTCTTAGTGTGTCTAATAAGCAATATCTGCAAGTCGGAAACTCCACAGAATTCTCCTTATGGGATGTTTCTGTTTTCCAAATGGGCTTCATGGTTTCTCTAGTTTTACAATTGTTTTGGTTAGAGGTTTCAGTTTCTTTAAGCCATATTTAAACACAACCATATTTTAAAATGATGAAATTTTAGGTATTTCCATTACAGAGCTCCACAATAATGTAAGGGCACAAAGAGCCATATAGACATGAACTGAAATGCCACCTGGGTCAGTGACTTGATTTCAAAGAACAAAGTGGAGGTAACAGCAGAATCAACAGAAGGAACCTGGGTTTTAATATTAATATAGTGAGACTATATCAAGGGTGATGGTCATAATTTTCTAAATGGCAAAATGTTATATTTAGAGTTTTGAGAGCACATTTCAAGATCATTTAGTCCAACCTTCCTCATTTTACAGACGAGGAAACTGAAGCACAGAAGTTAGGCAGGTTACCTGAGCCAAATTCCTTCTTTTGCCTCTGGCTGTCCACATAAATACCAGAACCTTACTCTGATTAAGAAGTGACATCACATACTCTATAACCCAAGAGACAGAGAAACAGAACTCTTTATCTACCTTTTGGTATCTTGATTTTCCACTTAAAGGTCATGTTAAATTTGATGTTAAACCAACGCAAAGTTGTAGGCTTAACAGTATTCGACTGTGTCAGTCGGGAACATGGGCAATTCAGAGCCAAAACTTAATGCTTTTCCAGAACCATAAGAGGCAATGTAAGCTGTAGATACCTGTTTGAGGTCAGGGCTATTTAAGGCTATTCAGAAATTTGGCATGTTCTTCTCCTCTTGGTAACAAGGTTTCTCCTCCTATCTTTGGACCTGTATTTTCCTAGAAAAACAGAAACAGTTTAATAAGAAATGGGTCAACAGTATTTGCATGGGTCACTAAAATCTATCACCTTACAGATGACATACCTTTAACATTCCGTCCCGTTCCCATTTGAAGAGGCCACAGTTACTAAAACAGAAAAGATGGGATTGACTCAGTGATGAGGTTACAGGTCCACACACACAGAGATAACAGCGCTCCTTGACTTTTGAGATCCACCTCATTTAAGCCAAAGCTCACTAAGGTAAGGTTCATATTCCAGTTTACATTCTACTGCTACTGAAAATACACACACCAGTGATCTGAGCAATGGTTTGAAGTCTGTCAAAAGCCAGATACTTCAGAAAAGGAATATCAAATGGTAGGGCTGCATAGGGCTATGCACTCTACAGATGAGGAGAGTGAGCTTGGTTTCCAGTGAAGGTCACTGGGATGACCCTCAGATTGAGAAAGCCAGCCTACAGCAACAAGAAGCCCATGGCTTGTTCCTTTCTCCTTTTCTGGAACTCAACAGTTGTGGTAAGAGAGGGTTACTCTTCCTTCGGGTTTGAACAATGCTTCCCGGTTTTCAGTAGTAAGAACAGGGAAGACAGTGATATCTTGACTTTTCCACTGAAAGGTCACTGTTTAGTTTGGGGCCAAAGCAACACAACAGGAAGAAAATCTTTTCCTGGTCCACAGATTTTTCACTCTCTTTAGTCAAAGGGCCTAGAGATTCATTCTCATTGTTTACCATGGTAGTTGAGTCCAACCCTGAGAAGTCAGGGGGATACTACGGGGAAAGCTTATTTTCTAGCAATTTTACACTGAGGAGAGAGAAACAAATGAAATACAGTGAAGTCATGGGACTGTGGCTCCCAGGTGCCTTGGATCTGAGAGGGTCTTGGGCATAGGGCCACCCCACAGGCTCATCCTTTCTCCCCATCTTCCTTAGACACCACTCTGAGCATCAGCTGCAAAGGACTTAACCCGGAGCCTCTCCATCACCTTCCCCAGCTACAGACCTGTTCAGTATCTATTGAGAGAACTTTCACAGCCTACTACCAGATCAATGATGATACTACACACAGCTCACTGTCAGACAATTATAACATGTGGGCCAACTCCAGCCTGCCACAGTTTTCATGAATTTTTTTTGAACACAGCCATGTCTATATGACTATTACCTATGACCGGCACAACAACATGTTTGAGCAGTGGTGAAACAGACCACAGGGCTGGCAAAGCCTAATATAATTACCATTTAGCCTTTTACCGAAAAAGTTTGCCCATTTCTGCTCTAGATCAAGAATTGACAAGAGAGAGACCAGAGAAAGCACAAATTCTTAACAAAGTAACAGTGCCACCTGGGGGCTGAAAAGCATCATATTCTTTCATTTGAGTTGCACTTACTGCTTATCCTTAATGATCATATTTCTCTGATACTCTATTGTTTTACACAAGCTCTTGCTCTTACAATATTTTGGAGAGAAATCAGGTATCAATATATGAGTAACTACTTTAAACAATTCTAATCTCAATTGTTAAAAAAAAAATGCACAAACCAGCTCTGACAAGGGGATGAACCAGAATGGCGTTTGGGTTCCTCCACCCCCACCCTCATTCCAAATCAGCTGTGGAGAAACTTGATATGAGAGTGAAGTTTGGGCTCCAGGAAATAAACAACAACCCAAATGAAATAAGTGAACAACAACAAAAAGTAGTGAGGATATGCTGGTGAAACATTCTCAGGAAGACTAAAAGTGATAGCGAATCTGCCTCAAATTCCAAAGAATCAACATCATACAACCCACACCACCCAGGTTCCATTTAGTCAACAAACATTTCTGATAACCTAGTGTCAGGCACTATATTTAGTATTGGGGGTACAGTTGTGAAAGGGGAAGGATCCCTTCCCTCCAGGAGCAGCTGGGGAGACCCAGGAGCTGTAAGAAGGCACAGAACAAGGCTGATTCTCTCAGGGTCAAGGACAGTCTGAAGTTTCTAGGGAATAGCATTACCTGGGAATTGCAAAAAGGTTCAGGAAGCCTATGGGACCAAGAACCCCAGGAATTCTTATACCTGCAGTGCTTCTGGGGGAGTCTGTCAAGGGAGATGGTTCTGTTTCCACAGGGACACTTGAAAAACCTCTTCACACCGTCATGCCAGTGGTAGTCATGCTGCTCGCTGACGCAGGTCTCCAGAGGCTTGAAGTGGGTGTAGGCACACTGCACAGAACCAGCACAAAGATCTTGTCAAGAGGTCTGAAGGAGAGAGGAGCCAGCTGCCATGAACGCACCCTGTTCCTCAGAACTTCCGTTCTCTTGTCACTACCAGGCAGTGACTAGTGGAGTTACCATCTTTCAGGTGCAGTGATCCCTGTGATTTCTTGACATTCCCCCTATTAATACCATTTTTTCTCATGTTTGCCCCAACTTCAGGTGTAAAATTCACAGTAATCTTCTGTGACATCAAGACAATAGCTAGGGAGAAGAAGAAAAGGACTGGAAATTTCTAAGTAGCTTTAGTTGGGCTTCCCTGGTGGCTCAGAGGTTAAAGCGTCTGCCTGCAATGCGGGAGACCTGGGTTCAATCCCTGGTTTGGGAAGATCCCCTGGAGAAGGAAATGGCAACCCACTCCAGTATTCTTGCCTGGAGAATCCCATGGATGGAGGAGCCTGGTGGGCTACAGTCCACGGGGGTCGCAAAGAGTCGGACACGACTGAGCGACTTCACTTTAGTTGGTCTACCCTGTATTCACTCTAGTCCCTGATTATAAGACTACAGGTTATAGGCATGGGGCCTATTTGGGAAGGATTATGAGCTGCTTTTTCACTTTCTCTTACAAGGCCTCTGAAAAGGATTATAAGCTTATTACTACTCCTATTTCATAGGCAGTAAAACCAAGAAAGAGCTTAAGTAATTTAATTTTGATCCTTAAAAGGACTGAACAGAACAAGAAATGATAGGTGAAGGTTGATACAGAATCAGGACAGTGCTATGTAATTTCTCATAATCACTCTGAGTCTAGATGAACAACTTTTGGCCTTAGCAGCCTCAAAGAGGGCAGAGTACAGTGGTATGCCAATTGTGTTAGGCAAAATAATCCTCTCATGATACTCACACCCTATCCCCTGGAATTCACAAGTATGTTATGTTACTGGCAAAGGGGAATTCAGGTTGCAGATGGAATGAAGGTTGCTAATCAGTTGATTTTAAGACTGGGAAATTATCCTGGATTGTCCAGGTGGGCCCAAAGGATTCACAAGAGTCCTCAAGAGTGGGAGAGAGGAAAGGAGGTTGGAGCTGAGAGGACCCCACCTCCTACTGTTGGTTCTGATGATGGAGGAAGGGGCTATGAGTCAAGGTATGTAGGCAAGCTCTAGAAGCTGGAAAATGCAAGAACATGGATTCTCCCCTAGAGCTCTAGAAAGGAACGCACCCTATTGACACCTGGATTTCACCCCAGCAAAACCCATATAAAATTCTGACCTACAGAACTGTTAGATAATACATCTGTGCTGTTCTGAGCCCCCAGTTGGTGGTCATTTGTTAAGCAGCAACAGGAAAGGAATACACCAGCTATGTCCTAATATGGCCATCTTGGCAGAGGAAAAGCTGTCCTCTAAGGGAAAGGCTTTACTGATTCCCAAGGGTCTGCACTTTCTCAAAGGAGTAGTTGGTTCAGTGCTGCCCCCCAAATATAAAGGAGAATCTAAGGTTTTAAAAGTAAAGTCAGAGAAAGTTGTAAGCTAAGCCTCTTCTTCCTCTTACACATGCTCACAATGCTGATTAGTCATGCAGGTATATTCAAAAGGAATGGGAATGCCAGGAAACATGTACAGAAAGAACTTTTCTAGGTGACATTTACGTTAGGCCCTGAGCAGAAGGGAACAAAAGTGGTTGGTCACATCTGATGCCAAATCAAATTTTTCAATGAAGGCCCCAGGGACTGGGAACTAAGGATTGAGGACATGTTAAAACTTGAGAATGAGAAGGGTGGCTTCCCTGGTGGCTCAGTGGTAAAGAATCTACCTGCAAGAGATGGGTACAATCCCTGGGCCAGGAAGATCCCACATGCCACAGAGCCACTAAGTCCATGTGCCACAACTATTGAGCCTGTGCTCTAGAGCCCACAAGCGGCAGTTACTGAATCCCGTGCTCCCCAGAGCCTGTGTTCTGCAACAAGAGAAGCCACTGTAATGAGAAACCAAAGCTGTAACTAGAGAGCAGTGCTCCCAATGGCTGCAACTACAGAAAAGCCCACATAGCAACGAAGACCCAGCACAGCCAAAAACAAACAAAAAAACCTGAGGAGGAGAGATAACACTGGGGTCCTGCCTGATTAAATGACCCCAAACCCAGGCAGGGTTTAGGCCGTGGTCACAAAACATGGCCCCACACCCCACCGAGTCTCCACACCCTGCAAGGTTACAGAGCCCACAGACAGGCCATAGGGAGAGCTGTCTCCTGCACTCACCGTCTTGCATGTCACAACTCGACATTTTACTTCCCGGGTGTTTCTCATCTTTTCTTCCATTTGTTCTTTTTTCACCAGAGGCTCAAAATAGCGTTCCTGCAGCTCAGCCTCAGCCTGGAGTGACATGACACCCAGAAGACCTTGAACCAAATCTGATATAGACTTGTTTAATAATAATCAAATCAGACCTGAAGAAACAAGCTAACTGTATGAACGCATGGCTCAATGAACTGCAACCCAAAAGATGGTAAGTAGAAATAAGCCCTTAATGGACAAATAGAAGGCATGAAAGCATCTGGTGATGTGTAAGACACTAAATACAAATTCAAACTAATGACATGATTAGCAGTGTCACGACCTCAAGTGTGCCCCAGAAGGGAATTGCTTCCATTGTTCCAACACAGACTAGTTTATGGGAGGTGCTGGATGCCTCCCCAGTGATGGCACTCCATCTGTTTGACTCTATTCTTCAGACCAAGCACTCAGCAGGAGCAATCCCTGCTTGTCTGGAACAGTGTGCAGAAGGTGGGAGGGCAGAGAGCTATTCATGACAGAATGTGGTCACAGTTCAAGTCAGCACAGCTGAACAAGGCATAAAGTGCCAGGGAACTTGGCTCTATAGTCTTTCAGGGTCTGCTTGAGCTCCTCTCCTAAGTCTCGAGTCCAGTAGAAAAATATTTAATTGTCTCCTTAGTCCTTTATTAACCAAAAGAAAGGTAGATCATTTGGCATGTTGGCAGTAAATATGGGACATTTAAAAAATCTGCTGCAACACTTTTTTTGTTATCTCAGTGACCACTACCCCGGCTACTGACAGGGACCACAAACGCTATACCTTCTGCAGTGCACCCAACAGTACCTCATACATCAAAGGATGTTTTGAATGTCCTACAGGGCATCCACGTTGATGGAAAACCTATTGTAACTTTTGAACCTAATAGCTTTATTTATATACAACCCTACAATACTTGTGCATGGTTTTAATATACACTGACTGTTCCTAAAGTGCAACCGGACAAATCTTATGGTTACGGAGGGACAACTCTGCTTTGATATCTTGTACAACACAGTAACTTGATATTTTTATACAATATAAAGTTATTATAAAATATGGACTGAAACACTTTAATGCCAAAGTCAATTTAAATAATGTTGAATGATACTCTTCAAAGCAACAAAGGCAAAGCTAAAATCTATTAGCAATATTCCTGTTCTTCAAAATAAATTGAAACAAAGATACAACTAATGTCTCAGCTGAGGTTACAGGAACAAATTCTGGGTCCCATGACAGAACACCCGAGTCAGAGGATAGCTCTGTTACCTGTGACCTTCTGGGCTCTTTCTTACCTCTTTTAAGATCCCTGTGTGCCTCGATTTTGCTTTTAGAATTGTCTGAAATTCCTCAGATTCCAGGTAGGCAAGTTGTTCTCTCCTTTTTTTCTTGGCAGGCTCCAATTCATCCTCAGCTAGAGCAGAATGAAAGTGTGAGCTGTCAGAGGAACTGCAGAGAGTCAGAGTGCCTCACCAACTCAGCTTCCCCCAGCTCTGTGTTCCCCACCATAAGACCCTTCAAACTGAATTTATCTCCCCTGGTACCAACAAAGGGAGGCTCTTAGAAGAAGCGAATTGAGAAGTACAAGCTAGAATGGAGGGAGGGGATGGCAGGTTTGATCACTAAATTATAATCTCTTTTTCACCTTAAAATAAGGGCCAATTATGAAAAGAGGTAACAACAACAAAATTCCTATCTACAAATTGAGGCTAAAGTGACAACTGTCAGCTTCAGTTTTAAAAATTAAAACAGGGCAATTTAAAATAAAGTCTGCTCCTTTAAAGCAAAGTAAATCTTTATACTAACATATAGGTGCAAAGATCCAATGAGTAATCTCAAGATTTTAAATTGTACATAATTTCATTTTAATTCAATGTGATTATAAAAAACAATCAGTTCCAGCTGCAGAAATTTTACTGAGGTACTCTCCATATAGGAAAAGTGGAAAAAAAGTAATGCCTTTTGATGTCGAGGGCTTCCCTGATAGCTCAGTTGGTAAAGAATCTGCCTGCAATGTGGGAGACCCCAATTCGATTCCTGGGTCGGAAAGATCCGCTGGAGAAGGGATAGGCTACCCACTCCAGTATTGGGCTTCCCTTGTGGCTCAGCTGGTAGAGAATCTGCCTGCAATGTGGGAGACCTGGGTTCGATCCCTGGGTTGGAAAGATCCCCTAGAGAAGGGAAAGGCTACCACTCCAATATTCTGGCCTGGAGAATTCCCTGGACTGTATAGTCCATGGGGGCGCAAAGAGTAGGATGCGACTTTCACTTTCAGTCTTCAGGCTGATTGTGTTTTGCAACGTTTCCTCTATAAGTAGTGTCTCTTTCCCACTGGACAGCTTCCCATTTGCAGTACCTTGAGGAGAAAATGTGCTGTTCTTTTCTACACGTTCCTTCACTTCCAGGACATCCTGGGGTTCCTTTAGCTTCTTAATGCTATTTGGGTCTGTTTTTGTAAGAATCTGGCCTTTTGACCTTAATTTGGTTATAGCAGCTAACTAGGAAAACAGAAAAGAGAGGGAGATAAAAATCTAAATAAGATAGGTGTCTGTAGCTCTGTATCCCTTTCCAGTGATTAACCAGTGAATTCTGGCAGTTCTCAAACATACATTAGCAAAATCTATCTTCATTTTACTTAGCATTATTAACACAATCATTAAAACTTCAAAGAAGGAAAGACAGGTCTCTAAGTTAGCAAACCAAATCTTAGTTTATTTTTTAACTTCAGATAGTCTGTAAGCCTTTAGATCCATAAAGGAACCACATAAACATTTTAGAAGTTTGTTTCAGGACAGAAAAAAGATAGAATTCCAAGTCTGTCACTTACTAGTTTATAACCTGACTTAATTGTTCAGCTTCAGTTTCTACATTTGTAAAATGAAGATGACAGATAACAACCTTATCTTTTAGGGCTGCAGTTGTAAGGATAAAACGAGATAATGCAAGCCAAGCATGTACTTGTACACAGTAAATAGTATGTATGCACAAATCACAGACACAGAATAATAGTAACATAGGTATGTAACTGCTATTATTATTACTGAAGGTGGCTTGCCTTGCAGATAGCCTTTGCTCTTCATGTGATTCTAGCTGCTAACTAGGACAGAGAAGACAGGTTCAGGTCGGGGGCTCAGTGACTCAGGAAGAGGAGAGGTTCTGACCACCCCCAACTGCCACTTCAATCAGAGCAACTTAGCTTTTAGCTGTCTACAGCCTGGGCTTCTACATAAGATTTCTTCCATGTTATCTCCTCCAGTCTGATAAGAAATAATGTGGAGACAGTGGCTAGTTTTCTTGGATTAAATTAATGGCATTGTTGGTACAAATTATCATTTAAAATTCCTTTGACTCTAATTATCATGATCAATAAATAAGTATGAGGTAACTCTTTTCTGGTCATGGGTATATTAAGTTTGAAGCACCAGGTATGTCTCACAGAATACAAATCCAAGTGGTGAAAAAAACAGATGCCAGTTACCTTTTTGGCTTCTGCTAAGGCACTCAGTTTTGGTCTTGGTGGTGGTGACTCATCAAAAAAGAGGACATCATCTCCTTCTGAGATGCCTCTTCCAAGCTTGGGCATCTGTGCGGTTGGGGTTCCTTTCATCTTGGGGAATTCAGCCCCCGTTGGTGGAGATCGACAAGGGGGCTGCTGAGAAGAGGATGGCACAGCTGGGCTCTTGCTTTCACTGGAGCTTTGCAAAAAGCTTTATAAAGAAAAAGGCAGTCACAAAGTACGCACACAAGCACAAAACACACAGGCTGGGAGACCGCAGGCAGGCCACCAGCTGATTAAGTAGTCGTCAGTAAGATAATTTTCCATCCTTGGTTATTTAGATTAGCGCATAGTAAAAACAAAACTAGCCTCACTAATTCTTCATTTAGCTGATTTTTCACTCAATAAATGCAAATTGTTTCACCAATTTAGAACTGATTACTAATTTCATCAATTGGCTTTCTAAGTGGGGTCGGTATATGGAGCATCGTCAGCTCTGAAGGTGAGCTGTGGACTATATTCTGAGCCTTCTGGTTAGCTGAGATGCTTCAGGAACTCACTGAATCTGTGTATTTTGTTTATTCTACTAGGATGAGGTAACACACACGATATATTTGGAAGTCATAAAAGAAGGGCACTATTAATATAATTCACACTGATTATTTTATATATGGGCTTTTAGTTTTAAGATGATATTTTATTTTTCTAGTATAGTTGTTTTACAATGTTGTGTTAGTTTTTGCTGTATAATATATCTCCTCCACCTTGAATCTCCCTCTCATCCCTTCATATGTGGCTTCAAGGGCTATGTAAAAACAACAAAGGTCAGAAATCATTTGTCTAAACTTCTCATTGTAGAGATGAAGAAACTGAGGCCCAAGACCCCACTGCCCATTAAGTTACAGGCTGAGGTCCAGTACCAGGTAATCCTGAGCCAGTCTTCTTTTCACTACCATATTATCCCCACTCCTGCTAAGTTCCAGGCTGAGTTTGCAAACTGCCTACCAGATGCTGCCCAAAGATAAGTTATGTCTGGCTAGGAAAACTTTGAAAAACTTTAAACCACAATGCCTTTAAACTGACAGGTATTTTCCACTCCCCACAAGGGCCACATATGTCCATGTATCTACATATACATTCATGTCATCTGTAGGCCCCTGATGAATACCACTATAGATAGCCTACCAGGACCTCAAACTAACCTGCCTGAGGCCAAATCTGTTCCCCTATTTTTCCAAAGCATCTCTTCTTGACTTGTAATAGACCTTTCCCCTCCATGGAACCACATACTCTGTAAGAGCCCAAGTCTGGGACAGCAATGGTTCAACACTGGAGTAGGTGTGAGTTTAAACTTGGCTCCACCATCTACTAGCTCTCTGGTCTTCAGTTACATTAGTCACAAAACAAGGATAATAACATTTCACGGATTATGGTAAGGATCAATGTGATGTGTGTACAGTGTAAAGCATGGTGGTCAGTGCACACTGGGTGCCTGTAGACAGTAGCTTTTACTACCATTCAGATAACTTGAGTTCAAGAGTCTTTGATTCATTTACTTTCCATACCCATTTCCACTTGATTTTGCCTCTCAAATGACACTCCATTCTCGGTGTCTCAATTTTATCACTGACCTGAACAAATGCAGAAGCCATGCACTGGCTGAGACTGTAATTAAAAAACCTAACTGGCAAAACTGAGAAATGGGTAGCAAACTGGCCAAAGTCTACTTCCCTTTTTAACAAAACTGTCTTTGTATGTCATTACTTTCTCTTTCCTACAGTGACATTAATTACTATAGCCTATAGTATCTGGTCTCAGGATTCACTAGCATCAGTCAGAAATACTTATCTTTAAATGCTTTATAACTTTAAAAGTTATGCTAAAATTATTTTTTAAAAACTTTTAAAGTTGAAAAGGTGGCCAACCACCTCAAATCCAAAGTCACATTTCTGAAATCTATTAGGACAGCCTCAGAATTCATGAGATGAGCAATCTAAACAGGGAATATTAAACCTGTGACTCCTACCGTTTCTGTATCTCTTCTGATTTCTTTTTCCGCATCTCTAACATATGCTGCTTCTGTTGCTTCAAGAGGGCTGATGCTGAGATAGACTGGAAAGCAGGTTTCTGGCTCCCCACGATCCCTAAAACACAAGCCACAGGCTGAGGAAGTTCTGAGAGGGGGCAGGGTCTCAGGTGTGGATACTAGAGCAGGTGCAGGCTGACTCTACCTGATGACTTGGCTTTGGCTAAATGATGTTTCAGGTTTCTGGCTCCAGATGTAGGCAAGTCCATCAATTCCCTGAATTCCTCAGAACAAGACAAGCTCTTCTGGGGCATTCCTGAAATATATATCAGGTTTAGAGGATTCAAAATTCAGTCTATTTTCTGTCATGTGTCTTTTTCCTTTTTAAACTCTGCTTTATAATTTTTTCATTTGTAAATGAAGTAGATGGAATGTCAAGAGAAAAGAGAATCCTTAACCTCTAATATCAGACCAGTAGGACTGCAAAGGTAAGACAAATATCTTACTTTTAAAGCATGATTAAAATACTGTTATCTGAGGGGTCATTTCACACACTATTTCTCCATTATGCACTACAGGAAAGGGTCCACACTAGACTTTGACTGCTGTTATAAACAGAGCCCCCAGGACAGAGTGGAGGTGGCATTCTCTGACCTGGATCTGTTTTAGTGAAAGACAGGAAGTTGACAATAACTGATTCTAGTGCTATACTTAGACCCAGATACATTAAGATGTTTTAAAAACCTAAGACACAGCTAAGATTAATATGCTGTTGCTTAAGATGCTGCCAATGAAGCTTGGTTCTTTTAGTTTAGGCCACATCACTCAGTATAATTTAGAGTTAGGAACTAACTGTTTTCAATCCTGAAGATTACAAATTTAAGATGGAGAAAGAAACAAAGTTACCTAGTTTTTGTTGAGTTTCCTGAAGAATCAAGTCTGTGCCCTTAACCACCAGGTTAGTCAGAGTGGTTTGAATCTTCTTTTTAGGTGCAACAGCCGCTGCACTGAAAAGGAAAATGAAAACCACTGAAAGTCAATGCTCTATAAGGTAAAGAAGACAGAAAAGTAGTTGTTATAAAATGTCAATGTTTCTCAAAGCTCCTTTTAAGTAGACTATAGTTAATACCATGGTCCTACCCATAACTGGTGCGTGCATTATGTCACAGACCTAAGATAGGCAACCTACAAACTTGCTTGAAGGCCATTCTGGAAAAGTAAATTGGCAAAAGAAATAAAAATATGCGAACACTTTGATCAAGACTAGGACTTATCAAGAAGTCTAGGATTTATGTAAGACCTATGCAAAAATTTAGGATTTTAATGGAAGCTTTGTATTGTTAAAAGTTAGAAATACTAAAAATGTTTATCCATAGGGAATTATTTAAATTATCAGAGCCATGTAAAAGAATACTATGTAGCCACTAAAAATAATGCTGTTAAGTGAATATTCCACAAAGAAAAATTCATTATTTTCATGGGAAAGAAGAACATTGCAAATTATAGGCATACTATGACTTCATTTTATACTCTTAAAAATTTATACTTATGGAAAATGTCCCCCCCAAACCATATATACCAAAACTAAGTTATCTAGATGGTGGGATTATAAATGGTTTTTATTGTCTCCTTTTGGCTAAATTGTACATACGTTTAAAAAAAACATTATGTGTATTGCCTTTTGCAATTTGCTAAAATAGACATTATTTTAAATCTTAAAAATGTTCTTGATATTACAAAATAAGATTAAGTGAGAAGTGAGAGTCCTCTAGTCCAGTGTCTCTTGGATTGAAGACAAAATCTGTTTTATTCTTGGACCAACTGTAGCGCCCTTGAGCCAAATCCCTGCCTCAAATGTATTTTAGAGAGTCAGGTGACAGGCTATCAATCACCTACTCAGGGACTCTAGGGACAGGCTGAGATTCCCAGGGGTGCTGGCTTCAGCAGTATCCCCCTCCCCTGTGAGGTTTCTCTGCATACTCATTCACTAAGTCACTGTGGGTTCTCTGAGATCTACAACTTAACACTCACAGTCACGATGGAAATGATTTCAAGGATGTCAACACTATGATGAACACTTTCAGTGGCCAATCAGTCCTGACAAAGTTGGACTATTCACATTAGAAGCCAAGAGGAAGTGTGGGCTCCCCGTTAAAGACCAGGATAGCCCGACTCAGTTTCTCCTCCTTCTAAGTGTTTTCTTCTCTTCCCAGGAATGAAGTAACCTTGTTTTGGGTCTCTTCTCCTCTGCTACATTGTTTTAGGTAGCATGTTATAAAAGATAAAACCTGTACAAACCTTTGAGGACTGGGACAAAAATGTACAACCACTGTGTTTATTGTTTTTTCCTTTCCGGCCACACAGCACAGCATGCAGAACTTCCCCAATCAGGGATGCAACTCATGCCCCCTGCAGTGGAAGCATGGAGTCATAACTACTGAACCACCAGAGAAGTCCTGGGTTTACTCTTAAATGAAGACCTCAGCCCTCAAAGAAGCTCTGAGAATGTCTTACATTGAGGCTGCATATGAGGCTGAAGAAACACCTCCATAGTAAAAACCATCCTGACACAGCCGTTCTTTCAGGCTGATGCCTTTGCGAGCAAACTTCTTTGGAATGCGGCCTCCAGAGAAGGTGGACTGCAAGTCAGCTCGCCTGGCGCTAAGCCTCTTGTACTGGGCCTGGATGTGATACTGACAGTACTCACAGTCGTTCTGTGAAGAGAAAGAGCAGCTTTATCAACATTAGGGCAACAGGCTGGGGACAATGTTAATGGACACAACTCCTTTCTCCCAGCCTCAGAGAGCTATTCTGTGGGGGAAAACCCTCCTGGCTAACTTCTGAGATCATTCTCTATCCACAGCTAAGAAGCAACTTAGAAGTTCATCCTCTAGGTAAGGGGGTGGAGTGGGGGTGATAAATTGGAAGACTGGGATTCATACACACACACTATGATATATAAAATATATAACTAGTAAGGACCTACTCTATAGTACAGGGAACTCTATTCAGTACTCTGTAATGGCCTATATGGGAAAGGAATCTAAGAAAGAGTGGGTGTAAGTATATATATAACTAATTCACTTTGTTGTATACTAACATATGAAACTAACACAACATTATAAATCAACTAGACTCAATAAAAATTAAGAAAAAAAGTTAAGGGGACTAAACTCTGAACACACTATTCAGGTACAAGAAAAAGTGGTACTTTTCACTGCCTTTGTCCTCTTTCTACAATGGAAATAAAGTCTGTTTCCAGGATGAACCTTGAAAATACGCCAAATGAAAGAAGTCAGACACAAAGGTCCCATGTTGCATGATTCCTTTCATGGCATATATCCACAGAGATAGAAAACAGATTACAGGTCATCAGGGAAATGGTTACTTAATTGCTAGGGGGTGTTTTTCAATGGGGTGATGAAAAGATTTTGAAACCTGAAGCTGGTGGTTGCACAATAAAGTGAATACACTAAATATTACTGATGTAAATGGTTAACTATACATAATGTGAATTTTACCTCAACAGAATCAGTTTCCTTTCTGTCTCTCTGGTTGACTCTCAGATAAATGCTACTCTTACAGTGAAAGGAGCAAAGAGAAACTGTGAAGTATTGCTGAACTGGGTGAAATTTAAGAGATGCTGACCATGGAGGTTTAATGGTCCAGCTCTTGTGATCTGCCAGGTACACTTCCCCTGAGACCTCTTTCCAACTGTCTCCTTCCTCCCTATTTCCTGCTCACTAGTTCGTCTGTTAGACAGCTATGAGCTAAATAAAAAGAGATGAAACCAGAACCTATTATCCAGTCCTTTCAAAGAGCTCTAAGTACCACTTCACATCCACTTGGATGGCTGTACTCAAAGACAGACAGTAACAAAGTGTTAGAGAACTAGAACCCTCACACACTGCCAGGGAGACTGTAAAAGCCACCTGGGAAACCAGTTTGGTGGTTCCTCAAAAACCTAAATGCAGATCCAGCAATTCCACTCCAGGTGTATAGTTGAGGGAACTGAAATGGACATCCACATAAAAACCTGTATATGCATGTTGACAGCAGCATTATTCATAACAGTCAGATATGAAAACCACCTAAGTGTCTATCAACCAATGGATAAACAGTGTAGTCTATCCATACAATGGAGTAGTAATCAAATACCAAAAGGAATGAAGTGCTGATAAAAGGCTTTGTAGCATGAGCATAGCACAGATGAGTCTTAAACATTAAGTACAAAGAAGCTAGATACAAAAGGCTGTACATTATACAATTCCACTGTATGAAATGTCTAGAACAGGCAAATCTATAGACAGAAAGTAGATGAGTAGTTGCCAGGACTGGAGGAGAAGGGGAATGGAGAATTACTGTTAGTGGGTATGGGTTTTTAGAAGTGGACTGAAAATGTTCTGAAATTACCTGGTGGAGATGATTGCACAACCCTGTGAATACATTAAAAATCACTAGATTGTGCACTTCAAAACTGAATGGTCTGGTATGTGCATTCTATCTCAGTACAATGTTTATTTACTTTTCAAAAAAGAGAGTTCTAATAAAAGGTAGAATAGTTATGTACTGGCTAAAATAAGGTTGCAGTGTATTTCATCATTAGTGTTTGATCTTCAGCACTAGAAAGAATTGAGGGCAAATTAAACTTCTGTCTTTCTTATACTTCCCAACCAGCTGGTAATAAAAGATCAGTTTCCTAAGAGGTTAAATCCTTCCCCTGCCCTCAGCTTTTTAAACTGGCCACTATTAACCACACATTCTACTTTCTCACTTTGATGCTTCCTATTATGCAGGAAACTCAGTTCCAAATAGGTCATTACCGGTAAAGTGCCTAAAATTTATTCCTATTAGTTACTTTCTTTAGCAAAAACCACCCCAACAAAGCTGAAACCTACCAAATTCACAATTTGTGTACATGGTTCTCCATTCTTTTTCTTTGCTTTACAGGTTCCCAGGTCAAGAGCTTCCCCCATAATTAAGATCTTTTGAGGATGATCAATAGATAAGCATATCTGTAGAAAAAGAGGTAGTAGGAATTAAAAGTAAACAAAGGTATGGCCCCTCACCAGCCAAGAACGGATATAATAATGGTTGGCATGAGTTAGGCTTTTTATCCTTTTCATAAGTGCCCTGGGATTTGAAGCCAGTGCTCTGTAAAACAGTTGTAGAAATGGGAGAGACAGAAGACATTTAGTTCTCTGTTCCCTCCTGGTCTTTACTATCAGAATCCTAATGCTCAGCCTCGAGTGATGGAGTGGGTTCCCAGTTTTCCCAGCATTCTTTGCAGCTAGTGATTGTCATGTGACTCCACTCTGGCCAATGAGACTGAAGCAGGAGTCTGCAGGGAAGATAGCCAGGAAATCTGCTTTTCTATAAAAGCAGAGTAAAGAGGCTGGCTGACTTCCTGGCTTCAATGGAGATGTGATGGCTAGGGTTTCAAAGCCATCTTGTGACCAAGAGGGAAATCTGAGAAGACTCATGAACACCAGCCCTGGTATCAGGGAATTACTACACTGCCTATGTCTGGATTTTTTATTATCCAAGAAAAACAAAAACCTCAGTGTCTACCGTTACAAAGAACTGTAGCAAAGCTTTTCTGTTACTTGTGCCCAAACACCTTCCAAACCAATAAATGAAGATTTGTTGCTATTCTCTCAAGAAAGCAATGAATGCCAACAACTTTGTCGCTCACTCCTGATATAATAATAATGTGTCTATAACAGCAGCAGTAGCCGCTTGTTAACTCCTGTGGAGGAACTGTTAGTGTTCACACTGTACCTAGGTTTGCAATTTACTAGAGAATCAGTAGGTAGTAACCCAAACTCTAATGCTGCTTAAGACAGTGAAAAGTCATTTTGAAAATGAAAATTCGTAAGTTGCAGCTATGACTGTACTAACAAACAGAACAAACCCTCCTCAACTATAAACCCTTCCCTTCCTGATGCTATCAAGGATATTTATAGGAGATGGAAGGGAACCTGAGCCCAAGAACTGAAAAATAAATTCCAGGAAGCTTGGAACAAATTTGAAAAAATATAATGAAATAAGTTGTCATAAAATACTCTAGTGTAGTCTGAAATTCATAATACTGGAAGGTAAGAAACGAATGACAAATAAAAAGCCAGTAAAATGGGGTCAAAATAATACAAAAGCTTGACTTATTACCTGGAGGTAGACCAGCATAAAGGTTTTTGATAGAACTCAGCTAAGTTATAAAGACCACAAAAAAACCAAACCCACCCCTGGAAACAGTCTTACCTCCTCCGAACCATCCTTGGGCTTCATGGGGTTTGCATTGAGCAGCCCTATGACAGAACCCTGCTCAGTCTTCCAGAGTTCTCTGTGAACCTCTCCAAACAGGAACAGTGACACGCATCGTGTCAGGTCACGAAGATCATTCAGTCGCCAGATGCTAAATGTTTTCCCCTGGAGCAAATCATTTATGCTTATCTTTAATAAATCTTGAACAATGGGTTACAATGTCTTCATTTACAGTCCAAGTATTCTACTGTGGAAAATATCTAAGCATGACCCAGTCTGAATAGGTTATCATCAGAATGTCTGTTAATTATAAATTAATCCTTTCTCAAGGCTTTGGTATGCCTCTTCTCATTTTAGAAATGAAGGTGAAGAAAGGCAAGCCTCAGAAAGAAATAGCTTTCTTGTTAACTGTGTTTCTTCAAACTTGTTATTAGCAGACACAAACTATTACATAAAATCTTTAGACAATAAGGACTAGTACTGTAAAGCATAGGGAACTATATTCAATATTCTGTAATAAATCATAATGGAAAAGAACATGAAACATATCTACATAGGTATAACTGAATCACTTTGCTGTACACCTAAAACACAACACTGTAAACCAACTAACCTTCAATAAAAAATTTACTGATGTATATTTAATAAATATTATTATCATTGTTATTTTAATATTAATAAGGAAATTTCAGTTCAGTGCTTCTAAATCTTTCCTTAGCTTAGAAGAAAAACAGTGTCATTTAAAGAAAACTGGTTGTATTTAACTCTAAAATTTTGGAAATACTATGACATATCAAGAAACTCAAAATGCTAGCCACATATAATAGGAACAACTTCCATGTTTATAGATTTTTTTAAAAAAGCAATTCACACAATACTGAATCAAGCTACTTCACAGAGGCAGCCCAGAGTGGGTATGGCTACAGGTCCAGTATTATAATTATTCTTCTAAGGATTTATACAATGCCATTCTTAGAGAAGTTCAGATAAATTTCACACCGATTATTTCAATGTCATTATAGCCAGTGGTGATGCAATTATGAACTTAATCACATGAAAACCAGCCTTGTTCACAGTTACTGAGACAGAACAGGGATAGAGCAGGACTCAGAATCTGAAACTCAATCTCTGGTGTCAGAGCTCATAAAAAAATTTAAGGTTAGCCAAGATCAAAACTGGAGGATGAAATTAGTTTTGAACAAGATAATCTGCAGTATTTTAGAGACAGCCTTTCAGATAATCAAAAGACAATTCCTTCATTTTACAGATAAGGAAATGGCGGTCCTCAAAGAAAGAGTAAGGGCCACCTAATGCCACAAGTCTCCTGATAAATGGAGAATGAGGCTTAGAATCCAGCTTTTCTGACTTGGCCACAGAATAATTTTTGTTATACCTCAGTCAACTGTGATTTTAAAACTTATCAGACCTCTTGTAGTATTTGTCAAATAAAATGTACCATCCTGTACTGGCACAGGTCAGCAATATCAGGACTTCTGTGACTGACATCTTACATCTAGTAAGGCTCTCCAAATTGTCTTTGAGGACGTGCTCCCCTTCCACAAGGGGGATTATTCAGAGTCGTAGAGCATCCACAGGCATCACCAAACAACAAGTAAAATGAGTAAGAATGATGTGTACAATAAAAAGCTCAAGAAACCTGTCCAACAAGACCTTCTTTAGGTAGGGCCTTCCCCCTCTGGTACCAACCAGGTGATGGTGTGGCAATTTGAGAACTTACTGCAATGACTACAAACACGGATGGGCTCTGGGTAACAAATCAAGAACATGAATCTCTGCCAATCTGTGATGAAACAGCTGATTAATAAAATAGCTTACACTGTTAGAACTCTGTGGAGTGATTTTCTTCAATATAACCCCAAACGTCACCCAGTCTATTTCTTCCAGCTTCTCAATTGCCATCTTTTCCTTGAGCTGAGACAGTCTGATAAGTTTTCGGCCGATCATTTTCTTGTTCATTTCTGTGGAGGATACTCGAGGCTTTCTGTGTCAAGACACCAGCGATTGGTAGATTATTACTCTAAGAGATAACCTGGCACTGTAGCAAATTGGTTAGAAGAGATATTATGGACAGAAATCTCTAAAGCACCTGTTCTCAGGGAGGCTTAGTACAAAGCACATATTTTTTCAGCAGGTAAAATTTCCCTGGTGGTTCGGTGGTTAAGACTTTGTGTTTCCACTGCAGGAGGCACGAGTTTCACCCTTATTGGGAACTAAGACCCCCATGCTACACAGTACGGCCCCTTCCTCAAAAGGAGATAATTTTAAAGACCAGGTTTGCTTTTTCACGGATATAGAACTGGGACTTATGTAGAAAGTAAAGATCACAAATTATTTCAGTTCTTATGAAAGCTAATATAATATTATTTTAAAAAATAATCTCTCAATTTTAATACAAAATCATGAATTGCTTAGGTAAATTAAGATATTTCAATTTCATCAATTCTGTGAGAATTTCATCAGTTCCACTATTTCTAATTAGATTTTTTAAAAGCCAACCTTTTCACATAATTAAAAAAATTGACTCAAGCTTCAATTAATATACTCTTGTTTCTAATGACTGGTTAAAACTCATAAATTTGCAAATTGTTTGTCTCTAGTTGAACATTAAAATCTGTTTCATGTTGGATCATATAACATATTCTAGGACGAGAGAAAGCAGTCAAGAGAAAACAAGCTTTTTGACTCTTTCAGAAGTTTTCTAGAACAGAAACTCCAAGGGCTAACTCAACAATAAAAAATATTCAGGAGGGAAACACTGACATAAGTGGAAAATCCTTTCCTTGTTTGATTTCTGAGTTAACAGGTTACTATGAAGCTATGATCCTACAGAGCATCTTCAGGTTCTGAGGTTTAGGTAGAACAATCATGAGAGAGACTCAAACATCTCTGCAACCCCCCAAATTTGTAGGCCCCACAGAAGCTTTGGCTTCTAGTTTCAACTTCATCTACTTCCATTTAATTCAAACGTATAGCAATACTTGCATCAACAACACCTTTATTATCTCCAGGGTGTTTCCACTGGGAAAGGCAGTATTATCTCAGGAGGGCCACATTTACATTGAAAAAGCAGCCTAAAGTTCCCTCAGTGAGTTTTTACTATATTCCATTCCTCAGACTGTGTCTCAAATGTAATTAAAATATTGATCCCCCCCCAATTTTGAAGAGTATGGAGTTATTACAATAAACTTCTACTGCATGTCAGTAGTCACTTATTCTTCCGTTGCTCAATAACATACAATTTAAAAGCTTAGCAGTTTTAGTTTAGGTTGACAAGGTTCAGGTGTTCTAGAGCGGTTGCCCTTGGCTACTCAGACAGTATTAAAGGCAATCTGGTTTCAGTAAGGATGTTCTCTCTGCCCAGGGCTTCAAGAGCAGTCATAACAGAGGTGCAAAGCAGTAGACACAGAAGATTTAGAAGTCCAGGTTTTCCCTGAACTGATCCTGGGATGTATTTCTATTTTTATTTTTTACAAATTGGAGGATAATTACTTTACAATGTTGTGTTAGTTTCTGCTATACAATGTGAATCAGCTCTAAGTGTATATATACATCCTTTCTTTCGAGCCTCTCTCCCACTCCCCATTATATTTTGCCTGAATACCTTAATTTCTCCACATAACAATACAAAAGAGCAGACTTATTTCTAGTAACATTAATTATAAGATACTACTATCCTAGTTAAACTGTATATTCCTTTAGGTATTTAAGAATAGTCTCTACCACTGTTCCTACTAGTTTCTGGTTAAATACAGTACTTATTATTTATTGATTTCACTTTTAAGAACATGTATCTTTTATTCTCTACACAAACAAGAGAAAACCTTCCTTATTCACATGTAAACACACTGAGTCAAACAGTGCCAAAGGCCTCGTATGGTCAAGTACAAGAGCTATACGTTTCATGTGACTCAGTGGTACGAACACACTAACTCTGGAAGGCTCAGTCCCTAGGAAGGAGGAAGAGGCATCTTGTGGGGCCTACGAGCAGAGTGAAAGAGAGGGCTGTCAAAATTACTGACCTGAGCCTCAGGCCAGAGAAGGCTTCCACGGAGACTTCCTGAGCCATTTCCCCAGAGCTCCTGGGTGTCCCTGCGCTCTGATCCCTAGTCATCCCGCCAGGCTTGTTCCCAGGAGTTGTTCGGAGTGGTTGGGAGAGTATACTTCTCATCTTCAAAGATGAACACTGGGGCTCTAGAAAATATAAAAATTAAAAAGAAAAACCACACTGATAATTAAACATTTTTTATTGGAATTGTTTCTTTTTTAATCAACACATGTCAAATCTTGAGAGAGTAACAGAAGCCCACAGGATCATTTCTGTACTACCCTCAAACTTCTGCGGTGTAGTCCAGAACTTCCTGTGTATGGAAATGTTTTATACCACTGTTGTCCATGTAGTGGCCACTGGCAGACACTGACCACCTGAAACTGACCAGTGTCTCTAAGGAAATTAATGCCTAATTTGTAAGCTAATTAGCTACCAGTGGCTAGTGGCTGCATCAGTTCTACTCTAAAATAGTTTCTCTGTGCAATTTCTTGAATATTCACCATATATAGAGCACTGTGGTAGATTTCATAAGGGAGTAAGAGCCCTCCTTCTGAAATCAGTAATTAGTGGAGATTTGTGCACAGGTCAAATTCTACCTGAAAGACATCCAAAGTTAGCTTCCCTTTGTTTTCTTGTTTCATTTCAATTCATTTCATTTTACTTGTGTGTGTGTGTGTGTGGGGAGGGGTGGCAGGAGTGTTAAGGGACCCAGGATATTCAGATATGGTTCTTCTCATATTTTATAAGCATTTGATAATGTTCCTGAGGGTCAGAAAGCTTGGGTAGTCTCCTTAATAAGTATAACTCTCTCTCAAATAAGATTGGTGTTTACTTTCAAAGTGACTTTGGATCACTGCTCCCAAGGCAGGGGCCAGGGTAACGCTAGACTTTTTAGAATCGTGAGAAACCATGCCCTTATCTCAACACCTCAAAATTCAACTTTGGACACTGCCTAATAAAATACCTTAGTAATATCAGAGGTCCTAAGGGAATAAACACTATTAGTAAGTGGATACATGGACTATACCAACTGTTGTCAAATAAATATGAACACACAGATGCTACAGACATTCTGTATTGCTGTGTCATATGCCAATGATAGTCAAAAAGGGCCTTTTTGAACATGTGTGATCAATAAAGTGCTGCTTACTCTAAGCCAAGTTATCTCCAGGTCATTTTCTTTTAGATCTTCCTAAGAGTAATTGCTTTAGGCAAAAAGATAGTACAACAAAACCAATACACAGAGCTTATAAATCCTTTACATTTTGTGTGTATATATGTATGTGCTGAAATAGGATTTTATTTGAGTACCCCTCTATCTTCCCAGCAAAGACGACTTTTCATAAGAATGAACCCTCTGGTTTCAAATAAAACTTGACCATTTTATTAAAGAGATCACTGTGCCTCAGTCTCACAGCCTGAAGAGTAAATCTCTAGCTTTTAGCATAAGAACTCAACCCAGTGGTTATATTTCACTATAATTCAACTACAGGACTATAGAACCAAAAAAATATTAAATCCACTAAGCATTTAAATACTTATTCTCTACCCAAGTATTTTCTAAGCACTTTGAGATGTACACAAAGATTATGAAATATAGAATGTGGTCCCCATTTCCAGGAAACTTACTTTTCTCAGTGGGCAGGTAAGACAGACCAACACACATACCCATACATAACAGTGCCAAAATACACTGTAAACAGAGCCCAGGCAGTGAGAAGCTAGGGGCCATGAGTACTACACCTGCAGATGAGACCTTTGGTGTCCGAGCCACTCGCTTGGGTTTTGGTAGAGTAGGGATGTCAAGCTCCGCAGCAAAGCACAATGACTCCTGAATTTTCTGAACATTCTTCTCCTTAAGAGGGGGACGTGGAGACTTTTCTACTTGATTAAAAGAAATTAGTAAAGAAAATTGAGAAAGGGGTTCAAAAACTGTTTTACCAGGAGTTGGATGCAGAAGTAATGTTATGATTTCTTTGTAACAGAAATGCATACTATCCCGAGAATTAGTTTGATTACCTGGGGTTTTACGTGAAAGAGTTGGACTTGCAGGCTGTTTAATTGTCGCTAGTTTCAGCTGTTCTTGTAAGGACTTCATTTGCTCTTGCAACTTACTTAATTCATCTAGGGGAAAAAATATACTGATTTAAAAACCAGACCAGATGAAATATCATACATAATGAAAGTGCTGAAATGATTTTTAATGTCTATCCATCACCTCCAAAACTTGAGACCCACAACAGAATCACAGAGAACTCACAATTAACTTTTGCACTTTAAATAGTTCCCCTTTAGAGAAGTAAACATGGTATTTCCAGTAAACAAATCTCTAATACCAAAGCTGATAATGAATTTGCACTGCTGACAGTTAGATACATGTCCATGGTTGACAAGTTCTTAAGAGTCAAGACATGATTATGGCCCCTAAGCAAGGATGACATGCAAATTTGTGAAGCTTTCCATATTTAAACCACAAAACAAATAAGATACAGGGATATAATGTACAGCACAGAGAATAAGCCAATATTCAGTAATAACTTTAAATGGAGTATAATCTATAAAAATATCAAATCATTATGCTATACACCTCAAACTAATAAAACTGTAAATGAACTATATTTCAATTAAAAATACATATGTAAGTTAAAAAAATACATATCAGAGAGATGTCAGGAATAAGAAAATGGCACTCCTCCCTGCAGAAGGAAATGGCAACCTACTTCAATATTTCTGCCTGGGAAATCCCATGGACACAGGAGCCTGGTGGGCTATAGTCCACGGGATCTCAAAAGAGTTGGACACTATAGCAACCAAACAACAACTTCATAAAACTTACTAATATGTATAAACATTTTCTAGTTGATGTTTATAAGTATCTGGATCTTCTGTTGGGATTAAAATAGAAATTCTGTAGCCAAAAATCTACCTGGAATCCTAATCATACAGATTAGCATGAATGACCTGGGAGAAGTCACTTACATGCTCCAATGCTCCTGAAACAATGAACTAAAAAACTTGCCATACTGCTTTTTTGTGAGATGATAAAAACAGGAAAAAAAATCTGCAACACTAACAAAAAACAAAAAACAAAAAACAAAAAAAAAAAGGAAAGAAAGAAAAAGCCACTCCTAGATGGATCTGTTCAGAAATGGTCTTCTGCTCAAACAGAATATGTAGTGGCTTTGCAGTCTTGTCCCTTGGCTCCCTTTGCTAAACCCCAAAGTATTATTTTTCTGTAATAAGTGTGAGAAATGTTAGAACCATTTTGCAAAGGCTCAATTATAGCTGGCTGACCCTGATATCAGGGGGACTGCTGTGCCCTCAAATGTTGGCTTTAAATGCTTGCTCCACTAACTTCTACAATTTTTTTTTGCAAAGTCATTTATCTCTACCCCTGACTCAGCAGCTATTTTGAAGAAAGCTGTCAGATGGGTAGTCTTCATCTGGTCTATCATAAAGAAATTAGAGAAAGCAAGTGGTTAGGGCACCTTGCAACTCCTGATTAGTTTTCCCTTGACTGGGAGCAGGAGCAGGGATGACCCTCTCTTTGGTTGATTGTGATGTAGGAGCTTCTTCCTCGTCTGTTAAATCTCCCATGTCTCCAAAGAGAGTGGCCAAATTCTCCTTTTGGTTTTCAGCCTTTTCCACTTCTCCCTCATCAGTCTCCTCTGTGTAAGATTCACCATCACCATCAGCGTCAAAGAGCTCATCAAATGAGTCAGGTTCACCATCTTCCTGGGTCAAGGGCTGACTCTCTTCTGAATTACAATCCAAGGCCGACTCATTCTCCTCCAGCAATGCAGTCAGCAGAGACAAATCATCTTCCTCCCCTATGGGAAAAAGAAGAAAAAGGAAAGAAAGGAAGCCTATCTGTGAAAAACAGCCACTGACAAGCAGAGTTAAAACATTCAACATTCATAATGCAGTTAAAATGACTGCAGATTTACTATTTTGCCTGGTACCTGTAACTATTGTTCTTGTTTCTACCTTTCTTCTCCCCAAGTGCTTCTTGGAACTAGGCTAAGAAAGTAGGGGCCAGCATCTACTTAGTTATCTCAGTGGGCCAGCCACTGGGCTAGATCTCTTTATCTACGCTACTTAAGCTAATCAGATGACTTCCTGCATATGAAATTCAATCCACAATGGAATAATTGAAAATCTTGCCAAGTATATATTTAGTTCCTAGATGTATATATTCCCCCACTTTTTAATTGTTTGAGCAATTTTTAAAAACTACAGAAAGTTACAAAGCATTACATTAAATGTACTCATATCCCATCAACCAGAATTAGCTATTAACTTTTTATTAGAGAAGGAAAGGGCAAACATGCCAGTATTCTTGCCTGGAGAATCCCATGGACAGAGGAGCCTGGTGGGCAACAGTCCATAGCGTCGCAAAGAGTCAGACATGACTGAAGTGACTTAACACATACACAACCTTTTATCATGTTTGCTTTTGGCTTTTACGTTAGAAGTTTATTATGTCAAATCTTATCCCAACTCCTTACCACAGCCACCAGGCCCCAGTATAATCACTGTCATAATTTTGATGTATCACACAAGGCCATTCTCCATACTTTTTACATAAATACATATTTATTAACATATCTGGCAACTATTTACAAGGCATTTACATTGCACTGGGTATTATAAGTCATCTAGAGATTATTTAAAGTGTACAGGATATGTGTAGCTTGTATGCAAAAAAATATATGCCATTTTATTAACATATCAGGGACTTGAGCATCTGGATTTTGGTATCCATGCAGGGTCCTGGAATACGTGCCCTGTGGATACCAGGGACGACTGTATTAATTGATTTTAATCCTCAGAGCAAAATAGATAGGAAGACAGATGTTTGGTGACTTGTCACAGGTCAAACTGTCAAGAGCAGGAATTTGAACCCAGGCAGCCTCACTTCAGAGTTCACCTTTGACACTGAAATACGTTGAAGTAGTCTTAGTCTAGCTCTGACAAATTCTTATACTACTTCTAAATTTTGTTCATTTTGCAGGGATATGTGCAAAATATTTACCTAGTAAACAGTGAAGAGGGATCAGCCCTGGTTCTCTCATAACAAGATGGATTCAAGACCAAGAGTGTGGAGGCACTAGGCAGCCTTTCTCATCCAAGGTTCCCAGTGGTGTGGGCACAGGCCTCTTCCAGGCTGTGCACTTTATAACAGCTTGGAATGGGAGAGAGAGGAGGGCCTCTTGGCTCCGTTTTAGGTATGCAGTTATCTCACTTGGAGCCTGGGTAGCCAAGTAGCCTCTTCTCTCTTGCTACACCCTGCAGTCTTGGAGTCATTGCTAACTAAGCAATTCAGATTAATTATTATGTAATCTCTGACTTTAAGCTTTAGGTTCTTTCATCAGATTCTAGACCCTGAGTTGGCCACTGGCTCATTTCCTTCTGAGGTCAAGGAGCATAGAGTGGTAAAAAAGGTACTGGTTTGCTGATCTAGAGGTGTCTATCCTAACCCAGGCTCCTGTGCTGACCTGTTTCATCATGTGATCCTGAACAGACCCTTCATTTCTCTAGATTTCAGCCCCCATCTTTTCAGTGAGGGAATGTATCATGTATCCTTAATGCTTGTGCTTTAAATGCCTCTGATTTTATAAAGGAATCATGCTCAAATTGTGGGGAGGTAAAAATGAGCAAATAAAAGAAACAGATAATTCAAGAAAGAAGAAATCCAACTGGCCAGTAAACAAACCAACAGTTCTCTACCCCTAGTAATCCTGGTAGTAATCCCTACCACCTCACCAACATCTAAGGCATCATCCAAGATTTTTTAACTAATCTGATGGATGATTTTAAAAGGTAGCTATAAGATCTTAGAGCAGTGCCTGGCACATAGTAAGTATATGCCAACCATCATTACTATAAAAGACAACCAATGTTGTTAGGAGCAGAAAGTGCACCTGGTTAAAACAAATAACACTCACTGACTGAAGTGAGATTTCTATTGAACTACTCAGACAATGCTTGAGGGTAAGGTAACTATTTTCATTATTTTATAAGTGATATAAGTAACAACTGAAGAAGGAAATGGCAACCCACTCCAGTATTCTTGCCTCAGAAATCCCATGAAAAGAGAGCTTGGCAGGCTACAGTCTATGGGGCAGCAAAAAGAGCTGAACACGACTTGGTGACTGAGAGAGACAGAGAGAAAAGTAACAACAAGCCCATGGACAAAAGATTGATTTTTCACGAAACAAAGGGAAATTGAGAAAACTGCCAGGACTCACCATCCATGCTGTCAAGTGAACAATGATGATGGAAAACTGAGGGAGTATCAGGTGACCAGGAGATGGCAGCAATGCAGAACCTTGGCTGTGTGGAATCAACGTAGGAAAAATCACTCTCAATTGTTCTCTCTCACATTACATATCCAACAAATCCAGCATCCTACAAATTGTAGGAGCGTAAGCTCAGAATTAATCCAGGCTCTGGCCATTTCTAACCCCAGCCAACCAACTTTCCCTCCTTGTATGGATGCAGTCCCTGTGTCTTGTCTCCAAGTTACTGTTAGGCAAATTTCGTTGAGGTACAGAGTTGTTTTGTGTGATACTAGATTACACAGGTGAGACAAACTGTGAACATGCATTATGAAGCTCAGAGGAATAGCTGGCATAGCTAAGTAGGATAACTTTATATTATCCTGTGCACTTTCCTTTTTTCATTTAAAATCATTTTTAAAACTATAAGAAAAAAGTGTAAATTTTCTAGGCTACTGTTTAACTTATAAGTGCTCTATAATATATATGATCTTGGTAAGTTCGATGTCAAGGATTAATTAAGGTGCTTTCTTTTCATTTATTCACCAGACATTCCCACAATCCATCATGTGTCTGGCACTGTGCTGTCAACTGGGGAACCTGAAAGACTGTAAGGTTCCTGAGGGTTGGATAGGGGCAAACTGTCTTGGTCATTTCTATAACCAACCCACCTCTGACCCTACCCACCCCCCCCCCCCCCCCAATCATCTAGGACCATCTGACAAATGCTAAGGGTTCTTTCTTCAATATATTGCTAATATCTTCTGCACTGTGCTCAGTTGTGTCTGACTTCTTGTGACCCCATGGACTGCAGCCCACCAGGCTCCTCTATCCATGGGATTCTCCAGGCAAGAATACTGGAATGGGTTGCCATGACCTTCTCCAGGGGATCTTACCCACCCCGGGATCAAACCCACGTCTCCAGCACGGGCAGGTGGATTCTGTTACCAGTGAGCCATCTGGGAAGACTCTAACCTAAGGAGTCAGGTGGGAAAATCATGAGAGTACTGATGTCTTAAGGAGCGCTGGTCCTGGTGGAAGATGGAATGGAGGGAGTGAAGGTTGAAAGGAGTGCAAGGACGTGGGAGAAACCTGAGAGGCATAGGATCACATCCCATGGGAGCCTTGTTCAGTATCTGGAACTCAGTGTATACCTCAGAGTCCCCTACTGGGGAAAGATTAATTTCAACACCGTTCCCTGATTGCCAGTACAGACCTCCTGCTCAGTCACTCAGTGGTTTTCAACTCTTTCAGCCGAAAATCTTTGACTTCTCTCCAAAAACTTTTCATCCCAAAACCTAGTCCAAGTTACCATCAATCTTTTGCCTGGAATACTGTATTAGATTCTCTGTCCCCCTGAAATTTATCCTCTGTCCTGCTGAAATTTACCCTCTGTGTAAACACTACAGTAATCTTTTCTTTCTTCAGCAATATCTGCAATCTTTTAAGAACATAAGTCAGATTGCAATATTTCCTTAATAAAATTCTAATTAGTTTTCCATTGCCCTTAGAACAAAATTTACAAAGCCTACTTGCTTTCCTGCCTACTCTCACTTCCTCTTTTTTCTACAACCACTCCACCCAACCCCAACCCCGCAATAATGCTTCATCCAGACTAGCCTGCTTTGAACTTCTTGAACACACAAGTGCTTTCAGGCCTCTTTGGAAAGCTCTCCCCTATCTCCTTTTCTTTCCTCAGTCTCTGCTTAACTACCAGTTTTTCTAAGCCTTTCCAGACCACTCTATCTGACCAGGCCCCTGGAACCCTCTCACCTCATCGCTTTCACAACTTTATCGCACATTCCACTGTGGTGTACCTGTCTGTTATCTGTTCCCTGGTGGCTCAGACAGTAACGCGCCCGCCTACCATGCGGACGACCAGGGTTCAATCCCTGGGTCGGGATGATCTCCTGGAGAAGAAAATGGCAACCCACTCCAGTACTCTTGCTTGAAAAATCCCATGGATGGAGGAACCTGGTAGGCTACAGTCCATGGGGTCGCAAAGAATCGAACACGACTGAGAGACTTCACTTTCACTTTTTCACCCACTTTAAACTGGATAACACGAAAGTAGATGTGATGGGAGCCTTGCACCCCTATTAGCAAATCATAAACTTAAGCATAAATTTATAAAAGAGAAAGTCCAAACGGCATGTATTTACTTTTAAAGAGAAAAAAAAGTGGACCCTTACACAGCTTGGACGGCCGAACGCCTGGCCCCTCTCGGCGCCTTTCAGAACTACCCGCCATTTCCCAGCTCCGAAACCGTCCACGGCTCCGCACCCAAGGCCCTGCCTGCCGCCCGGCCCCGCGTCAGCCCGGCGATCGGCCCAAGCCACCTGCACGTTCGCCTAGTTCGTCTCACCCTCCTGAGCGCCCCCGAGCTCCGCGCCTCTAGCCCTCAGAGCTCGTTAAACCCTCACAGAGACGCCTTCGGAAGCCCCTCAACCTACCCCTCAACACTCGCAGACTCGCTTCTTACCCGGCTCCTCACCCGTTTACTCCGTACAGCCGGACCCGCCAAAATTCCAACTCCTCTCCGCCCCAGCGTCTGACGTCAGACGCACGCCTTCTCGTGTCTGTACTGATTGGCTACTTCAGAGCTCCGGGCGGAAACGACCTCAAGGGGGCGGGGAGAAGGGGACCCTGGCGTTTAGCAATCAGATCGGCTCACGTGACCGGCGCCGTCTTTGTTGGGGGCAGGGGAACTTCCGGTCGGTGAAGTCCTAGGCTCCTCCGGTTAAGTGTTCCAGCGTAAGGAGGTAGATGTGTCTTTTTGTGGTCAGTTCCTGACACTTTCCGGGACTGACTGTCATCCGATTCTGAGCCTCGTTTTCTCTTCCTGTGAGGTGGAGGGTAACTCTTGATGCCGACAAGCCTACACATTGAGGCTCAGACCGCGGAACTCATTGTAAACTTTCCCCCTACCCTCACAGATTGCCGGTGGCTGCGTTGCCTGTATACAGATGTGGTTGATTATTTCATTTAGTTGATTATTTACAATCTTGTGTTCAGTTGAGATAATTGGACTAAAAGAAAATTCTGGTCCACTTTTACCTCTATCTTATCTTGGGGAAGTAATATCATCATCATCTGTAAAATGAGAAGGAAATACTAGGTGATATTCTTTAACATAGTAGAAACCACTGTTTCTAGAGGAGTCCGTGGTCCTTAGACTGGGAATTGCGTCAGAGTTGGGAGTAACTGTTTTCTGCTTCTTCCCATCAAAATGTCAGCATCTGAAGACAAGGGACTGTTCTTCTTCGTGGGCCTATCTCTCCCTCTCTCTCCTCTTGCTTGTACCTGGCACACAGGAAATATTTACAGAGAGAAGATGTCGAGAGCATTGCCTCCTTAGCGAATCACTTAGCTTTGGAGGGCTCATTCCCCCCCCCCCCCCACCCCGTCTCTAGAGTGCTGATGAAAGCAATACCTGGGTTAGAGGGTTTCAGGAAGGATCAAATGAGAATTTCCAGTACATTTTTACACTCTGGTTATCAGTCATAGTCACTTAGTGCCTTTGATGTGCATGGGCGGGCAAAGACGTCTAATTTGGGAGATGTGATGTATGCATAAAAGACAAATTACATAACGTGACTAGGGGGCACCAATTTTGCTGAAGAGGCGGTGAAAGAGGTGAGGTGAAAACATTTTTTTTTAAGTTGATAAATCAAACTGTGTGGCAGATGATGAATACCAAGTCAAGAACTTTATTCTGTAAGTGTTAAAAAGACCATGTTTGAGCAGGTGGGGGAGGAAGGTACAAGAGCTAGATAGGGGAAGGTGTGGCTAAGTGCTTAGGCTCTGGAGTTAAGAGGGTGTGATTTTTAACTGCCACATACTAACTATGCAACCTTGGCTAAATTAGTTAACCTCTCTGAGCCCTAACTTACCCACCTGCAAAACAGGGACAGTCATAATTGTTTCACAGGGAATTCATGAGAAAAACTTAAAAATATGCAGTGTGTGCCCAGCACATGTAAGTAAACATTAAATGTGTATTTTTTATTCTTACTACTTTATCAGGCAATGCTTAGGATGATTAAGCTAACAAAGATAGGTGCTCAGGAATTGGATATACCAGAAACTGGAGGCAAAGAAGGTCCATAGGAGATTGTGAGAGTCTCAGACTGTGAGAGCTGAAGGGAAGAGAAGAATGGGAAACATGTTTGAAGGAAGAGAAGAATGGGAAACATGTTATGAAGGAAACTTAACCTGCTTTGATAACTGACCAAAGGAAAGTTGTCTTTGGCAGGAAGAAGAGGATGATTGCTACATTGGCAATAGCTGGGAGACCAGCAGAATTATAGAGGCAGAACTTGCTTTGCACAGCGTAGACATGGTGAGTTCAGCCTGAGGTGATGGCGTGGAGATTTCAGCACTACCTTTAGGTTTGTGACCCAAGCCAAGAGGACATATCAGGGCTTCAAGTGTAGGTTTAGTGAGTGCAGTTGAATTCTCTAAGGTAGAGATTTTAGAAACAGAGTATCTTAGAGTATGTTTCTGGGGGTTAACACGCCAGACGACAGGCCCAGTAGAAAGCAATGCTATTCAAAATCAGATCTTCTAGGAATAATGGCCAGTTTCCATAGCATCTCTATCACCTGCCTGTAGGCGTCCGCCTTCATGTCTTATGCTTAATGGTACAGAATTCTCTAGAGTCTTATCCCAAACTTGAATTTGTCCAGCTATCTGGACAAAACTCTTTACTGAAAAAAATATCCTTCCTCAGAGGCAACACTCTACTGAGAGATGAACGACCCCTCTGAGAAAGCGGAAAACCCAACCTCTAGTTTTCCTAATAGAATATTCTATCTGTTGCCCAAATAAATGTCTGTTACTTTTCAAACAATCTAGAGGTTACTTTAAGCAACAGGGTATGTTCTCCATCTCTACTGATGTTTTACAAGAGAGGCTAATAAACTCCAGCCTTGCTGGTTTTAATTAATTCATAAGAACATTCAACACATTTCTTCCTTGGTTTTTGCTGAGTTAAATACAATATATACTTTATGTATGTGGAATAAATGTTACCCATGATTATGGATCCATAGATTTAAAGGACAAAATTGCTACATAAACAGTGAGAGTTCCTGGGCAAGTATTTTTTTTTTTGTACTACATATTTTTGAATTACTTAGCTAGAAAAAAAGAACACCTACGGTATTCAGTGATGACTAGTATCTTCACAATGAGAACATAATGTTCCTTCAATAATTTTTAAAATGACAAACTCTGGAAGTCAAAAGATACCAAAGAGGATATAACATTATTTCTACTTTTTGCCTTTCATAGCAAAGCAGCTTTGGTACCTTTCCTTCTTTCATGGAAACATTTGAATACTGGTTCATATACTTGATTCCTGTTACATTTAAACGCTGCAACTGGCTGTTATGTCAGCTTTCTTCCATTGAATTAATGATAGCATAATGAATCTGATATCTCATTAAAACCAATTCCAACTGAGTCCTTTCATTATGGGTCAGATGAAATTGTTAGCCAGTTTTTACCAGAATCTTGAGTGTATGATGTACACAATGTATTTTATGTGTATTCATATTAAATAATCATATATAGTTCAAAGGGTTTTTCATTTTTAAGAAAATAATATACTTATTTTTTTAGAGATACTTTAGGATTACAGAAAAATTGAGTGGAGAGAATAGAGTTCCCACATAGCCCCTTCCACAAACAATTTTATTATTAACATACTACCTTAGTATCAGACTTTTTGTTACAAGTGATGAGCCAATAGACACATTATTATTACTAAAGTCTATAGTTACCCTGAATATTCATTGGAAGGACTGATGCTGAAGCTCCAATACTTTGGCCACCTGATGTGAAGAGCTGACTCACTGGAAAGGACCCTCATGCTGGGCAAGATTGAAGGCAGGAAGAGGAGGGGGCGGCAGAGGATGAGATGGTTAGATAGTATCACCAACTTGATGGACATGAATTTGAGCAAATTCTGGGAGATAATGGAGGACAGAGAAGCCTGGTGTGCTACAGTCCACGGGGTTGCAAAGAGCCGGACATGACTTAGCAAATGAACAATGACGACATATTTTACATTAAGATTCCCTCTTTATGTTACACATTTGATAGGTTTTGACAGAGGTATCCACCATCAGTATTATCCAGAATAGTTTTATTGCCCTAAACATCATCTGGGCTCTTACTATTCATTCCTCCTTCCACCTAACCCCTGGTAACCACTGATTTTGTTTGTTTGTTTGTTTGTTTACTATCCTTACAGTTTTGCTTTTTCCAGAGTGTTACACAGCTCAAAGCATACAGTATGTAGTCTTTTTCAGATTAGTTTCTTTCACTTGACAATATGCATTTAAGGTTCCTCCATGTGCTTTCTGTGATTAGATACTAGCTTATTTCTTTTTATTAATACCACTGAATAATTCTATCATATGGATATACTCCACAGTTTGACTACCCATTTACCTTTTGAAGGACATCTTGGTTGCTTCCAAGTTTTGGCAGTTATGAGTAAAACTATTATGAACATTCAGGTGCAAGTTTTGTGTGGATGTAAGTTTTCAGTTCATCTGGGTAAATAGCAAGGATTGCGTGCTTAGTTTTGCAACAATTGCTGAACTGTCTTCCAAAGTACCATTCAGCAGTTCCACTAGCAATGAATTCCTGTTGTTCCACACACTCCCCAGGTGAATTTGGTGGTATTGTTTTGAATTTGCAGCCATTCTAATAAGTATGTGATGCTATCTTGCTCGAATTTCCAATCCCCTAATGACATATGGGCTTCCCTGATGTCTCAGTGGTAAAGAATCTGCTTGCAATGCATGAGACCCGGGTTCAACCCCTGGGTCCGGAAGATCCCCTGGAGAAGGGCACAGCAACCCACTCCAGTATTCGTGCCTGGGAAATCCCATGGACAGAGATGCCTGCGGGGCTACAATCCATGGGGTCGCAGAGTCGGACACAACTGAGCTACTAACACTCACTTTCAATGACATAAGATGTTTGGCATCCTTTCAGTATTTGCCAACTGTACATCTTTGGTGAGGTATGCATTATCTTTCTGCCCTTTAAAAAATTGGGCTGTTTCCTTAATGTTGCATTTTAAGAGTCCTTTGGATATTTTCATACCAGTCTTTTTTCAGATATATGTTTTGTAAAGATTTATTCCTGGTCTGTGGCTTGAGTTAGTTTTTGTGAAAGGTGTAAGGTCTGGGTCTAGAATCTTTTTCTTGCATTTGGATACTGTGTCAGCATTTCAGCGTTTGTTGAAAATACTATCTTTTCTCCATGGAATTGCTTTTGCTTCTTTATCAAAGACTAGTGGACTCTCTGGGTCTATTTCTGGGCTCTCTACTCTGTTCCATTCATGTATTTATCTGCTCTTTCACCAGTACCACACTGGTTTTTACTGTAGTTTTACAGTAAGTCTTGAAGTTACTGTCGTCCTCCAACTGTTCTCACTCAGTGCTGTGTTGGCTATTCTGCATCTTTTTAATGTGTATGTGTCTTTATATTCAAAGTGGGTTTCTTGTATACACCATATAGGTGAGTCTTGTTTTTTTATTCACTCTTAAAGCTTCTTTTTTAATTGGTGTATTTAGACCAATGATGTTTAAATTGATTCTTGGTAATTGGATTAATATCTATCTCATTTTTACTGTTTTCTATTCATTGCCCTTGTTCTTGGTTTCTTCAGTCTATTTCTGACTTTTCTGGTTTTAATGCAGCATTTAAGTTACTCCATTTTCTCTCTTCTCTTCAGTTCAGGTCAGTCGCTCAGTTGCGTCTGACTCTTTGCGACCCCATGGACTGCAGCACACCAGGCTTCCCTGTCCTTCACCAACTCCCGGAGCTCACTCAAACTCATGTCCATAGAGTCAGTGATGCCATCCAACCATCTCATCCTCTGTCATCCCCTTCTCCTCCTGCCCTCAATCTTTCCCAGCATCAGGGTCTTTTCCAATGAGTCAGCTCCTCACATCAGGTGGCCAAAGTATTAGAACCTCAGCTTCAGCATCAGTCCTTCCAATGAATGTTCAGGACTGATCTCCTTTAGGATGGATTGGGTGCATCTCCTTGCAGTCCGAGGGACTCTCAAGAGTCTTCTCCAACACCACAGTTCAAAAGCATCAGTTCTTCGGTGCTCAGCTTTCTTTATATTCCAACTCTCACATCCATACATGACTACTAGAAAAACCATAGCCTTGACTAGATGGACCTTTGTTGAAAAAGTAATGTCTCTGCTTTTTAATATGCTGTCTAGGTTGGCCATAACTTTTCTTCCAAGGAGCAAGCATCTTTTAATTTCATGGCTGCAGTCACCATCTGCAGTGATTTTAGAGCCCCCCAAATAAAGTCTGCCAGTTTCCATTGTTTCCCCATCTATTTACCATTAAGTGATAGGACCAGATGCCATGATCTTAGTTTTCTGAATGTTGAGTTTTAAGCCAACTTTTTCACTCTTGTTTTTCACTTCCTTCAAGAGGCTCTTTAGTTCCTCTTCACTTTCTGCCATAAGGGTGGTGTCATCTGCATATCTGAGGTTATTGATATTTCTCCTGGCAATCTTGATTCCAGCTTGGGCTTCATCCAGTCCAGCATTTCATGTGATGTACTCTGCATATAAATTAAATAAGCAGGATGACAATATACAGCCTTGATGTACTCCTTTTCCTATTTGGAAACAGTCTGTTGTTCCATGTCCAGTTCTAACTGTTGCTTCCTGACCTCCATATAGGCTTCTCAAAAGGCGGGTCAGGTGGTCTGGTATTCCCATCTCTTTCAGAATTTTCCACAGTTTGTTGTGATCCACACAGTCAAAGGCTTTGGTGTACTCAATAAAGCAGAAGTCGATGTGTTTCTAGAACTCTCTTGCTTTTTCAATGATCCAATGAATGTTGGCAATTTGGTCTCTGGTGCCTTTTCTGAATCCAGCTTGAACATCTGGAAGTTCATGGTTCATGTACTGTTGAAGCATGGCTTCAGAATTTTAAGCATTACTCTGCTAGCGTGTGAGATGAGTGAACTGTGTAGCGGTTTGAACATTCTTTGGCATTGCCTTTCTTTGGGATTGGAATGAAAACTGACCTCTTCTAATCCTGTGGCCACTGCTGAGTTTTCCAAATTTGCTGGCAGATTGAGTGCAGCACTTTCACAGCATCATCTTTTAGGATTTGAAATAGCTCAACTGGAATTCCATCACCTCCACTAGCTTTGTTGGTAGTGATGCTTCCTAAGGCCCACTTGACTTCACTATTTGGACTTTATACAACCCCATGGACAGTTCATGGTATTCTTCAGGCCAAAATACTGGAGTGGGTAGCCTTTCCCTTCTCCAGGGGATCTTCCCAACCCAGGGATTGAACCTAGGTGCCCTGCATTGCAGGCGAATTCTTTACCAGCTGAGCCACAACGGAAGCCCTCTCTTCTCTTAGCATATCGATTATACTTCTTTTTTAAAACTTTTTTTTTTTTGCAAGGGGGAGGGTGCCCTAAAGTTTGCAATATACATTGACTACTAATCCAAGTTCACTTTCAAAGAATACTATACCATGTCATGGGTAGGGAAAATACCTTGTAACAGAGTATCCCCAATTCTTCATTCCCTCCCTTAAAATATTGTCATTTATTTCATTTATCCATTAAATAATCACCAAATACATGTAGCTGTTGTTACTCTGAAGAAACCATTGTCTGTTAATTAAGAATAAGAAAAATAAATGACTTTATCTTCATGCATTCTTTCTCTTGGGGCTTCCCAGGTGGTCAGTGGTAAAGAATCAGCCTGCCAATGCAGGAGACATGGGTTCAATCTCTGGGTTGGGAAGATCCCTTGGATAAGGGAAGGGCAATCCACTCCAGTATTCTTGCCTGGGGAATGCCATGGACAGAGGAGCCTGGTGGGCTACAGTCCATAGGGTCACAAAGAGACGCAACTTAGCAACTAAAACAACATTGTCTAATGCTCTTTTTTTCTTTATGCAGATCTGAGTTTCTGATCTATATAATTTTCCTTTTCTTTGACGAACTTAACATTTCTTCCAAAGCTGGTCTACTGGCAACAGATGCCATCTGCCTACTTCTCTTTCACTTTTGAAAGATGATTTCAATACACACAGAATTCTAGATTGGTGGTTTTTCACACTCTGCTTTCTTGTTGATTGTATGGTTGCTGAAGAGGTCTCACGTATCTCTTATCCTTGCTCCTCTACAGGTAAGATTTTTTCCCTTCTGGCTTCTTTCAAAAAAATTTTGTTTGCTTTTGAATTTCTGCCTTTTGCACATGATATACTTAGGTGAAGATTTCTGGGGCATTTATCTCAAGTCATGTTCTCCGAGTTTCTTATATCTGTGGTTTGTGCCTGTCATTAATTTTTGAAAATTCTCAGCCATTATTACTTCAGACATTCCTCTGTCCCCTTCTCTCCTACCTGGTATTTTCATTGTACATTTGTTATGCTTTTTATAACTATCTCACAGTTCTTGGATATTGTTTTTTTAAAATTTTTTTTTCTATTTGCTTTTCAGTTTTGGAAGTTTCTCATGACATTTCTTCAAGCTCACTGAGTCTTTCCTCAGCCACGGTCAGTTTTCTGATAAGCCCATCGTAGGCATTCTTCATTTCTGTTACAGGATTTTTCATTTCTAGTATTTCCTTTTGACTTTTTCTTAAGCATTTCCATCTCTCTGCTTACATTACCCCTCTGTTCCTGCATATTGTAATTTTCTTCCATTAGAGCCTATAGGATATTAATTGCAGTTGCTTTAAATTCCCATGCTTGTATCATTATGTCTGAGTTTGGTTATGATGCCTTCTCTATCTTTACAAACTGTGTGGGTTTTTTTGTCTTTTACTATGCTTTGTAATTTTTTGTTGAACACTGAACATGATGTACTAGGTAAGAAAGAACTATGGTACACAGGCCTTTAGTTTGAGCTTGTTTGTTTATCTCGTGAGCAGTTGGGCCATGTTTATTGTTTGCTGCAGCTCTAAGTGGCATATGCTAAAATTTCCTCTGATGTCCTTGCTTTTGTCTCCATTGTTGTCTCTGGGTTTCCTTACAGACTTCTTAAGAGAAAGTTGAAGATTGTGCAGTTCTTTCCATTGTAACCCATTGTTGTTATACAGGAGCCCTGTTGATATGATGGTGAGGTGTTGTGGGGAGGGGACGCATTCTATAGGTCTATGATCACTCTTTTTGTGAGACTGTGCCTCTGGGCTGTGACCTTTACAAGTATTTTCCCTTCTCCTTCGGTGAGAAGAATAAGGCTAGAGGGGGCAGAAGTTGGGTATATCTGTTTCCCCAGGTTTCTTAGGCTCTGATAACTTCCCAGCAAGTTAGGCTCAGGTGAAAGAGTTTCCCTTGAGGGCAGGCCTTCTTAAGAAGAGCAGAATGTTCTGGTGTCTTTTTGAATGTCTACTTTTCCCCTCCCCCTGCTGCAATTATAGGGGAGTTTTTTTCTAATCTTTACTGTGAGAATCTGGTAGGGCTCGTGGAAGTAAAATTCACAAAACTTCAGGGGTCCCCCCCAAGACTCTGCTCCCTCTAGAATTTTTAACTTTTGAGTTCATCCATGTGAGACTAGCAATTCTTCAATAATAGCTTTAAGTTTGTCTGCTCAGGTACTTGCTCCTCCCGTGGTTTCTGCTTCTGAGACCTTGGTCCTGTAATCAGTGACACTCTATGCCTGTCTGTCTCTCCAATTTGGGAACAGAGGTTTGCCCTGTGACCTCGGATCTCTGAAGGATTTAAAAAGCACTGATGACTTTAAGTTCGTTCAGTTTTTTTTCTTATTATAAGGATAGGAGTGATGATGTCCAAACTCCTTACATACCAGACCAGATCAAAATTACTTTTATGTGTAATATCTGAAGGCTGAATTCTGTAAAATTATTACATGTGACATTTTCATTTGCTCATTTATATTTCTTCACAGTTCCCATCTTTCTGTTATTCCCATTAAGCCACACAAGGTAAAAGCATGGCCAAAATTCCAATGAAGTATAGTTAACTGGTAATCTAGAACAAGGCCTTTGAAGATGAAATTAATGGAACAAGACATGTGTAGATTTTACAAGTTGTTTACCAAACTGTTTGAGTCCACCCAAACAGTAGCCTTAATTTAACTTCACCATATGAACTTGCCTTCACTTGCAGTCCTAATTACTAAGGAAACAATTTGATCCCAGACTTAATAAGCACATTCACACTGTTACTTCACATCGGCATCAGATTAATATTTTTACTTGAACAAAGCAAAAGGGTATTGCAAATAACTTAAGGGTGAAACCATTTGGTTTGTTTTCTATTTAGGATACTATAGAAATTTATCTACTCCAATATAAAGTAATAAGGGAAAAAATGTTAAACTAGAAACTATAAATAAATTAAAATTTCAATATTATTTTAGAAATGTCTTAAACAAACATTCTCCGTGGGATGAGGTAGGGAAATCTAAATTACTATTGAGTTTGTGCAATGTGTTCTATTGTAATGAAGCTGTAATTACCTGTTTTAATTCCTGTTTAAAATATACACACACACACACACACACAAGTCAGGTTTGTCTAGGAGAGAGTCTTAGGAAAAGCTAAACAGAGGAGATTTTAAACTTTTCTCTTAAACGTTTTAGTATATAGATACACAAGGACATTAGTAACTTCTAAGGGTGGCCCAATATTAGCTCATCTTGGTAAACTAGATTTATAAAGTATGGCAAAGCCCTATCTTTTCATCTTCCTATAAAGAACAATTTCTAACTCAAACGACACTTACTGGTCTCTAATAAAGAGATTTCGCTTATATTCATGGAATTAACAAGACAGATCTGAATAAGTATTAAATTTATGTAGAGTTGAATACAGAAAACACATCCTGTGAAATTAGCTAACCATATATGAACAATGTGTAAGACTCATAAGGAAAATTTCATTTTGCAGTAACTATTTTTGTGATTATGAATATAGAGCCTGATCCAGGAAGAAAATTGATAGCCATTCTTTTTAGAAATTCATATACTATCTACTCTATAGTAGATAACATGTACCTGCATCACAAGGGAAGGAAAAGGGAACTTTACACTGTGGATGGTTACATGAAATCCAGTGAACCTGACGTATTTGCTTTGTGTAGGCCAGTAGTTTTTCACTTGTCCTGATGATCAAGTAAAAGCTCACAGGGCTCATCTGAAAAGAGCCACATCATAACTTTGGTGCTGTGCTTGAAATAAAACTGTAAGATATACACATATACACAACCCCAAATAGATCTGTCTTAAATGGATAAAGAAAGATAACAATATAATTTATTTAAAAATACTTCAAAGACACTCTTCTCAATTAAATCTGTGACCACTTCATTTTTCCTGCCTCCCTAGAAGGTTCTAATCAGTGAGGCGTCTTCCATCTTATTACCACCTTTACTCCATCCATGATGTCATATGCTCATTACCTGCATGAACAGTTCAGTGCTCACATCAATTAAATATTAAAAACAACAAGCCTGTTATCAGAAGAGTGGTACGCTAAAGATTCTATTTTGTGAGTTATGGAAATGTGCTCCAAAATGTCCTTTATAGAACACGGTTTTTCTTTCTCCTAAAATAAAAATAATGAGCCAAAATAGTTGCATGAAACAAATGACACAAAAGTACAACTCTTGGAGGAAAAAAAAAATGAGATTTACCAACAGCTTGGGGGAGGTGAAAGGTCAACACTTAAATGATACAGTCCGTAACATGAATCAGTAGTGTATCTATGTCGGGAAGAACTTCTCCACATTTGGGGCAAGAATGAATTGGAATATTCTGTTGCTGCTGCAGCCAGTTTCTATCCTCGGCTCCTGGGAAGAACCATTAAATGAAATGTTAATCCATTCCTTCCATAGTGCAAGCAGTTTTTAATAACAGATTGTTAATTTTAATGTTCAGGTAAACTTTGTAATCAATACCTCGTGGGAAATGAACACAGGTTTTTCAGTCTTTAACTGAAGAAGTCTATACACACAGAAAAAAAATGTCCAGAAGCAGTGCCTGCTTCCCTGTGATATTAGGATTTAGCCTCTATTCAAGGTTCTAGGTATATGAAAACATGGTTTCAGTTCCAGGTATAGGACAATACATGTTCTAGTAAAAACTAGGATATTTGAGAGAAGAAAAGAGACGAGGATGTAAGCGAAAGGGAAGGAGAGAATGTGGGAAGACAGCAAGCAGAACACTGAGAGGGATCCGGAACAGTAGGTAGCTTCTCAGAAGTGGAGACAGCAGTTAGGGTCATTCAGCAGTTGTGTCTGAGCACCTGGGGTGGGGGGAGAGGCATACAGACATCATGGGGACATCAGGCAAGAAGAGTGAGCGACAGGGGTGGGGCGTGCCAGAAGCGCCGCAGCTGGCAGAGAAGGGCTCAGACTGCTTGGTGCAGACAGGCTCCCCTGTTGAGATCAATTCCACATGTGAGAAGAGTTTTAAGAATGAAGAGTTATCCAGGCAAAGAAGTGTGAAGGGACTGAAGAAAGAGTCCTGTCATTTCCCTCAATGTTGGAGTTGGACTGAGGTTCAAGTCTAAATCAAAGAATGCTTGATGTATACCAGAAATCAACACAATACTATAAAACAAACATCAACAATTAAAAATAAATATATAAAAGAGAATGCTCAAAACAAGCCTTGACTATTGGCAGGTCCCACGTGTGCGAACCATACTCCGTGCAGGAAATGATTTCTGGCTCCCAGGACCGTTCTTTGATCTAACCTTGCTGCACTGATGCAAACCATTTTTAGCTTTTTAGCATCTCCGCCCAGGTCGCTAGACTTGTTCAGGTCCCCCCAAATGTTTGTTTTTGCAGATGACAGTGGAGGTAACGTTTAAAATTACTATCTACTTCTGAGCATATTATTTGAATTGAATAACACGGGAGACTATTATGGATAGTTTGTGTCCAGCAAACTATAGAAGCAACTTTGAATAGAAATACTGATCACAAGGCATGATTTCTGAAGCAGTGGGCTTGCTAATGGTCTCATTGTTTTAGATTAGGGGCAGTAAACTTTTCCTGTAAAGGGCCAGAGAATAAGTATTCCAGGCTTTACAGTCATAAATTTCTGGCATAACTACTTAACTCTGCCACTGTTGCAAGAAAGTAGCCAGACAGTATGTCAACAAGAGGGCATGACTAGGTTGCAATAAAACTTTACTTATTCAAACAGCTGACAGACCAGTTTTGGCCTGTAGGCTGCAGTTTGTCAAAATCTGCTCTAGATGACAAGCAGCCACTTATCAGGGACTGTTAATTCATCCCTTTAAACTTTATGGCATCCGTTGGCACCTTTCTTTTTGTCCTGAAACCTTGTTTAGGTTTCAAGATGCAGACTTAGGCTGTTGTATCACTCAGCTAATGGTTCCCTCCACCTCCTGGCTCTTCACTGTAAAATAAGCTTAGTCAGTTTTCCTTATTTACGCACCACACTCATTTCTGCCTTTGCCCTTTTATTCTTATACAGAAGTTATGGCTTCCAGGTGAAGCTTACAGTCACATCTTTCCAAGGCCTTTCTCAAGCCTCCTGGCCCTCTGGTGTCATCCTTTCCTCTTATCTCCAGCACTATTGTTTCTGTCCCTTGTTATATTATGAATTCATCTTGTTGCATGCATATCCTGTCCAACTAGATCACAGGCCTTCACGGATCTGACCGTGCTTTATGCTCGCCTGTTCCCTCATGCTCAGCTAAGTGCCCTAGGCCAGAGGACAACCACAATGAAATAACACTGAGAGGAGTTATACTGTTTAAGGCTGCTTTGTTAGGAAACAAACAAAGAATTTTAGGACAATCTCTGTTTGGAATATTGTTACTTATATGATCAAAAACTTATGAGGATAATTATGAATACATCTGTATTTTGTGGCGAGTTTTAGATTATAAATATAAGCCAAAGAGTGTTTGGTCAGTTTTCTTTTATTTTCCTAAGTGTAAATAGATATTTGCCTTATATAGTTATGAGAAAGAAAAAATTTCCTGAGAAATCTAGGTGTAAGAACTGTCCTTTTTTTTGAACCAAGACAATCTTGGAGGTACTTATAGATAGGAGATATATGGGTATTCCTAGGATATTTAAATTCAGCTTAGAGAAAAGGCCTGGCAGTGCACGAGTGGGTAGATGCCGCTTTCTCTTCTGATCCTAAAAAATGCCTAAGGCTAATGTTTAGACCAGTGCCTATGCTCCTGCTGGGTACCCCCCACCACCACCACCACCAGGGGGTGCTAGTGGTAAAGAACCTGCCTGCCAATGTTCAATCCCTGGGTTGGGAAGATCCCCTGGAGGAGGACATGGCAACCCACTCCAGTATTCTTGCCTGGAATATCCCATGGATTGAGGAGCCTGGCGGGCTACAGTTCTTAGGGTTGCAAAGAGTTGGACACAACTGAAGTGACTTAGCATGCACTGTGCTCCTGCATATGCCCCATGAATACTATATGTATCTTTTTGGAATTTTTTTAATGTGTATTTTTAACCTGAATCACTACCTCTAATATTTACTTTAATCTGTTTTTTCCTGTAGAAGGACTTTGGCAGGGGCATTGGCAGAGACAGGCGGTAGAAGGGATGCTCAGAAAACTTTTGCTACAATTTAACAGTGAACTATACATACTATATTGCTTCCTTGCTGTTGATAACCACACTGATAGTTCCATTTCAGTGGTCAGTTGGAATGTGGAAGGGATTCAGACTGATCTAGCAATAAAAAATTAAGAATCAGTTTTATGTAAAATTTAGATAACATCTTTTTTTTTATAACATCTAATCAAATCAGATAACATCTGATTCTTCTTAGTGGCATTGCTATTAACCTTTCATCTAGCTATGTCAGTCTTCGATCCTTTGACTATTATGTTTTTTCCTATCTAGACTCAAGGATAATACTTCCCTTTCAGTGACATAATTTACTGTAAATGACAGAACATTATTCCTGGAGTATTAAAACCATGTTAATAAACACAGCACTATATTTTGTATAAATATTATGATCAATTTCACTCAGGGAATTAAAATCTGGATATAGAACATAGTGACAGGCTTATTACATGTAGTACTGTGTAGTGGCGAAGAGTTAGATAACCTTGGGCTCCATGTTCAGTTCTGCCCCTTAGAAGCCTTGTGATCCTGGGTTATTGAACCTTGTCTTCTGGAAGATGGTGATACAATATACCTGATGGAATTTTGTCAGGATCAGATGAAGTAATTTGTATGAAGTGATCAGCATAGCACCAGCACATAGTAAACTCTCAATAAATGATAACCTTACTATATGCATAACACCAGGTATTGGGTGAGGATTCAGCTCTGCAGGGGCTTATTTAATAGAGTACTTAAATGCATATTTAGAACACATAAGTAACTATAAAATAGCAGATAAGTACTGGAACAGAAATAAAGTACTTTGGAAACTGAGGAGGGAAAGGTCACATTCTGTTGAATTCATGGGGATGGTATTTGAAATGGGTTTTAAAGATGGGGTAAGAGTTCACTGGAAAGAGACTGTAGGAATAAGGAAGGGCCTCTATATGAAGGATACCACATAAGCAAGTACACATAGGTGTATAAGTTTAGGACAAGTTCAAGGAACAGTGAGTGATTCTGTTGGCTAATATCCATAGGGGAACAGCGTGAGAGAAGGCTTAGAATTTTGGCTATATCAGCTGTTAACTGCCAGTGTGAAGAGTCTGGTCTGGATTCAGGAGGGAATGGATGGAGTTTGGGGTACTCTGGAAATAAGACTGATTTTTGCTGTATTTTTGGTAACTTCACCTAGAATATATAGAATGTAGTGAGATTTTAGTGTATATAGAATGTAGTGCAATTTTCCTTCAAGCATCTTCTTCACAGGATAGCAAACCCATGGAACCTCTACCACTTGGCATCACACGTGACTCACCTCTTTGAACGAGATAAGCCTGCTGGTCAGCGTCACTTGTTCTCGCCCCGTGACGGCTCTGCATTTCCATTAAGGTCTGCCTGCTGGGATAAAAAGCAATGCTATCTGCGAAACCTTGAAATATGACAACATTAAGCAGGCATTCAACACAGGTGTCAGAAAAAAGAGGTAAACTACAAAGCCAAGGTTCACAGAAACTAGAACTTAAGAGTAATTTGAGTTTTAAATATCACTGGCACTAGGACATAATGTAGTAAATATGATTTTTTAAAAATCAGGAAATAAACAGAATGTCAATCAATGGGGAATAGGTTGGAAAAAAGTGGCATATTTCTAAAGCAGGACACAACAAAGCAAATAATGAATTAAATCTGCATATACATACAGATTTATATATATATAGATAGAGAGTTCAAAATCAGTTATATATATAAAACAAGTTGCAGAATAATACCTTTAGTGACCATTCTGTAACCTATGCACCTTGCTCTAAGAAATTAATATTACCTTGTTTTAAGATATTATATAGGTGTGTATACATGCAAAAATACAAAACAGCTGGAGATGCTACACACGAGTTCCAGGCACTGTGGGAGAGGGACAGAGGATGATACTGAGGGATAGGGAGAAAGGAGACTGCAACTTCATCTACAGTTCTTTCTTCTTTTTATAAAAATATACTTGAAGCAAATAAAAGAAGTATTAGTAACTGTCAATCCTCGATGGGTACATATTGGCTTCCCTGGTGGCTCAAATGGTAAAGAATCCACCTGCAATGCAGGAGACCTGGGTTTGATCCCTGGGTCAGGAAGACCCCCTCAAGAAGGAAATGGCAAGCCACTCCAGTATTCCTGCCTGGAGAATTCCATGGACAGGGGAGCCTGGTGGGCTACAGTCCATGGGGTTGCAAAGGGTCACACATGACTGAGCAACTAACATACACACCCTGGTGTGTGTTATTTTATTCTCTGTATTTTTCTGTTTCTTACTCCTCTATATTTTGTTCTCAAAAGGAAATTTTTAAAGATAGAAGTAATTTTAGCAGTATTTTCTTGTAAAACATATTACAGAATTACTTAAAGTGTTAGGAATATTTCATCCATGACAATGGCAGGATATGACTGGAACCCATATTATCATGCTTTTACAATTTATCTAGAAGCAGAAACTCAATCAGGTTCCCACAAGATACTGCCAAGCCTTTTAAAGCAAACCAAGTATCAGGAACACTGTCAGGCCAGGAGTACTCAAAGTGAGTCTTGGAGCTCAAACAGCTAAAATACTGTGGGTCCCTCTCCCACAACCTGGGTGATCTGTGCTCCAAGTCTTCCCCTCACTTACCTGCCTCCATCTTCAAAATCATTGTTTTCTTTCAGCAGAACTGCCAGCTGCAATGCCAGCTGCTCCTTTTCTTCATGAATCTTCTCTCTTGCTGCTCTTTCAGCATGAAAATCAGAACAATAAACCTCCATCTGTTAGAGGGAAGAAAAAAGAGAAGTTACTACCCAGACAAATGTGGATTCTCTAACAGCCTATCTGCTGATAAGTGGAAGAGGCTGTGCTACATCCTGTGGCATGTCTTACAAATATTAATAACAGGTACATGCTCCTGCTAGAAACCAGCATGATGACCGTGACCATGTGAGTGAGCCATCCTGAAAACAGATCTTCAAGTTCATCCTTAGTGCAGCCTCATGAGAGACCCTGAGTCAGAATCACCCAGCTAAGCTGCTCCTGGATTCCAGATCCATAGCAACTGAGATAATAAATGCTTGTTGCTTTAGCAGCTTCATTAGGAGAATAATGTTACCTCTAAATAAATAAATATTATGCTATAATATGTAATTTCTTCACTGTTATAAAATTATAAAGTAAAAATGAATGCCTTAATAGTGAACTGAGCATTATTTTAATACCAGTTTTTAACTTTCTATATTTTCAACTAGGTTTTCCTTTTCAGATTTAGTGGTTCTAGGATATATTTTTTTAATCTATTATTTTAAAAAGTTAATAAACATTTGAATATTCTAATCACAATTTTAGTTGCCAAAAACAGTATGAAATAGATCATGTTAAGGGACTTCCTGCCATTTGTAAGTGCTCTAACATTTTATGGTTTTCATTGGTAGATCATGGCTTTTTTGAGTCAGACATAAATCTGAGTTAGGATCTCATTTCCATCACATCATTAGGTTTGAGCCAGTAAGACCTAGGCCTTTGTTTTGTCCATCTCTATATCCCCAACAATGAGAACTGTGTCTGACATTAATTGTAAGTGCTCAAAAAGAGTTGTTGAGTGAATGAACAAGAGTATCCATCAAAACAAAGCAAACATCTCCTTATAGACTGTGGCAAAAGTACATGGCTCCAGGGTCAGGCTCAATCAAAGGAAATGCCTGAAAAAGCTCAAGGTGAAATTTTATTCCTGTAGAAATAAAACCAAAGCCGTGAAAAGTGAAAGTTGCTAGTCATGTCCGACTCTTTGCAACCCTGTGAGATATACAGTCCATGGAGTTCTCCAGGCCAGAATACTGGAGTGGGTAGCCCTTCCCTTCTCCAGGGGATCATCCTAACCCAGGGATTGAACCCAGGTCTCCCACATCACAGGCACATTCTTTACCAGGTAGACACCAGGGAAACCCCAGAATACTGGAGTGGATAGCCTATCCCTTCTCCAGCGGATCTTCCTGACCCAGGAATTGAACCAGGTTCTCTTGCATTGCAGGTGGATTCTTTACCAGCTGCGCTATCAGGGAAGCCTATAACTACAGTATCAGGCCCAATCAAAGAAAATACCTAAAAGAGCTCAGGTTGAAATTCTATTCCTATAGAAATAAAACTAAAGCTGTAAGTCCATTCAACCACTCCTATATTTCACTAGGCCAGCCACTATGGGCAGCAGGTAATGAGTATGTATATAGGGAATAGTAAACTTCTGGTATTGTTACATTGAAAATAATGTTTATCAGTTTGGCAAACGTTTAAAAGAGTAATGCAAGGATGTAGGGAAATAGGGGCTTTCAGCTACTTTTGGTGAGTAAAAAATTTTGATTATGGACTTCCAGAAGACAACTTGGAAATAGTTATTTAACTTAAAAACAATCTAACCCAATGACCCAACCATTCCATTTCTGTATCTTACTAGAGATTCCACAAAAGCACAAAGATATACATACAAGAATATTCAGTTCAACATTGTTGATAAAAAGCAAAAATATTGGTACAACCTACATGTCCATTAATAGAGGGCTGGTTAAATATATCAGGGTAATGCACACTTTGGACACCATACAACTATTTTAAAAAGTACATATGGCTGTGAGTAATAACATGGAGAGATATCCAATATAGATCAGGAATGAAAAAGTAGTACAATATGTATGGCATGATCCTGGTTTTAATTACACAAGCAATGAGGTGGTAGGAAGACTAACTCTACCAGACATCAAAACATTTGATTATTTATAATGAGACAGTATGTACCAGACCAACAATGTACAAACAGACCAATGGAACAGTGTAGAATCCAGAAATATACCTGTGGGTACATTGACATAATATGTGACAAAGAGGGCAGCAGAGTCCTTAAGAAAAGACAACCTTTTAAATAAATGGTGCCAAATGAATAGGATATTCATGTAGAAAAAAAATATGAATCTTTACCCTTACTTCACTGCATATAGAAAAGCTAATTTCAAATATTTTTGTATCTTAATGTAAAAGACAAAACCATAAATCTTTTAGACGTCAACACAGGAGAATATATTCATAGCCTTGAGGTAATGAAAGCATTTAAAACAGGACACAGAAGTACTATCATCATAAATGAAGAGACTGATAAACTAGACTACATTAAAATTAAGAATTCTGTTCATCAAAAGACATGCTCATGAGAGTGGAAAGGCAAATCACAGAGTGAAGAAATCTGCAAAAAGCACTGCCAAGGGCTTATATCTGGAATATATAAAGAACTCCTATAAAATTAAGAAAAAGCCAGCAAACCAGAAGAAAACTGGGCAAAGACCTGATCAGGCACTTCACAAAAGGAGATCCTTAAAAGGCCAGTAAACATTTCAAAAAGTACACGTTCAAACCAGCAGGGAAATGCAAATTAAATGAGACACCATTATAAACTCATCAGAATGTTTAAAAATTAAAATACTGATAATACAAGTATGGGTCAAGGTGGATATAGAGCAATAGGAACTCTCTGCTGATGGGAGTGAAAACTGGTAGGTACGTCCACTCTGGAAACCTCTTTGGCATTATCAGTCAACACTGAATAGCCTGCCTACTAGGAACAAGCAGTTTTGCTCCTAGGTGTGCACCCAACAGAAATGAATGCACTGGTGAATAAAGAGACTTGCATAAGAATGTCAGAGCAACATTAAACATCATTTCCAAGCTGAGAATGATCCAGCTGTCCATCAACTGTAGAATGGATGAATTTAATGAGCAGTACACTTAGAAGTGTGGTATGCTTTCCACATGTGATAAACTTCAGTAAAAAGGTTTTTAAAAAATATATTAGTGGAAATAGTGTAATATCAAAAATATGTATCTTCAGCACCACCACTCTCTTGTCTGAGGATATAGTCAAGGCTGGCCCCCCTCGGCTCCTGCTTGGGAACAGGCTACCTGAGCCCTGAGGACGGCCATGGTCTCCAGGTCCTTCTCCTGCTTGGCGATGGTCTGCTTCATCCCATCCATTTGGAGCTGCTTGGAAGCCAGGGCCTTCTCTGCCAGTTCCAGCTTCCCACTCAGTTCCTGCAGCACCACCTTATCCACTTTTTCTGACTGAAAAAGATAAGCTTATTCTGGACTTGGGTTTTGAAATAATTCAACCTATTTAGTAAAATGTAACATGAAGGCTTAAATTAAAAATTTACTAGGTCTTCAGAGAGGAACCATATTCTAGGAAAATTAAATGAAAAACAAAGTATATTTTTAAGACTATAAACTCAAAGACCCCTTCTAATTCAAAGCTCCCCTGCTCTTTACTTATTGCCGCTTTACTGAGGTAAAACTGACAAAATTGTAAAATATTTGAAGTGTAAAATGTGATGATTTGATATACAAATATACTGTGAAAAGGTTCCCCCGATTGGGTTAATTCATCTCTCATCTGACGTATCTATCCATGGTGTTTAAACCATCACACCATGCTGGGGACATTATTACTAAGTTAAGTTGCAGCCCAGTAAGTCCAGGGTCTCAAGCTCACTGACAGAGGCAAGCTAGCCTTGTGAGAGCTCCCAGCAGCAGTCTCACTATACATCCATTACTCATGGAGGAGCCCATACTCAGCTCTCCTGCAAACTCACCCACCATTAGAAATGCTAACAGCTTACTTCACGACCATAAGACGTGCACCCCTTCTTTGGCTACATGGCAAATTATACATATGCGGCAGGAGTTATGAACACTTAAGACACAAGAAGTCAATTACTGATATAAATGGAAAAAAACCTTTGAAACCAGACTTAGTTAAGGATTAACACAACTACCTCACATATTTACATAAAATGTTCAGTAGTTCCATTCACTACTAGGCTATGAAAGTAATTTGTTTTTTCTATGAGTACCTCTCTCCTTTTTAGTTCCTCAATTGTCTTCAGTGCGTTATTGTATTCTTGAAGAAGCCTGTTGTGTGTCAACTGTAGAGTGCCTAATTTGGACCTATTTAAAAAGAAATTAAAAAGGAAATCTGGGGAAAATACATAGAAACTTAGTCTTGCCTCCCAACTGAACACTCAAGTAGCAAAATCTCTTCCACCTTTATAATCCTACCACCTACTAGCATATTCTTACTCTCAAAGAAAATGGTTTTTCTTCAAATAATCAAGATAGACTACAAATTATTTTCATAATTGTTAAAACTTAAATTTTATCTCTTCAAAAAAGTCTATTGATTCTCCTTCAAATAAACAAAAGACAAAAAATAAATTTATTCTTAAATCCTGATCCCAATTGCATAAAACTGCTCTTCTATCTTATTTCAGCAAGTAGCTATCCAGTCATTGCACACTCACTTTTCATCTTCTGTTTTAGCTTGTTCCATTTTGATTTCTGATCGCATGCTTTCTACTTGGAGCTCTAATTTTTTGTTTTTATAAACCAGCTCTTGTTTTTCGTTCAGCTCTGATGGGCTTGCAGAATTTTTCCTTTCAAGGGCCTGACATCTACGAAAGAGCAAAATTTCATGAGGACAAACAATGCTCCTTCACATTTCTCAGTGGCTTTTAAACAGATTTTCAGATTATGTAGCAAATACAAAGAATTTCATGATGACATTCTTCAAAAATTTAACAGTACAAAATTAAATATTTTATCCTTCCTCCTTTTTTATTAGAAGTGTTTCTGAACTGTTATGACTGAATATAAAAATATACAGATTTTTATAAAAGAAACTTACAGGCTCAAGTACAAAAAATATGGTTTCTGACAAAGATTCAGTAGGAGAGAAGGAAGTGCTTTACGTTCTATTAAAGATCAGAATGAGAATTTCAATGTAACAAGAGCAAAATGAGCCAATGACTGCTGTGTGTAAGACATTAATGCAAAAAGCATGTTAAACATTAGCTTACTTAATACAAAGTTTGAGTTATGACACACAGTTTACAGATGATAAAACTGAGGCACAGAGAGGTTAAATAAATAACTTGTCCAAGATAATACCACAAATAAGGGGTAAATCTGTATTTCAACCTGGATCTGTTTATCCAAAGTCCTTTGTATCAGCTGCTATGCTGTCCATAATACTGTAGAGCCTTGGTTAGCGTAACTCCACAGAAACATACATTTGTATATTGAGCTGGAAATATGCTTGCCAATTAATCTAAGAGAACAACATCAATTTAGCTTTTCTAAATTTGGGGCAACTCCTTACATCAAGAGAAACAAGCAGATGCAAAATTCTCTCAATTTAGATATTAGCATTCATAACTGATAGAAAATCAAGTTTTTTTTTTTCCTCCCTAAATAAATCTCACTAAGGTTCTTCGTGCCCTTCGTAGCTTTCTTTTATGTTTGTTCACATCAATTTTGTCAGCTTACATAAGTCACAGGAAGTCTGGCTTACTGCTTTTTCCAGGTCCTCATATATGCTTAAAAGGCCCCCGAAAAGCAGAATCAGAGTCCCCTGGGTCCATTCCCCCAAGGACTTCATGGTTACATATTAACTGGAACATTGGTGTTTTCTGAATTCATATTTCAATTAGGTGTCTTTTTCTTTGACTCAGTAACACAGTAACAAAATGATGTTTTTGTATATTAACATTTTGTTAAACAGTACACTCTTTGAAGTGGGGGGTAAACATTATCTCTCATTCTTACTTTTCTTGAAGTCTCTTCTTCATTAGCTCAGCTTCACTGAGTTTCGTGTGAGCTTCCTGAAGCTCCTTAAACAGGGTTGTCACCTGAAGGTTCAGTGTTTCCACTTCACTTCCAATCTGTCATCCAGGAAATCCAAACATGCACTTATTAGAACTTAAATGAACCTCTTTGTGAGGAAACTGTGTGAACCACTGGCGTCTAACTAAGACTGTGAACTGATTAAACTTCTGGCACTTAATGCCCCAAACATCTGGAGAATGCAATGGTACCCCACTCCAGTACTCTTGCCTGGAAAATCCCATAGATGGAGGAGCCTGGTAGGCTGCAGTCCATGGGGTTGCTAAGAGTTGGACAACGAGCGACTTCATTTTCACTTTTCACTTTCATGCACTGGTGAAGGAAATGTCAACTCACTGGAGAGTCCCAGGGTGATTCAACCCAAATGGAGAATCCCAGGGACGGGGGAGCCTGGTGGGCTGCCGTCTATGGGGTCGCACAGAGTCGGACACCACTGAAGTGACTTAGCACAGCAGCAGCACCAAATATCTTGTATGGAAAAAAAAAAAAGCTTTGGATACAACTCTGTTTCCTCATAGAGCATTAACTGATCAATTTGGATACTCTTGTGATAATGTCTTTGTCATAATCAAATGGACCCTGACCACACTTCAGGGGAGCATAGATCACGGTGCTGTCAAAGCACAATCTACTTTACCCAGCTAGCAGCTCACGCCCACATTCCCTCACTGTTTCGCGTTTCTAGCTTACTCAGCTGTTTTCACTGTACTGGCTTCTTCCTGGCAGCTCTAGAAGTTTGGTCAATGAGTTTTACTGTGCCAGGGAAGTCTCAATACTTCTCTATCATTAGTTGTTGATTAGTTTTGGTCTCTTCATCTCAGTTTTTAACATATTCTCCATTCTCTTGAAGGCAGGGGACTCAGCTCAGAGCGTGGCATACAGCAGGCATCTGATACAGGCTTGCTGAGTAATTTAGTTAAACTGAGTGTTTCATGTAAATGCCTTTCTTGTGGGCTACTGTGGGTCTTACAACTTCCTGCCCTCATCACCTTTCCCTAAGCTTCTGACCATGTTCGCAGGTTACCAGGCATGTTTCTGAGTTGTCACACAAGTGTACATAAATATGTATGTAAACAAATGTCTTTCTTGTTCAAACTATTATATTCAAATGAGTAGTGGGAGAGAACAAAGACCCTTCAATCCTACCTGAGGTTTCTGGATCATATCCTCAAATGATTTCATTATATATTGGACAAAATTCCTTTCTCAATTTGTGGGCCTGTTTACTTAGAAATTCTGGAGAGGAAATCAGTCAAGAAGAGATAAAGGAGTGATTTCCTAGAATCACTGGGATAGGAATACATCTCACTGCAATTTACAGTGAATGAAATTCAGATCAGGACAAGGAAACAAGAAAGAAATAGAAAATATTAACATGAAAAATTGTTTCTCTATTTCTAAAGCCACACATCACATGACTTGGCTCCTATGCCCTCACTACCCTCCATCCACTGAGAGTGTGGTAACAGTCTTAGACTCTGAGTACCCACAGTTTTGGTGTCTTTCTCCTCTTCTTTCTCTTGTTCTGTGTGCTCCTCTGTCTGGGTCTCAGTCTCAGAGTGATCCTTGGCTTTCTTTTCAAAATCAGAAATTCTAAAAAAATTACAGAATATAGAAAAGTGACCTTTTCTTTGGCTTCCAGAGGAATAACAATTGCAGAAGCATTAAAAAAGAACATTATCTAAAATTTGGATAAAGGATGAATGTTTTCAAAATCTCTTCATATGCACTATATTAGCTCTGGTTTTGCTTTCAACCAGATACTGGCTGGAACTGATTTAAGGGATGAAAGCACATGGAGGTATAAGATGGCTATAATTTATCTTGAACACTGAAAAACACTGCCTTTTTCCACATCACTGAAATGCACAGAACTGTTTTTTTAATTTGTATTTTTATGTGTGTATGCACATGTGCTTATGTGAGAGTGGGTGCCTCTTTATAAGGATTCAGCAGAGAGGGAATCCTTATACTTGTTATAAGAAGATGCATCCAAGTTTATGAGGTCCTAAAACAAATATAGCAATTTGATTCTTATACTGAATCAAAATCATATGAAAACCACCTCAATACAAATGGAATAAAAAGAAACTTGTGATTTAAGATGGTAGATTAAATATATGCATGTAATTTTTCTTTCACCCTGAATGCCACTAAAATGACTTTGGAAGAAGAACATTCAAAGGAACTGCACCGCCCCTCCACCCCTGCCCAGCAAAAAATAGAAGATGAAAGTTGGTCAAATATATCAGAAAGCAGAAAAAGACAGCAAGAGTGAAGGGTGAGGAGGCAGGGGGAGGAAGAAAGAGATAAGGAAAGAGACAAATGGCAAAGAGGAACACCAAGTTAAGAAAATGAGAGGACTGGTTCAGGAGTTCAATTCAAAATAATAGTAGTTGCTAGAATGAGAGAACAGAGAAAACTGAGGGTAATTAAGTCAAGATCATTTTTCAAGAACTGAAGGATGAATGAGGCCAAGAGTGTCCAGAACAAATGGGTGAAAACAGGCCCCTCACCAAAGCACATATGAGATGTCAGAAAACTTGGGATGGAGCAAAGAACCTTTGGGGGAGAGGACAAACAAAAGAGGTTTTATGCCAAAAGATCAAGAATCAAAATGGCAATGAATTTCTCAGCCTTAACACCAGAGGCCAGAAGACAATGAAGTACTAATGCTTTCAAAATTTGGCGGGAAAATTATATCCAATATATCCATAGAATTCTGTATCTAGCAAAACTATCTGTTAAGCAAAAAGTTAGAAAGAGAGATTTTCAGATATGCAGATTTCAGAAAATATCCTCCCCATATATTCTTTCTTAGTAAGTGAGTGGAGATATTTAAAGATATTTAGTGAGTAAGAACACTGGCTACAGAAAACAGGTGATCCAAAAGAGGGAGCTGAAGGAATTCCACAAGTGGCCAAAGAGAGGTTCCAAGGTAAGTGCACTAGAACCGGACCTAGACAGCAACCAGGCCGACTCTCAAGAAGAGGAAACCATTAGACTAGTAGACTATTAAACTATTAGACTCTCAAGAAGGGGAAACTATTAGACTACTAACACGTCTGCATGTCACTGAGATTTCCTCGCTGGGGAAGGGTATGGTGAAACTAAGCAAATTTTTAAATGTAACTTTGCATAGAGCTTTTTGTTTTTGTTTTTTAAAGTATTAGAAAGGAAAAGTGGTCAAGGCATAGAGCAGAGCTCAACAGAGAACTGTGCACGCATGCGTGCATGTGTTTGCATAATAATAATAATAATAATAATAATAATAAAAAACACTGAGTAGTGATCTAACTAAATGTCAATACAATCAGTTTTGGAGTAGGGTGGTGTAGCATGGGATGGGAATAAGGGCCCAGAAGTGGGTGTGGTGACAATGGTGGGAGTCAAAAGCAGTTAAATTCTCATCCTTCATAGTTGGGAGGTCAATAGATTATGTCTAAGATAGGGGAAAATTTTTTCTGAGTAATGATTTAATCTTGATCTATGGGAGTAAGTATCAAAAGAACCAGCTAAATAAGTTGTAAGCCAGGACTTCCCTGGTGGTCCAGTGGTTAAGACTCTGCCCTCCAATGCAGGGGGCATGGAATCAATCCCTAGTTGGGGAACTAAGGTCCCATGTGTTGTGCAGTGTAGCCAAAAGTTAAAAAAATGATCAATAAATATGTTATAAGTGGTTGAGAAGCAGGAGAAGGAAGTGGTAGGGGGTGTGGGGGTGTGTGGCTAGCCAAAGAACTACTACTATCTTTCCATAAAAAGCCTGTGGAGCAACCAATTCTTTATGTGAATGCAAAACTGATTTTTTAAAAAGAACTTAATGATGATACAAAATAAACAAACAGCATTGGTATCTGTTGCAAACCACCAAACCTAACTGGCGCACAGGCACCGTCTCTAGAGCTGGTTGCTGCAGGGTGGAAGGCTGGGCCTTCACCACACCACTCACATATGATGCAGGCTTCCGATCCACGTGTGAATTTCAACTTAAATTTCTAGGGCAAATTTTCATCTTGGGCTGACTTTCTCCTGCCCCCTCTCTTGTTATCTTGGGCCATACTTCATATACAATTTCCCTCTCCTTCCTGGCTATCAGTTTACGTTTGTTCAGAAGACACAAATTACACAAAATATGAATCCTGGCAAACAGTGAAAGAAAAACAAGTCTACTATCCCCTCTCCCCACCTATCACCTAAAATTTTTCAATTTCTCTTATTTCTCATGACTAATGAAAACAGTTGAAGACTGAGTTACGTATTTGAGAAAAAGACATGTTAGGTCTTGTAACGTCTTTTCATCATATCCTGCATAGTAAATCAGGTCAGGTGATATATCAGTGATTTTATTTCTTGGTTTCAGTCTGACCTTAGCCAGGAGGTTGTCCTAACACAGACATGGAGAACATTGGTCCTGGCAACCAATCACTGACTTACCAGCTGTTAAAAACTGCAAGAAGTCTGACTCACAAAGTGGAAATTTAATGTTATTGAGAAAGGGTAAGAGAGGGAAACACCCATCTCAAAGGCAGGCCTGACTTCCTAGCTACAATCTGAAAAATTACAATGCCAGACAGAGAGCTATCATTATTTTGAAAGCAGGAATTATATATTAGATCATATAAAAGATCAGGATATATAATCAGCAAATTCCTAAGTTTACACTTTTATTATTAAAGTTAATTATGTTGTCTGAGGAAGGATGAATTAGCAGCTAAACTTGACTTCTTCAAATGCTGTACAGAACTCAGGAGGGTAAATGTGCCAATGAAACAGAAACACACTGATTACTCATCAATATTAAAGGTCTTTTTCCAAGCAAAACATCTTCCTTTTAAAAAAATCAGCTGTACCTATAATAACTGAGGTGTAAAATGAATGCTTTTACTTATTTATTTTTCTGTGCATCATTACTCAGTTTGGGGACTTATCAAAAAGGCGGGACAAATGTTTTACTCAATTAGAATACATAGTACTAGTTGCCTGGAAATTAACCTCCCAACTTTTCTTTTAAGACAGTGGTAGGATACGGGGTACAGAGAAGGCAATGGCACCCCACTCCAGTACTCTTGCCTGGAAAAACTCATGGATGGAGGAGCATGGTGGGCTGCAGTCCATGGGGGTCCCGAAGAATTGGACACGACTGAGCAACTTCACTTTCACTTTTCACTTTCATGAACTGCAGAAGGAAATGGCAACCCACTCCAGTGTTCTTGCCTGGAGAATGCCAAGGACAGGGGAGCCTGGTGGGCTGCCATCTATGGGGTCGCACAGAGTCAGATTCGACTGAAGCGACTTAGCAGCAGCAGCAGGATACAGGGTCAGTTCAGTTCAGTCGCTCAGTCGTGTTCGACTCTTTGCGACCCCAAGAATTACAGCAAGCCAGGCGTCCCTGTCCATCACCATCTCCTGGAGTTTACTCAAACTCATGTCCATTGAGTCGGTGATGCCATCCAGCCATCTCATCCTCTGTTGTCCCCTTCTCCTCCTGCCCCCAATCCCTCCCAGCATCAGGGTCTTTTCCAATGAGTCAGCTCTTCGCATGAGGTAGCCAAAGTATTGGAGTTTCAGCTTCAGCATCAGTCCTTCCAATGAACAACCCAGGACTGATCTCCTTTACGATGGACTGGTTGGATCTCCCTGCAGTCCAAGGGACTCTCAAGAGTCTTCTTCAACACCACAATTCAAAAGCATCAATTCTTCGGCACTTAGCTTTCTTCACAGTCCAACTCTCACATCCGTACATGACCACTGGAAAAACCATAGCCTTGACTAGACGGACCTTTGTTGGCAAAGTAATGTCTCTGCTTTTTAATATGCTATCTAGGTTGGTCATAACTTTCCTTCCAAGGAGTAAGCGTCTTTTAATTTCATGGCTGCAATCACCATCTGCAGTGATTTTGGAGCCCCCAAAAATAAAGTTGGCCACTGTTTCCACTGTTTCCCCATCTATCTCCCATGAAGTGATGGGACCAGATACCATGATCTCAGTTTTCTGAATGTTGAGCTTTAAGCCAACTTTTTCACTCTCCTCTTTCTCTTTCATCAAGAGACTTTTTAGTTCCTCTTCACTTTCTGCCACAAGGGTGGTGTCATCTGCATATCTGAGGTTATTGATATTTCTCCTGGCAATCTTGATTCCAGCTTGTGCTTCTTCCAGCCCAGCGTTTCTCATGATGTACTCTGCATATAAGTTAAATAAGCAGGGTGACAATATACAGCCTTGACATACTCCTTTTCTTATTTGGAACCAGTCTGTTGTTCCATGTCCAGTTCTAACTGTTGCTTCCTGACCTGCCTAACTACCACACAATTGTACTCATCTCTCACACTAGTAAAGTAATGCTCAAAATTCTCCAAGCCAGGCTTCAGCAATACGTGAACCGTTAACTTCCAGATGTTCAAGCTGGTTTTAGAAAAGGCAGAGGGACCAGAGATCAAACTGCCAACATCATCAAAAAAGCAAGAAAGTTCCAGAAAAACATCTACTTCTGATTTATTGACTATGCCAAAGTCTTTGACTGTATGGATCACAATAAACTGTGGGAAATTCTGAAAGAGATGGGAATACCAGACTACCTGACCTGCCTCTTGAGAAACCTATATGCAGATCAGGATACGAGGTAAAGATCTACAATTTATAGCCGTCATTCCTTTTCACCTTTGAAAAGAACTGACTATCAAATAAGTCATTGGAAAAACACTGATTTCTTTTAGATAACCCTCATTCTGAATAAATAACTTTTGTTTCATATTTTAAGAACAGATTTTCTTATACTTAAATTTTTCAACTGCTTCAGTTAGAAAGTGCTATAGTTTTAAGATTAATGAAACATTTATAATGTCTGAATTATGCATGTATATTATATTTATGTATACTTTAATATATGCTATATACAGTATATTTATGACTAAATGTTGCAATCATTGTAACCCTAAAACTTTCCATTATGCCCCCTGTCTTATGTGGTTTAGCACTCTGCATTCCTAAGAAGTTCATTCACACATAGAAATTCATTGACTTCACAACTCTATAAGGTAAATAAATTTTATCCCAAAGTGTGTGTGTGTATGTCACATTCTATGAGATCAGTATTTCTCTCATACCAAAACCAGACAAAGACATTACAAGAAAACTACAGACCAACACCCCTTAGGAATACACATGCAAAAATCTTTACTAAGAAGGCTAGCAATCCAAGCCAGCAACATACAGCAGATCATATATCATGACCAGGTGTGATTTATCCAGGAATGAAAAGTTAGTTTAACATCAGAAAATCAATCAATACTTTAATAGAGGTTTAAAAAAAAACACACAATCATCTTCATAGACTCAGTAGAAGCATTTAACAAAATGTAAAACGTTTTCATGATAAAGATTGCAACCAGAAATAGAAAAGAGCGTTTCAACTTGACAAAAGCATGTATGAAAAACAAAGCTAATACCACCAATTTAGTGGTGAAAGACTGAAAGCATTCCCCCCAAGATCAGGAACAAGACAAGTATATCTACTTTCTCTACTTTTATTTAACATTATACTGGAAGTTCTAGCCAGGGCAATCATGGAAGTAAAAAATAAATAAATAAATAAATAAATAAATAAAAGAAATAGTGGTTGATAAGGAAGAAGTAACACTATTTCTTTGCAAATGACATGGTCTTGTATAAAGAAAATACTAAGGAAGCCACTAAAAAAAATAAAGATTATTGCTAATAAATGAATTCAGCAAGGTTGCAGGCTACAAGATCAATATACAAAAATCAGTTATATTTCTCTACACTAATAATGGACAGCAAGGATATCAAACCAGTCAATCCTAAAGGAAATCAACCCTGAATATTCATTGGAAGGACTGATGCTGAGGCTTCAGTACTTTGGCCACCTGGTGTGAAAAGTTGACACTTTGGAAAAGTTGGAAAAGACCTTGATGCCAGGAAAGTTTGAGGGCAAGAGGAGAAGCGAGTGACAGAAGATGAGATGGTTGGATGGCATCACTGACTCAGTGGACATGAGTTTGTGCAATCTCAGGGAGATTAAGTAAAGGACAGAGGTGCCTGGCATGCTGCAGTTCATGGGGTTGCAAAGAGTCAGACATGACTTAGCAACTGAACACCAACACTAACAATGAAAAATCCAAAAATGAAATCAAGAAAATAATTTCATGTATTATAGTACCAAAAAGACTGGAATACATAGGAATTAATTTTGAAAAAGAACTAAAAGACCTATACACTGAAAACTACAAGACATCATTGGAAGAAATTAAGGATGACCTAAGGAAAGGGAAAGAAACCCATGTTGATGGATCAGAAGACTTCATATTGTTAAGATGGCAATGTTCCTCAAATTGATCTCCAGATTCAATGCAATCCCTAACAAAATCCCAACTTAAAAATAACAAACTTATTCTAAGAGTTTTATAAGAAAAACAAGGGACTCACCAAAACAATCTTTTTAAAAGAACAACAAAATTGGTGGACCTACATTTCAGAATTTCAAATTTTATTATAAAACTAATTAAGACAGTGTAGTATCACCATTAGGACAGACACTTAGATCAACTGAACAAAACTGAGCATTTAGGAATTAATCTTTACATTTGTTTTTGGTCAACTGATTTACACCGGGGTGTCAGGGAGAAACAAATTATCTTTTCAACAAATGGTGTCAGGACAACTAGATATCCACAGACACAAGAATGAAGTTGGACCTTCACCTTACACCATGCACAAAAATGCACTCTCAACATAGATCAGAGACTTAAATGTAAGAGCTAAAACTATAAAACAATTAGAAGAAAACACAGGAGTGAATCTTTGTGGATTAGGTAGTGGTTTCTTAGCTACAACACCAAAAGCAGAAGTGATCCCAAAACCAAACAGATAAATTGGACTAGAGTAAAATAAAAAAGAATTTTGTGCTGCAAACGATACCATCAAAGAAATGAAAAGATAATTCACAGAATGGGAGAGAATATTTACAAATCATATACCTCATGTCATTCAATAATTAAAAGACAATCCAAACTTTTTAATGGGCAAAGAAGAAGATACACATATGGCCAACATGCGTATTCATCACTGGGGAAACAGACTCACAATCACAGTGAGATACCACTTCACATCCACAAGGATAGCCATAATCAAAAAGACAAACAGCGAGTGTTGGTGTGGATGCTGGTGAGAATGTAAAATGGTGCAGCCACTGTGGAAAACAGTTTGGCTGTTTCTTAAAACATTAGACAGAGAGTAACCATGTGACCCAATAATTTAACTCCTAGGTATATACCCAGCGAATTAAAAAACTATGCCCACACAAAAAACTGTGCCTGAATGTAGAGAGCAAATATTATTCATAATAGGCAAAAAGTGGAAACAACCCAAATGTTCATTAAATGATGAACAGATAAACAAAATACTGTCTAGTTACACCATAGAATATTATTTAGCAACGAAAAGGAATGAAGATTGACAAATGCTATACCATGAATGAGCTTTGAAAACATTATGGTAAATAAAATAAGCCGGTCACAAAAGACTACATGTTGCATGATTCAATTTGTATGGAGTCCAGAAAAGTTAAGTCTATGGAGACAGAAAAGTAGATTACCAGGAGGAAAGAGGAATGAGTGCTAACAAGTACTAAGTTTCTTATTGGGGGAAAAAATGTTCTAAAATTATAATGTGGTAAAAGCTACATAACTCTGTGACTATTCTAAAAAAAATTAAAATGTACACTTTAAATGGATGGATTTTATGGCATCTTAATTACATTCCAATAAAGCTTATTTAACTTTTATGCAGAATACATCATGAGAAACGCTGGGCTGGAAGAAGCACAAGCTGGAATCAAGATTGCCAGGAGAAATATCAATAACCTCAGATATGCAGATGACACCATCCTTGTGGCAGAAAGTGAAGAGGAACCAAAGAGCCTCTTGATGAAAGTGAAAGAGGAGAGTGAAAAAGTTGGCTTAAAGCTCAACATTCAGAAAACTAAGATCATGGCATCTGGTCCCATCACTTCATGGCAAACAGATGGGGAAACAGTGGAAACAGTGGCCAACTTTATTTTTGGGGCTCCAAAATCACTGTAGATGGTGATTGCAGCCATGAAATTAAAAGATGCTTACTCCTTGGAAGGAAAGTTATGACCAACCTAGACACATGTTAAAAAGCAGAGACATTACTTTGCCAACAAAGGTCCATCTAGTCAAGGCTATGGTTTTTCCAGTGGTCATGTATGGATATGAGAGTTGGACCATAAAGAAAGCTGAGTGCCGAAGAATTGATGCTTTTGAACTGTGGTGTTGGAGAAGACTCTTGAGAGTTCCTTGGACTGCAAGGAGATCCAACCAGTCCATCGTAAAGGAGATCAGTCCTGGGTGTTCATTGGAAGGACTGATGCTGAAGCTGAAACTCCAATACTCTGGCCACCTGATGCGAAGAGCTGACTCATTGGAAAAGACCCTGATGTTGGGAAAGATTGGGGGCAGGAGGAGAAGGGGACAACAGAGATGAGAAGGTTGGATGGCATCACCGACTCAATGGACATGGGTTTGGGTAAACTCCAGGAGATGGTGATGGACAGGGAGGCCTGGCGTGCTGCCGTTCATAGGGTCACAAAGAGTTGGACATGACTGAGTGACTGAGCTGAACTGAAAGCCATTAAAAAAGCAATGTATGCATTTTCCGCGTTGCTTATTTCATACCTTTCTTTGGCTTCCTTGAGGGCAATTTCAAGTCTCTCCACCTTCTGGTTTCCTTCCCTTAGACAATGCAGGAGCTGGCTCACAGTTAATTCCTCAAACTCCACATAATTCCTGGTACCTTCTGCAGATTTGCTCCTACATCAGGACAGCAGAAAGGTTTCTGAGAATATGAAAATGTTGGGAGTCTAACAATATTACTGGAACTAGTTAAAAGGAACAGCTTTCCACAATATTCTCCTATTAATTCTCATTTACAAAGCATAGTTGGCCTGGTGACAACCAGAGCCTGGATCCTCCATGCTGTCCGGGGAAGGAGTGAGGCTGATGAGTTGGCTCCCCTTACTCTGCACACGCTCACTCCCTCCACGTGGTCACAGTGTCCACGGCACCAGACCCCAGGACCCACAGAAGCAGTGGAGGAGAGGGAGCCCCAGTTTTGGAGCCCTGCTTTCCTAGAGGACTCATCTCCAAGAGGACCATGGTCACACATGTGCTGCCTGTGGTGACATGCAGTCCACTGGTCTTTCGCCAACTTGACAGAAAAAACCACATTCTTAAGTCAGGAGAAGAAAAAGCATTTTTGTTTTCGGTTTCTAATAACTAGAGTACAGAAATGTAGGCACGTTGGTATGTCAAATCTATTTCTTGACTTCAAACTCAGATTAAATGAAGAAGCAGTTCAATGATGAAGAAAACCACGGCCATCACTGCAGTAACTAAACATTCTGGAAAGCTACGCTGACGCTAATAGCAGCTATGCCTTCAGTAACTTACCCAAGTTCACACATCTAACAAAGAGCCAGGATTCAGGATTCAATCCCAGTTCCCATCACCAAAGCTCAAACTTCAACCCCGGAGATCAATCTCTGACTCCTTAAAATACTTTCAAACAAGGTAAAGAAGCTGTTATTAAAACACAGCTGTGTGGTTTAAAAGAAGAAGTGGTATTTACACAGCTATACATGAAGAGGAAGTGGCTTAGAGATTTCAAACACGGCTTTCTTCCTTCCCACCACTTTCAGGAAAGTCTTCTGATATTAAAAAGGCAATATGGGGGGCGGGGGTAGTTATTTCTAATTAAAAAAGGGAGTAACTTTCATTTCTGCCAACTGCCCCATTTGGTGAAAGAAATCTAATCCCGATTTTTTGCCTCATACAAGGGCTTGGCAGCATAACTGAGAAAAAAAAACATTTTTATAAGTCCATTCATCAAGTTATAGAAAAAAGATATTAAAAGTCTCTGAAGGAAGAGATGCTTAGGGAAATTTCAGGTAAATCTTCTTAAGCAGATTCATACAGTAGTAACCTGCTTACCAGGGATGAGCTAATAGCACATTCTGGGTCACAGCTACTTGTAAGAGACGCGGATGCCCAGGCCCCCTGCCATCGCCTCCTTAAGGTCCCGCTACTATTTAGGATGGCTGTCTACTAGGCACAAGTCTACTGGAGATTCCCCAGGTACAATATCTGGACACTCTGAAAAAACAGCCATAACCCAGAGCAACTACAGTCATTGTTATGGAAGACTATCCTACATTAGCCACTTTGCCTTGTACTCGGGAATGAACAGGGAAGAGAAAAAGGAAACATCGTCCTTATCAGCTGGGCAGCCTAGTCCGGGGCAGACTGCACTCGTGAACACATTAGGAAACATGGGTCTCTTAACTGAGAACCAGCTTGTTTTCACTTCTCACCTGATGGTGATGAAATACCTCTACACAGACTGGTGAGGGGTTAGTTAGCCTACCAAGGCACCAAACATAGTTTTTATTCTCTACCAGTGGGCTGCAACAATAAATATGAACAGCATTCAAACTGAACATTCTGGAAAGACCCCAGTGTAAATCAGTAAGTGGCTTTTTCAGCCCACCATGTTTGGCCTCTCAGGGGTGAGGGGAAAGTGACAAGACTGCCCAGCGTGCCTGTCTGATAGCCTGACTCTGTCTTCACATACCTGTCAACAGAATGAGTTCTTGTGGGCCCAGGACTTGTCTTGATTTCTTTTGCTGCCACAGCTGCTTCGCCCTCCTGTAAAAGCAGAAATGAGAGAGGTTTACCATAGCATGCCTATAAGACAAATTCTCCAGCAAAAGAGAAAAAGGTGAAAGATCAAGAATTTGGATGACATGTAACCCAAGGAATCTACCAAATACAGAAACATGAGATGCTTCAACTCAGTCACTCAAATGGAATGGAAGTTTATCCTTCCCTCAACCTGCATGCCCCGTCAGGATTATAAATATCCAGATGAAGATGAGAAGGCCGGGCTCCTCTCATTCAGCACAGTCATCCTGACCCCACATACAGGAAAGCTTATCTCCTCTCTCCCTCTCTTGTTGGCAGTTCCCTTCTCTACAAGTTAAGGTCACACACAGCTAATGACAATTCAGCATACTTTTCCCACACACTCCTTCAAAATGCAAAATGTGGGACTTCCCTGGTGGTCGAGTGGTTAAGAATCTACCTGCCAATGCAGGACACGGGTTCAATCCCTGGTCCAGAAAAATTCCATATGCTGCAGAGCAACTGGGCACATGTGCCACAACTCCTGAGCTCACTCACCTACAGCTTGTGTTCCACAACAAGAGAAGCCACTGCAAAGAGAAGAATCGCTCCCACTCGCTGCAACTAGAGAAAGCCTGTGCTCAACCACAAAGACCCAGAGCAGCCAGAAATAAATAAATAAATCTGAAAAAATAAAAAAATAAAATGCAAAATGCTAGAACTTGCTGAAGCCACTTGGAAAGAAGGCTGTCTTCTGTGGGCAGGGCTCACAAAGTGAAAGGCTGGCTCCCATTGAATTGAAATTCATCTGCTTCTTGGGCCACTTAGGGAACAGGGGGGACTAAGACCACTTCAATGATGTGAAAGACATTTCTAGTCCAGTGAGCTAGTGGAAAAATACAGAGGTGGTTCTAGATAATTTTGTATGCACTTCCTAAGTCTTGGGCAGTGTTTTTCTGTTCATAGGAGCAAGGCAAGAAAAACATGTTTACACTAGAAATAACTGTCACTCATCAGTGAGGGAGAACATTATGGTAACCATGCACCCCAAAGAAAGAAGCCTCATTTGGAAACTTCTGATATGCTCCTTAGACTTCCTGAATTTTATCAGTTATTTGCAGAAGGTGAAAGCTCTTTGATCAATGTTTTCATAATCTTTGCTCGTGTGCAGAATGAGTGCTCTGACACAGGGTACTTCCTGATTAGGATTTTCTCTTGACTTCAGCCCCTATTCATCTAAAATTTCTGAGGGGTGTGGGTGGCAGGGTTATTAAGAGCCATTTTCCACTTCTGTTCATCTTTAGCGCAGCAAATTAATGATAAAGTGAACAGAGTCATGCTCTGGCATTGCAGACATATCCAGTAGCCGAGCTTTTTGTAAGGTGCACTTCACCCCGCCTCACCCCCACTTGTCTCCATGGAGGGTTTTCTCTTCCAGAGACACAGTTAAGCTCTCTTCCTGCATCAGACGCGTGCTCTGACAAGGCTGGGCTGACTGTACAGTGGAGGACCATACCCTCCTGTGCCTGTCTCCCTTAGTCTGTATTCCATTTTTTTTTCTAGTAGCAAAGAAGGAGGTTTCCCTTCTAGCAGGTCTGCCCACACACCAGCTACCCGCCGACACATGCTTCCCATCAGAACAGGCCAGCCTGTGCTGCCTTGCCCAGCTCTCTTCATTTGGGGCTGCACATAAAAGCCAGTAAGATAATGCTGGCTCCAGAATCTGTCCTCGGCGCTTCCCTAGCAGCTGCTGCTGCAGCGGAGGGAGAAGCCCGGGTATTCCCTGGGGCTATGCCCAGAGCACCTCTGCTCCTGCTTTTCTCCACTTCTTATTTTTAATATGCCTACGTTCCTCATAGGACTTTGTCTGAAAAGAGGATTCTATGATTAGTAAGTGGCGAGCCTTTTGATTTTACTGCATCTGATCATGATTCTGCTTACCTAAGTGAAATGCTGAACACAGCTTTGAAACCTGGGCTGAACAAGTTTATACTTTTTTTTTTCTTTTTAGGTCAGATAAATTATTCAGGACATACTGGGGGAAAAAAAAGGACTATCTCTCCAGTCATAAAAGGTAATCAGTATTTTCCATTTCAGCTGTGATAGCCACAAGCATGATGTTTTATATTTATGCTGACTACGCTGAAATTTCCCCACTGTTTGGCTTTCCCATGTTGAAAGGAAGCAGTGATATTTCTAGCAGTTGTCCAGGTGAGGTTTTATAACTTGCTTAAGACAAAACCAAAACCAACACACTTACAGCCATCCTGATTTCAACAAAGGAGTCTTCGGAGGAGCCGCTTGAATTCAGCTTGAGTTGCAATTCAGACACGATGCCCAGAAGATCTGCCTTTTCAGCTTGGAGGCGTGCCACCTGGGTCTTCAGCTGTTCCACTTCTTGTTCCACTTCTGCCTTGGGGACCTTGGGGTCCCCAGTGATGTCCTGGAAACAATGTGGAGCAAAGTGAACGAATGACTCAGCCAAGGACTCTGCCGTCAAACTCAAGTGCCTCTATACCTACTGGTAAGACAGCTGTGCTTTACAGTAGGGAATTCTAGCTTTTCCTCGGCATTTTGATATACCATTTGAAAAGGAAAAATTTACTTTGTCGTGTGCAAATAATAGGAAGTTAAAATAAACTCATGACAAGCAAGATTTCCTCAACATTCTGAAAGAAATAATCTGATTATCATGAAAATAACCAACCAGACTTTGGCAATGGTTGACTAGTAAACTACAGCCCCAAATCCCAGAAAATAAGGATAAAGAACTGCCACAACTCAACCTCTTCCTTTTTTTTTTTTCTCCTTCCACCCCCTCTCTCCTCATACTTGTCATTTCTGCTTACAAGCCAAAGCACAAGGGCATGACAGTACGGTGACGGCAAAACACAATGAAAGGTCCAAAATCCTCCCAGCCGTGTAGGTTGGTTGTTACAATATTCTATGCTGGTGTTTTAAGGTTGCTAAAGGTAAATCTGGTGAGAAATTAAGAAAACTGAAAATTCAGAGGCTGGTACCAAGGGTGGAAAATTAATTTTGGCCTCTTCAAACATTAACGGGCTTCCCTTGATAAACTAATAAACATTAATATTTTCCTAATGTCGAGTACCTGTTGTGTTCGTCTCGTTGCAATTACCACATATGACAAAGTCATAAAAGAAAGAGCTTGCTAACATGTGGTGTTTTTACTCGGGAGAAGGGAGAACAGACTCTAGTCCACACACTGCTAATCAGAGCATGTGTTGCCTTGAACAGATTCCCTTAATGTCTTGGCTTCAGTTTCCTCGGATCAGAAAGACTTGGTATCATGCTGTCTCTGTGGCCTCATCTAGCTGTAACCTTGGCCTCCTGATTTCTTCCCTTGCGGCTCTTATAAACATGGCACCACCAGAAATATGTATACTTGAGATTACCAGAGGACTGCAACATTGAAAATTCAACCCCCTCCCCCACCCCCACCCCACAAACACCCTCTGACAGATTTTGTAAGGAATGGTAAACAGGCCCAAAGGCTCATAGTTGAACCAAAAAATAATCAGAAAGGCATGTGTATGGACCATGAATCAGCTAGTCTGTGAAGTGTTAAGAGAGTGAGAGCTAGGCAGTAATTGGCACATGAAGAGCCCATCACACCAGTGGAATCACGCTCTGCCTTCTTCTGGACCATCCCCTTGCCAGGAAACTCTCATAGGCTTTAGGAAAAAGCAACTCATAAAACTGAAGAGTTAGGTCTGCAAGGAAAAGCTCAAAGTTTGTACAGTCTCTCCTGCTAATGATTCAGACCACAGAAATGTATATTTAAAGGCATAAAAATGAAAAAAAGGAAAGGTACTGCCTAGTTGGAACCAGGAAGCAAGCAGGCAAGGGGAAGACTACATCCTGTGAGAAACCTTCACATCCACCCTCTTGACCTTCCTGAGGACACTGAGTGGAATGGACAGAAGTCCAATCCTTCCACATCTTTCCACAAAGGAAGGAAACAGTTTTAAACAAGTGCCTGAGGACCAGGGATATAAGGCCATGACTCTTGAGTCTCCGAAGTCAGGTTAATTTTCTTTTTCGCAATTGTGTGGGTCTCTTCTTCATCCTTGGGCTTGCCTGGTGGCTCAGACAGTAAAAAATCTGCCTGCAATGCAGGAGACCCATATCTGATTGATGGGTCAGGAAGATCCCCTGGAGAAGGGAATGGCAACCCGCTCCAGTATTCTTGGGTGGAGAATTCCATGGAGCCTGGCCAGACAGAGGAGCTTACAGTGCATGGGGTTGCAAAGAGTCGGATACTACTGAATGACTAACACTTAATTATCCTTGGGAAATTACAGATCTGCAAAACACCTTGTGAGGTGACACTTAAAATTTCTCTTCATTTCACTGTTTAGGCTCTGTCCATCATCTTCCTGGATGAAACTCCCAGGGTTTGTTCTCTGGGATCTCAAGCCCAACTCTCTCTTCAGTTCAGGTCAGTCGCTCAGTCATGTCTGACTCTTTGTGACCCCATGGACTGCAGCACGCCAGGCTTCCCTGTCTGTCACCAACTCCCGGAGCTTGCTCAAACTCATGGCCATTGAGTCAGTGACTTACCACCGCACAAACCTATGGCTAATTCATGCTGATGTTACGTCAGAAACTAACACAAATTGTAAAGCAATTATCCTTCAATTAAAAATAAATAAAAGAAAAGAAAAAAGGATTCTTTAGAGATCACCATGATGTCTGTGAAAAGTGAAGTCGATTAGTCACTTCCGACTCTTTGTGACCACAGGGACTATAGCCTACCAGGCTCCTCTGTCCATGGGATTCTCCAGGCAAGAATACTGGAGTGGGTTGCCATTTCCTTCTCCAGGGGATCTCCCCGACCCAGGGATAGAACCTGGGTCTCCCACATTGCAGGCAGATGCTTTACCCTCTGAGCCACCAGGTCTGTAGTTCAGTGAAATCAGGACAGAATCAGTCATACCTCAGCCTCACCATGAGGGTTGGAGGGCAAGTCTCAGTGGAAACTCCCTGCTCCTTCCCTATGCCTCACAGAACACGGGAGGCAACCCTGATGGCTGGAGGGGGTCGGGGGGGGGGGGGGTGCCTGCAGAAGCAGCAGCAAAGACAGGTCAGCGTGAGTGAGTGAGAGACCTGAGAGCTTCAGTAAATCAGGAAGATGAGAGGCTAAATTAAAAACAAACAAACACACACCTCAAGTGGTCCATGAAACAAAAGAGGTAGGGGGCAGGTGGGGGCCTGGAAGGCACAGCTTGTGGAGAAAAAAACTGATGACCAAGGGTTTTGAAGAATCCTCAGTGTCTCTCTGTCCCAAGGACTCATTTCTGAGTCCTGCCTATAGTTTGCTTCAATGGATCCTCTACACTGAAAGAAGCTGTCCAGAGCTCCAGCTTCCAATCTCAACTTCTTTCAATACGGGGACCTTTCTGGGAAACCTATAGGACTTTTCATTCAAATCTTCGATACCCGTTCTCAAGGGTATCAAAGCACATTTCTCAGGTTCTTTGAGTCAGTGGAAATGTGGCAACCTTAAGCCTCATATCACACGATATAGTATCTGTCAAACCATTTTTCAAAAATAAATGCAAAACACAAAGTGAGGAATCTACTGCAGATGGAGAGATAGGACAAGGTCAATAAGTGAAAATTCTGAGAGATAGATTTTAAAAATGCAATTCTATATCAAGGACTAAAGACCAACATTTGAATGGTTCTAGGCAGAGGTCTTTCTGTACCATCTATAATGAATACAAAATATTGATTTATAACCATAACACTCTTTTGACTATAATCAATAAGGTCAAAGTTTGACCCATTTCTTTCCTTCACCAGAGATTACACATGACTCTTAAAATTGCAACCAATCTTCTCATCACTATTCTTTCAAGATAATGCAAGCATCTAGCTGGAACTGGGAAAGTTGTGATCTTGAAGTCTAGACAAGTAAGATCCCACTACAAATATGAACATAATAAAATTACAACTGATCAGTCCACTCACCTCAAATGCCCTTTCAGTTTTCCCTGTTAATTTTCCAAGTTCTTGCTTCAGTTTTTCATTTTCAAGGCTCAGTGCCGTTAAGCGCTCTTTGGCTTCTTTGCTCTGAGTCTCAAAATAAAGGCGTTCTTCCTTCTGCTTCTCTGTCCAAGCTGAAAGCTCCTCAAATCGCCCTTTCATAGCTTGATTGTTTAGCTTCATGGCTTCTGCATGGGGTTCAGAGAGAGAGGTCAAAACACCAGGGGACTGGACTTGGGGTCATGAAGAGAACCTCCCCATAGATCACCTCACCATGTAGCTCTGAACATCAAAATGCCAGGGTTGGCCTGGGCTCCAGGGTCAGCTGGAAAGACTACATAGCAAAATGAGTAGTTTCTGCTTTCAAACAGGACTACAAGGTCTAATGTCACCGACTGCCCTCAAGACTCTCAAGAAAATAAAATTGATTTTATTGATTTATTTTAACAAAATGTCTATTAATAACTAGCTAGACTGAGGTCCATTACTCCTGGATTCCAATACTGGTTCTGCCAAAAGCCATGGCTAGAGATATTAGAATCCTTTCTCTTAAGGTAATATTTAGGACTAACTCTGTAATAATAGCAGCCTTTTTATTTTTCCTTTTAAACTTAGGGCTAAATGTCATTCTGCCATTTCCCAGAGATACATAATTTTATTCTTACCTGTATCCAAAAGTAAACAATGGGAACAGCTTTAGCCTTGCTGTTGTTTAGTCACTAAGTCGTGTCCAATTCTTCTGTGACTCCAAAAGAGGCTATAGTCACATAGCCTGTGACTATAGCCCACCAGGCTTCTCTGTCCATGGGATTCTCCAGGCAAGAATACTGGAGTGGGTTGCCATCCCCTTCTCCAGGGGATCATCCCGACCCAGGGACCAAGCCCACATCTCCTGCATTGGCAGGCGGATTCTTTACCACTGCGCCACCCTGGAAGCAGCTTTAGTCTTACTAAGAGCTAGTCCTGTGCTGTATCTCTCCCCAAGGAACCAGGTGCAGAGAAAGGGATTCACCTATAAGCTATTACCAAGGGACTGTGTTCCCAAAGGCCATGGGTGAATGGAGAAACATGGGGCTGGGTGTTGCTTACCTTTCAACTGATGGTTCTCGATTAGAAGCTCTCTCATCTGCCGCAGCAGCTCGTGTGGGGTGAACGTGTCCAGGTTTGGGTGAGCCAGATTGGGGGGTCCATTTCCTGTGGTTTCGTTGGGGCTGTCCCCCTTCTCAGTCAGGCAGCTAAGTGGTTGGTGGGACATGGCAGCAGTTCCTACGGAAAAATCACAGACTGAAAATTTAACCATCTCCCACCACACTGGGTCCCCAGGAGTTCACAAACCCACATGCAAGTCCTAAGAAGTATTCTAGAAGGGGCTGACTTCCTTTCCCATTACATTTTGAACAATCTTGATTCTTTCTTTCAAACAAGAAAGATACATCCTTGCTTCAGTCTGTATGTATGTGTCTGTATATAAAGGGGTACAGTGAGGAGCTGGGGGGTGGAGGAGGAAGAGATGGGAATGATATCAAGATGGTAAGAAATCCTAATGTGAGGCGTTCAAGAGGGTTTTTGTATGTATTTGTAGATGTGGGCAAAGTATTATTAAGTTGATTTTTTTCCCAGAAAAATGTTTTAAGCTCAAATCTCCATATTTTGGGTGAACTGTATGGTATGTGAATTATATCTCAATAATTAACTGTTAAAGAATCTCCATATTTTATTTCTTATATTTTTGGCTAAGAGGAAGGGGAGAAGTAACATATTTCAGATAATTACTATGTGCTCAATCATCACACCAGAGTGTCAAGTTCTAATCCTCACTAAAACTCAACCAAATGGGTATTTCCTGGGTGACAGAGCTGAATTCACAGAGCTCATCCAAGGTCACTTAATGAGAGGCATAACCGAGCATTAAGGATGATTCTAAAACCCAGCCCTGTCATACAATGAAGGTACCACTGAGTATCTAGGCTTTCATAGTTTACTTTTAGAAGCACACTAAAAAGACTAAGAAAACCTTGCTTAGTTCTTGCATATTCTGAGACTATTTTAAGCATATAATTTGTAAAGGGGTCACTGTGGCCACAAATAAAATGCAGGGTTAGTTGCTCAGTAGTGTCTGACTCTCTGTGACCCCAGGGACTGTAACCTGCCAGGCTCCTCTGTCCATGTGATTCTCCAGGCAAGACTACTGGAGTGTGTATGCCCTTCCCATAAATAAGATAGATGGGTATATCCCAACTGTATTTCTGTATGGCCTACCACCTCAGCAGGCACAGAAATCAAAGACTGTGGGCAAGCATTTTCTTTTCCACATTTCACAAAGATGATTCGTCCTTTCATGAGGCACTACAGGGTCACTGGAAGCTGACGGGGGAGAAGTGCTCTCTCATCTAGCGCTGTATCATAACCTCTGGGTGTGTGCTCTAGATGAGCGTGGAAGGCTGCCCCATTCAACTTACCCAAAGTTCAGATTCTACTTCATCCCTCCATCCTGCACTACCAGCAATTCTAAACAAATAACTAAGGCTTCCAGAAGGCTTTTTTCCCCTACTTCTTAGCAATGAATTGCTTACAAACAGGTTACTACTAACCTACATTTTCACTGTGTCCCAAGAACCACATCCCTATAAGTAGCTCCCACACGTGCCAAAGGAACCTGGCACTGCTGGCAGGAGGGTCAAGTATAAACGACTGTGTCTCTAAGAGACTACCAGGGACGCTTTGGTTACAGTTTGTGTTAAGTTCCTCAATGTGTGAGGGGAGAAGCTGGGGAAAGTACCAGCTATGAGTGCTTGCACGTGAATGCAACAAACTCTCGGCGCGCAGAGCACTGCTTCTTCCCCACTCTGGCAGGATGCAATTCCTGGGCTCTCTGGGGCCTTCCCAGAACTGAGTCTGGTGACCTGCTCTTGGTCTAAAGGCACCTATAGGATTAGAGACAGTGCAAGATACCTGTAGGATTAGAGACGGTGCTACTACTGAGGGGAGAGCGGGCCCTGGCACTGGTGGCCTGCTGACTTCTCTAGAGCAGCCAGCACAGGAAAGGCATCCTTGGAATTCTTTAATGAGGATGGCGATTCTGTGAAGTGTTAAACACGGATAAAGCATTCTGAGTCTTTTGAAAGCAGCTGTGTTTTACATATCCTGATTGATTTAGAAAGAGGTACACTGCCGAAGTGTGCTGTCTCTTGGCATGAGGTGACCAGAAGAGACTGCTTTTGTTTTCCCCAATAAAATTATTTGGGTTATTTTGCATAAAATAATTTGGATGATAATAATTTGGAAAAAGCCAGTTTCTGGCTTTCCATAAAACTCACTTTTTCACAGAACTATGCTGGAGCTGAAATTTCATAAAAATGGGTTTTTACTAAATAAAAAGTGCTCCTATCTATTTTGCAGAGAATTCTAAATATCTGACAAAGGCAAAATCCTTGTAACATGTTTTATTCACTTGTCAATATTAAATTTCCTCAAGTTTTCAAGGATAAGACTATACTTTTCAAAAGTAAAAGGAAACACGTAACAGATTTTTTTAAAAAAGTATCTAAAGCAGAGGGAAAGATGAGGAGGGGAGGAGATGGATGAAGAGAAGGGAGGAGAAAGGAGGGAAGGGGAAGGGGAGAAGTACCGTTCCTTTTCATTCTTGACTTTTTGTTTTATCTCCACCAAGACTTGAGGCACATCCATAACAGTTAAAACCAGTTCTACTTACTGACTTTCTGGTTGCCCAGGTTTTAATCGGGCATGAGGCGGAAAAAAAAAAAAGAAGCAGGGTTATAATAAGGGAGACAATACAAAAATAAACTGGAAGACACTAACCAGATGTGTGACCTTGAGAAGACCTCCTGTGATGATTTACTGACTTGTCTAGCAAATGATGATCATTATGGTTGCTTTCAGTTCAAAAGACCTATAAAACGTATTCTTAAGGTTCTATCAAAATCACGGTCTAGTTCCCACTGTCCAACACATATATCCCAGTACCCTCATGGCCATGCCACCCTCTCTCACTAATACAAATGCCTGTCCCAATTATAGTGAATTCTTTGTTAGGTGGCATTGCTAGAAAAAAATTCACTGCATTGTCTCTAGCACCTAGAACATTCCCAGAAATATACCCATCATAGCAATAAGAAGTTAGCATAAATGCCAAAGATAAGCATATAAATACTGTAACCAAACTTTTGCTAAAAGCAATTTAATTGATTTTTGGTGACTCAAAGTGCATTTTATGATTTTAAATATTTGGGGGGCCATCATTACAATCTATCACAACACAGTGTATATATGAGATGTCTCCTGGTAAAATGCCAGTTAGAATGCCAGTTAGAAAAGCTGAATTCTCTAAATGTTTAGCATCCCCTTGAACTACTTTCAGTTGAGAAAATGCAGATAGGTTATAAATCCCTGCACACATACATCTTCAAAGGTTATAGAAACTGGACCTAAGCCATTTACTGCAAGGTTCTGCCTGTTTAGTAACTGAATTTCTCATAAAAACCCAACCAATCTGAATCAGAAATGCATCATTTCTAGGCAGAAGGGTGATTTAATAATTTAGCATGGATATGTCAAGATTTCACCAATGAGGAAGAATGGGAACTACCTGGAAGGTAGAAATCAAAAGCAAAATCTCTAGATTTTATTGCCAGATTTGCTATCTGAATTCCTGATTATAATAATCCTTCTTAATTCCAGAGGTCAAGCAATTATAGCAGTGACTTGGCTTTGTAGGCATGAGCTTGAACTGCATTCCTGATTTGGTTTTAAAAATGGCCCAGCCCAACTTATTTGATGCAAGAATGTCCTGCTGGTTTCCATGGCAGATGGGCATATAGACCAGGCTTGAATGACTTCAACGACAGAAAAAATGGGCACATGACTTTAGCAGGCAACTGCCCATTCTATTCCAGGATGGCTGTGACTGCCAGAAAGTCATTTTGCATCCAACAGAAATCTGCCTTATACTGACTTCCATCCACTGGACATCGGACCAGCAAGAATAGCACAGAATAAATCCATGCCCTTACCCTGGTGTGGCTGATTCTCTGAATTTGCTAAGTACTCACAGGTTCACCCCTCACATGCAAAAATTAGTTTTAAACAGTGAAAACCTATTTCCTGACCATAGAGAATAGTTGGCTATTGGCAAATTCTGGCTTGGTTTTTCAAGGGGGTTGAGTAACATTCCAAGATTGCACCAACAAAATTCATCACAATCCGGGAAAAAAGAACTCAAAAGTACACATCCTATTAAGGGGCAAAAGAGGCCTTGGCTTTTATGCCAGAAATGGTAGTCTGACTTTTGGACATACAGAAAATGGAAAAAGACTTAGCCTCATCTCCCAGGGCAGGAGCTATACTTGATGACTCCTATCTCCTCTTCCCTTGAGTCTAAAGGGTCACCCAGTCCTGTCACTTCCACTTCCTCTCAATCTCCACCAGCTTAGGTCAGGTCCTTCTTGTCTTATCTGGCCTATAGCAATGTTGTCCTTCATAGAGGAAAGGGTTTTTGTCTTTTCTGTTCACTGCACTGTCTCTAGAACCTAGAACATTCCCAGAATATGGGGGTTCAACAAATAGATGCTGAATGAATTTACATAGCTTCCTCCATGGTCTGACTCATCTCTTTCCATTGCAGCCCCACCACCTCCATGGTTTCTTCCCCAACACAAGAGCATCCTCCTACTTCCACCCTTCCCATACAGACAGAGCTTCAGCTCCCGAGCAAAACAAACACGGCCTTTCAGAGTCTGGCCCCCCACTTACCCACCAGTACCATCTCCTGTCACCAACACCACTCATGCCTGGGGCACACTAAAGAGTTCACAGTTCCATGCCTTTTGCTTTTCTATCCTTTCTCAAGATGCCTAGACTTGCTGTTACCCTGGCAAACATCTACTGGACAGTTTAACGTCCAGCTCAAATAGATGTCTTATCTAAAAAGACCTATGCTTTCCTCTGAGTACCCAACAGTGCTTTACACATTCCAGTCGCTTGGTTCTTTTATGCAAAGTACTGTATTATCCCATGCCAGTCAACTTTCCCATCAAACCTAAGTCGAGGTGTTTATTTTTCCTAGAGACTGGTACACTGAGAGCAGGCTCTCAGTAAACATTTGTTGAAATCAAATGAAACTATCAAGTGTTACGAGGTAAAAGCCTTACACTTGTAAAACACTTTCTGCTCAGTAGGCAACAAATCCAACATAACTAGTATTACGAGTTTTTCTACAGTTTTACAATGGCACTCGTTTCCAGATTCTTGAACTAAACTTATTTTGAAAATCAGTACTATTTTAAAAATATCACTACAAAGGTATCTGGGTGTCATTTCATAACACATATTTCATCACTCAACCCACATATACACATGTCAAAATGAAAAAGAAAACTTAATTACTTTGAGTGAAACAGATTTTACTTAAAACAGTTTAATTTTCCTCTTTTCCTTTGAATTTACTATTCCATAAATCTCAAAGAACATACCAAACACTCCAAGTCTTTATAAAATTCAGAAAGAGTGAGGCTTGGAGAAGAGAAGACTTCTGTGCCTCCACCTAAGGTGGGGGATCGCATGGGAAGGTAAAACAATGACCAGTTCCTTTCAAAAATAACGTCTGATTTTTTTTTTTTTTTTTTTTTTGGTGTTCAGTCAGAGTACACAGCATAATATGCAACTTGTGGTCAGTTACCAAAAAATAAAAAAATACTACACCTGGCCAGTCCCCTCCCAAACTGGGGCTATCTTGGGGTGGGGGGAGGTGGCCAGGGCACCCCCTGCTCTTCTCTCCAGGCAACGAGGAAGCATGAGAGGTTCTTCCGTTAATAACTGCTGTTGTTTAGGATTTCCCAGGCAAGGATACTGGAGTGGGTTGCCATTTCCTTCTCCAGAAACCTGCATCTCCTGCACTGCAGGAGGATTCTTTACCACGGAGCCACCAGGGAAGCCCATTGTTAATAGTGCCTCTTGCTTAACCAGATCGATCCTAGGCTTTTGATGTTCAAAGTTTCGGTTTCCCACTTCATCCTTAAGCAGTTCTGTGGCACACAATTTCCAACGACAGTTTTTCTGGTGGAGGGAGGAGCCTAGCTGGAGCCTGAGTTACATTTTCTCTTAGTGGTGCTTACTGCCTACAGCTTACACAACAGAAACAACCCCTCTGGGGTTCTCGCCTCAGCAAATATTCATATTCTCTACGTATGTATCTATACCTACCCACACAAACACACACACAAGCTCCCCCAGACACAACGGTTTATGAAGATTCCTTTCAGCTGTTCAGTAATCCCATCACCTTAGAAAGCGGCCACTGGCTCTTTAGTGTACTGGGTCGTCTCGTGGAGCTAGTTTTTACGTCTTTCGAAGGTGTGTCCTTAACCCCTTCCCTTATAGTGAGGAACTGGCTGTATAATCATCCCCAATCTGTGCAAGGATGTCACCCTTAAACCACCTTCATGACCTACAGAGGAAGTCACCTGCGGCCAGTCTGGCGGGTAAAAAAGGGGGAAGGCCGCTTTGGGATGGACGCCCCTGCTGCCCTTTGGCACCAGGTCAGGATCGCCAGGGCCTGGAAACCCTCCTAGAGAGCGCCGCGGTCCAACTGGAGGAGACGCCCCACCCCTCGCCACCCACGTCCCTACCGGCTCCGGGAAGCAGGGAAGGGGGCTTCGGAACAGCTTCCAGGGCGGAAAGGGAGACCCTGCCCGCCCCTGCCCTGGCTCACCGGCGCGCGGGCTCCGGCCTCCCTCGGGTCACTGCTTCCTGGGCATCATTCCCGCTGGGAGAGGGCTCCGGACCCAGACGCAAACGCCAAGCGGGGGACCGGCCGGGGCGGCGACGGGGGTTGGCGAGCTTTAGGTTGATTTGCGGCCTCGCGACCCCGCCCAGCGTTGCTCAGCTGACCGCCGCGGCAGCCTGCTCACCTCCGCCCGGGAATTTCCCAGGCCCCGCCCTCAGGCCCGCCTAGGCCCCGCCCCATCGGCAGGCAGTCCCCCGTAGGCCCCGCCCCAGCTCTCCGCCCCTCCTTTTTCCTCCACCAGCCCACATTCTCCCAACCCCAAGGCTCGCTCATGGTCAAGGCCCGGAACCGGGTTAATGCAGACTGCGCCAAGGTGTTAGTGTGACGGCCGTGAAGGACGGGGTTAATTAAAGCAAACTGTTAAGTAAATGAAGTGTGAGCAATCTGTCATCGTCGAAGGAGGTCCTTTTAGAAGTCGAGCCACAGGGGTCGCTGCATCCCACCGAAAGAGGGAGATGAGCCTCTTGTTAAAGGGCTTATATTTAGATACAGTTAATTGAGCACGCACCGCTTTCCACCCAATTTTGCCCTTAAAACAGACTTTTAATTAAAAACACAGAGCCAGCAGGATGTTTCTGAGGCTTTTGTTGCCAGGGGAACAGGCCAATCGTCGACATTGGCTTCAAATGCTCCAGACAGGTGGGATTACTGGATTAACCTGGATTGCATCTGCAAAGCAGTGGTACTGATTTACTGAACTAGAGGAGAGTGGATGCCTCTGGACACTATAGAGTGAAATGGGAGGAAACAAGACACAGAAGGAGGGAGAGCCGCCTAGGTTTGCAAAGTAAGCACTTCGAGAAGGGATTAGCAAGGGCGCAGACACAGGCGTCTGATCCCAAGGTCGGGGTCTCCCCGCCAGTGCGGCCGGTTCTCCCGGTAACAGGCCTCCCGTGCAAGATAAGAAAACAAAAATTGAGGGAGAGAGGGCCTGGGGGCAGGTTTGTCCGGAAGACCAAGAAGGACATCACAAGAGAGAATTTAATGTATGAATGAAAAGGCTGACGCCGCTTAAATCGGCGGGATACCAAGCACATTGTTGCACATGGAAGCTGCTCGCTGGTTAGAAACGGAAAAAAAAAAACAAACAAACAAAAAAAACAAAACCCAAAACAAAACAGACAAAAAAACCCACACACACACAACCCTAATCCAAATAGGAAAAGGGGAAACGCGCCCTCTCCTGGTATCCTGAAGGATTCAACTCCTCTATTTAGACAGCCTGCTCCAGGCCAGCTCTTTTTACCCGGCCCTTAGCATCACCCTGAGATTTAACCCCCTGCTCAAGGTAGAAAGAAAGTCTCTCAGTCCTGTCAGACTCTTTGAAACCCTGTGGACTGTAGCCTACCAGGCTCTGCCGTATATGGGATTCTCCAGGCAAGAATACTAGAGTGGTTTGCCATTCCCTTCTTTCTCCAGGGGATCTTCCTGACTGAGGGATTGAACCCAGGTCTCCCACATTGCAGGCAAATGCTTTACCCTCTGAGCTACCAGGGAAACCCACTCAAGGTACAGAGGACAAGCAAATCAGGGCCTGCCCCAGACCCAATTGCCGACGGTCCCTCCTGGGCTTGTTAGGGGCGAGTCATCTCCACTGCCTTACTTCTGTTATTTTAAACAGAATCTGCCTGCAATGAAGGAATCCCAGGTTCGATCCTTGGGTGAGGAAGATCCCCTGGAGAAGGAAATGGCAACCCACTCCAGCATTCTTGCCAGGAAAATCCCATGGACAGAAGAGCCTGGTGGGCTACTGTCGATGGGTTCCCCAAAAGTCCACACAACTTGGCAACTAAACCACCAAGGAGAGAGAAAATGAGTATCAGAGAATCTAATACTCATTAAAGGGGCAGGGAGTGGATGGGATGGGGCAGGGGGATGGCAGTTGCGGGGGGCGGTGTCATACACAAGACTGCCCCTAGTTGTGGAGTGCAAAGGTTGAGAGTGGATGAGTTTCTGGTAGAGAAACCGATCAGACCCACTTGTTCTGGAAATATTGAGCACTCCCACCACATCATAGTTGTGTGACCCTGGACAAGCTACCTAATCTTGCTGTGCTTCATTCTCTTTATCTGTAAAATGGGGCCTCTAATACAGGTCCAAAATTCCAAAGATCTGAGAATTCAATGCCTTCCTTAGTTCTTTTGGTGGCAAAACTGACCCAAACCAATGTAGAGTTATTGTCTTTATTTGCACCACTTGATATGATTGTTTCTTTGAAGGCACCTTATTTAGTTTGTATGAGATCTGTTTTGGACCCTCTTGGGGAAATTATATTATATAAATTACATGCATCTTATTGCCCTGTAAAGTCCAAAAAATTCTGGATTCAGGAACAGCTTGCGCCAAGGGCTTTAAATAAAGGATTTGGATATACAGAGCTTACTGCCTAATGTCACTGTGAGGATTAAGGGATAATACATGTAAAACACACAGAACCATGCCTGATGCACAATGTAAGTTGCTATTCTTACTGTTGGGGTTAGAACCAACTCTGTTTCTTAGCCTGAGTAGTCCAGAGGGGTGCCTTCTTCCTCTCTCAAGCTCCCATGAGTAGATAGAATCTAAGTGCAGCTAAGAAAACTGAAATTATGATATGCTTTCCGCTGTTCACTGATGTGGTTTTGTGGTAGGTGAATGCAAAGCAGTGTGGTAGGCTATTTAGTGAGATACTCATTTGTTTCATGCTTTCGGTGCCCCTTCTTTTTGCTTGGTGAAGGCAGCTAATCACTTTGTGTTTCCTGTCGCGGGGAAGTTTGCAAGATTCTTGGAAGATCAACCTTTCTCTTGTCTTTAGAGAAAGCCCAATCCCAGTAAATGCATCGTCTACCCCAGGTGTCCTGGAGGGAGACTGCAGAGAACCCAGGTGGGGTGGGGGGCTTTCATGGCGGTTGAGGGGAAGAGTGAGTCCCCCAGAGTGGGAGGTGGGTGGAGGCTGGTGGTCTCCTGAGCATCAGAGTGACGCCTCAACCTCTACAGTATTAGGACCATGGCCAGCTCTGGGAGTGACACAGCTGTATGAGGCATCTGTTGGACCCTGGAAACTGATCTCACAGATTCAGCAGGTTCTGGAATCCAGGCTTGTCACTGGAAATAACCACTGTTATTTAGTTATTATTAGTTATTGGTTTATTATTAATTATTGTGAGTTAGTTATTCAGTTACTTAGCAGAGCGACCTGCCTTCTCCTTAGTAGAAGCTTTATGGTAGATGGCAAGGGTACCAGCCTCAATGGGCTGATCAAGTTAACGTGGGCTGAAGAATAACTGGCCCAAACTCCAGTGGATACCAAAAGCCCTCTTGGATTGTTTCATGACCCCACGAAAGGAGAGTCTCCACTCAAGGCCTTCAAGATGTTCAAGAGTGGATTTTCCTACACTCCTACAGGGCCAGGGCTGGCTGGAGAGAAAGTAAAGATATATTACATTTTAATGCACATCTGAGCTAGTGGTAGAAAAATGTACACACTTGGGAACCAGATTCAAAGACTATCTAAATTATGATCTCCCTATACCGTGATTCCATATTGTGAAATGTCTAGAAAGGGGCAGCATAGACACAAAGCAGATGTGTGGTTGCCTGGGGCTGGGAGTAGCTTTGACTGCAAAGGAGCTTGCGGAAATTTTGAAGAGTTGATGGAAATATTCTAAAACTGGGTTGGTGAATGCAAAGATTGGTAATGAGGATTGCACAGCTCTATTAGAATAGACATGATTGAATTGTGCACTTAACAATGGGTGAATTTTAAGTCATGTAATCCTAAAAGAAATCAACCCTGTACTCATTGGAAGGACTGATGCTGAAGCTGAAACTCCAATGCTTTAGCCAATACTTGATGCAAAAAGCCAACTCATTGAAAGGACCCTGATGCTTGGAAAGATTGAAGGCAGGAGGAGAAGGGGTGACACAGGATGAGATGGTTGGATGGCATCACTGACTCAATGAACATGAGTTTGAGCAGACTCCGTGAGATAGTGAAGGACAGGGAAGGCTGCTGTCCTGCAGTTCATGGAGTCGCAGAGTTGGATACGACTGAGCAACTGAACAATAACAAGTTATATCTTAACACAGCTGCAAAAATACACCAAGGGAGTTCTTTGGTGGTCCAGTGGTTAGGACTCTGATTTCACTGCTGAGGGCTTGAGTTGGGTCCCTGGTTGGGGGAACTAAGATCCTGCAAGCCATGTGGTGTGGCCAGAAACAAACAAACAAAAAACAACCTACTGAAAATAATGCCATAAGTAAATCATCATGCTGTCTGGTAAAGTGTATACCCCTTCTGCTGTTGGGCCAGCATTGTAATGGCCATGTCAGTCATCTACTGTGTAACTTAGCTGAGTCTTGGTTTTGTTTGAGCTTTAGTTAGATTCAGTTCACCATTGGCTCCAAATATTCTCAGAATGAGTTCCTCAAAAAGTTCAACAGAATTACCTTGTGACCCAGAAATTCCACTCCTAGGTATACACCCTGAAAAACTGGAAACAGGGACTCAAATAAGTGCATGTAAATGCCTCTAATAGGTTGCTTTCCTCTTACTGATACCTGGCATTGCGGTGTCTCCCAGGATGAGAAGTGAGGCTTCCATTCATCAGAGCAGCCTCAGACAAGCATCTGGAGTCCCAGGGCCATGGCTCTGCTTTTGAAGAGCCAGAGCAAGTGTGTGTGGGGGATCTACACTTCCTTCCTCTCTTTCATAGCTTCACAGCTCTAAACTTTGAAATAGTCAACTCCGTGGGAAGAAGCTGAGGGTTTATCTTTTAGGTGATCTTCAGGCCTCTGTGAACACTGAATAAGAAGACCATATTTCAGTTCAGTTCAGTTGCTCAGTCATGTCTGACTCTTTGTGACCCCATGGACTGCAGCATGCCAGGCTTCCCTGTCCATTACCAACTCCCAGAGCTTACTCAAACTCGTGTCCATCGAGTCAGTGATGCCATCCAACCATATTGTCCTCTGTTGTCCCCTTTTCCTCCTGCCTTCAATCTTTCCCAGCATCAGGGTCTTTTCCAATGAGTCAGTTCTTTGCATCAGGTGGCCAAAGTTTTGGAGTTTCAGTTTCAGCATCAGTCTTTCCAATGAATATTCAGGACTTATTTCCTTTAGGATTGACTGGTTTGAGCTCCTTGCAGTCCAAGGGCCTTCAAGCGTCTTCTTCAACACTGATGAAGAAGAACTTTGATCAAAATGTTCACCATTGAACATTTTGAATTATGTTCATCAACATGATGAATCTTGAAGTTCAAAAGCATCAATTCTTTGGCACTCAACTATCTTTATAGTCCAACTCTCACATCCATACATAGGTACTGGAAAAACCATAGCTTTGACTAGATGGACCTTTGCTGGCAAAGTAAAGTCTCTGCTTTTTAATATGCTGTCCTTGTCTAACTCAGTGAAACTATGAGCCATGCTGTGTAGGGCCTCCCAAGACAGACAGGTCATAGTGGAGAGTTCTTGACAAAACGTGCTCCACTGGAGAAGGGAATGGCAAACCACTTCAGTATTCTTGCTTTGAGAACCCCATGAACAATATGAAAAGACAGAAAGATATGACACTGAAAGATGAACTCCCCAGGTCAGTAGGTGCCCAGTATGCTACTGGAGAAGAGTGGAGAAATAACTCCAGAAAGAATGAAGAGACAGAGTCAAAGAGAAAACAGCACCCAGTTGTGGATGTGGCTGGTGATGGTCTGATCCTACAAAGAGCAATATTGCATAGGCACCTGGAATGTTAGGTCCATGATCATTGTAATACTACTTATTAATTACTTCCTACTTCTTCTTCTTGTATAAACACAGAAGCTGTCATAATCCCTGCCATTTGATTTTCCAGCAAATCAAAGCAGAGCTTGGAGGAACATTAAGTTCTTATTTCTTCATTTTGCTGTAAAGCTGCTAAGAATTCCCGGTGCAAACTTTTTTGTTAAAGTATTAATTACCCATCACAGTTGATGGGGACTTAATAGCTCAGTCAGTAAAGAATTGGCCTGCAATGCAGGAGTCTGCCTGCAGAATCTGCCTACAATGCAGGAGATCCTGGTTCAATTCCTGGGTCAGGAGGACCCCCTGGAGAAGGAAATGGCAACCCACTCCAGTATTCTTGCCTGGGAAATCCTGTGGACAGAGAAGCCTGGTAGGCTACAATTTATGGGGTCACAAGAGTTGGACACGACTTAGCAGCTAAACCATTACAGTTGATTTGGGAAAATAATCACTGTGAGATGCCACAATTCTTCATCATGGTCTGAAAAGCATCAGCAGCTAAACCATTACAGTTGATTTGGGAAAATAATCACTGTGAGATGCCACAATTCTTCATCATGGTCTGAAAAGCATCCCTGTTTTCTTTGTGTGCCTCAGTGAGAAATGGGCTTGGTACCTCATTTTCTAGAGAGTTTTTTTGCTTTTGATTAACTAATTCATCTGTCAGTATTGAAAGACATGGATTTTTCTTGTTCTTATCTCCCTTATTTTTTTCAAAACAAGATGTCTTACTTCTCAGAAGAATTGTATGGTGGAGTGAGGGACACAGACCTGGGTGTCAGACTACATATTTTATATTATTTGTATATTATTGTTATATTCTATATTTATATTATACTTTATATTATACTATATATAAATAAAATTATATATAAATATATATATAATATATAAATAAAATTATATATTATACTATATGTTTATATTATAAAATATATTTATAATATATTATATATTCTAAATTATATATATTCATATTATTATATATTATATATTACATTAATATAATTATGCTATATATTATATAATATTATGCTTATGTTTATATCATATACTTGTATATTACATATATATTATATTATATATATACACACACATATATATATTACAGAGGATAAGATAGTTGGATGGCATCACTGACTCAATGGACATGAGTGTGAGCAAGCTCTGAGAGATGGTGAAGGACATGGAAGCCTGGTGTGTTGCATCCATGGGGTTGGGCATGACTGAGTGACTGAACAACATTATCCTTATAGTATATATTATATTTATGGTATATGCTTATATATTACATATATATGTCATTTTGATTTTATGATTTGAAATACACATGTATATATATATATAGAGAGAGAGAAATACTGACTTATTATGAATAATTGGCTCATACAATTATGGAGGCTGCTGTTGGTAAGCTGGAGACATGCAGGCTTGGGTGTGATGGAGAGCTGATACTGTGATTCCAGACCCCAAACTGGCAGGTTTGAGACCCATAAAGTTGATATTTCAACTTGAACCTGAAGGAAGGAATAAAACTGATGTCTTAGCTCAAGTCAGGCAAACAGGAAGAATTCCTTCTTATTAGGGGCAGAGTCAGCCTCCAGTTCTAGTCAGGCCTTGAACAGATTGGATGGGGCCCACCCACTTTAGAGAGGGCAATATGCTTTTTTCCCAGATCAATTTAAATTTAAAATTGATCCCAAAACACCTTTATGAAAACACCTAGAATAATGTTTTTTCAAATACCTGACTGAAGAAGGGAAAGGAAGTGGGAGATGGTAGAGCTGAAAGATCATTAGGAATAGGAGACAGAGGGCAAGCTACAGTTTCGTTCACACTTGGCATTGATGGTGCAGGCTGTGGTTCCTTGCTGGATTCAATTCTATCTACCCTCCTGAAAAAGTGAGCCAGGGATGTCTGGATGATAGCTCTTTTTTTCCTCATCATAGATGACATGGTATCGCTGGATTAGGTGCGGAACACCTGCTGCAGCCTTCATGTACCATTCTATATTTGTATCCTCTGCCTCCAAAACACAAGCCTTGTTTCTTGTTTTTGGGGTTGCTTGGGATTCTTTTTGTTAATCATGAGATAGCAGGAAGGAGCATATTTCCAATGCAAGTTCAACAACAGTTTAACTGTGGTAAAAGAAAAAAAGATGAGTAGGCAACTTCAGGGAGAAAAGGTTAATTATGGTTCTATAATCTTGTCTCCATAAATGTATGGACTATCAAAAAAATAAAAATGTATGGACTATCACCGTGGCTGCCTTTTTATCCCTGTACTTCAGCACTTTTGGTTGTTCTCTCTATTTATATGGAAACCGTTTATATGAGATTTCAGGAATGAATTGTCCTGTATGTGGGAATGCTTAAAGAGTACTTACAAAAAAATTTTCTCCTGATTTTTTTTCTCTGCACTATGGAAAATGATTTTAGGGCTGTCTAACAATACAGTGCAGTGATTTTTTTTTGGTCACAATCCATTTCCAATAGAACAAACATAGTACTTTCACTTTTTCTTGCTTGTTCACATGGCATGCTAGTGTTGTTCAGTCCCCAAGTCGTGTCCAACTCTTTGCGATCCTATGGACTGCAGTACACTAGGCTGCCCTGTCCCTCACCATTTCTCAGAGTTTGCCCAAGTTCATGTCCATTGAATTGGTGATGCCATCCAACCATCTCATCCTCTGTCACCTTCTTCTCTTTCCACCTTCAATCTTTCCCAGCATCTGGGTCTTTTCCAATGAGTTAGCTCTTCACATCAGGTGGCCAAAATACTGGAGCTTCAGCTTCAGCATCAGTCCTTCCAATGAATATTCAGGATAGAGTTCCTTTAGGATAGACTGGTTTGATTTCTTTGCTGTCCAGAGGACTCTCAAGAGTCTTCTCCAGCACCACAGTTTGAAAGCATCAAGATTTGGGCACTCAGCCTTCTTTATGGTCCAGCTCTCACATCTGTACACGACTACTGGAAAGACCATAGCCTTGACTATACAGACTGTTGTTGGCAAAGTTATGTCTTTACTTTTTAATATACTCTCTAGGTTTTTCATAGCTTTCCTTCCAAGAAGCAGTCTCTTTCTAATTTCAAGCCTGCAGTTACACTCTGCAGTGAGTTTAGAGCCCAAGAAGAGGAAATTTGTCACTGCTTCCACCTTTTCCTCTTCTATTTGCCGTGAAGTGATGGGGCTGGATGCCGTGATCTTAGATTTTTTTTTAATACTGAGCTTTAAGCTGGCTTTTTCACGCTCCTCTTTTTTTACCCTCATCAAGAGGCTCTTTAGTTCCTCCTCGCTTTCTGTCATTAGAGTGGTTATCATTTGCATATCTGAGGTTGTTGATGTTTCTCCTGGCATGCTATTATTTTTATGTTAAGTAAAACAGGACACTTAAAATAAAGATTTCATGCATTCATTCTTAAGCCTCCCTTCCTTTGGAACAGGCTGACCCTTGACTAGATTGTGGAAATGAATGTTGCATAAATGGTCATAGTATTTCCTTTGACCTGAATTTGGCCTTTTTATCTTTCTATTAAACAAAACAGTATACTTAGAGCACTGGTGAATGACCAAACAAATTGAGTTTCCCGTCCATAAAAATCTATGTGGTGGTTTTGTAAAGAGTTGCATGTTTCTCTACTTAATCTTATCTTCATTGACTCCCCAAATGCTATTTCTGAAAGATTATAAATCTCATATTCTCTTCTCAAAACCATTTCCTTTTCATACACTTAAAAAATCTCTGGCTCCTAAACAGTCTATCATATATTAGCTGATAAAGTAAAACAGCAGCTGCATATTTCACACACATAAATCTGCCCTTGGGAATAAAAAAAGAAGTTTATTTTGGCCAAACTGAAAGTGTTAGTCTCTCTGTCATGTCCAACTCTTTGTGACTCCATGGACTATAGCCCCCTAGTTTCCTCTGTGCATGGAATTCTCCAGGCAAGAATACTGGAGTGGGTAACTATTCCTTTCTCCAGGGGATCTTCCCAACCTAGGGATTGTCAACTAAAAAAAAAAAAGTACAACTTGAGAGTTGTGAGTTAAGTTTTATTTGGGGCAAAATGAGGACTGCAGCCCCCAGGAGATAGCTCTGAGAGACTGCTCCAAAGTGGCAATGGGGGAAAGTCAATATACAAGGTTTTGGTGAAGAGGGAGTTCAGTGCCATGAAGCACTCATTTTACAAAAGGATTTTGTTAGTCATGAGGATCTGATGTCACCATGAAGGGATTTAGTGCTTCTCTAGATGTGAGGAGATGCAAGGATTGAGGTCATAAAATCTGTTCCTAAAAGCATCCAACTATCTAAAGACCTGTCCCACCAGATTCCCTGGAGCACAGAGTGCCTCACTCCACCCTGAACTCCTACAGGGGTTGTTGAAGGTCCACAGCTGTGGCAGCATGGGGTTCAGTGTCCATACAGGCAGATGGCAAATACCTTTGTTGTTCAGTTGTTGGCACTGCTCTTGGTAAGTGCCAATTTGTAGTTGACAGGATCAAACCTTGGTCTCCTGCATTGCAGGCAAATTCTTCCTTTACTGTCTGAACCATCAACAAAGTCCTAAGATGACTTTAACTGGCAGTCTTCATTGAAAATTTTGCAGATGATATACCCCTTTACTGTGTTAGCAGGAAAAAAAAATGAAGAAAACCATTAGTATCAAGAAAGTCATTTCTTTGTAAAAATTCTGCTTTATCTAATGTATTTTGTTCTTAGGGTCTAAAAAGCATTTTTCTTCTTGTCTTCTACTTAAACAGAAACACAACAACATCATTCCCACGTTAGCATTTAGCCTTCCAGTTGTTGCTTAGAGTCATTTGAAGTGCTTTGTTGTGATGTGTGCAAAAACTTAAACCTATCAAAATGGGCTTGGAATCATTGCTGCTAGCAGAGCAGATTTAATTTTTTTGTTTGTTTATTATCTGTTTGACACTTCCCAGGCTGCTAGCATTTCTGTTGTCTAGTTTCCAGGCAACCCTCACCTTCCTCACCCCCAGCCTACTTTTTCTGTCTCCTGCGTGTATTTGTAAGCCCATTTGCCAGGGAACAAAGGCTGTGCTTCCTCTCCTCCTTGTCTCCCTAAACATCAGCATGATACAGTGAAATCACACTCTTTGCTCTGTAGTTTAGAAAGGAAATCTTGTTCCCAAGTCCAGGCTTTCCTGAGGGAACAGCACACAGGTAGGAGGAGTGGACTTGTAATATAGTCAAATCCCATATGCCCTGGGTAGGTGACCCACAGACTGGATAATAATTATATTACAGAGACTCTCCCACAGGAATGAGAGTTCTGAGCCCCATGTCAGGCCCTCCAGCCTGTGGGTCTAGGACTGGGAAAAGCCCCTGGAACATTGAGCTTTGAAGGCTGGCAGAACTTGACTGCAGGAGTTCCACAAGATAGGGGAAAATAGGGGCACACATTCTCGTGTGCACCAGGACCCAAGGAAAAAGCAGTGATTTTATAGGAGCATTGACTGGACCTACCTGCTGGTCTTGGAGGGTCCCCTGAGGAGATGGGGGATAGCTGTGGCCCACCTTGGGTTCATAGACACTTGTGGTGGACATGTCAGGGAGCATTCATCTGCTTGAGCTCTCCTGGAGGCTGAATTTTTGACATCAAGACCTGGCCCCTACCAACAGCCTGTAGGCTCCAGTGCTGGGATGTTTCAGACCACACAGAAATCTGGGCAGGGGCAGCCCAACGCATCAGCAGACAGGCTGCTTAAAGGCTTCCTGAGCCTACAGTTCCTTCTAAATGTATTCCTTGACATGGCCTTGTCCACCAGAGGGTCAAGACCCAGCTCCACCAGTGGGCAGGCACCAGTCACTTCCACCAGGAAGCCTTCTCTTCTGAAGCTATTCCAAAAATTGCGTAAGAAGGAACACTTCTAAACTCATTCTATGAGGCCATCACCACCCTCATACCAAAACCAGACAAGGATATCACAAAAAATAAAATTATAGGCCAATATTACTGAGGAACATAGATCAAAAATCCTCAACAAAATACTAGCAAACTGACTCCAACAAGACATTAAAATATCATACACCATGATCAAGTGTGATTTATCCCAGTGATGCAAGGATTGTTCAATATCGGCAAATCAACTGACATGATGCACCACATTAACAAATTGAAGAATAAAAATTATGTGATCATTTTAGTAGACGAAGAAAAAGCTTTAGATAAAATTCAAGATAGATTTATGATAAAAAAAAACCTTCACAATCAATGTGATACACCATATTAACATATTAAAGAATAAGAACCATCTCAATAGATACAGAAAAAGCTTTCCACAAAATTCAACAACCGTATATGATAAAACCTCTCCAGAAAGCAGGCACAGAGGGAATATACCTCAATATAATAAAGGCCATATTTGAAAAATCCACAACTAACATCATACTCAATGGTGAAAAGCTGAAAGCATTTCGTCTAAGATCAGGAACAAGACAAAGATGTCCACTCTGGTCACTTTTATTGAACATAGTTTTGGAAGTCTTATCCACTGCAATCAGAGAAGAAAAAGAAATAAAAGGAATCCACACTGGAAAGGAAAAGGTAAAACTGTCACTGTAGATGACATGATTCTATACATAAAAAATCCTAAAGCCACTACCGGAAAACTACTAGAGCTCATCAGTGAATTAGATAAAGTTGCTAGATGCAAAATTAATACATAAAAATCTGTTTCATTTTTATATACTAACAATGAAATATCAGAAAGAGAAATTAAGGAAAAAAATCCCATTTACCTCTGCATCAAAAAGCATAAAATATCTATGAATAAGACTTAGCTGGCTATTATAAATAGTGTTGCAATGAACACTGGGGTACATGTGTCTTTTTGAATTATGATTTTCTTAAAGTATATTCCCAGTAATAGAATTGCTGGGTGATATGGTAATTTCATTCCTAGTTTTTAAAGGAGTCTCCAAATTGTTTTCCATCGTGGCTGTATCAATTTACATTCCCAACAATAGTGCAAGATGGTTCCCTTTTCTGCACATCACCTCCAGCATTTATTGTTTGTAGAATTTTTGTTGATGGTCATTCAACAAAATGACCATCTCATCTGGTATGAGATGGTATCTCATTGTAGTTTTGATTTGCATTTCTCTATAATGAATGATGTTGAGCATTTTTTCATGTGTTTATCTGCCATCTGTAATGTTTTCCTTGGAGAGATGTCTGTTTAGGTCTTTTGCCCATTTTTTGACTAGGTTGTTTTTCTGAGATTGAGCTGCATGAGCTACTTGCATATTTTGGAGATTAGTTCTTTGTCAGCTGCTTTGTTTGCAATTATTTTCTCCCATTCTGAGGGTCTTTTCATCTTATTAATAGTTTCCTTTGCTGTATAAAAGCTTTTAAGTTTAATTAGGTCCCATTTGTTTATTTTTTATTTCCATTACTCTAGGAGGTAGGCCAGAAGTTGTGGTACATATATACAATGGAATATTACTCAGCCATAAAAAGGAACAAAGGTGAGTCAGTTGAACTGAAGTGGATGAACCTAGAGCCTGTTATACAGAGTGAAGTAAGACAGAAACAGAAAAACAAAAATCATATATTAAACTATGTATATGGAACTTAGAAAAACAGTACTGGTGAACCTAATTGCAGGACAGGAATAGAGATGCAGATGTAGAGAATGCCCTTGTGGACACAGTGGAGGAAGGAGAGGGTGGGATGAATTGAGAGAGTAGCATTGACATATATACACTACTATGTGTAAAATAGATAGCTAGTCGAAGCTGCTATATAACACAGAGAGCCCAGCCTGGCACCAACACAGAGAACCCAGCCTGGCACCAACACAACTTTGTAAAGCAATTATCCTCCAACTAAAAAAAAGAAAAAAACTACCCAAAGGAAGCAAAAGACTTGTTTTCTGAAAACTGTGAGATGCTGATGAAATAAATTGAAGATGAAAGAAACAGATGCAAAAATATACTGTGTCCTAGGATTGGAAGAATCAGTGTTGTTTAAATGACCATGTTATCCAAGGCAAACTACAGATTTGATGCACTCCTTATAAAGTTACCAATGACATTTTTCACCCAACTAGAACAAAAATTTTAAAATTTGTATGGAAATACAAAAGATCCTGAATAGTCAAAACAATCTTGAGAAAGAAGAATTGAGCTGAGGAAATTATACTCCCTGACTTCAGATTATAATGCAAGGCTACATTAATAAAAACAGTATGGTCCCAGCAGGAAGACTGACATATAGATCAATGGAACAGGATCAAAGGCCCAGAAATAAACCTACACCCTTATGGTCAATTAGTCTATGGCGAAGAAGGCAAGAAAATACAATTGAGAAAAGATAGTCTCTTCAGCAAGTGGTGCTGGGAAAACTGAACAGGTACAAGTGAAAGGATGAAACTAGAACATCCTCTAATACCATGTGTGTGCGATGTGTGCTTCAGTCATGTCTGACTTTTTGTGACCCTATGGACTATGGCCCACCATCCAAAAATAAACTTAAAATGACTTAAAGACATATATGTAAGACTCGATATTATTAAACTCCTAATGGAAAACACAGGCATAATACTCTTTGACATAAATCACAGCAATAATGTTTTGGATGTCTCTGAGAGTAATGGAAATAAAAATAAAAATAAGCAAATGAGACCTAATTGAACTTCAAAGCTCTTGCACAGCAAAGGAAGCCATAAATAAAATGAAAAGACAGCCTACAGACTGGGAGAAAATATTTGCAAATGATGCTACTGACAAAGGATTAATTTCCAAAATATACAAACAGCTCATACAGCTACTAATAAAAAAAAGAGTACAATTAAAAAAACTAGGCAGAAGACCTAAATAAACATTTCTCCGAAGAAGACATACAAACGGCCAACATGCACATGAAAAGATGTTCAATATTGCTCATTATTAGAGCAATGCAAATCAAAACTACAATGAGATATCATCTCACACCAGTCAGAATGGCCATCATTAAAAGGTCTATAAATCGTAAATGCTTGAGCAGGTGTGGAGAAAAAGGAACTCTACTGTTGGTGGGAATGTAAACTGCTGCAGCCACTGTGAAGAATACTATGATGTTTCCTTAAAATAATAGAGATACCATATGATCCTGCAATCCCCCTCCTTGGCATATATTTGGACAAAATTATAATTCAAATAGATACATGTACCTTAGCACTATATACAATTGCCAAGACATGGAAGCAACCTAAATATCCATTGACAATAAATGGATAAATAAGATCTGGTCTATAAACACAATGGAATATTACTCAGTCATAAAAAGAATGAAATAATGCTATTTGCAGCAACATGGATGGACCTAGGGATTATCACTAATCTCTAGTGATGGTGAAGTAAGTCAGACAGAGTGAAGTAAGTCACACAGAGAAAGACAAATATCACAGGCTGTCACTTACATGTGGAATCTAAAAAACTGATAAAAATGAACTTATTTGCAAAAACGGATTCAGAGAAAATAAACTTCTGGGTTAGCAAAGGGGATAGCAGCAGAGGGGAGAGACAGAATCTGGGGTTAATATTGATGTAGACACAGTGTGCTTGCTGTGTGTAGTTGTTCAGTTGTGTCCGACTCTTTGTGAACCTTTGGACTCTAGCCCACCAGGCTCCTCTGTCCATGGGATTTTTCAGGCAAGAATACTGGAGTGGGTTGCCATTTTCCTCCTCCAGGGGATCTTCCTGACCTAGGGATCCAACCTGGTCTCCTGTGTCTCCTACATGACAGGTGGATTCTTCACCTGCTGAACCATCAGGGAACTCCAATATATACATACTACTACACATAAAATAGGTAAACAAGAAGGATCTAAGGTATAGCACAGAGAACTACACTTGCAAAAGTAGATATGCTTTTGTGGTCTGTGATTTATCTGAAGTGGTAGCTGTGTTCTTGCAGCAATTTGGCACAAGTAAATGACCCATATTCTGCGGAGTTGGAGAAGTAAACTCCAGGAAACTCATGAAGTGGATGCATACAACTGCTGGTCAACTTATGTTAATTATATATGAGCAAGAATATATAATTTGTTGCATTCATTATTTTTTGAACATTTCCCTCATATGTAAATGAATAATTAAAACTGCGGTGGTTACACAATGTATTTTATAGTAAAAGTTTGTTAGGGCAGTTTCAGAAATTATTGTGGAATTGTTACTTGCAGTCATGAATTGATCAAGTTTTGTGTTGTCTTAGTCGCTAAGTCACTTCAACTCTTGGACCATGGACTGTGGCCTGCCAGGTCTCTGCCAGGATTTCCAGGAAGAATATGGAGGAGGTGCATTCCTTCCAGGGGATCTGCCTTACCCAAGGATCTTTTTTAATTACTTTATACTTTTTGAGTTACTCTCTCCTTTTTTTCGTAAAAATTGGAACAGTTTTTAGCTGACATTATCTTTCAAGTGAAGACTACACTTCACAGCTCTCTTGCAGCTCAGTGTGGCCCTGGAACTTAAATTTGGGAAGGTTAGATATGGGCTGAATTGTTGTGTGTCTGTGATTTTCTGGAGTTGGTAGCTGTGTTTCCTTGCAGCCACATTTGGCCACAAGTAAATGAGCCATATTCTAGCAGGAGTTGGAGGAGTATTACTCCAGAAAACTCATGAAGTGGGATTGCCATACCAAACCTGCATGGTCAACTTAATGTTTAATTATATATGAGCAAGAAATATACTAATTTGTTGCATTCATTATTATCTTGAACATTTCCCATCATATGTAAATGAATATAATTCTAAGGAACTGCGGTGGTTACACAACTGTAGTTTATAAGTAAAAGTTGTAGAGGAGTATCAGAAATTATATGTGGATTGTTACCTTGCCAGTCATGAATTGATCAAGGTTTTGTGTTGTCTAGTCGCTAAGTCATGTCCAACTCTTTGGCGACCCCATGGACTGTGGCCTGCCAGGCTCCTCTGCCCAGGGCATTTCCCAGGGAAGAATACTGGAGGAGGTTGCCATTTCCCTCTCCAGGGGATCTGCCTTACCCAAGGATCTTTTTTAACTTTCACTTTTAGTACTTTGATTATAGTGTTTAACATGTCTTTCTACTTTTCTCTTTATTGGATTTGAGAGCAGCAAGTGGGCCTCTGAGCTAAACAAGGAGAGCTCTTGCACTGAGTACGCAGTGTGTCCAGATTCACATCACATGCAACATTGGTGCCGGCTGCGATGCGACCAGAGAAAATACAAGAGAAAAGCGAAATAAAGGTGTTGCTCTCAATGCAGACATGAGAATTTCCTTAGATTGAAGTGGACAGGAAAATATAGGTATAAGTTAGAACAGGCAGTCCGAAAACAGTCTTTTAAATGAGGTCACATAAATTATGTGTAAAGTTCATTTACACTATTGAACTCTTTAAGACACGGTGTGTGCGCCTCTGCGTAGCAGGTTTCCTTTCTTGAAGGGTGATGCCTTTCTTATGAATTTCTTCTTTCTTTTTTCTCAGAAGCCCCAGGTGGAAGCAGAAGACTCACAGGAAGGTTTCTGGGGACTGATCAGGTGCTTTTCTTCACCGCTGAGTCACCCAGGCGCTGGACCAGAAACCACTGTGCCCATGGAGATGGCTGGGTTCTCATCTCCCTGCTGAGGGAGGAAGGGGGAAGGCAGGTATGATGAAAATCTACTTCAAATCACTTGCTTAGGGAATACATTTAAGATTCAAATTAAAAATTGGAGATCTTACAGAAACATGTGGGACTGTACATCAAGCTTATGTCACTTTAAAATATTTGAAGATGTGTACAGATCTATGAATCTACTTTTATCAAAACTTTTGCTTTGGCTGTCGTGGTTGGCATTATTCTTAAGCCACTACCATCTTAGATTTTTAGCCTTCTTCACTTTTAACAACTCAACACATCTTCCAGATAGTCCTTGGAATACTTTTTCTGGTTTGATTATTTAGATGACGTGTATGACCCCTTTCAACTCTGAAACTCTCTGATCTGGATCCATTGGGTTGCATCATGTCTGAGGAAGCCAAGGTCATCCAATGACTTTACCTAGACAAGGTCGTCTCCCCTTGTCTCTGGTTCTAAAACTGGCTGGTCATTTTGAAAATGCCAGTTAGACAAATGCCTCAGGATTCCCGCCCAGCTAATGCAGAGCCAGTCATTATTAATAAAAGAAATGACATTGTTTTGTTTTACTCAACGGTATTAACTTAGCAAACATTTATTGAACACCTATTTTGGGCAAGCCATTAAGGAACATACAAAATTATAATAAATGATCTCGACCTTAAGAACCTTAAGGAAAATACAACAGCTTAAGGAAAATATTCACAAATCATCACAAATTAAGACATAATATAGTAATACAATAAGAGAAGAGAAGGAACTATTTTCACAAACATGTGCTAAGGGGTGGAACATTTGGACATTTACAGGTGGCTCAAATTTCAAAAGTACCTGGTATCTCTGATTGACGTGCTTTAGCTGACAGATAAAGCCTTTCAGTCAGAGGTACCAGCAAAAAGTAGTTTTGAGGTAAGGATAAGAATTTTCAAAACATATTTTTCTTCAGATTTTACAGAAATGCATTTATCCATTAACAGTGAAGTGCTTATCTAAGCAAACATTTCATGAAAGAATTAATCAGGATCAGCAAACTCATATCCTTCAATCTCAACACAGATCTGAATCATTGTAATTTAAGTTATTTAAGTAACTCCTGTTATGAAGCACCACTGAAGATAAAAAGGATAAAACTTCATAAATGGTTATTGGATGATCCTTGCAGTAATAGGTAAACTAAGTATTCTGTAAAGTCCTGTCCTCCACACACACACACACACACACACACACACACAAAAGGCAATAATTAAGTAACTTCAATTCAGTCCATCAGTCGTGTCCGACTCTGTGACCCCATGGACTGCAGCACACCAGGCCTCCCTGTCCATCACCACTGGAGTGCTACTGTCTATGGGGTCACAAAGAGTCGGACACGACTGATCGACTGAACTGAGCTGTTACTTAATTATTGCCTTTGTGTGTGTGTGTGTGTGTGTGTGTGTGTGTGTGTGTGTGTGTGGAGGACAGGACTTTACAGAATACTTAGTTTACTTATTACTGCAAGGATCATCCAATAACCATTTATGAAGTTTTATCCTTTTTATCTTCAGTGGTGCTTCTCAAACTACCCACAGTGAAGGTCTATTACTTTTTGTAAAATGTAATAAAAATACCTTGGCAATGTCATACTGTGACAAAATTTTCCAAATCTGTAACTCCCAGTTACTGTACAATTAGTTGCTGACTAGTACATACTGTCTTAATACTATTTAAATGGCTACACTAAGTAATGAATTGATACAAGAAAAAAAAAAAAAAGATATTGTAACCACCACAGATGTAAGAATATCATGGAGAGGACTAGGTTTACATATGGGACCAAGAGGAAAATTGGTTCCTAAGGCACAATTGCTAAAGAGAGATGAGAATGGGGAGAAATAGTTAAGACAGGTGACATGTTAAAACTAGGCCTTGTAGGAAGGGAAGAATTTGAAAAGAAAGAGAAACAACATTGTAAATGAAGGAAGCGAAGCAATGCCATATGTTGGTGGGAAGTGTGGTGTCTAGACTACAATAGTCATTTTCCACCAGATGCTTTAGAAATCAAGGACCTTTAAGTGATGTCATGACATAAAAAAACTATTCAGGACCTCAGTTTCTGAGCTTTGGCTCAAGTTACTGCTTCGTTCACAGACCTCACAGCCCTGCCTTCAGGATGCCCCTTGCCTGCATGCAGATGAGGGAGTGTTTACTTCATCCTCAGCTCCCTCCTATACAATCTCATACTGGGAAAATAAAGACAAACCAACCAAGAAACTAGCCCAAACTTTAAAATTATTATCCATTTAATTCTAAAAGTTATACAATGCTTATAGTATGAAACTTTGTTTTAAAAAAGTACATTTAAAAAAAATGGGTGTAAAACAACGAAAGCTCTTTGTCTACAAAGCATAAAAGGAATTGCAATTAAATACTCTTCAGTAAATCTGGAAAATAATCCCACTGTTCACCAGGAACTATGAAGTGTCTTAGTTAGACCCATGGCTTCTTCTTGCCACCAAGTGGCAGCAAAAGCCAGGTGATGACACAGACATACTGGGGAGATTTTCCACAATATACTTTTTCTTTTACATATGTAGAGATAAACATCTATGTGTTCTGCTTCCCAATCATTTTATTTTTAATTTTTTTTAAACTTTAAATTTTGTATCAGGTATTCCCTCGTGGCTCAGATGGTAAAGAATATATATGCCTGCAATGTGGGAAACCTGGCTTCGATTCCTGGGTCAGGAAGATTCCTTGGAGAAGGGAAAAGCTACCCATCCCAGTATTCTTGCCTGGATGATTCCATGGACAGAGGAGCTGGCAGTCCATGGAGTGGCAAAGAGTTGGACTTGACTGAGCGACTAACACTTTCACTTGCATAGCTGATTAACAAATAACGTTGTGATAGTTTCAGGTGAATAGCGAAGGGACTCGGCCGTACATATACAGGTATCCATTCTCCCCCAAGCTGCCCTCCCATCCAGGCTGCCACGTAACCCTGAGCAGAGTTCCCTGTGCTGGACAGCAGGTCCTTTTTGGTTATCCATTTTAATATAGCAGTGTGTACACGTCCATCCCAAACTCCCCACAACATATTCTTAAAGGAACTGACGTGAGATTGGATTTTAAACTTCCACATTAAGAATAGAGGATCGGAAGGAAGAGGGAGAGAGAGAACGGAGCAGAGAGATCTGAACAAAATATCTGCTTTACCACTCATCTTTAAAAATGACATGGAACGCCAGTTTTGATAACACTTAGATGTTGAAAGCACTGCCTCTGAACACCGTCATTAGAACACGCTAATTGTCATTCCTCTGAGGCAGAACTCCCATCTTGTCTATACTTTTTATGCTATTACCCTTGAGCCTTGCAGGATGTTACCCTCTGATCTGAGTGTCCTCTCTAACCAGGACCTGCTCCCTCCTTTGGTGTCTGAACTTTATGTTACTGTTCTCCTTACCACTCTTCCTATCGCTTCTGGTGGTTCTGGCCCAAGTGTTCATGGGCAAGTCAGCTGGCTCCCTCTCTCTAAATGCACACCACCCATCACTCAGGTTCCTTTTAATTTCCTTAGCTGAATGATTCCTTAGCTGAATCATCATAATTTTCATCTCTCATGTCAACAGAGTGTTTTGTTGATTTTTTTTCTGAACAAACATCTCATGCTCTTTAAAATTAAATTGCATTTCTTGAGCTAAAATTTTCCTGTTTAGGAACTCTACTCAATACTCTATAATACTTCTATGGGTAAAGAATCTGAAACAGAATGGATATATGTATATGTATAACTGAATCATTTTGCTATACACCTGAAATTAACACAATAAGTCAACTATATACTCCAATGTAAAATTAAAGAAATTTACTAAATGTTTTTATGAAAAAAATGTCCATATCATACACATCAGGGTCACCAAGAGGCTATTGTCTTATTTCATAAGTAGCTTCTCCATAAATAGTCTTTAAGAAAACCCCCTTATATTATTGAACAAAATTTATTTAACAAAAGGGCAGATGTGCATGAGATGCTGATTTGAGAGCAATCATATTGTGAAGACAGTTGTAGTTTTGTAATTAAAATCTAGAACTCAGACTTTAAATTATTCAAAGTCAAGATATAGCCAGTAACCTTTTATGCTGGGGAGTATTGTCACCACCACCACTACCAGCATCATCACCAACTTTCTGACTATTTTATCACAGCAGTTGTAAGCATGTTGTATTTGTATGCTCATTTATTTATCTCAGAATGATATTAGGTAGGTGCTGTTATTGTAACTGAACAACTTTTACTTTGGCAGCCCTTTGCATTTCTATCAAGTAAAAACACTCCAGTGAACAGAAAGCCAGATACTCCTCTCACATTTTTCCAAATTTCCAAAAGATTGTAGAGCAGTAGCTCTTTAAATTTGGGGGAGAGGGTCACAAAAATTATCTAAGGTTACTAGAGATCCATATTCCAAAAAAGTTTACATGCGAACATAAACACAAAATTTTACATAGAATTTTATGTAGTTCACAAAACTCCTGAGACATGGATTTAGGTGAAATGTTATAAAGTATTTTAAAGAAAGAATTAGAGAATTATTTATTTAGGATTTATCTTGTATTTCTCAGCCTCTTGTCCAAGAATTGATGCTGTCAATAGACTCCTTATCTGTCACAAATAGCTGCTTCTTACATTGGTTTGCACTTACAACTAAGGTCTTTGATATTGACTTCTGAGTTTGTACTCTGTGCTCACACTTATATTTCCAGGCTAGAAGTTCTAATTCAAAGTTAGGAACATGACCAACAACTCATCATATATTCCCTTTTTTATTCATTTCAAGAGATTCTGGATATATGCAGTAAATTTATGCACCATAGAATTTACATAATATGGGATTCTAGTGGTAAAATGATTAGGGATCAGTTAGCATATGTTTGACTTGAGGCGGGAGGATTAACAAATGCTATCCCCAAACATCATGTCTTGAATCCATGATAAACATCTGTTTAATGTGCAAATTGATAGGCAATCAGCCAATGCTAAAAGCTTTAATTTTTTCTTTACACATTGAATCTTATTCACCTTTCTCAGTTACTCAAATATTTTTCAGAATGGGAAACTAGTCCTTACAAAAGAGGAAAAGTTAATTGAAAAACACTCTTAGTTTTTTTTCTTAAAATAATTCATTACACTGAATCCTCGTCAGCAGGTGTTTCAAAGAAACTGAGAGCAACATAATACACAATATCTTGCTTAGTTAAAACCAAATGCTTATTGGAGATCACTGGTTTACAGAATACCCTATCCAATTTCATCACAAGGCCCCCTTGCTCCTTCAAGGCTCTCCAGGGCAGATTAACAGCATCTGCTATATACTCCCTCAACCCTCAATAACCTCTGTGCCTCAGCTTGGTTTAATGCCACAGAGGCATTCAGCCATAATAATAACAGGGGGAAAGGAGAAAGGAGAAGAGGACATAAAAGTAAAAGGAGAGGTAGACACATGAAGGAGGAAAGAAGTGCAGAGAGACAAAAGGAATGAAGACATGTAAAAAACAAAGTTATTTTTCACGCTTCTTGCTTTCTTATATCAATCCCTTTTCCATTTGGCAGGGTTAATTAATTAAATAATTTATGGTAGTTGAGATGTAATAAGATGGTATATGACAGATGTGAAACGGAGTGATGGCTACCCCTCCACACAATAGGGCAGGCAGGCTTCTGATGCAGGATGTCAAGCAGTTATGAGCTCTGCTGACTTTCACTTGCTGTATTTCTCCCTTTTATTCTTCCCTTATTTGTTGAGCAAGTCCTGTGTTCTTAGCATGGGTATATTATAATTAGAAAGCAGATAAAAACACTTACTTTGTGGAACAGATGTTTCTGGTGATAAAATATTATTGATAGTTAAAACACAAACTCTGACAGATGGTGAAAACTTTATGGAGAAAAAAAAATAGAGCAGGGAAAGGAAGATTGAAAGTTTGGGGAGAGGTAAAGATTGCTACCTTATATAGAATAATCAGAATATGCTCCATCAATAAAGTCAAATTTAAGCTCAGCTCTAAGGGAGGTGCTGGAATAAGCCATCAGGACATCTATGAACAGAACTACAAGTCAAGAGGCAGCAAGTGCAAAGGCCCTGTGTGGAACAATCCAAATTGTTTTTGACGAAAACTAGAGCCAGTATGTTTGAACAGCATGGGCTGCAGAAAAGTATTAGTGGGTGAGCGAAGATCATCAACTGGACTGATCGCCACAAAACCCAATGAAAGCCAATTTATAGTTATCCTCTAAAGTGTGCTGCTTATAAGATGGATTCCCAGGTGGCTCACTGGTAAAGAACACGCCTGCCAATGTAGGAGATACAGGTTCAATCCCCTGGGTTGGGAAGATTCCCTGGGGGGGGGGGGGGAATGGCAACCCACTCTAGTATTCTTGCCTGGGAAATCCCATGGACAGAGGAGCCTGGTGGGCTACAGTCCATGGAGTTGCAAAGAGTCGCACACAACTGAGCGACTGAGCACACACGAAGAGGAGAATAGTGAAGGAGCTGCAGATTAATGCGAACATATGAGCCCACATAGATTGACTAAATTGCAATAAGCGAAACAGAACTTCAGATGGGTCCTAGGTTCAAGCTTGATGTTCACTAACTGTATAATTATTGACTAAATCACTGATGTCTAAGCTATACTTGTTGACAGACTTGAGCTGTTGGTTCTGGGGCTTGGGGCTGAGTTGAGGTTTACACACAGCTGGAAAGAAAGTTTCAGAGCATAAGATCCAAAGAGGTCAATAAACAGCATCCCAGGGACAAAAACAGATAGACCGGGCTGTGGTGACAACAGAAATATCAATATGAAAATGAAAGTTCAGGACTTCCCTGGAGGTCTAGTGGTTAAGACGATGTTTCCATTTTAGGGTGCACAGTTTCTGTCCCTGGTTGGGGAATTAAGGTCTTGCATGCCTCACAGTGTGGCCAAAATATTAAAAAAAGGAAAGAAAATGGAGTTTCCAAAATGAAGTATCAGGACACATTTTTGGTTAATGCAGACCAGAGTTTCAAGGCTGAGGATTGGTTGACAGTAGGACACAAGAGCAGAGATGGTTTGCCTGCATTTTGTCAGCTGTTGGAGCAAAGCGGCAAGAAATTTCACACATTTTCTGAGATCTTAACAATGTTAGGAGGAGTTGTGAAGGAAACTAAGCCATTTTGGAAAACTTGATTTCACTGTACTTCAGTTTCTTAAATAAGAATTAAATTAAAGCCCCTTCTAGCTACAAATTTACTAAACTACACTACATTCTTGGAGTAAATTAATAGATTTACAGTCTTACAAATGAACCATTGCCCAGAGGAAGTTGTTTATTCCTTAGAAGTTTCACCATAATTGAATACATTGATTAAAAACCAATTTGTGTGTGTATATCAAGTGCTGCCTGGAATGTAATCAATCTAACAAATAATATTTGAATACCAATTCTAGGAAATGGAAGAAATATAGTCCATTAATCAGAAGTTTGTAATTTAAATGGTATATTGCACTTTTTAATAGAAAGAGATGGGCAAGTGTAGTCTAAAATCTTTGTGTTTATATCTCTAAACATCTAAGATATAGGGCATGTGAAAGAGGTACATAGTGTACATATGTACTTTAAAGAATGGAATAAAATGTCACTGGGAATGTGCCAACCTCCTTATGGAGATGATTGAAGAATGTGTTTGGAGCTCCTGGGGTCTCCTTTCAGATTGCACCCCTCTGCCTCATCTCCACTAAAGGTGAGCAATGTACAGAAGTGAGCCTGAATAAGAGAGAAGAAACATGTAGAGCAATTCAAACTGAGTTGCCTGTATACAATCTTATGAAACAGGTACAATTATTACCCCATTTTTATATGAGGAAACCAAGGAACAGAGAGGTAGGGCAATTGACTAAGGTCACACAGTGAATTAGTGGTAGATCTGGAACCAGAGCAGTTTAACTCCTGCTTAAAACCACTACTTCTTCCTGTCTCTATAATCATTCCCCATTAGTCAGGCAGTTTCTCTTCTTTATAGAAATGTATCCCCCTCAAATAACGCTTGGCTTATCTTGATGCAAATGGAAACATGTTGGATGATTTTCTTGACTTGCATTTATTGCTCAGTCATTGGTTTTCTCAGATGTATCAGAGCAGTTCCTTAAGATTATAGTTCTTTCATTTTTGCTGCTAGATGTTATTCCATTGAATAGCCCATGTATTTGTTCTTTGTGCATTCTACTGTTGATGTACATTTGGGTTCGTGAAAGTATTAGTCACTCAACTGTGTTTGACTCTTTACAATCCCATGGACTGTAGCCTACCAGGCTCCTCTGTCCATGGGATTCTCCAGGCAAGAATACTGGAGTGGGTTGCCATTCCCTTCTCCAGGGGTTCTTCCTGACCTGGAGATTGAACCCAGATCTCCTGCATTTCAGGCATATTTTTTTTACCATCTGAGCCACCAGAGAAGTCTTGGGTTGTTTACACATTGATTCTAACACAGACATGGCTGATGTACACACTCTTGCAAGCATCTTGAACATGCATTGTTTTCCTCGGTTATAATAGAACTGAAATTTTTAATTCTGGTGTGCATATCTTCACGTTTGCTAGAGAAACAATGCCGGATTGTTTTCCAAGATACTCTGCCAAATTACACAGTCTTTATCCGTGCTAGAGAGAGGGCATTGCTCCATACATTCATCAAAACTTTCTGACCTTTTTATTATTTCAGTGAAATGTATGTAAGTTTGTGTCTCATTGTGGTTTCATTTCCCTGTCCTTGGTTATAAATTAACTTGAGGAAATTTTCATATCTTTATTATACATTTCTTTGTCCTTTGCTATGAAATGACTATGTATCCATTGTGTTTATGTATCCATTGTGTTTTATATATAAAATGCATTCAGATTCTTTAATTTTTTTGTTCTAGGTACTAAACTGCAACCAGTTACATGTATGCTCTTGTAGCTTGTCCTAATTTTAGTGTAAATGCATACTTTTACATTTACCTTACTTCTATGTTTACTCTTTCTGGCTCTTATTTAAGAAATCCTTTCTTTCCTCAGGGAAATAATATATTCTATTTTCTTCTAAGATTTAATCTTTTATATCTCACATTGAAGTCCTAGATCTATGGGGAATTACTTTTTTTGTATGATGTGAGAAAAGAAACCAATTTACTTTCTAGGAATAAGAAATTGTTGTATGATTTGTTAACTAATTGTACTTTTTCTCACTAATCTTCAATGCTAGTTTATAATTAAATAATCAGTAAACAGATTCAGAAATATTACAGCATGAAAGAGGAGGGTCAAATTGTACAACTAGAAAAAATACCCTAAAATGATTCTAGAATGGGAGTATATGGGAGTAGATTTTTTTGTTCTATTCCTTTGAAAAGATTTTTTAAAATTTCTTTTATCCACTTCTGACTTAGTACTAGAATAATATATTTAACATAATAAATATTTATCCAAGAACTGAATACAAGATCAAATGCTAATATTTTGTAACCCTCTATTTATTTTGTGATAACAGAAAATTTTGAAAATCTATTTTGCAGCAAGTCAGGATCCCACAGCTTTAAATATGTTGTTCTAAATCATATCATTTCCTTATAATTATTAATTTACCCATTTTATAATTGATTAAACAGAGTGTTAGCAGAAAATTCTAGAAGAAATTTAAAACAATTATAACTAAAAACTCAGTGAAATTTGAGAATACTTTTTATGTAACTTCAGAAATTCTTTTCCAACATTTGTTGTTCTTATTTAGTTGCTAAGCTGTGTCTGACTCTTTTGCGACACCATGGAGCCCACCAGGCTCCTCTGTCCATGGGATTTTCCAGGCAAGAATACTGGAGTGGTTTCCATTTCCTTCTCCAGGGGATCTTCCTGACTTAGGGATTGAACTTGGGTCTCCTGCATTGACATGCAGATTCTTTACCATCTGAGTCACCAGGGAAGCCCCTTTTCCAACATAAGAAAGCTGTAAAAGAGAATTTAAGAAGCAAACTAGAGATCTCTTCAAGAAAATTAGAGATACCAAGGGAACATTTCATGCAAAGATGGGCTCAATAAAGGACAGAAATGATATGGACCTAACAGAAGCAGAAGATATTAAGAAGAGGTGGCAAGAATACACAGAACTGTACAAAAAAGATCTTCAGAATCCAGATAATCATGATGGTGTGATCACTCACCTAGAGCCAGACATCCTGGAATGTGAAGTCAAGTGGGTCTTAGGAAGCATCACTACGAACAAAGCTAGTGGAGGTGATGGAATTCCAGTTGAGTTATTTCAAATCCCAAATGATGATGCTATGAAAATGATGCACTCAATATGTCAGCAAATTTGGAAAACTCAGCAGTGGCCACAGGACTGGAAAAGGTCAGTTTTGATTCTAATCTCTAAGAAAGGCAATGCTAAAGAATGCTCAAACTACCACACAATTGTACTCATCTCACACAACTAATAAAGTAATGCTCAAAATTCTCCAAGCCAGGCTTCAGCAATACGTGAACTGTGAGCTTCCAGATGTTCAAGCTGGTTTTAGAAAAGGCAGAGGAACCAGAGATCAAATTGCTAACATCTGCTGGATCATCAAAAAAGCAAGAGAGTTCCAGAAAGATATCTATTTCTGCTTTACTGACTATGCCAAAGCCTTTGACTGTGTGGATCACAATAAACTGTGGAAAATTCTGAAAGAGATGGGAATACCAGACCACCTGACTTGCCTCTTGAGAAATCTGTATGCAGGTCAGAAAGCAACAGTTAGAACTGGACAGGAAACAACAGACTGGTTCCAAATAAGAAAAGGAGTATGTCAAGGCTGTATATTGTCACCCTGCTTATTTAACTTATATGCAGAGTACATTATGAGAAATGCTGGGCTGGAAGAAACACAAGCTGGAATCAAGATTGCCAGGAGAAATATCAATAACCTCAGATATGCAGATGACACCACCCTTATGGCAGAAAGTGAAGAGGAACTAAAGAGCCTCTTGATGAAAGGAAAAGAGGAGAGTGAAAAAGTTGGCTTAAAGCTCAACATTCAGAAAACTAAGATCATGGCATCTGGTCCCATCTCTTCATGGGAAATAGATGGGAAAACAGTGGAAACAGTGGCTGACTTTTTTTGGGGGGGCTCCAAAATCACTGCAGATGGTGATTGCAGCCATGAAATTTAGAGACACTTACTCCTGGGAAGGAAAGTTATGATCAACCTAGATAGCATATTAAAAAGTAGAGACATTACTTTGTCAACAAAGGTCCATTTAGTCAAGGCTATGGTTTTTCCAGTGGTCATGTATGGATGTGAGAGTTGGACAATAAAGAAAGCTGAGTGCAAAGAATTGGTGCTTTTGAACTGTGATGTTGGAGAAGCCACTTGAGAGTCCCTTGGACTCTAAGGAGATCCAACCAGTCCATCGTAAAGGAGATCAGTCCTGGGTGTTCATTGGAAGGACTGATGTTGAAACTAAAGCTCCAATACTTTGGTCACCTGATGTGAAGAGCTGACTCATTTGCAAAGATCCTGATCCTGGGAAAGATTGAGGACAGGAGAAGAAGGGGACAACAGAGGATGAGATGGTTGGATGGCATCACCGACTCAGTGGACATGAGTTTGGATAAACTGTGGGAGTTGGTGATGGACAGGGAGGCCTGGCGTGCTGCAGTTCATGGGGTTGCAAAGAGTTGTACATGACTGAGTGACTGAACTGAACTGAAGAAGCAAGAAGTTTAGACTCAGGAGTTTCAAGATACTTTCATTAGGGATTCCAGCAGGAACAAACAAACCATATAGATGGATAAAAGAAAATTGTGAATAATATGATAGATTTGTTTGAACTGAGAGTAAACACGAATCTCTAGGTTAATCCTAGTTATCCTAATGTGAAAATGTAACATGGTAAAAGATGGTAACTGTGAGAGATAAGAGAACTCAGAACTGGAACACAAACAGGAGACAAAAATACAAATATATTTGTTGTAGGAAGGAAGCTAAGAAGACCATGAAGGTTTCTGCTCCACAGCTATATATTCCCTCTTCAAAATTTTGTGATTATAATGGAGTAGCCACCCCTCAGTTGGGTTACTTGGTTGTGTAAAGTCCTACTGGTTTGAAGAAATGAATCGACAGGAGTCCTACAGTCATGAGCACTGGATTCTGTCAACAATTAGTAAGCCTAAGGAGGACCCAAAGCCTTATTCAAGGTTGAAGTCTCAGCCAACACCTTGATTTTAACTGAGTCTTGATTTTCATCTGATATTCGGCCCAGATTCCTGACCATAGACACTGTGAGATAGTACATCTATATTGATTTAAACCAGTAAAATTGTGACAATCCATAATGAACCAGTGAAAAACTACAAATTTTGGTACTTGGAAATGAAGTGCTGCTGGAACAAATTCCTAAAGTGTGACACTGAATAATAAGAGTTGTTTTTAAGTTAACATAATAAAACTTGATACCCAAACTCAAATACCATTGAGACAAAGGCTACTACATATTTAACGTCAAAGTATAATAGGTCCTGTGCTAAACTGTAACAGGTATTTTATGTATTATTCATAATAACTGCTATAATTCTGCAAAATATAAATATCATCTCCACTTTACAGATATGAAATGAGATTTAATGAGGTTAAATATCTTGTCTGAGGTTTCAAATAATTTACATAATTAAATAACTAAAAAGAAACTTAGATTTAATCAGTTTCCCAAAATGTGTTCTTTGTATATTAATATTTGGAAAATTATTCATTGGTTAAATAAGGTGTTGGAAGCTAGATTAAACAAATCAAACAGACAGATATTTTTAAACTTCAGAATGGAGTGAAAGAAATTAAGGAAACTGGCCCATAATCCATTTCTTTCCCATTACTGTTAAGAGTAAGAGAATCATTCTTTCCTGTTAACCTGACCAAAAATTAACTTCCTGGTAAACAGACTCATAGTCTTTGCCAGCAGTAGCTTCCTTACCTGTCAAATGCTTTTAGCAAGAAGTTTGTGGTTCAGAATTGCTAACTGAAGACAAACTTAGAATCTATGGGCTTTTTTTTTTTTTCATTTATTTTTACTAGTTGGAGGCTAATTACTTCACAACATTGCAGTGGGTTTTGTCATACATTGACATGAATCAGCCATGGAGTTACATGTATTCCCCATCCCGATCCCCCCTCCCACCTCCCTCTCCACCCGATCGCTCTGGATCTTCCCAGTGCACCAGGCCTGAGCACTTGTCTCATGCATCCCACCTGGGCTGGTGATCTGTTTCACTATAGATAATATACATGCTGTTCTCTCGAAACATCCCACCCTCACCTTCTCCCACAGAGTCCAAAAGTCTGTTCTGTACATCTGTGTCTCTTTTTCTGTTTTGCATATAGGGTTATCATTACCTTCTTTTTAAATTTCATATATGTGTGTTAGTATGCTGTAATGTTCTTTATCTTTCCGGCTTACTTCACTCTGTATAATGGGCTCCAGTTTCATCCATCTCATTAGAACTGATTCAAATGAATTCTTTTTAACGGCTGAGTAATATTCCATGGTGTATATGTACCACAGCTTCCTTATCCATTTGTCTGCTGATGGGCATCTAGGTTGCTTCCATGTCCTGGCTATGATAAACAGTGCTGAGATGAACATTGGGGTGCACGTGTCTCTTTCAGATCTGGTTTCCTCAGAGTGTATGCCCAGAAGTGGTATTGCTGGGTCATATGGCAGTTCTATTTCCAGTTTTTAAAGAAATCTCCACACTGTTCTCCATAGTGGCTGTACTAGTTTGCATTCCCACCAACAGTGTAAGAGGGTTCCCTTTTCTCCACACCCTCTCCAGCATTTATTGCTTGTAGACTTTTGGATAGCAGCCATCCTGACTGGTGTGTAATGGTACCTCACTGTGGTTTTGATTTGCATTTCTCTGATGATGAGTGATGTTGAGCATCTTTTCATGTGTTTGTTAGCCATCTATATGTCTTCTTTGGAGAAATGTCTGTTTAGTTCTTTGGCCCATTTTTTGATTGGGTCATTTATTTTTCTGGAGTTGAGCTGCAGGAGTTGCTTGTATATTTTTGAGATTAATCCTTTGTCTGTTGCTTCATTTCTATTATTTTCTCCCAGTCTGAGGGCTGTCTTTTCACCTTGCTGATAGTTTCCTTTGTTGTGCAAAACCTTTTAAGTTTCATTAGGTCCCATTTGTTTATTTTTGCTTTTATTTCCAATATTCTGGGAGGTGGGTCATAGAGGACCCTGTTGTGATTCATGTCGGAGAGTGTTTTGCCTATGTTCTCCTCTAGGAGTTTTATAGTTTCTGGTCTTACATTTAGATCTTTAGTTCATTTTGAGTTTATTTTTGTGTATGGTGTTAGAAAGTGTTCTGGTTTCATTCTTTTACAAGTGGTTGACCAGTTTTCCCAGCACCCCTTGTTAAAGAGGTTGTCTTTTTCCATTGTATATCCTTGCCTCCTTTGTCGAAGATAAGGTGTCCATAGGTTCGTGGATTTATCTCTGGGCTTTCTCTTCTGTTCCATTGATCTATATTTCTGTCTTTGTGCCAGTACCATACTGTCTTGATGACTGTGGCTTTGTAGTAGAGTCTGAAGTCAGGCAGGTTGATTCCTCCAGTTCCATTCTTCTTTTTCAAGGTTACTTTGGCTATTTGAGGTTTTTTGTATTTCCATACAAATTGTGAAATTATTTGTTCTAGTTCTGTGAAAAATACCGTTGGTAGCTTGATAGGGATTGCATTGAATCTATAGATTGCTTTGGGTAGAATAGCCATTTTGACAATATTGATTCTTCCAATCCATGAACACGGTATGTTTCTCCATCTGTTTGTGTCCTCTTTGATTTCTTTCATCAGTGTTTTATAGTTTTCTATGTATAGGTCTTTTGTTTCTTTAGGTAGATATACTCCTAAGTATTTTATTCTTTTTGTTGCAATGGTGAATGGTATTGTTTCCTTAATTTCTCTTTCTGTTTTCTCATTGTTAGTGTATAGGAATGCAAGGGATTTCTGTGTGTTAATTTTATATCCTGCAACTTTACTATATTCGTTGATTAGCTCTAGTAATTTTCTGGTAGAATCTTTAGGGTTTTCTATGTAGAGGATCATGTCATCTGCAAACAGCGAGAGTTTCACTTCTTCTTTTCCTATCTGGATTCCTTTTACTTCTTTTTCTGCTCTGATTGCTGTGGCCAACACTGCCAAAACCATGTTGAATAGTAGTGGTGAGAGTGGGTACCCTTGTCTTGTTCCTGATTTCAGGGGAAATGCTTTCAATTTTTCACCATTGAGGGTGATGCTTGCTGTGGGTTTGTCATATATAGCTTTTATTATGTTGAGGTATGTTCCTTCTATTCCTGCTTTCTGGAGTGTTTTAATCATAAATGAGTGTTGAATTTTGTCAAAAGCTTTCTCTGCATCTATTGAGATAATCATATGGTTTTTATCTTTCAATTTGTTAATGTGGTGTATTACATTGATTGATTTGTGGATATTAAAGAATCCTTGCATTCTTGGGATAAAGCCCACTCGGTCATGGTGTATGATTTTTTTAATATGTTGTTGGATTTTGTTTGCTAGAATTTTGTTAAGGATTTTTGCATCTATGTTCATCAGTGATATTGGCCTGTAGTTTTCTTTTTTTGTGGATCTTTGTCTGGTTTTGGAATTAGGGTGATGGTGGCCTCACAGAATGAGTTTGGAGTTTACCTTCTTCTGCAATTTTCTGGAAGAGTTTGAGTAAGATAGGTGTTAACTCTTCTCTAAATTTTTGGTAGAATTCCGCTGTGAAGCCATCTGGTCCTGGGCTTTTGTTTGCTGGAAGATTTCTGATTACAGTTTTGATTTCCTTGCTTGTGATGGCTCTGTTAAGATCTTCTATTTCTTCCTGGTTCAGTTTTGGAAAGTTATACTTTTCTAAGAATTTGTCCATTTCTTCCAAGTTGTCCATTTTATTGGCATAGAGCTGCTGGTAGTAGTCTCTTATGATCCTTTGTATTTCAGTGTTGTCTGTTGTGATCTCTCCATTTTCATTTCTAATTTTGTTAATTTGGTTCTTCTCTCTTTGTTTCTTAATGAGTCTTGGTAATGGTTTGTCAATTTTGTTTATTTTTTCAAAAAACCAGCTTTTAGCTTTGTTGATTTTTGCTATGGTCTCTTTAGCTTCTTTTGCATTTATTTCTGCCCTAATTTTTAAGATTTCTTTCCTTCTACTAACCCTGGGGTTCTTCATTTCTTCCTTCTCTAATTGCTTTAGGTGTAGAATTAGGTTATTTATTTGGCTTTTTTCTTGTTTCTTGATGTAAGCCTGTAATGCTATGAACCTTCCCCTTAGCACTGCTTTTACAGTGTCCCATAGGTTTGGGTTGTTGGGTTTTCATTTTCATCCATTTCTATGCATATTTTGATTTCTTTTTTGATTTCTTCTATGATTTGTTGGTTATTCAGAAGCGTGTTATTTAGCCTCCATACGTTTGAATTTTTAACAATTTTTTTCCTATAATTGAGATCTAATCTTACTGCACTGTGGTGAGAAAACATGACTGGAATGATTTCAATTTTTCTGAATTTTCCAAGACTAGATTTATGGCCCAGGATGTGATCTATTCTGGAGAAGGTTCCGTGTGCACTTGAGAAAAAGGTGAAGTTGATTGTTTTGGGGTGAAATGTCCTATAGATATCAATTAGGTCTAGCTGGTCCATTGTGTCATTTAAGGTTTGTGTTTTCTTGTTAATTTTCTGTTTAGTTGATCTATCCATAGTTGTGAGTGGGGTATTAAAGTCTCCTACTATTATTGTGTTACTATTAATTTCCTCTTTCATACTCATTAGCGTTTGCCATACATATTGCGGTGCTCCTATGTTGGGTGCATATATATTTATAATTGTTATATCTTCTTCTTGGATTGATCCTTTGATCATTATGTAGTGTCCTTCTTTGTCTCTTTTCACATACTTTATTTGAAAGTCTATTTTATCTGATATGAGTACTCTGACTCCTGGTTTCTTTTGGACTCTGTTTGCGTGGAATATTTTTTTCCAGCCCTTCACTTTTAGTCTGTATGTGTCTCTTGTTTTGAGGTGGGTCTCTTGTAGACAGCATATATAGGGGTCTTGTTTTTGTATCCATTCAGCCAATCTATGTCTTTTGGTTGGGGCATTCAATCCATTTACATTTAAGGTAATTATTGATAGGTGTGGTCCCGTTGCCATTTACTTTGTTGTTTTGGGTTCACGTTTATACAACCTTTCCGCATTTCCTGTCTAGAGAAGATCCTTTAGCATTTGTTGAAGAGCTGGTTGGTGGTGCTGAATTCTCTCAGCTTTTGCTTGTCTGTAAAGCTTTTGAATTCTCCTTCATATCTGAATGAGATCCTTGCTGGGTACAGTAATCTGGGTTGTAGGTTATTCTCTTTCATTACTTTAAGTATGTCCTGCCATTCCCTTCTGGCCTGGAGGGTTTCTATTGATAGATCAGCTGTTATCCTTATGGGAATCCCTTTGTGTGTTATTTGTTGTTTCTCCCTTGCTGCTTTTAATATTTGTTCTTTGTTAATTTGATTAATATGTGTCTTGGGGTGTTTCGCCTTGGGTTTATCCTGTTTGGGACTCTCTGGGTTTCTTGGACTTGGGTGGCTATTTCCTTCCCCATTTTAGGGACATTTTCAGCTATTATCTCCTCGAGTATTTTCTCATGGCCTTTCTTTTTGTCTTCTTCTTCTGGGACTCCTATGATTCGAATGTTGGGGCGTTTCACATTGTCCCAGAGGTCCCTGAGGTTGTCCTCATTTCTTTTGATTCTTTTTTCTTTTTTCCTCTTTGCTTCATTTATTTCCACCATTTTATCTTCTACCTCACTTATCCTATCTTCTGTCTCCATTATTCTACTCTTGGTTCCCTCTAGAGTGTTTTTGATCTCATTTATTGCATTATTCATTTTTAATTGACTCTTTTTTATTTCTTCTAGGTCTTTATTAAACATTTCTTGCATCTTCTCAATCTTTGTCTCTAGACTATTTATCTGTAACTCCATTTTGTTTTCAAGATTTTGGATCATTTTTATTATCATTATTCTAAATTCTTTTTCAGGTAGATTCCCTATCTCCTCCTCTTTTGTTTGACTTGGTGGGCATTTTTCATGTTCCTTTACCTGTTGGGTATTTCTCTGCCTTTTCATCTTGTTTAGATTGCTGTGTCTGGAGTGGGCTTTCTGTATTCTGGAGGTCTGTGGTTCCTTTTTATTGTGGGTGGGGTTGGACGATTGGCTTGTCAAGGTTTCCTGGTTAGGGAAGCTTGCGTCAGTGTTCTGGTGCATGGAACTAGATTTCTTCTCTCTGGAGTGCAATGGAGTGCCCAGTAATGAGTTTTGCGATGGGTCTATGTGTTAGGTGTGACCTTGGGCAGCCTGTATGTTGACGTTCAGGGTTATGTTCCTGCATTGCTGGAGAATTTGCATGGTATGTCTTGCTCTAAAACTTATTGGCTCTTGGGTGGTGGTTGGTTTCAGTGTAGGTATGGAGGCTTTTGGACGGTCTCTTATTACTTAAAGTTCCATGTAGTCAGGAGTTTTCTGGTGTTCTCAGGTTTTGGGCTTAAGTCTCCTGCCTCTGGATTTCAGTTTTATTCCTCCAGTAGTCTCAAGACCTCTCCAACTATACAGCACTGATAATAAAACTTCTAGGTTAATAGTGAAAAGATTCTCCCCTGTTAGGGACACCCAGAGAGGTTCACAGAGTTACGTGAAGAAGAGGAGAGGGAGGAGAGAGATAGAGATGAGCAGGAGGAGAAGAAGGGGGACTCAAGAGGAGAGAGACAGATCTACGCAGTTCTCTGTTCCCAGAGTGTTCTCCGTAGCCCAGACACCCACAAAGATTCACAGAATTGGATTGGGAAGAGAAGGGGAAAGGAGGAAATATAGGGGTGTTCTGAGGTAGAAAATGGAGAGTCAAAAGTGGGGGAGAATAATCAACACACTCCTGAATAAAAATGGGAACCGAATATTGTATTCTTAAATGTCTGCAATTTATATCATATACAGAAAAAGAAAGATTAAAAATCTATAGTAGAGGTTAGACTCTTAAAAATACAATATTAAAAACAAAAACCAAAACACACAAAAAATTTTAGAAATATATATGAAGTTCAGTTTAAAAATAGGGCTTCTCTTTTTTTTTTTGTAAGGTTATAGTGTAATGAAAATGAAAATTAAGGAGTAGTAGAGGAGTAATAGAGGACTTTAAAAGGAAATAAGAGAAAAAGAAAAATAGAAAATAGAAGAGGAAAAGAAAAAGAAAAGAAAAAAAGAATTTTTCCTAATTAAAAAAATCGTAAAAATCTATGAAAATGAAAGTTAAGGCGTAATGGGGGAGTAATAGGGAATTTTAAAAGAAAATAAAAGAGAAAAAATAAAAAAGAAAAAAAAATTTTTTTTTACTAAAAAAAAAAAAGTAAAAATATATCTAGGAATTTCTCTGGAGCTGTTGCGGTCAGTGTGGGTTCGGTTCAGTTTCAGATAGTTCCTTGTTCCAGGTTACACTTCTCGATATCTACAGGCCCCTTCCGGTGCAGTCGGTGTTATCTACAGGGATATTAATCTATTGCACCGGTCCCTTCTGAAGCGGTTCCTTTTGTTTATTTGGCTTCTGTTTGCCGGTCTCTTCAGTGCCTAATTTCTGCCCTGACACAGGCGGGCGGAGGTGGTCTCTTATTCAGGTTGCTAGTTCCGTCACGGTGCGGGGAGGGGCTGGCGCTGCTTTCCCCGTCTACACTGCTCAGGCTCCCGGCTGTTCTGTATGGAGCGTGCCCTATGCTGTGCGCGGTTCCAGCCCTCGGGTGTTCCACAAAAGCGTGGAACAGAAAGCTGCGCCTGCGTTTTGTGCCTTCCCCGGCTGAATCTATGGTTTTTTAAAAGCGTGCTGTCCAGAAATATCAGATAAGACACATAACTATTTGATATATAATGAAAGTGAAGTCGCTCAGTAGTGTCCGACTCCTTGCGACCCCATGGACTGTAGCCCACCAGGCTTCTCCATCCATGGGGTTTTCCAGGCAAGAATACTGGAATGGGTTGCCATTTCCTTCTCCAGGGGATCTTCCCCACCTAGGGATCGAACCCAGGGCGCCTGCATTGCAGGCAGATGCTTTACCCTCTGAGCCACCAGAGAAGCTATCTGATATATAAGATGCAATCATTTTGTAACCTACATATTCTAGGCTTGTGACATCATAGTATGTGTATCTGATTCTCAAAGCTCATCAATATTATGAGCCAGAGATCCCGTGTGTGATGTTGGAAGGAAGCACAGGGAGCACCATCCTTTGTCTTCCGGGCATCTTCCTGCTTCACTTGCACAAGTTGACCATTTTTATGAAATTATTAGTAACGCTCAGGAAAGATTTCTGATTAGTATGTCTGAAGTAACATTCTCATCCTTTGTGTTACCTCACAGGATTTCTCAGAATCTTTAGAATGCTGCTATATATTACAAATAAATTTCCCAGGGAAGAAAAGAGCATTGTCTTTCCCAAAGTTACATTGCTATGCGATGTTTTATCCAGGTATATATTCTGGAAAACATTTGCTGTATCCCCAATATAGCTTAGCTTTACTCTTCTACGAATGAGTGATACAGAATCCAAAGGTTTTAGTCTGACTTGAAGTGTTGTATTCACCTGAAGTGTTTGTTGAACAATATTTATTTTGTTATATAGAAAAAGGATTATATTTTATATAATATGCAAAAGGGTAAAACATGCAATGTATAGTTTAAAAAATTCTTCATGAAATGCTAAATGCTAGACTGTGATGTGAAATCTAAATCACCATCTTGCATTGGCAGGTACCTGCCAAGCTTTGTCTGTGAGAAATGAATGAGACCTGTGCAGGCTGTTTTTTAAAAATTTGTACCTGGTAAATTCAAAGGAAACTCCACCCACACTTCTTCAGTATGTAATGTATGTATGTATGCATATAGTATATATGCTGCAACATGATATCTAGGTCCTGATAAATGGCCTTGGGGTATCTGAATAGACTGCACATCTTATCTGTTTATTAGATACGCACATATGTATACCTACATACATATATAGAAGTTTATATAAATGTTTAAAATAATATTTTATTTTCTGTTATCAAAAATTTAACAGCTTAAACAACACAATTTTTTTTTAATGTTACAGTTTTCCTTGGTCCAGTTTTCTTTGCTCCTCTCTCTGGTGCCTTGTGTCACCTCACCTCAGACACTGTGCATAGTCCTTTCTAGAAGGCCTGGGAGACACACAATGTCAAGTAGAAAGTCAGAGGGAAACTAGGGAAAATTATAGTTTAAGTGTAAGAAAAAATTAACAAAGACTAAGATCTTGCTGTGGTGGCTTTGTGTAGACTAGATCTGTAACTATAGTATTGCTGTAACTGTTTTCTTTCTGCAATAACCACTTGCAACAGAAATGACCTAAAAATACTTAAAAAATCAAGTTGGAACTGGCTTTTCATTTCTCAGGAAAGCAGATGATAGGCATGTGCAATATCATACTAAGAAAATAATATTTTTCGGAAAATACTAGTGACATGGTACTAGTAAATGGATAAAGTACAAATATATGTAATTATTCTGTTTTCTATTTTTAATATTCGGATACAGTAGCAGCTTTTTAAAATTTTGCTTTAAAAATATATATAGCTCCAAGTTTTAGAAATAATTTTACTTCTCAAAATAATTTTTGAATATAATGGTCAATATACCAGTGTATCCGTGTTGATTTCATATTCATTGAATATTTAATAAAATATAAATTTTAATCACTCTCAAATAGCCAACACTGAACAATAAAGTAAGACATCACTCTTCTTGTAATTTGTTTTTTTGGCTGAATTTACTCTGTGATTTCTTTATATTTCCCTTTTTTGATGAATAGATAATATTAAATAATATTTAATAGGTGCCTTTATTTGCCTGAGAGCTATGCTATATTAAAAGTTCAGGTTTTAGGAGCAATTCTACCACTGAAGACTTGTATTATTTATAGTTTAACAAAACTATTAACTTTTGAAACCTCACTTTTTTTCACCAATAAAAATATTAGTTCACACTGAATTGTTTTGACTACTTCTAGTTCTAAATGCTCCCCAGGTGGCACAGTGATAAAGAATCTGCCTGCCAATACAGGAGATGCAAGAGATGCAGGCAGGTTTTATCCCTGGGTCAGGAAGATGCCATGGAGGAGGAAATGGCAAACCGCTCCAGTGTTCTTGCCTGGAGAATTCCATGGACAGAGGAGCGTGGTGGGCTACAGTCCATGGTGTCGCAAAGAGTTGGACACAACTGAGCACACAACTTACATTCTCTAATTATTTTCTACATCCTCATATGATTTTTTTCATTGCTATAATAGAGTCTGTAGTATCCTAGTTTTCTGCTACTACCCAGTATTTTACCTTATGATTCGAATTTGCATTTTGATTCTCTCTATAAATCTGCCATTGTTGATGTGGGGCTGGGTTTGGAGTGATGATGGTGCATAGACAGGAAAGAAGTTTGAAAAATGCTTATACCACTGGAAAATTTCCTTCTTTGCCCCAGGTCTGAGGTTGTCTGAGTCATTATTTCCAAGTCTAATACTAGTTTCTTGTCAGAGTCATTTAGAGTTCAAAGCCATGTTTCTTTGAGAATTGTGATTTGAAATTTTTTAACTTAAGTTTCTTATGCATGTTGAAACCCAGATTCTAAATATGTAGAGTGTAGTGGTGGCTTCAGTTGAAGGGTTCCAGTGTGCTCCTTAAAAGATACTGAGGTTTCCACATAGAGGCTATACCCAAATTATGAATATTTAAGTTATCTTTTTAGACTTAATAACCTCACTCTCTGGAAAAATTCCCACAGTATCAAATGAGAGGCAAATGACCTAGAATGATGTCATAAGTGACAAAGGAATTTTTTTGCTATATTTTATTCTGCTAGTTAATGCAGTTTGTCTTAGACTAGGATGTTCAGGTATATATTGATAGCTACCAAGAAGGGCAATACTAAAAAAGAAAGCAAGTGTATCAAAGAAGTGATACATAACTGTGTTTGTTCTGACCTTGTAAGACAGGAAGAGAATGCTGAAGTAGATGGTGTAAGATCTGTGTTCAGGTTGAGTATAAAATTTATTAGCATTTTGATCTGGATGAAATAATCATTTTCATGAACCTAAGTGTTCTTCTCTGCCTTCAATACTCTATTTGTTTATGAAAAAATTTGAGATAATATAGTGACAGTTGAGGTAAAAGAATACAGTGTATTTTTTTAAAGTGAAATGGGCGCCTGATAGCAGTTACTTAGAGAAAATGAGGTCCATTCCCTGCAAGGAGGTTTTGCCCTTGTGTAACCAGAAGGCTCCACCAATTCTGAGGATTTCAGCACATTCAATTATGGATAATGTAACTTGGGCACTCACTTTGTCCTTCTTAAACAAATGCCACATTTTACCACTTGGCCTCCATGAATAGAAACTCATTTTCAGTGTTTATGTTTTTTTTTTTCAATATATTGTTAGCATTTTGTTCCTCTGTTTCTGAGAAGTTAAAAATGACTACTGGCTCAGGAAATAGTCAAGGCTTTACTGTGTTCTTCCAGCCTCTGCAGGTAGGTGAGGCGAGATTAGGATGGTAGGAGGCTTAGGAGGGTGGAGCGGAAACCATCAAATTTTCCTAGTGCTGTTTCAAGTTTATTTGCCAAGAGCTCATAGGAAAAAAGTTTCTCTTCTATGTCCCTTTGTAAATAGAGTTAGTCTTCCTTTGCTTTACTAATGTCCTGGCTAAGCTAAAATACCACAGTAAACAAGGAACACATGTAAGGACTCCATATACTCCAGACAATAACAACCACTGTGGCAGGGGTCAAAGAATATGAACTGCAGAGCAAGCCAGGACTGACTCTGCACAGGCCCCAGTGTGAGATGTCTCATTTGTGAGCCCAGGTTTGTCTCTAATGTCCTGCTGAATATTGGGGTGGATTGTGGCCATCTGTTTCCTTTAGGGAACAGCACCTAAGCTGTCACATAGATGTGATGTATTTTTTGAAAGAATCTGAAGATATAAAGAGGAGAGTGATTGAAATGATGTAGCATAGCATCTAACAGTAATGGAAGCAACCAGAAAGTGAACTGATAGATGGGAAGAAGTGCTAAAGGCCCAAAGGAAAGGCCAAGAATGCCCATGAGAAAGGGTCAGGTTATCACGAGAGCCCAAAGGGCTGAGATTATGTCAGGAAGTGGGGTGTTGACGTCTAACATTTCTAAGGTAGATCTGTTCCAGCATAGACTAGGTCCAGGACGTGGCAAGGCAACAGATGAGCAATGAATATCATGGAGATGGAAGTCTGTGGTGATGAAGAGGTTAGGAACCTGGGAAGTAGAAAGCTGCATGTAGATCTTGAGGTCAGTCAAAGGATGGATGGGAAACGACAAGGACCAAGACTGCAAAAACTCCTCAGTGACAGAGGAGGAGGAACCAGAAGATCAGAAAGGAGAGAGGCAGACATGACCCCTGGGCTGTGTCTCTCCCCACATCCTTGCCGTTGGTGATTATAGCCCTTCCTACCTTCCCACCCCAAAAGACATCTCTTCCTTTCCCCTTGCATTTGTGTTGGTCTTATAACTTGTGTTAGCAGACGTATAGAGAGTGGTGGAAATGACGATTTGGAACCTGGGCCTCAAAAACCTTAAGTGCCTCCACCTGTTTCCTTCCTGGTTCTTCCCAGCATGCGAAGCTAGTCTGCTGGCCTCATTCACGTGGAGCAGAAATACGCCGTCCCACCTGAGGTCAGCCTGGTCTAGCCATACCTCCGTCATCCTGGCAGCAGGAATGAGTCCAGCTGAGATCAGAAGAAAACCCCAGAGGAGCACAGTCCAAATCGCTGCCCCGCAGAATTATGAGTTGTGTAAATGATTCTTGTTTTAAGTCCTTAAGTTTTAGATCAGTTTGTTGGGCAGCAAAAGCTAACGTGTGAAAATGACTGACAAGGAAGAACAGAAAACAGCAGAGCTGAATGGCATGAGCCTCAAAGAAATCTTTTTAATAAAGGCACAGATTTTAATATGTGTGCTAAGGTGCTTCAGCTGGTCCAACATTTTGCAGCCCTATGGACTGTAGCTGGCCAGGCTCCTCTGTCCGTGGAATTTGGAGTGGGTTGCTGTGCTCTCCTCCGTTAGGTTTTTCCGACCCACGGACTGAACCCACATGTCCTGTGTCTCCCGCATTGGCAGGCAGGTTCCTTACCAGTAGCACCAGATTATTACAGTCGGTCTCTAAGATTCGAGGAGGCACAGCCTGATATTTGAGGGCATTTTTTTCCACCGCTCATGTGGGACACTAGGGGGAGTGTTCAGAAAATAAAAACTAATGTGTTTCCGAGATTTGGGGAATGCCAAATACATGTTCAGTTACACAATCACTCATTAAAATCTTAAATCAGTTCTCATATTTTATATATGACGAGTGAGATTTATGAGAAAGTAAATAATTTATAATTAGCAAGACCTAGCCCTTCATCAGAACTGGCCTCTGTGTACAGATTTCCAAATTTGTCAGATTCCCTCCAGCTAATTGTTCTTCTTCTGATGACCCACTCATAATGGCCTCTCTTCTATTAGTACTAATCTCACTAACATTAGGCATCATGTCTTATCCTTTGTTATTTCCCCGTAGTACTTAATGCAGTGTTGTACACGTATACATGCATGCATGCATGCTCAGTTGTGTCTGATTCCATGGACTGTAGCCCGCCAGGCTCTTCTGTCCATGGAATTCTCCAGGCAAGAATATTGGAGTGGGTAGCTATTGCCTTTTCCAGGGGATCAAACCTGGGCCTCATGCATTATAGGCAGATTCTTTGCCATCTAAGCCACCAAGGGAAACCTTAGAGGTAGGTTGCAAATTAGAAAGTAGTGAAAATATTAGAAATGAATAAGATATTTTTTTAAAACAACTATTCTATTATCCTGCTTGGCAGAAATGTTTTAGCGTCAGTGATGAAAAACAGGATGTTGATGACCTAGAAATTATTTCTACCTGATATATTTCATTCTCTAGAATCTGTCGTTCTCTATAATGTACCTTATCAGGCCACTATGTGGTATATGAACTTTTCTCGGACTGTTTGATTATGAATTCAGTTGATTAAAATTATCACAATTATGACCATTTTTCCTTTGACAAAAAATCTTTTCTAAAACCTATCTCTTCAACCTTGGCTTAATTTATCTTGGTTCAGGTCTCCTGGGTTTATGTCGATTGACCACTTTAGAGCTGATCCAGTGTTTAACTGGAGTGAAGCTGTGTCCTAATTATTCATTTTTATAAAAAGTTAGTGCGTATGCTCTTGTATGCAGTGCACACCTGGACTTTGCTGTGTGTTTTTCCAGGTACTGTATTGCCTGAAGCCTATCTCTGAAATCTGTAGCAGCACAGACAAAAACACACAGGTAAATAAATAGTATTCATGCACTAATGAAGGCTTTCTCACCCAGACCTGTTTTCCCAAATGTGTTCTTCCAGTGGTGGTCTTAGAGCCCATCCCTGTAAGTTCATTAGCAGATCTGGCCTTCGATTTTAGGGGAGTAGCTTCTTAGGAAAACGAAATATGGTTCCCCTCTGCCAGTGGAATAAATAGGAGACAGGACAGAGAAAAACAACATGACAAGGGGCTCATCTGCAAGATGTCAGAATCTCAGGTCTTGAATCCTGGAAGAAAATTAGTGGTCGTCTGGACTGAATATGTTCTGCATGCAAATGCAGCTACGTTTTTCCTTTTATTTGTTTGGAGAATTTCAAGAAATGCCAGTCTTCGCTGACATGAATTCATAAGGTTTGGCAGTGAGTGCACTCCTGTTCTTGCCAAAGAAGACGCTTTATCCCACTTTCCATTTGACTGTGGTTGTGCTGGATGAGTGCACCTCCCAGGGGAGAGGAGGGAGCTGCAACCTGGTGGCTCTGTCTGGGCACTTGGAGCCCTGGGCCTTGGTCTGGGAGAGTCCTGCCCTCCTTCTGGGAGATGAAAGGGAGAGAGCTGATCAAGGGCAAGACATGTGAAGGCACCATTTAGCAACAACTTTGGGGACAAATGAACAACCAGAATGCTCCAGGGAACTCTGATCATTAAAACTGGGTATTTTGTCTGCAAGACAGTTAATTTACTCATTAATGACCCAGCCCAACTCAGAATCCAGGACTCAGTGTTTACGAGTTGATTAAGCAGATGCAGATATTGATAAGTGAAAGACTTTAAATGAAATTTTCCAAGGAAACAGCCTCTGAAGTTGAGCACAAGCATTTCAACTTGGGATGTGCCACATACAGAACACAGAAAACTAGTCATGTCAACTCTTCTGCTCATGAAGACTTGTGCCTCTGATTCAGCAAGGCTTCTATATTTTTTTCTTTTCTTTTTTTAAATTAAACTATAGTTGATGTACAATGTTGTGTCAGTTTCAGGTGTATAGCACAATAAATATTTATTTTTCAGATTCTTTTCCGTTATAGGTTTTTACAAAATATTGAATATATTTCCTTGTGCTATATAGTAGGTCCTTGTTGTTTATCTATTTTAAATATAGTAATGTATATATGCTAATCCCAACCTCTTAATTTATCCCTCCCCCATTTTTCACTTTGGTAAACGTAAGTTTGTTTTCTATGTCTACGGGTCTATTTCTATTTTGCAAATTCATTTGTACTTTTTTTTCAGGTTCCACATATAAGTGATATCACATAATATTTGTCTTTTTCTGTCTGACTTACTTCACTTAGTGTGATAATCTCTAGGTCCATCCATATTACTGCAAATGGTATTATTTCATTCTTCTTTATAGTTGAGTAATACATATATACATGCACACACTCACGTATACACATACTACGCTTTTTTATCCATTCATCTTTTGATGGGTGTTTAGGTCATTTTCATGTCTTGGCCATTATAAGTAGTGCTGCTATAAACATTGGGGTGAATGTATCTTTTTGAATGAAAATTTTCTCCAAATATATGCCCAGGAGTGGGATTGCAGGATTATATGGTAACCCCATTTTTGTGTTTTTTAAGCAATGCTTCTAATAACAGATATTGTTTGAGGAGCAAACTCATGTAAGTTGTAGGATCATATGAAGTCTAATTTTAAAATTGCCCAGTGCCAAAGCATATCCAGATTTATAGATTTAGTGGTTATTACACCTGAAAAGAGTTGCAGAGATTATCTGCAGCTTCCTCCTCATTCCTTAAATTTCTTTTTATCATTGATTTATTTATCATAACCAGAAAGTATAACTAAAATTCACCTTCCCAACAATTTCCAAGTGTACAGTACAAAACTGCTAATTACACACATACTATTTGCAGCAGATCCTGGAGCCATCCCAGCTCTTCACGACCAAAACCTGAGAGGAAAGAATAAGTCCTTTCCTCCTTCCCCAGCTCCACTCTTCCTCATTTTTTCAGGAAATGATACTTAGGCTATATGAGTTGGATCACAAAGTCAGATTCCTTCATAGCTAATACGGACAGAGCTATTGTTAAAATCAAGGTTTCTTTTTCATCTGAAGTCACGGTGATTCCCTTAACAATAGCTCAGTAAAAGAAAAGAAATGGGTTTCTCTTTGTCTGACATGGATATTAGTTTTTGAAGGCGTATAGGTCAGTATTGTGTGTGTGTGTGTGTGTGTGTGTGTGTGTGTGTGTGTAGGGAGATGTCAGTCTTACATATCTGAACATCATCATGTGGAGAAAAGTGGAAAAGGAAAGTGAGTAAAAAGGAAGGCAGGATGTGAGGCAGTGTGGTTAATGCACACCAAGGTGCAGGAAATGGGAGACTGTTTTTGTTTTCTCTTGCAAAATAGTGGAGGGATCTTCATGATGAAAAACAGTGGTCAGATCTCCTGACTAATAAATACTTATTGTGTTCCTACTCGAGCAATGATGGAGTAGGGATTCTCAAAGAAAAATATTCCAACCATCAAAGATCTAAGGGTTCTGACTAGGATACCAAAAAATGTGTGTTGGTAGCTCACTCATGTCTGACCCTTTGCGACCCCACAGACTGCCTGCCAGACGCCTGTGTCCATGGAGTTCAACAGGCAAGAATACTGGAGAGGGCTGCCATGCCCTCCTCCGAGGGATCTTCCCGATGCAGGGATTGGAACCTAGTCTCTTCTGCATTGGCAGGTGAGTTCTTTACCACTAGCACCACCTGGGAAGTCCAGAGTACCAAAAGGATAACTTTAAATATGGACTAAGCCCTTAAAAATGTTAGGAAAATATACAAGTCTCAAAACAAAGAGTGGGGCTGCACATCAGTGTGCTAATGAGACACTGAAACCACTTCTGTGAGAGTTTTTTCCTGTTGCCAGGTGCCTCATACTTTAATGATCACACAGGAAACAAGAGACAAAGACTTGGTCCGCACCATGGGTGGGGGAAATTCTACTGGGTTGGCCAAAAAGTTCTTTTGCTTTCTTTGTAACATGTTGTGGAAAACCCAAATGAACTTTTTGGCCAACCCAATAACTGAGACTCTCATAGACTTGGAAGGCCCAGGAAACTAAACCTTTTATGAGAGGACATGGTAGAAAAATGTTTTCTAAGCAAAGGAAGATTGGTTAATCTTCACCTTGACTCTGATGTAAAACAAAGAACATTCCAGATATCTGCTCTGAAAATTCACAGTGACAGTCTTAATCTCACAAAGGTCTGAAATTACATCTGATACCACCTTTGTGCTCTAGTAAACCTCCAGCCTAGAAACATATTTAATGTAGGCCAGGTGTGAGGCAGAAACACAGCGAAATTATCTCCAGATAATACTGGTGGTACCAGTACCACCCAGGTACTTCAAGATTCCACTTATCGAAGTCATACCAAAACAAGCACTTGATTAAAAATTGCAAAACATATGAAAGCAAGATACCACTAAGGAGAGATGGCCAAACGACAGGCAGAAGAAACCCTCGAGGGCTTCAGATGTTGTAGATAGTGAATACAGATGTAAAATAGCTACATTTGATTTATTTAAAGAAATAAAGTGGGAATGTGGAAGCCTATACATGGATATGAGACAAGTGAAAAATGACTAGGTAAATTAGAAAGTAAGCAGATAGAAGTTCTGGAAATGTGAGAGCATAATATAAATTAAATCTCAATAGCTAGATTCCAGAGTAAAATTAGACTCTGCTGAAGAGAAAAGTCATGGATTGAAGTATTTGGCTGAAGATATTAAGAAAGAAGCGTATGCATTCAGACAGTACAATATGGGAGAAAAGTTGAAATTCTTCATAAACAGACTGTAAGGATTTAACATGATTCTGATTAGAGCTCTAGAAGAGAAGAAAGAATGTGGGAGAGGAGTAGAATTTAAGAGGTAAAAAGATGGTGAATTTGCCAGAATTGGGAAATAAATTTATAATCAATCCAAAAAAATGTCAGGACAAAAGAAACATTGGAAAAGCAAACAAATAGAAACAGAAATAAAAAAGAAATAAATGTTTGTGAACTAACCTTGATAGCTAAAATTTTTTTAAAAATTAGGTGGGTTAATAATAAAAATGAGTTAGATGTTTGGATAACAGACACAACTAAAATAAGAAGTATATATTATTTTGATTGAAAGAAAATGACAGATAATTAAACAAAAATACTAGCAAATATCACACACAAGGAAGTTAAATAGATATTTTAATGTTAGACAAAATAGTCTTTGAAGCAAAAACAGTATTAGTTACAAGTATGTCCAGTACACATGATAAATTACACTAGGAAGATAATTTAAAATCTGTATGCACTTAATATAGCTTCTTAAAATATACAAGGCAATGATTAGGGAAATAAAAACAATAAGGAGAAATTCAGCATCTTAAAGTGAGTTTGTAATACAACCCTCAGTTTGGTGTATATAATTGGTAATTCAAGCAAACTCCAGATGAGAAAGTTATAGGATATTTGAATCAATAAGTAAATAAATAATAATATTGTTATAATAATCATGTTTAGAATAGCATACTTGATATGTGACGATAGATATTCTTTTCATACTTTATTTTAAAAATCAGATATAAAATATTATAGGAAATAAGAGGAAAGGTAGAAAATGAATGAACTAGGAAATAAACAAAAAATTAGAAAAATTGTAAGGAAAATAGCATAAAGACACAGAGGACAAATTTTATTTTTATTTATTTATTTATTTTTCATTTATTTTTATTAGTTGGAGGCTAATTACTTTACAATATTGTAGTGGGCTTTGTCATACATTGACATGAATCAGCCACAGATTTACATGTATTCCCCATCCCGATCCCCCCTCCCACCTCCCTCTCCACCCGATCCCTCTGGGTCTTTCCAGTGCACCAGCCCCGAGCACTTGTCTCATGCATCCAACCTGGGCTGGTGATCTGTTTCACCCTAGATAATATACATGTTTCGATGCTGTTCTTTCAAAACATCCCACCCTCGCCTTCTTCCACAGAGTCCAAAAGTCTGTTCTGTACATCTGTGTCTCTCTTTCTGTTTTGCATATAGGGTTATCATTACCATCTTTCTAAATTCCATATATATGTGTTAGTATACTGTAATGTTCTTTATCTTTCTGGCTTACTTCACTCTGTATGATCGGCTCCAGTTTCATCCATCTCATTAGAACTGATTCAAATGTATTCTTTTTAATGGCTGAGTAATATTCCATAGTGTATATGTACCACAGCTTCCTCATCCATTCGTCTGCTGATGGGCATCTAGGTTGCTTCCATGTCCTGGCTATTATAAACAGTGCTGCGATGAACATTGGGGTGCATGTGTCTCTTTCAGATCTGGTTTAGAGGACAAATTTTAAAATAAGAATAGATATTAAGGAAATAGAGGACAAAGCTACAAAAGAAGAAAACAAAGAAGCTAAATTTATTCTCTAAAGAGACTGGTGAAACTGACAGAAATCTGCTAAGATCAATATAAAACAGGAGAGTAGGCAATATAAATAACATTGGGAGATAAAAAAGAGGGACATAACTGTAAAAGCAACAGATTAAAAAATAAGAAACCATGTACAAACTTTATGGCAATAAATTTTAAAACTTAGAAGAAAATGTCTTAGATAAAATATAAATAACCCAAACTGACTCAACATGAAATAAAAAGTCCCATAATATAGAGATTGAATATTTTTTCCCCAGAAAACAGCAGGCTTAAATGATTTTATAAGTATGTTCACCAAATATATGTGAAATGCATTATTAAATTTTAACCAAACCTTAAAACAGAGAAGGAAAAAATAAAAGAGGATTCATGTCTCCACTCACTTTATGAGGTTTATATAACCATAAAGCGCAAACCAGGGAGGGATAATATGGGAAATAGCAACTAAATGCCAATCATTTTATGAAAATAGCTTTAAAAACCTGAAATATCACTTTAATATTCTTTAGCAAGTTACAGAAGAATATTACCAACTCATTTACTTATATAAAGTTCAATACTGTATAAGACTGAACTGTTTAAAATATATGTATATTTAAGGTGGTGAAATTATTTCTTTAAAATGCAAGAAAATAAGCACAAAGTTTATTAACAATAACGGTATTCTCAGGGGAGGGGGGTCACACAATTCAACATACTGTTATATTTTATTTCTCAAACCAGGTGGTATATATGGAGTTGCTTATATTGGACTGAGTGTATATAAACCCTTTTGCAAGTATATATTGTTTTCTTTATATATGAGTTATGCTATGTAAACCAAAAACTAGAAGACATAATAGTGGACAAAGCAGATGGATTTTCTATCTTTACTGGTTGATAAATCTAAAAAATGGACACTAGCATCTCTATACATTGTGTGACTAAAAGATACATGAATCTTCTTGGTGGATTAAAGACACATTAGTAATAAAATGGAATGAACATCTGTATTGTCCTAAGGGGAGAAATCAACTTCACAGAATGGAGACCCTGAGATTCTCACCTTATCTGCTCTGAAATTGCAACATTGACAGATGACCATGGAGAATAACAAAAATGAATATTAAGTAGAGGGTTTTACTTAAAAGATGAAGGAAAATGTTTAATATTATCCATTATCCAGGTTCAAATGTAGATCTTGGAGACCTAGATATTTTTCAAAATAGTTTTGTCATAAAGTTTGAGGTTTGATAGCAGTGCTGCCAAGAAGAAAAATGTGTATGGGTGGGTGGGAGGAGGAAGCTTATCTATATTGTTGCCAAAATTTCAATCTGTTAAAAAAAAACCATGTCTACTACAGGAAAAATTGACCATATGTTATCTTAAACTAGAGACTATCAACACTCCAGTATTTTTTATAATTGCATTTACTACTTACATTAACTTATTATAACCTTAAATAGATTTCATCTGGAATAGCTTTTATTTGGCATCTCTCATAAAACTGTATTTATGCTTAATATTATTCCTTCTTATTTAATGATGTTGCTTTTCATTTTTACCAACATAAGTAGCTTCAGCAAATATGCTGAAGGAAATTTCTCATTATCACCAAATGTAATAGCTTGTGTGAAAAGGGGAGTCAGGAATGATGAACTGTTTCAACAAAGTGAATCATTTTGTTTAAATCATTTAGGCACAAGGTCCAAATATAACATACACCTTCAGGAAGTTTTACTCACAATATTTTGCTCTATTGCCTGACTTCTGTAATTCACCATGACTTAACCCTTCTGTTTCAGGTCCTGACTCTGCCTTGCAATGAACTGGTTACTATTTGCATATAATGCAGTTTCAGGAACACTCAGAAGTACTGACTACTAAGAACTTTTCTCTATTGGGATGAGGACATTGCTTGGCTTTGTGTATCTTCTTTCTTGTCTATAAGGACATAATATATGCAAAGGAGACCAATGACAGCCCATAATTTCTCTCTTTAGACATGAGCAAATCGGCTACAATATAGAGACTTCTAGCATAATTAAAGGACTTCCCTTGTGGCTCAGATGGTAAAGTGTCTGTCTGCAGTGCTGGAGACCCAGGTTTGATCCCTGAGTTGGGAAGATCCCTTGGAGAAGGAAATGGCAGCCCACTCCAGTACTCTTGCCTGGAAAATCCCACGGACAGAGGAACCTGGTAGGCTACAGTCTGTGGGGTCGCAAAGAGTCGGACACGACTGAGTGACTTTACTTTACTTAGTATAATTAAAAATTTTGCCTTAACAGAGTAAAGATTGTCTCATTATCACTTCGTGTGAACCAGTGGAAATATGCTTTCCTTCTGAAAGTTTATTAAGAACCCAATCTCCAACCAAAATACAAAAGAGCAAAGCTAATTCACTTGCAACCTCAACTTTCATCATTATAAAGAAGAATTGTAAAACCTAGAAGGGTGGGATGGGGTGGAGAAGTGGGAAGGAGGTTCAGGAGGGAGGGAACATATGTATGCTTATGGCTGATTCATGTTGATGTATGGCAGAAGCCAATACAGCATTGTAAAGCAATTGTTCTTCAATTAAAAATAAATAAAATTTTCAAAAGTGATTAAAAACACAACCTAACTATATGTTGTCTATAAAACTCTCATTTTAAATATAAAGACATACAGACTAAAAGCAAATGAATGGAGAAAAATGTATCATGCTAACACTAGTCCAAAAAAAAAAGGCAGGAGTAGTTATGTTAATTTCAGACAGAGCCGACTTAAAAACAAGGAAAGTTATCAGGATAAAGAAGGGTATTACATAATGATAAAGATGTCAGCTCAAGAAAACAAACATATGAACAACAACAGCAACAACACAGAAGAATAATCATAGTTTTTACTCTGTTACTGTATATATGTATAAAGTATTGAATGACAATTCTTTACAATAGTATACTAGCTAGGGTACTGGGCAGAATATCACAGTGAAATTTGATGACAGATGAAAATTTTTGGATATAAGACTGATTCACTTCGAACTACCAAGATCATCAGAAAATATTGCCTAAAATTTAGTTTTAGGTTTTTAAAGTACATTTTAATTCTTTTGCAAATGCCTTGTGAGTAGTATAGTTCTTCATTTTCGTTTGACTAGACTAGACTAACCTCTGACTAGGGTCAGAGGTTACTGAGCACAGTCAATCAGGCAGACGTAGACTGACTTCTTGGGCTTGGCCTTGAGACGGGAAATGATACAGTGTGAGATAAACAAAGTAATTACAGTATGAGACACACAAAGTAGTGGGGCCCTTGAGACTATTGATGAAGCTGCTCACCAAACACGCTGGCTTCTAAACCAGCCCAGTCTGTAGAGATCAGCTCTGTATTCTTGGCATTTTCTGGTCCATTTGGAAGCAGAGGATAGACAAGAGTAAAAAAGGATATTTCTCTAGTACTTGCCTTCCAACAGAAAATGCAGCTTAAATATAAATGCATCTTCAGACTATTTCTTCATAAGCCAACTGTGTTTTGTTATATGTTTCAATTCCCCTCAGGGCTACTTGGTTTATTTCCCTCGTAAAAGAATGAAGGGAGGGAAGCGTTGTACCAAGCAGTGGCCTCACAGGCTTTCGTGGGTGCAAGGCCAATTGTGCTTCCTGCCATCTGCCTCATTCCATCTCCTGGTGCTTGTTAGTAACCTGGCAGCCCTAGAGGCAGAAACCTGGCAGGTCTAGTTGTTGATCTGTAAGAGCTGCTTGATTTGCTAGCTTTGCCAAGCAAGTCTTCTGGGGTAAAGACAGGAGAACTATTGAAACTCTAAGCTGAGGAAAGTACAGGGTGAGAGCTTAAACTGAGAAGACTATTGAAACAGTGGGATTCCCCAAACCACTGTGGTCCCCAACCTCGAATCTTGATGCATTATTGCCACCATGATACACATTCAGCAGCAAATACTGATCACAGTCTGTAGCCTGGATCAGGAGTTCCTGCCTCCCTATCTCCAAAACCACCATTTAGAAAAACTGGATGTGAACCCTCCATTTACTTTTTTTGCTCAGAAAACCCCAGATTCCTACTTGTGGCATCCCATTCAGACACCTTTCAAGTGGCAGAAGAGCTCAGTTTTCCCCTTCAACTTGGCCTACGTTTGCTGGTCTTTACCAGTTGGGAATTTGTGTCATCTGCCTCCCATTTCCTGCCTGGGAGTCTCAGGTCCTCTACATAGAGGAACTAATACTGTTCCACTGACATCTTAAAATTGAGAAAGGAAAGGGAAGGATACTTCTAACCAAAATGTTCCTAAGAGAAACAGGAAAAGACACTGTCTTCAAACTACAAAGAGTGTCACAGTAGTAGCAGTGATATTCACAATCTAAGCATGTAACCATCTGAAATTCTAAGATTTAGATTTGCTGGTTGAGAACTTATCCAGAAAGTATTGGGTTGGCCAAAATGTTTGTTCAAGTTTTTTTCATAAGACGTTAAGGAAAAACCCAAATGAACTTTCTGGCCGACCTAACAGTAAGCAGAATTTGTTGAAGTGGTTTAACAGCCTCACTGTCTATGGATCAAGGATTATAATTATATCCTCAGATTTTATTTTTATACCCAAACATTTTGAAAACCACTGCCTTTCTGAAGTTCCCCAGGTGAAACATCGACATTATTGTACCATGCTCAAACCCCAAATATCTCAATGATGGCTGTTCTCTGTTTTGGACCAATTGCTCTGAGTTTCTTACGCTTCAGGTGCTATAAACCTGCCTGGCAGCAAGACCAGCAGCCTTGACATTTTTAGCTCACATGTTCAGGGAATCCTCCTGACTTCCAGACTTCCTGCTGGTTAGACAGCCCACCGAGACACTCAATTGCCATGTGCTCTGGAGGTCTGCTTCTCTCCAGGTTTCCTGAGTTCTCAATCATTTCAGACTCAGAGACTTGCAGGATTAAACCCATCATTCCTCCCATCTCCCCACTCCTCACTCATTAGCAGAAAAGCAAAACTCTCAGATGAATTGTGATCATGTAAACTCATGTGCCCAATTCCCTGTGTAAAACATGTGTTCTACCCAAACTCCCAGACCTTTCTCCTGAAATCTTTCACTTAGCTCTCTTGGTCTGTTAAAAGCAAATTCTATTCCTCTAAGCATTCCTCTTCTGTTTTTTATTCCAGCAGAAACTTAGCTATTCCCTGAGGATACTCCTTCCCTTCAGGTCCTAAAAAAAAAAAAGGTTTTTCTCCTAGTCTACCCTAATACTTCAAGGTCTGCTTGTGGAGTTGATAGAATCCCTGCTTCTGCTTGTTACTTCCAAACTCTTCTGGCCTTTCAAAAACATAAGCTCATTTGAAGTGTTTCTCAGACTTTACCATTCCATGTGTTCTACCATCTCTTAGCCACTGTCTTCCCCTTCCCTGAAGCATGGTGATCTCAGACATTCAGTTATATGTCATCTGATACTCTAGTCCTTTAAGTCTCGAGGCTTCTTATCCCTAGTGAACTTTTCTCCACCTCATCTCTGACAATGCCAAGGATCTCACAAGGATCCAGATCTGGTCATCACCAATGACAGCACTGCTTTTGAAATCTTGATTTCGAATATGAAGAGTCTCGGACTCTCACCTTTTATTTTATAGCATTTATTCTACTATAACCATTCCAGCATCATCATAGAAACTTCAGATTTGCTTATTCTCTTCACTACCCATCATCATATCTGCTTTCCTCACTTCCATGTTTAACAAAGTCTTCTTAAATCTCTTGTTGTAATCTCCTGATGTGCCAGCTCCAAATTTTGCGAAATTGTATCAAGTTTCTGATTTCACTTTACCACCTTCTGATATCTCTTCTAATCACTGCAATTGAGCCTTTGTCTTCACCATTCTACTCAAAGAAACTTTAATGAGTCATGAATACTTGACGAAGCCAACGGTCTATTCTTTGTCCTTATCTCCGTTGCTCTTGTTAGTATTGTAGACATTCATTTGAAAGTGTCATTTTGATCTGTTGGAGTACATGACACCATACCTTCCTGAGGTTTTCTTTATAATTCATTGGTTGCTCCTCTCAAATCGGATGCTGGATAGTTGTCCTCTGCTGTTAAATATTGGCTTGCCCAGAACCTTGTCCTTACCATTCTCTTTTTTAAAAAAATAATTTAATCTATTTACTATTTATTTGGGCTGCACTAGGTCTTTGTTGTTGCACATGGGCTTTCTCTAGTTGCAGGGAGCGGAAGCTACTCTTTGTTTCAGTTCGCAGGCTTTTCATTGTGGGGGCTTCTCTTGCTGGAGCATGGGCTCCAGGGCACACTGGCTTCAGTAGCTGTGGCACATGGGCTCAATAGTCACAGTTCCTGGGCTCTAGAGCACAGGCTCGATATCGTGGTGCACAGGCTTAGCTAATCTGCAGCATGTAAGATCTTCCTGGACCAGGAATGGACGCCATATCCTTTGCATTGGCAGGCGGATTCTTTACCACTGAGTCACCTTACCATTTGTCTTTATATTATACTTTCTTTCTAAGTGATCTCAACCAGTCCTGGTTAATTAAATACCAATCATACACAAATGACTCTTCACAAGAGTCACTGAAGCCTGGGCTTCTCTCAAGAGGCTCAAATTCATTTAAGACTTGTTTACTTGAAATTCTTTTATGTCACAGCATCAACATGATCTAAACAAAATTACTGATTTTCTATTAAAACTTTTTATTACCAAATTCTCCATCTTAATAAACTATACTATTATTCATTCAGTATTTAAGTCCAAAAGCTAGAAATCATTCTTGATTTCTCTCTTTCCTCTACAGCTCAGTTCAGTTGCTCAGTCATGTCTAACTCTTTGTGACCCCTTGGACTGCAGCACCCCAGGCTTCCCTGTCCATCACCAGCTCCCAGAGCTTGCTCAAACTCATGTCCATTGAGTTGGAGATACCATCCAACCATTTTGTCCTCTGTTGTCCCTTTCTCCTCCTGCCTTCAATCTTTCCCAGCATCAGGGTCTTCTCTAATGAGTCAGTTCTTCCCATCAGATGGCCAAAGTATTGGAGTTTCAGCTTCAGCATCAGTCCTGCCAATGAATATTCAGGACTGATTTCCTTTAGGATGAACTGGTTTGATCTCCTTGCAGTCCAAGGGACTCTCAAGAGTTTTCTCCAACACCACAATTCAAAAGCATCAATTCTTCAGCACTCAGTTTTCTTTATGGTCTACTCCTTCACATCCATACATGACTACTGGAAAAACCATAGCTTCGACTAGACAGACCTTCATCAGCAAAATAATGTCTCTGCTTTTTAACATGCTGTCTAGGTTGGTCATAGCTTTTCTTTCAAGGAGCAAGTGTCTTTTAATTTCACGGCTGCAGTCACCATCTGCAGTAATTTTGGAGCCCAAGAAAATAAAGTCTGTTACTGTTTCCATTGTTTCCTCATCTATTTGCCATGCAGTGATGGGGCTAGATGCTATGATCTTAGTTTTTTGAATGTTGAGTTTTAACCCAGTTTTTTCACTCTCCTCTTTCACTTTCATCAAGAAGCTCTTTAGTTCCTCCTCCGCCATAAGGGGAGTGTTATCTGCATATCTGAGGTTATTTATATTTCTTCCAGCAATCTTGATTTCAGTTTGTGCTTCATCCAGTCCGGCATTTCACATGATGTACTCTACATATAAGTTAAATAAGTAGTGTGACAATATATAGCCTTGAAGTATTTCTTTCCCAATATGGAACCAGTTCATTGTTCCATGTCTGGTTCTAATTGTTGCTTCTTGACCTGCATACAGGTTTCTCAGGAGGCAGGTAAGGTGGTCTGGTATTCCCATCTCTTCAAGAATTTTCCACAGTTTGTTGTGATCTTTCCTCTACACCTTATATTTAACCCAGCAGTATATGCTATTTGTTCTACTTTAAAAATCTATAATAAAATATGACTATGTCATCCTTCTACTACTACAGCTTCAGATCAAACCACCGCCATCTTGAAGCTGCAGCATCTTATCCTTCTTGTCTTTGTTCACCTACTCCTTCACCTCTGAAGTCATCCTCCACCCTGCAGACTTCCCTTCTAGTGTGTACATTCTGTCCCTGCAATTCAATACCCAGTAATGGTTTTCCATAGAACGCAGGAAAAATCTTTGTTTGTGCCATGGTACTAACCTCATCTCCTTCCATTTTTTCCAGAATTTATTGTTCTGGCAACAATGACCTTAAAAGCTGCCTCAAACTTGCTGGTGCCATTCCCACATTAGGGCCTCTAATGTTTACTTCTCTCTATATCATTATTCCCTTAATGATCTTCATGTGGTTTCCTCCTTGCTCATAATTCAAGTTTCTATACAAAGGTTTTATTTTCTAAAGGTCTTTCCAGACCAGTCCAGCTAAAAGGAGTAACTGCCAGTAATTCTGCATCACAATTCACAGCCCTTATCATTACTTCCAATAACATTTGCTACTGTTTGTGTTTATTAGTTGTCAACTGGCTGCTTTCACTATGATTCAGCCCCCATGAGACTCTTTCCTGTGATTGCTTTTTTCTTCAGGAAATGCAAATTATACCTGTACAAACTAATAACAATAATGACAGCAATAATAATGAAAATTTATATACTGTTTATATGTGCTAGGCTCTTTTTTAAGCGCTTTTCATATATCAAATCATTTAATTTTCACAACAACTGTTATGACCTAATTTTTTTATAGATAAGAAAAATGCACAAACTCATATAATTAAGAAGTTAGTAGAGGCAAGATTCAAACCCAGGTAGTCTTGCTTCAAAGTCCAAACTCTAAGCCACTACTCTGTATTTTTCTGATTTGTTGGTTGTCAGACTACCTCACTCTTGAAGTAAGGGTCCTGAAATTCATGCCCACCCATATTTAATCTGACCAGTGTGAAGCACTGGTCAGAATATCTCAGTAATACTATCTTTAAATTCTGTAAATGCAGCTTGCTCAGTGTTTTTCAAGCTTTGGTCTTAGGAAAGTTCTATACTTTTAAAAAATTACTGGGGGGCCCCAAAGAGCTTCTGTTTGTATGGGTAGTACCCATTAACAGTTACCATTTTAGAAATTAAAATTAAAGATTAAAAAAAATGCCTATGTATTAATTAATTTAGAAATAATAATACAATTACACATCACTATAATATTGTAATGAAAGTGAACTATATTGATAAAATAAAAGAAATATATATTGAGAAGCAAAGCATTATTGTACATTTTTGTAACTTGCTTTAATGTCTTCTTCCTTAGAAGACAGCTGGATTCCCAAATCTACATCTGTGGTCAGTCTGTTGTGACATTACACATCATGTAGCCTCAAGAGAACTTCATATTCATTTGGGGGAGAATAAGAATGAAAAAAGAAAATGACTTCCTGGTATTAAACACAAAGAGTGTTTTGATACAGATCACATTTTGAGAACTAGTTTCCTGAATTGAACTTACGTATCACATTCCTGTTTCCTAATCCTCCAGGTTGTTTTTCGCTAAAATAAATAACTAATTTGCGTACTTTAACCTACGTTTATGTTTACCACATTAGGAAATGGCAACCCACTCCAGGTATTCTTGCCTGGAAAATCCCATGGACGGAGGAGCCTGGTAGGCTACAGTCCATGGGGTCCCAAAGAGTCAGACACGACTAAATGACTTCACTTTCACTTTCACATTAGTTTTCATTATTTGTTCAGCTCAATTGTTCCTGTTTGCTAATGTCATTTAAGTATAGTCTTTAAATGCTATTAAATTAAATATTTTATAAGATATAACCTTAATAAATGAAGTTGCCATGAAAATTAAATAATCATGGCTTCCTTGGTGGCTCAGTGACAAAGAATCTGCCTGCCAATGTGGGAGATACAGGTTTGATTCCTGATCTGGGAGTATCCCACATACCGTGGAGCAACTGAGCTCACTGCCACAACTATTGGGCCTTTGCTCTAGAGCCTGGGAGCTGCAAATGCTGAGCCTACATGCCGCAACTGCTAAAGCCCATGTGCCTAGACCCTGTGCTCTGCAACAAGAGAAGCCACTGCAATGAGAGGCCTGAGGCAGGGCTTCCCTGCTCTCCATGATCAGAGAAAGCTCAGGCAGCAACGAAGACCCAGCACAGCTGAAAAACAAATAAAATAAATAAATAAATTTTTAAAAATTAAATAATCAGTCTACTGGAATTCACTTGCTCATCCATGCAACAAATGTTAACAAAGTTATTATCAGGTGCCTGGCTCTGTTTTAGGTCTTGGGGTGCATGTGAATGTGCATGCTCAGTCATGTCTGACTCTTTGTGACTCCATGGACTATAGGCTGCCAGGCTCCTCTGTCCATGGGATTTTTTCTGGCAAGAACACTTGGCTGGGTTGCCATTTTCTACTCCAGGGGAATATTCCTGATCCAGGGATTGAACCTGCATCTCCTGTGTCTCCTGAATTGGCAGGCAGATTCTTTACTGTTGCATCACCTGCATAAGTGAACAAATGTAGACAAAGGGCTGTGCCCTTGTGGCAGGCATAGGCTATGTAAAGGAGAGAGAGAGAGTAAAGAAAAGGAGATATGTTAGCAGCTCTTTTGCCTCTTCTTTGTTTGCTCATCTCTGTTTCACTCAGACCTTAATTAAAAAGATGAAATCACTAGGCAACACTTAACCTGACTCCTGATTTTTGCTCTACTGAATGTACACAATGCCTCACCTAAAAGTCCGTTGATTCCTTTCCCGGATTAAAAGGAGTAAGAATGAAGAATCTAGTTAAAGAATGATTGACTCTCTACCCCCAGACCCCCCTCAGCAAATTTGCAGGTGGCCACATGGGCAAGAGAGCATCCAAAGGAAGATCAGGAGAAGTCTGTACACAATGGAAAAATGATGAAGAATCTGACCTCTTTCTTACCTTAATGACTGACTGAGATCATTTCCCCCTTTTTCCTATAAAAACCGTCATGACTGAGCAGAATCTTCGGAGTTGGCCTCTGGACAAGAGTCCACCTTCTCCCCAGATTGTCAGTGTTTCTGAATAAAGCACCTTTCCTTTCTACAGAAACTTGCTCCTTGATCATTGACTTTTGAGTAGCAAACAGCTGAACCTAAGTTCTGGAATAGATGTAGTATGTTCAAAGGTGGTAAATGGAAAAAGACAAATTGGAGCCTGTAAGGAAGATGTGGTTTGCATTTTTATGGGAAGGTGAAATTTAAACCTGAGTGGTGAAAGTTAATCTTATAGAGAAGGTGACAATGAGCAAAGGCTTGAAGAAGGTATAGTGTTACCTGTGTAGCTAACTGTAGGGAGAAAGTTCTATGAAGAGGGAGCAGCGGGACAGAGGCCCCCAGCATCCCATGTGGCTGGTATTTGGGTTACGGCAGGAGGAGTGGCCAGCACAGGGGAAAGTATTTGGCACGAAATCAGAGATGCCAGGCACCAGTCTGTACGTCTTAACATGCTATTAATTTTTATTCAGAGCAAAATGGAGAGTCAGTTCTAGTCTGGATTTGTTAATGTGTGCTTCATGAACTTGCACAAGATGCATAATTTTTTCTTATGCAAAATGCAAAATACGTGTCTAAAAGTCTCAGAATTAAGAAATTGTACCAGAAAATTTCTAAGTTTCTGACAGACTGTAATTCTGTGATACTGAGGCATTTTAAATGTAATAAAAGAAATACAAAACAATGAATAAAAGCTAAAGTTATTAGTCACAAAACTGAAATTTCAATGAAGATATAGTTTAAAATGTGCAAATTAGACAGACAAAATTAGCAATAGATAGCGCAAGGATTCAAACAGTTAAAAAGAAAAATAAAGTCTAGTCTCTAATGAGGTAAACAGAAAGCAAATAATTGAGATAAAAGAATGTTCCTGAGGAGATTAATAAGGCCTATATATTATTTATTCATATTTATCACAGGTAGAATATCATATCAGTATCACATTTTAAAATATTATTGGGTCTTAAAATAAACTAAATGTCCTGTTTCACATATATGGAGCTTGGAAGTCAGCACTCCTTTTGAATAAGTAAAAGCTGAACAGACTGAATAATCATCTCTTCCTGGATCCACAGGAGAGGGGAGGACATAGGGTAAACATCTGCTCCCAAGATGGAGAGACAATCAAATACAGGGCTTGGCTCATCAGAGCAGACACCAGTGTTGGGATAGGAAATCTGCATTGTAATTTTACGAATTGCTGGAGGCTCAGTGCGGACAGTCTGAGAGTTAAAAGGCATCAGGCAAACCCAGTCACAGTCAATACTGTGAGCTTTACCTCCAGGAATATAACCAGATTCCCACAGTAAATACAGGAGAAAAATCCCCCCCCCACACCAGGCTTCTTGCTGGAGGAGAGGGAAAGAACATAATTTTGAAATATGCCTGGATATTCTGTTTTTCTTAATAAGGGCTGCCCTCAGGGAAAACTGGTTAACCAGAGCCTAACCCGCTGGGGCTTTCTCAGAGCCTAACTGACCAGAGAAGGAAAATACCCAACTCCAGCTCATTCTAGCCATCCTGTCTCACCTAAGGGGTGGGGCGGGGCTGGGGGAGTGGGAGGGAAAAATGGATAAATTCTTGTAAAGTCTGTGGTCTAGAGACACAGGTCATATTAAAAGACTGAGACCTAGCCCAGGACTCTACCATGCTTCCTCTCCTTCCACACTACACATCCACATTACTAAGGCCTATTTATAACAGTTCCTTTTGCACAGTATATCATGTCCAACTATTAAGAAAAATTTATGAAACATATCAAAAGGAAAATACCACCATTTGAAGAGATAAGAGTAAGTATCAGAACGAGGCATGGCGGGGATGTTGGAATTACCAGAGTTGGGATTTAAAACAACTCTGATTAATATACTAAGGACTCTAGTAGTGAAAGCACACACACACTAAGAACAGATGGGTAAAGTAGGTGGAGATATGTAAGTTCTAAGAAACAACCAAAAAGGAAATATTAGTGATCAAAAGCATTAAAACAGAAACAAAGAATGCCTTTGATGGGCTTATTAATAAACTGGACATGGCTGAAGAGAAGATTGGGCTAGAAGATTTATCCATAGAATCCTTGAAAGCTGAAGAGTAAAGAAGGAGACTAAAAACAAAACAAAAACAAAAACAGAACAGAATATCCTGGGATTGTGAGACAACTGCAAGAGGAATCACACATGCATAATGTGAGTACAAAGGAGATGTTACCAAATTTAGGTTCAGCAGCTTGCTGCTCAAAAACCAGTAATTGAAGGGTAATTGTTGGAAAGTCAGCCATCTACTGGGGAGGTGGACTCATGTCCAGAGATCACTTATGAACATTCTTCTCAGTCATGACAATTTTTAAAGGGAAAGGGGGAAACAATCTCAGTTAAACAGTAAGGTAGGAGGTCAAATTCTTTGTCATTTATCCATTGTGAGCCAACCAGCTGACTTTTGATCTCCCTTTAGATGCTATTCTGCCTATGTTGTCTGCCTGCAAACTTGCTAAAGGGAAGCTAAAGGTAGATAGTCGGTTATTCTTTTACTGCTTGATTCTTCATTATAACTCCTTTTAATACAGGAAAGGAATCAACAGGTTAGGGAAGGCATTGTGTACATTCAGTAGAGCAAAAATCAGGAGTTCGATTAAAAGTGAGCACAGTTTTATAATTAAGTTTTAAGGGGAACAGAGATAATATAAATAGGAAAGGGGCAAAAGCTGCTTACAAATCCCCACTTGTCAGACATCATTTCATTTCTATGGAATTAGGGGAGAAGATCCTTATTCTATAACTTCTTCATGCTGACATGATGCTGCTGCTGCTGCTAAGTTGCTTCAGTCATGTCCAACTTTTAGCGACCCCATGGACTGCAGTCTACCAGGCTCCTCCGTCCATGGGATTTTCCAGGCAAAAGTACTGGAGTGGGTTGCCATTGCCTTCTCCATCATGCTGACATAGGGCACCATATTTTCGGAGTGGAATATGTTGACGTGGGTCTGTAGCAATCTCTTTGCTGACAATTTTAGTTACTTGCTTACATATGGGTAGAGCAAGCTACACTTATTCTAATGTCCACAAAGATACAGATTATTATGAGCAATAGTGTTAATCTCATTATTTCATTAGACATTGAAGCTGTGACTCTACTGTCCTAGTCAATAACTGCTAGAGCCTACTCTTTTGTGATTCTGGGAGCCCTGGGAGACTTCAGCTTTTTTATGAACAAGAGACTGAGGACATAGAGGGATCTATGTGTTTGCAAAGGGCCTCGCAATGTTCAGCTCAGTTCCAAAGAAGGGGAGAAAGGAATAGAAGAGATTTTTGACGCAATGACTGAGAATTCCCTCCTCCCAAATTAATGTCAGACATCAAACCACAGATCTAGGAAGCTCACAGAATACTAAGCAGGAAAAATGCCCCCCTCACAAAAATAAATCCAAAATTATATCTAGTCATGTCATATTCAAACTGTAGAAAATCAGCTATAAAGAAAAGTCTTAAAAGAAACCAGAAGAAAAAACTGTTTACCTATAGAGGAACTAAGGTAAGAATTACATCCAACTTTTCCTTAGAAACCACACAACAACGGCAACCAGTAAAACAAGTAAATAAAAGAACTATTAAAGAAACTAAGATCTGAGGAACACTAGAGAATTTTTTAAAAATGTATTTAAATGCATGTGTTCCTATGAAGCCTTAACGGGTCTCCAAAATAATGAATTATTGATAAACTGCCAGCTTTCCATCAGGAAATTCAAACAAGCCTCCTGGGTCAGAGACAAAGATCTGTAAATTGGAGAACCTGTCAGTGGAATTACAGTTCATGATCAACATTGCAGCACTGTCCAGCTTTTTGACACCTTCGCCAAAACCTCGCTTGAGTAAAGATATATTATCACATTGGCTTCAGAAGAGGCTTAGAGAGCTCCTCTTTGAAAGAAGTGGCTTGACATTAGTCATTTTTCTGTTGGACTTTTGTGGTTATCACTTAGGAAATAAGGGATAGTGGATATTATTTAGTGTTCTCTCCTCACCGAGGATGAAAAAAATCAGTGCTAACTCAAATATGCAGTGAGAGAGTGATGCTCCAGGGCCCAGATACTCAACCCAGAGTCCTGGAAGGGACAGTTCACAGGCTCACACGCAGGGCTGGCATCAAGGCAAAACTCTCTGGACTGTCAATCAAATTCCTAGCACCAGATCCTGGGCTCTTCTGACTTTTACTAGCAAACTTCTGTCTTTATGTGCTTTATGAAGTTTCACTTGACTGGAGGATTTTAGCCCTGATTGGTGTTCCTATATGAGGCAAACACCTTCTCTACCTGGTTAAAGCTCCTGATAGATTCTCACTGACTTCACATCATAAATAATTACGATGAATTTAATTCAACATATTTTTATATTGAGTGTCTTCTATGTGCCATGTCACTCATGGCATAATAGAATATCCTAAAAGTAATAAAATAAGTCAGACAGGAACTCAAATTCTAGTACTGCTCTGTTCAATGCAGAAACCACTACTTACATGTGGCTACTGACACTCGAAATATGGTTAGTTCAAACTGAAATGTGCTATAACTATAAAATGCACACTGGATTTTATTAAATTAGTATAAAAATATAAAATATCAATAATTTTATATTATATGTTGAAATATCATTTTGGATAAAATATAATTAGTATTAAATTAATATCTCCAACTCATGGGAAATCAGATATTGGAATTATGAGCCATGGCCTTTCAAATAAACTTTATTAATATATTTGTGAAATCAGATAACAAGGAGGAAAATTTCAGCTAAAGAATTTAAACTATAAAAAGTCAAATGGAAATTCTAGAATCATAATTCTATTCATAAACTTCAGAATATGGTAACTGAAATGAAGAATGCTGAAGTATGTATTCATTTAGCTCCTTGATAAATACCCAAAGAAATGCCTACATACATGCTCCAAGAGAAATGTAGAAGAATGATTCTAATAGCACTATTCAAAATGGTCCAAAATGGATAAAGAAATTGTAGTGTATTCACACAATGGTATAATATACAGCACTGAAAATCAATTTATGGATGGATAGATGGATCTCACATAGTGTTTTATGAAAGGATGTATATATGAAAGAATATGTACTGTATGATTCCATTTATATCAAGTTCAAAAATAGTAAAAGTAATCTGTGGTGTTAGAAGTAAGGACAGACTTACCACTTAGGAGAAGAGAGAGGGTCACGACTGGGAGAGGACATAAATAGGGCTTCCAAAGTGTTCTATTTCTTGGTTTGGGTGGTGGTTACATAAATGTATTCACTTAGTGGTTATTCCTCAAGCTGCACACTTAAGACTGTAAATGTTTCTACATGTATATAAAAGTTTTACAGTATAATAACATTTATGATATAGTAAATTTCAGCAAAATGTTCATTGAACCAAAGAAAAAACCTCCACTTATTTTTACTTTTTAAAGATGGTTACTACAAAATTTAAGTGACATATGTGACTTACCTTATATTTCCATTGGATAGCACTGCTCTAAAGGAAAAAAGATCATCATAAATCATTAAGTAGGATCACAAGCTAGATTATACAAAAGCTATAATAGGGGTTTTCCAGGTGGCAAAGTATTAAAGAATCTGCCTGCCAATGCAGGAGACTCAGGAGACTCGGGTTCGATCCCTGGTTCGGTGAGATCCCCTGGAGAAGGAAATGGCAACCCACTCCAGTATCCTTGTCTGGGAAACCCCATGGACAGAGGAGCCTGGTGGGCTACAGTCCATGGGGTGACAAAGAGTTGGACACGACTGAGTGACTGAGCACAATATAATGGAAGACTAGGAAGAAGTCCAAAAAAGCATTATGAAGAGATGAGATTCGTTTTGTGCTCTAAACTCTGGGTAAATCTGAACTATAAAATACTTTATACTCTTTGAAGAATTAATAATTTGTTTCAATCAATCTTCTCTTCATATAGTAGCTGCTGTCCTGTACCAAACCTTCCTCCCTTTCATCCATCATAAAAATTTCCCTTATGATTTGGGAAGTTATATTACTGATGAAACACAGTGCCATTATTGCAAAGGATCATTTGCCCTATGGTTTTGTTTTCATTTTTGCAACAATACTGTCACTAAAGCCAATATGGATATTACACTATTTCTTCATCAATTGGAATTTCATTACATAACTGAGTTATCCTGGAGCCTCAGTATCAATGGCATACAAGCATTCTCTTACTAAATTAAAGAGAAATTTCTAAGGTTAAGAACCTAAAAACAGAGTTTCTCTTGCCATTTGTAATTGTGAAATTTGCACTTTCTTCCTCAGTAAAATTACCACTGGGCTCTAAACTAGCCATAATCTGCAACTGAGACCACTCACGACTCAGTCCCACTCTCCTGCATCAACTTCACTCTATCACTGTTTGCCAGTTCACCATTTGGTCCAGGTCATATTAACATGAATCTTGGAATCCAAAGTTGCTAGATCTCAGTTTTATTTTCAAAAACATGTATTTTGATCCTTAGAAACTACAATATTTGCAGAAAATCACTACTTTGTAACTGTGAAGGAACTACAGAAAGCCAAGACCCATCTTTCTTTTCTACTCCCCTCTGCTCCTAGCACTTCTGAAGCCAACTGAAGCCAAACACTAGCAAATTTGTACTCATGAAAGTCATACATAAAGTTACCCATAAACTCATGATGCATGAGATAATATCGAATCCTGGAAGAACAGGAAGGTCCTACCTTAACACAAGTACGCTGATGGAGCAGCCTTCCCCAACACATTTTCCTCACACAGGCTATCATGAGATAGCCTCTAGCCAGAGGTTAGTAATCTATAGCTCCTTTTTATTTGATCTCATTCAGGAATTTCAGGTAATACATAGTTAGCCTCTCATCATATTATCCAAACAAAAAGAGAATATATTCACACTGATCTCTTGTTGTCTGCTTGTTTCTTCTCATGCTAGTTGCAACACATCATCTGCTTCTTACTTTGCTCTCTAACTCTCAGTTGAAAAACGTCACTAGCTCCGCCTCATGTGGACTCATCTCCACCCTACCCCCACCCCATCTGCTTTACTCCGGGATCTCAGAGCTCGTCCCCAGAATTAGTGACCCCAAAGTGGCTGTGCTCTCTGTGACTCTCAAGGTAAGTCAGCAGCCTGGAATGTAACAATCTCCAAGTCGGTGGATGCATTATTTATGGCTGTAAAATATTAATCAAGTAACAAAACACAGCAAGTCTCACTAGTGCCAATATCGTGGAGACGATGGTTCAGGGAATTGGACCAGACTGTGTAGCTGGGTAGAAGCAGGTGGCAGAATAGAGAGAAGGAGGCAACAATTTCTGACAGCTTTCCTTTGTGTCCAGTGCTGCCCATGTGAAAATCTCCCTTTCATCTATTTGGAAACATGGCAAGTAAGTGGGAGTAGGCTTCAAACAATTATCCCTCTAACACTTATCCACAAGCCCTTTTCTTTCTCTTTATCACCTATTAGTAAGTACACTGAAACCCAGATTTGTGTATTTTTGGAAAGTGTGTTCAGAGTAAGTTCAGATATGAATACAAAGGCATTGATAAAGAACCTAGGCCTCCCTTTGGACTTTGTATCCTCAGGCAACAAGCTGAGCTGAGAAGGTGATTTTCCTTATTTCACAATAGCCTTGGAAGTGGTGATGACATCATGGACGTCTTCCATCTCTGTGCTCTGGTTTGAATTTGCTTCCATTTGAGGCCAATATTAGGTCAAATTTCCAATCTTCAGACTTTCCATTTTTAGCAATAAAGACCAAGTTTTACAATGTCTGTTTTGTTCAAGTTCTTCCCTGAGATGATCCAATACCTAGTACATCTGGACAACTAGAATTGCTTAATCCCACTGATTGAACAAAACAAAAAAATGTTCTCATATTTTTAGGCACAACCTATTAATTTATTGGTTTGGGCTCCTTAGAGTTTTTCAAGTAAACTATTTGGCCTTAGCATATGTCTAAGTTGGAATACAAGTAAAATTATCTCCAGGCTGAAAGTTGAAAAAATGAAGCTGGTGGGGTTTTGGTCATTTTCCAAAGCAACAGAGTGGTGTGGACACTGCTCTATTAGTAGTGTGTATAAATGTAACTAAAAAGTTTTAAATCTGTGTGACCTCCATGCAAACTATGTTTTGGCAACTGAACAACTTCTCAATTCATCAAGTTGTAATACTGTGATGCAAGCTATATGCATACATTTCCATCAGATGATCTCTGATGCTTCATTAGAATTCTTGCTCGTTAATGAGGTTTAGAGTAGAAGGGAATCTGAACTGTAGATATATGAGTACAATACATAAAATTCAGAGAAAATGTCTCCACTATTTTCTTTCTAATTTTAGTTTAATTTTCTTATTTCACAGATAAGAAAATTAAAGCCCACATTATCTGTCTAACATTCCACAAATTCCCAGAGCTCAGAGAAAATACTAAGTTTCTTTGGGCTTTTTATAATACTTGGCTCCTATCTGTCATAGAGTAAATATTCAGGAAACATTCCTCAATTGAATTGAATTCACGATGAAATCCTTGTCATTGAATTTTCTTATAAATACCTAGGCAAATTCACAGTGAATATTCGCTTTTATAATCAGTCCTTCAATATGTTGACACTGATTTCTCACCATTATAATTCTATTAAAAAATTTATAAAATGAAGATTTTTTGAGAGTAAAAAGTAAAACATATAACACAGCATTTAACCTTAGGAAAATTATTGCGCAGAATACTGAATAAAAAGCAAGCAGTTACCTTCTCAGTTCAAAATGTAATATCATGCATTAGCCTTTAAATTACATTGTTATAAAAATGTTGCATTATAGATTCCATAGGAATTAATAATGGCCTTGAAAATAAACTGGATTGTTTCTTTTCTTGTAGGTCTTAAATGGCATTTCTGTGCTCACAGTCATCTTTTTTACTGAATAAACTTGTCTAACATCCAAGAATTACTTTGGGGAAAGATACTCTATCTATGAGATTGAATTTTTTTCCCCCAGAAGACAGGAAATTGGATTATCCAAACCACTGTTATTCCCATTACAGCTTGGCCTTTTTTGGTTTGGTGTGCTCTTTGCGTCTGCTCTGATCTAATGAGCTCCCCTATGGAGGATGAACCGGATGCTGTCAAGACAATGCTTCCTTGGGAAGTCAAACAAACTGGGAGAAGTTCCTAACCATAAAGACGATAAACTCAGATATTACCACAGCACAAAGAATTGGAGGAAAATCATTTCAATTCTATATATGGCTGAGGACAAGCAGTTAAAGAAGATGTAAGTATATTCATGCAAATGCTAGCCACCTGTATTTACATATAGTCCTGAAGTTGTCCTGGGCTAGTAAAATGGAGCTTATTTTCTGCATGGAGACATCTATCTTCTCAAAATCCATTCTGAACACAAGATTGGGCCCTACTGGGTTACAGTCCTCAGGAGTACACACTTTCTAAGTGTATCAAATCATGGATAGCTCAGCATAGCATTTTGCACTAATTTCCTACTGAGCTGAAATCTGTAAATGTTTTAAAGGTAAAAGTATTTTTACTATTACAAATAATAGACTATTTCTAAGAATATCAGATGTGTGTTTTCCCAGAGGTAGTGTATAGTTAATCTTACCTCAGTTTTGTCATCCATAAAATAGGATACAAGTAAAACCTTACTTGCAAGATTGTAAGGGTTCAGTGGTTAGTACCCTTAACATTAAGAAAAATGCCTGGCAAAATGTAAGCCCTGGAATGAATTTTAGTTGTCATTGTTGTTCCTCCTTTTATTGCTATTACTGATTACTGAAGTCCATTGGACATACTTACTTTAAATGGTTCCACATTTAAATGTCATAAAAAAAGCTTGAAAACACAGACAAAACACTCACATATGTACATGTATGCGCATTTAAGTGATTAGTAACTGGTGAATCATTAGAGTCATACTGTATTTTTCCTGGAATGCTTTTTCTGGAGCAAGTTTACCAGAAGTTTACCAGAACTTACGCAGGAAGCACAGGGCAGCAGGGCAGCCGTAGCACAGCTGCTGGCCCTGTTAGAGCCTCCTCACTTAGAACCAGGCTGCCCCCGCTAAAATCACCGGGTTCCCAGAACCCACTGGATAGCACAGGGAACTCTGCTTAATGTTACATGGCAGCCTGGAGGAGAGAGGAGTTTGGAGGAGAATGGATACATGTGTATGTATGTATGGCTGAGTCTTTTTGTTGATCACCTGAAACTATCATAACATTGTTAAGTGACTATCATCAGTCATCAGTTCAGTCACTCAGTCATGTCTGACTCTTAGTGACCCCATGAATCGAAGCATGCCAGGCCTCCCTGTCCATCACCAACTCCTGGAGCTTGCTCAAACTCATGTCCATCGAGTTGGTGATGCTATCCAACCATCTCATCCTCTGTTGTCCCCTTCTCCTTCTGCCTTCAGTCTTTCCTAGGATCAGGGTCTTTTCTAATGAGTCTGTTCTTCACATCAGGGGGCCAAAGTATTGAGGTTTCAGCTTCAGCATCAGTCCTTCCAATGAATACTCAGAACTGATTTCTTTTAGGATGGACTGGTTGGATCTCCTTGCAGTCCAAGGGACTCTCAAGAGTCTTCTCTAACACCACAGTTCAAAAGCATCAATTCTTCGGCACTCAGCTTTCTTTATGGCCTAACTCTCACATCCACACATGACTACTGGAAAAACGATAGCTTTGACTAGACAGACCTTTGTTGGCGAAGTATTGCCTCTGCTTTTTAATACGCAATCTAGGTTTGTCATAGCTTTTCTTTCAAGGAGCAAGCGTCTTTTAATGTCATGGCTGGAGTCACCATCCGCAGTGATTTTGGAGCTGTACTCCACTACAAAATAAAAAGTTAAAAAAAAGAAAACACTAGGTTCCTAGAGTAAATTGAAGATCCCAAAGCCAGTTCTGCTGAAAAAATTCAGACACTCTCACAATATCCTTTCACTCTCTCTCTCTCTCTCACACACACACACACACACACACTCCTACACTCAGAGGGAGGAAAGCGAGAATGGAGGCACATCTGCAGATGAGAAGCTCTAAGTTTTCTCCACCTTTTCTTCCCAGTCCTTTCTTTTCTATCATCCTTCCCACTCATCTTACTCATTATTTAATCTATGGAAAATAGTAATTAAATAATTCTGATTAAAATCATTTTTAGTATGTGAGTATTATCATGGTGTGTTGCCCTCTTTACAGGAAAAGGGATAGAGGGTAAAATAGGACCTGGTGATAGCAACAGTTAAACCAAAAATGAATGATAGAATTCAAAAATGAAGGATAGAATTTCTTCATTTCAGGTAAATGTGTTGAGGCAAGAGTAATGTTTACAAGATCCTTTATTTTGAAACTTCTGTAGAGTAAAGTAAGTCAGAAAGAGAAAAGCAAATACCATATATTAATGCATGTATGTGGAATCTGAAAAAAATTGGTATAGATGAACTTATTTACAAAGCAGAAATAGAGACACAGACATAGAGTACAAATGTATGGATACTAAGGGGACAAGGAAGGATGTCGGATGAATTGGGAGACTGGGATTGACATACATACACTCCTGATACTACATATAAAATGATAGCTAGTGAGAGCCTGCTGTATGGCAAAGAGATCTCTACCTAGTGCTCTGTGGTGACCTAAAGGGAAGGAACTCCAAAAAAGAGGGGATATATATATATACACACACACATAGACCACCTGACCTGCCTCTTGAGAAACCTGTATGCAGGTCAGGAAGCAACAGTTAGAACTGGACATGGAACAACAGACTGGTTCCAAATAGGAAAAGGAGTATGTCAAGGCTATATATTGTCACCCTGCTTATTTAACTTATATGCAGAGTACATCATGAGAAATGCTGGGCTGGAAGAAGCACAAGCTGGAATCAAGATTGCTGGAAGAAATATCAATAACCTCAGATATGCAGATGACACCACTCTTATGGCACAAAGTGAAGAGGAATTAAACAGCCTCTTGATGAAAGTAAAAGAGGAGAGTGAAAAAGTTGGCTTAAAGCTCAACATTCAGAAAACTAAGATCATGGCATCTGGACCTTATGGGAAATAGATGGGGAGACAGTGGAAACAGTGTCAGACTTTATTTTTTTGGGCTCCAAAATCACTGTGGATGGTGATGGCAGCCATGAAATTAAAACACGCTTACTCCTTGGAAGGAAAGTTATGACCAACCTAGACAGCATATTAAAAAGCAGAGACATTACTTTGCCAACAAAGGTTCGTCTAGTCAAGGCTATGGTTTTTCCAGTGGTCATGTACGGATGTGAGAGTTGGACCATAAAGAAAGCTGAGCGCCGAAAAATTGATGCTTTTGATCTGTGGTGTTGGAGAAGACTCTTGAGAGCCCCTTGGACTGCAAGGAGATCCCACCAGTCCATCCTAAAGGAGATCAGTCCTGGGTGTTCATTGGAAGGACTGATGCTGAAGCTAAAACTCCAGTACTTTGGCCACCTCATGTGAAGAGTTGACTCATTGGAAAAGACACTGATGCTGGGAGGGATTGGGGGCAGGAGGAGAAGGGGACGACAGAGGATGAGATGGCTGGATGGCATCATTGACTCGATGGACATGAGTTTGAGTAAACTCAGAATGGTGGTGGACAGGGAGACCTGGCATGCTGCGATTCATGGGGTTGCAGAGAGTCAGACACGACTGAGCGACTGAACTGAACTGAACTGATACACATCCATATGGCTGATTCACTTTGCTGTATAGCAGAAACTAACACAACATTGTAAAGCAACTATACTACAATAAAACTTTAAAAAAAATAAACAAATAAACAAATCCTGAGTAGAACTGTCTGCTTCTCTCACATGTGAGAATGCTTTGAAATCCCATTGAAAAGACTCTGAGGCCAGCCCAGATGCCTGAGATATGCTACTAGACATGCCTGGAGGATGCAAAACACTTCTGGCCCTGATGTGATGAAATATTAATCCTGTGACTTTGATTCCAGCAAGACACATGTAGTAAAAAGTGAGCGTGTGCACTGTTTACCCGGGGAGCCACCGCGGGTATGTTTAGCCCCCTTTATCCTGCGCTGTGTACTCTTGCCAATTGCCAGCACAGGTGAAAGCTTCACGATGCTGCACATGAGCTGAAGGATCTGAGGGGGTAAGACAGAGATGCCAGTCTGTGGTCCTTATTACCACTTTTCTAATCTCAACATGGGCAATATTGTTGCTCTCATTCTGTGAAACTTCCTGTGTTTTTTCTCTCACTGGGAGCCTGATAAGCAGCTACTACCTTTTACCCTTTGACAATCTGCCACAGTCTCAACAAGCTATGTGGTTTGTCTCTAGTGCGTTCTGAGGATCACAACTTCTTTTCAGTTACTCTTGTTTGCCCTTTGCAATACAATAATTGGGTACCCCCCAAAAGAAAATCTAGGTAACTGACTCATCTACATAGAAGAGCTAAACGACAGTCAATCCAAAGAAATTAGATACATATGGAACTGTCTTTTTTGCAGGTTACTTTTACAAAATTTAATTACTGAAGTATAGTTAATTTGCAATGCTGTGTTAAAGATGTACAGCACAGTGATTCTGTTATTCATAAACATCTATTCTTTTTCAGATTCTTTTCCATTACAAATGATAAGATATTGAATGTAGTTCTCTGTGCCATATTATAGGTCCTTGATAGTTATCTATTTTATATATAGACTGTGTACATAATACCAAATTCCTAATTTATCTCCCTCACTGCTCTCTAACCACTTTGGTAACCATAAGTGAGTTTTCTATATCTGTGAATCTGTTTCTGTTTTGTAAATAAGTTCACTTATATCAGTTTTTTAGATTCCATATATAAGTGATATTATATATTTGTCTGTGTCTGGCTTACTTCACTTAATATGAAAATCACTAGGTCCATCCATATTGCTACAAATGGCATTATTTCACTCTTTATATGGCTGAGTTATACTCCATTGTATATATGTACTGCATCTTCTTTACCCATTCATCTGACATTTAGGTTGCCTCTAAGATTTGGCTATTGTCAATAGTGCTGCTATGAACACTGGAGTATATGTATCTTTGCAAATTAGAGTTTTCTCTAGATATATGTCCAGGAGTGGGATTGCAGGATCATATAATAACTAATTTTTTATTTTTTTTGAAGAACCTCCATATTTTCTCCATAGTGGCTGCACCAATTTACATTCCCACCATCAGGGTAGGAGGGTTCGTTTTTCTCCACACCCTGTCCAAAGTTTATTATTTGTAGACATTTTAATGGTGGCCATTCTGTGAGGTGATACCTCATTAAAGTTTTGATTTGCATTTTTCTAACAGTTACTAATTTTGAATATCTTTTCATGTCCTTGGCACATGAGAAATGTTTATTTAGGTCTTCTGTCCATTTTTTGATTGGGTTGCTTGTTTTTTTTTTTTTTTTGATGTTAATCTATATGAGCTGTACTTATATTTTGAAAATTAACCCCTTGTTGGTAGCATTGTTTGTAAACATCTTCTCCCATTCTGTAAGTTGTGTTTTCATTTTGTTTATGGTTTTGTTGACTGTGCAAAAGTTTTTAAGTCCCATTTGCTTTTGTATTTATTTCCATTATTCCAAGGGAAACAGATAAAAAAATACTGTTGTGATTTATGGGTTCAACCTTTAAAAGTTTCTATGAAGAGCATGAATCTGTGTTCCCATTTCTCTCTCCAGGTTTGGGAAGTTTTTAGCCATTTTTGTTTTAAATATACTTTCTTTCCCTTTCTCTATTTTCCTCCTGGGATTCCCACAGTGCTTATATTTACATTTTTTTTTTTTTTTGGTGGAGTCCTGTAAGTCCTATAAGCTTTCTTCATACTTTTTCATTCATTTTTCTTTTTGCACTTCTGATTTGATATTTTCAAGTGACCAGCCTTTAAGTTCACTGGTTCTTTATTCTATTTACAGCCAAGTCTGTTATTGAAAATCTTCAGTACCCTTCATCTTTATTATTGTATTCTTCATCTTTAGGATTTCTATTTGGGCGCTTTTGACATTTTAAAATCTCAGCTCTTTAAATTAATTATTCCATTGTATTCTTTTTCTCCACCGTTATTGTTAAGAAATATATAGTCATTTAGCTTAAATTCCTTTTATTTAGCTTAAGCTTGTCTCTGGTAACTTTTAGGTTTTCTTTATGTTTAGTGTTCTGCACTTTTTCTCCAGAACGTCCACATTTTTATTTCCCATCTTTATTCCTGCCTGATTTAAGCTCTTAAATAAATATTTTTCCTTTTATATTTCTCCCACAGTCTCTCCATTCTTTTTTTTTCAAAACTCCAATTTGACTTATATTAGATAATCTCATTTTCTTTTATGTCTCTAAATGTCCAGTGTACTTTATATTTTTTTATTATACAGTGCTTTATCCTAGTTAACTTTTTCAAATTTATTTCTCTTATTCTCTAACTCCATCTTCAAATCTAATCTTTAATGCAGTTAATCCATTTGGATTTTAATTTTTTTAAATAATAATTATTGATTTATTTTAATTTTCCTTAGTTCTTTTTTGTTCTTTTTAAACTTCTTGGTCTGGAGTGTCAACAACAACAACAAAATGTCAAAATAGGTGTTTTCTACAGTCTTTTTCCTGAAGAACACCAATATTGACAGTCACTATTGAATGAGGGTGACATTTTGGAAGCCCAAGATTTTTGTGATGATGTTCTAGCACAGAGTTGGAGCAAAAAACCCCTCGGAGATTGAATGCATTGACGAGGGAAAGAAGAACAGTTTTAAATGAACTGTGTCAGCCCTCCTCCAGGGCAGAACAGCTCAGTGCCAAGAACTTCTTGGCATGAGATTTCTTCCACATGGGAAAGTTAGGTTGTATGAGTGAGTGCCTGTCTCCCTCATCTCTGTTGGAGGCTGACAATGAACTCCAATTCTTTCTCAATTCATTTAGAATACTTAGTTGAGCTGTAACACTAGAGGGTATGGACGGCTGAGAAATCTACAGCCGGGGCTCTTAAAGAACATGATCATATGAGGACCCTACTCGTCTTCTCATGGACACCATAAGAAAGGCCTCCTATGAGGTCCTGGGATATCCTGTCTGTGGATCTCCTTACAGTGGCCCAAGGGCACTATTAGTACCCACACAGCTCACCCACACAGATCCCCACACCTTGGCCAGCTCCCTGTGTGGGACCCAAGGGAGGCAACTGTAAATGGTTGTGGGTGGCTAGTTCAGTTCAGTTCAGTTCAGTCAGCCACTCAGTCGTGTTCATCTCTTTGTGACCCCATGGACTGCAGCACCCCAGGCTTCCCTGTCCATCACCAACTTCCAAGCTTGCTCAAACTCATGTTCATTGAGTTCGTGATGCCATCCAACCATCTGATCCTCTGTCGCCCCCTTCTCCTCCTGCCTTAAATCTTTCTCAGTATCAGGGTCTTTTCCAAAGAGTTAGTTCTTCACATCAGGTGGCCAAAGTATTGGAGTTTCAGCTTCAGCATCAGTACTTCCAATGAATATTCAGGACGAATTTCCTTTAGGATTGACTTGTTGGATCTTCTTGCAGTCCAAGGAACTCTCAAGAGTCTTCTCCAACATCACAGTTCAAAAGCATCAATTCTTCAGTGCTCAGCTTTCTTTATAGTCCAACTCTCACATCCATACCTGACTACTGGAAAAACCATAGCTTTGACTAGATGGACCTTTGGTCGGCAAAATAATGTCTCTGCTTTTTAATAGGCTGTCTAGGTTGGTCATAGCTTTTCTTCCAAGGAGCAAGCGTCTTTTAATGTCATGACTGCTGTCACCATCTGCAGTGATTTTGGAGCCCAAGAAAATAAAGCTGTCACTGTTTCCATTGTTTCTCCATTTATTTGCCATGGAGAGATGGAACTGGATACCATGCTCTTCGTTTTTTGAATGTTGAGTTTTAAGCCAGCTGTTTCACTCTCCTGTTTCACTTCCATTAAGAGGCTCTTTAGTTCCTCTGTGCTTTCTGCCATAAGGGTGGTGTCATCTGCATATCTGAGGTTATTGATATTTTCCAGACAATCTTGATTCCAGCTTGTGCTTTATCCAGCCTGGCATTTCGCATGATGTACTCTGCATATAAGTTAAATAAGCAATTTGACAATATACAGCCTTTATGTACTCCTTTCCCAATTTGGAACCGATCCATTGTTCCACGTCCATTCTAACTGTTGCTTCTTGACGTGCATACAGATTTCTCAGGAGGCAGGTAAGGTGGTCTGGTATTCCTATCTCTTTAAGAATGTTCCACAGTTCATTGTGATCTACACAGTCAAAGGCTTTGGCATAATCAACAAAGCAGAAATAGATTTTTTTCTGGAGCTCTCTTACTTTTTCTATGATTCAAGGGACACTGGCAATTTGATCTCTGATTCCTCTCCTTTTCTAAATTCAGCTTGAACATCTGGACGTTCACAGTTCATGTACTGTTGAAGCCTGACTTGGAGAATTTTGAGCATTACTTTGCTAGTGTGTGAGATGAGTGCAATCATTCAGTAGTTTGAACATTATTTTGGCATTTCCCTTCTTTGGGACTGGAATGAAAACTGACCTTTTCCAGTCCTGTGGCCACTGTTGAGTTTTCTGTATTTGCTGGCATATTGAGTGTAGCACTTTCACAGCATCATCTTTTAGGATCTGAAATAGTTCAACTGGAATTTCATCACTTCCACTAGCTTTATTCATAGTGATGCTTCTAAAGCTTCGCATTCCAGGATGTCTGGCTCTAGGTGAATGATCATACCATCGTGGTTATTTGGGTCATGAAGATCTTTGGGTGGCTAGTAGGCATATGCCAAAAACAAACCAAAGTCTGTGTGACTGGGAGAAGGCACACAAATGTAAGCACTAATCACTGCCTTAGAGAAAGTAAATGCAAGATTGTCCTCACTTGGTCTGGATTTTCAGTATTGAGAGAAGGCATTCATTGTTGATAATTGTCCCCAAACAGTGAACAAGAAGTGTGGAGCAAGTGTATCCATATTAAAGGTTTGTGAAAGCTTCATAAATCTCTGGAGGACTGACAGAAAGTATTTCTCTCACCAAAACTGTCAGTAATGACTGGGGTAGGTGGCTCCTTCAAATGTGAAGACAGATATACAAACCTTTAAGTAACATGACACCACCCAAGGAACACAAACATTTTTCAGTAACCAACCCCAAAGAAGTCAAGACCTGTGATAAACAATTAAAAAAAAAGCTGAATTAAGGAAACCCAGTGAACTACAGGAAATAAAGAAATGTAAGTGAATAAAATCAGAAGAGAAATACACAAATGAAATGACAGTTTAATAGAGAGATAGATATCACAAGAAAGAAGCAAATTCTGAAGCTAGATAATACAACAAGTGAGATGAAAAATGAAGTAAAAAGCATCAGTATCAGACTTGATCAAGCAGAAGAAAATGTGAAGTCAAAGGGAGGTTATTTGAAAATATCTAGTCAGAGGAAAACAAAGAATGACTGAAAAAAGTGAGAAAAACTGCATTAATTATAGTATAGCTTAAAGAAAATAATCTACATGCTATTGGAATCCAGAAAAAGAAAAGAGAGAAAATGGGGCAGAAAGCTTATTTAAAGAAATAATGGTTGAGAACTTAGAAAGATTTAAACATCCAAATTCACGAAGTTTATATATCCCCAAAATGACTCATCACAAGCAGAAACTTTGTAGGCCAATACTTGGTTGTTATAGTCAAACTGCTGAAAGAAAAAACTGTACACCAAATATTTTACCCAGCAAACTTGTCCAACAGATAGAAGACTTTCCCAGACAAACAAAATGTGAGAAAATTTTATCACTGGACCTGACTTATAAGAACCACTGGAAGGAATTCTTCAAGAATAAATGAATGGATGCTAATCAGTAACATAAAAACATTAAAAAATATACAACACACTGGTAAAAGTAAGTTTAATCAAGTTTAGAATACTATATTACTGTAATATAGGGTGGTGGATTGATTACCTAACTCAAAAACAATGTAAATATGTATGCACGCAATAGCAGTTCACCTAAATATATTAAGCAAATACAAACAGTTCTAAAGGAATAATTAGACAATAATTTAATCATAGAAAGAGACTTTAAAATCCCAATTCAACAATGGATAGATTATCCATACAAGAAAAATTTAATAAAGAAATCTTTTGATTTAAATTATATATTTTAACCAAATGGACCTAGAGACATATATGGAACATTCTAACCCACAACTGCAAAATAAAAACCTTTTACAAGGATACATGGTATATTTTCTAGGAATAGATCATATACCTAGGTCAAAGAACAGGTCTTAATAAAATTAAGAGTTGAAGTCCAACCAAGTATTTTTTCTAATCATAATGGTATAAAACACGAACCTAATGACAAGAAGAAAAATGGAAAAGTCATGAATATTTGGAAATTAAACAACAAACTCCTGAACAACCAATGGGTCAAAGATTAAACCAAAAAATCTGAAATAAAATGGATTCACAACATACCAAAACTTATGGGATGCAGTAAATGCAAGTCTAAGAGGAAAGTTTATAGCAATAAACATATGCAGAGGAAAAACAAAAGACTGCAAATAAATAATCTAACCTCATATTTCAAGGAAATAGAAAAAGAAGAGCAATTAAGCCCAATCTTGGCAGAAGGATGAAAATAACAAAGATAATAGAAGAAATAAAGATCAAAAAACTATAAAACAGAACAACAAAACTCAGGGCTTTTTAAATAAAGGTGATTTTTAAAAATTGAGGTTTTGACATACTACATTACATTAAGTTCAGGTATACAACATAATAATTTGATTTTTATGTATATTGTGGAATGATCACCACAGTAAGTCTAGTTAATATCCATCACCTCACATAGTTACAGAATTTTTGAATCCCTGGGTTAGGAAGATCCCCTGGAGCAAGATATGGGAACCTGCTCCAGTACTCTTGCCTGGAAAATTCCATGGACAGAAGAGCCTGGGAGTATGGGGTCACAAAGAGTCAGAAATGACTGAGCATGCATACATATGTGTTGTTAACTACAGTTCCCATGCTGTCCATTGTGTCCTCATAACATTTATTTTACAATAGGAAGTTTGTACATTTTGACTCCCTTCATCCATTTCACCCACTTCCCACCCCCTACCTCTGGTGCCAGCAACTAATCTGTTCTCTGTATCTATGACTTAGTTTTTTCATTTGTTTTTCTTTTTTGTTTTGTTTTTAGATCCTACATATAATTGAAGTTACACGGTATTTGTCTTATTTTACTTATAGCATAATCCCCTTAAGATCCATCCATGTTGTTGCAAATGACAAGATAGATTTTGTCCTTTTTCTGACAAAATAATATTCCAATGTATGTGTATGTATGCATATGTATATGTAAATATATGTATATATATGGCACATTAATTTTATTCATTAATTTATCAATGAATACTTAGAGTGTTTCTCTATCTTAGCTATTGTAGATAGTGTAATGAACATGGTGGAGTGCATATGTCTTTGCATGTGAAGTTTTAACATCCTCTACTTGTTTTTAATTAGCTGCTGACAGTTAATGCATCTGTGTTAACAGGTAATGTGGTTTCTCTCTGTGTAATACCATTCTACCTTTGATCCATGGTGATACTAATCTTATTTTTACTTGTTCTATGTCATTTACTTTAAAAATATTCTAGCTATCATTGCTATGCATTTGCAACATAGAGAAGAATTAAAAAAAATAAATATTCACTCTCTCTTGACCTCTTGACTCTTCTCTTTTAACAGAAAAGGGAATTCAAAAAATTCTGATATGAAATTTTCTGCTTAACTTAAAATTTTCTCTTAAAACATTTAGGGAAACTTTTACCACTTTTTTTTTTCAACATTTCATAATGATGAAGAAAATTTCTCCTTCATACTAAACACAAAAATACATAGTTATCATTTGCATATGGATTTAGTTTCTGTCTTATCCTATAGAGAAGAGAGAAAAATATGTTTGTGGTGAAATAATCTACAGCATAATAGCTTCTTGGGATTATATTTTGTAAGTAGTTCAACAGAAATTTAATGAAGATGTCTCATGCACAAGGCACGATACCAAGATCAGATCACAAACATGAAAGATCAAAAAAGGTGAGAAAGTGACATTTTTACTATTACTCACTTCAAAAATAGTGGTCTGATGTACTCCCAGACCAATTCTAAAGGAAAAGCAGTTTATTTAACACCTATAATTGACTGTAAGAGAGGCGATTCAGGTTTTGGTGTCAGGCAAAATATTTTATTCTAATTATTTGACAGAGGCCCTTTATAGTTATAGGATCATAGTCGCCTCAAGGAGATGTTAAAGTATAAATCTATTTTGATTAATTGCTGTTGCAAGTTGATATTTCGTTGTTAGGGCATAGAAATGCAACAGATTTTTGTATATTAATTTTGTGTCCTGCAACTTTACCAAATTCATTGATGAGTTACAGTAGTTCTTTTGTGGCATCTATAGTACTTTTAAGTAGAGTACCATGTGAACTACAGAGTAACAGTTCGGATTTCTTTCCAATTTTTTTCACATTTAAAGTAGATTGGGTTTCCTTTACTGAAGTATAGTTGGTTTGCAATATTATATTAATTTCAGGTATACAACACAGTAATTCAATATTTTTTATAGATATTACTCCATTTAAAGTTATTATAAAATATTGGCTATATTCCCTGTGTGTGTATGCTCATGCTCAGTTGCTCTTTGGTGTACAATATATCTTTGTGGCTTATTCATTTTATATATAGTAGTTTGTATCTATCGCTATCTGCCGTCTTTCTTGCTCTCCTCCCCCTTATGTCTTCCCACTGGTAACTGCTAGTTTGTTCTCTATATCTGTGTTTTTCTGTTTTGTTATATTCATTCATTTGTTTTATTGTTTATGTTCCACATGTAAGTGATAACATATAGTACCTGTTTTCCTTTCTCTGACTTATTTTGCCAAGTAAAATACCTTCCAGGTCCAACGATGCTGGTGCAAATGGCAAAATTTCATTTTTTATGGCCAGTGTTTTACACACACACACACACACACACACACACACACACATACCTCTTCTGCTATGGTCACTCATCTGTTTATTGAGACTTAGGTTGCTTTCATATCTTGGTTATTGTAAATAATGCTGCTATGTATATTGGGGTGCATGTATCTTCTTGAATTTTTTTTGGTGATTTTTTAGCTATATACTCAGGCATTTTAGAAAATGAAGGCATACATATGGTCTACAGGCACAGGAAAGAAGCTCACATCACTAGTCATCAGGGAAATGTAAATCAAAACCATAATAAGATATCACCTCACACGTGTTAGAAAGGTTATTATTAAAAAGATGACTAATAACAAGTGTCAGTGAAGATGTGGAGAAAAAAGGAACTCTGGTCCACTGTGGTTAAGAATACAAGTTTGTGTAGTCACTATGGAAAACAGAATGGAGGTCCCTCAAAAAATTAAAAATAGAACTGCCATATGACACAGCAATTCTACTCCTGGGTATGTATCTGAAGAAAATTAAAGCCCTAATTAGAAAAGATACATACATCCCCATGTTCACTGCTTCATTATTTACAACAACCAAGATATGGAACAGATAAAGAAAATGTGATACATATATATATGACATAATATGACATAAAAATTGGAGAAGGCAATGGCACCCCACTCCAGTACTGTTGCCTGGAAAATCCCATGGATGGAGGAGCCTGGTGGGCTGCAGTTCATGGGGTCGCTAAGAGTCGGACACGACTGAGCGACTTCACTTTCACTTTTCACTTTCATGCCTTGGAGAAGGAAATGGCAACCCACTCCAGTGTTCTTGCCTGGAGAATCCCCAGGGACAGGGGAGCCTGGTGGGCTGCCGTCTATGGGGTCGCACAGAGCTGGACACGACTGAAGTGACTTAGCAGCAGCAGCAGCATGACATAAAAAATAAAATCTTGTCACTTATGATAGCATGAATGGACCTAGAGTGAGTTATTCTAAGTGAAATAAGTGAGACATTTAAAGACAAATACTGTATGATTTCACTTACATGTAGACTCTAAAAAGCAAAACAAAGGAACAAGCATAACAAAAGTGAAATAATCATAGATACAGAGAACAGACAGGTGGTTGGTTGTCAGAGGGGAGAGAGTTGCAGGGGAGAGAAATAGGTAAGGGAAATTAAGAGGTATAAACTTCCAGCTGCAAAATAAATGCTACAAGTATGAAATATGCAGTTGGAGGAATATAGTCAATAATTATGTAGTAGTTTTGTATGGTAACTAGATTTATCATGGTGATCATTTTGAATTGTACAGAAATACTGAATGTAACAGAAACTAATATAGTGTTGTAGGTCAATTACATTTTCAAAACAAATAAACTCATAGGAAAAGAGATCAGATTTGTGTTTACTGGAGGCAGGAGATGGGGGAGGGGGAATTGGTTGAAGGCAGTCAAAAGGTACATATTTCCAGTTACAAGATAAATAGGTACTAGGCATGTACTGTAATGTAATAATATGATCAACATAATTAATACTGCTCTCTGTTATACATGAAACTTGTTAAGAGAGTAAATCCTGAGTTCTTATCACAAGGAAAAACAATTTTTTCTTTAGTTTTGTATCTTTATGAGATAATGGATGTTCACTAAACTTATTGTGTATTAAAAACATTAAAATAAATAAGCAATTTTCTGACATGGCTAAATACATAAAATTGGAATTTAGAAGAACATTATCAAAAAAATATATATATATTTAAAAATCAAAAGACAGTGTAAAATTATGAAGGTTGAATGTTAATTTATTCAGCTTTGCTAATACGAAGGATGTTGCTCTTTTCTTGATACAGTTTAAAACATGAACAAACTATTTATCTTTCCATTAAAATTTAATGTTAAAATTATTGCCCATTGGAAAATGAACTTCACACTTGTGTGTAGCTAAATTATTTGTTGATCACATAAAAAAATCCAGTTATTTTGTTGCCTTCTTTTCTCATTCATTTATGGTATTTTGGGGGGCCAGTTAGTATTTCTAGCTCATGATTTGAACAAAAAATGATTTTAGATTTACAATGTCTTATGCCTTCTTGACAGCTCTGTGAGGTATTTGAACCTTTGGACAATACTGAGATTTAGGATATTTAGGGAATGTAATTAATTAATGTAGTCTTTGCCTCCAGGTCATTTGGATTTGTACAAAGCTGGTTATAAATGCAGAATATTTGCTTGCTATTCTCAAATGAGTATAGCCCTAATTAAACTAAAACATAGTGTTATTGTTCTTTTTGAACAAATTTTCCCTATGTGTTGAATTTTTCTTTAATCCTGCACAGCTGAAAATCAGGAGAAGGGAAATCTAATCTTCTCTTTCTCTGTTGCATTTCATCTTACAAAGAAGAAATGATAGCACTCCAAAAGAAAGGCAGCCATCTGTTGGAAAGAAATATGAGAAGTTGAATTGTCAAATTCTCTATTTTAAGTGTTCTGCAGCAAAACTGGTTACCAATCAAGTTTTAAAATAGAATGTGGGCACAGGAAACATTCAGGGAAAAATATTTTTCCACATTATTGTTTTCTGTTTTATTCGTGGCATAGTGCCTTACAGGGATTATATTCATTTTAACCACAGAATTCACCATTCTCAAAGCAGACTATTCTACTTTAATGTAGATCATATATTGGGTATCAGATAACAAATTGCCAAGGACCATGTTCGATATCTGGATAGATGAAGAGGATAATGTTTCCTTCCTTTGTGAAAAGTGAATTCTATTTATTAGTTCATTTACTTATTCTGTCCTGAATAAAACAAATATTTTTAGCTTTTACTGTGTGCCAGGCATTTTGTTAGGTATTGAACATTTAAAAATGAATAAAATACTATACTTTCTTCAAAGAGATCAAATATTCCATTTCCAGTTACTCTCCATCCAATGGGTTATGTTGAATGTCAAGTGAAAAAGTTACCACAGTTTCAATTATCCATAAAGAACAACTCATTGTTATTCCCACAACTTGTCTAGCTTAATCAGCACTCAAGTCTTAAAGCTGTCAGGCAATATTAATTTCAGTGAGATCTAAAAGGAGCACAGACCTAAAAATCCTGCCTGAATATAAAGAACCCCTCTGTTTTCCTACTCCACTATTGGAAAATGCTTTGTTATTGTTGGAAAATGAGTTAACTTCATAGAAAACAAATGTCTATTGCTATCATGGAGCCATACTAAACTTTCCATTAATCCCCACTTTGGGCCATTAATAAAATTAAGAGAAAAAGGGTAGAGGTGAATTGAAGAGAGCTGGGTTTTCATTTTCTGGTCACTAAAAAAAAAATGTTGTATTTTTATGAGGGACTATTTATAACTTATATGGCTATTTTGAAGGTATGATTTCGGTTGCAACTATGACAGCCAATTTCAAGGTTTTATGTTTGGCACATAAAGGATAATGACTTTCGTGGTACTGTAGATTTTATTTTCAGGCTATAATGCATAATTTTTCAACATTTAACTGAATTTAAAGTGTTTAGGTTCCCAGAAGAAATGCCTTATCGCTACAAAGGGTAATCTACCTCCATTTTTCCCGTTTGTTATTTTTCTTGAAAAAATTTTTTGGTTGGATTACAGTGATTAAATAGCCTATTTAGTTGGAGTTGTACTAAAAACTGTATAAAACATTCTTTTAAAAAAGTTATGTTTTCTTCTTGAGGGAATGATGTTAATTACTAATTATTGCCTACAAAGAAAAGAGTAATGATAATCAAAAATTTCTGCTCCCTAAACTGATAAACAGCTTTGGTCAAGTGTATGAATCTAACCCTCAGAATCAAATGAGTTAAAAAATTGAAGGATTATGGGAAAATGGTGAACAGTAAGAATAAAAGTAAGAGTAAGAGCTCTTGCATTAAATATACATAAAGTTGAAAATGACAAAGATAGTTTTAGCCTGGCCTCCTGCACAACCTCTACATTATTTGTTCTTTTGAACTTAGGCAGAGCAGTCCCTGTATAAATGTGTACATTATTTGAACACCATGAAACCTTAAGTTCTTGTTGGTTATTAGCATATTAACTCAAATTTCACTATCTAATTAGCATAGTAGGAGGAAAGCATGATACATATCTGTTGGCCAATGAGTTTACTTGAGCAACTTAAACCACAGTCTCAAGTTCATGGGTTTTGGAAGGTGTTCATTCTGAGAGGTGGGGAGTAAGTTTTCTCTGTTCAATAAACCTGCACTAGATAGTATCACTGAATCAATGGACATGAGTTTGAGCAAACTCCAGGAGATGGTGAAGGATAAGGAAGCCTGGCTTCCTGCAGTCCATGGGGTTGCAAAGAGTCAGACACGATGTAGCGACTGAATGAACACACACACACATACTACATTGGCACTTCAGGGCCCTAGAAGCCAACTTAACATAGCAGACTGCTGTTTGGGACACCTAGATATTTTAGCAAGAAAATTTCAGTGTTGGGCTGCTCTAGGATTTACTTTTCCCCTGTTGACCTCCAGAAGAGAGGTGGTTCTATAGCCGAGAGAAAGGGAAGGAATTTTACAGGTGAAATACAAGTATCACATCTTTTTCATCTCCTTATAGCCACACCCAGTAGGATGGTACACCCCACTATTGTTTGGTGAGTGTGATAATGGATGCCACTACCTAACTTCAGTCACTGCTCTGGAGTTTCAACTTCAATAAGTAATTTCCAATGTTTTGCTTCAAACTCATCTTCTTAAACACAGGAGGAATTATCTCTTCTTGAGTGTCTTTATTTCCTTCCAAAAATGAACAGGATGCTTTATAAACATTCTGAGAAAGATGAGAAATAAAAGAAAACAAATTTTGAGTTGTAATATATTAAATAATCGCAGCTATTTATTACATGCTAGAGGCTAAAAAGCAGTACCAATTATCTAATACATATCATTTTATTTCATAAAAGAATAAATATGAACTGAAGCAAGAGAGTTCCAGAAAAGCATTTATTTCTGCTATTGACTATGCCAAAGCCTTTGATTGTGTGGATCACAACAAACTGTGGAAAATTCTTAAAGAAATGGGAATACCAGACCACCTTACCTACATCCTGAGAAATCTGAATGCAGGTCAAGAAGCAACAGGTTAGAACTGGACATGAAACAACAGACTGGTTCCAAATCAGGAAAGGAGTACATCAAGGCTGTATGTTGTCACCTTACTTATTTAACTTATATGTAGAGTACATCATGTGAAATGCTGGGCTGGATGAAGCACAAGCTGAATCAAGATTTCCGGGAGAAGTATCAATAGCCTCAGATACGCAGATGACACCACCCTTATGGTGGAAAGTGAAGAACTAAAGAGCTTCTTGATGAAAGTGAAAGAGGAGAGTGAAAAAGCTGGCTTAAAACTCAACATTAAAAAAATGAAGATCATGACATCTGCTCCCATCACTTCATGGCAAATAGATGGGAAAACAATGGAAACAGTGACAGACTTTATTTTTATGGGCTCCAAAATCACTGCAGATGGTGACTGCAGCCATAAAATTAAAAGACTTGCTCCTTGGAAGAAAAGTTATAATCAATCTAGACAGCATATTAAAAAGCAGAGACATTACTTTGTCGACAAAGGTCCGTCTAGTCAAAGCTATCATTTTTCCAGTAGTCATGTATGGATGTGAGAGTTGGACTATAAAGAAAGCTGAGCACTGAAGGATTGATGCTTTTGAAATGTGGTGTTGGCCATGGAATATTACTCAGCCATTAAAAAGAATTCATTTGAATCAGTTCTAATGAGATGGATGAAACTGGAGCCCATTATACAGAGCGAAGTAAGCCAGAAAGATAAAGACCATTACAGTATAATAACACATATATATGGACTTTAGAAAGATGGTAACGATAACCCTATATGCAAAACAGAAAAAGAGACTCAGATGTATAGAACAGACTTGTGGACTCTGGGAGAAGGCGAGGGTGGGATGTTTCAAGAGAACAGCATTGAAACATGTATATTATCTAGGGTGAAACAGATCACCAGCCCAGGTTGGGTGCATGAGACAAGTGCTCGGGCCTGGTGGACTGCGAAGACCCAGAGGGATCGGGTGGAGAGGGAGGTGGGAGGGGGGACTGGGATGGGGAGTACATGTAAATCCATGGCTAATTCATTTCAATGTATGACAAAAACCACTACAATATTGTAAAGTAATTAGCCTCCAACTAATAAAAATAAATGGAAAAAAAAAAAAAAGAAATGTGGTGTTGGAGAAGACTCTTGAGAGTCCTTGGACTGCAAGGAGATCCAACCAGTCCCCATCCTAAAGGAGATCAGTCCTGGGTATTCATTGGAATGACTGATGTTGAAGCTGAAAACTCCAATACTTTGGCCACCTGATATGAAGAACTGACTCATTAGAAAAGACCCTGATGCTGGGAAAGATTGAGGGCAGGAGGAGAAGATGATGACAGAGGATGAGATGGTTGGATGGCATCACTAACTCCTTGAACATGAGTTTGAGCAAGCTCCAGGAGTTGGTGATGGACAGGGAAGCCTGGGGTGCTGCAGTCCATGGGGTCACAGAGCCGGACATGACAGAGTGACTGAACTGAACTGAAGGAATACATCATTTTCCTTATTAAATATAATGGCATGATTTGAATTTTTAATAGAAAAAATAAATGTGACCTACAATTAGTTCATATTTTTACATAAATTGCCTTCCTTTAAATGATAATTTCTAATGGAATTGTGGAAAGCAAATGGGCCTTGGTGTTAGCTTAACCTGAATTCTGAATTGACTCTGCCCCTAATGTATAGTTTGAGTTAATCAAAATTCCCCAACATATGGAGTCCTCAAAGTATGTGAAATTGCTTAGCATACGACAGGTTTCAAGACCTTTGTCTTTCTTTTTCTTTGTACTACTGGGACAAATGATTGGATGACAGAAAGAGGGAAGACTCTAGATAAGACTGTGAGGACAGGAACTGCTTAGGAAGAAAAATATAAGCAGGAGAGTGTTCAGGGCCGTTGCTCTTAGCTCACTGTCTACAAAGAGGGCTAGAGAGAGGAGAAAATATCTCAACAATACGTACAGAATCAGTTTCTTTCTGTCTCTCAAGGGACGTGTGAGGAGATGGACAGATTGTCATTCTGGGTTTGAGAGTTACTTGGGATGATCTGACAAAATAACATAGATTCTGTGTAATGTGAAAAGTCCCCTTTGTAGGGTGTACAAACTGTGTGTGTTTAGGGGCTGGCCCACCAGAGCAACAGCAACTTCCTTAGAGGTCCCAAGAGTTGGTATGAGGCAGGGCTGTCTGATCTCTGCTATCTGGAGATATGGTCTATCTGCTCCAAGGCAGGTCCCAGCAGGATTCATTTATTTAATGACCATGGTATTTTCCACAGCCAGTTTGTCAGTATACCGTGGGTGTAAATGCAGCCATCATGATGTATCACTACCCACTGCTTCCACTGACCTATGCATCGTGAAAACTCGTAGAGGTGGTCAGAAGCCGGTGGGATAGTGATGAAGAGGACAGGCTCTAGGGCAGCATGCTTAGGGGTGATCCTGATGTTGCCTTTTACTAGCTGAGCCATGGTATTTAGTTTTTCTGGGTCTCGATTTCCCACCTTTAAAATTGGAAATAACAATTCCCGTCTCACAGGGACACCTGAAGGGAGTGAATTCAGTGTGACATCAGTGTATAAGTCACCTAAACTTGGTCATCTTTCTGCCATATGTTATCTGAGTCCTATAGCAATTAACACAGCAAAACTGTATTTGCATAAGTAACTTTATACTCTGTTTATGTGCTGAGCAGAGAGGATTCATTTCACACATAATTTGCAACTTGTTATAGAGCTTTTTCAATGCTAATACCCAAACATGTTAAACAAAGAAAAGATGGACACTTTGTTTTCTACTGATTTTGTACTACTGTATTTTTGACTTCTTGGTGACATTGATTGTATTAAAGGTCTGTGCCACACACCCCGTGGTGAATAAGAAACCGTTTTTACAGTTGCCATTACAAAGAAACCCTTATTTGCATTAAGAATAATTTTACTGTTCTTTCAATATAAAATTAAACTGATAGATCATTTTAAAGGAACACATTTTTCTTAAAGAGATGAGATAAGGAAATAAAGTGGTAATATTGTGTTTAATTTATAAGTAAACCCTAGGAACACAACTTATTCCATTTTGTTACTATCACAGGGAGTAAAAATTTATCAAGTTTTTAACTGATTATAAACAAATCCCATTATTAACAAATTCCATTTATCTCCTGTTTGTTTGTCATGTAGATGGAATTCCTTTTCTTTTCCATGTTAGAGACTAAGTTGCAATGATCAAATAGAACAACATAAAGAAATAATTAGAAGATCAATTTGCTACGGGCCTCCCAAGATATCAGACATGTATTATACAATCATGTAAATTCAAGGCCCAGGTTATCAATAAAATATAGGCAGAAGTGATGGAAAATAGTGAGAAATAAGATATATTCCCATGTAACTTTCAAGTCCAGCTTTTTCTTCTTGTTCTCTCACACATCATTCAATCACTGAAGATTTATTGCTCATTATATGAGAAGAAATAGAATATTTTAGATATAAAATGAAGAAAGAAAATTCTCTAGCCACAAGGAATTTGCAGCAGAAAAAAGAAAGATACATTAATATAACACTGTAATGTGATGCAATCCAATGAATACCATACTAATGCAGTGACAATGATAGAAAGGATCTCAAACAAAGTGCTGTGGAGAACAGAGGAACTCTGTTCCAGGCTCATAACTGCTGAGCCTGGCTACTGGAGACAAACAAAAAGGTCCAGAGAGAAGGAAACATCATGACCGATCTGAGAGGATTCAGCAGGATGCGTCCTGTGGAAAAGAGGGGTCATTCCACAAAGACCATGTGCAAAGGCAGAGAGGTGAAACTGTTTTGGAAGACAAATAAGATTTGGGTTAAAGAGGGACACAAAATATATGATAAGGAATAGTGAGAGAAAAAATCTGGAATAACAAATTAGGGCCATATTGTTAGAAATTTTACATACATGTAAGAAACTTGGACATGAACATGAAACTTTAGGGAGCCACTGGATAATTTATAAGGGAGTTTAGTGGTCAGAATTTTATTTAGATTTTGAAAACAAAATCAAAGCAAATAATAAAATTGAGGGCACTTGAGATATAGCAGAATATAGACACAAATGGATCAAACTTCAAGGTTGGAAACACATTTGACCAAATTGCTGAATTGAGGCAGGCTAAGCAAAGAGTTCATAAGTCTGTGTGTTTTGAAGAGAGCCTAAGGCATAAAGAAGGCTGAGTTGAAGAACTGATGCTTTCAAACTGGTGCTGAAGAAGACTCTTGAGAATCCCTTGGGCAGCAAGATCAGACCAGTCAGTCCTAAAGGAAATCAACCCTTAATATTCATTGGAAGGACTGATGCTGAAGTTGAAGCTCTAATACTTTGGCCACCTGATGTGAGGAGCTGATAATTGGAAAAGACCCTGATGCTGGGAAAAATTGAAGGCAAGAGGAGAAGGGGACAACAGAGGTTGAGATGGTTGGATGGCATCACTGACTCAATGGACATGAGTTTGAGAAAACTCAGGGAGATAGTGAAGGACAAGGAAGCCTGGCATGCTGCAGTCCATGGGGTCACAAAGAGTTGGACATGACTTAGTGACTGAAGAACAAAGGCTCCTGGATTACTGCTGTTCGTTTAAGGTAGAATGAACTTTTATGCACTCAAGAACAGATACAAAGACAAAACAGACAAGTTATCAATGTTACGAACTTTATATGAAGTTACTTTGTACAAGTAGATTCTTCTCTTCTTCAGTCTCTTGTACACTTATTAAGATGATAAGAGCATGGTCAATACATGATATATAATACAATATAATATAAATTCTTAAATCCATGTGGAGTATAAGGAAAATTAAGTATGTATATATGTAAATACATTCTTTATTTACAACTAACTCACAGACTGGCTTCATAAGAGCTAATTAATGTTCAAAAACATTTCTCGAATATTTATAGTTTTTAAAATTAAATGTACCTTGATATAGCTACCTATAAAAAATTCTTCAAAAATATAAAGTGATCTTTGAAAGAGCAAAAAAAAAAAAAAAAAAGAAAGCAAATTTTGCTATGGGAAGATTTGAATTTAATTCAAAGTCTTAAATTCATGAAGTTTAGGTGACATAAAACTTGGCCTTGTGTCTTTGAACCCTTACTCATTGCAATCCAGGAAATTTGCTTTAGAACTAGGCTAAACGTAAATTGTTGGGGATAGGTTATTCTTTCTTTTGTGTAGTTAAAATCATAATGTCTAGAATACTATGTGCCTCCAATGTTCAAATTATTTTTCTAAACCTTAACACTAAAATTTATTAAAATTTGAAGTTTAATGCAATGGTTTTAAAAGGCAGAAACAGGAGGGGGATCGGGATGGGAAACACATGTAAATCCATGGCTGATTCATGTCAATGTATGGCAAAAACCACTACAATATTGTAAAGTAATTAGCCTCCAACTAATAAAAATAAATGAAAAAAAAAGGCAGAAAATAGGTAAAATGGAAATATAAGATATTTTAATGGAAAAACTAAAAGCTTTTAAATAAGACACACATTTCATTGTATTGAGAAAGCAAAAAATATTAAGAATTTGGCATAAAATAGCTTATAAAATCACACTAGCAAGTATTTTGTACATTTCTAAGATTTTCCATTGAGTTATTTAGCAATTCTGTCAGTGGTAAAGAATCCACCTGCCAATGCAGGAAATGTGGGTTCACTCCCTGGGTCAGGAAGATCCTCTGGAGACAAAAATGCAACCCTCTCCAGTAGTCTTTCCTGGGAAATCCCATAGACAGAGGACCCTGGTGGGCTAGAGTCCCTGGGGTCGCAAAGAGTTGGACAATACTGAGAGACTGAAGAACAACAACATTGCATGACTCACCAGATGCAGTGCCGAGCAGGACCAACTCAGACTCTGACCTCACAGGTTTTCAGTCATGTATGAGGGGAACCTGGCATTTAAAAGGGAGGAAAGAGCCCAGGATATCAGAAGGTTGACTTCAGTGGATCTTGAGCCTTATTATATGCTTACTGTAATACACTAGTATCTAAATAACACACAAAGCTGCTATGACAGTTCCTGGAAATTCTCTCCCTTTCCCCAAAATAGCTGAAATAATCCTTCCACTCCTTAGCCTATGATATTACTTAGCCCATAAAAACTAATAACATCATACTGGGGCCTCCCTTCTTCTGAGATGGCCTACACTCTGTGGAGTGTATTTCTCTGAATAAATCTGCTTTCACTTTAAAAAAATAAATAAAATAAAATAAAATGGGGAAAATAGTATGGTATGGATGAGTATGTTTCTTAGGGACCAATTGGTTGAGATCACCTGCCCTGGCCAGGCATGCTGGCATGATTTGTCTCACCAGAGGAAGTCCTGATAAAGAACATGCCACTGACAAGTTGCCACCAAAAGTGACTGGAGAAATTCGGGAGGGACCGCAATATGTCCTGCCAACCTCCCAGAAACCTTCGTGCTGGAAACCATCTTGACTCAGGGATGCGTGGACCAGAAAGGACCCTGACTCACCAAATATGGTCATGAGCAAGATGATTGGCCAGAGACAACTCAGAAACTAACCTTATCACCATAAAATCTGACACTGGTAGCCACGAGGCAGAGTAGTCCTTCTGGATTACCTTACCCTGCTGCTTTCTCTAGAGCACCCCTTTTCAGTACAGTCTTTTGTCTATCAGTACATGTGTTGCCTTGGACAGTTCATTTCCCAAGTGTTAGATAAGAGCCCACAGCCTACTCCAACCCTTGGCCCATAACAACTCATGACAGAATCATTTACAGAATGGAAAGAAGTTGAATCTGATTAAGTACAGCTTGTGAAAGAGACCTGTAGTCCGTGAAACTGAAAAGATAGAGTTATTCATCTATATTAATGAAGTGGAGCTTGTATTCTAGGCACTGTATTAAGATTATAGAGCAAATCCATTTAGGTTATTTTAACGGTTCATTAGAGATCTGTTGGCTGCTAGGATTAGAATGGTGATGGTGGATAGAGGTGTGGAAAGCAGAAGAGGAAACACAATTTTGACCATGGTCTAGAATAAGAAATATGTTTTTACATTTCGACCCAGTGTGTGCATGCACATGTAAGTCTATGATAAAAATACATATTTGTGACTTAAAACTGATGCTGATCTCTTTCAGTTTTAGTCTACTATATACCTTTTCATTAAAAAAAATGGTGGCTCTGATCCATTTAATTTGTATCAGAACTTGGGACCTGTAGTTGAGAATCCCTGGATAGATAATTACAAATGGTAATGAAATCTTTAATTTATTGGTTAAGGGAATAGAGGGTAATGAGGGAAATGTATCAAGCCTGGCTCTAAGACATTTTGCTTCTCAAAACAGGATAGCAAGTAGCCACATATAGTAAATAGGCTAAGCTTTGGAATGAATTTATGATTTGGGTTTTGGACACGTGGAATCTGAAGATCTTTTGTGACAGTCAAGTCATGTGTTAAGTAGGCAGTTTGACTCACAGGGTCCAGGGACTGGTGCAATGGCCTAGTGTGTAGATGCTAGTTTATGAGTCATCTCCATGTATATGGTCACTGTTCATGGTCACCTAGGAAGAGATCAGAGACCAGAGAAGATGAGGAGAAGGCTGAGCCCTAAGCTTTGAGGAACTGCTTTCTTTCAAATAGCTGCTTGCAACTGAATAAACCTAAGGGAGACAGCAAGGGAGCACCTAAGAAGACAGTGAAATATCAGGTGGAAGTTTGTGTCAATAAAGGCACCAGCCGAAGAAAGTACCTTAGGAAGGAGAAGTGTCATTGGTGACACTTCAGCACAAGAACAAAATTGAAAGGCAGATTGTCTTGTGCTGGGGAGTGAGTGTAGGGTAAGACCCAGGAGAAAGAACAGGTCTTTTGAGAAATCTGGTGTGAAGGAAAGGGTGATGAGCTGAGAGGCAGCTGGGAACAGACACTATAGGGTCTTGTTTATTTTGCTAAGAAAATTGGAATTTGTCCCATTATCATTGGGAGCAGGCACATTTTTACACAGGAGTATGATATCTTTGTTTTTGTGAAATAGATGAGTAACTCTGTTAAGGGTGTGAAGTGGATGGGTCATGTTTGGAAACACACTGGCAGTGGGAAAGCTATTTGGAAGTCTACTGACACACAGTCCGGGTTGGAGGGGGCAGTGGTTGAGCATCATTTAAACAAGATATATTACAAGAAAGTCTTCTTGTCTTGTCTTGTCTTCTTATACTTTGTCCTCATATCCTTGCAATCAAATCAGTTTCTTAGTTTCCATTAATATAAGGTACTAAATTTAAAATAATCCCTATAGATTAGATTTTTTCCCTCAAGGGCTTTTAAAATGAAGTGCAATATACTCAGTAAAATGATTGTGGAAAAAAAGTAGAGCAGTTTTAAAAAGAACTAGTGGGAAATAAAAATAATTAACTTTCAAAATTCAAGGCAGGAAAACAACTGACAGGTTCTCAGTCTACTCAGGATATAGGTTCATTTCCCATTAATAAGTCATTTACCAAAGGAACAGAAATATAATATTCACATTTCAGTACATTTCAAAATTAATCTTATCTACTCTAAATTAGGACAATAAAATGCTTTCTTTTAATTGACACAGAAAGCAAGTAGCTCTTAGAATACTCTTTTTCTCATTTTTAATAAATAGAGCAACTAAAAATCATAGTCTAGATAAAATCATGCTTTACTGTTTGAAGAAAGTGTTAAAACTTTGAAATTATTAACCATAATAAGTAATAAAAAAGTCCACTCCAAGTATGTGTTTTCTGTTTTTTTCTTTTAGCTTTCCCCTAGACAATTTCTCATAACACAAGGACTTGTCAAAAATACTTCTGAAAATTGACAGTGTTTTAGAATTAATGAACTACATTCCAGAAATATAAATTTGACTTAGCTAAAGGGCATAAAAATAAAATTTTCAAGAGAAGCCCAAATGATCTAGAATGCAGTTAGCAAATAAAGCAGAGAATAAATACACAAGAAATGATTTAAAACATGAAGGTCATTGTATATTTAATAATTTACCTTCTTGATATATTGATATGATGTCAGCCCCTGTCAACAAGCATTTGAGTTCCACTGCATTATTGGACATGGATTTTTACTGACACTCTTTAGAATGGAAGAAGTAAAGGTAAATAGTATTATATTATTCAAGAGACAAAACAGTTTAAGAATAGGGAAGGTATGATAGAAATAAAATAGATTTTGTGACTTTTTTGTGTGTGTGCTTAATAAGATGACCAAAATATTGAAATGAATTTTTATTAAAAAAAAAAATCTTCTACCTCCCTTGGGAGTCATTAAAAATGAAAAAAAACTCAATCATATGGAAGCAGATGTTGGAATAGTTGGGCTAGTTCTACTGCTGATTGACAGCTATGAAGTCGGCAAGAAAAAAAATACTGAATACACTTGTATTGTTAATATGGCTAAATGTTTAATTTCATATACTTGTTTGTTTGAATACGCCATACACTTTTGATGGTATGTGTTGAGAGAGTTGGAAGACAGAAAATAAAGCTAGTAGATTTTGCCAAGTTGAAATCAAACATTTTTATTATATCCATATATACTTCTGTTCTCTATATATTTTATTATATTTTAAAAACTGAATTTATGCCATGTAGTGTAAAAATGGAACAACACAAAAAGGATGAGAAAAGAATATCTCTCACAGTCTCTTAATTACAGAACAGATTCTTATAGGCAACGCAATTACTTTAAAATATTTCTGTTATCAGCATTTTATGATTATGTTCAAATTACAAAAATATCACTATTTATTGATGTTCATATATTCCTGTTCTAACAGATAAGAATTTTGTTTATTCAAATACCTCAATTACTTTTCCTTCTACTCTTGTATTTTTATTGTTATATCACTGATTTTTAGTTCCTTTAATGGATATCTCTGTAACCACATGGATAACTGTGGACAATTTTGCTCATTTATAATTCAATTCACTAACATTCCATGGTGTCTTTTGATTTGCTGCTTTCTAAGATGAGAACATTAATTTTCCAAATATAACCTCTCCTCTATTCAAGTTCTGCTTCCAAATCCTGTCACATCCTATTTCTGTTCTATAACTAAAATTAAGTCCTTCATCCTGATTCTAAAAGTTGACAGCCAATAAACTGTGTTTACATAATGATAATCAGGTAAATATCTTTTATCCAGTGTGAAGCAGTGTGTTGTTATTACTCTTCTTCTCTTCAGTTCTGCTGTTATGAGCCTTATGCCACACACAAAAATTGGTATTTCTAATATCAAAGAAAATTATTTCCCTTTCATTTTTGTCTATCAGTTGTTTATATTAAGTCACATTCTATTTTGTTTCATATTGAGATCATATTTTTCTTGGACATGTTTTTGTGTTTCCTGGAATTTGAGATTGCTTTTTATTTTTCTTACTGAGCTACAAAATCAATACCACATTTATTTCAAAAATCTTCCAAGTTCTTCCAAATTCTAACCTTCTTTTGTACTATGCTCTTCTCTTACATTGAGAGCATTCTTCTTAGAAGCAACTGGATTCCAGATCAAATTTGCAAAGATTAGTTGTAGGTCTCCTGCATGACTTAAAAAATTTTAAAAATTGGACTCTTAGGCAAATCCAGCATTTCTTGTATGCAACATTATTTTCTTTCTTATTTCCAGCCTTGTATAGCTAGTGTACAACTACAAAACCTTCTTCATGGAGGATGCTTTTAAGATAAAATATACAAATTAAAAAAAAACTTTTTGCTTAATTCATATGTTCTAAATATGAATTAAGTTGAAAATATAATTTCAGTTTCTTAAATATAGCCGTCCCTCAATCTGTTACAAAATTCTGTTTTCTATCTTTCAGGATATATTGTATTTGTGAAAAAATTAGAGGCAAGATTGATTTTTGCTTCTTTTAGAAGATGTGCTGTTTTGTTTCTCTCTGTGAAATTTTTTAGAATCTTGATTTGATATATTCAGTACTTTAATAATTGATAGTATTTCTAGGTGTAGGTCTTTCACAAATTCTTGCTAAATGGGCAGTTAAAGGGTCCTTTAAATATGAAGACATACAGAACAGACTTTTAGACTCTGTGGGAGAAGGCGAGGGTGGGATGTTCTGAGTGAATAGCACTGAAACAAGTATACCATCAAGGGTGAAACAGATCACCAGTCCAGGTTGGATGCATGAGACAAGTGCTCAGGGCTGGTGCACTGGGAAGACCCAGAGGGATGGGATGGGGAGAGGGAGGCGGGAGGGGGGATTGGGATAGGGAACACATGTAAATCCATGGCTGATTCATGTCAATGTATGGCAAAAACCACTACAATATTGTAAAGTAATTAGCCTCCAACTAATAAAAATAAATGGGAAGAAATAAATATGAAGACATATTTGAAATAGCCTGTTCTATTTCAGATTTGGGGAAATATCTCCCATTATTTCTTTGATGATTTTTTAAATTGTTTCTTCCCTACTTTTTTTCTTAAAAACTAGCAAGTCAGATATTGAATTTTCTGGATTAACACTTTATATTCTTTAGCTTAAGCTCTTGGAGAGGTCCTCACCTTATTTTCTCAGTGTTCCATGGAATTTTCGTTTAAAATTAATCATATTTAAATTTAAATCATATTTAAATTCTGACTCACTTTTTCTTATATAGTTATTTTGGGTTGCTTCTTATTGTTGACTTTTCTTCCTTAACGTAACACTTACTGAAATTTTTCTGAGTAGAATTAGGTTTTATTGATTTTTTATTTTATTTTATTTTTTTTTTGTTTTATTGATTTTTTAAAAAGTCCTTTTCATTTACATGAATATCTTCTTCATTTGAGTTCAATTTTATCTAGGTTTTTATGGGTCTTTATTTTTAATGCTGGGGGCTTTCTTCTAGTATTTAGTCATCTTTATTTGTTCTTTTATATTTGATATTGAGAGATGAGGATGAAACCTGAAGATGGTCAAAAAAATGCTTTAGCATGAGTTAGTAGGAAGCTGGCCTTATTCTTGAGGTTCTCAAAGATGCCAGAATTATTAATGGTATATTATAGGATGACAATGTCCATCTTAAATGTCTTAGTTTCCCAAACAGATTGACAGTTTTTACAGAGAACAATTCTCGAGTGTGCTGCCTAGGGGTAAACTCCTGGACTGAACAGTTGGGATGAGGCAGGAATTGATAGGAAATCTATGATATACTTTATATTTTAAAGGAATTAATTAACCTTTAATTTTTCACCATGTCTTCACCCCACCCTCTTGTTCTCTGCAAGTCTCATTAAACATATTTCCTTGCCCATGTAGTCGCTACCTCTTGTGTTATAGATTTTGCATATTATTTTGGTTTAATCATTTCCATTTGTTATCTACTTTCCATCTTCTCCATGAATCCCTTTTCTTCTTTTTGTTATTATGTTTTTATAACTTTTATTTCATTTACTGTGTTATTTTAATAGTGTCTCAGAAGAGGGCAAGAAAAATGCATAAGTCAGAGACCAGGAGCCAGAAGACCTCAGCTCTGCAGGGACGCTATTTTTTTAAAAACATGGTTTTGAGCTTGTGATGTCTCTATACTTCTGATTATACCGATAGCTTAAATTCACCTGTGAGCACAAACTCAAAAGTCTATTTACTCAACCACTTCTTATTGACTTTTACTTTGCCTTGTACTTTTCTTTTGCCTGCTTCAAATTTAGCTTCGATTTGTAGAACTTTGGAGAAGGGATACTGGTAATGCCAGAAAAGATGATATTCTCAGTTAATTCCTAGGGACATAATCTAGTCCCCCTAATGGCATTGGAGGTGAGTCTTTTACCAGCTGCAGGGTCCTTTTGAGCACCAAAGTGTAGCATGTTCCAGAAGCATTGTGTTTCCAGACAATAGCAGTTATGCACAGAGGTGATGGTCTAGCATAGGAATTCTAATTGCTTGTGGCAACTGGGCTGATGGTAGAGGAGGCGTTATCGGTGGTGTTTTTACTGCATTCACATGAGCCTGCCTCAGTGGCTGTCAGCTCTGGAAGACATCACCCTTTTAGACTGGCCCTTATCTAACTTTAATCATCCACCTCAGAAGGGGGACAGGGGAGGCTTTGTGGAAAGAGACAGTCAGATTGCCTTCCTCTCCCTGGCCAGTTCTTAAAGTAACATATGTTAAACACATTTATTAAGGTTGTAAATAAGTAAGCAAGTGCACACACAGGCCTTCGCCTCCATCCCTCTCCCTCCGTCCGTCTCCCTCCATCCCTCTCTTGTGAAGGGAAAGTTGCAGGCACAGAAGTGAGTGGCTGGATGGAGGCCCAGAAATCTGGAAAGTGTATTATGCGGGATCCCCGTGGAGAAGCACTTGGCTGCCGGCAGCCCTGGCTCTGGTTTCCACACACCATCAATCTGGTGCCTGGCGGTCACTGCTCCCTCCTCACCTCACCTCATGCAGAGAGCAGACAGCTCAACTATTTGTCTCAAGCTGCAGCAGCCAAGCCATTTGAGGAAAGAAAGAAAAGGGAAAGGAAGAATGATGGAGGTGGGGAAAACAACAGCCTTCCAACAGGCTACCACTCCCTTTAACTGTCAAATGGTTCATGACCAGCTTTCACTTGGACTTTGAATGTATGGTGAGAGGAGGAAACCAGAGGTGACTCACAGTGGAAGGGCAAGTATCCCAACCAACCTTTGGGATCAGTTCACAGTGTTCAGAAGGGAAACTTCAGGTGTTCTCAGAAAGGAAGGTGGATTTGGGAAATGGGGCCAGAGGCTACTTTGCAAGAATAGAGAACAGAGGCTAAGTCTTTCACTAAACCCCTGGATGTCGAAATCATATCTCTGGTACAGAACAGGAAACTGAGGCAGGCAGAGGTCAGTTCAGCCATGAAAATCCCACACATATAACCAAGACCAGTAACATATATGTGAGGCATCCTGTCATTCAAATACCATGGCTGTACTTTCTTAGACTTCTGAAACTGCCTTGACAGTATTAAAAAAGAAATAAAGAAAATAGTATTTCTGTAGAAGGAGAATTTTCTCAGGACTTATGATGATGTCTATTATTTGGAATGTTCTTTATTTCTGGTTTTCTGGAAGAGTATTCTGTATGCTTGTAGCCTTTTGACTACTGCCTCAGCAGTGGCAGGAAAAGAATCAGACAATGATTTAGGGTCTTGAAGACATCTAAATATTCACTCTTTTTGGCTTCAACTTTGACCTTAACCTCAATCCTAATATTTACTGGCAATAGAAAGGGACTCAGGCTTGCTTGATCAGTTTTTCCGTGCGTGTCTGGCCTAAGGTCTGAGACCTGGATCATACTTGATTAGTGAGTAGAATTATTTGTGAGTCATAATGAATGCAAATTATAATAGTAAGAAAATTTTTAATAGATGCCAGACACTTGTAAAACCAAGGATAAACATTTCTATATTCTCTAATTTCCTTTACTCAAACTGGAAGGTTATGTCAGAATATCAAATGCTTTTCAGTGACTAAAAGGAGCCACAAAAGCATAGATTTACCCCTGAAAAAAACTACTGTCTCATGTAAATATGCTGGAATAATTATATATATTTACTAAAACTCTTGAGTTTGTGCTTTCTGGCCATAGCCTAATGTTTGTTCTCAAACACTCATGACACCACTCAAGTTTTCACACTCTTCTGTGAAGGCAAACCCTGCCTTCTAGTTTGGAGTCTCTCATTTTATGTTGGTAGACTTGGGTGAAATTTCATTGTCAGCAGAAAACAGCTTTGTTCAGCCAGTGGTTATTTAGAACCTCATGAGATTAGGAGCACTGCAGTACCTGACTTAAACATATAAACGCTTTACTCCCTGAGCTAAGTGTCTCTGGTTTCCAAGAATATTACAGAAGGTTTATTATACTTTCAAGCTTGGCAATGCTTTATGCATAGGAGCTTTCAAACTGGCAGTGGATCTGGAGCTAATGAAACTGTAAGAATAACACATAGCAGGAAATGGTTCACTGGTTTTGAGGCTTCATTTATTCCAAAGAAAAGAGCAATGTTATTGTAACAAAGGTTAGCAGTATTTGTGTTAGAGCAACTGCAAAAATCTTATCTTCCACATGTGCATAAAATGAGAATGAAAATTAGTTTACTTTTAAAGGGAAAAAAGTCATTTAACCAGTGAGTCTGTTGTATTTCTTTGATAAAGAGATTTTAATATAACATTTTTTTAGTGCTTTATATGAAAACAATCACAGTCTAAATGCTCTGCCTTAATCAACTAAAGATAGTAAAATATTATTTCATTCTTTATTACCAAAGGATCAAGAAGATTAGCAGTTCAAAAATGATGAGGATATTTATTTATTCCCAACAAAATTGTTATAACTGTTTCCTAAAGCCTAGTTTGCCATCACCTTTCCACCAACTTTTCAAAATCTGAGCCTCTGTTGGTATTTTGTTTCATAACATTCATTTTCTTAATTCATTCCTACTTCATGGAAGAGTTGAGTTTTTGAAGCCTAATTCAGAAGGATTGCACCCCCATCATACCTATTGGACTTAAAACAAATCATACTCACAGAATGAATAGAAATAATTTCCTTTTATGTTATTAGGAGTAGGGAGGTAGAAGGATGCAAATTGAAATAAAAAATAAGTAAATCCTAGCTCTGTAAAGTTTGCAGAGTCTGGTAATATGTGATTATTACAGAGGCTCATGCCACACTATTTTATTAGAGGTAATTGTGTATGCTCTGATTCCAATCAATGGGCCCATTGTTGAGGCCAAAGGTCATGATCCCTCTAGCTGGTCCCTTTTGTTTCTAAGTGACTAATATCTAGGTCAGAGTCTGTGGCATTTTCACTCAGTGACTACTAACTGGTGTTTTTCTGACTGAGAACACATGTAGGTTAAGTGTTATTCACTTCTGTCACCCAGAACAAGAGTACTCAGCCAATAAACACTTTCTGATTTTATTTATATATTGGTGCTGTTGCAGATTACTGTTAAATTAGCAATACTAGAATTTACTTCAAAGAGTACATTCTGGGTTTGGTTCAGACCAACACGGCAAAGCTCAATTCTTGATGTGAGATCAACTGACTTGCTTTCCTAAGAAAATGCTTTTTCATTACTGTTTATTGAAATTTCTGCCTTTAATCAGTTCCATTTAAGAAAATGAAAATTTCTATTTCTGTTCAAGAAGTTTATGGCAAATGCTTAGATTGATTTAAGAAGGTTAATGATTAGCAGTAATGGGGAAGATTTTCATTTATCCCTAAATGAAGCACCTTGGTCTTCTAAGAGTTGACTCTAGAATTAATCATTCTCTCATTAAATTAAACAGTTCATTTTATTTGACTGGGTTTTCCAAGCACAGTTCTGTTTTCTGGCTAATTGTTGAATTCAGCACAGGGAAGTTAAAAAACACCTAGCCTGTTCCACATGCAGGCGTTACTTTGGTCTATAGAAATAACTGGTTTAATTTGGTGTGATTGGATCTTTTACTTGGAGGACCTAGTAAAGAGAGCTGGGCTCTGTCCTCAGGTATATTTGATTCCTTTCATTAAAAATAAAATAGCACTTGAACTTCACACTGAATTTTTAGGTAGTGACTCTAAGTGACATGGAGGGGGGTCATGTGATGTACTACAAAGAATTTAAATTGCTTTTAATGATTTGTTTCAATGCCCATGGAATACGGAATTTCAGTGGTGAAATCTATACCGAATATGGTGACATTTTTACTGAATATGTTGATATTTGTACTGAATTTGTATTGAGAGTGTGCAAGTAAGGATAAAAGGTTTCCCATGGCAGGGGTTATAACAGCACAGCATTATTATCCAAATTCACCATTTGGCCAAGGAATCATTCTTAGCAATGTGTATGTATGCCTGTATGCTTATAAAAGTCAGGTTAAGCAGTCATATGGGGATATTTAGCACCTTTTCAAACTTAATAAGTGAATGCAACAAGGAAACTGTGCAGTGACTTTAAGGGAACACAGTTTATATCACGTTTACATCCCCAGCCTTCCATAACTGGACCTGGTGATCCTTAGGTGATTAAACTCCAGATCCTTTTGAATTCCCCTTAGAAGATGGGATTTAATATTTTGGCCTTAGACCAGCCTCAACTTCCAAAACTCTCAAATTCTGGAAGGCAAAATCAGAAATAAATATGTTTGGTTGACTCATTCATTCTCCTACTCCCTTGTTCATTTTTTTTTATTCAACATATTTATTAAACATGTGAGTATTAAACAACAGATACTGTGACAGGCATATAGAGATGAATAACATACCATTTTCCTTCAAAGTGATTAAATTCTATTGAGGGGGGCAAAACAATAGAAATATAACAATATAGAAGGATAATAAAATGACAATAAAATGAAAAGCATAAGAGGTTTTACATAATTTGTTCTATGTGATCAAGGAGGTTTTTTCCCCTAATGGTGGTAATATTTGAGGTCATTTTTGAAGAATGTAAGGAGATTTTCCAGGCATTCCTCTTTATAAGAACAGTTTTGACAGAGAGAGAAGTATTTAGTGTAAATTAATTTGCAAGGTGAAATATTCTAAGTTTGATTTCAAATAGTTTGATTTGCATGGAATGAACAATGTTTGGTTTCCTTTGAATATGACTCTAAGGATATATCTGGAAGGTAAACACAAAATAGATAATGAAGGCTATATATGGCAAAATAAAGGGATATATTTTGTCCTCCTTAGTGAGAAGGAGATTTAATTAAAAAGACTTAAGAAAACTTAAGCTGCAGAAAGGGTATTGAATAGGTGAAGCACATGGGACTTTTTATGGGGGTAAAAGTTTTCAGCATGATTCTATATCTGTGGCTTTATTGACATTTTACATTTGTCAAAATCCATTAACATAGATAATGAATGCCAATGTGTGCAAATTAAAAATTTATTTAGGAGTTCAATGGATCTTAGGAGGGACTGCAGAATGTAACAAAACAATCTATCAAAGAAATCTAACTGTACTATTAATGTATGAAACAGCCTCACTGAAAAAATTGGGAAAAAGTTACTGACAGTTATTTAATTTTGGAAATGAGTGAGTTTCAAAAATCAAAGTAAAAGGAACTATACATAAGCACTGTTCTGTAGTTGATAAAACTGATAGAGTGAGTGGGAAGTTACAGATACACAAAGAGGGAAGGCCAGAATTATTCATGGATAATAGGAATGGAGATATCAGAATGAACTCATGTTCAGATTAATTTGGATGCAGATGACTACTACAGAAATATATATATACTTATATATATATATATACACATGACTTAGTGTGTATATCTATCTATCTATCTTTTTTTTTTTTCTTTTCTCTATCAGCAGAGAAGGTTATGATGCTCTAGTAGGATTGAGCAAACCTAGCACCCAGATCTTGGTGTCTGACACCATTGTACAAAAGGACCAAGATTTTTTGGAGAAATGGATGATTCCAGGAGTGAGGCAGAAAATACACAAGGTGAGCCTGGAGCATTATGTTGTAGTTGTTCAGTTGCTCAGTCACATCCATCTCTTTGCGACCCCATGGACTGCAGCACGCCAGGCCTCCCTGTCCTTCACCATCTCCTGAAATTTGCTCAAACTCATATTCATTGAGTTGGTGATGCCATTCAACCATCTTATCCTCTGTCATCTCCTCCTGTTGCCTTCAATCTTCCTCAGCATCAGGGTCTTTTCCAATGATTTGGCTCTTCACATCAGATGGCCAAAGTATTGGAACTTCAGCTTCAGCATCAGTCCTTCCAATGAACAGGCAGGGTTGATTTCCTTTAGGATTGACTTGTTTGACTTCCTTGCTGTCCAAGAGACTCTCAAGAATCTTCTCCAGCACCACAGTTTGAAAGTATGAATTATTTGGCACTCACCCTTCTCTATGTCCTAACCCTAAGCCTAACCTTGTAGTGCCAGAAAATAAGAAGTGTTAAAAAAAATAAACAAAAGATGTAACATAAGATAAAGGGACACAGGAGACAGATGAAAGAGTTTCTTTTAGCCAAAATACCTTAGAATTGATAATCAAGTGTCAAAATAAATGAATAAATAATTGAACAATGATACTAGTATATATTATATGCATTTACTTTTTATGGTTCCTCTACATATCAATTAGAAGATATATACCAGTTGAGATATGAATTACCATATTTGGTCTAAGTACTGGGGAGTCTCCAAGCAAGTTGGGATTAAAAAAAAATCAAGAGGAAGACAGGAGAGACAGGAAATGATGAACTTTGGGCCAATCAAATGAAATGATGTGTGAACAGAAGCACAAATTTTCCACTAAGAGATCATTACTGTTGCCCAATAGACTATCCTGGAGATCCCCAGGTGGCGCAGTGGTAAAAGAATTCACCTGCTAATGCAAGAGATGTGGGTTTGATCCCCGAGTCAGGAAGATCCCCCTGGAGAAGGAAATGGCAATCCCCTCCAATATTCTTGCCTGGAAAATTCCATAGACAGAGAAGCCTGGTGGGCTACAGCCCATGGTGTCGCAGAGAGTCAGACACGACTGAGAGACTGAGCAGGCATGCATGAAACAGATTATCCTGAATCAACCAAATGTCCACTACACGATGAGAAAGATGTTATTTCTTAAACCAGTTTTGGTGGAGAAGGCATAGCCTGGAGGATTTATCTTGCTAAGACCCTCTGGTTTTATTTTTCATTTCATCATTCTTAAGCATTCTTAGAGAATACCTGAATATTAGGAAGTGACGTTCCCTTCACTGTTGTGGTGTTTTTGTGAATTAGGTGTTTTGTCTGTTTATTATAATTGTCATAACCATAGAATCCTTTTTTTTTTTTTAAAATCACGTGTTCTATGTATTTATACTACTGCAATTTGTGCTCTCTTTCATGCTACTATGCAAACTCAGTATGTCCTCTTTCTATCAAATTCAAAAGCAGTTTTTCAGTCCATCCCGATGCAGCATCATTAGAGCACCTGGAACTATTGACTCTATAAGTTTGGGATGTGAAACCAGAGCAGGCATCTTTGAACCTTTGTTCAACTTCATACTAACTGTGTAACCTTGGGGAAGTTACTTAAACTCCATAGCCTCAGTTGCTTTGCCTGTAAAATGGACAGAATTATAGTGCCTACTCTATGTAATTGTTTAGCATTAAACAAGATGACAAAAGTAAGTATTTCTTAACAGATATAAAGTGCTTAACAGATATTGGCTGTCAGTCTTAAACATCCTTGACAGTGGTCTTTGCTGGTCCATCTTCTCTATCTTCACTCATCTTCTTCATTCCTAGGTTTTACTACTCATTATTTTACAAATTCTTACCAGACAAGCTTGTGCAGTTGACTTCCTTGTTGATTACTTACAAGCATCTATCTCAACCCTGGTATGATTCCTGAGTATGAAGAATTGTTTATTCAGTTTTCACAGCATGTTTATTGGTTCTTCAAAGATAGAAACTATATCTTTATTTCTGCCTTTCCCTGCAAAGCACTTCATGCAGAGCTGGCTATTCAGAAGTGCTAAACTGATATTTATTGAATGAATAGGTTCATTGAACTCATTCCTTTCCTATTGTTTTCTCTCTAATTTTTGTCTTCACTTTGGTTTATTGTTCTGGGTAAATTCTTAGGGATAGACAGCTATTTCTGACTTAGTTTTCTGTTTCCTACACAGTTCAGAACCAGATCCAGGTCCTTAATGTTACCAAAGGCAAAATCATTTTAACCTCAAAAATTTTCCAGAGTTTTTGAGATGTATATTGAGATGTAACATACTGGGAAGACCCAGAGGGATCGGGTGGAGAGGGAGGTGGGAGGGGGGACTGGGATGGGGAATACATGTAAATCCATGGCTAATTCATATCAATGTATAACAAAAACTACTGTAATGATGTAAAGTAATTAGCCTCCAACTAATAAAAATTAAAAAAAAAAAAGGACAATCTTAAGACATATAAAGTGTTAATCAACAGCATATGAAAAAATGTGCACATAAAAAAATAGGAAAAAAAGAAAAATGAATCAGAAGAAATAACTTACTTACCTGCCTTTTCCACCTGAATCTACAAGCGATTAACATTTTAGTTTTTTCCTTTTATTTTAAAATGATCACACAGAAAAACAGTAAGATAGTAAGTCAGCTTATTGACATACTGAGTCCCTGGCCAGAAAATCCACCCATCCATAAAGAATTTAATATGAATGAAACAGAATGATACCATATACCTGAAAGTTAAACTTTTCTTGCTTCTCATTTATTTCTGAGTTCCTGCTTTAGTGTTTTTGGACTCCTTAGGCCATCATCTTGTGCACGTGTTTTCAGATATTCCTGATACATTGCCTGAGGGACGTTGCGTCCTGACATCCTTGGCATTATTGTCTAAGACGAAGAAATGAACGTTATGACTTCTTGCCAATAACCTTGAAAATAAACTGAAAATGATGACTTGGTCTTGGGTTTTAGATTTTGGTTCCAAGTTCTGGCACAAAAGCCAATCTTGCAGTCAATTTCTAAGTCTCTGAAAACTGGGGTCAATGGAAGGGCAAGAAACCAAAATGCTAACTCAATTTTGGTCTACGGGGTCAAAGCTACAAAGATAGATTAAATGTTAAAACCTTCATTTCTACATTATCTTCCTACAGAAAAAAACTGTTTAATAATTAGTCATGCAAAGTCTGTTTCGCCAACAGTCTGATCTGCTTAATAATACAAATGGTTTGAACTGGCTAAACGATTTGATCTATTTAATCACATACTCCTTAAAACTTTAAAAATAATCTTGAAGAATAAAGCAGACTTCTTTAGGAGATATAAATATGCAATTTTTCTTTTAGTTTTAACTTTAAAAATTAAGTGCTATTGTAAATAACATTAAGCATAGAGAAATAGTCAATTTTAGAATGAGCAATCAATAACATTAAACTAAGTTTGCTTTATCATTACACTTTACACCCATCAATCAACCCATCTTTTTAATGCATTTTGATTTGAATAAGTTACAGAGATATTATTATACTTTAACATACAACATCATTAGGAAGAATTCCATAATCATTTGCAGCTTATTTTGTTCTTTGAGGTAAAACATATATAATTATGGACCAAAAAAATGTCTCCTGCCATTTCTGTAAACAAAGAATGCTGTGGCCCCCAAGCCATCAGCCACTGCACCTGCACTTCCCCACCTCCTACCCTCCCAGTGGGTGTGCCTTGAGGAGAATTCAGGGTGGAGAAAAACAGGACACTGGCCTGAGATAGTTAAGGTGCATAAGCAAAGGACTAATTTCAATAAGCCCAGAATCTTGCAATCTCCCATATATGAGAAAGCACTAAAAACATTAATTTGAGGTATCTGATTTTTTTTGTGATTAGCAGATATAAAAATTTAGCAGATTTTGTGTGTGTGTGTGTGTGTGTGTGTGTGTAATAATACTTTACCAAGACGTAAACTCAAGTACACGTATTTCTGTAGTCAAAACTAATACATATACTGACTCTTCCCTCTGCCTCTTTGAAATAGTTCCTCAGAGCTATCTGAGAGGCTTCCATCCCAGGTTATAGTCCTCAGAAAGCCCCAAATGGAACAATTCTCAACTTTTAGGTTGTACATTTTTTCCCCCCCAGTGGACACAGTAAAAAAATCTTGAATGTACCCTTTGATAAGAAAGAATAGGCTACCCACTCCAATGTTCTCAGGCTTCCCTTGTGGCTCAGCTGGTAAAGAACTCACCTACAATGCGGGAGACCTGGGTTCGATCCCTGGGTTGGGAAGATCCCCTAGAGAAGGGAAAGACTACCCACTCCAGTATTCTGGCCTAAAGAATTCCATGGAGTTCATGGGGTCACAAAGAGTTGGACATGACTGAGTGACTTTCACTCACATTCACTTATTCACATTAATTAAGACAATATACTTATACTCAAATTGAGAAATTTGTTATTGGGATATCCTTTAAGAAATTAGGTGACTTTTTCCTATGGCTAAGGAATGGGTTGAAGAGCAAGATTTTAAAGTTGTCTATGTTTACAAATATTTAGAAATGTCTACAGATATCTATTGCCTCACAATCCCTGAATCATTAGACTTCAAATATTAAATCACTGCTCTTATTGTTGTAGTATAGGTGTATCTAATGTTGGTTTGTGACATTGTACAGAAGACAGGAATCAAGATCATCCTCAAGAAAAAGAAATGCAAAAAAGCAAAATGGCTGTCTGAGGAGGCCTTACAAATAGATGTGAAAAGAAGGGAAGCAAAAAGCAAAGGAGAAAAGGAAAGATATACCCATTTGAATGCAGAATTCCAACGAATAGCAAGGAGAGATAAGAAAGCCATCCTCAGCAATCAATGCAAAGAAATAGAGGGAAACAATAGATTGGGAAAGACTAGAGATCTCTTCAAGAAAATTAGAGATTCCAAGGGAACATTTCATACAGAGATGGGCTCAATAAAGGACAGAAATGGTAGGGACCTAACAGAAGCAGAAGATATTAAGAAGAGGTGGCAACAATACACAGAAGAACTGAACAAAAAAGATCTTCATGACCCAGATAATCACGATGGTGTGATCACTCACCTAGAGCCAGACATCCTGGAATGTCAAGTCAAAAGGGCCTTAGGAAGCATCACTACAAACAAAGCTAGTGGAGGTGATGGAATCCCAGTTGAGCTATTTCAAATCCTGAAGGATGATGCTGTGAAAGTGCTGCTCTCAATATGCCAGCAAATTTGGAAAACTCAGCAGTGGCCACAGGACTGGAAAAGGTCAGTTTTCATTCCAATCCCTAAGAAAAGCAATCCCAAAGAATGCTCAAACTACTGCACAATTGCACTCATCTCACATGCGAGTAAAGTGATGCTTAAAATTCTCCAAGCCAGGCTTCAGTAATACGTGAACTGTGAACTTCCAGATGTTCAAGCTGGTTTTTAGAAAAGGCAGAGGAACCAGAGATCAAATTGCTAACATCTGCTGGATCATCAAAAAAGCAAGAGAGTTCCAGAAAAACATCTATTTCTGCTTTATTGACTATGCCAAAGCCTTTGACAGTGTGGGTCACAATAAATTGTGGAAAATTCTGAAAGAGATGGGAATACCAGACCACCTGACTTGCCTCTTGAGAAACCTGTATGCAGGTCAGGAAGCAACAGTAAGAACTGGACATGGAACAACAGACTGGTTCCAAATAGGAAAAGGAGTACATCAAAGCTGTATATTGTCACCCTGCTTATTAAACTTATATGCAGAGTACATCATGAGAAATGCTGGGCTGGAGGAAGCACAAGCTGGAATCAAGATTGCTGGGAGAAATATCAATAACCTCAGATATGCAGATGACACCACCCTTATGGCAGAAAGTGAAGAAGAACCAAAGAGCCTCTTGATGAAAGTGAAAGAGGAGAGTGAAAAAGTTGGCTTAAAGCTCAACATTCAGAATGTTAAGATCATGGCATCTGGTCCCATCACTTCCTGGCAAATAGATGGGGAAACAGTGTCAGACTTTATTTTTCTGGGCTCCAAAATTACTGCAGATGGTGACTGCAGCCATGAAATTAAAAGATTCTTACTCCTTAGAAGGAAAGTTATGACCAACTTAGACAGCATGTTGAAAATCAGAGACAATGCTTTGTCAACTGAGGTCCGTTTAGTCAAGGTTATGGTTTTTCCAGTGGTCATGTATGGATGTGAGAGTTGGACTATAAAGAAAGCTGAGTACAGAAGAATTGATGCTTTTGAATTGTGCTGTTGAAGAAGACTCTTGTGAGTCCCTTGGACTGCAAGGAGATACAACCAGTCCATCCTAAAGGAGGTCAGTCCTGGGTGTTCATTGGAAGGACTGAAGCTGAAGCTGAAACTCCAATACTTTGGCCACCTGATGCGAAGAGCTGACTCATTTGAAAAGCCCCTGATGCTAGGAAAGATTGAGGGCAGGAGGAGATGGGGACAACAGAGGATGAGATGGTTGGATGGCATCACCGACTCGATGGACATGGGTTTGGGTGGATTTTGGGAGTTGGTGATGGACTGGGAGGCCTGGCTTGCTGCTGTTCATGGGGTCGCAAAGAGTCGGACATGACTGAGAGGCTGAAATGAAATGTTCTAAATCTCAGTTCAATTATCCTTGAACATTACTATCTTTTTCAAGCTATCTTATAACTTAGACTTTCTTTAGTAACCACTACTTGGGATTCAATTATTTTTGGAAAAATTTCAAAATATTGAAATTAAAGATTGAATAATTAATTTGTTGTTGGTTGGTCACCAAGTCATGTCCAACTCAAGTTGATGTAATGCACTTTTGTTTTTCAAATGGACTTGTTTTGAATAAACAGAAACTGCAAACATTCATTTAGTTCATCATTTCCTCTGTGGTACATAGACAAGCCTAAGTCTAGGGTTATCTTTTCTCAGATTTGAAGCTATTGATAATGTTTTCACTGACAGCTAAAGGCCACCAAAATCATTAATGAGAAGTTCCAGGGATGGTGAGTCAGAACCTGCATTTCACACTGGTTTCAAAGCTATGAAAGTTCTTTTTTGAGGATCTACCAATTTTAAGAATAAATTCCAAGAATTAAGTAGCTAAAGTAAAAGGCTCCATAGTGCCCTCTTGTATGTAAGTAACATTTACTAAATTCTTCTCCATCATTTTCTATATTTACCTCTCTGCCACATCCCCTTCACCCATTCCTTCTTTAAACACAAAGGGAAAAGGGAAGTGTCAGAATTGGATAGAAGTATCAAAAATGAGTTATAGTATTTAAGAGCTGTTCAATAACTTTTAGTGTTCAGTATATACATTTTCAAAATTTCTGGATCCATAAATTATTTTAAAATGTGTCCTTTTGAATGCAAAATTCAGTGTAGATTTGGGATGTAGATTTCTTCTACCTCTTCATATAATATTTATGAATTTTGACTTAATAGACATTGCCTTGATTGCTATGCCCTGTAATAAATGCAAACTTCTCTTTCAAGCAGTATGTTCAAATTTATAGACTACTTAGTTATTTAATTTAACTTTGTCTGGCAGCTCAGAGGATAAAGAGTCTGCCTGCAATGTGGGAGACCTGAGTTTGATCCCTGGGTCAGAAAGATCCCCTGGAGAAGGAAATGGCAACCCACTCCAGTATTCTTGCCTGGAAAATCCCATGGGTGGAGGAGCCTGGGGGGTTACAGTCATAGGGTCACAAAGAGTCAGACACACTGAATGACTTCACTTTCACTTTCTTTCTATAACTATTTTAATTCAACTCATTTCAGAATACCTCTATCTACTTACCCACATTCACATGAGATAGTTTTTGCCAACACATCTCTCTCAAGCACAAGTGCAGAAATTAAACATCGGAATAAAGCTCAAGTGGTGGGCTGGCCAAAAAGGTATTTTGTTTTATGTGTGTAGAACACTGGACCAAAGGTATGTTCAGTATTAATGTTATAATCTTTGTTCTGTTCAAACTCTAAGAATAAGGCTAGAGAGTTGAATAGTCTCCTATAGGGCGACTCAAAAAAGTTTGGATGCATCCATCCGCTCTGTGTAGCTCAATCATCCCCTGTAGGCTTAGGACCATTCTAAACAGGAAAGACTAGGCAATTTCACAGATTACAAGATTTCTCAAGTGTAGTATACTCCAATGCATTTTCAGTAACTGAGCATTTTTAATTTCTGAATTCTATAAACAGAACACCTGGAGAAATGCCCTAGTAACAACCAAATCCTTTATGAAAATGGAAATCATTCTAAGTATTTCAACTGAAATAATTTAATTCAGGGAGCTGCTTACATAGGCATTGTTATTCAATCATAGAACTACCCACAGAGCCCGAACATGACCTCAGAATCCTTAGATACACAGTACTCAGGGCAGCTACCACCAATTAACCAGAGTTGGTGCTGGATAAGCAGACAATTTAAATTTAACACATGTTTTTCTCGTTTGTAAAATTTATTTTTTCTTGTATTTTGCTAAAAGGTGTCACCCCATAAGTACTACTTACAGATCACAGAATAAACCCAAACTCCTTTCTTTATTAAAGATCTGAAAACCTTCTAAAAATGTTTAATACATGTTTGCATTGTTCTAAACAAAACATCTGTTTCTTTGCTCATACTGGAAAAAAATAAAATCATGCAAGCCTTATTTTATATATATATGTTAACTTTGCCATTTGTTCCAGCAGTTTATCATGATAATTATAGAGACCACTTCCAAATACTCCTTTTCAGAACTGGATTAATACAAAGACATTTGATTTGGCTTTCAGTTGTCATTTAAAAAAAATGCTAAGTATCGAAATCTTCATATTTATGTAAGGAAAAGAAATAAGAAAAGAAAAAAAGAAGGAAGAAAATGGGGGAAGAAAGAAAGAAGATTGAAGGTAGGAAGAAAGGACAGAAGAAAGAAGGAAGGAAGGAAAAAAGAAAGCGAAAGAACGAGAAGGAAGGAAGGAAGGAGATAGAGAGGGGAAAAACAGCAGAATAAAAAGTGTCTCAAAGTCTCTTCTTTGGAAGAAATTGTGTGCAACGAATAAGTAAATAAATAAGCAAGGGTCAAAAATATTATTCATCCAATTAATACTTGTTGAACACCTTTGAGTGGACAGCCTTCATTCCAAACGATAGGGCTGTATCAGTTCAAGTTCAGTTCAGTCGCTCAGTCGAGTCTGACCCTTTGTGACACCATGGACTGCAGCACTCCAGGCTACCCTGTCCATCACCAACTCCCAGAATTTACTCAAACTCATGTCCATCGAGTTGGTGATGCCATCCAACCATCTCATCCACTGTCAGAGCTGTATGGCTAACAACAAAAAAGCTCTCACTTGAAGCTTCCATTCTTGTTAGGGGAGGCACATAAAAAATAAAAACACAAGTTAAAAATGGAAATGATTAAGGAGCATCAAGGAGAGAATCTTAATGAGTGAAGTGATATATAGAGTCTAGAGGGAAATACTGGATTGGAGAGTCAGGGAATATCCTTTGTGAGGATATGGGATCACTAGTCACATTTAGTGCTGAACTATAAGAGTGTGAGGGGCAGAAATGAAGGAGGAATGTTTGAGGCAGATCAGAGTTTGTGTAAAGCCTTGGGGCCAGCAGAGACGGGCTTGGTCTGTGAGTGTCCAGCTGGGGAGAGTGCAGAAGACCCAGTAAGAATGCCAACTGCTGCAAATGTGATGGGAACATCTTAAGGTACGAGGTGTAATATGACTTGGGTTTTAAACTCTCTCTGGCTATTTCATAGAGGAAAAGTGGTATAATTTACCTTATTATTAGATTTATAGAAAAATATTCTGATCTTCTCCACAAATGCTAAAAAAGACACTTAATGCATATTTTAAACATTTTACAATTAATTTTTCTGGTTTTTCATCATACTGCCAGAAAGTCAACGGCAAGGATTTCTATTTTTCAGGGGTGTCTCCAACACTTCTCACAGCACCTAAAATGTAATACATGCCACATCAATATTTGTTGAACAAATAAAAAAAAGCCCACATGCACAATTCCCACTGTAACACACATTTTTCTTCAAAAAATTGCTTAAGTCAAATTTCTTCCCCAAATCCAGTATCAAATGTGTGTTTGCCAGTGATTTCCTGGCTTCTCCTTGTTGAAACAACTGACTTATATAAGTGGACTTGGTATAAAATCCACTGTTGTAAATTTTTCTGAAGTGTATATAGTTGAGAAAAAAGTTCTTTCAGTAATGATTTAAGCTGTGAGCTTTATTTTAAATGCCCTTAGATTGCTGAGGTTTCCAGATACAAGTACGGATAGAATATGGTATGTGTGTTGGGGGCTAGGAGGAGGAATGGGAAGGGTCTTTATACATTTTGCTCTGATGCATATGGATCAAAAAGTCTTATGGTTGGTTTTATTCTGTTTTTAGAGTACAAAACATTTCTTTCAAATTGTTACTTATTCCAGTCTAACTGTATATACCCTCTTTGCTGTGAGCCTACTTGAATATGTCCACACTCTCCATGAAAAATTCTAAGGTGAATATAGGGAAATAAGTTGACTGAACTTGAAAAGTCAGCCATCAGTCTCCTATTTCAGTCTGTGCTCTTCTGGGAAGAGCTGGTCCGCCTTGTGGGGTGGCTCTGTTCTGTTTCACTCCACACGATGTCACTCTGCCTCTGTCAGGGACACAATTATCTCCAGTTCCATTTCTGAACTTCCTCCACTGGCTTTTAAGGAGAAGAATCACAGTAAAGGAAATAAAACAAAACAAAACAAAACAAAACAAAACACAACAATTTCACTGTTAAATAGTTTGGCAAAATTTTCTAGTTGCCTCTCATTTCTTTCTAATTTCAAAACACTGGAACCTAAGTAGGAAGTATATTATTTGGATTAGCCTGCTACTCCATCAAATTAACAGACTTAAAAAGTAATATTCCCCAAATGCATATGCAGCAATTTCATTACAAACATTTAGGCATTTCATCCAAACTTTTCTTAGAGTATTTATTTAAATATGATTTTAAATTTAAGTATAGATTTTTATAATTTAACATATAGTTATATTTTAAAACATGCATATGTATTTTTATATTTAAATATAAACTCTATTATGGAATGGTTCAGTAATTTGTTGAGAAATGCAAAAACAATTGCAAAACATAGTCTAATTGTACTAGAGTTTTAAAAATAAAGAGTTAGGTGACAGTTGTGTGTTGTGTAGTAGAGCTTACTTGAAGAATCTTTGGATAATGTTTGCCCTAGCTCTGTGGCTATAGAGGCACAAATCCCCTCATAAACTCTGACCATCACAGAGAAAAGTAATAATCTATATGCTTGTCATTGTGATTGTAGTTTCAGTGCACAACTATTCCCAGCATCACAGAGAAGAACAGCACTGTATCATTTGGATGGACCCTTGAGCCAAATGTTATGGTATCAAATTTCATTCCCACCATTGCACACATGTCATCTCACCTCTTGGTTCCTCAATTTCTTCATCTGTACTGTGGGAATAATAGCAGTCTATTTTTAATTCATTGCCAGTATTGGGTGAATATTTATATGTTAAAAGATTTTGATGAGTAAAGAGGCCAGAATCTAAGGAGAAAAAATTTATTATGGAGCTACATATACTTGTATTTATAAAAAGCCAACCCTACTAATTCTTGTCTAGATTTTGTTAGGGAGATTAAAATAACAATAAAAAGAGGAGATTCAGAAGCAGCAAAGTATTTATCTTCAGATATTGTCTGGTCAACAGGGCAAGAGGGATTGAACTCAGTCTTGACATTGATCAGAAACCACAGAAGATGGCACAAAGCAGTAGAATCTTAGAAGTACTGAGTTATCATCATTACTAGAGGTGTTCAGATCTGACAAACGTCACTTGGTGGTAATTCTGAAGGATATGTTCAGACAAACAATAGTTTGCCCCTTGAAGCTATTTCAGTTTTTTAAGTGTAGGATTCTATGCTTCAAAACTAGATACAGTGGAGCAAAAGAGATTGGTTCAGAGAGAAGAGTAGATTGTAACGGCATCAAAATATATGAAGTCCAATCACTCAACATTTTACAAACAAGTATACATATCTCTTGATTAGATATATCGTGTATATATAGAAAAACTCAAAGTGTTATCTATATATTAATACCTTTTCTCTCCAAAAGTTTGTAGGTACCTCAAAAACAGTCATAAAATCATTCCTTTCTACCATGGCACCAAGTCAAGTGCTAACAACATGATAGGGATTAAATACATAATGAGTGAGTGAGTGAATGAGTTAAAGTCGCTCAGTTGTGTCTGACTCTGAGACCTCATGGTCTGTGCATGGAATTCTCCAAGCAAGAATACTGGAGTGGATTGCCATTCCCTTCTCCAGGGGATCTTCCTGACCCAGGGATGGAACCCAGGTCTCCCGCATTGCAGGCAGATTCTTTACCTTTTGAGCTACCAAGGAAGTATGTAATAGTTGAGTATAATTTATGCAGTCAAATTAAGGTTCAAATCCCAGTAGGACAATGCCACTCCAGAGGGCAATATGCAAAAGCACCAGAAATTCCAGGCGCTATAATGTTCTATGCAGATCTGACAAGCCTGGAAGTAGCACTTATGTGCTAAGTCTTCAGTCATGTCCGACTCTCTGTGACGTTATGGACCATAGCCTGCCAGGCTCCTCTCTCCTTGGGATTCTCCAGGCAAGATACTGGGGTGGGTTGCCATTTCTTCCCTCAGGGGATCTTCCCGACTCAGGGATCAAAGCCGTGTCTCTTCTGACTCCTGCACTGACAGGTGGGTTCTTCAGCACTAGCACCACCTGGGAAGTCCGGATAATCTCTTTTATGTGACTGTTTGAATTATACACATGATTTATGAATATATATTTATTATAACTATAATAATGCTATAGCATCTTCCAATGATTTTACTAGTATGTCTGTTTATGTGTAAGCATATATGTATTAAACATGTATGTATGTGTTTAAGTTTTTCTCGAATATAAATTGGATTACACTAGTGGCTCAAATGGTAAAGAATCTTTCTACAATGCAGGAGACCTGGGTTTGATCCCTGGGTCAGGAAGACCCCCTGGAGAAGGGTATGGCAACCCACTCCAGTATTCTTGCCTGGAATGTTGCATGGACAGAGGAGCCTGGTGGGCTATAGTCTATGGGGTTGCAAAGAGTCAGACACAACTGAACGACTAACACTTCACGTGTAATTTGTTGCACTTTTATCTGTTTATCACTCATTTTATTTAGTTAGATAAACATTTAACCAGGGCCCTTATGCCACGAGGAATGTGAGGTACAACGGTGACTAGGATACAACTGAATAATTGGAAAACTCTAGGGCAACATGACCAGTGAGCTGATAATATGAACTACACAGAGACCTATGGCAGCACGCAGAAATCTTGCCTTTGGTGACTGGAAAAATCTTGGAGGAGATCATGACTAAGTTGGTATTAAAAATGGAGGAGGTATGCAAGATAAAACAGGGAGGGGTAAAAACATTACAATTTCAAAGAAAGAAAATAATATGTGAGAAAAATAAAAAGGGGAACTTGACATGTTAAAGACTGAAAAATGCGCAGAGCCACCGACAGGTGAGAAGGGGTTGGATCATGAAGTGCTTTCAGTTAGCTGCAAGGGCTACTTTGAGGGTATGTAAAGTAAATCAAGATTTCTAGGAGAAATATCAATAACCCCAGGTATGCAGATGACACCACCCTTATGGCAGAAAGTGAAGAAGAACCAAAGAGCCTCTTGATGAAAGTGAAAGAGGAGAGTGAAAAAGTTGGCTTAAAGCTCAACATTCAGAAAACTAAGATCATGGCATCTGGTCCCATCCCTTCATGGGAAATAGGTGGGGAGACAGTGGAAATAGTGACAGACTTTATTTTCTTGGGCTCCAAATACACTGCAGAAGGTGACTGCAGCCATGAAATTAAAAGATGCTTACTCCTTGGAAGGAAAGTTATGACCAACCTAGATAGCATATTAAAAAGCAGAGGCATTACTTTGCTAACAAAGGTCCATCTAGTCAAGGCTATGATTTTTCCAGTGGTCATATATGGATGTGAGAGTTGGACTATAAAGGAAGCTGAGTGCCAAGGAATTGATGCTTTTGAACTGTGGTGTTGGAGAAGACTCTTGAGAGTGCCTTGGACAGCAAGGAGATCCAACCAGTCCATCCTGAAGGGACTCAATCCTGAATATTCATTGGAAGGACTGATGCTGAAGCTGAAACTCCAATCCTTTGGCCATCTGATGTGAAGAGCTGACTCACTGGAAAAGACCCTGATGCTGGGAAAGATTGAAGACAGGAGGAGAAGGGGACGACAGAGGATGAGATGGTTGGCTGGCATCACCAACACAGTGGACACGAGTGTGGGTAAACTCTGGGAGTTGGTGATGGACAGGGTGGCCTGGTGTGCTGCAGTCGATGGGGTCACAAAGAGTCTGACACGACTGAGTGACTGTGACTGAACTGAACTGAAGGTTAACTGAAGGCTTTGGGGCTGTAGGTGACATCATCAAAAGTTTTGCATTCAGAAAAAGAGACACAAATGTACAGAACAGACTTTTGGACTCTGTGGGAGAAGGCGAGGGTGGGATGTTTCAAGAGAACAGCATCGAAACATTATATTATCTAGGGTGAAACAGATCACCAGCTCAGATTGGATGCATGAGACAAGTGCTTGAACCTGGTGCACTGGGAAGACCCAGAGGGATCGGGTGGAGAGGGAGGTGGGAGGGGGGATTGGGATGGGGAATACATGTAAATCCATGGCTGATTCACGTCAATGTATGACAAAAACCACTACAATATTGTAAAGTAATTAGCCTCCAACTAATAAAAACAAATGAAAAAAAAAGTTTTGCATTTTAGAAAGATCAATGTAGCTATAGTTTGGAGAATGGATTGGGGCCCTGGAAAACTGAAATTATGGATACATTTAGGAAGTGGATATAGTTCTTAATCAAAGATAATGGTACCTGAGCTAAGGTGTAGGGAGAGAGGATAGTGGGATGTGGAGAGACCTGTGGCAAGTTGGGAGACTAAGAGATGAGGGAGAAGAAGTGTGGCACTCAGGGATCACATGGGGCAACAGCTGAGATGTGGCAGCTGTTCCTCGGGAGGTAGCAGACTCAGCCTCCCCTGTCCCAGTTCATCAGACAGCCAGTGTTATCATAAAGTCCACCATCACTGGTACTGGTACTTGGGTTAGTCTGAATCCAGGCTGCGAGTGTCTTTGGATCACATTTTCTTAGACTTAATAAAGAATGGGAAAAAAGGGGAAGGGAAGAAAGTGGAAGAGACTGAATGTGAAGTGAATAAGTGAAAAGAAAAATGGATGAAGAATAGAGATTATTAATATAAAGAAGACAATGAAATAATAATGTTTTCTTTAATATGAGCCTGATTTTTAATCTGGACTCTACCATTTGAAGATATGCAAATTTTGGCAAGTTGCTTAATGTCGCCATACTCAGTTTTCTCATTTGTAAATATAATTTCCTAGGGATTTTACCAATCAGGGTGATAATATATGTAAGGTACCTAAAAGAGTCTCTGAAACATGAATAAGTTCTTCAGAAATAAGTTTGTCTTCCTTTCAGATCTGGTTTCCTCGGTGTGTATGCCCAGAAGTGGGATTGCTGTGTCATATGGCAGTTCTATTTCCAGTTTTTTAAGGAATCTCCACACTGTTCTCCATGGTGGCTGTACTAGTTTGCATTCCCACCAACAGTGTAAGAGGGTTCCCTTTTCTCCACACCCTCTCCAGCATTTGTTGCTTGTAGACTTCTGGATAGCAGCCATCCTGACTGGCATGTAATGGTACCTCATTGTGGTTTTGATTTGCATTTCTCTGATAATGAGTGATGTTGAGCATCTTTTCATGTGTTTGTTAGCCATCTGTATGTCTTCTTTGGAGAAATGTCTGTTTAGTTCTTTGGCCCATTTTTTGATTGGGTCATTTATTTTTCTGGAATTGAGCTGCAGGAGTTGCTTGTATATTTTTGAGATTAATCCTTTGTTGCTTCGTTTGCTATTATTTTCTCCCAATCTGAGGGCTGTCTTTTCACCTCGCTGATAGTTTCTTTTGTTGTGCAAAACCTTTTAAGTTTCATTAGCTCCCATTTGCTTATTTTTGCTTTTATTTCCAATATTCTGGGAGGTGGGTCATAGAGGATCCTGCTGTGATTTATGTCAGAGAGTGTTTTGCCTATGTTCTCCTCTAGGAGTTTTATAGTCTCTGGTCTTACATTTAGATCCTTAATCCATTTTGAGTTTATTTTTGTGTATGGTGTTAGAAAGTGTTCTAGTTTCATTCTTTTACAAGTGGTTGACCTGTTTTCCCAGCACCACTTGTTAAAGAGGTTGTCTTTTTTCCATTGTATACTCTTGCCTCCTTTGTCAAAGATAAGGTGTCCATAGGTTCATGGACTTATCTCTGGGCTTTCCATTGATCTATATTTCTGTCTTTGTGCCAGTACCATACTGTCTTGATGACTGTGGCTTTGTAGTAGAGTTTGAAGTCAGGCAGGTTGATTCCTCCAGTTCCATTCTTCTTTTTCAAGATTACTTTGGCTATTTGAGGTTTTTTGCATTTCCATACAAATTGTGAAATTATTTGTTCTAGATCTGTGAAAAATACTGGTAGCTTGGTAGGGATTGCATTGAATCTATAGATTGCTTTGGGTAGAATAGCCATTTTGACAATATTGATTCTTCCAATCCATGAACACGGTATATTTCTCCATCTGTTTGTGTCCTCTTTGATTTCTTTTATCAGTGTTTTATAGTTTTCTATGCATAGGTTTTTTGTTTCTTTAGGTAGATATACTCCTAAGTATTTTATTCTTTTTATTGCAATGGTGAATGGTATTGCTTCCTTTATTTCTCTTTCTGTTTTCTCATTGTTAGTGCATAGGAACGCAAGGGATTTCTGTGTGTTAATTTTATATCCTGCAACTTTACTATATTCATTGATTAGCTCTAGTAATTTTCTGGTAGAGTCTTTAGGGTTTTCTATGTAGAGGATCATGTCATCTGCAAACAGCGAGAGTTTCACATCTTCTTTTAAGTCCAGCATATGTATTTAATAGGAGATTGTACACAGCCAAAGAGACTGGTAAATTCAAAGATAGATCAGAAGAAATATATGGGCTAAGATTCAGAAAGCATAAAATGTAGAAAAACTTGGAAAAAATGTAAGAGAAATGAGACACAGTGAAAAAATGTAGCATACATGTTAATGGAGCTAAAGAAAGAGAATGGGACAGAAAAAAAAAATCTGAAAGGTAATGGCAGAAAATTTTGTAAAATAAATTAAAAACAAAAAGCCAAATGCTCAAGAAAAGACTTCACAATCACAACAGAATAAATACAAAGAAAACCACACCTAGACACATCATAGCAATGGATAGATTAATTTCTGAAAAGGTCTTAGATGAGTGCTTGAAAAAAGAACCACCCTACTATTGTAATTATTATTATTATTGTTATTCATATATGAGCATTATTACTTACAATCAAGTTTCTCTTATGTAAGTTAACTGGATTATCTAGTGAATTAATTTAGGAAAGGTATGTGATAATATATCACTCTTCTAAGATATGGACATTGAATACATTATAGCAATGTATTGTTAGGTGTTGATCAAACCTTTTCACATGTGTTGCAGTATGCTATATGTTTTTAAAGTTTTTAAAAGCAAATCTGTTGAATACTTTGTAACAACAGCAATAAACATAAGAAGATAATGGAATGGTATAAGATGAATTATAAATTATCAGATTTGTTTTTTGTTTTTAAAAATTCACCAACACGTTATTTGTAAAAGATACATCTGAAACAAAACAAATGAATGTTAAATGATGAAAAAAGACACACAACTATAAATAAAAACAAAATTTCACTTAATTTAGTGAAAAACAAATATTAAAACAGAAAGTAACCATAGGGGTAAACAGGAGGCAAACAAAACATTTGATTTAAAAACACAGGACTTTTGAGATACACTGCCTGATTTCAAATCCTGCAATAGCAATTCATGAGCTTGGTGACCTTAATAACCTTATAAATAAGTTATTACTTATCTGTAAAATATGGTTACTAATTGCATCCATCTCAAGGGGTTATTAGGAAGATTAACTGAGTTCATGTAAGCAAGGTGCTTAGAACCTTGCTTCAGTTCAGTTCAGTTCAGTCGCTCAGTTGTGTCCGACTCTTTGAGACCCCATGAATCGCAGCACGCCAGGCCTCCCTGTCCATCACCAACTCCCAGAGTTTACTCAAACTCATGCCCATCGAGTCGGTGATGCCATCCAGCCACCTCATCCTCTGTCTCCCCCTTCTCCTCCTGTTCCCAATCCCTCCCAGCATCAGGGTCTTTTCCAATGAGTCAACACTTCTCATGAGGTGACCAAAGTATTGGAGTTTCAGCTTCAGCATCAGTCCTTCCAATGAACACCCAGGACTGATCTCCTTCAGGATGGACTTGTTGGATTTCCTTGCAGTCCAAGGCACTCTCAGGAGTCTTCTCCAACACCATAGTTCAAAAGCATCAATTTTTTGGTGCTCAGTTTTTCTTCACAGTCCAACTCTCACATCCATACATGACCACTGGAAAAACCATAGCCTTGACTAGATGGACCTTTGTTGGCAAAGTAATGTCTCTGCTTTTTAATATGCTATCTAGGTTGGTCATAAATTTCCTTCCAAGGAGTAAGCGTCTTTTAATTTCATGGCTGCAGTCACCATCTGCAGTGATTTTGGAGTCCAAAAAAATAAAGGCTGACACTGTTTCCACTGTCTCCCCATCTATTTCCCGTGAAGTGATGGGACCAGATGCCATGATCTTAGTTTTCTGAATGTTGAGCTTTAAGCCAACATTTTCACTCTCCTCTTTCACTTTCATCAAGAGGCTCTTTAGTTCCTCTTCACTTTCTGCCATAAGGGTGGTGTCATCTGCATATCTGAGGTTATTGATATTTCTCCCAGCAATCTTGATTCCAGCTTGTGTTTCTTCCAGCCCAGCGTTTCTTATGATGTACTCTGCATATAAGTTTAATAAGCAGGGTGACAATATACAGCCTTGACGTACTCCTTTTCTTATTTGGAACCAGTCTGTTGTTCCATGTCCAGTTCTTACTGTTGCTTCCTGACCTGCATACAGGTTTCTCAAGAGGCAGGTCAGGTGGCCTGGTATTCCCATTTTTTTCAGAATTTTCCAGTTTATTGTGATCCACACAGTCAAAGGCTTTGGCATAGTCAATAAAGCAGAAGTAGATGTTTTTCTGGAACTCTCTTGCTTTCTCGATGATCCAGCAGATGTTGGCAATTTGATCTGTGGTTCCTCTGCCTTTTCTAAAACCAGCTTGAACATCTGGAAGTTCATGGTTCACGTATTGCTGAAGCCTGGCTTGGAGAATTTTGAGCACTACTTCACTAGCGTGAGATGAGTGCAATTGTGCAGTAGTTTGAGCATTCTTTGGGATTGCCTTTCTTAGGGATTGGAATGAAAACGGACCTTTTCCAGTCCTGTGGCCACTGCTGAGTTTTCCAAATTTGCTGGCATGGAAGGGCAAACTCATGTTATGTGCGTCTTAAAAGGAATAGACCATAATGAAGTGAATAAATAATGTAAAATTTCCCCCTTAGAATACTTTTCAAATTTTCTCTTCATTAGCATTAGTGCAATAGAGGAACTCCAACATATTTTTGTTTTACTCTGTTTATCTTTTAAAAATGGCAGAGTGGCTTAATAGCTGAGAACAACAAATTTCATAGAAAATGAAAGTCTATAGATAACCAAGAGTTGTCTAGTAGAATATTGGTAAGTGAGAAAAAATATTCAAAATTAGTATTGGAGAAGTCATTTTAGAGACTATTTTGTATGTTGTTGTTCAGTTGCTAAATCATGTCTGACTCTTTGCAGCCTCATGGACTATAGCCCACCCAGCTCCTCTATCCATGGGATTTTCCAGGCAAGAGTAGTGGAGTGAATTGCTATTTCCTCCTCCAGGGGATCTTCCCAACCCAGTGATTGGACCTGTGTCTTCTGTGTCTTCTGCATTGACAGGAGGATTCTTTACCATTGAGCCACCTGGGAAGCCCACTGTAAAGCCATAGGTTTGACTATACAGACCTTTGTCGGCAAAGTGATATCTCTGTTTTTTAATACTCTGTCTAGGTTTGTCATTGTTTTCCTTCCAAGGAGCAAAAGTCTTTTAATTTCATGACTACAGTCACCATCTGCAGTGATTCTGGAGCCCAAGAAAATAAAATCTGCCACTGTTTCCTTTCTTCCCCCTTTCTGTTTGCCATGGAAAGATGGAACTTGACGCCATGATCTTAGTTTTTTAAGTGTTGAGTTTCAAGTCAACTTTTTCACTCTCCTCTTTGATTTTCATCAAGAGGTTTTTTAGTTCCTCTTCATTTTCAGCCATTAAAGTGGTATCATCTGCATATTTGAGGTTGATATTTCTCCTGGCAATCTTGATTCCAGCTTGTGATTCATCCAGCCTGGCATTTTGTATGATGTACTTTGCATAGAAGTTAAATAAGCAGGGTGATAATATATAGCCTTGTCATACTCCTTTATCAGTTTTGAACTAGTCTGTTGTTCTGTGTCTGGTTCTAGCTGTTGCTTCTTAAGCTACATACAGGTTTCTTGGGGGACAGGTGGTCTGGTACTCCCATCTCTTTAAGAACTTCCCACAGTTTGTTGTGATCCACACAGTCAAAGGCTTTTGCATAGAAAATGAAGCAGAAGTAGATGTTTTTCTGGAATTCCTTTGTTTTCTCCATGATACAGCAAATGTTGGCAATTTGATCTCTGGTTCCTCTGCCTCTTCAAAACCCAGCTTGTACACCTGCAAGTTCTCGGTTCATGTACTGTTGATGCCTAGCTTAAAGGATTTTGAGCATAACCTTACATGCTTAGCATGTGAAATAAGCACAGTTCTAGGTTGTTTGAACATTCTTTGGCACTTCCCTTCTTTGGGATTGGAATAAAAACTGTCACCACTGAAGAGTTTTACAAATTTGCTGACATATTGAGTGCAGCACTTTAACAGCATCATCTTTTGGGATTTGAAATAGTTCAACTGGAATTCCATCACCTCTACTAGCTTTGTTCATAATGATGCTTCCTAAACCTCATTTGACTTCACACTCCTGGATGTCTGGCTCTAGGTGTGATCACACCATCGTAGTTATCTGGGTCATTAAGATCTTTTTCGTAAATCCATGGCTAATTCATTTCAATGTATGACAAAAACTACTGTAATGATGTAAAGTAATTAGCCTCCAACTAATAAAAATAAATGGAAAAAAAAAAGGTCTTTTTTGTATAGTTCTTCTGTGTATTCTTGCCACCTCTTCTTAATCTCTTTTGCTTTTACTATGTCCTTACCATTTCTGTCCTTTATTGTGCCCATCCTTGCATGAAATGTTCCCTTGATATCTCCAATTTCCTTAAATAGATTTCTACTCTTTCCCATTCTATTGTTTTCTTCTACTTCTTTGCATTATTCATCTAAGAAGGCCTTCTTATCTTACCTTGCTATTCTTTGGAACTCTGAATTCAGTTGGGTATATCTTTCCTTTTCTCCCTTGCCTTTCACTCCTCTTCTTTCCTCAGCTATTTGTAAAGCCTCCTCTTACAACCACTTTGCCTTCTTGCAATTTTTTTTTTTTTTCATTTTGTAGAAAGATATTCAAAACCACTTGCCGCCAAGGGGGAAGATTTGGAGTTTGTAGTTCTTCATTCCACATCTTTGTTGAAAGTATCATCTGAGTAACTGGATGTCAAGATAAGAGAAAATCAAGAATTCTCACTATCCTTATTGTTTTAGAATAGACATATGACTACCAAGACTAATGGTAATTGATATCTTCCTCTAAAACAAAATAAGAATATCAGCACTTTGCTGGTAGAAAGAATTTGAATAACACTGACCTTTCCTGCTAAAAGAGCCATTTGTTGCTGGAATGAAGGGAAATAATTAAATACTGTCTTTAAGATGACAAGTTAAGTTCACAGACATCTGCTGTTTGGTCAACGTTTACTGGAGCTTTTGAGATGGTCCAAAGGACCCATATTTCCCTGTTACAGGGAGTTAATATGCCCAGAATGACAACACTGTGTGATTCATTCCTGTTTTTCTCCATCTTTTCTAAAGATGAAGATTTTCAGCTGTTCTTTATTAGTCTCAAAATAAGGCTTAAATATGCCAGAAGGTCCATTTCTGAGAATAGTGACATTGCAAGATTAAAGACACATATCTGTGCCCCAAAGTAAAACAAGACACAGGGTCTTCATTCTCAGTGTCACATTTGTGCGGCTCAACAGGGTTAATAAAAACATTGAAATCACTTGCGAATTAGCAGCACTTGTGGAAGCTTCTGAGTCTACTGTTTTCTTTCTTTGGACCAAGTGTGAGAAAGAGGTCATGGACACTCCTTCCAAACAAATATATGACAAACACCATGTGTTTTTGTTTTTAAGGACCTTACTGGACTGAGTGGAGTTTTGTTCACTTTTGTGGTGAGAGTGTTTTTGGGACCTCTGGGAAATGAAACTAAGGAAATAACACACAGTGGTTTTAGCACCAATGCTGTTTAATGCCCTGCCAGCCAGGGATGCCCCCACCCTTGGGTAACGTTGTCTTTTGAGATTTGGGTAAAATTGTGACCATTTCCTCAGAAGAAATGCATTTAGACAAATGTTCATTCTGTATGACACACTATTCAAGGGTTTCCTCAGTCTCTCTATCCACGTGTGGGTCTCTAGGATCTTCAGACACTGGTGCCCTCTGTAGTAGAATTTGATGACTTGTTCTGTTGGGAGAAAATGAACCGCTGTAAACAAGAGTTAGGCATGTGACAACCTGCCACCGCCTTATTGTTTTCTTCCTCATTTTGTGCAAAATGATGTCATTATTTATTTAAATTTGAAACCTAGTCCGGGAAATGTTTCTTTCCTAAAGAGAAAGGGCCCTGAGAAATAATACTAAGGCTTATAGATAGACAGGGTGTAGCTAGGTAAGCACAACTGAATCATTAGCCTGTCTTCTCATGCTCACTGTGGAGCGTGCCGTGCTCAGGCATGAACACTGTAGTAACTGTCTTTTACTTGTGCATCCACTTCTGTAGTCTACGTCTAAGTACTTAACATAGGCTTTCCCCCCCATTTGGGGTATTACCAAAAAAAGTAGGATTCTTTGAAATATATGGATTTTAAAAATAATAGGGCAGGACTTGCCTGGTGGCGCAGTGGATAAAAATCTGCAGGCCAATGCAGGGGACGCAGGTTGGGTCACTGGTCCCCGAAGATTCCACGTGCTGTGGGGCAGCTAAGCTGGTGAGCCACAAGTACACGTACGCGAGTACACAACCCTGCGTGATCTAGAACCTGTGCTCCACAACTAGAGAAGCCCTCTCCACGAGAAGCCTGCACGCTGTGACGAACAGGAGCTGCTGCTCACTGCAACTAGGGAAAGTCTGCACGAAGCAACGAAGACCCGGCGCAGCTAAAAATAAACAAAAATAATAGGGCAATGACTCTACTCCAGTATGTACAATAACACATAGGAGTGGGCTTGGCCGTGATAAAAGACGGGTTTTCTCCACTTTTCCCAGCAGTTGAAATCCCCAAGGTATGCCTGAGTCCCATAGGAATGCAGGCTTGAGAACAAGTAAGTAAAGCTGAGGGGATGGTGGGAGCATGAGAAGAGGCTGGTCTGTCCCCACTCCACAGTGGGGGCCCCTTGGCCCCTGCCCAGCACCAGTTGCTTTTGAGTCCCAGCCTTGAAATGATAGTATCAGCCCTCTAGACACTGAAAATCACTCTTCACTAAAACTATCCATTTCTGTCTCTTTACAAGAAAGCCATCAAGATTCCATTGAGTATATCAAAACTTCCAGAAATAATAGGAGTCCTGGTCTCCCACCTGAATCTCTGCATCAAACACAACTTTTCTGCAAGGTAACATCTGATCCCAGCCCCTCTACGTGAGGAAAATGCCCTTCTGTCTGGTGCATTTCAACAACTATAGGTTGTCAACCCTAAGGTCCCCAAACACCAGCGGGGGGGGGGACAAAAAAAAGGAGAAGAAACAAGTAAAGAAGGAAGAATTTTAAGACTTTTGTCAAACATCTGAAATACTCTGATCCTAGTGTCATTTAAATTTCTGAAAAGATTTAGGGCAATTCATACTTAAACCCTAGGACTAATCCACTCAGAAACTGAAGTCATTACACATCTCATTTCTTTATAGATTATTTGATAGCAGACAAATCAGAATGAGTAAAAGTGTATTCTTCTGAAACTACTGTAGAGTCAAAAATCAGAGAAATTCTCTGAAGATTAATGTGGTACCTCTCAGATAACTCACTTGGATTAAAAGTGTATTATGTAATCATCGCAGTGGTGAAGATAAGTTTAAGGATGTGCTCATATTTCAAGCAGAACCATGTCATAATGGAGACAAAGAATTATTAACCAATTCATTTGGATTATTTTTCCTGGATCAGTAAATATAAATAAGAATGGTCTCTTAGGAAGTTAAATGTAACAAGGGGAATACAAATGCGCTTAGAGATGGATTTATGATATTGACTATGGAATTTTGAAATTGGTATTGGACTAGTGTACCCCTGACCAAATTGTTCATGGTACCGTAAAGCCCACCAATGGATTGAAAAATACTACCTTAAGTTATTTTTTATTAGAAATATTGATTTACATATGCTGTATCTAAAATGAATTATTTTGAGCTTTCTGAGGCTTTTATCAGAAGACTTAAATGAACATGAAAGAGAATTCTTGATTATCATGATTCTTTCATTCAAATAACATGAAATCATTTGCAGGGATATCATTTTACCTTTTCTTGGCCTGTTTTGTTTTTTAAATGATGGTGGCCTACTTTACTGACATTTAAACACAGAAATCACATGCAACTGTAGACTGAATAAAGATAATTCCCTGTATTTTGTTACAAGAACTTTAGAATTCATTGCTTTTCCCCTCCTGAACCTTAAAGGATGTTAAAAATAGAGGAAAATATAACCTTCAAAAACTAGTAGCTCCTAATTGTCAGTAAAAAGTCTGACGTGATATTTTATTTCCTAGTAAATGAAATTACTTCGTACTGTATCAAATGTGTTTCCAAATGGGAAGCCAAAACCTACATAAACCCTATATTGCCAAGAAATTTTTTTGCCATGGTTCTCATTGTTGATATAGCGTCTCTACGAAGGCCTCAGATGAAGAGGGAAAGTGCATCTTTACATCCAGCCTTTTTGGCAACAGAAGAAAGTGCTATATTGTTCTTCACACAAACCATCCCCATTAGCGCTCAAGATGTTCTTTTCCTTCTAATCCTCATTTGTCCCCCTTAGCCATTTGTTTAGAATTAAATTAACTGCAATTTGGAAAATGTGGATGAAAGGTAGTGCATTGAGTAGATATCACATGTTTCCTGAATGGTGCCTGTTCGGCCTCTTTCACGGCCATTCATTGTGCTTGAAAGGGTGTAGTGTGTGAATTGTTGGACTGTCAGTCTGCAGAGAAGTCTGGCAGCCAGTATTACCATGGAAACAGCAGGAAAAAGACAATTAACAAAATGGCTCTGATTTTTTTCCTATTTCTTTTTTTACTCTTTAAAGAGGATATTCCCCCTCTAAAACACACACACACACACTCAGATGTATACAAAGACACACATGCACACATAACAGAAAAAAAGCAGATTTGAAAATCTACTTACACTTGGATTCCTTCATTGAGGGTATCTGTGGATTTTCTTGAAAAATCACATTTCTAATATAAAATATTTATAAGTGATTCTTTCAATGTATTCCCCCCCCCTTAAGTTTTTGTTCTTTTCAGACATAGAAAGAATTCTCTGGAAATATCCTTAGGTAAACGACTGTTAATGAGCAGAGTCTGTGATTTTAACCCTGGCACATTCATTGGACTTTTAATTAGTCCCTCTTACCATCACTCCTATGACAGAAACACAATGTAGACCCAAGAGCTTAAACCAAAAGGAGGCTCTCTTTAGATTTGTCAACCTTAGTTTAGGTTAGCACATCAGGAAAAGAGGGTTATGTATGGCCATTATGGCTAGAATTTGTGACTGAAGGGTTAACAGAGCATAAAGAGTAATGTTTGATGTCACCATTAATACTAAAAACGCATTGCAATCTAAATTTTGTCAGACTTTGATTTCCTTTAAAAAGGCTATTTATAAATAAAGGAAATGATTGCACATTGTAAGCATCATAATTAAAGTAAAATATGAGTGGGAGATCTATTGAGCCCATGTGTCAAATATTCCATTGAAATGAAACATTGTGCTCTGCAGATAAGCAGTTTAAGTGCAAAGAGATATTTGGAAACTTAAGAATGCAGGTTTCTTTTGCACACTCTATTTAAAGTCTGTTCTCTTTCTTAAGCCCTGTGGAAAAATATAACTCTGTAAGAGGCCTAAGTCCAGCAGTGACCTTGAGATTGCTCTCCTTTGGTATAGATTTAAAAAGTTTTCTACCAGAATGAAACGGAGCACCTACTATTTTATAGAATATTTATTGGCATCCCTAAAATTCTAGGCAAGTCTCCAAAATTCATTCTCAGAATTTCCCAAACCAAGAAAGAAAGGCTTAACCAGAGCTGAATTATGTGTTCTTTTACTTTTCTCCAATATTCCATGCTTCTTCTATATGACAATATTCACTTCTGATTATATAAAGGATCATTTAAACTCAAAATTCTAGGAGAGATTTTCAGGCAAGGATGCAATTTGTGTTTTCCAAATTTTAGAATCTGGCTTAATAGTTTAAAAGCCTATTAATTTCTGCTAAACCCTTAGGTTATACTTTCACATGGTTGAAAAGAAAATTGTCTTTATAAAATAATTAAAAAACAGATCCTTAGAAAGTGGGAATGTGTTCTAGATTTGGACATTCCCATAATTTCTGAAGATTAAGCTGTGCAAAAATTAAAAAAAAAACAACTAAAAAAGTACTGGCATATTAGGAAAGAAGTAATTTGAGAAAAAAGTCATGTGAAAATTTGAAAAATGTGTATGGTTTTGAACTGAAGTCAAGCAAAACTTGGCATTTTTAACAAGAAGAAACCACAGACAAAGCAGCGACTTTTGAAATTCTGTAATCCCGTGCAGTTCTGCTGTGAGCCACATTTAACTTACTGTAAACTGTATCACTGAGGTGGACACAAGTCCCTGTAGAAGTATCTATGAGGCATATGGGCTTCCCAGTTTGCACAAGTCGTAAAGAACCCACCTGCCGATGCAGGAGATGTTAAGAGAGGTGGGTTCCATTCCTGGGTGGGGAAGATTCCTTGGAGGAGGGCATGGCACCCCACTCCAGTATTTTTGCCTGGAGAATCCCATGGACAGAGGAGTCTGGTGGGCTACAGTCCATAGCGTTGCAAAGAGTCGGCCGTGACTGAAGTGACTAAGCACGCTTGCACACATGAGACATATAAGAAGATTATTTTAAATTCACAGTGTAGGAATCTAGAATCAAGCAGTTGAAAACCTAATGTTCTAAAATGAAAAATTGAAATGGCTCACTTAGCCATTATTTATTTATTTTTTCTTTTATTTTTATTAGCTGGGGGATAATTACTTTACAATATTGTGGTAGTTTTTGCCATACATTGACATGAATCAGCCATGGATTTACATGTGTTCCCCATCCCGATCCCCCCTCCCACCTCCCTCCCCATCCGATCCCTTTGGGTCATCCCAGTGCACCAGCCCTGAGCACTGTCTCATGCATCCAACCTGGACTGGCGATCTGTTTCACACTTGATAATATACATGTCGCTTCTCAGACTTTTGGCTAAGATCAAGTGTAATATACATGTTTCAATGCTATTCTCTCAGATCATCCCACTCTTGCCTTCTCCCATAGAGTCCAAAAGTCTGTTCTATACATCTGTGTCTCTTTTTCTGTCTTGCATATAGGGTTATTGTTACCATCTTTCTAAATTTCATATATATGCATTAGTATACTGTATTGGTCTTTATCTTTCTGGCTTACTTCGCTCTGTATAATGGGCTCCAGTTTCACCCATCTCATTAGAACTGATTCAAATGTATTCTTTTTAATGACTGGCACTTAGCCATTATTATGACATACATTTCATTAACAAAATCCCATACAGCATCAATTGTGTGCCACCCATTTATTTAAAGGTCAATACATAAATTTGGATTCGTGAGATTCATTAAGATATCAGCTTCATTGGCATATTTATCCCAGTCCAAAAGAATGTACAGTTAATGAGAACAGGGACTTCATTTTTCTCACTGCTCTACATCCAATGCTTAGACCAGTGCTTGACATGGACTATGTAGTTCAAGACACGTTTATTTAGTTCATTAATCTCCCTTTGTCATTGTAACAAATCAAGGAGTCCTGACACATTTATCTGTCCACATATCATTTAGTATGCACAATTGCTTACTTTAAATGTTTTCTACAATAAGTTTCATATGAAAGTGAAGTCGCTCAGTCATGTCCGACTCTTTGGGACCCCATGGACTGTAGCCTATCAGGCTCCTCAGTCCATGGGATTTTCCAGGCAAGAGTACTGGAGTGGGTTAACATTTCCTTTTGCAGGGGATCTCCCTGACCCAGGGATCGAACCCGGGTCTCCCGCATTGTAGGCAGACCCTCTTACTGTCTGAGCCACCAGGGAAGTCATATAAGTCTTGCTAATTAGTGGGTTTATACATCTTGAGAACTAACCTAACACATATTTCAAAATTTTGCCCATTTCCTTATGTTTTCTGTAACCTTTCACAGTCTTTACAGCCAATATGCTATAACAGAAAGCTATAACTAGTATAACTAGTTATGTACAGAAGATATAACTAAAATTAAATTCATTAATATAATTTCCTCTTAGTTTTCCTTTTTTCCATTTTAAAAGTAATCTCACATTTTCACTATATATACTATATAGTATCGAATATAAAGAAAAAATAAATGGAGAAAAGTGAGAAGGAAGTAGAGAAACATGAGAAAAGTGAAGGAAAGAATTTTATTAACTCAATAAAGTTAAAAGCAAGAAAGAATAATGAAATATGTCATTTTATACTTTTTACCATAATTGAACCATTTCTTCCTGATTATATGATAATTGTCTTATAAATCAGTCACTCAGTTACATATCTAAGTGATTTTATGTGTTTCCTCGAAATGATGAGTTACTAAGAAACGAGTACTTTCAAACTCTGTATAAGTAAATAACATGGTTACAAAAAAATAGAGAGGAACTTGAGAATACTGAGATATCACAGAAATAAAAGGACTCAGTGAATTTTTAATTTTCCAAAAATAGGTGTAAAGTTCTTTAAGAACTCGTATATCAAAGGGGGCCAATAAGGCTAATAAGCCATAGATACCCTGAGAAAGAGGTGTGTTTCTTTACACACCACCCGAGAATGTTAGAGCCATGAGATTGTTGAATGTCATCAACATGTTATTCTGCTGCTGCACTGGAAATGATACTGGATTCTTACATTATCAATTTACAGTTTTTCCACACACACACATACCACCCGGCATGTGGGATCTTAGTTCCTTGACTGCGGATCGAACCTGAACACCCTGCACTGGCAGTACAAAGTCTTAACCACTGGACTGCCAGGGAAGTCCTGAATGTTACATTTTAGATTTAGTTGGTAATTTACTGTGTTTTATATAAATTTACTAGTGAAACAATAGCTACATTTTACACTCATCATTAAAAACAAATATTTTCTTTTTGGGGGCTTCCAGGTGGCACAGTGGTCAAGAATCCACCTACCAACGCAGGAGACACAAGAGACATAGGTTTGATCCCTGGGTTGGGAAGATCCCCTGCAGGAGGATATGGTGATCCACTCCAGAATTCTTGCCTGAAAAATTCCATGGTAAGAATACAGGAGAGGAGCCTGGCAGGCTACATGGGGTCTATGGAGTCACAAAGAGTCAGACACCAGCAACTGAGTATGCACACACATTTTCTTTTTTGCTAAAAATACAGAGAATTGTACAGTTTTGTTTCTGAAATGATATATCAGTTTTCTCTACATTGCCCAGTCCTACTTTCTTCCATATGTTTGTGCACTATTTTTTTTTTTTAAACTCAGAGGCTTTAGATGAAAATAGAATCACCATTAAAAGTCTATCTGGTCTATAGAAAATGTCATTTTACTTAGAGTTGAACCATTCGAGCTTTCCCTTCCATTTTCTTCAATCTTTTCCTAATTTAAACTATGCCCACATTCACTCCTTTGAATTGTTTGCTTTTGATTATTGATTAAGGTAACTGCAATTTTTACCAAATGCATTTATTTTTTCTTAGGCTGTACTCACAGGTTCAAACACTTTGCTTTTTGTTTATTTTAACATCTCAGTGTTTAATTTCATCAAAAGTTTAGAGGGATTCTTGTTAGTTTCATTACGACCACTCTATCAGTAAGCTATATATTTCACAAAGTGTATCTTCACATTGTAAAGAAAAAGAGAAGAAAAATGTTTAAACACACGCATTTCAGAATTTTGATAAAATAAATTAGATTTTTTTTCTACTAGTAACAATATCCCAAGATGGTGAAAAGAGTTTCAAAGAAAGTCACAGGATACAACAAATGTTTACATGAGCAGAAATTACTCCTTTAAAATAGTGTTCCAGAATTTAAAACTCTCAATTGTTTCAAGTATTTTTAGTACAAAAATGTTGTAGACACCCTCCTACGCATTACAGATTTCAGTGGTACAGCTTTATATGTTTATAAAACATAATAAAACCCACAAGTTAGCATGGTGTTGTGTGTATATTTATTAAGATTATTCTCACTTAGCACAATAACAATCAGTTTTGCAACCACGCATTTTGGCACACATCGGAGTACAATCTAAAACTCCTTTCATATGTTAGTAATACAACTTAAATCATATCTTGTATTGCATTGTTTGCCTTTGGACTATATTAGCCAACTTCACAGAAAATAACAAGGCTTCTAATCATGAATTATGGGGTACTGAATTTGTCTCATGCAACCCTATACCTTAGCTTGTAGGCTATCTCCATGTCTGTTTGCCAGTACCCGGAAACAACTTAGTGTCTGTATCCTCAGTTTTTGTGGTCCACGCTTTCTACGGTTTGCCTCAACTAATTGTACACCTGTTTTTCTCTTCCTGGGCTTTGGTCTCCTTTTCTCTTCTCAACTCAGATGGAATGTTCTGTTGGTCGAGCACCTGCTCAGGTCAGAATGGGATCTACCCTCGGTCATTCTCCACTCCTCATAAGAACCTCTTTAGGGATCTGGGGACTTACTGATTCAGCCACAAGATAGTACCTGATTTTGTGACTGATCCAACTCTAGCCTTCCCCTCTCTTCAGGACAATTTTATTTCAAAATCTTAAAAAAGTATATGGATGTATTTATTTTTTCACAGAAAGGCAATTTCTTTTAAATATAGCAGTATCTATATGTCAATCTCACAACTTAATTGTTTTTCCTTTTCACTGTACTATGGTTAAATTTATTTTGGGCTATCCCTATACGCTTGAATTTTAGAAGGCTGTTATTGGAATTTTATCCTTTTCCACACACAAAAAATGGAAGAGTAGGGAATATCTGCTGTGATTCCATGAGGGCTACCACTTCCAGAACCTCTAGAATGCAGAATAATTTTGGGCTGAGGGAGGAGTATCAACTTATTTTAGGAGATTTTTCAACCTGTCTGATCATCAGAGTGATTTTCTAAAAAAATAAATAAATAAAAGCTTTTAACATCAATCCTCTATTGAAACCTAACAGTGGTTTCCTAAGGCCCGTAGAAAAAAATCCAAGTTCCTTTCCATGAACACAAGACCAAACATGATTTAACTCTTAATTCTGCTGTATGCTGATTTAGTGCACAGGAAAATTAAAGAGAAAACCTCAAATAATACATCATTTAGTTTCATATAATTAGATTGATGATTTTTCTTTTCTCAAAAGTGTCTGTCATCTATTGGCCGAGAAGCATCCTATTGCCTAGGGTTTGTACTGTGTTCTGTATGGTTAATGTGGGTCACAAGCAATATAGGAAAACACAAAAGTTCAGTGGGGTTAGGCATCTGAGTATTTTCTTAACTCCCAACTCTCAAGCAAGACTGGTGTTTGGTGAAAAATAAGTGTGATAACACATTAACACTCAAATAACTGCAGAAGTACTTTTTCTCCAGACAACCAGCCCCTCTGGGAGCCATTGGTGCTTGATGCACATTTTCTAAGAATGTATCCTCTGGCTCAGGTATCACTGTATCCCACTGAACACACCAGGGACCCCCCCCAGGTATGGCCTGTGCCAATGGGCCTGGGAGTCTCCCTCTTCAAATATCTTCAAGAAAAAGAGATTATCTTTTTAGTAACTGATGTACAGAGATTGTTCCTGCTCGAAATTCCACACAAGCCTTCCCCTGGTTGGAACCAACACGCTCCCCAGCTGCCCTAGGTCAAAAATTAGTCTGAAAGAAAAGACCGTGTGCCCCTCCTGGTCCACAGCCACCTCTTTCTGCAGCTGAGGCTACACAAAAACCTCTGCAATCTCAAGTTATTATTTTCCCTGATCTCTGAACTCTTCAGTTTAGACAAGGCCATAAGAGCTTCCCTGGTGGCTAGATGGTAAAGAATCTGTCTGCAATGCAGGAGACCCAGGTTGGATCCCCGGGTCGGGAAGATCCCCTGGAGAAGAAAATGGCTACTGACTCCAGTATTTTTGCCTAGAGAATTCCATGGACAGAGGGGCCTGGCAGGCTACATCCCATGTGGTTACAGAGTCAGACACAACTGAGCAACTAACATTTCACTCTCATATATATTATAGGAAGATTCTTAAAGAAAGTAAACACTAGGAATATCTTTTAAATTAATTTACCTTTGTCAGGAAGTGCAGTGTGACAAAAAGAATGATAGTTTTGAAATCAGAGAAACATGCTCCCAAATTTGGGAACATTGGCTGTGTGCTTTTGGGCAGATTTTTTTTTTTCAGTGTGTTAATTTCTCATGTGCAATTCTGGAGTAAGGTTAGTTATTGTTATATCCAAAGGTTATCATATAAAGTTGGCAACATGAAAAGTGCAGTGTTGGATCATATCTTTAATAAGCTGACTTCATTATTACTATAAATTATGTGCTTTAGATTTAGTTTTTTCCTCATCTTTTTCAAGAATTCAGAGCAAAATTCAAGTAAAGATCTAGATGTTCTTTGCATCACTTATGTGAGGCCATTGAAGTTTCCTATTTCTTCTAGATTTCATTGTAGGAAGTTGTCATCTCTTACATCAATAGTCTAAGAAGGCTGTTTGGAAAGTGGTATCTTTACACTCATTTCAGTAAAAGAAGAAATAATACTTGAAATCATAGGATGTGCCATCTGTTAGAGATTTACTGAAATTTGACAGAAACTCAAAACTAAAATTTGTAAGATTACATACATATTTAAGAGAATTTTAAATACAAAAAGAGCTATTGGTTTGCCTTTTATATTTTTATACAGAGAAAAATAATTTTTTAATATAAACAAATTGATATTTTAAATTTATGAATCATAAAGACTGACATTTTGATGAAATATTAGATTTGGGTTGTAAATGCTATATATATGTTTCTGCATATATATAATACATATATATATATATACATGTATAATTCTGACAACTCCTACTTAACTAAAGTTTAAAAAAATTGTATACAGTTCACTCTTTGTGTTATAAAGTCATTTGGTTTTTGACAAATGCATAGTATCATGTTTCAAATTGACAGTATCATATAGAATAGTTTCATTAACTCAAATAATTCTTAGACTTCACTTATTAAAATGCCTCACTGAGTCCTTGATGTTAGTTTAAAGATATTTCATTTTATGGATGTACCACAGTTTATGTCTTCATCCTATTGTAAAACATCCTGGTTTCCTGCTTTGTCGATTGTGAATAAAGCTGCTATATAGAGCCACATGCAGGTTTTAGTGTGAACATTTCCAGGTGGCTCAGTGGCAAAGAATCTGCCTGCTAAGCAAGAGATGTGGGTTCGATCCCTGTTGGGGAAGATCCTCTGGAGAAGGAAACAGCAACCCACTTCAGTATTCTTGCCAGGAAATCCCAAGGACAGAGCAGCTTGGAGGGCTTCCATCCATGGGGTAGCAAAGAGTTGGACACAGTTTAGCAACTAAACAACAACAATTTTCAAATACTGAAAATATTTGAAATATATTTCAAATATTTCTTATGAATATTTTTCAAATAATTCTCAGTAAATACCTAAAGATACAATTGCTATATTGTATGGTAAGCCTTCAGTTTTGTAAAAATTGCCAATTTTCTTCTAAGAGGCTATAACATTTTAGAATTGGTGAGAGGAAAAAAAATCCTTGCTTGGCTCTAATTCTTAGAGGGAAAGTTTCTTACTATTAGGTATGATGCTAGCATTCTTTTAGATGTTCTTTATCAAACTGAGGAAATTCTCCTCTTTCCAGTTCTCCAGAGTTTAAAAAAATCATGAGTAAATTTGGTCAAAAGCTTTGTCTGCATCAACTGATATAACCACATGACTTTTTCTTCTTTAGCCTGTTGATTTGGTGTATTTCACTGATTTCCTAACATTGAACAAGTCCTACCTACATGGAATAAAATCCACTTGGTTGTGATATACTTTTTTTTAATGCTTTGTTGGATTCAGTTTGCTACTATTTTGTGAGAGATTGTTAAATATATCCCTGATGAGAAATCCTGATCTGTAGTTTTAATTTTTTGAAACATCTCTATTGAGTTTTGGTATCAGAATAAAGCTTACCTCATAAAATGTTAGGAAGTGTTCTTCCTGTTTCTGTTTTCTTGAAAAGAATGTAAAGTATTAGTGTAATTTTTTCTTTAAATTTAACAAAATTAACCTGGCCTTGGGACTTTCTCTTTTCAGTTCAATTCAGTTGCTCAGTCATGTCCGACTCTTTGCAACCCCATGGACTGCAGCACACCAGGTTTCCCTGTTCATCACCAACTCCCGAAGCCTGCTTTCTCTTTGGAAGGTAATTAATTACTGTGCTGAATAAATAATAATTATTTATTCCTTTTATAGATATAAGACCATTCAGATTACCTATTTTTCCCTCTGTGAGTTCAAACTTTGTGTCTTTCAAGGAATTTGTCCTTTTTACTAGGTTAGGAGGGACTTTCCTGGTGGCTCAGATGGTAAAAGAAACTGCCTGCAATGTAGGAGACCCAGGTTCGATCCCTGGGTCAGGAAGATTCCCTGGAGAAGGGAATGGCAACCCACTCCAGTAATTTTGCCTGGAGAATTTCATGGTCAGAAGAACTTGGCAGGCTACAACTCATGGGGCTCAAAGAGTTGGACATACCTGAGTGACTAACACTTTCACTTTTCACTAGGTTATAAAATTTGTGGGCAAAGACTTTTTCGTTATGTTTCTTTATGGCTTTTTTCCCTCCTTAAGCCTGCTTTTATTTATTTTAATTTTTAAATTTTATATTGTAATATAGTTGTTAGAACTGGACATGGAACAACAGACTGGTTCCAAATTTGGAGAGGAGTACGTCAAGGCTGCATATTGTCACTCTGCTTATTTAACTAACATGCAGAGTACATCATAAAAAATGCCAGGCTGCGTGAAGCACAAGCTGGAATCAAGATTGCTGGGAGAAATGTCAATAACCTCAAATATGCAGATGATACCACCGTTATGGCAGAAAGTGAAGAAGAACTAAAAAGCCTCTTGATGAAGATGAAAGAGAAGAGTGAAAAAGTTCGCTTAAAATTCAACATTCAAAAAACTAAGATCATGGTATCCAGTCCCATCACTTCATGGCAAATAGATGGGGAAGCAATGGAAACAGTGACAGACTTTATTTTCTTGGGCTCCAAAATCACTGCAGATGGTGATTGCAGCCATGATATTAAAAGATGCTTACTCCTTGGAAGAAAAGCTATGAGCAAACTAGACAGCATATTAAAAAGCAGAGAAATTACTTTGCCAACAAAGGTCTGTCTAGTCAAAGCTATGGTTTTTCCAGTAGTCATGGATGGATGTGAGAGTAGGACTATAAAGAAAGCTGAGTGCCGAAGAACTGATGCTTTTGAACTGTGGTGATGGAAAAGACTCTTGAGAGTCCCGTAGACTGCAAGGAGATCCAACCAGTCTATCCTAAAGGAAATCAGTCCTGAATATTCATTGGAAGGACTGATGCTGAAACTGAAACTCCAGTACTTTGGCCACCTGATGCGAAGAACTGACTCATGGGAAAAGACCCTGATGCTGGGAAAGATTGAAGGAGGAGGGGATGACAGAGGATGAGCTGGTTGGATGGCATCACCGACTCAATGGACATGAGTTTGAGCAAGCTCCGGGAATTGTTGATGGACAGGGAAACTTAGTGTGCTGCAGTCCATGGGGTGGCAAATAGTCGGATACGCCTGAACGACTGAACTGATAGTTGATTTACAATGTTGTATTGGCTTCAGGTGTACAATAAAGTGATTCAGTTATACACATATATACATCCTTTCTTTTTCAGATTTTTTCCCCCATATGGGTTGTCACAGAATTTGAGAATATATGTTTCCATTTGTCTCCTTTGTTAGCATATCAGTTATGCTCCTTAGTTTTCCTTTTTCAGTTGCTTCCCTGAAGTGTGCAATATACATCTACAAGGAATCCTTCCATAGAACACTATACCACTTCAGGGGCCATGTGAGTGTCTTATAACAAAGTATCCCTAATTTGTCTCTCCTGTCCTTTATATCTTTGCTGTCACCTACTTCACTTATTCCTGAGTTATAATCATTGAATACATTCTTACTATATCACACTGAACAAACTCTTAAATCAATTAAAAAGAAGAAAAATGAAAGCTTTTCTTTCACCTTGACTTATTCCTTCTCCCACATTTTTCCTTTCTAATGTAGTTACAAATTTCTGACCTATATATTTCTTCGCACTGAAGACCTTCTTTTATTTTTATTTATTTATTTTTTCCATTTATTTTTATTAGTTGGAGGCTAATTACTTTACAATATTGTAGTGGTTTTTGCCATACATTGACATGAATCAGCCATGGATTTACATGTATTCCCCATCCCGATCCCCCCTCCTACCTCCCTCTCTACCCGATCCCTCTGGGTCTTCCCAGTGCACCAGCCCCGAGCACTTGTCTCATGCATCCAACCTGGGCTGGTGATCTGTTTCACCCTTGATAGTATACATGTTTCGATGCTGTTCTCTCTAAATATCCCACCCTCGCCTTCTCCCACAGAGTCTAAAAGTCTGTTCTGTATATCTGTGTCTCTTTTTCTGTTTTGCATATAGGGTTATCATTACCATCTTTCTAAATTCCATATGTGTGTTAGAATACTGTAATGTTCTTTATCTTTCTGGCTTACTTCACTCTGTATAATGGGCTCCAGTTTCATCCATCTCATTAGAACTGATTCAAATGAATTCTTTTTAATGGCTGAGTAATATTCCATAGTGTATATGTACCACAGCTTCCTTATCCATTCGTCTGCTGATGGGCATCTAGGTTGCTTCCATGTCCTGGCTATTATAAACAGTGCTGCGATGAACATTGGGGTGCACGTGTCTTTTTCAGATCTGGTTTCCTTGGTGTGTATGCCCAGAAGTGGGATTGCTGGGTCATATAGTAGTTCTATTTCCAGTTTTTTAAGGAATCTCCACACTGTTCTCTCTCAATAGTGGCTGTACTAGTTTGCATTCCCACCAACAGTGTAAGAGGGTTCCCTTTTCTCCACACCCTCTCCAGCGTTTATTGCTTGTAGACTTCTGGATAGCAGCCATCCTGACTGGCGTGTAATGGTACCTCATTGTGGTTTTGATTTGCATTTCTCTAATGAGTGATGTTGAGCATCTTTTCATGTGTTTGTTAGCCATCTGTATGTCTTCTTTGGAGAAATGTCTGTTTAGTTCTTTGGCCCATTTTTTGATTGGGTCATTTATTTTTCTGGAATTGAGTTGCAGGAGTTGCTTGTATATTTTTGAGATTAATCCTTTGTCTGTTACTTCGTTTGCTATTATTTTCTCCCAATCTGAGGGCTGTCTTTTCACCTTGCTTATAGTTTCCTTTGTTGTGCAAAAGCTTTTAAGTTTCTTTAGGTCCCATTTGTTTATTTTTGCTTTTATTTCCAATATTCTGGGAGGTGGGTCATAGAGGATCCTGCTGTGATTTATGTCAGAGAGTGTTTTTCCTATGTTCTCCTCTAGGAGTTGAAGACCTTCTTTTAACATTTCTTGCAAGGCAGGTCTATTGGTGACAAGTTCCCTCAATTTTTGGCTGAGAAAATCAATTCACTGGATACAGAATTCCAGGCTGGAGAGATTTTTTTTCTTTCCACACAAATGTTTAATTCCACTCTCTTCTTACATCATTTCAAAAGAGAAGCAAAATGCAATTCTTATCCTTGCTCCTCTACAGCTAAGGTACTTTTTCCTCTGGTTTCTTTAAATATTTTCTCTTTGTATTTGATTTTCTGAAGTTTGAATATGACAGCCTAGGTGTAGATGTTTTGGCATTTATCTTTCTTGGTTTCTCTGAGCTTCCTGAATCTGTGGTTTGACATATGATATTAATCTTCAGAAATTCTCACTCATCATTGCTTCAAATATTTCTTTTTTTTTTTCTGTCAGGTATTCCCAGTAAATTTATGTAATTACCTTTTGTAATTGTACCATAGTTTTGGGTATTTTGTTCTAGGTTTGTTTTTTTCCCAGTATTTGTGGTTTTAGTTTTTAAGTATGGTAAGTTTCTACTGATATATCTTCAAGTTCCTCAGCCATTTCCAGTCTAATGCCCAATAAAGGCATTTTTCATTTCTGCTACGGGATTTTTTTTTCTAGCATTTCCTTTTTATCTTAGAATTTCCATCTCTCTACTTACGTTATCCATCTGCTTTTGCACATTGGTTTCCATTAGAGCCACTAGCATGTTAGTCATAGTTATTTTAAATTGCCAGTCCAATAATTCCAATACTCTTGTCACATCCCAGTTCAGGTCTGGTGATTGCTCTTACTTCTTCAAACTCTGATTTTCAGCTTTGAAAATGCCTTGGAATTTACTGTTAAGTGGCAAAACAAGCAAAAAAATCCACAAAAAAACAAAGTATACTATAAGGTAATATAAGTAGAAAGATGGAAATCCTAGTATCAAAAGGAAATACTAGAAAATAAAAGCAGTGTTATACTATAAATAAAAAGAACTGACATTAGCTCCATCAGGGATTTCTGGGCTTTTCTGCTCTGAGCAAACTGTGCATCTTTTTATCTGCCATGTCTCCAGTTTTCAGTGTAGTGGTTGGTCCTGTGACTGCAGTTCTTTGATGGATCTAAAAAGTTGTTGATTTTCAGTTTTTCAGCTTCTTTTTTTGTGATCACTTTTAAGTTTCTTACATGTAGAACTAGAAACCAGAAGACTATACTAATGTTTTGATTTGTAGCACTTTAAAAAATTCTTTCATAATATTTCCATCTCTCTGTTTATATTATCCATATGTCCTTGCTTGTTGTCTAATTTTTCCAATAAAGCCCTTTACATATTATAGCTATTTTAGATTCTCTGTCTGATAATTCCAAAATTGTATCATATCTGAATATCTTCTGATGCTTGTTTTATCTTTTCAGACTGCTTTTCTTTGCCTTTCAGCATAGTTTCCATTTTTCACTTGGAATTCACACACATTTACTGAGTAATAGGAACTAAGATAAGTAGGAATTCAGTGTGAAGTTTTATATTAATCTAGCTAGGAGCTGAGTGCCAGTTTTTACTGTTTGCTGTAGCTTTAGCTGTCAGAGATTTCAAATCCCTTTAATGTACTTGTTTTTGTCTCCCCTGTTGTCTTCGAGTTTCCCTAGGAACTCATCTTGAGGTAGAGTATGAATTGTGTAGCTCTCTCGTCTGTAATTCACTATAAAAATATTGCTCTATTGATGTGGTGGTAAAAACTCTATAATCTTATGATGAAACTCAAGACTCTTAGTGGGCAAGTTTTCTAGAGCTGTGACCTTCAAAAGTGTTTCTTAATTCCCTCTCCAGCACCCTAGGTAAAACCTGAAGCTTAAAGGGGGCTAAAGTCAAGGAAATGCCCTTCCACCAAGTGTTATGGGAAGTCTTCCCATACAGAATGTTTTAGGAAATTTCAAAACGTTTACTTTCCTCCTTTCTCTGTTAGAGTCACGAGGGCATTTTACTTGGCTCCTCCCCATGAGAATCAGGTGGTGTTTCTGGAGATAAAATCTATGGAGGATAGCAATCCCCTCATAAGACTTATCCTTGGTAGTCTTCTTTCAAGCCAGTCCACTCTTAACTTCCATCCATTTGTCAAAGTTACCATTTAAATCTTCCTACCACTTTCTGGCTACAGTGACTTCTTCTTCAAATAAGCATGTCTTAGTTGTGACTCTTTAAATTTATCTGTCTCTCCAGATTTGGGGGTGGTAGTTTTCACCATGACCTCAGTTCTCTGATGGGTACTAGAAAATCATTGACTTTCAAGTCTTTCAGCTTTTTCTTGTGGTAGAGATGAGCTTGACAGTATGCAAATTCTTTACATGTTGTGGCTCTAACAGTATCTTTACATCAGAAGCTCTAGTTTTCTATATTTATGGATATTTTGGGATGGACTTTTAAATAACTTTAAATGTCAAATTCTGCATGGAATCTATTTAACCTTCACAGAAGGTACACTCTATTGACTGTTACTTTAAAAAGTTGTTTTTATAAAACATTTCAATAATAGCACTTCATTTTCCTTAGTCTTATTTTTCAAATTAGCCATGATTTTTGAGATGTCATCATGGCTCGCCATGACTGCTCTTCTTTGATAATGACAGAGTGAGCTACCAGTCGCCATGCCCTCCTTGGTGGTTCCCCTTCACAACAGAAGACATTTCATTCAAGGAGGCCAATCAGGGGAGATTTTGAATTTGGAACAAAGAGGTCCACATTCCTAGTGCCATGCATTCTGACGGACACTTGTTCTTCCTGAAACTTAGATACTTAACTGTCCCTTGAATTATATGAAACTCTATATTTTCATGCATCCCCTTTTGTGATATAATTTTTTTTTAAAATATTTTTTAATCTTTGGTTGTGTTGGGTCTTTGTTGCCTCACAGGCTTTCTCTAGTTGCTGCAATTGGGGGCTACTCTTTCTTACATTTCAGTGAGTGGGCTTCTCATTGCAATAGCTTCTCTTGTTGCAGAGCACAGGCTTTAGAGCACACAGGCTTTAGTAGTTGTGGTGTGTGAGCTCAATAGTTGTGGTTTCCGGGTTCTAGAGCACAGGCTCAATATTTGTGGTGCATGGGCTTAGTTGCTCCATGGCATACGGGATGCTCAAAATTCTCCAAGTGAGGCTTCAACAGTAATGCTGAATCACTGTTAGTAATTATTTGTAATGTACTAAATTACTTTTAGCAAAGTATTGCTCAAAATTCTCCAAGCCAGGCTACAGTAGTACATGAACCATGAACTTCCAGATGTTCAAGCTGGATTTAGAAAAGGCAGAGGAACCAGAGATCAAATTGTCAACATCTGTTGGATCATAGAAAAAGCAAGAGAGTTCCAGAAAAACATCTACTTTTTCTTTACTGACTACACCAAAGCCTCTGATTGTGTGGATCACAACAAACTGTGGGAAAATTCTTAAAGAGATGGGAATACCAGATCCCCTTACTTGCCTCCTGAGAAATCTGTATGCAGGTCAAAAAGCAACAGTTAGAATTGGACATGGAACAACAGAGTGGTTCCAAATTGGGAAAGGAGTACATCAAGACTGAATACTGTCAACCTGCTTATTTAACTTATATGCAGAGTCCATCACACAAAATGCTGGGCTGGATGAAGCACAAGCTGGAATCAAGACTGCGGGAGAAATACCAATAACCTCAGATATGCAGATGACACCACCCTTATGGCAGAAAGCAAAAAGGAACTGAAGAGCCTCTTGATGAAAGTGAAAGAGGAGAGTGAAAAAGCTGGCTTAAAACTCAACATTCAAAAAACTATGATCATAAAAAAAAAACACAACAAAAAAAACTGTGATCACGGCATCTGGTCCCATCACTTCATGGCAAATAGATGGGGAAACAATGGAAAGAGTGACAGACTTTATTTTTTGGGGCTCCAAAATCACTGCAGATGCTGACTGCAGCCATGAAATTAAAAGACGCTAACTCCTTGGAAGAAAAGCTGTGACCAAACTAGACAGAATATTAAAAAGCAGAGACATTACTTTGCTAACAAAGATCCATCTAGTCAAAGTTACGGTTTTTCTGGTAGTCATGTATGGATGTGAGAGTTGGACTATAATGAAAGCTGAGCGCCAAAGAATTGATGCTTTTGACCTGTGGTGTTGGAGAAGACTCTTGAGAGTTCCTTGTACTGCAAGGAGATCCAACCAGTCCATTCTAAAGGAAATCAGTCCTGAATATTCATTGGAAAGGCTGACTTTGAAATTGAAGCTCCATTACTTTGGCCACCTGATGCAAAGAACTGACTCATTGGAAAAGACCCTGTTGTTGGGAAAGATTGAAGGCAGGAGGAGAAGGGGATGACAGAGGATGAGATGGTTGGATGGCATCACCGAGTCGATGGATGTGAGTTTGGAGCAAGCTCTGGGAGTTGGTGATGGACAGGGAAGCCTGGCATACTGTAGTCCATGGGGTCACAAAGAGTCACACATGACTGAATAACTGAACTGAAGTGAACTGAACTGAAGTGGGATCTTCCCAGTTCAGGGGTCAAACTGGTGTCTCCTGCTTTGGTAGGTGGGTTCTTTACCACTGAGCCACTAAGGAAGCCCATTGTGCTGTTATTAATTAGCCCTCTTCATGTGCCATTCATTTGTCACTACCTTCTAAGATATCAGTTCATTTGATGTCATATCACCAATACCTTGGAAGCTAGTTATTGTTTTTCCCATTTTACTGATAAGGAAATTAATGCAGAGGAATATCAAATAACTTTCCCAAGTTCTCACAGCTGGTAAGTTGTGAAGATGGCAAATGATTCAATTGAAGATCTCACAGAATATCGAACAGATTAGTATTAAGTGAAAAACATTTGGAGACATTTAATATCCAGGTGAGAAAAGATGAAGGCTTCAATTCAATTCACAAAAGCAATGTTAAAGGAAGGGACAGACTGATGTGAAAGACGTTTTTTATTAATGAAACTGAAAAGACTTTGTATCTAGTTGAATGACTTTTCTTGGCATTGGTGAGATGATAGAACTTGATCACTCAAACTTTTTATTCTGGAAACCCAAGTGGACAGTGACATCATTATCTAAGAACAATTTAAAATGAAAGAAAAACGGAAAGAGATGAAAATGACTTCAGTTTGGGGCCTGATATCTTTGGAATCTTTTAAGACACCCTTGGAGATGTGTATGACTCCGAAGTACATATTCATTTCAGAAGAAATTTAAGTCTGAAGATATAGGCTTGAGTCACTGGTTGAGCTAGTTAAATTAGGTTCTTCGTAAACCAAACAAGTGGATATAATTTTCTATACAGGAAATACATTTAAAAGAGGCAGGAAGCTTTAGGATAGAATACTAACATCTGCTTGCTTAGAAAGACATAAAGGTCCTCTAAATTGCATAAGCTGATAACAATGACAGCATACTTGGAATGCATTCTTACCATGTAAAAGGTCTTGTTCTAAGGATATCATAGGTATTAACAAGTTCAGTTTTCACAACAACCCAAGGGGGAGTTATTAATTTTTGTTTTTCTTTTAAAACACCCTCATACAGACGAAAATATTTTTAAATGCATTCTTCCAAGCATCTGATAAAAATGAATCAGAGATGGCTCCTGGGCTTAAAAACCCTTTGACAGTCCAGGTGGAAGGATTATTAATGATGGTAGACCAACCTCGGTCTGTTATTATCTCATTAAACTTTTAAGGTGGAAATCACAGAGGATATTTATTACAATCCAAATTAAACAAGTTAGTGTTACTTTCAGAGGTAATATCCTAGGGAAAAAAATGAACTTTTAATTTTTAAAGAGTCTGGGTTTCTCAGTTTGTTAGACTGAGGAAAGGGACATTTTATTTTCCAATCACAATCTTCCTTTTCTCTCTACACATTTCCCAAGAATTTTATCACATCAGCCATATCCACAACAAAGTCTTTTAGTCATTGTGGGTATGGGATTGAGGAGCTTTGTGACTTACTAAGTAAGCTCTTCTCTGAATTACAGGGAAGAGGAATGTTTATACCCATATACTTAAGGGAAAAATTAAGATTACACCAGCCTCTGTGTTTCAGGGAATTTGGTAGAAAAGAGATATTGGAAAGGATTTGGGTAATATAGATTCTGGTTTTGTTAGAGATATCTTAAAAACAGATACTTCAGTTTTTAAAGTTACAAAATGTCATATGATTAAATTCAGTAACCCAGATCTGTATAACCCCAATGCCCAAGTCCATTTGTTACCTCCCTGAATAAAAAAATTTTTCATAAATTGAATTTTATGGGGAAGAAGATTTCCAAGGGCGAGTGGGAATTAATAGTTAATAAGAATAAAGAAAGTAGAATTTACTTGGGGGTCTTCTTTATGAAAACTGAGGAAAATAAAAGATACATTTTTGAGCCTAAGAGCAGCCATGTGTGGGATTTTCCTTCATACAGTGAATGGGAATATTTTAATTCACTGTTTTGTATATACAAGTCATCTCCTATAGGTGTCCAAGAACTGTAATATTGAATTGCATTATTTCCCTCTCATTAAATATAGGCCCACTATATATATACATTGAAGAAGGAAATGACAAGCCCCCCACTCCACTCCAGTTCCCTTGCTTGGAAAATATCATGGATGGAAGAGCCTGGTAGGCTACAGGCCATGGGGTCGCAAAGAGTCAGATATGACTGAGTGACTTCACTTTATTTTTATACACACACATATATATGTATATATAAATTTTTAAATGAAACCAACTTGTTGTCTACTAATTTGGGAACAGGAAATCCAAAATCAATGTGTTGGCAAGACCTTAGTACCTCCAAATACTACAGAAAAAATTCTGTTTCTTGCCTCTTCCAATCCTTGATACCCACTGACAACCCTTAGCTTTCTTAGAATACAATCACATCATTCCAGTCTCTGCCTCAGTGGTCACATTGCCTCCTCCTTCTCTTTCCTCTTTTTGTCTTTGTCTGGCTCAGAGATTCCTCTTCTTTTCCCTTATAAAGACATTTATTTGCTTTAAGTCTATACAGATAATCCAGAATTATAGCTTCTCAAAATCCTCAATTTAATTATAGCTGCAAAGATCATTTTCACAAATAAGTTACTATTAAGTTTCTAGGGTTAAAGGTGTGAAATTATTTTTATGGGAGCTACTATTTAATCCAATATAGTCTATTTTTTGGCCCTTCAAAATTTATGTTCATCCCATGTGCAAAATACATTCAACATGTCCCTAAATACACCAAAGTCTCAACCTATTACAACATAAGCTCTATGTCCATAATATCATCTATAGCATATATAGCATGAGCTTGAAAGGCAAAATATTATTGTTTAAATCTTAAATCAGATATGGGTTAGACTCTGGAAATTATCCATCATGAGACAAAATTGCTCTCTAGTTGTGGAACTGTCAAGCTGAACATTAAGTTATCTGCTTCCAAAATACAGTGAGGGGACTAGCATAGGACAGATATTCTCATTCCAGAAAAGACAAATTGCAAGTAATAAAAAGGCCATCAGTTCCAAGCAAATTTAAAATCTAGCAAGACAAATTCTATTAGGTATGAAGGGCTGAGCATAATTGTTTGTTACTCAGGCCCACAATATTTTTGATGTGAGATTCAGAAATTCAGATTTCAGAAAGATACTGTTGTGCCCATGTTCTTCTGTGTGGTCTGAATACCTTGAAACCAGCATGGTGCTATTTCTGCACCAAATTACATGAGGTCACTTCAGTCAGAGGCTGGGGCAGTATTCTTCCAAAGGAGTTCTAGGCAGGATGGTTTCAGATTTGAATTCTGGAATTATGACCACTGCAAAGAAGACGTGTTCTCATAACATAGACTAGATTAGAGAAGTAGAAAAGAAGCATGGGTTCTAGGTGTCTAACTAGCAGATACTTTTCTCTGCCTAATTTGCCCACTTGAGATGACTGGAATACAATGAAATTCTAGCTTCAATTTTGTATGGAATTATTGCATTATATTTGTGACTACATTCAATAAAAGGAAGGAAGAAAAGAAGGAAGAAAGAAAAGAAAGAAAGAAAGAAAGTAAGGCAAGGAGAAAGAATAATTTTGAGGAGCTTGCAAATTGCTGAATTAAGATTGATATAAATAGAAAGAATTTAGATTCATGGAATGGACAAAGTTATCCTTTGTGTCGTGACAGATCCCTTACACTTAACTACGCATAGATCAAGGATGTTTAAACTGTTTCTTTCAGCCTTATGATTTCTTTGAAAGTGTAGAGGGGGGAATGTGTGTGGGAGGATGGAGATGATATCAGGGATTAGAGTCTAGTGAGAAGGTTGGATTGCTTTTGAGCTTTTTCCTGACACTTTTATCAAGAGAGTCTAGCCTTCCACTGTGGACATTGATCTGAACAGTGTCAATAATGTTTCTCCTCCTTTTCTCTTTTCTAATGAAAAGCCACTGGACTAATGCAAATATAGAGCCAACTACTTAAAACACCAAAAAACCCAGAAAAACTTAATAACTGGCCAGTGTATATGATTAAAAAAACTTAAGAATCTCATTTAATAGCAGAGTTTTAAAAAATCTTAAGATTGCAAAGATCATCTCTATCTCTTCTTCATTTAAAGATTGGGAAATGGTCTCAGGACATGTGATTTGAATAATGATGATTAATGAGAGATTAAAAGACTTTTAAGATTTATAATTTTCTTCAAGCTTAAGCACTATATTGTAGGAAAAATACCTCATGTTCTTCTACAATTTCTTTCACAAAATGGAAAAGTATCCAAATCATGGAAATAAAGTAAAAGAAGAGAGACATTGTCTTTTCATGTTATTCAGTTCAGTTCAATTCAGTCACTCAGTTGTGTCTGACTCTTTGCAACCCCATGGACTGCAGCACGCCAGGCCTCCCTGTCCATCACCAACTCTTGGAGTTTACTCAAACTCATGTGCATTGAGTCGGTGATGCCATCCAGCCATCTCATCCTCTGGTGTCCACTTCTCCTCTCGCCTTCAATCTTTCCCAACATCAGGGTCTTTTCCAATGAGTCAGTTCTTCGCATCAGGTGGCCAATTCAAGGATTACTTAATTATCTAGAAGGGTTGAATTAGAGCTCAGAAATGTAGAAGTTACATGTTAACATGCAGATTTTGGTTTGGTAGAAAAGACAGTTGCAAAACTTATGGTTTTGTTATCCTGTATGAAAAGTTTTTTATCTAACCTAGAAATTTTGCTCTAAATTTCTGTTTTCTTTATGGAAAGGTTAATTAATACCTGTTTCTTCATATGTTCTTAGTTGGTACATAACTTGTAAGTTTTCCCCTCTGTTGGCAACAATGACTGGAAATTTGATTTTTTTTTGTCGGTTATTGTTCAGTCACTCAGTCATGTCTGACTCTCTGCGACCCCAGGGACTGCAGCACATCAGACTTCCCTGGCCTCCACCATCTCCTGGTGCTTGCTCAAACTCATGTCCATCCAGTCGGTGATGTCATCCAACCATCTTCATTGAACTGGTGATGCCGTCCAACCATCTCGTCCTGTCGTCCCCTCCTCCTCCTGCCTTCAATCTTTCCCAGCATCAGGGTCTTTTCCAATGAGTCAGCCCTTCACATCAGGTGGCCAAAATATTGGGGCTTCAACTTCAGCATCAGTCCTTCCAATGAATATTCAGGGTTGATTTCCTTTAGGATTGACTGGTTGGATCTTGTTTCAGTCCAAGAGACTCTCAAGAGTCCTCTTCAACATCACAGTCCAAAAGCATCAATTCTTTGGCAGTCAGCTTTCTTTATAGTCCAACTCTCACACCCATATGTGACTACTGGAAAAACCATAGCTTTGTCTAGACAGACCTTTGTCAGCAAAGTAATGTCTCTGCTTTTTAATATGCTGTTTAGGTTGGTCATAGCTTTTCTTCCAAGGAGCAAGCATCTTTTAATTTCATGGCTGCAGTTATCATCTGCAGTGATTTTGGAGCCTAAGAAAATATAAATTCTGTCACTGTTTTCATTGTTTCCCCATCTATTTGCCATGAGTGGGACTGGATACCATGATCTTAATTTTTTGAATGTTGTTTTAAGGCAGCTTTTTCATGCTCATCTTTCACCTTCATCAAGAGGCTCTTTAGTTCCTCTTCACTTTCTGCCATAAGGGTGGTGTTATCTACATATCTGAGATTACTGATATTTCTCCTGGCAATCTTGATTCCAGCTTGTGCTTCATTGGTCTGACCATGGGCTAATATGTACTGAGAAATGGGTGCCCACTATAGATCTCATTAATCCTTTTGTTTATCTGTATAAAATAAAGAATTATTTATGTCCATTGAGAGACAATAGCATTTTATGGCCTGGACAGGTAAGCTTTTGTGTTCTGTGCTATAAATTTTTCTGTATCTGAGACAATAAAACTGAGATTATGAAACTGGATTTGACTTCATTAGGAAAATCCTTTAGCTCTCATTGTGTTGCATGTGCTATTTTCCTTCTCCCAGAGAATATTAGTAAATTAAAGTATAATGTCTCTTACACTGAAAGAATCTATTCTGATTAACTTGTAGAGATTAAGCAGTTACATAATATTCTTTCATAGCTACCAGAAAATGAAGAGACATAACTTTGCTATTTTTCAAAAAAGCCTTCTCAAAGAAATTACTAACTCAATCTTAATTCACAGGATCAAGGTGATTCCTCGGATTAATAAGAATGGCTTAATAATTTTGGTTTAAAAAGAAAAGCTAAATATGGGTTTTATAAGAGTGTACAATAATATAATTTTGTCCTTTCAAATATTAAGATTTGAGTTCTTCATTAAGACAATAGTTAATTTGACCTTTCTTAACCTCTTACACTGTTCATTGATTAGATAGTTTAATATTACTCCCCATAATGTTTAAGATGAGGTACAGAAAAATATAAAACTTTGTTCTACTTAATTATTATTCTGCCAGTGTTCATATTTGTAGTCATGTTTTGAAATGTATTAGCTTAAACATAATTTCCAAAATGCTTAGCTGCTTTAAATATATGAACGAATACTAGAGTTAATTAACATACTTTTTTTTGAAGATACAACACCAAAACCTTGCTATAATTGCAAAGTGACACAATTATACTATTTATGAAGTTATAAAAGGTATGTAGATAGCTTTAGGGGATTACTTCATCACTGGTATGGTGTAAGCATGACAGGTTCTCAGCTTTCTGCCTCTCTGTTCTCTCTGTGAGGGAGATTTATTTTGGGTAAAAGTTATAATTAATAGGAGTAGTTGCAATTATACTACAATATTTCTGGCAAATGATGTGTATACAAGGGAATTGATGTATTTTTGCTTTCAAAAGATAAAGTAGTTTTGAAAAGATTCAAAATATGAAAGAGCACAGTGAAGGAAAAAACTTGATTGTTTATAGTAAAGTTTAGAAGATTTTAGGAAATGGTATTTCTTTTCCTTTGATTATAATAGCTGCAAATGATCAGTGTCAGAGACAAAATGATATGTATTATAATGTGGCTAAAATGGCTTTACTTATTAAAACATTTTGAATTCTTTATTGCCAAGTGTTATATTAAAGCAAGATTAAAATTTAGAGTTTTCTCTTTTTATTTGTTAAAATGACAAATTAATCTGGTAATATTTGTTCTGCTATAAGGAGTAATAAAAAGTAATAAAAAATAAAATTATTCACTATTTGTGAATCTTCTTATAGGAAATTTGATATTTTAACATGCTTGAAACAGCCTGTTTCTCACTTTGAAGGGGATAAGCTTCCTTACAATTCCAACATCTTCTGTTTAGTTTACATGCTATCTTGTCTTCTTGAGCAATAGACAGCTCAGCTGCTATTCATTCCCAGCATTGATTTCCTATCTTAATCAGGTGACCAAATATTCTCTGATAACATTTTAATTTTTCCCTACCCAAAATTATATATTAAATTTGGGAAAAAAATTTTATTAGGATTTTTTTAGGACAAAAAAGAGTATATTTCAGATTTCTAGAGGATTCCTGGAAAAATCATAAAGAGTTTTTCACCTTATAAAAAGTGATGCTAAAAGAAACTAGACTTGTTTGCATATTTTTTCATTAGCTTCACACAAATGTATGAGCTACATGAAAAGAGTTGTCAAGTCTAAAAAGCTCAGGCTTTCCAATAAATTTTAAAGGGGTAAAGTGAATACTTTTGACATAAATATTTCAGGGACTGTGGTGGTGGCAGTGGTTTAGTTGTTCAGTCATGTCCGCTTCTTTTTGATCGCGTGGACTGTCCTCTCCAGGCTCCTCAGTCCCTGGGATTTTCCAGGCAAGAATAGGGAAGTGAGTTGCCGTTTCCTTCTCCAGGGGGTGGTCCTGATCTGGTCTGCCACATTGGGAGCAGATTCTTTGCCTACTGAGCCACCTGGGAAACCCTTCAGAAACTGAATGTATAACCTAATAGGTCGGAGATCAGCAGGACCACAATATGTACATGCCCTGAGGTGAAACACTGATGAAGTCTTTATAAAATAATGAAGTATTGCAACCAAACGCAGAACTTTACGCTCCTCTATTGTGATGTTCTTGTTTCTGTTGTAAACTAATCACAGCCATGTAGTATCTTCTCTAGGTGGTTTTTGCTTTACTCTAACACTTGCTTGAATGTACTCCTATAAAGCAGTGACCATATCAATTATTTTTAAATCTTGTTATTTCAAGGTTTTCTTTTTGGTTCAGGAGCAGATGACTTTATGAAAGCAGACGACTGAAAGAATCCATGAAGGAAATTATTGATGGATAGCCATTCTTTAGAATAGGGATGTAGTTTCAGTGTTTTATTTTCTGATGGATATATGACAGAGCACTTTCCTTCTTTTTATAATTTATCTCTGATACTAAATTTTTAAAATTTAGACTGTGTGTTTAAAAACCTGAAGCACATTATTTAAACAGTATTTGATTTTCAGTGTTTTTTGAGAATTCAAAACATTATCTTTTATAGCATCTCCTTACTTTTAATGGCAACATATTATTTGCATAGTTTCATTAAGAATATGTCCTTTTTCCCCTGTGATTTAATTGGACATCCAAGCTACACATGTCTTTTATCAGCTATGACAATTCACCATTAACAGACAAGGATTGCACTTTACATGCAGATCCATTGCCTACTAGATCCTTCCAGGAAACCTATTGGGTGGTTCCAGTCTCAAAGGGATAAGGAACTAACTTCTAGAAAGACCAAAATTCCTAGTATACTTGAAAACATGGAGGAGGGAAGGTTTGACCCATAAGTTTAAAAACATCTTTCTATATTCAAGTAAATAATCAAGGTCAACCACAATAAGACCATTTTTTTAAAAGTCAAGAATAATATTTTGGTATTTTGATGATCAAAATAAGGAAATGGTAAGAGGACTTAGATACAAATTAGTATTAACTAAAATAGTTTGTGATAAAAGACTTTTAAGGAAAATTAACCAAAACCCTGATATAAGACATGTATTTTCAGTGTTGAATATAACAGACCAATGTAAAGATTACTTAATTCTTGTTTTACTTTACAATGTACTGTTTGATTCTGTACTACATACTAAGAAATTATATGTTAATGTTCAGGTTTCTCACTTGTTCAGTTTAGTTCAATTCAGTCTCTCAGTCATGTCAAACTCTTTCTGACCCCATGGATGGCAGCACTATAGTTTTTTTCAGAAGTTATGTATGGATGTGAGAGTTGGACCATAAAGAAAGCTGAGCACTAAAGAATTGATGCTTTTGAATTATGGTGTTGGAGAAGACTCTTGAGAGCCCCTTGAACTGAAAGGAGATCCAAGCATTCAATCCTAAAGGAAATTAGTCCTAAATATTCAATGGAAGGACTGATGCTGAAGCTCCAATCCTTTGGCCACCTGATGTGAAGAACTGGCTCATTGGAAAAGACCCTGATGCTGGGAAATACTGAAGGCAGGAGGAGAAGGGGATGACAGAGGATGAGATGGTTGGATGGCATCACCGACTGGATGGACCTGAGTTTGAACAAGCTCCAGGAGTTGGTGAAGGATCGGGAAGCCTGGCATGCTACAGTCCATGGGGTGGCAAAGAGTCAAACAAGACTGAGAGACTGAACTGAAGATCTTTTTTGTATAGTTCTTCCGTGTATCCTTGCCACTTCTTAATACCTGCTGCTTCTGTTAGGTCCATACCATGTCTGTCCTATATTGTGCCTGTCTTTACATGAAATATTCCCTTGGTATCTCTAATTTTCTTGAAGAGATCGCTCTCTAATCTTTCCCATTCTATTGTTTTCCTCTATTTTTTTGCATTTATCACCTAGGAAGACTTTTTTTTTAAATCTCTCCTTGCTATTCCTTGGAGCTCCACATTCAGATGGATATATCTTTCCTCTTCTCCTTTGCCTTTCTCTTCTCTTCTTTTCTCAGCTATTTGTAAGATCTCCTCAGACAACCTTTTTGCCTTTTTGTATTTCTTTCTGTATTTCTCACTTGTAGGATAAGACAATGCCTGAGGTTATCTATCACCCTGGGGGATAGTGGTCAGTAATTTTCACAACTGATGGCACTTTGTTGACATTCAGAAAATCTGCCCTGAATACATTTCATCATGCATATTATTATGAGAGTTATTGCATTTTATCAACTTTTCATTCCCTTTTTGCTAATAAAGTTAACATTTATATTCAGCCACCACAGTGGCTGAAATACAGTGCAATTGGGAGAGTTTTTTTTTTCTTTCTTTTATGTGGTAAGATATACATAAAATTTACATTTTTGCTATTTTTAAATTGATGATTCAGTGTCATTAAGTACATTTGCAATATTGTACAACCATAACCATCATCCATTTTCAGAACCTTTCCATCATCCTAAACAGAAACTCTGTACTCATTAAACAATATCTTAAGTATTGACTATCCTTCATAGATCCTGATAACCTCTATTCCAATATCTGTCTCTCTCTCTAAGTAAATCATACATTACTCTGTTCTTCTCTGTCTAGGTAATTTCACTGAGCATAATGTTTTAAAATTTCATCAGTTTGTAGCCTGTATTTTTTATAAGGTGGGATTCTATTATATGAATAAACGTTTTGTTTATCCATTCATCTGTTGATGGGAATTTGAGTCCTTTTTCCTTTTGGCTATTATGAATAATGCTGCTAAGGATATTGGTATTCAGTATTTGTTTCTATTTTCAGTGCTTTGGGGTATAAACCTTGGCATGAAATTGTTGGATCATATGGTAATTTGACATTAAACTATTTCAGGGACCGCCAAACCATTTTGTATACCAGCTATACAATTTCACATTCCCAGTGGCAATGCCCAGGTATTCCAATTTTACATCACATTCTTCATCAGTGCTAGTTATTTTCTGGGTTATTGCTGTCTTTCACATTCTCCATCAGTGCTAGTTATTTTCTGGGTTATTGCTGTCTTTTCCTTGGGTTCTTTGGATAAGAACCATCCTGATGGGTGTGAAGTGGTATCTCAATGTTCGGATTTGCATTTCTCTAAGAGCTAGTGATATTGAGCATCTTTTCATGTGCTTATTGGACATTTGTGTATTTTTGGAGAAATGCCTATTCAAGCCCCAAATATTGCCCATATTTTTAAAAAATTTGTTTATTTTTGGTTGTGCTGGGTCTTTGTGTTGCATGGGTTTTTCTCCAGCTATAGAGAGCAGGGATTATTCTCTAGTTGTGGTGCATGAGCTTCTCACTGTGATGGTTTCTCTAGTTGTGAAGCATGGGATCTAGGGTGCATGGGTGTCAGTAGTTGTGGTTCACAGGCTTTAGAGCACAGGCTCAATAGTTGCAGTGTACGGGCTTAATTGTTCTGTGGCACATGGGATCTTCCTGGATCAGGAATCGAACTTGTGTCTCCAGCACTTTACCACTGAGCACCAGGTAAGGCCCCTTTGCCCATTTTTTGAGTGTATTTTTGGATTGGGTTGTAGGGGGCATTTATATATTCTAGATATAATCTCTTATCATATTATATATATACATACATATAATCTGCAAATAGTTTCTCCCATTCTGTGAGTTGTCTTTTCATTCTCTTGATAGTATCCTTTTATTCACAAAAGATTTTGCCCTAAATGAAGTGCAATTTATCTATTTTTCCTTTGTTTTCTATGTTTTTAGTATCATGCAAAATATCATTGTCAAATCCAATGTTAGGAAGATATTTCTTCTACGTTTTATTCTAAAACTTTTATAGTTATAGCTCTTACATTTAAGCTTTAGATGCATTTTGAGTTAATTTTTGTGTATGGTGTAGGTAAAGTCTGACTTTATTCTTTCACATGTGGGTGCCCATTTTCCCAATGCCATTTGTTAAAGGCCAGTAACCAATTTTGACTCTAACTTATCCTAAAATTTGACCCTGTCTCATTCTAAAATTCTTGTTTCTGAAAAAAAATACAGAATTTTTCTTTCTCACACATTCTTGGGACCAGTTTTCCCATCTCACTGGTTTCCTTATGAATAGGTAAAACAAATCTGTCATTAAATTGTATGAGAGTCCCATTATTAAGATTTTGGAAAATTACATTCTGGCTATGTAAATATTCACACTCTATTAATTGCAGAATGCTCTAATTTCTTGTCTTTTTGTAAAGAGGATTTATGGGATTTGAACTATCACACAAGGCTGTTACGATTAGTGACCACTATCCATTGGTAGGGCTTCCCAAGCACTGCTAATGGTAAAGAACCTGACTGTCAATGCAGGAGACATAAGAGACACAGGTTCGATCCCCTGTTGGGAAGATCCTCTGGAGGAGGGCATGGCAACCCACTCTGGTAATTTTGCCTGGAGAATCCCTTGGATAGAGGGGCCTGGTGAGCTACAGTCCATAGGGTCTCAAAAAGTTGGACATGACTGAAGTGACTTTTTCTCCCAAGGTACATAGCTATGCCCACTTTTTTATTCTGAGTTTATCTGTTCTATGAAAGATAACTTGATTGATCTCAAGAAGGTTTAAAAGTGACAACGGTGCAATGTGAAATATCCAATTATGTCTCTAGAAAAGTGCAATGTGAAATATCCAATTATGTCTCTGTATGTGTTTTGTGGTGGTATTTGCAATAGGGTTTCATGAAATGATTTCAAGCTTTCAGATCATGAAAGAAGCTTAGAATCACTCTTTGTGAACAGTGGATACAAATCAGTATTAACTAGAGAGATACTGAAATACTGTTGATTTCTAAAATATATTTGTGCCAGCAAAACATTGGGCAAAGTAATCTCTGCCCTCAAGGGAAAGGCTTAGTGTGGACATCTACAAAACCCTCAGATGTAAGAAATTTCAGCCATCCAACCAATGGAATAGCTTCACAAGTAGAGCAACATTCATTTCCTCAGGGCAGATCAGCAACTGAGGGAAAATTAGAAAAACAAAACAAAACAAAAACTGCAGGTCTAAGCATGAGTCAATATCTCCCTTAAAAATATGCTACCATTTAAATGAAAACATATTTTAAGGAAGAGAGATGTACAAAGAACAGAACTACTGATGAATATAAACATAACTCAAAAGCAAATAAAGAGACTAAAGCATCAGATTTGCAGGTGGTGAGTTATAGTCAGCTATTTCACCTGGTAGTTAGAAAAGACAGATCTGTGTTTTTAAAAAAAAAAAAACAAAAAAAAACACAGATGGTAAAAGGAGTAACTTCTATCTCTTTGGAAAAGTGAACTGATGACATGCTGATTGCCAATAATTTTGAAGACAGTATCAGCACACTATAAATGTTTGAGCACTGTAAGGTACTCATTTGCATAAAAAAGTTGTTAATCTTGCTTGGTATGGATTTTAAACTACTTGGTATGGGTTTTTAAACTAATAGTTAAGGCCATCATTTTGAATAATATAGTTGTTGGTTAAAACCAGATTGTAAATTGGTTTGCTCTCCTTAACTTCAACCCAAACTCTAGATCCAAATACATGGGGCTGGGGGTAAATCAAGTGAAAATAGAAATAATTATTAGTAACTAAAGAAAAATGCCAGCAAAAGTGCCAGCAAGAAGCCAGCAAGTTTGGAAAACTCAGCAGTGGCCACAGGACTGGAAAAGGTCAATTTACATTCCAATCCCAAAAAGGCAACGCCAAAGAATACTCAAACTACTGCACAACTGCACTCATCTCACATACTAGCAAAGTAATGCTCAAAATCCTTCAAGCCAGCCTTCAGCAGTACATGAACCATAAACTTCCAGATGTTCAAGCTGGATTTAGAAAAGGCAGAGGAACCAGAGATAAAATTGCCAACATTATCAAAAAAGCAAGAGAGTTCCAGAAAAACATCTACTTCTGCTTTATTGATTACACCAAAGCCTTTGATTGTGTGGATCACAACAAACTATGGGAAAATTCTTAAAGAGATGGGAATACCAGCCCCCATGACCTGCCTCCAGAGAAATCTGTATGCAGGTCAGGAAGCAACAATTAGAACTGGACATGGAACAGACTGGTTTCATATCGGGAAAGGAGTATGTCAAGGCTGTACATTGTCACCCTGCTTATTTAACATATATGCAGAGTACACCATGAGAAATGCTGGGCTGGATGAAGCATAAGCTGGAATTAAGGTTGCCGGAAAAAATATCAATAACCTCAGATATGCAGATGACACCACCCTTATGGCAGAAAGGGAAGAAGAGCTAAAGAGCCTCTTGATGAAAGTAAAAGAGGAGAGTGAAAAAGGTGACTTCAAACTCAACATTCAGAAAACTAAGAGCACGGCATCCAGTCCCATCACTTCATGGCAAACAGATGGGGAAACAGTGACAGACTATATTTTTTGGGCTCCAAAATCACTGCAGATGATGACTGTAGCCATGAAATTAAAAGATGCTTGCTCCTTGGAAGAAAAACTATGACGAACCTAGATAGCATATTAAAAAGTAGAGCCATTACTTTGCTAACAAAGGTCCATCTAGTCAAAGCTATGGTTTTTCCAGGAGTCATGTATGGATGTGTGAGTTGGACCATAAAGAAAGCTGAGCACTGAAGAATTGATGCTTTTGAACTGTGGTGTTGAAGACTCTTGAGAGTCCCTTGGACAGCAAGGACATCCAACCAGTCTATCTTAAGGGAAATCAGTCCTGAATATTCATTGCAAGGACTGATGCTGAAGCTGAAGCTCCAGTCCTTTGGCCACCTGATGTGAAGAACTGATTCACTGGAAAAGACCCTGATGCTGGGAAAGATTGAAGGCGGGAGGAGAAGGGGAAGACAGAAGATGAGCTGGTTGGATGGCATCAGTGACTCAATGGACATGAGTTTGCATAAGCTCCGGGAGTTGTAGACAGACAGGGAAGCCTGGCGTGCTGCAGTCTTTGGGGTCATAAAGAGTCGGACACCGCTGAGTGACTGAACTGACAGAACTGAAAGAAAAATGAATGCTAACTTACACCTTTTAAAAAAGTAGATTATGTTTATCCCTAAGATACAGATTGAACTGCTATTTAAATGGCCTTTAATTTTATTATTTCACTCTTTCTTTCCTAAGATTCCTCAAAGAATCACATGCAGAAATACAAACTAAAAAGAATACCATTTACTTACATTACTGAGGTCCTTTAAAAATTTAGATAGATTTAGGTATTTACTTCAATCAGAACTAAATGCCCAGAGACCTATATGCTTCACAGGAAATAAGATGAATTCATGTTTTCCTTAAACACTTTTCAAAATCCTAAACTTGAACATATTTGACAGCACAACTGGTGGTTAACATTTTCTTTTGCATGTCTTTTTGCTTTCTATAGATGTTTTCTTAGCCAGACATGCCTGTATTTTAAAAAGATCAACGACTTAACCAAAATAAAAACTGCTCGATTTCATTCTGAGAATCAGTCAAGACATGGTAAGGCAGATAATTTAGAGCCAGCTTTAATCTTATCAATGTTTATCTGAACTGAAAGGAACATTGGCACACTCAGGATCTTTCCTAGTGATTAAAGAATAGTGCCATTGCAATCTAAAATTCACTGAAGGAATGGTTGCAAGAAGATACTGGATTTTTAATATATCATTTTGCAGCTTTGTTGATTCCAGTTGCACTGTATGCTATGTGTAAGGTCAACATGAGGAAAAATAAGAAGCAAAGTTTATAAATGTGACCATTTTGTCCCCAAGCCAAGGAAAAAATGGCAGTTTTGGGATTAAAGTTGTGCATTGTATTAAATTCCTCTGTTTTTAGTTATAGCATCATCTAGATTTTTTTTCTCTCTCTGGCTTTCACGAGAATTGGGTTTCTTTTTTTTTTTTTCCTTTACATTTGATGTACCATTTAAAATGTTACCCATAACTAGCATTAGCATTTCATGATCCTTTCCATTATTTTGTTTTGAAAAAAATGTTATGGTCAAAATTCAATTCAATTTTCTTTTAGAAATCAGAATTTATCAAGACAAGAACATTTTTAAAGGAAAATACTTGAAAAGGATAATTGATAGGTGAACTCACCAGTAAGATTAATTCAATTCAAAGCTAATTTACAAATATGCGCACCTCTGTGAAACAGCAGGGACTATCAACATTAAAAAGACAATAAGAGGAGAAGTCGTTAACATAACAAACAACCCCCCCCCAAAAAAAAAAACAAGAGCAAGGTGAATACTAGATTACTCCACACAAGGTGAGTACTAGATTACTACATAGGAGATGCTAATTAATTTCAAAAGTGTGTTAAGACATATTCACGGAAGGTATCATACTGAATTTTCTAAGCTAAGTTTCAGGAGGGAATGGAAAATTCCAGGTGGTCAAATGGCTTTAATAAATGCAAGTCAGAAAGTATGGCTATGTTTCTGAAACAATGCATTCCATGTGACTGTGACACAGAACTGGTGTGAACATGGAAGAGAAGTCTGGGGGTGAAGGAGAGGAATATAGAATGGTAATTTGTATCCAAAATGTGTCAAAAGTTATCATTTTTTTCTAGGCCATGAAGAGACTTTAGGGATTTCTAAGTAGACAAGAGACATAATCAGATATTTATGCTTTAGAAAAGTTAATTACAGAAAAATGCAGGAAATAGTGGAGGAGACAAAATAAAGATGATATGCTGAACTTGGAAATTAAAAAAATTTTATTGAAGTGTAGTTTATTTACAATATTGCCTTAGTTTCAGGTGTACAGCATAAAGATTTTGTTTTGTTTTTTTTTGCAGATTATATTCCATTGTAGATTAGTACAAAATATTGGATATAATTCCCCGGGTTATGCAGTAAATCATTATTGCTTATCTATTTTATGTATAAATTTGTAACTGTTAATCCCATACTTCTAATTTGTTCCTTCCTTTCTCCCAACCCTTTCCCCTTTGGTAATCATAAGTTTGTTTTCTATGTTTTTGAATCTGTTTTGGTTTTGTATAAAGGTTCATTTGTATTGTATTTTAGATTCCATATATAAGTGATGTTAAACAATATTTGTCTTTGTCAGACTTAACTCATTCAGCATATTTTCTAGGTCCATCCATGTTGTTTAAAAAGGCAATAATTCAGTCTTTTTTATGGCTGAGTAATGTTCAGTCCTGGGTGTTCATTGGAAGGACTGATGCTGAAGTTGAAACTCCAATACTTTAGCCACCTCATGCAAAGAGTTGACTCTTGGAAAAGACTCTGATGCTGGGAGGGATTGGGGGCAGGAGGAGAAAGGGGACGACAGAGGATGAGATGGCTGGATGGCATCACTGACTCGATGGGCATGAGTCTGAGTAAACCCCAGGAGTTGGTGATGGACAGGGAGGCCTGGCGTGCTGCGATTCATGGGGTCGCAAAGAGTCGGACACGACTGAGCGACTAAACTGAACTGAACTGAACTGAATGTTCTAGGACATATATAAACATACAAGTTTAAGACCAATGTCTGTTGATGGGCACTTGGGTTGCTTCCATGTCTTCATTATTGTAAATAGAGCTGCTATGAACATTGGGGTCCATGTATCTTTTGAAACTTGAATTTCTGTATTTTCTGGATATATACTAAGGAGTGAAATTGCTGGAGCATATGGTAGCTCTTTTTTTTTAAGGAACTATCATACTGTTTTCCATAGTAGCTGCACTAATTCACATTCCCACTAATAGTGCAGGAGGATTCCCTTTCCTCCACACCCTCTTCAGCATTTATTATCTGTAGACTTTTTGATGATAGTTATTCTGCCTGGTTGTGAGTTAATACCTCATTGCTGCTATGAATCACTTAGAACAGGTATCTTAAAAAAATTTTATTTGGGTGCAAGTGGTCTTAGTTTCGAAACTCAGGATCTTTGAACTTCTTTCCCACATTGGGATCTAGTTCACCGACCAGGGATTGAACTGGGGCTCCCTGCATTGAGTGGGGAGACTTAAGCTCTGGACCACCAGGAAAGTCCCTAGGTACTTTTTATTTAGAGTTTATGCACTAGTTTGCCTTGAATATGTTTAGTTGTAATATCTATCAAGCAGTTTTTGAATGACAGTGTAACAATTTGCATTCCTACAACCAGTGAATGAGACTTTTGGTTGCTTCATATTCTTGACAACATATAGCTTTGTCCACCTTTTTAATTTTTGCTATTCTAATGGGTAGTCATGTCTCATTGTGGTTTTAGTTTGCATTTTCTTTATGTCACATCAATTTTCTTATGGTTTACATGTTATTCTCATTATTTAACTTTCAATCTACATATATTCTTTTTTTTTTTCTTCTTTTCAGTTCCCATTTTTTTTTTGGCTTTAAAATATGGAATGCTTCACAAATTTGTGTGTCATCCTTGCGCAGGGGCCATGCTAATCTTCTCTGTATCATTCCAATTTTAGTATATGTGCTGCCGAAGTGAGCACCTACATATATTCTTAAGTGAGTCTCTTATAAACAGTATAAAAATTAGGCCTTTCTCTTTTTCAATATAATTTGAAAATCACTCTCGTTGAGAAATTTAGTCCATTTATATTTAATATAATTATGGATTTGGCTAGAATTAAGCCTGTTCTCTTGTTATCTAATTATCCTATCTGTTCTTTGTTTATCTTTTCTATCTTATTTTAATCAAGTTTTTATTATTCCCCTCTATCTACTTTATTGGCTTTTTAGCTATAAATTTTTGTAGTACATTTCTGGTGGTTAACAGTTTGCAACTTTGTGAATATAAGAATCCTTTAATATTATAATTTTATATACTCTTCAATCTTATTAATATTGCCATATGTTTTACTTCTAAATATGTTATAAATCCTTCAACATACTGATATTACCAATTGCTTTAAACTGTAACCTTTTTGTTTCTTAACATGCATTTCTTATTCTTTGGGGAGAACCAAGGGTAGATGGGCAGGGAGAACTAACTCTGCATATAGGGATTCTATGAATTCCAATTCTATGAGTGATCTCTCTTGACAGAAGCAAATTTTCTCCACCCATGAAAGGCCTGTTTCTCTGCCAACACAGGCTCAGATTTGGCAACATTCCCAGCTGCCCTAGATTGCTGACCCTTTTGGAAGGGCTTGTTTTCCACTAGAATTTATTTCCTTTAGATTTCTTTGCATCCAAAGCTCTTCAGTGTGTTGAAAAAATATGTTTTTGGTCTATCATTTTAGTTTTTACAGTTGGAGCAATGTAATAGGATGTGGAAAGATAAAAGTTTTAAGTAACCTATATTTTATGACTTTCATACAAAATACTCCAGTAATACTGAATTCTGTCAAAATATTACTATTAGTTATGAAGGATATAGGGTAACTTCATAAAAACTCCAAGTTTAGTGATATATTTAAGATACACAAGGTATAGTCATTTATCAGAATGTTTGTTATTACCATAAGGTATAAATGTTCTATGTCCACAAATTTATCAAAATTTTTCATAGAATGAAATATGGTAACATTTGCAAAATGCTTTTCAAATTGTACATGTTTTGTGCATGCAAATCATGATAGTGCTCTACAATGAAATCCTCATTTTGGAAATGAGGATAGGTATGACATAGAAGGCCTTTATGGGACTGAAGATTTTATAAATAGACATACACACACACACACACACATCTGACCCTTCAACAATGTGGAGTTTAGAGGTACTGATCCTCTGCAAAGCTTGAATTGCATGTATAACTTTACAATCAGCACTCCATGTCCCAGGTTCCACATTCACAGATTTAACCAGCCAGAGTCATGTAGTACAGTGATATGTATTTACTGAAGAAATCCACATATAAGCAGATCTGTGCAGTTCAAACCCATACTGTTCAATATATAGAAAGAGACAGAGACACTGCAGCAGAAGAGTGAATAGTTACTGTGTTCCAGGCATTAATTTATTGATTTATGCTCGGTACATAAACGAATTCACCCTTACCATAATCTGATCTCAGAAACAGTCACCATTATTTTCCCCACTTACAAACGAGAAAAATGAACACAGACTACTCATGCAACTTGAATATGATCATTTAATTAGAAATGAGAAAAAGGATTTAATCTAACTGTAGAGCTGTCTCTATTTAAATTATTCTGTTATACTTTCTAAAGTTCTTTCTGGCTCTCAGTACTGTGACTTTATGATGAAAAACAAAATCAATTAACCTAAAATTTAAAAAAATCCCAATGCTTACTGAGTATAAAAGGTGAGAAATGAATGGAGAAAAAGAAACAATAGGAGTGGTTCCCTTTAACTTCTAACACTAAAAGCACGTAGACACAACACACAGATCCCAAGCCATTGTCAAAATGAAATTTTCTTTTCATTTGAATCCTTCCAATTATAACTTGAATATCCCTGAAGTCCATACCTAGGAACAACACTTAAAAAAAAAAAAAAGAATGGTGCCTACACAACCATGTACTTTAAACATACACAAATATGTAGTTTTTTTTTTTAAATTAAAATGGAGACATAAAAAGAAAAATACAGCAGGCTCCTCAGGAGGGTCATGAGCTGATATTTAGGATTCAAATTACGAACAGGGCTATAAGATGCCTGAAATGAGTAAAGAAATGAGAGACAGGAAGCCGTAAACCTTTTAAAAAACAGATTAAAATATCAGGGCCAGTTTGTCTAGGGTACCATATTAAGTACAGAATCTTTTATTGCCATCAAGACAATTATATAGAGAACACTCTCATTAAGGAATATGGCAAAAGCTGTTAGGTCAAATTTCAGGAAGATTGTTTAACAAAAAAAAATGTCGCTAAAAAATTTGTGAATTTATATGCAGTTGTTCTGCCTGATTCATTAGAAAGACTTAACAGGAGTGAGCAGATAGTTCAGTTTTTTATTGAGTAATCAGAGACCATAGATACAATAAACAGAGATGCAAAGATGTGGAAAATGGACAAATGCATGTTCAATTACTATCTTTGAACTGAAAGTCTAAAAACATCTTAATTCATGAGACTTCATGATTAAGTTATATTATTAAACATGATCAATTTTTCCCTCAGGTTCCTCAGTGGCTCAGTGTTTGCCCACTACCCTACCCCCCCCCCCCCACTGCCAAATTTATAAAGTCCCCATTACAGTGTAAAAATTCTACTGATATGAGAAGTTACTACATTCACTCAGGCCTAACCAAGATCATGAAGATGAAAGAACCAGCTGTAGCTCTGGATGGGGAGGGAGGGGGAGGGGGGTTCAGGATCGGGAACACATGTACACCCGTGGCGGATTCATGTTAATGTATGGCAAAACCAATACAATATTGTAAAGTAATTAGCCTCCAATTAAAATAAATAAATTTATATTTAAAAAACCAAATACTTCATTGTGAAAAAAAATTAAAAAAATTAAATGAAGAGGAATATCAGGTTAGCTGTGAGGGGCTCTAAACAGAGAACATGGCAGACTCAGAAACAGAGATGAAAACGGGAGAATGGTCTAGACAAGAAATTCCAACAAACATTGTTAGAATGAGGTTGGAGAAATTCCTTCTGCTGGCAATAAATGAGGAAATTCAGAATAGTGGTATCAAAATATGTATGTACCTCTGAATGCATATAAGAATATTTTGCTACCCTGGCTTGATGTAATTCTCTCATCTCCTCATATAACAGCCTTGAATGAATGGTGCTTGGGGTAGGATGGGAGAGGAAATGAACTCCCTGCTAGAGAGAACTGAGGTGGAAAAAACTCAAGTTGCTCTGGGGCAGAGAGACGAAGAACATCCTTTGTCTTACTCCCTAATGCCTTACAAATATATTGCTATTCCAAAAGGAAATGTATGAGGCATGTAAAATCTTTGATAAGAGTTGAGTTTTGTAGGGAGCATTACTGCTATCCATAGGAATTCAAACTCAGTATACTTGTCCCTTGCCTTGTAGTGGACAGTTTGGTGTATAGGATATACATTTTGCTTTAATAAAGGGAAAGGACATGGATAAGAATATGAAGTTCAGGTTTTAATTGTTGGTCCTTGCTGTTAGTACAAACCAACTTTTTATAAACATATAATTTGTTAGGCCCACAATCTCCTTGACTGTAGAACAAAATATCATAAACATGTTTAGAATTTTTCAGATGACTTTACACGCATATCAATTCTACCCTCACAATAACCTTTAGAGTTATGTGAATTCCCTAGAACAGGTATCATTAGCCCACTGTACATATGTGAAACAATATCTGGGAAGCTAAGATATCTGAGCATCAGTTCAGTTCAGTCACTCAGTTTTGTCCGACTTTTTGTGACCCCATGGACTGCAGCACGCCAGGCCACCTGTCCATCACCAGCTCTCGGAGTTTACTCAAACTCATGTCCATTGAGTCGGTGATGCCATCCAGCCATCTCATCCTCTGTGGTCCCCTTCTCCTCCTGCCCCCAATCCCTCCCAGCATCAGGGTCTTTTCCAATGAGTCAACTCTTTGCATGAGGTGGCCAAAGTATCGGAGTTTCAGCTTCAGCATCAGTCCCTCCGATGAACACCCAGGACTGATCTCCTTTAGAATGGACTGGTTGGATCTCCTCGTAGTCCAAGGGACCCTCAAGTCTTCTCCAACACCACATACATACATTATGTCTATATGTTAGATGTATTAAAATATATAATTGACAAAAATATCTGCCTCCGACTTAAAAACAAAACAAAACTTTATCATTAGGAATAGCTGAAAATTTCCAACAAACATAACTCAAAAGTTATAAAAGTTGTTTAGACTAGTCGCCAGGAAGGACCCAGCAGAAAGGTATTCATGTGCACTGTGTTCAAAACTCTAACTGAAAATTCCTTTTAGACGACTTTCTCAGCCAGTAGTCAAAACGTACCTCAACACGAAGTATGTCGCCTCTCCACCGGCAGCGAGGCCTCAAATTGGAACCAGAAGCCCTATCAGCTAGTGGTCCAAGCCCTCGGCCAGAGTGGGTGAACTTCCGGGACCCAGACGGTGCCATCTATGCCTCACACGCTCGGAATACTGGGTTCGGGAGTCCTAGCCCAGGTCTGGAGCAGGAAGCTGGGTTACCCCATGTCAAGTCTGTTTCCTTACCCGCGTATTTCAGCGCAAGAAGCTTGAGTGAGGAGGTTTGAACTTGGAGTCGGCTCATTGTGGGCTGCGGTCCGGACCTGCGGTGAGAAGAACGCCCACGTTGTGCTTGACCGAGGGGAGTTGTTGCCACTTGGCGTTTTTGCACTCGCACTCCAGCCAGACCCCGGTGAGGACCTGTTAATCGGCGGGAGAAGGAGGAGCACGGAGAGTATGGGCTCCCGGGCCTCCGCTGCTTCCTCGAGGAGGTGCAGTGCCCTGTGGACCCAGTGGAGCCATGTGCGGCCTGTAGGTCGGCTTCCGGCGCTGTGGGCTCGACGCCCACTTCCAGGGCTGGTGCCTGTGGACAGCATGATTTTGGGGGTCGTGCTCTATCTATATGTCTCACAGAACTGGTCAATAAGCTGCCCCTTGGTCACCCTAATAACTCCTAGCCACTCCTGGTTTGCCAACAAAAGTTGGTCTAGTCAAGGCTATTTCCAGTAGTCACGTATGGATGTGAGAGTTGGACTATAAAGAAAGCTGAGTGCCAAAGAATTGATGCTTTTCAACTGTGGTTTTGGAGAAGACTCTTGACAGTCCCTTGGACTGCAAGGAGATGAAACCAGTCCATCCTAAAGGAAATCAGTCCTGAATATTCATTGGAAGGACTGATTCTGAAGCTAAAACTCCAATACTTTGACCACCTGATGGGAAGAACTGACTCATTTGAAAAAACCCTGATGCTAGGAAAGATTGAGGGCAGGAGGAGAAGGGGACAACAGAGGATGAGGTGGTTGGATGGCATCACTGACTCAATGGGCATGAGTTTGAGTAAACCCTGGGAGTTGGAGATGGACAGGGTGGCCTGGGGTGCTTCAGTCCATGGCGTTGCAAAGAGTCTGGCATGATTGAGCGAGTGAACCGAACTGAACTGACTGAAACAAAAGGATTAAGCTTTGGAGTAATGTAAGTAGTTGTTGATGAGAAAAAGTTAAACATTAGGTAACTAGAATTGTTAAAAATGAATTTCTGGCAATGTAGGGTGTGATTTTTCTGATAACAGAGTCTGTAAGTCTAGTGACATCCAAACAGCATTAGGCAAGGGGAAAGGAGCCCGGTTTCTGAATGTGTAAACACTGTGCTCAGTCACTCAATCGTGTCTTTGACAGTCCGTGGAACACAGCCTGCCAGGCTCCTCTGTCCATGGGATTTCCCAGGCAAGAATACTGGAGTGGGTTGCTGTTTCCTACTCCATCTCTGGTATCAATCAGTTGGTTAATGTCTGGCCTCAATGATGAGTCCTAATTATAAATCTGCAGCTAAAATTCTGTTCATTTTGGCCAAGGAGCTGTATGTGGTGCATAACAGAAGTTTGATGTTAGCAGTTACTACAACTTTACTAATATAATCAATAAATATTATTTGAAATGTTCCCCAAATGCAATATATTAGTTAATTCTCCATATAAAGTCAAAATAACTTATTTGTGTGTTAAAGGGGCATATCTTAAAAGGACTAAAGATCACTCTTTTTTGTGCACACATACTGAAGTGTGCAATTACTGTTAACCTTTTCATTTTCTTGATCTGATATTGGTGAAAACTGATATTAGTCAGCTGACTAAAGGATATTGTTTTGCCAGCATTTATCAATTTAAAGAAACTTTTGGATCAAAAAATATGTCTTTCATACAAATATTCATATACTTAAAGTAAGCTCTCTGAATTACATAGGATATATGGATATCATATTCCTTTTACTGTTTGTCTGTCCAGGGTAATTTTTCTTACCTTTAAATTTGCAAGATTGAAAATCATAGTCTCATACTCTTTTCAACTAAGGATATCTCTATTATCTTGAATTTCATTCAAACTTTGATAACATTATTAGTGAAAACTTTAGGTAATTCTAATGACCAGAATTGAAATGGGAAGCCAGGACATTTATTTTGAAGAAAGAACAGCGAACTTTGTAAACATGCTTCTCAGGAAGCAATTATTAATAGCGTTCTTCCCCCTTCTAGTTCTCCAATTTTTAAGTGAAGCTGTTGAGAATGCTTGTCTCAGAAAATTATAGGAATAATTTAACTTATTTAAACATAAAATGATCAGTTTCATAATACACCCAAATTTTTATCAAAAATGCTAACTACTCTTCAGCTAATTTAATAGATTTCTATACTTTATTTATATTTTTTGTGCTACAAATGTTTTCCAGAAGCCTAATTCACTAGGGAAGCATTCTAAGGAAAAGTATGTATTTTGATGAATGCTTACTCTGAGCGTGTACACAGTTGGTGATTTGTTTTGTATTTTGTACTCAATACCGGTTGCAAAAAGAAAAAGAAAAAACTTGATTATCTTTCTACAAGCCAAACATAGTTCAATGAATGCCAAAAGCAAATGACCATAGAACTCTAAATAGTAGGAGTTTTAGGATTATGATATTTAGGTTTCATTTATTTTATCCATCGATTTTCATTAACAAACCAGTAATGAGAATGACAGAATTCAGGAGTTTAAAAAAAAAAATCAAATTAACACCCTGCTGATTGCAGTAAAGAACTATGAAGTAATCTAATACCTGCAACCTAGATAAAGAAGTTCACATCAATTATAATGGCATTATATATAAAAGCAAAGGTCAGTTCTGCTCAATACATTTAGCCTATTAATTCACACTAGAAAACTGTGGTTGCCTAAGTAGTCATGCTCTGGACTTGTAAAGGCCTCCAATCCCAGTTAAGGTGACAGGAAAAAAAGAGAAAAAGAGCAACCTAGCAATTTTCAGCAGGGAGTACAGTCTTCAGAAAGCTGGGGCTGCCTTTACCCCAATCACAGGTTAAGCCAATTTGATTTATAACAATGAAAGCGCCTTCTGCTTATTCTTGAGTTACAGCACATCCCCTTGTAAACACCCATACAATAGAAAACCAAGACAGGTGATATGCAGCAGAACAAAGCAGCAAGGTCAAGCAAAGGAAATTCTGCACTAAGATGAAATTTTATCAGCTTATTTAATTAAAAGGTAGTAGGTAGGGTCAGTAGAAAAACTATAAGCAGACACTTTCAATAAACTAGGTATGAAAAAAAATCATATCCAAGGAGCTGTATTTAGTAATATTTATCTCAGATATCATTGAAAAATTGTGGTTTGGCTCACTGTTTTTGGACTATAAGAGACAGAGACTTTATCCATTGTTTAAAATATCTCCTATAATGTAGATTGATTAGGTAAAATATGAAAATATTATACTGCAACTTTCTTTGTTTTCCCTCCCAAAGCACTGTAATGGAATTTTTTTAAAAAAACATTTAATTGTTTTTCTTTAGTTCTTGGAATGATGTCTGAGAAAGTGCTTGTCCCGTCAAAATAATCTGTAGATACTCCACACATATTACATGTAATTCCCATTGTTTTCTGTTTTAAAGCAAAGAGAAAAATTAATTATTTTTCATGTTATAATGATCATTAAATTCTTTGCAGAATTGATAGGGAAATGCACAAGGACTCAAAGCTTGGTTACATCAAATAGTAGACCAAATCCAGCTCAAAAAATTGAACAGCTCTTGTACTCCACTTACTCAATTGAAAAATGGAGGTAATAAACCCACCTATGATTATTTCACAAGGTTGATTCAGGGTTCCTTTGAGGAACATGTTCCTAAAAATGCTTTGAGAATTATAAAATCTCATCCTAATAAAGAGCAGTGGTTTAGTCGCTCAGTTGTGTTCGACTCTTTGTGACCCCATGGACTGTACCCACCAGGCTTCTCTGTCCATGGGATTTCCCAGGTAAGAATATTGAAGTGGGTTGCCATTTCCTTCTCCAGGGGATCTTACCGACCCGGGGATGGAACCCAGGGTCTCCTGGGTTACAGGCAGTCTCCAGCATTGCAGAATATTCTTTACCTACTGAACCACCTGGGAAGCCGAAATTATACAATTTGATTTGAAATAATACCAATGTATTGGGGGTGACTTACATTGCATACAGAGCCCCCTGAAATAGGCAATACATACATCATCTGAGTTGTTAAAGAGAAAATGATTTTGGAACTTCACTAGAGGTCTAGGGGTTAAGACTCCATACATCCAGTGCATGGGATGCAGATCAATCTTTGGTCAGGTCACTAAGATTCCACATACTGGTCAGCACAGCCAAAAACAAAAACAGACAAACAAACAAAAAACAGAGAGGAAATAGTTTCATCTTGCCTAAGTCACAAAAGTTGGTCTCCATTTGCCGTGGTTCTGGTTTATCCATGCAAGAGTTAATCATGGTATTTGAAGACATTTTTTTCTGAAAGATAGAAATCTCTAGTTAGAAGGCTACTGTCAGAACACAAGATACAGCTAAGAGTTTCACTTCCACACATATGTGTCCTGTATGAAGAGTGAAGTGAAATAGGACTATTGAATCATTTTTCACAATAGAGTTTTGGTATCTAGAATTTGAAAGGGAACTGGAGGATAGTTTTTCTAGTTCAAGTTTCCTGTTCCATGTATAAATTCCCCCTTTAGAGTGGAAGAGTGTATAGCTTGTGTAATTGCATTTCATGGCAATATAGGCAATATGAATTTAACACAGGAAGATAATCAAATGATTGATCAACGTTGCTATGGAAGGCAAACAATACTGATGGTTTATTGCTGTCCATGTATTTTGGGTCATTTTGTGTGAAGTCCAGGCCTCTTCCTTCCCTCTCCCCTTCCTCAGGTGTAAGGCTGGCATCATAGTCTGAAGACTTTTTCATCTTCTCCTATTCCCACCTCCTCCAATAAGTCTCTTACACTCCAAATTCATCTTGAGGTATGCGCCTCAGTGAAACTGAACTTTAATGCAAGTTTTATAAAGAGATCTGATGAAAAGGAACTAAAATTTTCATTCATAATTTGTGATTGGAGAGCTCTGAAGCAAGCTAGGAGGGAGGGAAATATTTCAGAAATTTTATTGAAGTATAATTGATTTCTGCTGTATACAGTAAAGTGATTCAGCTATATATGTGTGTATATGTCTATATCTATACATGCAGTCTTTTTCATATTCTTTTCCATATGGTTTATCAAATGATATTAAGTACAGTTCCATGTGCTAGAATGTAGGACCATGTTGTTTATCCATCCTATATATAAAGTTTGCATCTGCTAATCCCAAACTCCCAATCTATCCATGTCTGTGAATCTGTTTCTGTTTTATAGATAAGTTTGTGCCATACTTTTATATTTCACATATAAGTGATATCATGTAGTATTTGTTTTTCTTACTTCACTTAGTATGATAATCTTTAGGCCCATCCATGTAGCTGCAAATAGCATTATTTCATTCTTTTTTATTGCTGAGTAGTATTCCACTGTATACATGTATCACCTCTTTTTTATCTGATCATCTGTTGATGGACATTTACGTTATTTACATGTCCTGACTATTGTGAATAGCGCTTCTATGAACATAGGGATGTGTGTCTCTTTTTGAATTAGAGTTTTGTTTGAATATTTGCTGAGGAGTGGGATTGTTGGGTCATATGGCAACTGTCTTAATTTTTTGAGGAACCTCTATATTGTTTTCCATAGTAGGTGCATAAATTTACATCCCTACAAACAGTATAGGAGAGTTCCAGAAGGAATCTAATGGAAATTGCTTTGGAGGAAAAATGTTACACATCCTAGTATCATCATCTCATTTTATCTGTTATGAATTTTTTTTGTTAAAAGCATATAACTGACTTTTCCTTGTAAATTTTGTATGCATTTTGTATACATGTAAAATTCATGTAACAGAAATTTGCATGTGAAGTAAATTTATGTTCTGGGAATGCAATAGCAATTTGAGCAGTGTTGACAGCTAGTGTGGACTGAAATTTGAGTTTGCCTATAAAAGGCTGAGAGCTGAGGAATTGCTGCTTTTGAACTGTGGTGTTGGAGAAGACTCTTGAGAGTCCCTTGGACTGCAAGGAGATACAAAGAGTCCATCCTAAAGGAGATCAGTCTTGGGTGTTCATTGGAAGGACTGATGCTGAAGCTGAAACTCCAATCCTTTGGCCACCTCATGCGAAGAGTTGACTCATTGGAAAAGACCCTGATGCTGGGAGTGGTTGGGGGCAGGAGGAGAAGGGGACCACAGAGGATGAGATGGCTGGATGGCATCACCGACTCGATGGGCATGAGTTTGAGTAAACTCTGGGAGTTGGTGATGGACAGGGAGGCCTGGCATGCTGCAATTCATGGGGTCGCAAAGAGTCAGACAGGACTGAGCGACTGAACTGAACTGAACTGATAGAAGGCTAATCTCAAGGGTGTTGCATAGAGATGGGAAGAACAGAGATGGCAAACTGTTAAAAATTGATAGCTGGACAGTATGTTGGAAAGGAGATACAGTAGTTGGAAGAGTCAATGATACATTGTTTTTGACAAGAGTCCCTGGTTAAAAGATCCACAAACAACAGCCAAGAGAAACTTCACACTGTATACAGTAGTGGAGAGTAGAGGTTGTGGAGAAAGGTGATGAATTCTGTTTGAAACGTTATGACTAAGAATGAGTACAGTACTTCTCATTCACGATGAGTGTGCAAAAACATTATAAAATGTGTGAGGAAAATGAACTGTGAGAGGTAATTAAATACTTAATATATACAAGCATTCTGGAGTTGAATTCACCATAAAGATTAAAAATGAAATGTGAAACTATGAAAGCGAAAGTGTTGCTCAGTCATGTCCGATGCTGTGCAACCCCATGAACTGTAGCCTGCAACACTCTTCTGTCCGTGGGATTCTCCAGACAAGAATTCTCCAGGCAACACAGGGATCAAACCTGGGTCTCCTGCATTGTATGTAGGCAGGTTCTTTATCAACTGAGCCATGAGGGAAGCCCAATAGATACTATAGCAGTATATATTTTGATTTTAAAGTGAGTGTGTTAAGAATTCTCAATGAAGTTTTTTAAAAAGAATGCAACCCATGAAAAAGAGTAGTGTACTACTCTTAAAAGAGTACTATTATTTTGAAATAATAGTACATAAAAAAGAACAAAGTACAGTCAGATATAAATAGCAGCTTTAGAAATCTAAAGTATATAAGAAAAGAAGCATAAAAATAAGAAATACAGTTGAAGAGAGTTAGGAAATTCAATGATAATAATAAGGAATTTATCCAGATGAAGAGACTGAACGATCAAAACAACCAGTTAAGACAGCTTCTATGAAAGTGAGTCTCTCAGTCATGTCTGACTCTTTGACACCCCATGGGCTATACAGTCTGTGGAATTCTCCAGGCCAGAATACTGGAGTGGGTAGCCTTTCCCTTCTCCAGGGGATCTTCCCAACCCAGGGATCGAACCCAGGTCTCCCACATTGCAGGTGAATTCTTTACCAGCTGAGCCACAAGGGAAGCCCAATAATACAGAAGTGGGTAGCCTATCCCTTCTCCAGCAGATCTTGCCAACCCAGGAATTGAACCAGGATCTGTTACATTGCAGGCAGATTCTTTACAATCTGAACTATCAGGGAAGCCCTTAAGACAGCTTCTGACAGAAATTAATAGAAGCTTCAAAAGGAGGACAGAGAGAATGAAGGAGAAGTGTATTTAAACAGAAAGTTCACCAAAAAGAAGTAAAAGCAAAAGTCCCAGGACTCTCAGGAGAATGGAATGGAAGACCCGTCTGTCTCCTCCAAACCCAAGAAAAAAAAAGTCTTTTTCCAGTCAGGGGCTGGTTTGTAATGGTCTTGAAGAGACAGCTGGCAGTGGAAGTCTTCCCAAGAGGAGGAAGTCTCTCTAAATAGGAACCAGTTAGTAACCCTGAGAGTCAGGAAACAACGGGTCCCCCCACCTCCCCCCACAGAAGGGAAAACTCTTCTCCAAGGAGGACCTAAAGAGGCTTCTTCCAGCAAAAGCAGCAGCTCCAAGAAAAAGAAAAAGCTGTAAACATTATCCCAGGAAGAGTAGAATGGACCACTCCCTGCTGGGGCATACCCTGCGATATTTCCCAACCCATCTCCAGTAGCCCAATACAAATAAAAACAATTTCACAAAGGAAAAAAAAAAGTTTCATCCATTTAACATGTTTACTAAGGGTCTACCTGGATGAATTTCTCTTCTAATCATAGAGAATATTTAAGCAAGAAAAAATTGGCCAATCCTACACTAACTTCATGCCTTACATTATGTATCAACATTTCCAAAACTGAAGAAATACTTGAGGACTCTGAGTGTGAAGCAGAACTGAGCATAAGCAATAAAAATGAATCCGAACTCAGATACATTGATGACTTTCATTTTTATTGTTTATAAAAAAGTCCCTTGAACTTAGTTTAATTTGCAGTGAGTTCACCTCTTTCCCTTCATTGTTTTTTCCTGTATGTCTTCTTTTCATAGCTCTTGATTATTCTAGCTGCAGATTGTACATTTACTCGATGTTTTTCTTTCTTTTAATATATTCATAATCATAGCTATCTGTTTACTATTTTGATTAAAACCTTTGCATATGCTGAGGGTGTCTCATTTACAGCATAACATAAAATAGTTTAACAACCTCAGAGTCATTGTTTTTATTTGTAAGGTGTAACTTTAATTTCTCATATTGTGTTCAAGATGTCTTATTTATCTAACTTTCTCAATTTATTACACTTCTCATTTTCATTTTTGTTGACTAATTTTAATGAAGATATTAAGTACTTACCACTTCAATTTAAATTTTATAAAATAAAAAAAAACAGTTTTAAAAATCAATGCCAACAAAAGCATGAAATATAAAGATTCTACTATACAGGATTACAAATTAAGTAAACTGTTGCGTCTTCACAACTTTTTATGAAACTTTATTTGGAAACCTTAAAGCATAATAAAATGCCTTATGGAAGAAATACTATTTTTTAAATGTATTAGTCATTTCCCATAAGTTTATTTCATGATATATCTAATAGAATGACGAGATAAGAGGTTATATCCTATTTAAGACTGGCCTCCCATTATCCATTCAAAAATGAGTTTTTAGTAAAATATGAATCAATGTGGGAGGAATACTGTTATAATTTTAAGAAATATTAAAGTAAAATAAAAATTCGTGAATCATAAAGACACTTTGTTTTACACTTTGTTACTTTTCTTACTAATGGTACTTGAATGTTTTAAGATTAATATATTGAAAAGATGATATAATTTTAATTTAAAAGTTTCAAAAAGAAAGCCTAAATCCAACTTGAAAACCTAGAATTCTTACTGGGTATCAATGTATTTGTATGGATGTAATATTTATCATCAACAAAGAAACACAACAGAGTCATTGCACTGGTTAAGACTATTACTAATAAAGCAACACAAACATATTACCGGTGCACACACACTAGAATACCAATGGGACACTATGTCTTGGATGCACATTGCTTAAAGATCAGACCAGAGAGGACAGCTGAATGCTAGTTTAAAATTCCAGAGATGAATTGTTTCTGAAATTCTTACTGGAAATGGAGATATTAACTCTTGTTTTATCAAGCTTCTGGTTATTATTATTATTAGGAACTCTTACACGCAAAGCAAATGGGAATATTCTCTCCCTGAAACTTTTGGTCTGTAGTCAAGTTTATAATGTAAGGGTGATTCAAGTGGCAGATTCAGTGTCAAATGTGAGGGCTCCTGCAGATCATTCTTATTTTTTTACTCAACCACAAACCACCCACATCTGCTAAACAGAAGCCAAAGAGACAGGTGGAGGGAAAAGTGTTCTAGACCAAGGTGTGGATGTCAGGTCTGTTAGTTAAGGGGCTTACTATGCTACCCACAGGCACAGAGATTTCAACAAAGGGGATTTAATCCTTTAGGTAATTGGCTCTAACATCCAATTGGCTAGCTATTTTCTTCTTTGTAGAAGACATAGCAAACATAAAAAATATCATCCTGTATGGTTTTTTGGAAGTTAAAAGGCCTTGTGACTTTTAATAAAAGACCTGGGAAGTAAGCTAAAACTAGGATATTTGTTCATTCCTACAATTTGCAACTTTTATAAAGAAAGCCAGGAGAGGGACTGAACTAAGTTTTGTGCTATGTTCAATAGAAGCAGCGAGCCACATCCATATCAAGAAGAGAAAAGCAAAGAAGGATTTAGCAAGCAAGAAAATCTGTGGTATTTAATTTCTCTAAATACATAATTGAATTCTGAATGCTAGGTGATTGCTTTCATATTCAAGAAGAAGTCATGAATGACCAGCTCAAATTACATACTCTTCTTGTCACTTGTCCCTGTGTCTTTCCTTCATTGGGCTCTGCCTAACTGGTGACCACGGCCTAACTGGTGATGATGTCATGACCAGCATTCATTTCTGCATGCTGTGAACTGGCAGAATCTCATCTCCAAGTAAATATTTTCATCTTCAATAGTTCCAACTTGGTCAAATAATGATTCTATATAACTTTCATTTCTCTAAGGATCTCCTCACTGAAATATAGTCCATTGTAGCACTACAAAAGAAAACGACTGGCTTAAATTCCACAATTCTCAGTTCTAAATGTGGATTGAAAAAGTAGAACCACTCTATGACTATGTTAAAATTTTTTTTTTTTTTCTGTTGTATACAAGGGTTGGAAAGGATTTAAGGGTCCTCGGCCAACATTAGCAGTGCACAATATCGTAATGACAAGTGCTCCATGGTGAGGCCATGAATATATGGAACAAAAGCTATACCAGAGATGAAGACTGATTTAAAATGAAGTTTTCCCAGTTTGGGGAGAAGTGATGTGTAAACTTTCAGAATTAAGTTATAAGTGTAAACGAACTAATACTGAATTGTAGAATTTCTCTCTCACTTTGGAAAATGGTGTGTTTAAATCAGATATGACTAGAAATAGAAAAATAAAGAAATGTGCTATTTCTTACCCCCAGTGTCCTTTTGATAAAGGTGAAAGAGGAGAGTTAAAAACCTGGCTTAAAACTCAACTTTTGTGCTTGCTTCGGCAGCACATATACTAAAATTGGAATGATACAGAGAAGATTAGCATGGCCCCTGCGCAAGGATGACACACAAATTCGTGAAGCGTTCCATAGTTTTTATATCCATGGCTGATTCATGTCAATAATGTATGACAAAACCACTACAGTATTGTAAAGTAATTAGCCTCCAACTAATAAAAAAAAAAACAAAAAAACCTCAACTTTCAAAAACTAAGATCGTGGCATCCAGTCTCATCACTTCATGGTAAATAGATGGGGAAACAATGGAAACAGTGAGAGACTTTATTTTCTTGGGCTCCAAAGTCATTTCAGATGGTGACTGCAGCCATGAAATTAAAAGACACTTGCTCCTTGAAATAAAAGCTATGACAAACCTAGGCAGTATATTGAAAAGCAGAGACAGCACTTGGCCGACAAAAGGTCTGTATAGTCAAAGCTATGTTTTTTCCAGCAGTCATGCATGGATGTGAGAGTTGGACCATAAGGAAGGCTGAACACCAAAGAATTGATGCTTTTGAACTGTGGTGTTGGAGAAGACTCTTGAGAGTCCCTTGGACAGCAAGAGATCCAACCAGTCAATCCTGAAGGAAGTCAACCCTGAATATTCATTGGAAGGACTGATGCTGAAGGTGAAATTCCAATACTTGAGCCTCCTGATGTGAAGAGCCAACTCATTGGAAAAGACCCTGATTTTGGGAAAGATTGAGAGCAGGAGAAGAAGTGGGTGACAGAGAATGAAATGGTTGGATGGCATTGTTGACTCAACAGACATGAGTTTGAGCAAACTCCAGGAGATGGTGATGGACAGGGAATCCTGGTGTACTACAGTCCATGGGGTTACAAAGAGTCAGACATGACTTAGAGACTAAATGACACAAAAATGTCGCAGAGAAATTAATAAGTTTTTTTTATAACAAAGGAATTTATCTTTTCTGCTACTTGTTAATTTTTGGAGACATATACCAAATAACTCATTCTCCTTCTGAAATTTTGTTTTATTCCCATCCCTCCATTGTCCCCCCTGATATTCAGACAGAGAATCAAGGATAGCCTACCTGATTATAAAGAAAATGTTTCTTTCAGGCTGATTTCACATTTAATAAACATGTTTACCTGCTATAACTCCATCTTGCTTTGGGTTTTATGAAACACATAAGTAAGAAATTTCTGAGTTCTACATAATCAACCAGGAAAAAACCTTCCTCTAACGCAAACTGAAGATCATTGCTAAAGGAAAATTTCAGAGTTGAAGCAGACCAGTTTTATTCTACATTCTCGACATCATCATGTACAAATGAGTTCAGATTAAATGAGTAATAGGTCATTTCTTCAGTGTTGTTTAGGATACTGAATAGCTGTAAATAATCTAAATGCCTCATAACAAGGCAACTTGTTAGCTATAGCAAGTATATAAGAATATGATTTACACATTAAACATAGTTTAGAAAAATGACTTATTGACACAGATAGAAAATAGCATAGAAATAGAACTAAATCATCCTAAATGCATTTTAAATGAAAATATGCCAAAACACTATTGGTACTAATTTGGATGATGGAATTATCTTTAAACTTTGTAATTTTCTCTGCTTTTCTTTTTTGATACTTAAAAAATTACTTTTATAACAATATTTATGTGTTAAAAATATCAAGTGAAACCTAACAATTGGAAGAAGTCATATTGCTGAAAGAGGAGTAAGTGAATAAATTTGGGGTTCTATTTAGTTTAGGATCAATAAACAAACAAAAACAAAGCAGCAGCAACAAATATCTGTCTCCATTCTGATAAAGGAAAATGAAATATCAAAGAATTTCCAAACTTGGAAGTTATAAACTTCGAGTCAGTTCTTACTTAGTGAAATCATACTTTTTGAAGAAAATGGTGGTCTTAATTTCCATTGAAATGCTTATCATAGGAAAACAACCTTATGACTACTAAAGACAAAAGTGGGCAGAGGAAGTATTGAATCATTGTGTTGTAGTCACAGAATGGAGAAAAATGCTGTTTCTTGATTTAATGTTGCCTTAATTTAAAATAAGACCATTTTTTTTAGCTGTAAGGTACAAATTTGCAAAAATTTGTATTGATTTGCTACCTATAATTTCCTCTGTGATAAAACACAAAGATTGATGTGAAGATTCAGTGATTTTTCAGAAGTGTAAATTGTGAAGATAATAAATCTTTCCATTAAATTAGTGGTAAAGGAGCTCAAAGCCCAGCTAGTGATTGATTATTGTAATGACTTCCTGCTTTCTGCACACCCCCTCTCCTCACTTGGAGTTGACCGTTGGGTCCCTTAAAGGATTGGGGCTCACAATGAAGCTTCTATGCATTTCTGGACCTTTGTCATGCTGGCACGTAGGTCATTCTCCTTCAGGAAGGATGAGGAGGCTAGGAAGCAATTGTCTCAAGGGAAAGGGGAAATATTCAAACCTGAGCTGTCCAAGCATTAGTGTGGAGTACAATTGGCTGTGAACTCAGGGTCTGTAGACAGGCAGAAGCAAGTCTACAAGCCCTTCTGTCAGGTCAGTCCCAGCAGGTGTCTTTCACAGGCCTTTCCATCATCTAGTGAATGTTGAGCTGACCTTCCACCTAGTGAATCTTCATTTCTTCTGCATCTTTAGGCTTTGAGGAATGATACACTGATTTACAGAGGCATTTGTTAACTCTCCATTCTCTAACCCCTTGAGCTTCAGACTTGAGTAAGCGTTGGGAGGGAAAGTTAGTTATGTGCTGAGGACACTGACTCTCCTGTTTTTCTAACAATCTCCACAACCACCAACAGCTCCACTGGTTCCTCTGTGGCAGCGTCTTCCTGGTGCAAGCCCAAAGCCTCAATGAGAATTATTAGTGGACCCCAAGAAAAAGCAGCCACTGGTTCCCTCAACAGGCTTGTCATCCAGTTTTTTTTTCTGTTTGTAATGGTCAGACTGATGAATCTTCATAAATTTTCTCCCTCTTACAAGCAGTTCTTTATAACAGTTCTCAGCTTCCTGCCCTATACAAGAAATTGTGACTCTCTGAAGATTAAAGCACACACACACATTGAATGTCAGCTCATTTTTCTTCAGCTCTATTTATTCCCTGCTCTCGAATCCAGGCTCGGCCTCTGAAATAGACTTCCATAGCGTCCTCAGGACCCGGAACTCCACTGATAGGGCCAACTGTGGATTTGGAGGGCCACTGAAAAAGGAAAATGAAGAACCCTTTGTTCAAAAATGATTCACAGCAGCAGAACGTAAACCTCCCAAGGGTGGGGATCCTTTGGAAGCGTGCATGTAGTTCTCCCCTCACCCCTGGCCTGGTCACTGGATTCTGGAAACACTAAGCCAACTAAATAAATTGACTTCAGCTCTCCTTCACATTTTAAAAATTATAACTCATTGTTACAATGGAAGAGGTGCAGGATATATCTCATATATTTGCAAAGAAACTATCATTTATTCTTCCCTTTTCTGCCAGTTTATACCTAATATTTTGATTTTACCTTTTGCAAGCATGGAGCTGTTGATTAAAATGAGCAAGGATAAGTTTTTAATACCATGTCTGGAATGATTTATATCTTTTACTGCCATCCCCACCTGTTGACCAAGGAAGTATTAAAAGTGTTAGTCCCCGAAGGAACGGGAATAAAATCTTCAAAATATCAGAATGTGCAGCTATGAAATTATGCACATATGAGGGAACTCTGGCGACATCTGTATTTCATCAACTCTTTGCCTTACTCTGGAAGGATCTCCTTGGTAATTTCTCTAATTTATGGTTACAGTTGTCCACATTTTGTAGGCTGCTAATGTCAGCATTCTGACTACAGACGCCTCATGCTTTCAACAACTGACAGAGGCTTTCACTGCTCAAGCACTAAATTGCACTAATCTGTGAGATAATAAAATGTGCTAAATGGCACACAGCATGATCTATTTGCATAATTCTTTGAAACGCTTCATGTCTCTTAAAAATCTTAATGGAAAACATCTTGCATTTCCTTATTAGGGTTTTCTCCTTATTTGTATTAAGCACAGGAACTGCAGTTTCCCTATAAAGATGTTGGGACCCATTTAGCCCCTGAAGAAAACCCTGTAACAAAGACCTTCTTGAGCTTCTAAAATTAAGAATAGTTAGAAAGGACCCAAGACTCATCCTCCTTGTGTGATTCCAACACTACAGCTTAGTAGTCCCTGAATTTATGACACTGAAATACATGAATGAGGCTTAAAAAGAAATCTCTAATGCTGAAAAGGCTGTGTTTGTTACCACATTGTAAAAATTAGTGCTTAACTATTTGAAGTTAAATAATTTAATAACCTTTAAATAGCCATGCTTCCCATGAAAACCTTAAACAAATAGGGTTGTTGTTGTTCAGTCTCTGAGTAATGTTCAACTCTTTTTGTGGCCCCGTGGACTGTAGCCCGTCAGATTCCTCCATCCATGGGATTTTCCAGGCAAGAATATTGAAGTGGATTGCTATTTCCTTCTGCAGGGGATCTTTCCAATCCAGGGATCAAACCCTCATCTCCTGAACTGTCAGCTGTGTTCTTTACCACTCAGCCACCTGGGAAGCCCAAGCAAATAGTGTTAGGAGAAAACAATCACCAATTCATGTGTGGGTCCTGGGATAAAGGCTGTTTATTTGTAGTGCCGGGGATTGTCAAGAACAGAGCAGAGAATTAGAAAATTGCCTTGGATCAGGTTTCTCTCTAAAGACAATTTTCTCTGTGTCACAGAAAATCATGATGTCACGTTAGCATGAACATCTCCAATTGACCAAAACCTGATCCTCTCAGCATGTGAGATTTTAAAATGCTTTCACAAAATAAGGTGTCTGATATGCACTGGTATGGAGAACGGAACATAGATCAGGAATTTTCTTATGTCATTTCTTAGCTTCAGTCAGTATTTGAAAACGTCTTAAGTAGAAGGTTGGGGTGATATGTATATCTACAGACATTTACATTGATATAGAAATATAGTTCATAAACTAAAGCAAACTTATTTTTTATAAAAGCTATGGTATTCTCCCTATATTGATCTTAGTCCATGATAAGATAAGAATTATAGAATTAATAATATATAGAATTAATATATAGAATTAATATAGAATTAATCAACTACAAATCATTTCTTTCCTTTGGGTAATAATTTGAGCAGCGCCCCCTCCTTTTCTGACCTTCAAGGAGTCTTTCTGCCCATGTGCAGTCAGGAAGGTCTCCTTGACTTCAAGAAGGTGAAATATGTGGTCTTTTATCTCTTATCTGGGCACAGCTCAGCTCCTTTCTCGCTTCTCATCTTGGAGTATCTGTGTACAGGGGACAGCCTCCGGCTATTCAAACTGGGTCCTATCTATCTCCTGTCTCAACAGGAAATATCTTTTCATTGTTGCCTCAAACATATCATCAATTTTAGAAATGAAGAACAGAAAGTTATTTCTCAATCCCCCTCCAACCCCTGAAATGCTCTGGGTGTTACTTGTTGATTTAGTTGAAGTCAGGTACTTAAATTAGCATTCAGTATACTGAGTGCTTAAATGGAAGGCATAGAAAATGCTTAAGTAAAGATGAATTATCTGCAGAGTTCAGTGCTATTGGTGAACAGTGGTTTTAAAAATATTTAATTGCTGATGATACAATTTAAAGTTTTTGATCTTTTCTTTATGAAGGATATTATACATTTACTTCACGATAGAGTTTTTGTGTGTGTGTTGCAGTTTGTAAATAGCTTATTTAATTGCTAAATGATTTTGGTGAAAATAAGAAAGGAAAACATTTGAACTTTGTAGAACACCCAAATCAACAAACATTATTGATTTGTCAGTCAACTATCATTTAAAAAGTGAATCAGTTCCTTTAAATAGTTACACATTACTAAAAACTATCATAAATCTTTATGGATTTAAAAAGTTAAAATTTCCCTAATTTTTACACATTTATTGGGAAAAAAACATAATCACTTAGAAATTTTTAATTAAAATTACAATTCCAACATACATTCTCTTAACAGCTTTAGCATCTTAAAAGAAGACAAATTATAAATAGTAATTATAAAACGGATTATAGTATTTACAGTAACAGGGTCTAAAATATTACTTACAAATATTATTTATAAATGCCACTAATCTAAATTTGCATCTCTATCACCAACGTTTTTATTCCTGTTGAGCTTTATCTTCCTGTGGTCTTAATAGTCTTATTGGAATAAAATGAAAAGCAAGCATTGTCCTGTACACGGCAGTTCTCAAGATTTGGGTTATTAGTCAGTTATTTCTTTTCAAGGCACAGGTCCTGGCAGCCATGTCAGAATTATTTATATCCATGTCACTGAGCATCATGTTAAACTTCTAATTTATTGTTACACTGAAATTGTTCCAAATCAACAATATTTAACATCCATGCCTTCATATTTAACATCCTAGCTTTGGTTTTATTCAACCCACTATTCACCCCTAAGTAATATATTTTTATCATTATCTATTTTCTTGTAATTATATTGACATGCTCTATTGCCACTAGTAAAACTATATTTAAAAAAAAAGCTTAACTATTGTTACTAGTTATAGCTAGAGAATTTTTCTCCTAGGAGATGAAGTTATCTTTGCATTTTAAGACATTTGGCTAATTGGTTTTCTTAGAACATTGTTAAATGAGCTTCCTATTTATTTATTATGTGTGAAGACTAGTGCTAATTAAAACTGGAACTCTCTTTGTAACTAATTAATGTGTGTGTCAATCATTGTTGATCAGTCATCTTTCAGTTAGGGTGAAGGTTAGCAACCTATCCTAGGCTTGACACCTGTTTTTGTAAATAAAGTTTTATTGGAATGCAGCCACACCCATTCATTTAGGTATTGTTTATGGCTGCTTTTGCATATGTAAACAGAGAGAACAGAGTCTCACTCATCATCTGTTTATATAGAAGGTTAAGCTGAAACCCATGCAGTCCCCCTTGATGGTGGGGAATTTAGGATGGAGAAAAGCAAGAGGAAGTGTTCTGTGTTTTAAATATGCAGCCCCTAGATAGTTAAGATGCATATGGAAGGAAGAATTTTAATAATTTTGGATTCCTGCCTTTTCTCATATGTAGAAAATCATCAAAATCATTAACTGGAGGTATCTGTGTTTTGTGATTAGCAGTAATCTTTTACCAAGATGTATGCTTGGCCATATGTATTTCTGTAGCCAAACAATTAATATAAATACTGGCTCTTCCCTCTACATCTTTAGAACAGGTCCTCAGAGCTAAGAGGCTGTCTCCCAGGCTATAGTCCTCAGTAAGGTCCTCAAATAAAATTGAAACTCACTGGTCTTCAGTTCAGTTCAGTTCAGTCTCTCAGTCGTGTCCAACTCTTTGCGATCCTATGAACCACAGCACGCCAGGCCTCCCTGTTCCTCACCAGCTCCTGGAGTTCACCCAAACCCATGTCCATTGAGTCGGTGATGCCATCCAACCATCTCATCCTCTGTCATCCCCTGCTCCTCCTGCCCTCAATCTTTCCTAGCATCAGGGTCTTTTCCAGTGAGTCAGCTCTTTGCATCAGAGCCAAAGTATTGGAGTTTCAGCTTCAACATCAGTCCTTCCAATGAACACCCAGGACTGAGCTCCTTTAGGATGGACTGATTGGATCCCCTTGCAGTCCAAGGGACTCTCAAGAGTCTTCCCCAACACCACAGTTCAAAAGCATCAATTCTTCTGCGCTCAGCTTTCTTTATAGTCCAACTCTCACATCCACACATGACCACTGGAAAAACCATAGCCTTGATGAGACGAACCTTTGTTGGCAAAGTAATGTCTCTGCTTTTTAATATGCTGTCTAGGTTGGTCATAACTTTCCTTCCAAGGAGTAAGTGTCTTTTAATTTCATGGCTGCAATCACCATCTGCAGTGATTTTGGAGCCCATAAAAATAAAGTCAGCCACAGAGGTAAAAATATACTGTCTTATTAGCGTAGGTCTTGGTTAATTATTCAGGTACTATTTCCATTCTCTTCTGTGGTGCAAAGCTGAATTATATTTCTAATTTTTCTTATAGTGAGTTGTGGTCAGCTGGTTGTGTTCTAGTTAATGGAATGTGAGTGAAACTAGATTTGAACTGTGACATAAGAGAAAAAACTTCATTAAACTCAGTTCTAGGAATTGCTTAATAGTGAATAATTCATTCACTTAATGTGCATTCACACTAATAATGCATTCACTAAAAGCATTTATAAGCATGTTTAATTTACAGAAGAAATAAATACCCATTTAATGAATACTCCAATTTGTGTTTCTATTGTATCTACTCTTCTAAATTACAACTGTTTGTGAACAATTTCTATAAACATTTTCTTTTCTTTTGAGGATCATTATGAGTTTATGGTTTTTTTTTTAAATTTATCTTTTCTGATTAAATTAGCAAAATATTATATCTAATTATCAAATAAAACATAATAGAGTTATGGTGATTTTTGGTACTTCCTTGGTGGTCTAGTGGTTAAGACTTCATGCTTTCACTTCAGGGGACATAGGTTTGATTTCTGGTCAGGGAACTGAAATACTTCATGCCCAGCATGCCTCCCCTGCCCCCTACCAAATTAACTAGCTTCAAGGAGTCCAGGATCATTTTATTGTAGTACAGCATTAGAATTGATATCCAGTATTGGTATTGCATGAAGAAGTAGCATTGGCTAAAATTTCTCCTTCTACTGCAGACAGAGATGGAAAAATACTGCCCTTTTGAATTTGTATTTTTTTTTCCAGTTTATCATGTATATACTCTCACAGCTTCTAGAGGATAGAAATGCATTGAAGTTCTTCTGTAATGACGCTCTGATTTATAATTATCAGTGTTCGTGCAAGTTGAGACAAGTGATTTGTTAAATTTATGTTTTTACTTCCCTACTTTCTGGCTAGTAATGACCGCACAACTTTGTTTGCAAAGTAATGTAGCAACAATATTTAGTCATTTGATGTTTTGTGAATCATAGGATTTTCCAGTATTGAAAATTGTATAACTAGGTGCAGAGTGAAATAAAGTTTGGATGGTGTTAACACGAGCCCTGCTTGCATTGAGGCAGTAGTTCATTACACATGTGACAGTGCGTATTGACTACCAGGAGAGCACAGCTGGGGTCTACCTGTTGATGGGCAGAGATGTGTGGTAGTCTACTTTAGTTCCTCTTCTGGATGGTCTTCCTTTCTAACTACACAACTTTTGAGGACAATAGATACCAGGCACATAGAATCATTATTTATGAGCTTTGGCTACCGGAGATTATAAAAACTAGACCACAGAAAAAACAAACCTTCTACCACCATATTTTATAATGAGGATAAGGGGTAACTTCTGGAAATGTGGTAACCTATGACATTTTGGGCCACACCAGGTGCAAAGCAAAATTCCTCATTTAGTGAACAAACAGAACACCGAGGTGTTGATTTTTACTGAAAATATGGAAATATGTCTATAATTTTGGGAACATTTGAAATGCTAAGGTAAATAAGAAGTATAAATGTCTGCTTTCAGTATTTGCAGTTTAAAACTCCAGAAAGGATAGAAATACCAGTGTCCTTTGTATGTGCTGAATGTATGCAACAGATAGCCGAGAAATGCAGAATAATAAGCTGTGTTCTGTGTGTAACGTTGCACTGTGTAGTGTGTAGTATTGCTTGGAATGGTTTGAGGATTCCCAAATGACAGTTTGAAGTCTAGATAAGAATGGATAATTGCCTGTGTTTCCTAAATATATCGATTTTTAACTCAGACTGTGAGTAATGCCTCTGTTTGATTTTCCTTGATATACATTCTAAACATAACTTCAGACGTGTTTCTACTCTTATTTACAGTTTCAAAAAAAGTCTTCATTTGAAGTAGGGTTGGAGTAATATAAAATTTACTCCTTTTATTTTCTTCTTTTCTGAAAAAGATCGCTTTGAGAATATACTGCCTGGGAGAATGTTTGAGAAACATTAATCTTTTAAAATGTTGTGAACCTTAATATGAAAATCTAATTTTATTAAATTTTCAAAAATGCTTTTTCTTCTCATTTTGTTTTTCCTTCTTTTAAATTTTTCTCTTCCGCCTAAATTTCCCTTTGTGCTTCTTTCCATCTGCATGAATTACCTATCAGTTAATATAAACTTTAGCAGGTGAGGGAAATAAAAGGTTTAAAGAAGATAAAATAGAAAAAAATAGTTACATCCCAGAGTAAATCTTATATTGAGATAAGCAGAAAGTTCTTGAATGTATTCTACTATAATAAAGTACTTGATATAGCTTCTGAGACCTTATTGTTAAAAACAACTGATATAATATTCTTAAAAAAGGACATTTGCAGAGGTAAGAAACAGGGGAAAATTGCTTCAATCTCTTCTACTCATCTTTGTACACACACACACACATGCAAAGAACACAATTTATTAACAGCACTACAGTGGAATAACAATGAATATGGAAATGAAAGCTGGCAAAGAATCGCATTTAAGTTTTAGTAATAGATGTGGATGACTTTGAGTCCAGTAAGTGGACTGAAACACCCATCTTCATTCCACAGGTTCAGGGATGTACTTCATACAGTTCAGGGGTCACAGGTAGTAGAGAGCTAGGAGGAGAAGGGTTGATTTGTCATTGCAATTCTCAACCAAAATAAAATTCCAGTAAGAGACTGGAAAATATTTCATTTCAAATATAAGCTGTAAGCATTTTCATCTTACATTCAACCACTTCACAGCAAAAAGCCTTTTTCTTTTTTTACATAGATAGAAAAAAATCAAAATCTTGATACCAGTTTAAGGCTTCTAAAATACATTTTAAGACGTGCTTGAGGATGATGATATTTTATTTAAATATTGTTACCTTTAAATCTTTCCTCATAATAGCTTCATCAACATTCATTTTATATCAACATTCATTTTTCCCTTATTTTAAAATCAGCTAAAGCCTATTTTTGCTTTACAATATACATTTCAAATTTAATTTCATTTAAAATACCAATTCGAGTTCTCATTTTTTCCTTAGCAAGCAAATATCCCAACCTCATAGCTCTTTGCCAAGCCTTGGCCTCAAAATGTTGTATTTAAAAAGCAAATAAAGAACACAAACTTATTCAAACTCTCGGAATGCCTGAGCCTGCAACTCCGGGAAAGTCTTTATCTAAAACCAATGAACTTTTCAGGGCTGTTGAGAAATGACCAGAGGGGCCAATTAGCTGTTGCACAATTGGAATCTTCTTGACGCTTTGTCAATAATTTATAAAATGGAGAGGGCAGAGGGGTCACTGTCACTGAGGGAGTTGAAATTAAAATGTTTCTCTTACATAGGATACTCCAGAAAGCAAGAGGGTACTTTTCTTCCAGAGGAAATCCATTTTGATGTAAAACAGACAATAAATCGTGCTTTACTGAAAGCTAACCATCCTGCAGTAGCCATCATCTGTTTTTGCGTGCGTCTTCCTTACCTGTCTTAGATTTCAAATCCCTGGTAGACAATGCAAATATATTGCTCTATTTTTTTTCCTCTATTGGTATTTCTCCACATGCTTGGGATCCTACTAATTCTCATTGGTTCATTTTCTGTAAGAGAAGCACAATCAATCCTTTAACCGCTTCACTCATTAACATGAAGAAGCTCAGTAGGAAATGGTTCCTATTTATCCCGGGTATCTAGCTTCAAATTCTAGATTAGTCACAAGGAAAGAGTGTAGATTCCTCATTTCATTTAAAGACTATGTATATCCTGAAGCTGATTACTATAATTAGCTCTGCTATGCTGCTTGTGTTTACTCGCTCTGTTGAGTCCAGCTCTTTGTGACCTGATGGACTGTAGTCTGCCAGGCTCCTGTGTCCATGGGGATTCTCCAGGCAAGAACACTGGAGTGGGTTGCTATGCCCTCCTCCAGAGCATCTTTCCAACCCAGGGATTGAACCCAGGTCCCCTGCATTGCAGGCAGATTCTTTACTGTCTATGCCACCAGAAAAGCCCAAGAATACTGGAGTGGGTAACCCGTCTCTTCTCCAGGCGAACTTCCCAACCCAGTAATGGAACTGGAGTCTCCTGCATTGCAGGCGGATTCTTTACAAGCTGAGCTACCAGGCAAACCCATAATTAGCTGTACAATATTCAAGTCTCAAACTTTGTGACACTCAGTGGAGATTTATATGACACTTTCATTATTTATTCTGCTAATTAAAAGACAAGGTCAATTTAAAGTGGTTATATTTAAAGAATTTAAGCTGAGCCTAAATGCGTGGTAATAAGACACATTAGCTTTTTGAAAATTTTTGGATTGAGGAATTTTTGGTAGATAACATTTTAGAGTCATGAGAAATCCTCAGTCAACTAAAAACAGACCTTATTGAACAGGTGGAGTGGAGGCATTTAAAACATACAGATGAGGCTAAAAAGGATTTAAGTCCAACTGATCACTCCATTTATTTAATCTTGGTCAAGAATGCTTCACTGTTCACAATGTGTACATATATCATCAGGTTGTACACTTTAAATATGTTATTTTAGTCCTCAGTTATACCTCAGTAAAGCTGGAAAATAATGAAAAAGAGAATGCTTCACTGCAGGAAAAGTCTTTAGCAAATTCAAAGAAACATAAAATCCTTCAGGTGAAAATTAAAGAAGGCTGTTGCTGCTTTTGAACTGTGGTGCTGGAGAAGACTCTTCAGAGTCCCTTGGACAGTGAGGAGTTAAACCAGTTAATCCTAAAAGAAATCAATCCTGAATATTCATTGAAAGGACTGATGCTATAGCTCCAATGGTTTGGCCACCTGATGTGAAGACCTGACTCATTGAAAAAGACCCTGATGCTGGGAAAGATTGAAGGCAGGAGGAGAAGTGGATGACAGAGGATGAGATGGCTGAATGGCATCACTGACTCGATGGACATGAGTCTGAGCAAGCTCCAGGAGTTGGTGATGAACAGGGAAGCCTGGGGTGCTGCAGTCCATGGAGTTGCAAAGAGTCAGACACGACTGAGTGACTGAACATCAACAAAAATAAATTTACTATATCAGCATCCAGAATTTTTAAAAAGGATTTTCTCTAGCTTTTGAACAAAATTAGCATTAATAATTTCTTTCTAGCCTTGTTTTAAGTTTGATTAAAATCTACTTCCCCTACCCCCACCATGAGGAAGTGGGGGAGATAACTGAAAGAGATGGTAGCACATATTAAATAACACCTTTTATTCAGGGACAAGTTGAGGATATAGATCAATGTACCAGAATTATCTCAGCACCCAGAAGTTGTTGGCACCAGGGAGTGTGTTTTCGGGCTCCTGTGCATTGGAAAAGGAAGACACGTCATTCATTCCATGATACTATATTTCTGTTATTGAGCCTAGCTAACCTTAGTTCTATAGGAAGTGCATTAGGCTAAGCGGCAAAGAATCCGCCTGCAATGCAGAAACCACAGGAGAGGTGGGTTCAATTCCTGAATCGGAAAGATCCCCCGGAGGAGCGCATAGCAATCTACTCCAGTATTCTTGCCTGGAGAACCCCATGGACAGCCTCGAAAAGGCTATCAGACACATAGCCTCGAAAAGAGTCAGACACACTGAAGTGACTTAGCATGCATATGCAACCTTAGTTCTACCTCTTTTCTTTTCTCACTTTTACCCAAATTCTTAAGGCAGTCACATGCTACCTTTTTGCCTTCTATTACCACTTGACTCTGGTACCTTTACCTGTGACTCACGCCCATCAAGATTGACTCACTTTTTCAATGTTTTGTATCAAATTGTGGCTAGGTATGTCCTCAACCATGATCTCTTTAAAATACTTATGCGGGTACTGCCTTGCTACATGACCTTGTAGGTAGGGTTGAATTCCAGCTCCCCATGTGGTCCCCACTGACACCATGGTGGGGGGGGTGACTTCAGTACCACTGGCAACGGTGACTGACTTGACTCTCCCATGGATCTCCCCATACACCAATCCATCAGGAGGATAAGGATTGTCTTGTTACTGCTGGATGAGGGTAGAAGTCTAGGCTGCCCATGTAGTCTCCACCCACACCATGGGGTGGGAGGCAGGAATGCTGGAATACCTCAGCACAGCCTGTTGAGGGCAGAAATCTGTTTTCTCCACCGGGCTTCTGCTGGTCTTATTGGGTTTGGAGCCAGATGTTTGTTTGTTTAAGAAATGAGAATAAAGACATTTCAAAGATGTCATCTGGAGAGAGAACAAATATTGATGTCTCTATACGCTCACCTCTCTCAAGTCCTGATATAATACTATGTCAGCCCTTGGAATTTAGACCCAGAATATAGAACCATGAGGGACATACCATTAGTGGGCAGAGATTACTCAAAATTGTTTGAAATTTGCTTTCTAATATCTGGTAGATTTGGGATATGAAATAAAATCAAACTCAGTGTTATGAACTATTTGTGTTCCCTCAGAATCCTTATGTAATTTCCTAATCCCCAGTGTGATGGTCGTTGGAGATGGGATTTTTTTGGGGAAGTGGCTAGGGTTAGATGAACTCATGAGAGCAGGGCCCTGGGCTGAGGGAGTTAGTGCTTTCATTCGTAGAGACACTGGAGAGCTTTCTCTCTAAGACCACTGTTTCTAAATTGGGAAGAAATCCCTCACCAGAACTTCCCAGCCTCCGGAGTGTGAAAAATAAATTTCTGTTGTTCAATCCGCTATGTCTGTGATATTCTGTTGTGGCAGCCCAAGCTGACTAAAGCTCTCAGAGAAAAACAAAACCACACTTCATGCCCATTTTAGTTGAAAGTCAGCCATCGGTGCCCATTATAAACTTTTGACAGTCAGTTTAGCAAAGGGTTAGATAATTCCCAAAGGTGATGTTTTTTGCTTCACTTGTGAGTCACCGTACACAGCCTTATCACTTTAGAGTGACTGTGCATGTGTGTAGGTGCATGTGTATGTGTGGGTTTCCCTTTCATTTTACCACCAGCAAGAAAGTCTCTGCTGGTTCAGCCTGAGCCATGCTTTCTGCCTCCATTTCTTGGTGGGATGCTCTTTGGAATCCTAATTTTGTCGATGAGTCAGGTTTCGGCCCCACAGGATATATGAGACACACTCAAAGTCACTCACTACACAAAAATGGAATTCTGGGCTATGTCTTCCCATCGCTAGACCCACAGTCCAGTAAATCTTCACCTTTGACCTCCACTTACTGCTGAGTTTTTCTTCCATTTCTAGTCTACCAGAGATGCTTCCCCAATTTTTGAGTGAAGCTATATATGTGAAAATAGTTTTGGTGCTTCTAGGTAGAGATGAAAACAGCCACGATGAATAAAATATAAAAATAGAAAACCAAAAGGACATAGGCACACTTAAATATAAGAGAAATATCTCCACAGCAAAGAAATGAATCCAAAATGCAAAAAATTAGTAAAAGAACTAAAGTTTCTGCCTTGCTGTGTCTGAGACCGGAATCAGGCAATGGCAGGATGATTTAAAAATCTGTTCTCTCAAAGGCTGCTGTTCAATGTGTGTTGTTGCAATGCTCCAGTGAACTTGATGCATGTGTATAGGTGTATATGTGCAAGAATTTCTCTAGGGAAGACAGCTAGCAGAGAAATTTCTGGGTCATAGCACAGGCATATTTTAAATTCTCAGTATAGTGCCAAATTCTTTTCCAAATTATAGTAATTTACACTCCCCCTGGCATAGTTGAGAACGTCTCTCTTTATATCATCTCAACATGTATTGTTGTTGTCAGACACCCCTCCACCCCAAGCACCACATCTAATGGAAATAATGTGGTATCTCCTTGTTTTGGGGTCCTTGATTACTGAGATTGAGCCATGTTTTATTTTTCCATAGGTATTCTGAGTTTCGTTTTCTGTAAACCTGTCTATTTATACCTGTGGTCCATTTTCTGATTAGTTTCTCTCATGTTTTTATTTTGGGGGATTTCCCCATACTTTCTACTGCCTACACATGTGTGACATTCCCTTCTGAGCACAACACTAAAACTGCTTCTCTAGGTCACCTCTGTATTTCGAGCCCCACGTATGCTTCTTGGCCTCACCCCACTCAGAGTCTGCACGTCACTCACTGATTTGACTTGTCCCTTCTCTCTTGGCTTTTGTATCTCATTTTCTTGATATTCCTTAGAGATTGTTATATGTTTTCACTTTATTTTTAATTTATTGAATTAATTAATTTTTTTGCCATACCATATGGCCTGTGGGATCTTAGTTCCCCCATTAGGGATTGAACCCGTGCCCCCAGCAGTGAAAAGCATGGAGTCCTAACACTGGGCCATCAGGGAAGTCCCACGCTTTCATTTTTGATTGCCAGTGACAAGAACATTGCCCAGCACCTAGCAGCTATTAATGTTTAGTAATGATATGGATGTGTACAGTTCTAGTGAATAGTTTCTTGTAGGGTCAAGATGTATCTTGTTGCTCTGGCCCTGGTTCTCTCATCAACTGGCAGGGGCACCTGTGCAATCCTCTAGGCTTTCATCCAGTTTCAGCTTTCTATTACTCCACACAAGCATTGTTCCTCCCTTTCCTCTAAATGTATTCATTAGATGTTGCAATTAGTAGCCTTTTAAAAAGAACCTTGATCCTGACACTTGGAAACATTTATTATAACAAGCTCCTGGTGCAGACACTAGCAATTACAGTATGTAGATTATAGGGTAGCTGTGTGATGTGCTAAAATAACATCTAGAAGGTTATCACACTCCCTTTCCCTAGTGACTAATATAGAAATCAAGGCCAGTTATCCACAGGCAAATACTTATTATATTTCCTACTGAGCTGTTTCACATTCCTGCACTAGAAAATAAAATTGAAAAAAAGACTTATCAAGTATAAAACATTTTAAAGGACTAAACTCTTTTTTATTCTAAAACATAAAACTATTAGAAAATATGAGAAAATATTTCCCCAAATTTGTTAATTAAATGACTATGATTCACCAGTGTTAGAGGCCTAAAATTTAGTGTAGTAGTAAGGAAGTGGAAAATTCCATATTGATCTTCTTCCATGAGTATAAATTGTTAAAAAGTACTTTTTTTCCCCTATAGAAAATAAAAGTGAGAAATCTGGTTTAAAAGAAACTCAATAAATATATTGGGTTGGCCAAAAAGTTCGTTCATGACAGCCAAAATTTTCACTCCTGTTTTTCTGTAAGATATGGACCCAGATGAACTTTTTGGCCAACCCAACTAAAAAAAAAAAAAATCAATACTCTTTCTTTCAACTATAACTTGATTTGTAGTGTCTTAAATTCTATTTTAGCTGAGAAGTCAAATAGATGATATAGAAATACATCTGAACCCTTTCTTTCTAATCTTCCTCTCATATTTCCTCTCACACTCACTCAAAGAAGTATTGAATGGACAGTTTTCTTCTCTGCTATATGGAAAATTATTACATGTATTAGAGATTGAGATAGATTCTTTGGATGTGCTCCGCTGTTACATTTTGGCAAAAAAAATAAAAAAAAAGAAATAAAAAAAAAACAAAACATTTGAGAGCTCTATGAAAAACATTTATGAGTTCTATGAAAAAAATTGTGAAATTGTGATGAAGAAATGGCAGGAAAATGGGCAGCCATATATAATGATTGGAAACTCTAACTTTCCTAGTTTATCCAAAAAGGATACAGTTTTATTTCTTTTTTGGAGAAGTGGTGTTGACAGTGGGGGAGTGAAAACCACACTCAGTTTTTATATTTTATATTTTAATGATAAATAAGGTGGAGAAAGAAAATGGAGAACCAGAGGAGCCCACTTCTGTAAGACAGGAAGCACCTTAACTTTCTTCGTGGCTAGCCTGTCTGTGCAGCTCTCTGGACATTTTCCATGACATAAGAGCTACATGGAACTCATTCCTTCCCTCTTACTCCCCCGCCCACACCTGCTGCAATACAACCAAAGCCATGCAAACCCAAACTCATTACCACTTATTGGCATGTGGGGGTACAGGGATAGAAGAACTTTGGATTTCAGTTGCTGAAGAGACTGGCATCTCGGAAACATTTGCTACTCTGAAAAAACTGAAGGTCTCAGGACTCACTCCAGGCAAGTGGGAAGAGAGAAAGCAGGCATGCCACACTTAACACAAGGCAGGGATTGAGACTGATGCTTCAGTGGATTCCAGAAGCACCTCAGTCATACTGTTCTATGTTTATTAGTGTCCTGGATGTCACTCTTCAAAAAACTCTAGGTTTTACGTCTGTATCAGGGAACTCCTACACCAAAAATGAAGGGTGATAGACAGGAATGTAACTTAGTTTTCCACAAATGTAGTGAAATTTTTACAGCAAATGATATTTTTTCTCTTTTATCATCTAGAGAGTTTTTGCAATTATAGTAATATTGCTATTACTTACAATATTCCCAGAAATTCTTTTTGCAGTATTTCTCAGCAGAATTAAAAATTGCTCATTCTTTTGGAAATAATTTTATTTTTAAAACAGCCAAATCTACATTTTAAAGTAGCACTTTATGAATATCTTGAGCAATATGATTGCTTTCTATTTAAAAAATTATAATCATGTAATAATTATGTGGCTTATAAAATGACAAAAAGATTACCACTAGGATGTGATCAAGGGTCAATATTAAAATTAGCTGACAGTATCAGAAGGTAGATACACAGATGTGCAACATTTACTTAAATGTATGGCAATGGCACCCCACTCCAGTACTCTTGCCTGGAAAATCCCATGGATGGAGGAGCCTGGTAGGCTGCAGTCCATGGGGTCACTAAGAGTCAGACATGACTGAGCGACTTCCCTTTCACTTTTCACTTTCATGCATTGGAGAAGGAAATGGCAACCCACTCCAGTGTTCTTGCCTGGAGAATCCCAGGGATGGGGGAGCCTGATGGGCTTCCATCTATGGGGTTGCACAGAGTCAGACACAACTGAGGTGACTTAGCAGCAGCAGCAGCATAGAGGAAATATATATAATATATATGTGTGTGTGTGTGTGTGTGTGTGTGAAATGCAGTCATTTCATTTTAGTAATACAATTCAAAAGAAAAATGATTCATTTATGCAACATTTCCTGGGATCCTGAGGATGATAAACAAAATGCAGACACAGCATTGTATTTGCACTTCTCTTTATTATAAATCAAATTAAAAAGCAGATGCAAAAAGAAATCCATTTTGCTTGAACTCTTAGCATGTTCCATTTATTCTGAATCTAAGGCTGAAAAACATCATTTTTAAGAACTTTCAAAATACCCCTCCCCCCATTAAAACTTAGAGACTAAAATTGCCATAGACTGGTTGTTTTATTTACAGAATTAGTGATGCATGATTCTCTTGTTAAGAAGACATGGTGTCTGAACTGTTTTTCCAGCATCAGTGATGGATTTATCCAGCCCGTTTAAATTCTGTCCCATCTTTTTCTAACCTAGAACTCACATTTATCAGACAGCTGCCTCAAATTGTGAAGAATACGTGTTGTAACTCTAGGAAATGCACAGGAAGTTGAACTGCATAGCGCTGGGTTGGCCAAAAAGTTTGTTTTGGTTTTTCTCTATGCTTGTATGGAAAAACCCAAGTGACATTTTTGGCCAACTCAATATCATGCAACAGTTTGGCACTACATTTCTATGAGAATATCTGCGATGCCTATTTGAAGACAGAATCCATCACTCTTCCATAAGACCACATGTGGGAACTTGCTTTCCTGGGATGCTACTCTGGTGACCAGACGGGAGAGCCAGAGAGGAGGATTCAATTATCTTTTAACTAAGGGGTACCTAGCTTAGTCATGTAAATCATAAATTCACAAATTCATGTATATCACATAATCATGACTTTTCTTTTAAAAAAATGATAAGAAAATTCTTTGGGAGTCTTCCATTCCCAAAGTGGGACTATAAGAGTCCCATTTATAGTTAGCAGCTAAAGAAGAAAATCAATATGAGAAATGTATTGATGAAATAAGTGAAGTGAAGTGAAGTGAAGTCACTCAGTTGTGTCAGACTCTTTGTGACCCCATGGACTGTAGCCTACCAGGATCCTCAGTCCATGGGATTTTCCAGGCAAGAATACTAGAGTGGGTTGCCATAGGTTGCACTCTAATAAGCATCTTAGCTACTATATTTACCCTATTATGTATCATTGGACATTTCCCCCAATTCAACTTTTGGATAATTTATGATTATAATTTTAGTTTGAAGTTTTGAGTGCTTTCCCACAAAAATTTGGAATGTAATGTAAAATCATTTTAAAATAATTTTACTGTTTTAATAGATCTTCAGAATTCTGTGATGGCACAGAACTTCACCATTTAAGAACTAATCTTGTGACTGCTGCACCATGAAATGGCAATTGTACAGCTGGAACCACCCCCTTCAGAGAGAAGAAAAGCATATGTCAAATTGCCTTAACTATAGATCCTTCAGGCAAAATGCATCCTTCTTTTGGCACTGTCAAGAACTTGAATAAATCAGAGATAAGTGGGTTAAAATGTCAGTACCCTTTGGGACTGAGCAAAACCTACAACTTTCCCACAATTCAGTAAAATATTAACCATAGTACTCCCAGTTCTTTGTGGGGAAGAAAATAATACCTTCACAGTCACTGGAAGAGATTGTCAAATTGCCAAAAGACTAGAACAATTGCCATAAGAGATTAAACGGGGTGATATGAATGATCTTGCTAAAAGGTTTTAAGTCTCTGTTTATTTATAGAAATAATCCTTTCCCATCTGTTTCATCAATCACTGTTTCTAAAATACCAACTGTTTGGATGGCAATTTAGATTACTACTGTGTTTGAAAATAGTTTGCTATTTTAAAAATCACCAAAATGTGATTTGGTGAATTTCAGTAGAAAATAATTTTCTAAGATTTGTGAGTAAACTGTTAAAACTAGGAAATTTGCTAAAGTCAGTAAGACAGCCCAGGACTGGGTCATTGATCACTAGTGACAGCAAACAGTGACCTCACACCAACAGAATGTAAACCTCCAAACTCATTGATAGCAGTCCTGACTCAGGGCTAGAATTCATGTTCTCGCTCTATAAACTGTTTGACTTAGACGATGAATGATGGTTAAGGTAATAGAGCAGCAGAGCTCTGATGAAAATGTAGTTGGGCTCAGGTTATTTTAAGTCTGGCTTTCTTTGAAGGTCAGCGTAAGTGTCTTGATATACTATAAGAGAAAATTTATTTGAATTGCCATATCTTTCTTATTTCAGCAAGAAAAATTCACTTACTAATGTAGCTTTCCTTCTGAGTCATTTAGTGAAAATAATTTTTAGCTTCCAATTTTTTCTTTTTAATTTCACAAGGTTTATATTTTAACTACCTGTAGTTTACCATTATGTATTTTGACTAATATATTTTTAAAATGTGAGTTTAGCTACTGTTTATGCAAAAGCCTTAAGAAGGTTAATTTCTTTGAATGTTTTTACTTGTTAGATTACTACTGCTTTTGAAAATTGTAGTAGTAGTCTTTTTGTTTTGGCTACAGCATAGGTATTTCCAAATTGGTGAGTTTTCCAAAATTTTCCCTGTAAGTTGTCATTTCAAAAGAATACATTTTATTCGTTCAGGGTAATATATAATTACCTCAAAAGTCTCTCTTTTATTTATTCATTTTTAATTCTTTCCACAGCATGAGAGTTCTTGCATCCTATTACATGGTATGTCATTCTAAAGATGGGAAAAAAAGACAAGTGCATAAAAATACTGAAGGAGTAAAAAATAATTATATGTACATATTCATGAATTGTATCTACCATTTGTTGAGCAGTAACATGTAGAATACTTTTCATTAATGTTAGAACATAAATAACACAGCTGCAAGGCTGAATGTTGTAGGTTCATGTCATAGCATCCATGCTAGGCTTTCAACTTCCTTACAGATGAGAAAACTGAGGCCAAGAGGTCAGCTTCTGAAAAACGTAAGTGTAGTATGGGGCATATCCATTCAAACAGAGGTCATGGGACAGTCAGAAAGGAATAAGTATAAGCTTACAGACCAGGTAATGTAGGAGATCAGAGGAGAAAGCAGATATGATTATAATGTCTGTTGAAGGAATTATTGGTGCAGGAGGTGTAATTTGAGCCAAAGATGGATATGCATGGATGGTGGGAGAACGGAGAACAGGCTTTCAGATGCAGACCTTTTGGAGGTTAACATATTCCTGGAAGAATGGAATATTCTCTCTCTGAAGGTCCTGGAATGCTTTTTAAAGGAAAACACACTTTTCATTGTTACCTCACAGTGTGACTTGCACCCCTGATAGAAGAGTCATATTTTTTAATGAGAAGAAGGCAAAACAACTTTTTAGAGCCTTCACATTCTCTAAACAAGTTGAGAGAATCAGTTACCTAAGGAGTTTTCTTCAAGCCCCTGAACGTGTGTGAAAAAATCCCAGATAGCAAAATCTTCCAGAACAAGGTCACTGAGAACCAGCTGGAAGACTCGATGTCCCTAAGTGGTAACAACACGAGGCTGTTACCTCCAGCCTCTCTTCTGAACTCGAGATATTATTGCCTATTTGATATCTCCACATGGGTGTCCACAGAGGCAACTCAACTTATACAATCAAAACCAAACTCTTGATTTCCCCCACAAAACCTACTCCATACCTCAAGAGTTCCTCATCTCCATCAGTGGCAGCTCTATTCATTCAGTTGATTTTTCAAAAGCAATAAACTTTCTTGACTCCCCTCTTTCTTTTCCTCAAAATATATTTACATTAGGACTGCTTATCATCACCTCCTCCAATATTATGTTCATCTAAACCATTACCTCTCACTCACATTACTGTGGTAAATTCTGCACTGACCTCCCTGCTTCCACCTGCCCTCCCCCCCGCCCCACAGTCTGTCCTTCATGCAATAGCTCAGAGGGACCCTCTGAAAATAAGTGGGACTGTATCATTTCTCTGCCCCAAACCTGTCAGTGGCTTTCCATTTCCCAGAACAAAAGGTCTCTTCATGACTTGAATTCTCTGCTGCCTCTCACTCAGTGGGACCCAGACTCCCTGGGACTCACTCAGTGGGACCCTGGCTCCCTTGCTCTTCCGAGAACACACCTCCCTCAGCCTAGAATGTGCTTCTTCCAGAGATCTGCAGGATCTGCCCCCTCCTCCTACAGGTCTCTGTCTAAATGTCACCTTATCCAGGAGTCCTTCCCTCAGTACCGCATATTGAACAGCGCTTTCCCGAGCATCATTCTCAGCAACACCAGCATGTATGGTGGTCCCTGTTGTGCCTGATAGATGGACAGCCTGGAGTAGGAGGCAAGCCAGGACTGAGGGCACTTCCTGCTCTGCTGACCAAGCCCTGTCCTCCAGCTCCGTTATACGTCAATCCAGAAGAATACCTTACACTTTTTTTTTTTTTACCAAAAAGGGGAAACTTTTTAAAATTTCAGAGTCCTACCAGTAGCTACAAATTAGAAGTTAGGTTGATAGGTAATTACATAGATACATACATACATACACACTTAGACACCCATATACAGATATGTATGTAAATATACATATATATATGAGATATATAACCATACATATAGTGATAATATAATATATATAATCACCAGGGCTTCCCTGGTGGCTCAGATGGTAAAGAAACCGCCTACAATGTGGGAGATCTGGGTTCGATCCCTGGGTTGGGAAGATCCCCTGGAGGAGGGCATGGCAACCCAGTCCAGTATTCTGGTCTGGAGAATCCCCATGGACAGAGGAGCTTGGTGGGCTACAGTCCATAGGTTCACAAGTAGTTGGACATGACTGAACGACAAAGCACACATGTGACATGTATAAACATACATATATAATGATTATACATATTATTATGTATATAATCTTTCCCAACCTATGCACCCCTGACCAGAATGTAAGCTTAAGAAGAACAGAAACTTGATTTTGTTCTCTTCTGAGTCACCCAGCTCTTGGAACAGTTCCAAGCATACAGTGTGTGAAAAAACAAAAACAAATTTGTTGAATTAACGGATAAGTCAATAAATGAATTTTATTTATGTGTATGGGAAAGAATGTCATAAATGGGTTCGAGCATAGAAGTTCAAAAATTATTTAGTATTTCCAGACACTATTGTAAGATTTAAAACAAAATCAACACACGGAATGGAGATTCAATTTGTATGTTAAGGTATTTATTGAATGTGGTTGAAAAAGATAGGCTTTAGCTTTTGTAAAATTGAACATGCTTGTTCAAAATAATTGCTTTAAAAAATGTCTGAATAAGGCATATAATAAAATAATTTATTTGACTTAAACACATTTAACTGATAAATCCTCAAAGAAAGGGATATCTTTTATTCATAGAGTTTTAATAAAGAGACGTAATTCCTTTGTCTCAAAATTTTGTGGTCTGCAGTGAAGCAAATTAATTCATTTTCTTGAAAATTTGTATCATGTAATCAGTCTAAAGAATAATCTTACTAATAGCTGAACCGAATTCCAGAGAATTCCAGTGATTTGTCCAATTGACATGGGGAGAAGGGAGTGGATTCCACTTGAAGTGGAATTTGTATCTCTCCACCGAATTCACTGGGTTTTAACCTCAATGTGGCATCTTCTTCTTGGTGAAACAAATGCTACTGGCTTGCTGTTTGTACAAGATGTTCACTGTTACCTCTGAAAGCTCAGCCACCTCCTCCGTCGGTGTCCCTCCCACACGTGTCATCTGTAGCAGTAAACGAGCATGCTTTGCAACCCCTGGGAAAGCCTTGTCTGTGGCTACTCTTCCCATCCCATCTACTTACCAACCTGAAGCTAACAGTCAGGAAAGAGCCAAGGGAAGCTATTTATCCTCTCTATGGTTTATTTCTTGGCTTTTTGCATTCATAAAAAAGAAATCTAAACAATCTCTATTGCTTGCTTTACTTTCATCCTTTGTAGTGAAAACTACTGTTCTTGCCTGGGTCTGCACAGATGCTCAGAATGAGTGGCCTCTATTAATGGTGTCAACTTTCAAACTGATACAGAGCAGTATATATATGTCTAACAGGGAGTTTTCAAGAGCTGTCTAGCCTTCTCTCACCAATGACACACACACACACACACGTGCACACATCCACAGAGCACTAAGCACTGAGTAAACACTTGGTGAACAGGAAGATTAATTAATCCTCATTAGGGTTTATTATGGAAGAGCATTGTTGGCTGCAATACTCTTCCTAATCTGGCTTTATTTTAAATTTTAAAAATGTTATTTATTGTTGGCTGCGCTGGGTTTTCATTGCTGTTCAGTCTTTTCTCTGGTTGCAGTGAGCAGGGGCTACTCTCTAGCTGCAGTGTGTGGGCTTCTCGTTGCAGTGGCCTCTCTTACTGTGGAGCACAGGCTCTGGGGTGTGTAGGCTTCAGCAGTTCTGACTCCTGGGCTCTAGAGCACAGGTTCAATAGTTGTGGCTCAAGGGGTTAGTTGCTTCTTGGAATGTGGGATCTTCCCAGTCCAGGAATTGAACCGTGTCCCCCACGTTGGCAGGCGATTCTTTACCACTGAGCCCCCAAGGAAGCCCCTAATCTTGTTTTAATTCCTCAGAAATCATATACAGGCCAATCATGAATGCTCTGCATCATGTAGCAGGAAGAAGTGCTTTTTGGAGCTATCATTAAAAGGCTGTTTATACCACACATGCAATTACGTGCTTCCTATTACTAGCTCTTATAGGTGCCCAGGTTGAGGCAGCCCCTAAATGAGTTCCACTTGTGAGTGGTTGTGCTGTAGTTTTACCTGCAGCTGCTGAGGACGGTGAAGTTTATCATTCTATTAACCTCACAATTAACCCTTATTACATGGCCTGTTCAGCACAGGGACACCTCCGGAGCATGTTCAGTTTGTGAATGGCCAATCCCATGGCACAAGCAACCGTCTTTATCACTGCTGAGAAGGATGTGCCAACCACATATGCTTTTGGTTTAGAGCAAGGGTGGTTGCCTGATTCAATGGAGCAGAGTGTTTTCATCACCGGAAGATGAACTGTAGAGGTGCACCCAGGCAGTGGGTGTCATTTCCAGCTTGCCTGTTCCCCACTGCAGAGTACTGGCTCTCCCAGCTGCAGCCATCTAACCACCTTGCCTATTGCATGCCAGGTTAGACCCAGGCCAACCCACCCCTAAGATCATAGTCCTCGGCAGGAAACACAGGAGATGTTCTAGGCCAGGAGTCCCCAACCTCTTGGATCTAATGCCTGATAATCTGAGGTGGAGCTGATGTAACAATAATAGAAATAAAGTGCACAATAAAAGTGCTTGAATTGTCCCAAAACTGTTTCCCCCACTTCCTGGCCTGGATCCTCAGAAAAATTGTTTTCTTTTCCATGAAACTGGTCCCTGGTGCCAAAAAGCTTGGGTACCACTGTCCTAGGTGAATAAAGTTAGCAATATAACTGGTTTTATACTGACATTTTACATATTTTTGCTGAAAGTCTTCAAATACTGTCTTCATTGTTCTATGCTGGCTCTCAAGATTGTAAACTGGGTCCTTTTAGGATAAATATTTTCCTCATTTTTAGTACTTAGTGGTGGCATTGGCATTCTAATTCCAAAGCACAGTGCCTTTCTTATTCTATTTGATTTTTTGCTGTTGTTGCAGGTTCTTGGAGAAATAGACCTGTGTTGACCTGACCCAATTCATGCTATTAGGACAAAGACATTTTCTTAATTTGATGAGCAAATCTATAAGTAAGATTAAGTGCATCCACCAGTTTGGTGTTTAAACACTGTTTTTTCTTTTGTTCTTAGGAAAAAAATGTTGTCTTCATCCCCATTTGCTTTGTTGGATATGCCTCTCCTGAATGTGGAGAGGGAGAAACACATTCCTCATGGCACCTCACCCACAGCCATCACCCATGAAGGCCAATGGAGGCTGACAGGGTGGGACGCTGGATCTCTTGACTTGCCGAGAAGCCGGGCAGGGGAGCCTGAGAGCCTCAGCAGGAAGAATCAGGCTCAGTGGCTGGTGAGTCAGATTTTGGTTTACCACTATTGCTTTCACTTCCACCAACTTTGCTGGAGTGGATTCATGAGTCAGTGCAAAGCATTCCTTCTTTATTTATCTCAGACTTCCTGACCTCAGTCAATGAAATACAGCCGTTTCCACCGCTGCTGGCTTTGCTGGTCAGTGGAGCCCAGCATCCATGATCAATTCAGAAGGGTTAGTTGAGTTACCTGATCAAAGCTGACATCTCCCAAGTCATTTCCAATTAGCAGGACTCTGTCTTAGATTGCTGAGTCTGCATACATGCAGTGGGGGTGTAATGGAAAGCATTGCACTGAGAGCCAGAAAATCTGGCCCTGCTAAGGCCTAAGCTATGGCCTTTTATCCAGTCAACTTAACCCTTCTGGACTTCAGTTTTCTTATCTGTCCATTGAAGAAACTGGATTGGATCCTTTCCTTAGAAACAATAGATAGATGGGTAGATAGATTGTAATGAAGTGGTAGATTACAATCTACATGGCAGTATATAATGAGAGATGAACAAAATAGAAACAGACTATATTTTTATAGGATCTCAAGTCTAAACAAATACATGCAAGCTTAGAGATGATTACCTACTGTGTTACCTTCAGTGTCCTCTAAGAAAGGATAGCAGAGTGAGAGGAAAGTGAAGGTGAAAATCTCTCAGTCATGTCTGACACTTTGTGACTCAATGGACTATAAGTCCATGGAATTCTCCAGGCCAGAATACTGGAGTGGGTAGCCTTTCCCTTCTCCAAGGGATCTTTCCAACCCAGGGATCAAACCCAGGTCTCCTGCACTGCAGGCGGATTCTTTACCAGCTGAGCCGCCTGAGAAGCCCACGGAAAGAAAAGCTCTCTCTTAAACAGAAATATGAAGATGACGAAAGTTAGGCACAAACATACAGAAGGTAGAGGATGGGGACAGAGGAGTATGTGTATTGGTGAGTTTCAGGAACAGAAAGAGACCTTTGTTTTCAGAGATAGTGACAGAGGAGAGCCAGCAGCAAGCAGGTGAGGATGAATTCCTGCAAAGTTTATGAGAAGACAAGTTAGACTTTTTTAAATGTAAGCACAGCGCAATGCAATGGAAGAACTGGAAGCAAGGAAGTGTGATGATCCAAATATATTTTAAAATAGAAAGTCAGAGGAGAAATTCAGAGGACTCTGTTAGAAGTCAGAGGAGGAGATAAGGAAATAAGGTTGACCAGTGGAGAGAAGATGAGTTAGTGTAAATACTTAGCCAGAAGAGCAGTGAAACCTTAACGGAGACGTGGACAAAACTTTCACTGTAGAGTGATGTTCGTTCTTTCAATAGTGAGAGCAAAAGGAAGCCAGTGAAGTTACAGTGTTAGGAAAATTGTGAAAATCCCAGGGCCAGTTGCCCTGGCAATGAGGCCCCACACTTTGATAGTGATGATGTAAAAAAAAAAAAGAAAGAGAAGAAAAGAGCAAAAGCCACTGAAGAAAATAGTAATTAAGGATAGAGCTACATACATCTGGACAGCTTTTCCCAGGGAAAGGTGGGTGCCTCAAATAAAAGACAGTATCATAAGGGGAAGAATTAATCGTTTGAATAAAAAGGTTAAATTGAGTCTTCTGGCTCCTAAACTTCCGGTGGTACTGCAGACCAGCTTTTCTTACACTGGTTTGTTCTTAACCAATTTCAATAAAGTCAGTGGTTACACCCCTGCCCTATCCACCTTACTTCCATCCCTAGCAAATTACAAAACAGACTTTACAACTCACTCTACTGCAATGTGCGGAGGTATCCCCTGGAGACCTGATAGTGTAGATTCTGGTTCTGTATGTCTGGAGTGAGCCTGAGAGTCTGAGGTTCTACGTTTCTAACAAGACCCTGGGTGACACTGATGTTGGCCCAAAGACCACTCTTTTAGTAGAGCTAGGGAGAGTGAGGGAAGGATTTAAGAAGAAAGTTAAATGGCTGTGAGAGTAGTTCAAGTTGAAGATGACAGGATCATCCTGACTAAGGCAGTGACCATGAAGATGAAGACATAGGCAGTGACTGGAAAATATTCACTGGAAAATATTCTGTAGGTCAAATTAGCAAGATTGGTGACAGGTTAGATGGAAGAGAACAAAATGGGGAAAAGTCCCTTATTTCCAGTTTGAGCAAGTGACTGTGTATGTAGTCCAACTGGATTATACAGTCCATGGGGTTGCAAAGAGTTGGACACTACCGAGCAACTTTCACTTTCACTTAGTCTATATTATTTCACTTTCACTAAAGGTCACTGCTGGCTCTGAAATCCTAGGCCACAATGAGACTTCAGTACTTTCTTTGAATTCAAGATTTTCACAGGTAGTGTTACCCAGCTCTGGGAAGATGTTATGGTTCAATGATAACCAGCATGATTTTGGAGTCAAACAGATTTTAGTTTCATCTAGCAGCCCCAAGTCAATAACCCTTCTGAGACTCACTTTCCTCACCCATATAATCTGAGTAACATACTATCTGCCTGTAAGCTTGCAACAGGAACAAAGGGAGAAAATATACAAGAGCTCAGCCTACTGGACAGCACATAATAAATGTTATCACCATTATTGTATATTAATTGTTTAATTAGCTTTCTTTAAGAACAAAAAAGCATTTGGTTTGTATTGTGTATTTTTTTAAAAAATGTTTATTTATTTGGCTGTGCCGAGTCTTAGTTGAGGCACGTGGGATCTAGTTCCCTGACCAGGGATTGAACTTCGGCCCCCTGCATTGGGAGCACAGAGTCTTGGCCCCTGGACCACCAGGAAAGTTCCTATATTATGTATTTTCTTTTCTTTTCTTCTTCTTTTTTTCTTTTTAGAAAATTTAAAGCTGAATTAAGATATTTAAAACATGAAGAAATGACTATAAAATATATTTTTTAAAGTAGATGGGTGTTCTCTTAAAAATAACGTAAAGTCTTCATTAAATGAAAGAATTGAGATTACTTATCTTTTTCCCTGTTATTTCACTAGTACCTGTAAAAATAAATATAATCAACAAGGGTATTTTTCTAAGACAAGGATTTTATCCCCTGTGTGTTGTGGGGCATTTCTCCTCTCTCTCCCTAATCTTCCCTTCCCCTACTCTCCCCTTCCCCCACTCCGTCCCACTGCAAGGCTGTAATTAACTTCTGTGCAGTAAATGTATTTGTGTTCCCAGACCTGTCACAGCAGTTGACTCTCTCAAAGTACCCAATAAATGCTTCTAAACGAGTGAATTAATATATGGCTATTAAATGAGCCAGGATGTAGCCCCTCATCCTGCTCATCCAGAAAGAAGATTCTTTCCAGGTCTCTAGGTTCAGTTTGATAGGCAATAAGGACATAACAGCTCCAGGTCTGCTAGAAGATGTCTGGAAGATGCCTGTGGTCCAGCCAAATGACTGGATTTAATGAGTCCTAGCATCCTAGAGATACCACAGATAAACAGCTTCCTGTTACCCAGATAAAAAGTTCGTTTGATATCTGTCACCTAGTAGCACATACTCAAGCCAACTTGCTAAATAGAGCTTTGCTTCTATGGGCTGTTATATATGATATTTCCATTGATGTGTTGGATATAGATTTTTATCACTATGGATGAAATCTACATTTGATTACACCTAAGATTACAGCAGTTTCATCTTTAGAGGTGCTCTGTAGATGGACTCTGTGGTCCTATAAATCACTCCCTGACTTAAAAAAAACCTCAGATGGCGGCACTTACTCTCATTATGATGTGCAAATGGAACTCAAAACCAGTCACTGAAATATACTGCTGGCAGTCAAGGTGAACACTTTATGACAGATCACTATATTTTTTCCCATTTAAGGCTCTCTTGTTTATCCATTGCAATAAGAGGGTTTACATGTCCCTGGAAGTAAGACAATGCTTGAAAGTCTCTGCCATCCAAACGGCCTCCTCAGGTTGCTTCCTGTGGAAAATTTCAGGGGTAGAAAGGGTGACACGAAGTGGGTGTGCCTGTCCACCATGGGGGAAACTCATGTTTACTGACTTAAAACTTTTCTTATCAGTTTGCTTTTATGATGTTTCATTGTACAATCAAATTATAGTCTGACAAGTAGTTTTTTTGGGTTGAGGCAGGATTTATCAACCCCGCTGCTACTATTATAAATCTGCTGGTGAAGTAATTGAGTGTGAACAATATGTGTGCCTTTCAGAGAGTATTTCTAACACATGAAGCATTTTATATTTTTAGAGTATTTATTTAACCAAAGGAAACACATGGAAAATGAGAGGAAATAGACATCAGTTTGTGTTTTTGCTTACTTCCCCCACAAAACCTTTTGGATGACACAGTTTAAAAATATAATTTGAAAAATCTTGTAGGGAATTTCAGTTAAATATAGTAAAAAGTAGCTAGGACCCACCCTGTTTTTATTCATAAGTAAAATGTAATAAAATTAACTTTGGTGATTTATTCTAAACAAAATCTGCTTGAATTTTACTCTTATGTTCATTTAGAAAGAGAAAAGAAGTTGGAACTTACTGTTTAAGTTTTAATGTAGGCTGGTTATCACAGAAACATGCATTTTTAATAAAGACAGCAGCTCATTTGGTTTTGAAGGCCTGGAATTTCATGATAGTAACATATACATGTTATAATGTGCTTTGTATTTTAATGCCTTTATCTTTCTCCAAACTCCTTAAGGAAAGGGTCTATGTCTTATCACTCTTCATATTCTCAGTCCTTAGCAGAAAATACAGAAGACTTCCAATGTAGGTTTAATAAGTGAATTAATATATTTGTTTGCATGTTATTTTTATTATGTAAAATTTGATCTATTTTGAGTAAAACATTACTCAGTAGAACTTCTCTTTGTAGAAAAAGAGGTTATTTGGCTTCCCTGTGGCTTAGACGGTAAAGAATCTGCCTGCAATGTGGGAGACCTGAGTTTGATCCCTGAGTTGGAAAGATCCCCTGAAGAAGGGAATGGCTACCCACTCCAGTGGTCTTGCATTTTCATGGACAGAGGAGCCTGGTGGGCTACAATCCATGAAGTCGCAAAGAATCAGACATGACTGAGTGACTAACACTTTCACTTTCACTAATGTGTTATAAATTCTGGAGCTCTCAAATCTACATCGTCAGGTTAGACTTATACCCTGAATTTCAAACTTACCACATTATGTTTTTTCACCTGCAGTTCCTGTAATTCCTCACCCTGAGCGAAGCAGTCACTGAAGCTGGAAACTTGAGTTTCCTTCCTCTTCTCTTCCTGGGCTTCTTCCAGCACAGCTAAGTAGTCAGTAAGTGCTACTGATTGTATCTACTAAAAGGTCTTCAATCTGTCTCCTCTTCATCCTTGCAACTTTCTTTTTTTTTTTTTTCATTTATTTTTATTAGTTGGAGGCTAATTACTTTACAATATTGTAGTGGTTTTTGCCATACATTGACATGAATCAGCCATGGATTTACATGTGTTCCTCATCCCATTCCCCCCTCCCGCCTCCCCCTTGCAACTTTCTAAGTGGTCTCCCTGTAAACCATCTTGTCCCACTGCAACACAGCCACCATACATTTTAAACAGAATGTGGTGACCCAAGGACGAAAGAGCAGATAAAACCAAGGAGGGTCTTGGAATGCAGGAACGGAAAAACTAGACCTTTATTGTCCTTTCTTCCCCCATGTGGTAACTATTAACAGATTTCAGGTCCTCCTGAGCAGTATAACCTGTCTACCCTCCTACCCCATAGGGAGAAGGTATTTGCCTTACTCTTCCCCTCCCCAGTGTCTGTGCCTCCTCCAGTCAGCAAATGACCCACAAGACCCCTATCCCACTCCTTGTACCCTGGGTATGTAAGCAGACTAAGAACCCCTGTTCAAGGTCGGTTCTCCCTTGAGCTGGCCTGCTGTTCTAACAGTGTCTCCTGCTCTAATAAACTCATTCTGTCTCATGTCTGGAAATTCTTTTCCAACCTGTGCACAGACCATGACATAGAATACTATTTTAGAAGTGTCAGTGGCTTATCTTCAGCTTTTTTGGTAGATACTCCTGATATAAGATTTCAGAAGTACCAAAAGCTTGTAGTTTCCTGAACATTTCATTCTTTCTTGCCTCCCTTTGTGTCTTAGAGGGTGTAGGGCTGCATGCTGACTTCCTGCATTGTTGCACTAATGTCTTAGGGTTACTGTAACACAGTTACAGTAATTACCATAACCTTAGTGGTTTTAAAATAATCTAAATTTATTCTTTTAACAGCTCTGGAGGTCAGTCACATTTTTCATCATTGAAGGTAATAATTACCAATTTGCAAAGATTAGAAAGTGAGTGTACATTTGAAGTACCATTTTATAAACCTACCACAACTGTTGCTTTACCTGTTGTACTGTGTCTCATTCTCTTTGTGTTACCAAAATGAAAGTATGAGTATCTGACACAGAGTGAGCCCAAAGAAGTTGAATTGGCGGAGTCTGGCTCAGAGAAAGGTTTATTGCAGGGACACTAGGGGAGAATGGGTGGCTCATGCCTTTAAATCCTGAACTCCCTAGAGGGTTTCAGCAAAACATTTTTTTTTTTTTCAGCAAAACATTTTTAAAGGCAAAGTGAGAGAAGGATGTGGTTGGTTGTTGCAAACTTCTTGGTGTGGAGTCCTCTGTTTTTGCAGCTGTCCATGTAGGTTCAGGTCATGATGTTCCTGTAAACCTCCAAGATACATGTTATTCTCTGTTCTGCAATGTTTTATCCCTGTATGAATAGACAAGTGTTATACCTATATAGATCAGAGCCTTGAGGATGGACTATCCTGCGTATTTCATGCTATAGGCAACATCCTTAACTCCAAGCAAAGGCAATAGAATACAAAGGTTAAAGTAAAAGAAACAGATCTAATACTGAGTCAGATTTGTTCTTCCCAATTACGTTTGTGTTCTCAATGTTAAGCATATACTAGTTTGTGGAAGGAATAAATATCAATATGTCTGTTAGAAGAATCCTTTGGATATGGTGAAGGAACAGAAGAGCAAACTTCTTGGGCAATATGACATGAAAATTGAGGCTTGAATTCTGGTTTCCGTCAAGAAAGGTGGGGGCATGATGGTGTGGGAGCCATGACAAAATTGGGGGGAGCTAAAATAGGCCAAAGAGAAGATTAAAATAAGGTGCTAATTGAAGACAATGATCAGTCTTTAGTTTCAAAATTCTCCAAGCCAGGCTTCAACAGTATGTGAACTATGAGCTTCCAGATGTTCAAACTGGATTTAGAAAAGGCAGAGGAACCAGAGATCAAATTGCCAACATCTGCTGGATCATCAAAAAAGCAAGAGAGTTCCAGAAAAAACATGTATTTCTGCTTTATTGACTATGCCAAAGCCTTTGATTGTGTGGCTCACAAGAAACTGGAAAATTCTGAAAGAGATGGGAATACCAGACCACCTTACCTGCCTCCTGAGAAACCTGTATGCAGGTCAAGAAGCAACAGTTGAAACCAGACATCGAACAATGGACTGGTTCCAAATTGGGAAAGGACTATATCAAGGCTGTATATTGTCATCCTGCTTATTTAACTTATATGCAGAGCACATCACATGAAATGCTGGGCTGGATGAAGCACACACTGGAATCAAGATTGCCGGGAGAAATATCAATAACCTCAGATATGCAGATGGCACCATCCTTATGGTAGAAAGTAAAGAAGAACTAAAGAGCCTCTTGATGAAAGTGAAAGAGGAAAGTGAAAAAGCTGGCTTAAAACTCCACATTCAGAAACTAAGATCATGGCATCTGATCCCATCACTTCATGGCAAATAGATGGGGAAACAGTGAGAGACTTTATTTTTTGGGCTCCAAAATAACTGCAGATGGTGACTGCAGCCATGAAATTAAAACACTTCCTCCTTGGAAGAAAAACTATGACTAACCTAGACAGCATATTAAATAGCAGAGACATTACTTTGCCAGAAAAGGTCCGTCTAGACAAGGCTGTGGTTTTTCCAGTTGTCATGTATAGATGTGAGAGTTGGACTATAAAGAAAACTGAGCACCAAAGAATTGATGCTTTTGAACTGTGGTGATGGAGAAGACTCTTAAGAATCCCTTGGACTGCAAGGAGATCCAAGCACTCAATCCTAAAGGAAATCAGTCCTGAGTATTCATTGGAAGAACTGATGTTGAAGCTGAAGCTCCAATGCTTTGGCCACCTGATGCAAAGAACCGACTCATTGGAAAAGACCCTGCTGCTAGGAAAGATTGAAGGCAGGAGGAGATGGGGATGACAGAGGATTAGATAGATAGTTGGATGGTACCACCGACTCAATGGATATGAGTGTGAGTAAGCTCTGGGAGTTGGTGAAGGACAGGGAAGCCTGGTGTCCTGCAGTCCATGGGGTCACAAAGAGTCTGACACGGCTGAGTGGCTGAACTGACTGAGCACTCTGGGTGCAGTGGGAAGGACTTGAGTATGAGATGGAGTGGCAGGCAAAACATGATAAGGGTGAAACCAAGTTAATGGGATATTAAAGAGATGGGATTGATAGAACATGGCCATAGGGTGGTTTTTCTTGAGAAAGGGAATCTGAGAAGAGGAAGTTTATGAGAACAATAAAAATAACTGAAAGTGTGTGTTTATTCAGGTCTTGTTCCAAAATTTATATTTGGAGTTATCCATTTTAACTATATGACAACTGCATGAAGTAGATACTGTCATCTATATTAGGCTGAATAGTGGCCCCAAATATACATAATGCACGCTTAGTTGCTCAGTCGTGTCTGACTCTTGCGACCCTATAGACTGTAGCCTGCCAGGCTCCTCTGTCCATGGGATTCTCCAGGCAAGGATAGCAGAGTGGGTTGCCATTTCCTTCTCCAGAGGATCTTCCCAACCCAGGGATCAAACCCAGGTCTCCTGTATTGCAGTCAGACTCTTTACTGACTGAGCTAAGTGGGAAGCCATGAATTCAGCTCTATAGTCATCCTGAAGAATCTGCTGGCCTCAGAGCTCTGGCCCCCACAGAGGACCTCACCTTAATCTCTTAAACCTATTAATGTGACCTTATTTTGAAAAAGGTTCTTTGGAGAAATGGTTAATTTAGGGTTCTGAGAAGAGATCATCCTGGGTTAGCCTGCTGTGTCCTGAATGCCACAGCACGTTGTGTCCTTGTAATACCGAAGCAGAGGATGTTGACACAGACAGAAGAAGGAGGCAGTGTGACCATGGAGATTGGAGTGATGTAGTCACTAGTAATGGAATGTCAGCAGCTAGAAAAAGCAGAAAGAAGCAGTGAACAGATCCTCCCCTAGAGGTTCTGGAAGGCGTGAAGCCACGTTGACATCTTGATTTTGTTCTAGTGATACTGACTTCAGACTTATGGCCTCTTGATCTGTGAGAAAACTAATTTCTGTCATTTAAAGGTGTGAAGTTTGTCATAATTTGTTGCATCAACTGCAGCAAACTAATTCATGGTGTGTCTTCATAATAAAATGGAAAACACTGATGTTAAGTGACCATTGGAAGTTACCTTTAGTAAGCAGTAATGCCAGGACTTCAGCATAATCTATCTTCTTCTAGAAGCTAGAGCATTAAGCTGTTAGTTTGATGGTGTTAGGTCTGAGGTATTTATGAAGTATGAAGTTGAAGAGATAGTTGGATTATACCACTGTTCTCTCAATAGTTGACAGGATTTAATGTCTTCGGGGCTTGGGTAACTATTAGCTTTATAGGGATTGATAAGATCACTCTGAAAGATACTTAGGTTTTGATGAAAAAGGTCCAAGGATAGAATCTGGATGTAAATACCGAGCTGGTAAGAATATTGAAAGAGAACAAGAATAGAGCTGAAAAGAAAGAATAAGATTGAACTAAGAAGAAAAGATACAACTAAGAAGGGAAACGCCAAGGGAGAGAATTAAGAGAGAGAGAAAGGAGAAAAGAAGGCAAATAGGAATGAGGAAGAGGAAGAAGAGGAGAAGAGGGGAAGAAGGAAGGCAGTTGTAGTTTTCACTCTGTAAAAAAACCTTTCACTGTATGTTGTAATTTGTGCAATTTTCTATATATGAAATTTTCTGTATACTTTAGTAAATATTTATTCTAGAGGGGTTGGATGGGGAGAGGAGAGAAGATCCAGGAGGAGGGGATATTTTATAATTTTGACTGATTCGAGTTGTGTGGCAGAAACCAACACAGCACTGTAAAGCAATTTTCCTCCAGTTAAAAACAAAATAAAACAAAAATGCTACAAGAAACCTAAGGAAGATAAGAACTAAAAAGTGCTTTGGATTATCAATTGAAAGGCACTGGTGACCCTAACCAGACTGTTTAAAATCCTAATGTCCTGGGATAAAGACAAGTAAAGAGGAAACTACAAACACACGTGTAGGTAATTCTTTCAAGAACATTTTTATAGGCTGTTCCGATGAGGTCTGTAAAAAGGGAGAACTTAAATTGTACAGGTGAAAGAGAGCCAATGGATCAAAGTCCTTGAGAAGAAATGGATTAAGTCAGTAGCAAAGGTTGAGGGAGTTGCCTCGAGAAGGGCCCGGGCCTCTCCTGAGCTGCAGGCAGGGCGAGGCTGAGATGAATGTGCGGGTGTGGGCTAGGACACAAGGGGATTGATTCTGTCAAGCTGCTTTCTGTCTCCATTTGTCAGCTAACTGCTGATCAAATACCTCCCTTTCCATTCAACCCTATTGTTAGCACTACAGTTGCTATGTGAAGAATTGTCTCCATGGTTCTCAGGGTCTTCCTTTGAACGTTTTTAAGACTGGGCTTGGGACCAGCATGCAGTGTTCCATGTGAGTTCAGTCTTCTTACAATGTGTCATTAAATGAGTTAGTGAATAATAATTTCACTGAAAAGTCTTATGATTCACTGGGAATCAATGATCTCTCTCTCTTTTTATTTCAGTCACAGCAAATTCTACTATGTCATTCATTAAACTTTCATATCTAGTTTTTATTTTATGGTGTACTTAGTATCAAATTAAATAAAGTACTCTGTGCCATAGATGTACAATACAAAGTAAGGTCAAGGGGAGCTGAGGTGAGGAGTAGATTTCATGAGTCAGGATGATCCCAGTGAACTTCCTAAAAGAGGCATTTTAAATGGAAGGAACCTAAGTATTTAGAAGAAAGAATGACTCTTCCCTGTGTGTGCTCAGTCGTGTCCTCTTCTTCGTGACACCATGGATTGTAGCCCACCAGGCTCCTCTCCATGGGATTTTTCCCAGCAAGAATACTGGGGTGGGTTGCCATTTCCTACTCAAGGGGATCTTCCCAACCTAGGGATCAATCTCGCATCTCTTGCATTTGCCTACGTTGGCAGACAGATTCTTTTACTGACTATGCCACCTGGGAAGCCAACTCTTCCCTATGGACCAATAAATATATGAAAGAATAGATATATGTATGAAAAAAAAGTGAAACTGTTGGTCGTTCAGTTGTGTCCAACTCTTTGTGACCCTGTGGACTGTAGCTGTATAGCTAATTCATTTTGCTGTGTGGTAGAAACTAACAAACATTGTAAAGTAACTATACTCCAATAAAAATTCAGTCAAAAAAAGTTAATGAAAATAAATAACCATTCATTCAGACAACAGGAAAAAAAAAGCCCTCAAATTCCAAAAGTAGAAAAGTATACATAAAATTACTTGAGGAAAATGTAATGACATTTTTTATTAAAAATATAACTCTAAAAAATTGCTTGAACATTACATAGATATCAGATATCCCAGGCATACTAAGTATTTTCTGTAGACAGATTTCCAAACAAACAAATAAATAAAAACAACAGAACTCTCCTTCACAAAGCTATGGAGTCATTGAACACATTAAAGAGTATGCTTTGAATTCCTGGGGGGAAAGTGCTTTGTAAACATCCAAGATTATATTTCATTTATATGTTTATTTTTCTCAGTAAATTAATGCCTTCCCCTTTATGTAAGAGCTTATTATTTTTTTTACAGGCTTTTTTTTTTTTTTTTAATCACCCACCTTGTATGCAGTTCAGGATTCCATTGTTCTCAAAATGTTCACAAATATCCTGTTAAAATGTGTTCTATTATTTCAAAAAGTATTAATGTCTGATTTGTAAGACAGTAATTTGCAAGTTCACTGTTTATTCCTATTTTAAAGCTTAATACAAGACTTTATTATTTCTCTGACTTCTTTTCCCTCTTCTATGTCAATGTGTTTCAAAAAAGTGGTAGGTGGTGAATCAGTTTGTTGCTTTGTGTATACTGAGGATGTTAATATTTTACATGCTGGGGCTGTCAGTAGACTTTCTTGCGCTGATTTATTCTCTTTAATTTTCATCTTTAAAAAATATTTTAACTATGATTTTATGGAATTAGCCCTTATATTACTTGGCTTTGAAACAGCCAGTTTGCTCATCGTATAGTACTCAAACACTATTATTTGTTTGAAGATATTTTTATTTTAGTTATACTTCCTTTCCCATTTTTAAACATATACTTGATCTTGATTAGGGCAAAGGTAGGAGTCTAGGAAGGCTTTCATTGGTGCGAACACATGTACAGAAGTTAATTGTTTTACTGCTATGGGATATATATATAGAAGAAAAGGATTATTTCATACCTTTAATCAATGTGTAGAAACAGCCACCATACCTTAACTTTTTTGTCTTTTCTTTTATTTTCCCCTCCCTCCCTTCCTTTCTTTCTTTCATTTTATTTTTGCAGTGTGAATTTATTTTTACCAGACAGTTACTGAAACTGATCATTAGAATCCGGCAACCATAACTCTGCCAAGAAACAACAACAACCAAAAAAAGTGTGGGGTTACTGTATAACATCATCAAGATTTCAGGAAAATGGATGAAAATTTAAAAAGAGAAAAGCAAATTTATAATTGAATATGGACATGGTTACCATCTTAGTAATAGGGGATCAGTAGTTAAACCTCAGAGTTGGTGCTTTCAGTGCTTGCAGTGATTTTTGATAGGGGAATAAACACATTTTCAGAAGTGGAGCTGGGAGCTAGAAATGTAAAATACTCTGGCAGCTCAGACAAGAAGGAGCCAACTCCTGGAAATTCAACAGAGTGTGTTGATATACTTCTGTAAGTTACTGGAAGAAATAATCACAATTCACACTACATCTTTAGCCTTTTTAAGCAACATAATCCTGCATGTGTGTGTATGTATGTGTGTGCACGTGGATGGGTGTGGATTTTAAAATCCAGCGTTTAAGGTCGAATTGTTTAAAACACAGAGGGAGGTGGAGATAACCTTTAAAAACCTCTCCATGTCCTTTCTGTTCCCAGCACAGAGTACTATTTGCTCTGTCTGTCATGATGAGGGAGTAGAGTGAGGATAAAGAAAGGTCAGAGGCTTGGGAACTGCAGAAGAAGAAAAATGACTTATCAAACACAAACAAGTTACCAAAATATATGCCATCTTTTCTGTGTTAGTGGCTAGCTAGTGATTGCTCAGGAACAAATCTAAAACATCGAGAGTATTTATTTTGAATTTTTCTTCAGTGAGAAGCTGAATATTAACTGTAATTGAAAGATGTTTACTGTTTGTCAAAAGTAACAAATAAGAAAAGGGACGCATTGAAGAATATCATGACTTTATGCTGGAAACAGCATTTAAAAAATAATCTTCTCTGCATATTTGATGAATTTTCATTTTTATCCTATGTCTTATAAGTTGTATCAAATGAAATTCAATTTATCTGTCAAGTTAAGTTTTAAAAGTTCAGATTCTTCTAGAAAATAACATTATGTTTAAAATAAGCTAATGAAGAGATTTCCCTGATGGTCCCGTGACTAAGAGTCCACGCTCCCAATATAGGGGACCTGGGTTCAATCCCTGGTTGGGGAACTAAACCCCACATGCCACAACTAAGGATCTCGCAGGCTGCAACAAAGACTAAAGATCCCAGAGTGCCACAACTAAGACCCGACACAGCCAAATTAAATAAAAAAATAAGGTAATGAAATTTTTCTGCGATTAATTATTGAAAAGGGAGAGGAGATAAAAATTATATGAGCCACAGGTGGACGGAAGGAAAACCCAGAGTTCTTCAAGCAAGAATCCTGAAAGTTAAAATGGTGAGTAATTGAGAACAAGGATAATGGAAAATGCCAGCCACTGAGACCAGAGGCTCTCGTGGAACTGTGCTTCTCCTAAGAATGTGATAGTGATCATGACTCTAGCTTCGATCCGACTAGTTGTGTAATAAAGAATTGAAAGATCAGGCCTTCTTTTATCTCACCATGTAGTGCTGAGAATGTCTAGATATTTTTAATTTGAGACATACTGATAGAAGTTAAATTTTTAAAAATGAAAATAAAGATACCATTATACTTTCTAATTCAGTATTTGTCTGACAACTATTTAAAGAACAAATAAAAATACTCGGAAAAGATTTTATTTATTAACCAGTAAAATTTGTTTTGCTCAAAGGTGATATCTGTGGTTGGGGATGCGGAAGGAAATCCGATTTTAAACTTTACATTTCATCTGTCTCCTACCTATATCTGAATCTATAAGTATACGTTCTATATTTTACTTATTATTAACTTTATGATATTATTAATAGATATTGTTTCTTTTGCAAGGATAAAAATAAAATTTTAGATTTGAAATATTTTCTTGTGAATAACTGAATACCATAGTTAATTTTATTCCTAAAGGTGATTTTACAATCCTTTCATAGTTTGAATTTTCTTTTATAATGGCATATTTTACAAAAAAGATAGATTTGTGTTACCATTTTTATTCTTAAGTATTGCTCTGGAAGAAAGGTCAACCTCTCTTCAACCAGTGTCTTAATATCTATTGAAGGAGCTGGTTGCTGCCTTATCTTGAGTATGTGGATATGAAGGAAAGCCCTTGGACTAGCTAGTAGAAACCAACTAGATACGACATGGGCTTCCCAGGTGGTGCTACTGGTGAAAAACCTGCCTGCCAATACAGGTTAGATGTAACAGATGCGGTTCATTCCCTGGGTCAGGAAGATCCCCTGGAGGAGGACATGACAACCCACTCCAGTATTCTTGCCTGGAGACTCTTATGGACAGAGGAACTGGGTGGACTGCAGTCCATGGGGTTGCACAGAGTTGGACATGACTAAAGTGACTTAGCACGTTTGTACCCAGATATGAGATACTTTTAGCTTTTCCTGAGACTGGAGAGAGACCAGAAGCAAAGTAGCAGAGATTGATGTCTTAAAGAGAGAAGATGAGAGTGTCATTCTTGAGCATCTGTACCTGAGGACAGAGAGGTGGGCCTGGCATGCAAGAATGGTGCCTCTGTGGACAAAGGCTTTGTCACTCTTGTTCTTTCCCTGGCACCACTTAAACTCAGAATTCAGATAAGATTCTATGCAGGGGATGAGACAAAACTAAAAGGACTGACCCTGAACTTTACAACATTCTGGGAGGTTAAGCCCTAGAGGAAATTATATTTAATTCATAGTTCTATAGAAATGCGACTTCTTTCAGTGCACATTGCCCTGACCAAATTTTATAGATGCTGAACTTAAACAATGGATATATAGTACTATATAGACTACTTATTTTTTCTGTATTTTGAGATGCATAATTAATATTTAAATAGATATAACTTTTGCCCCCTGGGATAAATAGTTCTTAAATAGGACATGAAAATCTTAATTTTAACAGGGCAATTTTTTGGGGGCCACACTGTGCAGCTTGTGGGATCTTAGTTCCCCAACCAGGGGAACCTATGCACCCTGCAGCAAAAGCATGAAGTCCTATCCACTGGACCACCAGGGGAGTCCCTGTAACAGGACAAATTTGATACATTGGAATGCATTAATTGGAGAAAATTTGTCAAAATCACCATTAGGATACTGAAAACGCAAGCAAGGAAATGTCAGAAGAGGTTTTATGTCTGTATACTGAATAGCTAGAGGATTCACTAAAAGATAGACCATCAAAATGGAAACATGAGGCAAAAATTTGAAGAGACACTTCACAAATGCGTATTAAATAGTCAGCATATACATGAAAAGTTGTGCAATTTTATTAGCTACCAGAAAAATGTCAATTCAAATATGACATTTCTACATTCTCATCAGAATGGCAGATATTAAAAAAGAAACATATCCTATGTTGGTTCAGAGATAGAACAACTGAAATTCACATACACTGTATTTAGGACAAACTTGGAAAATAAATGGAAATATTTACTAAGTATGTCCTGTGACACAGCAATTCCTTTGCCCAGGAGAAATGTGGACATATATTCACCATAAATATACTAAAATAATTACTAAATAACTGTTAGTGCTAACCCCAAATAAAAAACTACTCAAATGTCCATGCACAGGATGATGGATAAACTATGCTATGATTACACATAATGCTATACAACCATGAAAAATGAACTAGAACTAGTCACAGCAACATGGATGCATTTCACAAAGAAAATGTGGAGTGGAAGAAGTCAGGTATGAAAGAATACTATGCAAAATTCCACTTTTAAGAAAGGGAAAAATAAACAAAACTAACCTATGGTGTTAGAAATTAGGACATAGCTTTGGAGTGAGGCAGAGACTGAAGCTGGGTAGGAGGGGAAGGGGGCTTAGTGCTGTTTCATAACCTGTATTGCTTTCACAGTTGTGTCACTTTGTAAAAATTCTTTCAATTGTGCACTTATAATCCATGTACCTTCTTATATTTAGGTTTTGCTTTACTTAAAAATATTATCTTTTTTAAAAAGTTGTTTATGCTTTCAGATATCAGCCAGGTTCTGATCTGCAGATCCACAAAAAGAGGATTAATTTTAAAAACTTGATATTTCTAAATTTTTAATGGAAATATACTCCTTTATTTCCCTTTTGCACACTCTGATATTCTTTTCCCCCACCAATAAATTTTGATATAATCTACTTCAGGGATATGCCTTTAGTTATTTCTAGATAATGGAAACAATTACTACTTTCCAGTAAACTGTCTAGCTGATCACCTCAAAATTATTCTCTCTCAAAGAATGAGACAGAGAAAGTGTGACAGAGACAGAGAGAGAGAGAGAGAGAGAGACCCCAGTCCTGATCATGTAGTCCCTTCTATAAATTCAAATCAAACTTTGATTTGATCTGCTCTAAGCTTTATTAAATTGAATGCAGCTGAGTAGACACAAAGATGAATGCGGGAGGAGATAAAGTAGTAGAATGTCCCTTATTTCAAGCACAGTAAATAATTTCAAATTTGCCACCTTTGCAGAGCACTTTTCTACATTTCAGTTTTTCAAATTGTGGAAGATGAGCAGATTCTAGATAGGAGAGCCATCAGCAGGCAGCAAAACCCCTGATTCTTGGAGAGAAAGGAAAAACATTATATTACAAATGATTCCATTAAGTAGATTTTGACAGCTTCCTACTCCTCTGAAAGACTTATTTTTTCTCTCTTTTTCTTTTCTTCTTCTTCCTCTTTTTTTTTTTTTTTTAAACATAACAACCATGGGGACTGTTTAGAAATCAGGAGCTACTTCACTCTAAAAAAATTACTCTTAAATAAACAGTTTGCAAGCCCTCTCAGTATGTGGCCAGAGCAAAGAAAAATAGATAAACATTTCTTAAAAGCTCTATCAAAGTATAAAAACTCCTTAAATCTTTCTCAGGCATCTGAGTCCTCAAGGACTGTTTCCTTCTTTTTTTTTCTTAGCCAGTTTTGGGTGATCTTTGTCACATCAGAAAGTTTCTAGAGAGTTTTGTCAAGAGCCTAGGGACACTGAGCTTGTAGATTACCATGACCTTTATAGTAATAAAGCATCAATAAAATACCATATTGACTTTCATCTGTTTTCGAAACATTCACCTTGTTTTTTTTACAAATTTGATTACAAAAATCTCAATGTAAAGCAGAATAAACTGGGGACAGTTGGGAAACAATTTCTGTATAAAAGTACATTATGCTACAAATTATTTAGTACATTTCACATGTACATGCATTTGTAGCACATTGATGTAACCATAGAGGGAATAATGCTTAAACTGTGAAATGTTAGATACATCTGGGCTTCATATTTTTATTTCACAATATGCTTCATCAGATCTTTGTTCTATATAGGCACATGAAAATACTTCATAGAAGTGTTTGCCTATAGGCTGAGAGCAAAGTGACTCAGATTAAAACTCAGTCCTGGGACTTCCTTGATGGTCTGCTGCTGCTGCTAAGTCACTTCAGTCGTGTCTGACTCTGCGCGACCCCATAGACGGCAGCCCACCAGGCTCCCCTGTCCCTGGGATTCTCCAGGCAAGAACACTGGAGTGGGTTGCCATTTCCCTCTCCAATGCATGAAAGTGAAAAGTGAAAGGGAAGTCACTCAGTCATGTCCAACTCTTCGTGACCCCGTGGACTGCAGCCCACCAGGCTCCTCCATCCGTGGGATTTTCCAAGCAAGAGTACTGGAGTGGGGTGCCATTGCCTTCTCCACCTTGATGGTCTAGCAGCTAAGATTTTGCACTCCCAATGCAGCCTGCCTAGGTTCAATCCCGGGTCAGGGGACTAGATCCCACATTCCTACAACAAAGATCAAAGATCTTGTGTGCCACACCTAAGACCTGGCACAACCTAAAGAAGTAAATAAATAAATATTTAAAAGCAAAACAAAAAAGCTCAGTCCTGCTAATCTCTGGGCCATCAGTTTTGGCTGTCTCCACCCGAAGCAAAAATAAGAGGGAAATAAAACATTATGATACAGTTTATTTGACACTGTGAATTTTAGTACATCTTTCCTTCTTTGACAGTCAGCGGGTTTCCTTTTAAGATCTAAAGAAATGATTTACATCCTTTATTTATAGGTTTCTTCATCTCTCAGTTAGTACTCTATTCTAGCAGAGAGAAAGGATTTATGCATTGACAGAGTTGTTATACATCTAGGTTCTGAATACCTTGAAAGGAGAGTACTACCCCAAAAACAACCATTGTTATTCTTGGCAATTTTAGCAGAACCTTCTGTGGTATCTTGAGATTAGTTTTCTTCAGGAGCTCAGATGTTAATGTCATCAGTCAGAGATGCTTAAGGGTAACAGAAGAGTTCCTCTAGAAACACTGCAGGAGAAAATTGGTGGTATCGTCAGGACTCTCTTCATTTCCTAAATCCAGGTGAAGAATGACAGTCTCCAAAAACTTGATAAGACATTTAATCCTGTTCCTTGCACCAACATTTCAACCCATGAATTATTGGCCTCAGTGCTATGACAGGAAACCTGCATTTAAGAGGAAAGGAAAACAAAGAATTCAACAAGAATTTTCTTAATGAATGCTGGGTGCCCAGCACTGCGATTACACATTGTGATATGCCCCAAAGCAGTACAAAATGCAGTCCTATTTATGCTGAGCTTAAAAATATCAGTGGGAAGACAAGATGGACACATGTAAAATGATTTGCTATGGCAAAGCAAAAACTGACTAAATGTTAAAAATATCCGATTCAGTGATAAATATCAATAGGATTTCAGGAAGGAGAAAGGTCAATATAAGTTCAATTCAGTTCAGTTCAGTCATTCAATCGTGTCTGACTCTTTGCGACTCCATGGACTGCAGCATGCCAGGCTTCCCTGTCCATCGCCAGCTCCCGGAGTTTATTCAAACTCATGTTCATTGAGATGGTGATGCCATCAAACCATCTCATCCTCTGTCGTCCCCTTCTCCTCCTGCCTTCAGTCTTTCCCAGCATCAAGGTCTTTTCAAATGAGTCAGTTCTTCTAATCAGGTAGCCAAAGTATTGGAGTTTCAGCTTCAGCATCAGTCCTCCCAATGAATATTCAGGACTGATTTCCTTTAGGATGGACTCTTTGTATCTCCTTGCAGTCCAAGGGACTCTCAAGAGTCTTCTCCAACACCACAGTTCAAAAGCATCAATTCTTCAGCTCTCAGCTTTCTTTATAGTTCAACTCTCACATCCATACATGACTACTAGAAAAACCATAGCTTTGACTAGATGGACCTTTGTTGGCAAAGTAATATTTCTGGTGTTTAATATGCTGTCTAGGTTGGTCATAATTTTTCTTCCAAGAAGCAAGCATCTTTTAATTTCATGGCTGCAGTCACCATCTGCAATGATTTTGGAGCCCAAGAAAATAAAGTCTATCACTATTTCCACTGTTTCTGCATCTATTTACTGTGAAGTGATGGGCCAGATGCCATCATCTTAGTTTTCTGAATGTTGAGTTTTAAGCCAACTTTTTCACTCTTCTTTTTCATTTTCATCAAGAGCCTCTTTAGTTCTTCTTTGCTTTCTGTCATAAGGGTGGTGTTATCTGCATATCTGGGCAAGTGGTCAGGAAGGAAATACAATGTGCTTTTAACTTTGTATGATCTCTTCCAGAGAGAAAAGCTTCATCTAAATTATTTCATCTAATTGATGACTGTCATTTATAACTTTCTTGCTACTTCCATCTTGGGTATTCCTTTGGAAAAGGTGTATGGATTCATTACATATTCTAATGTATTATCTATAGATTATAAGATAAAGTCAAGCATGTATCTGCTGATACTTTTTAAGTTGACCTGTCTTTATACTTAGAAATGTCTCTTAATAGTAGGCTTCCCTGGTAGCTCAGATGGTAAAGACTCTCTTGCAATGCAGGATCCCTGGGTCAGGAGGATCCCCTGGAGAAGGAAATGGCAACCCATTCCAGTAATCTTGCCTGGAGAACTCCATGAACAGAGGAGCCTGGCAGGCTACAGTCCATGGAGTTGCAAAGAGTCAGGCATGACTGAGCAACCATCACTAGCTGCATATCTGAGGTTATTGATATAATATAGATGAGAGATTTTTAAGGGTAAGTTTTAGAAAAAGCACTGTGAAACTAGAGCTGTATCTATAAGACCTAAGAGAATTTAGAAATATAAAGGACTGTGATTCCTGGGAAAGTGGCTACTAGCTTCTTGCCTCTGACCATTACACATAATATTTGCTATGCATAAAATATACATTTTTTTAGTCTCCCACATTACTGCTCCTCCTGATCTGTATCTAATTCTAAACTAGATTTTAGGTAAAATATTTATTCGTAAAGACCATATCTAGTTTCCCAGTATAGATATAGCATCACTATGTTATCATAGTCTCTGAATTTTATTAGACAGTACAACTTTGCAATTTTTTAAAAATGTTGATCTCTTTTACTTGCATGTATGCTCCATGAGGGCAGGGACTGTCTTGTTCATTGCAATATACCCAATGTCTGGTACTTATGGTTCAGGGACACATAAAGAATTAACACATTATATGTGCCATTCCTCTTATTTAAAGGCTCATGCATGCACAGGCAGGCATAATGTTTACTACCCAATGTTCTTTCTGCTCCAGCATGGTGCCTCACCCACAGTACTTGAGAGAAGGAATGCGACAAAGGGGAAAGTCTTCCAGAGGAGTGAATGGAAATTGTGAGAGATCCGTGCTTTTTTTGAGCACTCAACTTTTACAACAAGGGTTTGGGGTGTGATGCATTAGGTGTATTTTCTAGCATGCATGCTAATCACCCCCACTGTCAACTCCAGTCAGATTACCCACCTTCTCCCTTTAATACTTAAATCTGTTCCATTTTACATGGGAGTACAATCTTGTTGCTGCTACTGGTTTTAAGCAGAAATCACTTTTATGAAGACCTTTAGTGCAATAATTCAAAAGTTTTCTGGTATTTATTCTATATTTTAAAAATTGGGGTATAGTTGCTTTACAACATCGTATTAGTTTCTGCTGTGCTCCAATATTCTTATAGCTCATTTAATGCTGTTCTTTTATTCCACTTGGCAACAGAATAATGTACCTTGAGATACATTGTTCTGAAAAAAAAAAAAAAAAAAAAAAAAACCACAAACAACCCTCTAGTTTGTTGTTCCCAGATTTACTGAGATATAGTTGATATATAACATCATGTAAGTTTAAAGTGTACAAGGTGATGTTGTAATACATATATATATTACAAAATGTTTACCAACTTAGGTTAGATAAGCATTCTTAATCTCACATTACAGATGGTAAAAACATGAAGGCTCTACTCTTTTAGTAACTTTTAAGCACACAGCAAGTATTGTTAAATATCATCATGATGGGGTGCATTAGCTCCCTCAGAACTTGGGGGAAGATCGTGCTCTGTGACCAGCGTCTTCCCATTTCTGCCCCGCTCAGCCACTGACAATCAGTGTTCTACTCTCTGTGTCTATGAGTTCAATGTACTGTACTTAGATTCCACGTTTAATGACATCAAACAGTATTCTTTTTTTTCTGTCTGACATATTTCATTGAGTATCATACCCTTAAGGTCCATCCATGATGTCACAAATGATAGGATTTCCTTCTTTTTTGTGGCTGAGTTGTACTTCACTGTAGATATCTATATATGTATATATAGAGATAGACATACAGATATATTTCACATCTCCCTGTCCTTTCTTTCTGGGACCCCAGTGGTACCTAGAATGTCTCTCTCAGTGGTGTCCTGTGTGTTCTCTAAGTTTACTTCATTTCTTTTGATTGTTTTTTCTTTTTGTTCTTCTTTATGGGTCAGTCCATGGATCTCCATTTCTTTGGGGTCAGTCACTGAAAGTTTTACTGTCTTCCTTTGGTGATGTCATAGTTCTCTCTTTCTTTGTGTTCCCTGTAGTCTTGCATTGGTGTCTGTGCATCTGAAGAAGCTCTCATCTCTTCTAGACCTCCTGCACTGACTTCTGAAGAGAAATACTTTCTCATGCAGGTGGGGGCTCACTGGAGCATGCTGTGACCTGGGGTCTGGTGCTGTAGGGTGCCATGTGCAGTGGTGTGTCGGGGCTCCAGGTCTAGGGAGGCTTAACTATTGTTGGGGCAGGACACTGATGTTCACAACATCAAAAATTGTGTCATCCTTTTGGTGAGTCTGTGAGAGTCTCAAGAAGCTACAAAGAGTGTGTGAGCCCTCAGCTGCTTCCAGGCCCAGTGTCTATGGACTAGGGCTGGTGGGGATGCTGGTGGTCAGGGTTTGGTATGCATGTGCGGACCAGATGTGCAGACCAGCTGGACTTGTCTGGCAAATACTAACAGGTATTATGTGTAGTGTTTGGGGCCAGTGCCAGCAAGGGCCAGTGTCTCTAGCAGCTGGAGGGCCCTGGCTATCAGCATGCAGGCTGGTGTTTCAGGGCCTTCCCATGGTAGCCAACAGCAGTGGAGTCCAGTGACAAAAGAGAGGTTAAAGGGGTGCACATACTGCCATATGGGTCGCAGAGTCCTCAGTTGTCTGCCGGTATGGATCCCTAGCTCTGAGACAGAGGTGTGGGGTGGAGCAGGGAGGGACTCAGGTGGCCGGCATCCATGAACATGAATACTATGGGGCAGAACCCAGTGAAAGCTGCATAAGGTCCATGATGGCTTTGCTGCCCATTGGATTCTTCAGTGGCCAAGTCTTCTCGGTCCTCTGCAGAGCAGGCCACTGGGATCCAGGTTGCTCTGCTGTGTAGCTGACATTGATAGTCCCTGTTTTTTGCCTTCTCTGTACATTCCAGCTTTGCTGGTCTATGAAGGGAGTGAAACTGAAATGGGTCCTTCTTGAAGTGTCCCCAAAGCCTGGGAAAGTTGGTCACTCACCCCAGGCTCCCTTTCTTGCAAGGGCAACTCTTTCAATCTAGGGAGCTCCTTCTTGGGTCTTAGCAGTGCCATCCTGAGAATGAGATGATACAGGCAAAAACGAAGCTCTTCTTCCCTTTTGCTATTGTTTATTTTCAGGTTTTTTGTTCCACTTGCTGCTGAAGCTTCTTGAATTGGTCCCTGAACTCTTGCAGAGCTGTTTTTATTTGTGGATAGCTGCCAAATTGTTGATATTCCTCAAGAATTGGAGGCTGGGGATCTCTTCATCTGCCTTTTGGGTGATACCACCTGCTTTTTCTTTTAAAACAGAATTCACATATGTGAAAATCTAGATCATTTGAAATTTGGAAATAACTAGGAATTAACACAGAGAAAATGCATGTTAAAATGTTGCAGATTGAAAGGGAACAAAAACATTAGCTTTTCTTTTAGGTGTGTCTGAAAACTTTTAGTGTTTCAGATATACTGCAAGTTTGTAGAGATACTAAAGCAACTCAAAAAGAAGTAACACAAGTGAAAATATCAGTTAAACACAGTGGAAAGAAGCAAGGATGAATTTCAAGGTTTTGAAACGGTATATAAAAAACCCAAAGTTTTCATCTAAATACAGAAACTACGTGTAAATGTGCCAACAAGTTGAGGGATTCTTCATATTTTACACATGCTTTTTTCCCTCTGTTCCTCGCATTTGCAGAAACCTTACATGGAAGCTTCATTCCTTAGGGAGAATGCCATGTCACCATGAATGAATAGGCGGGAAGAGAGGTGGGATTTTGAGACCCCAACAAAGGGACTCCTATAACAGGAGGAGGGAAGAAATAAAAGTCTGATACTAAACCACTTCCTTTTTCAAACTGATAAAAATGTTCACACTTTCCTATTTTCTATTTTGACCTAGAAGTACTAAAAATAACTAAAGAAAACCTGCTCTGCTCATGAAGGTAATCAGACTGAAGGCAATCCAGCTCTTTTCCGGATTCTTAAGGAAATTCTTCCTAGGTGATATGATTTTCTGTTGGATGAGCACAGTAGGCACACCCAAAGGTCATGTACAACACCTAAGTGGTGTTTGTGGATCTGGAGCAGAGTGGGTGGGAATGGAAGTAAGGGCCGCCTGAAAATAAAGACTCCAGAGTGCTCTTGACAAGACTGACTCTCGGTGAATTTTCCTACATGCAGGTGTAAAGCATAATGTTACTCAGACCAAAAGATGATGAAATCAACATCAGGCATTAAGTTTTATGTCCTCCTTTACACAAAATAGAGAGGTAGGATGGGATGAATAATATGCCATGAGAAGATTGTAATCAAATGTGGTGCCTAAAAGATGCATATGAAGCAAGGTTGCTATCATATCCACCCTGAAGTGTATGATGGCAACTAGTTAGTACATGCCTCACTTGGGTGTTCATTCTGAAAGAATTTAAGGAAAACTTACTATACCCAAAGCATTACAGGAAGTCCCTTACTTATGAGCCTTCAAGTTGTGAACTTTTAATGATGCAAATGTGCATCTGGTTCCAGCAAGGAACCAGAGCCTGTGCCATCAGTGTCTGGCATGAGTGAAATTGCAGCTTGCCCTCCATCTCCTATTGTTGATGATCCTTCATCTCTACCATCTCCCCACCTCCTTTCCCTCCTCCAGTCAATAACTCTTCTTGCTCGTTCCCTCAATGCCAGCCCCTCTGTGCCAACTGTTGTACTGTAGTATAAGATGAAAAATGTTCTCTTTATTTATTTATTTTTTTTGTGGTTTTTTTTTTGTATTATTTGTGTGGAAAGTATTATAAACCTATTACAACCTATGTAGGCAGTTGCATTAGTTGGGTACCTCGGCTAACTTTGTTGGGCTTATGGACAAATTGGACTTAAAATGTGCTCTCAGAATGAAACTTGTTCATATTTAGGGGATTTACTGTATATAAATCCTCATAGGAAAAACAAATCTGACACCAAACAATGGTGTCTGATTGCAGGTTTGTGATATACTAGGTATTTTTTAGGCTTCCCAGGTGGTGCCAGTGGTAAAGAACCTGTCTGCCAGTGTAGGAGACACAGGAGACACAATAGACGCAGGTTCGATCCCTGGGTCAGGAAGATCCCCATGGAGGAGGAGATGGCAAACCACTTCAGTATTCTTGTCTGGAGAATCCCATGAACGGAGGAGCCTGGCAGGCTACGGTCCATAGGGTCGCAAAGAGTCACACACAACCAAAGCGACTTAGCGCTCAGATATTCTCTGTACAACATTTTTCATTCTCCAGAACTAGGACATGCACTTTGAAAGTGGCCTTTCTATTTAGTTTATTTACACTCTCTCCTACCCAATTCCCATCCCAATCAGCACAGTTTTAAAGAAGTTAGGAATAGCTAAAAATGAAGTGTACAGCTTTTTAGAAAGCAGAAAGAAGTAGAAGACTGGGAATTAAAGCAGGCACCAAAAATTCATAACTTTGTTTTTAGATATATTACCATGATCCTTTTGGTTGCAAAAGACAGAAACTCAAATAGATCTACTGATGGAGAAGAGGGAGATAAGAGGGAGAAGGTACTAGTCTGCTGAGTTCAAAGGAAGGGTTGAACCACTGAGAGCAGGGAAAAAGTTACTGACAGAACCTCAGAAGAAACTTGAACTATGGCCTCAAAGGTGACAGTGCCATCTTCATCTCTGCTGGATTGGTTTCTGTCAGCACTTTTTTTTTTTCACTGTGACTACGTTTATGTTGTGATTATCCTCAGGTTAATATTCTACAGCTTGAACCACCAAACTAATTACCCAAGTTCACAATCCAGAATAAGTTTGATCAGTTTCCTTCTAGCCCAATGACATAGTATGATCCAGGAAAAGCACAGCAGCTTTCATTGCAACATCTTGGGTGAAGCAGAGGGAGACATACTTCTTCAAGGAAAACAGTCCCAGTCTGTTGGACCACTTGTTGCAAAGCAGTGCTCATCATGTTAGTCCTGCATAAAAAGATCCGTATCATGAGTCCTTATGCTTTAAGACCAGAAAAGGATTTATTCCTCCAAAGCAGTTTGTTATCGGACAATGGAAATGACAGGGTCTATTACACTTCCTGTCTTTGCTATTGCTGTCATAAAGTTTAGAATTTAATTAAAACGTGCATTTCAATAATCAACTTACTTCAGGTTCATGGAATATCTTCCGTTGTTTTCTATAAGGTTTCTTACTTTTTTTTTTTTTTTTACTATTCTTTTCCTTGCCTTTTGAAAAATAAGTCTTCTGATTTTTTTGGAAGCAGATGAAAACCAGTAAATAAACACCTAATCCAAAACATTGGTCTTATGGGCTCTACACTTGCTAATACCATCTCCTCAAATGAATGTTATGGGCCATTTAGTATAATCTTAAAAATACATGGACAATTCTCTATTAGAAAAAGAAATAAGCCCATCTCACAGATATGGAGAACCGATTGTGGTCGCCAAAGGCAGACCTGTGGAGGTGGGTGAAATGGGTGTAGGGAATCAAAAGGCACAAACTCCCAGTTGCAAAGTCAGTCAGTCCTGGGGCTGTATCGTCCAGCACGCTGACTACAGTTAATGCTGTAGGGCGTGTGCAAAACTTGCTAGGAGAGTAGATCTTAAAAGTTGTCAAATAAGAAAAATGTTTTATAACTACAAATGGTTGAGGATTTTAACCAGACTTATTGTGGCAATCATTTCACAGTATATACAAATATAAAATCATTACCTTAAGGAGAGGACTCTGTGCTTTGGTTGTCAAGGAAACAGTAGTGACAGTGGAAGACGGCCAAACGAGGTGAACGCAGTAAAAGCAGGAAGTAGCCAGTGTCCTGGTACATGTTGGTCCTTCACATCATGTACTTACTTTTATTGGTTGATGTCTCCCTGTAAATGACCAGCAAGATTTACTGCTTCCTGCCTAACTATTACCGTGATAAAAACAAACCTTCCTTCCAATCTCAGCTGGTGGAACTGTATAGTGGTGAATGGATTGAAGTCAATAAATTTTTAAACAAGATGCAAATATTTTTAGAGGTAGAGTTTCCCTTTTGTAACAATGTCAGTAATTTGTGGTTTTCTTTATTGAGATGCACAAAGAGAATTGTGTAACAGAAAATATTCAAAACCCCCTGCTTTGTGTGACTTGCGTGTGTGTGTACTAAGTCATTTCAGTCACGTCTCTTTGCGACTCTGTGGATTGTATCCCACCAGGCTCCTCTATCTGTGGGATTCTTCAGGCAAGAATGCTGGAAGTGGGTTATTGTGTTCTCCTCCAGTGGATCTTCCTGACCTGGGGATTGAACCTGTGTCTCCTGCATTGCAGGCAGATTCTTTGCTGCTAAGCCACTGGGGAAGCCCTTGTGTGACTTGGTTTTCTCATAATTTCCTAGAGCTTAGGATTTTGCCTCCACAAAAATGCCTTTGGATCCAAAGAATGAAAGAAAGTCTCTCTGTAATGTGGATAAAATATTTGGGTTTGTAGCACAGCTGTCCATAGAAATTTTCACTAGTTCTTAATGATAAATTTTTCAGTGCCACATTGCTTGGATATGTTAGCTGTTTAAAGCAAACTTGAGTAGTGTCAGACCATATGGTGGCACAAAATGGGGATTCCTTATCCAACCTTAGTGTAGTTGGGGGTTTCATGGCCTCTTAAGGAACAGCCTGAAAAGTTCCACAAAGTTACTTCTGGCCCATTTTATTAGTTAAATTATTTACACAAGCCTGGATCCAAGAGGTGAGCAAAAAATTATCACTTCTTGATGAGAGGTTCAGTTCAGTTGAGTTAGTTCAGTTGCTCAGTCGTGTCCGACTCTTTGTGACTCCATGAATCGCAGCACGCCAGGCCTCCCTGACCATCACCAGCTCCCAGAGTTTACTCAAACTCATGCCCATTGAGTCGGTGATGCCATCCAGATGAGAGGTGCTTCAGACTACTGTGGGCTGTGTTCTCATCCTCTACAAATTTGATTTCCTTCTGCGTGGAAAATATGTTCACCTCATCCCCTAATGACATCTGATTTGGGTTCTCTGATGGACATGCATTCATCTGATGGGTCAGCTCGGAGGGGAGTTGAATTTTATCCTTAGATGACTGTCCATTGATTTTTTTTTTTTTTAAATTTAGGGAAATAATGTCAACTTTGCATTTAAACAATAAACAGCTAGTTTTAGTGGCTATGGAAAGATATTGAAAATTTCAGGAGTGTTTAGGTGGTGCCATCAGCAGTTCTTAGTGATTATTCAGATGTGTAGAGTGAGGAGGAGGGAGAGGGAGGAGACTGACCTGGCTCCCAGGGTTCCAGCTGCATTAATTGGACAGTGTTTTCTAAGTTGCGGGACATGTTGCATTTGAGAAGCCTTTGTAGGCAGCCATGTGAAAGACAGCTCTGTGGTTTGGAGCTAACTTTTCTGAGAGGAGGATAATTGTTTTATGATATCACTGAGGGAGACTGAATAGAGTGAGTTGAGAAGAGGGTCCAGAATAGCACCCTGAGAATGAACAGCATGAAACACCCACAAGTAAAAAGCAAAGAAGACCAATAACAGTAATCAGCAAGTAGGGAGAAACATTTGAAAAGGGTAGTATCAAAAACCAAAGAGGGTCAGACACTTTATATGAAGAAGGAGTGAGAAGAAAACACTATCAACAGTACCAGAGAGATCAAGAACCATAGCAATGATGTGTTTAAATGTGGCCTCTTAGAATATCTAAAGTACAAAGCACTCTTTTCCCTACCAAATTACATGATAATATAGCATAGTATGTTACTTTATATTAGATAGTAAATTTATATTAGCAGACAGTATACTCTGAAACATCTTAGTACAAAGTAGATTAGTTATTGCAGCCTAAATATCCCTGCTTGACTTCATCCTATGCGTTGTGAAACTGCAAAAGATGTATTTTGTGTTTCAAGAAAACTAGATGCTAACAAAGGTTGAGAGTAAATTCAGAGTAAGACAATTCTGAGACTTCAGTTAAATGAAAGAAATGGGCAACCTAAATTGTACAGTTTCTGCTATCCATACTTTACCTAACTGAGGTCATATATCCCCACACATGCACTCTTGAGCACATCCTATATGATCAAGATCACTGAGGGTATGTGACCAGGGACACAGGTACGGAGTGGCAGAACAGAGGTGGCCAAATTAGTTAACCAAGAAATCACTACACTGACAAGGAAGTGATAAGTAGCTTTCCATCTTCCCCTTCCTGTATTAACTGGGTCTTTCAGCTGCAAGTTACTGGGCTGTGAGAATCCTTATCCAGAGCTGACTCAAAAGATCTTGGCTTAGAAAGAATGCCTGAAAGGTAAGAGAAATGTCACACTTCTTATTGTAAGTAGGATAATTTCTGATATTAGGTAGGAATGTTTTCAGAACGATATTTATGGAAAAATATGTGCAGGTCAAAGCAGCCTTCTTTGGGGGACTTCACTGTCACCTTCCCAGGAGTCCTGATGGACCATAGGGCCAGGTACAGAATTTATGCTGGACTATTCAGAGAATCTCCAAGCTCTGTCAACTGCTGGCTCAGAGGGGATTATCTGATCTAAGCAGAATTAAGCCAGTATTTTTTCCTAGGATTGTCTAATAGGATTGGGAAGGGAAAAAAGATAAAAAGCAACAGAGAGTGAGAGAGAGTAGGAGAGGTGAAGGGGGAAAAGAGAGAGAAAGAGAGTCTGTGTGCTGAACTTGGTGACTGGGAATGTGAGGCTAGTGCTGCCAAGAGCTACCTACATGCATATGAAAATAAGCCATAGAGAAAAAGCGGAGTAGAGACCCTGGGAGAAAGAGATAGACCTGACATTATTATTTTAGTTCCCAAGTTTCTCTGGGCCTGAAGATTCTCCCCTAGCCCTCTCAGTATGGTAAACCAGTGAATTCTCAAGCTAGTTTGATTTGACTTTCTGATACTTGCATGGAGGAATTTTTAATGTGACTGTGCAAATCAAATCAGACACAGATAACAAGCACTGGAAAAATACAACATACTCCTACAGAAAATGTAGGAATTTCAGCTCAATATCAGGAAATGTTGGGTAAACTATATCTGCCCTAATACATGAGCAGAAACTTACAATTACGCCCTAGGCTCTTAGCTACATGTAATGCAAGGAAATATACATTCATATGAAATTGATCATTTACATTTTGAGCAGTTTGATTGTAGAACTGTCTCCTCTTCCTGGGTCCAGGAGTTATTCTTTGTAATGCTCAAATGTCATAAGGGTATAAATAATATAAAATGACAAAACCTCACTCTTTCAAACAAGGATTACAATATAAATTTATGTGCCCATGAGCTGTATACACATTTACAACAAACACAGGAAGATAGAAAAAACATACTCAGTCTTAAAATAAATCTCCTCTATATTTGTCAGAAAAGCTTAATCCAAAATCAAATGTGATCATTATAAATCTTTATTAAAACTTCTGAGAGCTTTCTAAGCCATGACCCAGATGAAGGCTCAGCAATCTCCTTGGTGACCCAACAAGAAGGCGAGGCGTGAGGAATTTCTTCGTGCCTTGAATAACTCTAAGGTAAAAGACGGCCCTGCAGGCTGAATGGACCTCATAAATGGAAGTGCTTATTTCCATTTCTATATTATTTCACCACCTGCCAGTAGAAACACACACACAATTTTCTTCTTTTGTTTCTCCCCTAAAATGTCCAGAAAAGACTACAAAGCTCATTTCTGCAACATAAATAAAAAACATTTTGTTCCCTGACTCCTGTACCACAAGTCTCAATTCTTGTTCCCCAATTAAAGCTGTCATTCAAGGCCTCAAACTCTTGAAAATCTAAATTATTCCACCTTCCTAGGACATAACTCTGACTCTAGGGCTTATGTCTACTCTAGGGTTTATGTCAATTTGCTGTTCAGTCACACTCAGTCATGTCCGACTCTTTGCAACCCCATGGACTGCAGCATGCCACGTTTCCCTGTCCTTCACCATCTCCAAGAGCTTGCTCAGACTCATGTCCGTGGAATTGGTGATGCCATCCAAGCATCTCGTTCTCTGTCATCTCCTTCTCCCCGTGCATTCTATCTTTTCCAGCATCAGGGTCTTTTCAAATGAGTCAGTTGTTTACATCAGGTGGCCAAGGTACTGGAGCTTCACCCTCCAATACTTGACTGTAGGCAATAAACACAAGGTATTACTGCTTCTTCAGAGGGGAAAATACAGTAGACAACTTCAGCAAAAGTAATTACTGTGCCTGACTTTATGTTAATATAGCTCAAAGGAAAAAAAAACAAACCTACTGGGCCTTTGTCATGATAAGAGAGGTGCTTTTCTTTAAGATTTCATACTTATCAGTGAGCACTTTAAATTTCTTCTAACTGATCAAATTCTCATTACACTTGAACTACCAGGGAGCTGAAAGCCAGATTTACAGCACCTGGTATGCAGTCCTGGGTACCTCTCTATACACTAACTGTTAGGGTTTGTGTGGTATCCACCTGAAATTCATGTGTTGAAGTACTAACCTGAAGGACCTCAGCATGTCACTGTAGTTGGAGACAGGGTCTTTGAATAGGTATTGAACGTAAATGAGGTCATATGGGTAGTTCTTGGGCTTTCCATGTGGTGCTAGTGGTAAAGAACCTGCTTGCAGTGCAGGAGACATAAGAAACTTGGGTTCAATCCCTGGGTCAGGAAGATCCCTAGGAGTAGGGTATGGCAGCCCACTCCCAGTATTCTTGCCCGGAGCATCCCATGGACAGAGGAGCCTGGTGGGCTACTGTCCATAGAGTCACAAAGAGTCGGACAAGACTGAGGTGACAGCACATGTGCATGGGTGGTTCTTAATCCAATACAACTGGCATGCCAACAAGAAGAGGAGATTGGGACAGACACACACAGAGGGCAGACGCTATGAGGACACAGAGAGAAGGTGATGTTGACCAGTCAAAGAGATGCCTCAGAAGAAACCAGCCCCACTGACAGCTTGGTCCTGGACTCCCAGCCTCCAGAACTGTGAGAAAGTAAATGCCTGTTGTTGAAGCCTTGGATCTCTGGTGCTTCCTCATGGCAGCCCTAGCAAATGACTAAACCAAACTTTCACAGCAGTTCCACAATTTCCCCGCTCAATTTTTCTGTTTCCAGAACTACTACTTATTTTAGTTTTCATTATTATAGGAACCCTCATAACGATATTCCTTGACTTTCTGAAGTGAATTTTTTGTTGATGGTGCCATTCCCAGTACCTCAGTGAACTGACGTTCGAGATCATTCACCAGCAGCCTCAAGCTCTGGTGTCATCTTATTTTTTTTTTTTTTCCATTTATTTTTATTAGTTGGAGGCTAATTACTTTACATCATTACAGTAGTTTTTGTCATACATTGAAATTAATTAGCCATGGATTTACATGTATTCCCCATCCCGGTCCCCCCTCCCACCTCCCTCTCCACCCGATTCCTCTGGGTCTTCCCAGTGCACCAGGCCCGAGCACTTGTCTCATGCATACAACCTGGGCTGGTGATCTGTTTCACCCTAGATAATATACATGTTTCAATGCTGTTCTCTTGAAACATCCCACCCTCTCCTTCTCCCAGAGTCCACAAGTCTGTTCTATACATCTGAGTCTCTTTTTCTGTTTTGCATATAGGGTTCTCGTTACCATCTTTCTAAATTCCATATATATGTGTTAGTATACTGTAATGGTCTTTATCTTTCTGGCTTACTTCACTCTGTATAATGGGCTCCAGTTTCATCCATCTCATTAGAACTGATTCAAATGAATTCTTTTTAATGGCTGAGTAATATTCCATGGTGTATATGTACCACAGCTTCCTCATCCATTCGTCTGCTGATGGGCATCTGGGTTGCTTCCATGCCCCGGCTATTATAAACAGTGCTGCGATGAACATTGGGGTGCACGTGTCTCTTTCAGATCTGGTTTCCTTGGTGTGTATGCCCAGAAGTGGGATTGCTGGGTCATATGGCAGTTCTATTTCCAGCTTTTTAAGAAATCTCCACAGTTTTCCATAGTGGCTGTACTAATTTGCATTCCCACCAACAGTGTAAGAGGGTTCCCTTTTCTCCACACCCTCTCCAGCATTTATTGCTTGTAGACTTTTGGATAGCAGCCATCCTGACTGGTGTGTAATGGTACCTCATTGTGGTTTTGATTTGCATTTCTCTGATAATGAGTGATGTTGAGCATCTTTTCATGTGTTTGTTAGCCATCTGTATGTCTTCCTTGGAAAAATGTCTGTTTAGTTCTTTGACCCATTTTTTGATTGGGTCATTTCTGGTGTCATCTTAAAGTCATAGTTTACTTTTGTTTTTGATGTGTCTCTAGTTAATATGTTGTCGGGCATCCTAGAGATACCAACACCACCTCACACTTGGGTTTATGTTGAAACAGAAAACTAATCTTGATGCTTTGTTTGCTGAGCCTACAAGTAAGGTCAAGCTTGTACACCTATGAAACAAAGAAGTGGGTTGTTGATGTTGCTAAGGAAGGTGAGTCCTAAGGAATGGTCCTTCCTGAATTTTGGGGGCAAAATTCTTTGAAAAAATAAATAATAAGTCATCAAGGATAACCTGAAAACATTGAACCAAAAAAAGTTTTTGTACTTAGAGCTAGGAAATCTATATCACCCATGAAGATTTGTTCTGCTCTTCACTTCAGGATGGTTATTATCATCCCAAGTCATCAGTTGCCCATTTTTAGTGTTTTCTGGAGCAATTGTATAGAAGTCAAGATGAAAATCAGAGACACAAATGCTTTTTTCATTTGCTTTTCCCCTCAAATTGCTGATTCATGTATCCCCTGGATACCTAACTATATATATATATATTTCTCTTCTATCTTTGTAATATATTGAAATGAATTAGAAAACGTAATCAAAGAGTGAGAAGGAAGGAAAAATGGAGTCAGTTCAGTTCAGTTCAGTTTCTCAGGCATGTCAGACTCTTTGCGACCGCATGGACTGCAGTACGCCAGGCTTCCCTGTTCATCACCAACTCCCAGATCTTACTCAAGCTCATGTCCATTGAGTCGGTGATGCCATCCAACCATCTCATCCTCTGTCGCTCCCTTCTCCTCCTGCCTTCAATCATTCCCAGCATCAGGGAAAGGTCTTTTCCAGTGAGTCAGTTCTTTGCATCAGGTGGCCAAAGTACTGAGGTTTCAGCTTCAGCATCAGTCCTTCCAATAAACACCTAGGACTGATCTCCTTTAGGATTGAATGCTTGGATCTCTTTCTTGTCCAATGGACTCTCAAGAGTCATCTCCAACACCACAGTTCAAAAGCATCAATTCTTTGGCACTCAGCCTTCTTTATAGTCCAACTCTCACATCCATACATGACTACTGGAAAAACCATAGCTTTGACTATATGGACCTTTGTTGGCAAAGTAATGTCTCTGCTTTTTAGATGCTGTCTAGGTTGGTCATAACTTTTCTTCCGAGGAGCACATGTATTTTAATTTCATGGCTGCAGTCACCATCTGCCATGATTTTGGAGCCCCCAAAATAAAATCTCTCACTGTTTCCACTGTTTCCCCATCTATTTGCCATGAAATGATGCGACCGGATGCCATGACCTTAGTTTTCTGAATGTTGAGCTTTAAGCCAACTTTTTCACTCTCCTCTTTCACTTTCATCAAGAGGCTCTTTGGTTCTTCTTCGCTTTCTGCCATAAGTGTGGTGTCATCTGCATATCTGAGGTTGTTGATATTTCTTCCAGCAATCTTGATTCCAGCATGTGGTTCATCCAGCCTGGCATTTCACATGATGTACTCTGTATATAAATTAAATAAGCAGGGTGACAATATGTATCCTTGATGTACTCATTTCCCTATTTGGAACCAGTCTGTTGTTCCATGTCCAGTTCTAACTGTTGCTTCCTGACCTGCATACAGATTTCTCAGGAGGCAGTTCAGGTGGTCTGGTATTCCCAACCCTTTAAGAATTTTCCACAGTTTGTTGTGATCCACACAGCCAAAAGCTATGGCACAGTCAATATAGCAGAAGTAGATGTTTTTCTGGAACTCTCTCACTTTTTCAATAATCCAACAACAGATGTTGGCAATTTGATCTCTGGTTCCACTGCCTTTTCTAAATCAGCTTGAACATCTGGAAGTTCATGAGTCACGTACTGTTGAAGCCTGGCCTGGAGAATTTTAAGCATTACTTTACTAGCATGTGAGATGAGTGCAACTGTGAGGAGGTAGTTTGAACATTCTTTGGCATTGCCTTTCTTTGAGATTAGAATGAAAACTGACCTTTTCCAGTCCTGTGGCCACTGCTGAGTTTTCCAAATTTGCTGGCATATTGAGTGCAGCACTTTCACAGCATCATATTTTAGGATTTGAAATAGCTCAACTGGAATTCCATCACCTCCACTAGCTTTGTTCGTAATGATGCTTCCTAAGGCCCACTTGACTTCGCAGTCTAGGATGTCTGCCTCTAGGTTAGTGATTACATCGTCATGGCTGTCTGATCTTTTTTGTATAGTTCTGTGTGTTCTCACCACCTCTTCTTAATATCTTCTGCTTCTGTTAGGTACATATCTGTTCTCTCCTTTATTGTGCCCATCTTTGCATGAAATGTTCCCTTGGTGTCTCTAATTTTCTTGAAGAGATCATTACTCTTCCCCATTTTATTGTTTTCCTCTTTCTTTGCTCTGATCACTGAGGAAGGCCTTCTTATCTCTCCTTGCTATTCTTTGGAACTCTGCATTCAAATGAGTATATCTTTCCTTTTCTCCTTTGCCTTTTGCTTCTCTTCTTTTCACAGCTATTTGTAAGGCCTCCTCAGACAGCCATTTTGCCTTTTTGCATTTCTTTTTCTTGGGGATGGTCTTGATCACTGACCCCTATACAACATCATGAACCTCCATCCATTGTTCTTCAGGCACTCTGTCTATCAGACCTAATCCCTTGAATCTATTTGTCACTTCCACTGTATAATCATAAGGGATTTGATTTAGGTCATACCTAAAATACTTAGTACTCCTCAAAGCTGTTAATTTCACACCTACCTGTAAAAAAAAATGAAATAATATGAATCATCACCCAGCAGTTTTGAATCACGATTTCAGCTATCCTGCTTTCCACATAAATGAAACACTGTCATTAGATCAATCTCCCCACTGCTGATAACAGAGCTGTCATACAGAGATGTTTCTGCAAATTAGCCTGTCCTCTGTGGATGGCAAAAGTTATTTATGTCTATTCTTTCTTTAAAACACACAGACACACACACACACACACACACACTCTCCTTCTAGTATGTGTAAATCTTTGTAAGAGTTATAAGAACAAGGAAATGAGTAAAAGCCCCACCCTTGCCCTCAAGCATGTCACCCTATGAAGGAGGAGTGATATGGGAAAGAGACCAAGGCTATTCAGTATTTACTATAAACCAAACACTGTATTGAGTGCCGGAGTCAGAGGAGTCACATAGAGACTGAATCGGGCAAGGAAGGAAAGTCTTTAATTACATTTGCATATAAGTGTGACAAATATATGAATAAGAAGTACACAGTATTGTTAGATTCTATATCAGGGGTCATCAAACTGTAGCCTTGTGGATCACATCCAGTAACTGCCTATTTTTGTACAACCCATAGCTAAGAATGGATTTAAAAATTTTAAGTGGTTATTATATAGGTACCCAAATAATATCCTTGATTTGACCTCTTGGTCCATAAAACCTAAAATATTTTCCATTTGGATCTTTACAGGAAAAATTTATAGACTCCTGTTCTATACCACAGAAATTTGACCAAATTGGGATGATAAATATAAATCAACTAAAATTTACAAATATCTGTGAAATAAAAACAGCTTAATATATATTTTGTATCAGTTATTTCATAGAAAAAAATTTATATATACTCAAAATTAAGGGCTGTCCAGGTGGCACAGTGATAAAAAAAATCTGCCTGCCTGTGCAGGAGATGCAGGTTTGATCCCTGGGTCAGGAAGATACCCTGGAGAAGGAAACGGCAACCCACTCCAGTATTCTTTCCTGGAAAATTCCATGACAGAGGAGTCTGGCAGGCTACAGTCCATGGGGTCGCAAGGAGTCGGACATGAATGAGCAACTAAATGCACATATATGCACTCAAGATTAATCTGAAAATAGATGACATAAAGTTATATTATCAAAATATGCAGGAAAGCGGAAGATCATGTAGTATATTGAGTCAGGTGACATGAGGTTTTGAATATTAAACTTTTCTCTATGTATCTATTGCAGGGACAGTTTTTATGGAAAAAAAATTTCACAGTTAGAAAGTCTGTGGTGGGCTCAAAGGTAGGTTGTAAAGCGATCTGGGACAAAGTTCACTCTGAAAATAGGATTAAAGTCACAAAAGGAAAAAAATATTTTTCTAGTTTCTTTTCAGAGAATAAAAAAACTCACATGATTCTTAAAGGTTGGAATGAGAGATGAGATTTTTGGATGGTTCCCATCAAAATATAATATGTGATGACAGCGAGTGTGGTTGAACACAAGAATGAGGGGCTCTAGCTTGGCAACAAATAAGATTTTCTGCTTTCTACATATTTCTCTTGACTCAAAATTGTAAAATTTAAAATTTTCTCAGTGTGGACAGAATCAGGTTATCAAGACTATAAGTAACTAAGGAGAAACAAAGAGAACTATTGTGATCTCATTGAGGACATTCAGAGAAAACCTACACTTTGCAAGCCAGCTCTGAACAAGTCAAGACTGTTACCTTTGAAACTCTGATCTGTTCACAGTTATTAACTTCAGTTTCTTGAATCTCTAGGTTTGAGGGGATCCTTCTTAATGTTTTCACTGCTGTGAAGAAAAAATCTGACTCTACCTGTGTAGGTAGGGAATAACTTGTGAATCGGTATCATTGAGGTCATAGAGGTAGCTGATGCCAGAGGCATTTGCTATAAATATGTACTATTTATCTGCAGTATGTAAAAAAAGCAACTTTTTTCAGGATGATGAAATCTGACCATGAATGACAGTAACAACAGTGCAAATGAAGAATCCTTTGTTTCAAATATACTTTACTTCCCAGAGGAAATTAAGTAAAGAGCAAATTTTAGAGTAGTTGATATCATGAATAACAGTTGTTAAAAATAGTTCTACTTGTTTTGCTTGCAATTACTCATTTTTATTGTAGACTGCCAATTTTTCAGTGTGCACAAGATTTGTATTGTAGCCTCTTCATTCTCAGGCTAATCTCTGTAAGCAGAGAGAAGGCAAAGTCAACTTTAGCCTCAGAATCTTAGCAGTATAGTGAGAAGAGTGATAAATAAGTCGAAAGAATACTCAAAATCATTGTAAAAAATTAACATATAGTTAAACATGTAGTAATGATGGACTGAACTTAAAAGTTGTTGTACTAATAATAACTTCCAAATAGTTGCAAATTGTATGCTTCTAGAGATTAAAAAAATTTTAATTGTGCATCCTTGTAGGGAAAAGTTCAGTGGAGCTCTTTTTTTTTTCTAAAGGATACCATTGAGAATATTTATTATAATGAATTATAATAAATATGTCATTACAGTAAATCCTAAATCCCTCAGTAAATATTGCTATATTTTAACAAAATAAGTAGATAGAAGAATGACTGAAATATAGCCTAGCTGCAGCTAGATACATAGGAATTTATGGCCTAGCTTTTCATTTTAATTTTTATTCTAACTTTATCTTAACTTTTTTTCTATTCTGATTGTTTTGAAATGGTAATTTATTCTCTTGACTATTTTTTTAAACTACTTGTCAGGCTGTTATAATCCTTGTTTGGAAAAGAGGGGGATAAATGATCAAATAAGCAGATAGATAATAAATCACTCTTTAACCCTTCTTTAGCTCAGCATTTAGAATACTGTGAGACAAAGAGGAAAGAAGAGTCATGTAATACTTGGCATGAATTTTTTTCCTTACATGAATTGTATGGCCATTGCTAGTTTAGTAATGATTATACATATTCTAATAGTCAAAATGTCCAATTTCAACTTAGAAACCCAGAAGCCAAGCACCTATGAATACCATATCCATTTCTTTGATGTGTCTGTCATTTTTGTCCCGTTTCAGATATTATGCTACCCAGTAAGAAGGTAACCCAATGAAATAGCATTCAGGTGTTTGTAGAGTTTAAAATTATTGCAGATAGATGGTAGATGTCAACTGAAATTGATACAAATGAACAAATCTGGACTTCAAGATTGACTGCCTCACTGGGACAGACACTATCAAGTTAAGACAGTTTGATATAATACAGGTAATAAGGAAAATAGATTTTTAAAAGCCTGTTAAATATTCCCAGTTCACTTGCTACAACAGAGGATCTAGAAATAAGAGCAGCATTTACTTTGTTTTTTTTTTTTTTTCCCAGCATTTACTATTTCTGAATCCTTCCACTCTTCACTGAATTTTTAGCTTATACTTCTCAACATCACCTCCACAGAAATGGTAAACTATGGCACTACTTATTGTAAATAAATAAATACACACACATACATATATATATATATACAATAAAAAATAAGCCCCATCGTATGCCTAATCTCAGTATGTTGATAGATGAGAAAATACATAAAATTAACAGAGATATGATTGTAGGAAAACCTTCCAGGTTGTGTAGTGGTTGATCAAAAGTAAGAATTTAAATTGAAATTGCTTTAGTTTTTGTTTGTTCATTTGACTGAGTGTTTTGTTTGCCAAGTGTGGTGGTAAATTTCACGTATCGACTTAACTGGATTCCAGGGTACCCAGATACTCGGCTAAGCATTATTTCTGGGTCTGTCTTTGGGGATGTTTCCAGATGAAATTAACATTTTAATTGGTAGACTGAGTAAAGCAGAGTGCCCTCCCAAATGTGAGTAGATACCATCCAGGCCAGTGAGGACTTGAATAGAACAAAAAAGCAGAGGAAGAGAGAACTGCTCTCTATGCTGGCCTGCATGAACAGGGACATCATCAGGTTTTTTCTGCCCTTCAGCTTTTAGCTCCTCTGGTTCTCAAGCCTCCACATACAGTCTGGCCTCCTGGGTCTCCAGCTCACAGATAGTGAATCACAGAACTTTGCAGTTTCTATAATCATGTGAGCTAACCCATTGTAAAAAAAGAAAAATCTATTTATCTGTTTACCTACCTACCTATCTGGTTCTGTTTCTGTGGAGTTGGGAAGTTGGAAAAATATAGGTTTTTGCTGACTGCGTGTATGGAAATTCTCCGAAAAAAATATTGTCCATTCTCGGATAGAAACAGAACAGCATTTGAATACTGGGTAGCGGTTTCCTTATTACTCAAAGAACAAAGATTATTACTAGTCATGGAGGGATCCCATTTATAAATTTTGTTGTTATACCTTTTGATGTTTCCTAGTTTATTCTTTTAAAAGATGCTACTAAGGGACCAAACTGGAATCTGCCATTGCTTTGCTTGGGACCCTAGGAAACTTTATTGTTTTCTGTTTTTACCCTCAGTTCTGAGGACATTTAATTTTTAAACTGTGTTTCATTTAGGAGCTAGTAAGTAACAAGAGTGTTTCAGTGTATTAGACAATAGGACTTATAGATAGAATTTTTATCTCCCCATTAATACTGGATCACAGAGTTGCCACACACTGAAGTTTCCAACTCTAAACAACAAATGATCAAAACACATGGATCACTCACTCAAGGGGGTCTTAGGAAAAAGAAAAGGCGGCAGAAGTGGGGAAAGGCTGAAACACTGTGACATCAAAAGATCAGATTTTCCTGAAAATTCATTTTACACCCAGCTTTTCAATTCTTTTCAAATATTGGTGTTTCTTGGCTGCTGATCACTTGATAAGATCACACAGATGAGATAACACTTCTCATTTTCCAGGCATAATTAAATTCAACAAAAGTAATATTCAAAAGAGAGAAGATTAATACACAATGGATAATTATGTACACTGAGTCCTGTCTCCCAGCACAGAGAACCTAATTAGACCTTAAGGGACAATGCATCTCTGCTAATCATATGTGCCAGTCACAGCCCATGCGCCCTCAACTTCCAGCATATTGTCAATTGATTGCTGAATATTATTCTGTTGCTTGTTTCTCTCAGTACAAATTTCCCATACTTAACTTTGTTTTGAACAGTTTCACATATTAATGAGATAATTTCAGCATTTAATTTTTTGGTTAAGTGCAAATGGTTTTAATTATCCTTCCAGAATTACATATACAAATATGTGGAGAAACCACACTGAAATTTTAAAATTTGAATTGTTTGCTATTAAAATGAAATAAAAGCTATTTCTACAGGATTCAGTGGTGGATTTTATTAGTGCATTATGAACATAAGCTCAGTTTACTGGTGGTAACTTACCATTTGTTCAAATTAAAGAATTTATTCTGTCCACAACTCGAAAGTCATTGGTTCTACTTTTTGAGGTCATTTCAATTAAGAAAATTAAAAGTGCTTGGCAATGCCAAACTATAAGTATTACTTCTGCAGTTGAAATTAGCCCTGTTTTGATCACCAGTCCAGGTTCGATGCATGAGACAGGGTGCTCAGGGCTGGTGCACTGGGATGACCCTGAGGGATGGAATGGGGAGGGAGGTGGGAGGGGGGTTCAGGATGGGGAACACATGTCACCCATGTCTGATTCATGTCAATGTATGGAAAAAAACCACTACAATATTGTAAAATAATTAGCATCCAATTAAAATAAATAATTAAAAAAAGAAATTAACCCTGTTTCATTCTTAACTTTTTTCATCCTATATTCATTAGAAATTATATAATGCAATTGGCTTTAACTATTTTAAATATGTATTTTTTCAGACAATTTCTTTGGTTTGAGGGGATTTGAATGAGTCTCTAAGACTAGATTGTAAAATCAAATGTTTAAACAAAATTCCATTACAGCAATCAAAACCCAGAGGAGACCTGTCTAGAATAAAGAATTTAAAGGAATTCATTATCAGAATGAAAACTGCTGTCAATACAGAAGAATGCAACTTTGGTGGCAGAAAATCTCCTCAAATACCTATTAGTTACACGCACATGACTACACAAATACTAGTATTAAAAAGTCATTTAAGTTCATTAATTTAGCACAGTGATTTTCAACCACTGGTATTCATCAAAATCATCTGTAAAGCTTTTCTTTCCTTTCTTATTTTTAAGTACACACATGCCTGGACCAACACATGGAGATTTTGACTCAAGTTTTGGAAAAGAGCATGTAAATCTGGAGGACTACAATCTCCAGCAATAATTCAGATTTATTTGGAATTGAGGTTGAACAAAACTATTTATAGTTTTAAAAAATGATTAAATCAATCAACTGCACACCGAAATCCTCCTCCCTAATTCTTTAAGAAGAAAAATAATCAATAGAAGCAGACCCATGTACTGCTCATAAATTGGGATTATGACAGGAAATTTAAAATAACTATGCCAGATACAAAAAGGAATAAAGAAAAAGAAGTTGGCATGTTTAAGAGATGAGCAATTTTAGCCAGGAGGGGAGATAAAAGAGACAAACCTCAGAGAAAATGTAACTTATCAAAGTGAAAATGTTAGTTATTCAGTTGTGTCCAACTCTTTGTGACACCATGGACTGTAGCCTGCTAGGTTCCTCTGTCCATGGAATTCTCTAGGCGAGAATACTGGAGTGGGTAGCCATTCTTCTGTAGAGGATCTTGCTGACCAAGGGATTGAACCCAAGTCTCTCGCATTGCAGACAGATTCTTTACCATCTGAGCCACCAGGGAAGCCCAGATTATCAAACAGACACAAATGAAATATCTAAATAGAATATAAACTATGTCTATATTGAAAGATATATGTTAAGTATTTTTACTAAACCACTGACATTTCTGGAAACCCATTTCTGTGAGAAAGTTTCTGAGCCTCTAGTCTCTTGTTTTACTGAACAAAACTTCACTGATCTACAAGTATGAAATAATAAATAAATCCAAATGTCAGCATTTAGGCCAAAGTCAAATATTAAGAGCTTCTCTGTCCATTAAAATGAAGCAGGATTTGATAGGAAGGCATACTTTTGGGTTGTTATTCATCTCTCTGAACATTCTTAGTCTTCATCAAGTTCATGCTGGGAAATCACCATAAGTCATAAATGGGATAAATACAGATGATCACCATGGAATGGGAAATAATGCTTCTGGAGGAGTCAAGAAATATCTGAAGCTTATGAAAACCAGGTTATGAAATAACTGTTTTCTGGGAATTCCTTAGGGGTCCAGTGGTTAGGACTTTGTGATCTCACTGCCAGAGGCCTGGTTTCGATTTCTGGTTGAAAAAATTACTGTTTCCTTAATCCAGACCTCAAAGACAAGAAAACTATATGAGAAACTTTTCCATTTCTTGGAATTTGAAGGTGAACACTTGATTTAATAATCTCTATGCACCTTAAATCTCCATAAAAAATAAGCTTAGGTTATTAGATTATAATAAAACAAAGGTCCTTTTTAGTTCTAAATTCTATGGCCATAAGAATTTAAATAGAGAGCTGCTGCTGCTAAGTCGCTTCAGTCGTGTCCGACTCTGCACAACCCCATAGACGGCAGCCCACCAGGCTCCTCTGTCCCTGGGATTCTCCAGGCAAGAACACTGGAGTGGGTTGCCATTTCCTTCTCCATAAATAGAGAGCCATGATCCTGAAACCAGACACTGAAATAATGTGAAGTGAGAATCACAACATTTTAAACCTCTTGAAATATTCACTTGAAAAATCAGTGGAGATGTTGAATTTACCATGATACTAAAATGATTTACAAAATGGAAGTATTTTTCCCTGGTAAATAATCTACTTACTTTATTTGCTTCTCTGTGGAGGAAATGCAATAAGAAGGAAAAAGTTCTAGGCAGAAAGACCCTATGTTGATACTCAAAATGAATTCTGAATTTGTCTCTCAGGGTGTATCTTGGGAAATCTACCTAAACTAGGTAAGCCTCAGCTTACCCACCTATAATATAGGAATCATAACAGTCATTTTAAGATATTATTGAGAAAATTTGTGATAATGTTCTTATCTAAATACTTATGATAGATGTTTGTGAATAAATATTAAGATATCCTGAAAATTAAATTCATTCAAGGCATGCTATTGTGGAAAACATTATATTAGCAGAACAGGTAGGTTCCCAATATCTTATTAAATGTAGATGCAGATAATCCACTTTACTATGGAAGAAAGTTTAAAAGATTAGATCATAGGATACAGTTCAATTGGTTAAATTCAGGGTAGAAGATAATAAATAGACCCAACTAAGGAGTGACTCACAGATTTTAGAGACTCCAAAATTTTTGTTTTTCACATTTAATGTGAGTTAGTTGCCAAGAGATTCAACTGTTTTCCTTTTCCTACTATGCTGTATCTGTCTGAGATCTGTATTTGAAATTATATTTGTAGTAAATCAGTTTAAAGTCATAAATCCCAGTTGTTTTAAATGTACAATTCAAGTACTAAACTTGAAACCTTGGCTCCCACAACCATTTTCTTACTTTCTAGAAGTCCCTTTCAGTCAACACAAAAGAATTTTTTGTGTTCTTGTCATGTTCCCCTTCTCTCTCCTTCTCACAAATTCATTTGTGAATGTCTCATTCTCTGTTTTGCCATATTGTTGCCTAACATGTGTTTGCTTCTCTCTTGCTCCTATGGCAAGAATTCATTTCAAGAAATGGTTTGTAAATGAATAGCTTTCATTCATTTAATTTAAGATATGTGAGTGGGAGTGTTCTCTAATAGCTCAACCATCTAGGTTAAAAAATGACTCATTAGACTAAATGACAATTTTTGGCACAGTGTTTCAATTGATAAATAACATGATCAGAACTTATAGTCTGGGCCTAGAAAACACCTCTTAGCAAACAAAACCTACAGCACTAAGAACCATTCCTACCACAACTATGCTCTCGTGGTCACATTGGTTACATTCTACTGACCTCACAAAGCGGATGTTCAAGCTGTGTGGGAACTGAATAGCAGATACAAAGAACAATTACCTTAGAGGGGAAGAAAGGGTATTTCTAAGCACTAGTGTCCAGTCAGCATTGTGATTTAGTTTGCTAAGGTTTAAGTTATATGGGAGAAATTTTATAACTTTACAGCACTTAACCCATTGCCATGTTGGTGGAATAAATCCTTGTCTCAGTGTGCCTCCTTATTTAAAAATATAAAAAGAAATGTAGTAGTTGTAATTCCATTATTCATCTTTGAAAAAGAGAAATCACCGCTACCCCATCTCCCATAAACAGTAAAATACTGTGTTTTGTTTTTTGTTTTGCTACAAAGGTAATGGAACTTGAATCTGATGTGTGGAATAGCTTCAAAACCATTTTGCTTGATACCCTTACCTACCAGTACCTCATCCCGATGTGATGATAGTTCTGGCGGAATGAGAATCATTCTCAATACCATGTTGTTGTTGTTTAGTCTCTAAGTGGTGGCGACTCTTTTGCAACGCCAGGGAACTCTAGCCTGCCAGGCTCCTCTGTCCATGGGATTTCCCTGGCAAGAATACCATTTTCTTGGGTTGTTATTTCCCTCTCCAGGGGATCTTCCCAGCCCAAGGATCAAACATGCATCTCCTACAATGGCAGGTGGATTCTTTAACACTGAGCCACTTGGGAAGGCCCTCTCAATACTATACTTTCCAAAATACACAGCTATTCATTAGAGAAGATTAATTTAGAAGGAGAATATATGAGATAAAGTAGATAATAGGCTTCCCACATAGATGATATTGAGCTAAAGTAGGCAATGAAAAGAAACATCATCAAAGCCATCCTGACGTGCAGTTAGATGTAACAAAAGTTTGTCTTGATCAAAAACTGCCCCCAAAGATTTTCTAGTTACCAAATTATGGGGAGAAATTAATCAGGATGACTTCATTCTCAGGAATAATCCTATGTACTTCACTTCATTTTATGGTATCTGTCATATAATTCTACTAAATGACCTCAGTTCAACTCAGTGTCTCATCTTCTTTTTACTTCAAGAGTGAAAAGAGAGAAAGTGGGGAAAGGGATGAGAAACAATTCTCTTAGAATTTGGAATGTAAATTTTGTCTACCCATGAGTTATAAAACTCTTTGCAATCTTCACTAAGCTCAAAGAGTATGTAGTAAACAATCAATTAATTAAAAATCACTCGTGTTGTGCCCAACTTCCCTTGGATCCTGCTCCTTTCACTGCTAGCTCCTCGGGGTGAGAGTAGACCTCCACAAAGCATGCCTTTTCCTTCCAAACACTCACTGTAGAGTTTTAAGGAAGATTACTGTCAGGCAAGGAATCTCCCCCATTCTGCTGTATTGTAATGGCTATTTCATGCCAACCATCTAAAAATTGACTTTCTCGGAGTTCAATTCATGATTCCTGGGAGAACTGTGGAAAAAAAGAGAACCTAGATCAAGCCCTGTGCCTTTGAAGTGGGAGCGCTGACTCCAAGACCCTAGACTACCAGAAAACTAACCCTAGTGGGTATCAAATAGTGAGAATTTACACAAAGGAATCCACTGGAATACAAGACCTGGCATCACCCAACCACCAATAGCACCCTGTGCAGGACACCTCATCTAAACAACAAACAAAACAAAAATACAAACCCAATCATCAGCAGACAGGATTACCACCTCACTCAGTCTTGCCCATCAGAGGAAAAACAAACAACCATACAAAAGCTCAGCACAAATCTCACCCTATAAGAAGCTTACACAAACCACTGGATCAATCTTACACAAACCACTGGATCAATCTTACAGGGCAGAAACCAAAATGAAGAAAGAATTCAACCTTGAAGCCTGGGAAAAGGAGACCTCTAACACAATAAGTTAAAAAAGAAATAATGAAGGGGCAAAGAAATACCATACAAATGAAGGAACAAACTAGAAACACAGAAGTCCAAATAGATGAAGAAGAAATAGGCAAACTACCTGAAAAAAAAAAATCAGAATAATGATAGTAAAGATGATTAAAAACCTTAAAAGCAAAATGGAGAAAATGCAAGAATCAATTAGCAAAGACCTAGAAGAATGAAAGAATAAACATGCTGAGACAAACACAATTACTGAAATTAAAAATATTCTAGAAGGAATCAATAGCAGAATGTCTGAAGCAGAAGAATGAATCAGTGAGCTGGAAGATAAAATGGTGAAAATAACTTCTGAAGAGAAAAATAAAGTAAAAAGGATGAAAAGAACAGGATAGTCTCAGAGACCTCTGGGACAATATCAAACACACCACCATTAGAATAATAGGGGTCCCAGAAGAAGAAGAGAAAAAGAAAGGGTATGAGAAAATTTTTGAAGAGATTATATTTGAAAATAATTTCCCCAACATGGAAAAGGAAATAGTCAATCAAGTCCAAAAGGCACAAAAAGACCCATATATGATAAACCCAAGGAGAAACATGCCAGGACACATACTAATCAAACTAACAAAGACTAAACACAAGGAATATTAAAAACAGCAAGGAAGAAGCAAAAAGTAATATATGAGGTAAACCCCATACGCTTAACACCTGATCTTTCAACAGAAACTCTGCAGGCCAGAAGGGAATGGCAGGATATATTTAAATACTGAAAGGGAAAAACGTACAACCAAGATTACTGTACCCAGCAAGGATCTCATTCAAAATTAATGGAGAAATCAAAAGCTTTTCAGACAAGCAAAAGTTAAGAGAATTCAGTACCACCAAACCAGCTTTACAACAAATGTTAAATGAACTTATATAGTCAAGAAATACAAGAGAAGAAAAAAGATTTACAAAATCACCCCCAAACAATTAAGAAAATGGCAATAGGAACATATATTACTTTAAATGTAAATGGATTAAATGCTCCAACCAAAAGACACAGAGTGGCTGAATGGATACAAAAACAGGACCCATATATATGCTGTCTGCAAGAAACCCACTTTAGACCTCAAGACACATATAGACTGAAAGTGAGAGGATGGAAAAATATATTCCATGCAAAGTGAAGCTGCTCAGTCATGTCCAACTCCTTGCAACCCCATGGACTGTAGTCTGTTGGGCTCCTCTGTCGATGGGGTTCTCCAGGCAAGAATACTGGAGTGGGTTGCCATTTTCTTCTCCAGGGGATCTTCCTGACCCAGGGATTGAACCCTGATCTCCTGCACTGCAGGCAGACGCTTTACCCTCTGAGCCACCAGGGAAGACTTATATTCCATGCAAATGGGAAGCAAAAGAAAGCTGGAGTAACAATCCTCATATCAGACAAAATAGACCTTAAAATAAAGAAGATTACAAGAGATAAGGAAGGCACTAGATAATGATCAAGGGATCAGTCCAAGAGGAAGATGTAACAATTATAAATATCTATGCATCCAACATAGGAACACCTCAATACGTAAGACAAACACTAACAAACATAAAAGGAGAAATTGACACTAACACAATAATAGTAGGAGGCTTTAACACCCCACTCACACCAATGGACAGATCATCAAAACAGAAAATTAATAAGGAAACAAACGTCTTAAATGATACATTAGATGAGATGAATCTCATCGATATCTTCAGGACATTCCATCCAAATGCAGAAGAAGACACCTTCTTCTCAAGTGCATGTGAAACATTTTCCAGGATAGATTGCATCTTGGGTCACAAATCAAACCTCAGTAAATTTTAGAAAATTGAAATCAGGGGTCTAGGTCCGGGCAGCCGAAGAGTGTGGTAGGTAACGGTCGTCAGCGCAAGGGTCATTTCGTTGCTGGGAAGGGACGGCCCTTGCCCGCGGTGATGGTGGTTAGCAAGATGAACAAAGATGCGCAGATGAGAGCAGCGATTAACCAAAAGTTGATAGAAACTGGAGAAAGAGAACGCCTCAAAGAGTTGCTGAGAGCTAAATTAATTGAATGTGGCTGGAAGGATCAGTTGAAGGCACACTGTAAAGAGGTAATTAAAGAAAAGGGACTAGAACACATTACTGTTGATGACTTGGTGGCTGAAATCACACCAAAAGGCAGAGCCCTGGTACCTGACAGTGTAAAGAAGGAACTCCTACAAAGAATAAGAACATTCCTTGCTCAGCATGCCAGCCTTTAAGATTGAATTAGATTGTGTTGTTTTGTGGTTTTATTTCTAAAGTAAAACTTGCCATAAATTAGGAATCGACTTCCCAAAATAAAATCCTTTTTTGTATGATGGTATACAGTTTTCAGTAATGATGTATACATTGTATTGATTTTTTTCCCTAAATGTGTTATTTTAATAAATATCTCATGAATGAGTAAAAAAAAAAAAAAGAAAATTGAAATCATATCAAGCATCTTCTCTGACTACAATGCTATGAGACTAGATATCAATTACAAGAAAAAAACTAAGAAACACAAACACATGGAGATTAAACAACACGCTACTAAATAACCAACAGGTTACTGAAGAAATCAAAAATTTCTAGAAAGAAATGACAATGAAAACACGACAACTCAAAACCTATGGGATGCAGCAAAAACAGTCCTAAGAGGGAAGTTTATAGCAATACAATCCTACCTCGAGAAACAGGAAAAATATCAAATAGACAGTCTAACTTTACACCTGAAAGAACTGGAAAAAGAAGAACAAAAAAACCCCCAAAATTAGTACAAGGAAAGAAATCATAAAGATCTGAGCAGAAATAAATGAAAAAGAAATGAAAGAAACAATAGTAAAGATTAATAAAACTAAAAGCTGGTTCTTTGAGAAGACAAAAAATTGACAAATTTTAGCCAGACTCATCAAGAAAAAGAGAGAAGAATCAAATCAACAAAATCAGAAATGAAAAAGGAGAGGTTACAACAGACAATGCAGAAATACAAAGGATTATAAGAGACTATTATGAACAACTCTATGGCGATAAAATGGATAACCTGGAAGAAATGGACAGATTCTTAGAAAAGTTCAATCTTTCAAGACTGAACCAGGAAGAAATAGAAATTGTGAACAACCCAATTACAAGCACTGAAATTGAAGCTGTGATAAAAAATCTCCCTAAAAACAAAAGCCCAGGAACAGATGGCTTCACAGGAGAATTCTATCAATCATTTAGAGAAGATCTAATGCCTATCCTTCTATAACTTTTTCAAAAAAATTGCAGAGGAAGGAACACTTCCAAACTCATTCCATGAGGCCACCATCACCCTGATACCAAAACCAGACAAAGACAGCACAATAAAAGAAAACTACAGGCCAATATCACTGATGACCATAGATGGAAAAATCCTTAACAAAATTTTAGCAGACAGAATTCAGCAACACATCAAAGAGCTCATACACCATAAGCAAGTTGGTCATGGTCATTTATTCCAGGTATGCAAGGATTCTTCAATATGTGCAAATCAATCAATGTGATATACCATGTTAATAAACTGAAAGATTAAAAACCACATGATAATCTCAATAGATGCAGAAAAAGTATTTGACAAAACTCAGCACCCACTTATGATGAAAACTCTTTAAAAAATGAGCATAGAAGGAACCTATCTCAACATAGTAAAGGCCATATATGATAAGCCTACAGCAAACATTATTCTCAATGGTGAAAAACTGGAAACATTCCCCCTAAGATCAGGAATGAGGCAAGGGTATCCACTTTCACCACTATTACTCAAGTAGTTCTGAAATTCCTAGCTATAGCAATCAGAGAATAAAAAGAAATAGAAGGAATCCAGATGGGAGAAGAAGTAAAGTGCTCACTGTTTGCAGATGACATGTTAGTGTACATAGAAAACCATAAAGATAGTATCAGAAAATTACTAGAGCTAATCAGTGAATTTAGCAAAGTTGCAGGATACAAAATCAATACACAGAAATCACTTGCATTTCTATATACTAACAATGAAAAATCAGAAAGAGAAATTAAGGGATCAATCCCATTCACCATTGTGATAAAAAGAATCAAATATCTGGGAACAAACTTACCTAAGGAGACAAAAGAACTGTACACAGAAAAGTATAAGACACTGATGAAAGAAATCAAAGATGACATAAACAGATGGAGAGATAATCCATGTTCCTGGGTAGGAAGAATCAATATTGTGAAAATGACTATACTACCAAATGCAATCTACAGATTCAGTGTGATCCCTATCAAATTACCAATGGCATTTTCCACAGAACTAGAACAAGAAATTTCACAATTCATATGGAAACACAAAAGACCCCAAATTAGCCAAAGCAGTCTTGAGAAAGAAGAACGGAGCTGGAGGAATCAACCTTCCCAACTTCAGATTATACTACAAAGCTACCGTCATCAAGACAGTTTGGTACTGGCACAAAAACAGAAATATAGAACAAGATAGAAAACCCAGAAATAAACCCATGCACTTATGGGTACCTTATTTTTGATAAAGGAGGGGAGAATATTCAATGGGGAAAAGAAAGCCTCTTCAATAAATGGTGCTGGGAAAACTGGACAGCTGCATGGAAAAGAATGAAATTAGAACACTTCCTAACACCATACACAAAGATAAACTCAAAATGGATTAAAGACCTAAATGTAAGATCAGAAACTATAAAACTCTTAGAGGAAAACATAGGCAGAACACTCGATGACATAAATCAAAGCAAGATCCTCTATGACCCACCTCCTAGAGTAATGGATATAAAAACAAAAGTGAACATGTGGGACCTGATTAAACTTAAAAGCTTTTGCACAGCAAAGGAACTATAAGCAAGGTAAAAAGACAGCCCTTGGAATGGAAGAAAATAATAACAAATGAAACCTGACAAAGGATTAATTTCCAAAATATACAAGCAGCTCATACAACTCAATGCCAGAAAAACAAACAACCCAATCAAAAAGTGGGAAAAAGACCTAAACAGACATTTCTCTAAAGAAGACATACAGATGGCTAACAAGCACATGAAAAGATGCTCAACGTCACTCATTATTAGAGAAATGCAAATCACCTCATGCCGGTCAGAATGACCATCATCAAAAAGTCTGCGAACAATAAATGCTGGAAAGGGTGTGGAGAAAAGGGAACCCTCTTGCACTGTTGGTGGGAATGTAAATTGATATAGTCACTATGGAAGATGGTATGGAGATTCCTTAAAAAACTAGGAATAAAACCACCATATGACCCAGCAATCCCACTCCCAGGCATATACCCTGAGGAAGCCAGGGTTGAAAAAGACACATGTATCCCATTGTTCACTGCAGGCCTATTTATAATAGCTGGAACATGGAAGCAACCTAGATGCCCATTGACAGATGCATGGGTGCTGTGGTACATAAACACAATGGAACATTACTCAGCCATAAAAAGAAACACGTTTGAGTCAGTTCTGATGAGGTGGATGAACCTAGAACCTATCATACAGAGTGAAGTGAGTCAGAAAGAGAAAGATAAATATCATATTCTAAATCACATATATGGAATCTAGAAAAACAGTTCTGAAGAATCATTTACAGGGCAGCAATGGAGAAACAGACATAGAGAATAGACATGAGGAGAGGGGAGGAGAGGGTGAGATGTATGGAAAGTGTAACAAGGAAACTTACATCACCATATGTAAAATAGATAGCCAATGGGAATTTGCTGTATGGCTCAGAAAACTCAAACAGGGGCTCTGTATCAACCTAGAGGGGTGGGATGGGAGGGAAATGGGAGGGAGATTCAAAAGGGAGAGATATATGTATACCTATGGTTGATTCATGTTGAGGTTTGACAGAAAACAACAAAATTCTGTAAAGCAATTATCCTTCTATAAAAAAATAAGTGAAAGAACATTAGTAGCGTCAAGAAGCTTCATGGTTCTGTCAATAGTGAATTGAGTGTGAATTTAATCTCTTTATCAAAATATCTTGACCCATTGGCCTGATTTATTTTCTTTTTAGTCATTCCACATATATGGATGGTGACAGTGATGTACGAAGAAGATCAAATTGTTATTATTGTTTTGAGGGGAAATTGTAAGATGTATGCTTTTAGGTAGGCTATTTGTAAATTCTTTGGTAAAGCTGGTAAACAATTTAGAAGCTGTCATAGGTGAAGCATATTATGAAAAATGTTAATTTGAGCATTTGGCAATCAGTGCTGTGTCTCTTTTGAGCCCAGAGGAACATAAACCTCAATCAATGCCTCTGTAAGAAATAATGGATCATGGTAGTATAATTATTATAGTATAATGTTCATTATACTTTTTTTCTTTTGGAAGATTATTATAAATGAAAGTAAGCATTTGCTAATACTCTTCCCAACCATTAAAAAATCCGCACAACAGGACGTCTCCTGCTTCCTATTTTTGACACCGACTTGTACAACACCTTTGACTTATATATTAAGAGAAAATGGAAAATTAAAAGTATCCAAGTGAGGTGAAAATGAGTTCAGGAAATGAATATTACATAGCAAGCACCCTATTGTTATTAGGTTAAGAAGTTTCCAAACTCCAACCAAAATATCATAGCACTCAAAATTAGATTTTGCTTATACAAGTTTAAGTGAATATAAAAATTGTGAGGTAAGGAATCTATCAAAAGAAAGAACAAAGTTTCAAATGGTCACCAGAGGGCATAAAGCGCTTTGGAATGACTGTTACAGAACACTTCAAATTTGCAATGACCAGATAGCAAGACCTACAAATGCCATAGTGTGGGCAGGAGGCTTCAAGCTAAAGATATTAATAGCCTCCTCTGTTACCGCAAAATATTTGTAGTTTGAAGCAGAACTTAGAAGACAATTACCTGCTTTACCCATAGTCATCTTTCCCTAAAGGGAAATTTCATTCTTAAAGGGGCAAAGTAGGACTTCCCTGGTCATCGAGTGGTTAAGAATCAGTCTTGCAATGCCAGGGACATGAGTTCGATCCCTGATTCAGAAAGATGCCACATGCCTTGGGTCAACTAAGCCTGTGAGCCACAACTACTGGAGCCCACATACTCGAGAGCCTGAAAGCTGCGGCTACTGAGCTCGTGCTCTGTAACAAGAGAAACCACTGCTGGCACACCACAACTAGAGTGTAACCCCTGCTCACTGCAACCAGAGAAAACCTGTATACAGCAACAAAGACCCAGTGCAGCGAAGTAAATAAACAAAACAAAAACTTTCATTAAGAAAGGGCAGAGTAGACTAAACTTAATCAGTAGATAATGGCCAAAAATTTACTTGACTTGAGTTTTTGGTTAAGATATTTCCAAGCTGTACCTAAGATAGAATTCTCATTAAAAACAATTAAAATGTAACTGCATCATTGATACATAAGAATAAATAGAGAATGGATTTTTAGACCAATCAAAATTAGTTGTCTTACCTTTACTGAACTACATAGAATATCACACTGATATAATTATACCATCGCCCCCTTCAAAAATGTGATGGTTTACCTAGATCAGGATTCTCAACTTTTTTGGTCTCAGGAAACTTCTACGCTACTATGAACTATTGAGGAACTAGAAGGGACTTTGGTTTGTGTGGGTCTGTCTCCATTTATTATATTAGATATCAAAACTTGACATTTTAAAGACAAGAATATATGAATACACTTTCCCATTAAATACACCCACTAAATTCATTCCCATGAATACACCACTTTCCCATTAAAATAATGATGTCACCATATGCCATGTAGACTATAGAAAACTCCATTGTGCACTTGTGAGAGAATAAGAGAAAAAAATAAATGTAATGTGTTAGCATTTTTATGAAAAGACTTTTGATCCCATGAACACCCAGAGTGCTGTAAACACTTTGAGAACTGCAGGCCTAGAAGACACAAATTCTTTCTACAATGTACTTCACAGGCTGTTTAGTACTTCATTTTTAGATCTCTTTCTACCCACAGTCTCTCTGTGTCTCCTGGCATATTCTGTTTTCTTTAACAGCATCTGTTTATTCATTATTGACATGGAATATTTACCACATGCCTCTGTGTCTAGCATTGGTCTAGTCCAACAGGGAAGGTATGATCCTTGCCTCCAAGATCTGAGAGCATAGGAGAATCTTGCCATATGACTGGTCAACCGTGATTGATTCATGCTCTTTTCTCCATCTGCCTTGCTCTCCCTACTTCCCCAAAATGAAAACTTTTACTTATCCTTCAAATCCAAGGTCAAACATTTATTTCCAAATGAATTTCATCCTAATATTGTAATCAACTTGATGCTTGTTTATTACATTGCAAACCTTATAAAAATGTTCCATTACTCTTTTAATTTGTTTTTATGTAAAGAAAGTTAAAGAAAGTCATGACATAGTCTGTAAGAAATTAAAGTATGGAGGCACTGAAGACAGTTTAGCTGAGAGCAGATGTACTGTTTATGTTGTGTAGACTGGAGGCCTCTTAGAGACAACCAGGATGGTGACATTAATTGGTTTGGGTGGGTACTCTATTTTCCAAAGTCTCTTCTGTTTAAGGGGTTGGAAAGAAAAACTTGTCTGGATCATCTAGGAGGAAAAGAGCGATAAGGTATGGATGCTTCCACGCCCCCCCCCCCCCACTGCCCCCCACTCTCCCATCTAGACCCAACAACACTGATGCAGCTGGTGCTATTAGGAAAAATGAGTGGTAGGAAGCACAACACTGGACATCTGCTTGTTCCTGGTCTCCCTTTGAGTTTTAGGGGGAAGAGTCTTTTTTTTCCCCTTGAAGATCCAGAATGGCAGACTGTTCTACCCTGATAACTAGGCTCAAAGGAAAAATTTTCACTGGACTGTTAGTAGCAGTAAAATAATGTAATAATACAGGTTATTATCACTGGCTCTAGAACTAATCTATGTGAGTTTAAATCACCCCTCATTAGCTGTGAAAAGTGGGGTTGTTGTTTAAACCATTTTTGTTTCACTCTGCTCATTCCTAACATTGGAATAATATTACTGCTTTCTTCATTGAAAAGAGTAAATCATTCTATCTATCTGTCTATCTAGTGTCTGATCTCCAGAATGAGCACTAAATAGTAATTAGTGTCACTGGAACACGAGGTTTATAAAAATAAACACTTTTGTTTTCCTAACTGTTCTGTTTCCAGCGTCTGGAATAGGACTTGGAATATAACATCAATCAATGACATTTGTTAAATGAATGGATGAAGGAATCCACAGTCAAAATGGGTAGGGCCCATTATCAAAGGCAGTCGCTGCAGTTGCAGATCCACCAGTCTGTCCCTGTCTGTGACTGTGAAGTGTAGCTGAACTCCAACGTTAGGGCTGTACAAATCCCTTTGACTTTTGATACATTCAGAAGATGCAGGAATTCTCTGTAGAGATAAGGTTTGCATCAACTTTGAGTGGACTCAAACCAGTGTTAATTTAATTGGGATAAAGTATAAGATAGCTACATTTTATCTCTGTTTTGTGATGTAATTTTCACTGGTTATATCTCCATCACAACACTTATCACATTGTATCATACTTTGTGTCTTCATCACAAAATAGCAAGAAAAATCTTATAGGCTTAGAGATATCAAACCAAATTTTAAGGAAGTGATTTTACATGGAGTGTGCTATTAGGCAGTGGAATGAGTTACTGAGGACAAGAAAGGAGTCTTCTTTTACGTAAGTCTTCCAAAATAAGATATGGTTCAACCTGAATACTAAAAACTGATGTAGGCTTTTTAAAATATTCCTTGTGCCTTTTCCCTTGGTTCTCTCCATAATATTGCAGAAAGCTAGGTCATATTAGTAGGAAATAAAAAGAGAAAGGTTTTCAGTCTCTCCCCGACAGTGCTGTTTTTCATAAACATCAATCTTGTAAAGTATAGTGATCTTTTTTTTCCATAGAAGAACACTGGAAGATAAACAAGATCCAAATCCATATTAGATTTGGAAAAGGAAAATTTGTGGGTAGAAAAAAAATCTACAAAACCATTGCATGCATTATGCTGTCAATATATCAACCAAAAGGAAACTCAGCCTTTTATAAACATTGTAATGGTCTTGACAACCTTCCTATGTAAACAAGGGAAATGTCAGCCTTTTAGGGAGAAGAGTCATAGAGTTGCTTACTCAGGAAAAAAAATAATGATTTAAAAGTGATTTTGGAATGAACGTTAGATTTAAAAAAGAAAGAGTTGGATTCAAGGATAGAGTAAACTAAACAGGATCATTTGAGATGGATAGAGCATTGATTCAGAATGGTGAAATTTATGAATCATTTGCCCTTTCTTTAACTCACTCTATTTTTTCCTAATTTACACATTCTCTTAGGTACATCATGTTTTTTATAAATTAGAAATTTCAGTGCCTTTCCTAGGGATTTACTATGTGCTTGTTGTTTCTGGGTTCACTATGTTTGTTTTATGTTAATTAAAGATTATGTATTTCTTTAAATATATTAATGAATAGAAATCAAGATCATATATTTCAAAAGTCTTGTGTTTTTACTTTACTGCCTCTATGAAAATATATTAATATAATAATAATTCAGCAAATGTACTCAGAAGGTTCGTATTATTTATCTTGTAGTATAATGATTATAGTACCTTATACTGAAATTGCAATAGGATATGATTAATCATATATTCTACAAATGAAAGAATGCTTTTTTTCTCATTTGAAAACTGCAGGAGTTATAAACATGCAAGATATTAATGACTACTGCTACTACTTTGAGAGAAACAAGTGTCATGGAGAAAGTTGCTGTGAGAAAGAATCTTTACATTCTGTAAATGAACATTGATAGAATAAAAGAAACATATCAGCCTTAGAAAAGCAAAGCAGAATTGGAGGCGAGTTTACCTAAACCCTAGCAAAGCAGTTATCGTGTTTTCTAGACGATCAGGTCTGAATCATATTCCTATCCACCTACAATTAGAATTCCCAAAGGCAAAAGCCGGAAACTTGTTCCTGCTTGCCTTCCATCAGGGATTTCAATTCCCTGGTTGGTCCACTATGTCTGAGCTTGTGGGGCAAAGCTCAACCTTGTGGCTCACCAGAGTACAAGGTAAGGTTTATATTCACTGTTTTCTCCCTATACAGAACTAGGCTGTGTTGGTAATAATTTAGAAAAATGCAACAAGGTGCAAAGATGATTAAGAAGATTTGTTCAGAACCTGATTCTCTTCATTACATTTGTGCCACGAGATGAAGGTGAGCAGAAACCCAGGGGACAGATAAAATTTGTTAATTAATGTGTCCCTCCCGCAAGCTCTGGGGATTCTTCTCTGGCCCTCTGTCTTTTTCCTGATCACTGGCAAACACACCTGTGAATGTGCTGTTCAATCCATTTAATACCAATACCACACATTAATTTTCAAGAAGAGTGCTGCATCTTTTTTTTTGGTGAGAAATATAATCCAATACACTCTTTTGAATAACACATAATTTATAAAGTAGCTAATGTCTTAGACAGATGTTAGTTCAAGGCTGACTTGTTTCTCTTCAAAAAGTTACAGATATGGACATATTAAACAGACATCTAAGTTTTCAGAGGCTAATGAAACACAGATACTTTTTCAGCTTTCTAGGCACATAGCATAGGAAATTTTTACATACTGTCAAATCAATTTGCCTCTTAAAAACAAAAGGGAAGAATAAGAAAGCACTGATACAGTTAGGTACAAGAATATGTTGCTTTATTTTTATATTAAAGATTACATTGATGAAATGTGTCCTTAAAGAAAATAAGAGATAAGTATGCTTCAAGGTTTGAGCATCTGGTTTTTGTTTCTGTCATTTTTATTTTGTTCCAAGTTATTTTTCTTTGGTTTATTGGGCCTGAGAACAAATTATCACATGAATTACCACATGAAGGCAGTTACCTTGAAACCTTCCTGGTATTCAGGATTTCTGCAGGGCTCCAGCTAGACCACCCGTTCAGCTGGAGCTGGTCTGTTTCCCAGGCCAAGAATTAGGGGGACAGAGTAAGACTGTGACAGCAAGTGAAGTGGTTCCCCATCGTAAGAGGATGTGGAAGATAAATGACAATCATTTTTGGTTAATGAGAATCTCCAGATTTCCATTTTATAGTCTGTTGTATAATTTGGGATGCAGAGGGAGCAGATGTGATTGTTTCTGGTAAAAGTACACTGTTTTGGATATTGTGTACTGTGGCAGTAAAGTACAAATGTCTGAGGAGGGAGAGGGAAAGAGGAACATAGTAAGCTATGTCTGGGAACACTGGGAGTACATATTGTTTTTGGTCTTTCCTAGACTTTCATGACACAGCAAGATGCCATAATATAATGTTAATATAAAACCAAATTTCATGTTTAAAATGTGGGTTTATTCCCCTTGAGGGTTTTATATTTCTGGATTTAATTTCTTTATACAATCACAGACATGAAGTGAATCCCTACTGTGAGACCATTTTTGTACTAGTAGGAGAGAAGTAAAACAGGTAACACTTCCTGAAAATTAGATGTTTAAGTAGTCTTCCACTATCGTAGCATCTATCAGATATCAGCACCTCAAGAGCCACATCCCATTTTCTTCAGTTTAAGAACCAGACACGGATGGCCACAGAGGGGGAAAATAGTGTTTAGACTCTGTAAGTAGATGATAAGCACTAAGATGAAGCAGCATCAGAAGTATATATTTTTTTATTGCTTTGTGATGTTTTCTGTAGCCTACATTTGCTACATAATTTCTGACTTCCTGCAGAAGTGATCCTGAGATCACCTCTCTTTATTAAGAGAAAAGCCCAAATCAAAGAAAGTTTAAAAAAAAAAAAAAAGAGTTTTTCCCCTCTAATTTCCATGATAGAAAATGAAAAAAAAGAAAAAGAAGATAAAAGGAAACAAGCTTGAATTAGTTGGAAAAATATTTTTCTCACTTTAAAATGTTTATATCACTCATACAATTAGAAATGAAAATTAGATCATACCTTGAAGAGGATATGTATTTTTCATGCATCATGAAATAGTCAATGTCAAATCACCCATATAAAAATAATTGAAATGACTGATAGAATAACATTCAATGATTGTAAATGAAATTTATGAGAGATGTGCCCCAAATTTTAGATGTATGTAATAGACTGATTCAACATTTCATGGGTAAATTCTCATTATGATAAATCCAAAAACTAATTGGAAAACTTTAATGGCCTAGGTAAACATGAAAACAGACTCACTGAAGCCAGGAGGGAGAAAAAAGATACTCTCTTGACAGAATCCTTACTGCTGATATAGTACAGTAAAATCAAGAATAGACCCCTCACTCCCAGCTTCTCCCAGAGTAGGTTAAGAGAGATCAGTCTGTGAAGACCAGGAGAGGTGATTGCTTTGTCTAATGTATAGAAACCTACATAGAGAGTCAAGGAAAGTGAAGTAAGTTCCAAACAAAAGAACACAATAAATCTCCAGAAACTGATATTAATAAGTCAACTAATGTCAACAAGAGAGAATTAAAACCACTGTCATACAAGATCAAGAAAATAATGCATGGGCAAACTGAGAACCTCAATAGAAGTAGAAAATATTTTAAAAGTACTAAAGAGAATTCAAGAAGCTGAAGAACACAATAACTGAAATGAAAAATTCAACGAGGGGTTTAAAATTAGGATAAACAAAAGAAAGGAGCAATCAATCTAAATATAAGTTATTAGAAATAGTTCAGTGAGGGGAAGCAAAAAGAAATAGACTAAACAAAAGTAGAGGAAGCTTAATTAATGCTCATCATAAAGAAAAGCAGTATGTGCATTATAAGAGTCCCAGCAAGAGAAAGATGAGAGAAAGAACCAGAAAATTTACTCAAATAATGGCTAAAAACTTCCCAAGTCTTAAGAAGGAAACATATATCCAGATTCAAGATGTCCAAGGTCTACCAAAAAGGATGAATCCAAACAACTTAGACCAAGACACATTATAATCAAATTGCCAAAGGTCACAGACAAAGAGAATTTTGAAACCAGTGAAAGTAAAGCAACTTTATATGAAAAGCAGTGTCACATACAAGCGAACTTAAATGATAAATTCAGCGTATCTTCAGCAGAAACCTTGCAGGTCCAAAGGGAATAGGATGTATATTCAAAGTGGGGAAAGAAAAGAGTTACCAACCAAAAATACTATACCTAGCAAAACTACCCTTTAAAAATGAAAGAGATAAAGACTCTTAGACAAACAAAAGCTGAAAGGGTTTATTACCACTAGATTGCCTTGTAAGAAATATTGAAGGAAACAAAGGGATGCTAAAAACACCCAATATGATAGCATAAGGAAGTATGAAACTTGTTAGTAAAGATAAATATATAAACACAAAATACTATAATACTGTAAGTGTGAGTTAATCACTTTTAATTCTAATATAAAAGTTGAAAGGGAAAAGTTATTAAAAGTAACTATAAAAATGTTAACAAATACACAATATATAAATTGTGATAACAATAACATAAAATGTGGAGGAAGGAGAAGTAAAAGTGTTAGGGACTTGAATCTACACTTTTATAAATTCCATACTTCAGGAAAGTCCTGTGATCCAAAACACTAGGATAAGCAACTGGGCCTAATGACTCGGGTTTTGGGCATTGGTCAAGTGTGAAGATGGGGCAAGTCCTTTTCCTTTTTACTCCTATACAAGTATATATGCATTTCTTCTTGGCTTCACATATTTTCTAGAATTTTCAAACTCTGACTTTCAGGAGTATGACATCTAAAACAGATTGTCATCCTCATTTTGTGTTCTGAGCCATTTAGTCAAGAGTCATTCACTTTTAGCTGAGGTTACATTTGGCTTTTAGCTGAAGTTAACATTTATTGAAAATTTTGTCTCTGTTGTGGCCCGGAAAATACACCTTCTCTTTGAATTTCTAGACCTTACATAATTCTAATTTCCAGAAAAGTTTTTCAAATGTCTCAGCATTCTGCTTCTTGATTATTTTTACTTTGTTATATGTAGACATCACAAAGTTGACTTTAATCAGATTATTTAATTCAGCTTAGACTTTTTTTTTTTTGGCTCCATTGGGTCTTAGTTGTGGCACATGGGATCTTTGATGCATTATTCAGGATCTTTTGTTGTGCTGAAGACTCTCTAATTGTGTTGTACTGGTTCAGTAGTTGTGGCACATGGGCACCAGAGTGCATAGGCTTTAGTAGTTGCAGTGTGTGGGCTCTTTAATTGTGGTACTGGGCTCCAGATTCTGCTTAGACTTTTTATACAGAAATTTCCCAATCTCTCTTATCTGAAGTGTGCAATTTAATCAATGATAAATGCATGTTTTACTATTATAATTATGGTAGTAAGAAAATCTGTTAAAAATAGATTAACTGTATATAAAAAATAACTTGTGTTCATTGTAAAACAAAATAAGATGTTTGATTTTTTTGAAGTTAAGGACAGAAATCTGTCATCTTCCTCCTCCTTCCTCATCTGCCCTTCATTGACCTCTACCCCTGAACCCCTGGTGGCTCAGATGGTGAAGAATCTGCCTGCAATACAGGAGACCTGGTTTCCATCCCTGGGTCAGGAGATCACCTGGAGAAGGAACTGGCAACCCACTCCATTATTCTTGCCTGGAGAATTCCACGGACAGTTTGCAAAGAGTCAGACACAATTGAGTGACTAACACTTTCACTTTCAGTTTCCTGAACCCCAGCTTTCACAGGCTAGTGTTCAGCACTGCTCAGCAGTTTAAGTTTATGCTTCAAGACCATTTCCAGGCTTTACAGTATACGTGATAGGTGCATATACTAGATACTCTCCTAAGACTTGACTCATTTATTTTAATATCTATAAGGATCACTTGTACCAGCTTTTATAAGACATATACCCTGGAATCTCAGTGGCTTAGCACCATATGTTTATTTCTCAGTCATGTCATAGTTTGATGTGGTTTTGCTGAGGTTCTTCCATATTTTAGGGCGGTCATCTGGAACACATGGCCTCAAAGGCCACTGCACTAGGGTGTAAGAAATACCACAGAGACATACCTGCTCTTACCTATCCTGCTTGGAGGGGACACATATCACTTTCACAGATGGTTCACTGGCCAGAAATAGGCTGACACATGGAATCAGTCACCTGGTTATTTGGTGAGCACTCATTGTCTTCCACCTTCACTTCACATCTTCAAGGTATCTCCCCATGTTAGTATACATGGATATTCCAATGCAATTTTATTATGTATTTATTTATTATTTTTGGCTGCACTGGGTCTTCGTTGCTCCACACAGGCCTTCTCTAATTGCTGTGAGTGGTGGCTATGCTCTAGTGGTGGTGTGGGGATGAGAATAGGGCCTTCTTATTGCAGTGGCTTCTCTTGTTTCAGAGCACAAGTTCTAGGGTGCACAAGCTTCAGAAATTGAGGCACATGGGCCTAGCTGCCCCACAGCATGTGGAGTCTTCCCAGACGAGGGATCAAACCTGTGTCCCCTGCACCAGCAGGTGGATTTCCTACCAATGGACCACCAGGGAAGTCCCCAATAAAAATCTTAAGTTAAATAAGATTTTATATAATATAAACTGCATTCAAACATTTATTTATTTATTTTTTGCCCATAGGACATAAAATTCAATCATTAAAGTTCATTTTTAGTGATAGAGAATGAAACAGCTAGACAATTGCCCAGATTATTTAAGGTTTTAAGAAATATAATAAGTGGAGATAATAGGGATTCAGGACAAATATTTGTCTACTAAGATACTACCTTTCTCATCACTGTACTTGTGGAAATGAGTAATCCTGAAGCTAACGGGCCTTAGGAATATTTTGGCTTTAGAAAAATAAGCTGAATAATAGCTGACTGATGAGGTACAGTTTTGAAACAACCTGAATTTGCTCTGTATTATTTCTGGCCAATAATGAGAACATTATAAGGAAAAGAGAGTCCTTTGTACTTCTGATCTCATAATAAGAGCTGTTACGCCTATACCCACCATATTCACAGTTTGACTGTTTTACCTTTCCATTAAGTAACAGTCTCATTGAAATTTTTTGTCCTATATAAGTTAGTTGTTAGTTGTCTTTCTCTGAAATGCTACAGTTACAATGTTATTGACAGAAAATTTCCATCACCAAATTTACACAATTTGGTTAAAACTTAGAGGTAACTGATACCAGATCTTTAAAATAATTAATTAATTAGTTTGACTATATCGAGTCTTAGCTGCGGCACGTGGGATCTTCACTGTGACACACAGACTCTGTAGCTGTGACATACGGTTTCCAGAGCATGTGGGCTCCCACTTTTCCTGCATTGCAAGGCAGAGTCAACCATTGGACCACCAAATCTTTTTTTTTTTCCTAATGACACTTAAGAATATAAGATATACTTCCTTACAGGTTTTACACTTTTATTAATTAATTTCTTGCCCATTAGCTGAAAAATGAACTTTTACGAGGACTGACATAACTTCATAGAAACCTGGCTTAGCACTGGTTATGAAACATATTTGATGCAGTGTTTCCATCAGGAGAACCATGGTACATGTGAGCCGAATCTCATAGAATGTGCAGGTAACCAGAGGCTGTAATTTTGGCAGTTATTGTGATGGTATTTTGAGAGATGGGATGATTCAAGAACCGTTTTTCTATTCCATTCTAAAGGCTCCTTTTAAAGTTAACTGTCTGATTCTGCTTAGTGTGGCTGACATAAATTTTTCCATACTCCAGAATATTATTTTAGATTAGGAATATATCTATTACCACCATTGTCCAATCACAAGGAGAGTGCTATTTTCTTTCCCTCATATGACTACTAAATTTTACTGTCTATTCTAGAATAAAAATCTGGAGTATATACTTACTAAATGAGAGTTAAGTCACTTCTGTGTTACGACAGGAGGTTAACAGCAGAGGCAATCTCACTCCAAGGTCTTTAAATACTTGTGATTCTCATAACTGTATTGATTTAAAGTAATGGCAAATGACCAAACATAGATGCTATTGCTTAAAGATGGGAATACCAGACCACCTTACTGGCCTCCTGAGAAATCTGTATGCAGGTCAAGAAGCAACAGTTAGAACTGGACATGGAACAATGGACTGACTCCAAATTGGGAAAGGAGTACATCAAGGCTGTATATTGTCACCCTGCCTATTTAACATCATGAGAAATGCTGGGCTGGATAAAAAACAAACAGAAATAAAAATTGCCAGGAGAAATAACAATAACCTCAGATGTGCAAATGACACCACCTTTGTGGCAGAAAGTGAAGAGAAACTAAAGAGCCTCTTGATGAAAGTGAAAGAGGAGAGTGACAAAGTTGGCTTAAAACTCAACATTCAAAAAACTGAGATCATGGCATCTGGTCCCATCACTTCATAGCAAATAGATGGGGAAACAATGGAAACAGTGACAAACTTTATTTTCTTGGGCTCCAAAATCACTGCAGTTGGTGATTGCAGCCATGAAATTAAAAGACACTTGCTCCTTGGAAGAAAAGCTATGACAAACCTAGACAGCATATTAAAAAGCAGAGACATTACTTTGCCAACAAAGTTCCGTCTAGTCAAGGCTGTGGTTTTTCCAATAGTCATGTATGGATGTGAGAGTTGGACCATTAAGAAGGCTGGGTGCCGAAGAGTTGATGCTTTTGAACTGTGGTGTTGAAGACTCTTGAGAGTCCCTTGGACTCAAGGAGATCCAACCAGCCCATTCTAAAGGAGATCAGTCCTGAGTGTTCTTTGGAAGGACTGTTGTTGAAGCTGAAACTCCAATACTTTGGGCACCTGATGCAAAGAGCTGATTCATTTGAAAAGACCCTGACACTAGGAAATATTGAAGGCAGGAGGAAAAGGGGATGACAGAGGATGAGATGGTTGGATGGCATCACTGACTCAATGGACATGAGTTGGGTAAACTCTGGGAGTTGGTGATGGACAGGGAAGCCTGGCCTGCTGCAGTCCATAGGATCGCAAAGAGTCAGACACGACTGAGCGACTGAACTGAACTGACTGTGAAGAACTCACTCATTAGAAAAGACCCTGATGCTGGGAAAGATTGAAGGCAGGAGGAGAAGGGGACGACAGAGAATGAGATGGTTGGAGGGCATCACTGATTCAATGGGCATGAGTTTAAGCAATGTCTGGGAGTTGGTGATGGACAGAGAAGGAAGCCTGGCATGCTGTAGTCCATGGGATCGCAAAGAGTTGGACATGACTGAGCGATTGAACTGACTGGATTCATAGAAATTTATCAATAATTAACACTGATTTGGATGAGCGTGTCTCTTTCTAGAACGCAGAGGGAATGTGACTTACCATTTTGAGTTAATGGAAATAAATGCTTCCAAAACATACAATAGTAGAGAAAAAAATAGAACTTAACATAATCTCATAATTGGAGAGTCTAGAAAATTAGAAGTATACAGGAAGTGAGTAGGCTTCCCTGGTGGCTCAGTGGTAAAGAATCGCCTGCCAATGCAAGAGACCCAGGTTGGATTCCCTGGAGATCCCCTGGATCAGGAAGATCCAGGGTCAGGAAGATCCCCTGGAGAAGGAAATGGCAGCACACTCCAGTAATCTTGCCTGGGAAATCCCATGGACAGAGAAGTCTCATAGGCAATAGTCCATAGGGACACAAAAGATGTAGGTGCGACTTAGTGACTAAACAACAGCAGGAAATGAGCAAGGTGGATACAGTTGCGGTCTGGAGATACCCTGAGAAAAAAATATCCTATTACATAAATTTACACAGTATTCTTATAGTATGATGTTTCCACTAACAGTCCAAATGCCGCCAATCAACAAACTATATATATCCAAGTAGAACCAGGCTGAATGATATTGGATAATCGTTGTGGAATGAGAGAGGTGAGTTGGAGCTAACTATCCCATTTGCCATAGGGGAGTAGAAAGCTAGAGAAGATTTTCTTTTTTTTTTAATTTTATAATTAGTTAAGCAATGTATTTTATGACTGACTTCTAAATATTGGCATCAGAACAATTGTAGAGTGCTTGCAAACGTATGTTTTCACTAAAGATACAACTATTTTAGCAAATCCTACTAGTGCATACCAGTCTAAACTTGATCTCCATGTAGAGGAAGTGGGGGCTCAGCAGAACTAGGCACCTTATGAAAGTATAGTTTGATGGGTTTCTGATTTAAGTAAGTCTTAGGATGTGTTCAGTCACTTCAGTCATTTCTGACTCTTTGCAACCCCATGGCCTGTAGCCCTTCAGTATGCTCTGTCCATGGGATTTTCCAGGCAAGAATACTGGAGCAGGTTGCCATTTTCCACTCCAGGAGATCTTCCCAACCCAGAGATTGAACCCAAGTCTCTTGCTTTAGCAGGCAGATTCTTTACCACTAGCACTACCTGGGAAACCCCAGCATCTTAGGATGGAGCCCAAGAATTTGAACTTTAACAGGTCTCTGCTGCAGCTTTGGTGAACCACTGATGCAAATTTTCCAAACTGAGTGAAAATTATTAGCATGCCAACTAATGTAGATGATTTAATATTTGATAACATAAATTGAGAAACACTGGCTTGTTTTTCTTGCTGTGGTTGTTGATCTTTTAACCTGGAGAATTGAGTATCACATTAAATACTTGTATATTAAATAACTGCTATTCTGTACTTAGTTTTGTCATGTGCATTTCAGGAAAAACTGAATAATATGAGTTTAAACAGAGCTGCTTCAAAATGTATATCTATTATAGGCTATGAAATTCTAATAGGATGAGTTGACTTTTAGACATTTCTGATGATCACAATGGAATAAAAAAAGTCAGAATCAATCCATGGTTCTCTATTGTTCTTTGAGACACATTCTGGATCAGCGACCACATAGAGGGCATTGCTTTTAAAATGAGGAAGCTACCATCGACACGATGGGTCACAATAGCTCCACAGGAGGCAGTATCATCGGCCATGTCAATGATCCATACAATACAATTCTGTGCCTTATTGTGTTGGTGAACTAAAGTGAGTGGATCAGTCATATACCTAAAACCTTTGAAATCATATATGTTCTTTTTTTTTTTACGTTTAAATCGAGGAGGAAGAGAAATGAATCATCACAACAGAACATTACAATTGTAAACTAAACTGCTGTGAAAATAAGTTTACTCTTGATTTAAATTGCTCGTGTATTTGCAAAATAGAGTATGGCTTGCTTTATTTATTTGAGAGTCAATAAGTATGAGTGGAGTATGCTGTGAACATTCTTAGGCTTATGAGTTTAATGGCATGGAAAGCAATTGCCACATATTCTCACCTAACATCCCCTGGGGCCATTGTCAGAAACAGGCACTGGGGAGCAAGGCCACTGGTCTCACCCTCCTGGTATTGTGCAGCTATTCAGGGAATTTTTTATGTTTTATGAGTAGTACAGATATTGATGCTAACCTTCATTTATAATTATATGGCTTTAAATAATTTAAAAAGTATATTCAATACATAATCCCTTGCAACACGGCTATCTTGTGAGATAGGCAGAGCCATCCCATGACCAAAGCGAATCTCATTTTCTGAAATAATGGAAGTTCTAACCTAATTGCTATAAAACTGACACACCTTGTTGTATTTCCTTGCCTCAGCCCTAGAATCACCCATTTCACTATGGAGCCCTGGTTCTTTTTAATGGAGAATGATTTTCAAGAAAGAAAATCTTGAACTGGAATTGTATATATACACCCACGATCAGCTGTTATGTTTTTACATGTTTTTATGTCTATAGTTATATATTGGAAAAATGGTGCACTCACACTGATACTGGTGATTCCAGTTCAAAGCTGAACTGTCCATTTTAGTTTCTCCCTTTTTCATGTATGCAACTCCCTCTGCAGCAAGAAACATGTCTCCCATATCTTTGGTGTGTCTACTACTTGCTCAGCTCCTGTTTGCAATGGATGGCTGTACCTGGTGGATCAGCACTCTCACGTGGACTCTGCTTTCAGTGAGCTCCTTCCCTGCCCTCTGCCCTCCTTTGCTGGGCTGCCCCCCCCCACCCCTCCCCAGCCAGGCTCTCTCTGGGATGCTTGGTCACTGTCCTCTTGTCATCCTGATCCCAGCACTCCCACATTTTCCCCAGTCTTCTTCTCACTCCAGAGTTTGGGGCTGGATTTTCAAGGAAGAAAGAAAGAAAAAAGGAAGGAAGACTTTGTTGTTCTCAAACCTACTTTTTGACTCCTTCTTGAAGATACATTACACTTTGCTACAGTGTCCCCCCAAAATATTGCTATGTGGTAAGCATTCCACTGCACAGTTCCATTAAGGAGTTCCGCTCTCATTTCTTGTCAGTAGGCTGAAATCAGCATGGACGGAGAGAAATTAGACTGATATCTGTGAATGAACAAAATAAGGATGCTATTCATTGCATTTCCCACAAGAAAGAGCAGTTGCCTGGGAATTCACCCCGTTAATAATCCACTTAGCCCCAGACTGGCAGGAGCCCAGGTCATTTGTAAACGTATTTCTGTGGCATACACTACAATACCACAGATGTCTGTTTAAACTAAAATTACTAGGAAATCCTAATGACTTGACGACTCTTCCATGTGTCCCTAAATACCCATCATGCTATTTAATGAGCTTTTTGATCAAATGAGAGTATTTATAGCACTAAAAGAAAGAATATTTATATAGTAATGTAACTTGACACGTTATTATATATTTAAGAATCAGAAATCTGGCCCATAATGATGTTTTGTATTTATATTGGATCTAAATTTGTTTTTAAAAATTCATCTTGTTGTAGCTTGTAGTAGTCTCCCCATCACATTCATCTCTTCCTTCAAAAATCATTATTAAAATAGTTTATAATAAAATAACTTTAGGGCTAGACTACATAGTATTGGCAGAAGGTTTTATTTTATTTTTCCTTAGATATTAGCCTCAGAGTTTATTTGGGTTGGATATTTGTGTGGGGGTTTTTGTTCTGCATGGTTGTTTCTTAGAAAAAAGAAAGCAATGACACTCCTTCCAGAATATTCCATGTAAAGTCAGAGGAGAGTCAGAGAGTGGTTCAACTGAATGGTTGACACTTGTGTCCTTCACTTCTTCTTTCTTGTGTGTCCTTTGTGATATGGCCTCACTCCACATGTTCCCTGAGGCCGCTCTCACTACTTTTGCAGACTAACAGCCATCCTGAACCCCTCTGGACTTGGCTCCTTTTCACTTTGCAGGAACCCTCTTAGTTTTAGGAAGCTGTTGCTCCTGATTGCACTCTCCCATGGTGGCTGACCTCCAGCCTTGCTGCCATGTTTTCCTACGTGGCACCGAACATTATAGATCCGCAGTCTCTCTTCTTGTCCTTGTCCCTTCTCACTCACCATGTTTCACGAGTGCTTTTATCTACTTCCATGGCAGTTGATACCATATATCTGCTGCACTGAGGCTTCCACAAATATATCCAAGACATAATAAATGATACGGGGCTTCCCTGGTGGCTCAGCTGGTAAAGAATCTGTCCATGATGCAGGAGACCTGGGTACGATCCCTGGGTTGGGACGATCCCTAGGAGAAGGGAATGGCTACCCACTCCAGTATTCTGGTCTGGAGAATTACATGTTCTATACAGTCCATGGGGTCGCAAAAAGCTGGACACTATTTGTGACCCCAGGAAGATCTCCTGGAGGAGGGAATGGCTAACCACTCTAGTGTCCTTGCCTGGAGAATTCCGTGGACAGAGGAGCCTGGCAGGCTACAATTCATAGGGTCAGACACGACTGAGCGACTTTCAGTTTATGGGCTTCCCTGGTGGCTCAGATGGTAAAGAAACTGCCTGCATTGTGGGAGATCTGGGTTTGATCCCTGGGTTGGGAAGATCCCCTAGAGGAGGGCATGGCAACCCAGTCCAATATGCTTGCCTGGAGAAACCCCATGGTCAGAGGAGTCTGGTGGGCTACAGCCCATGGGATCACAGAGAGGCAGACATGACTGAGTGACTAAGCACAGCAATATGATGTGAGACCTGAACCATGTCTCATGATCTTTTGTATCTTCAACAGAAATGAGGGCATGTATAGTAAACATTTATTAACTACATGAACATTTCAAGTCCTCTTTTCCAAGAACATAGTCACCCTCTAGTGTTACTTACCTTACTGAGTCAGAGGGACAAGTGTAGAAGCATAGTGGTTGTAATGACATCATGACTGACTTGCTGATCCATCACAGTCCACATCCAGTCTATGAACAGCTCCATTATTGCCCTTCTGCCCACTGTGCTGCCGTCTTGCAGCCCCTTGTCCTCAATAACCCAACTTTTTGCAATAATCTGTTATGTTTTTTCTCCCTCTAGTCCTGACTCATTCCTGCCATGATTTGTGTTCTAAAAGGAAAATCGGGTCAGCCTATTGCTTTATTTAAAAATCTGCTAACAACTTCCCTTTGCAAAAGGACAAAGTCTAAAGTTCTTGTCCTTAGAAAAACAAGTCTGTTTGTAACTTGATGTCTCTGCCTTTCTGGCTGTTCTTCCACACACTCTCTCCCTTTCTGTGTTGCCCACCAAGCCAACAGCCCTTCGATGGTTATGATATACAGATCCATAGTGCTGTGCATGCTTTTTCCTCTGACCCTGGGTTCAATCCCTGGGTTGGGAAGATCCCCTGGAGGAGGGCATGTATTCCAGTATTCTTGCCTGGAGAATCCCCATGGACAGAGGAGCCTGGTGGGTTACCGTCCATGGGGTTGCAAAGAGTCAGACACGACTGAGCGACTAAGCACAACACATTTGTCATTTAAGGGATCCAATTCAGAGAAAATTTGTAATATGTCATGCAGGTTAATTTGTATATTTTGGTTCAGTATTGACCCCAAGACAAGCTACTTTTGTGAATGAGATACAAATTTCTGAAGAGTTGATACTTTTCCAACAATACCTGAATCATTCAGTCATGGTGATGATGCCAGGGCAGGACATTTGTGTATAGGTTGTGTAGGTCTCAGTGTTTAAGGGGGAAGACCCTAGAGTCAAACCACCCAAAACTTAATCATAGTTCCATTCTCTACCAGGTTAGTATACATAGTCCAGATGATAAATCCCCCATTTGTTAAATGAAGATCAAATTGCCAACATCTGCTGTATCATCACAAAAGAAAGAGCATTCCAGGAAAACATCTACTTCTGCTTCATTTAATACATTAAAGCCTTTGTGTGAATCACAACAAACTATAGAAAATTCTTAATGAGATGGAATTACCAGACCACCTTACCTGCCTCCTAGTAATCTCTATGTGGTCAAGAAGCAACAGTTAGAACCGGACATGGAACAACAGAATGGTTCCAAATTGGGAAAAGAGTACTTCAAGACTTCACATTATCCCCCGGCTTACTTAATGTATATGCAGAGTACATCATGCAAAATGCTGGGCTGGATGAAGCACAAGCACAAGATTGCCGGGAGAAATATCGATAACCTTGGATATGCAGATGGCACCACCCTTATGGCAGAAAGTGAAGAAGAACTAAAGAGCCTCTTGATGAAAAGTGAAAGAGGGTAGTGAAAAGGTTGGCTTAGAAGTCAACGTTAAAAAAACTAAGGTCATGGCATCTGGTCCCATCACTTCATGTCCTATAGATGAGGAAACAATGGAAACAGTGACAGACTTCATTTTCTTGGGCTCCAAAATCACTGCAGTTGGTGATTGCAGCCATGAAATTAAAAGACACTTGCTCCTTGGAAGAAAAGCTATGACCAACCTAGACAGCATATTAAAAAGCAGAGACATTACTTTGCTGACAAAAGTCCATCTAGTCAAAGCTGTGGCTTTTTCACAGTAGTCATGTATGGAAGTGAAAGTTGGACCATAAAGAAGGCTGAGCAATGAAGAGTTAATGCTTTTGAACTGTGGTGTTGGAGAAGACTCTTGAGAGTCCCTTGGACTACATGGAGATCCAAGCATTCAATCCTAAAGGAAATCAGTCCTGAATATTCATTGAAAGGACTGATGCTGAAGCTGAAGCTCCAATACTTTGGCCACCTGATGCAAAGAACTGAGTCATTAGAAAAGACTCTATGCTGGGAAAGATTGAAGGTGGGAGGAGGAGGGACGTCAGAGGGTGAGATGGTTGGATGGCATTACCAACTTGATGGACATGAGTTTGAGCAAGGTCTGGGAGTTAGTGATGGATAGTGAAGCCTGGCATGCTCTAGTCCATGGGTTGCACAGAGTCAGACACGACTGAATAACTGAACTGATCTGAATTTTATTGACCACTTATTAGCTTGTAAATTCTGATTTGCACTGTAATACCTTATGCAACTGCTAGAAAAGTTTCTTCCCCTTAATATACAAATAGAAATAACCAGTTGCCTTCCCGATCATTGCCCAAAAGGTACCAGCTTCAGAAAGTGAAAAAAAAAAAGTGAAAGCTACTCAGTTGTATTTGACTGACTCTTTGTGACCTCAAGGACCTCAAGGTACCTGCCAGGTTCCTCTGTCCCCAGGATTCCCAGGCAAGACTATTGGAGTGGGTTGCCATCTCTTCTTCAGAGGATCTTCCTGACCCAAGGTTCTAATCCAGGTCTTCTGCATTGCAAGCAGATTGTTTACCATTTGAGCCATCAGGGAAGCCGCCAGCTTCAGAAGCACATCTTTATTGCTAATGGACCAACTTATCTTGCAAGTAGTGAAGAAATGCTCAGCCCAGTGGGAAGATGCCCAGAGGCCTCACCTCCCTGCCTGGCTCATTAGGTTCCTGAGGTTTTGCACACTGTCCCGTCTTGTTCTTTAAGAAATATTATTTGGTGAAACATTTCCCAATTTAGCTTAGGAAGAACAATAGTCTAGAGATGCAGATGAGGGCGTGTGGGGAAAACACCTTCTGGTTACTTCTCACTGACAGTACTTGGAAAGTTGCACGTGCATTATTACTGTCTTATAGACACTGGGAAGTGCTGCATTAAATAGGGACAGAAGTGGCCTGGAAGTGAGGTCCAAGAGGGAGGAGATACATGTACACATATAGCTGATTCACTTTATTGTAAAGTAATTATATTCTAATAAAAACCCCCAAACAGACAAAAACATAGAAGTTTAACTTCTTTAGTTAGTCACTGCAACAAGTTTTATTAGGCACTGTTTTGAGAAGCAGTGACTCCAGAACTTTGGGGGATCTGCATTTTGACCTGAACCTAATCTCTAGAAATCCCTTACTGAAGAGAGAAGGCATGATTCCAGTGGATAAGCTTCTATATCCCAAAGCCATAATTCAAAGAGAAGGGCAGTGAGCCATCTCTCTGAGAAGTGGGTACTTTTAAAACAAGACATTTTAGAGTTAATTTTTCCACTTACATTAATCATTCTTAATGAGCACAGAAAGTGTACCAGTGTGTTAAAATATTGTCATAACTCTAAAATATGTCACAGATGCACTGCACTGTCCTAGTGGCCAAGTCATGTCCATCTATTTGCGACCCTGTGGACTGCAGCACGCCAGGCTTCCCTGTCCTTTACTATCTCAGGAAGTGTGCTCAGATCCATGTCCGTGAGTCAGTGATTCTATCTAACCATTTATCATTTCACTCAAAAAGAAGGAAAATAAAGCCTTTTAAGGAATAAATGGTTAAGAACATGAACATGTATATATATCTATGCAAAATAAGAAAAAAACAGATTAAAAAAAACAAAACAGAAAAAAACAGATGAACACAAATGCCTCTTCTTGTAAAGACAAAAAGGAGGTCAGTTAAATATTTAGGTGGACTTTTCTAGAAAACTTAACTTCATTTCAATTCTCTGTCTCAAATAACTTATAAACCAAAGGTAAAAGAATACTGTTATCTTTCTAATTTTAATTTTATTTTTAAATGAAACCAGTGAAAGGATTGGCCAACAACTGGTGTAAATTTCCTATTTAGTGTTTCCATTGGCCATTTATAAGGGCAAAACATATAGAAACAGGCCCATGGAAGCAAATCTCAGATAAACACAGGAAGTAATTATGCAGCAGGAAAGGTTGAGGGAAATCGGTTATTTTTGTTTGTTTTGTCTGTCTTCCCTGGTGTTTCTTAAGGCTTGAGGCATCAGCAGTAACGAAGGAAATAATTTGTAATTGCAGGATGGCTACTGTTTACATAGTGTTGGAATTAAATGTTGCTCACAACATGTTTGTCTTTAAAGACAGAGACAGACAATATTTTGAACTGAGTTCCATTTACAAAAAAATTTGCCCTCAAAATCTATAGATTCTACCTTTAAAAAAATTAACATAAGGAAGAAAAATTCCATCTGAAAAGAAGGTAAGGATTTTAAACCCTGGGTTGTACTGCTGGGGTTTTAATACCAGTCTCAGAACAAAAGGTATCTAAGTATTGTAATATCTTTCATATAAGATCTCTATTACCTGAGCAAGATAAAGTCAAGTGGTTAAATGGTTGAAATGATTCGTGGTAGTGGTTTAGTCGCTAAGTTGTATCTGACTCTTGCAACCCCATAGACTGTAGCCTGCCAGGCTCCTCTGTCCATGGGATTCTTCAGGCAAGAATACTGAAGTGGGTTGCCATTTCATTCTCCAGGGGAACATTTTCGTCAGGGAAATTATTCTGACAGTAGAAGAAAACTAAATTTGTCATGACATTTAAAAATTACCTAATATTTTTCATTTTCTCTTCATATTTGAGTATTCTTCTGTGTTCATGAGCTCAAAATATCCCCCAGTGCTCATATAAGTAGTCCCCAGGAGAGTGTGTGAACCATGTTCACTCATTTTCAGAAATGAGTTAGAATTTTGGAAAATAAGGTGTTCTTTCCTCAAGAGGATAATTATATCTGAAGAACCACCAGATTTGAGCACTAATCTGGTGCTCAAACAAGTGACCTCCTTAATGTGAGGTTGGATGGTAAACAGCCAGAGAGAACTCTGCACCCGACCAAGGGGCAGGGGCAGGTGCGTTGCAACAAAGGGCCAAGAGCCTGCCATGGAGTCAAGTAGCCCTGTGTTTTACATCTGATCTCTGTACTTACTAGCTCTCATCAAGCAAGCCTAGGTTTTCTCACCTGGAAAACGAGGACAGTAGTACAGTAGAGCTGTAGTAAAAATTGAATGAAATAATGGATAAAGTACCTATTAGTGGTTGACACATGGCTAGTATATCTTAACTCATACTGGCTGCAACATTAGAGAATTTTGTAAATAATATCCATGTTTTCATCTAATAATAACTATGTTTTCAAAAACCCTGAGAATTGGAATGAAAATAATTGTCTCACAATTTATTTCCTGTATCACATTTCTGTATTTTCAAATTAAGCAATCAGCCAGTGACTAGAAATTCTCTTCTGAAATTTAATTCTGTAAAAAAAATTGGACCAGGCTGATCAATTCTTGTATTAGAGTAAAATTGCCTCTGGTTACATATATTCCACCCTTTTGATTACGGTTTTGTGGCCCCAGATATCTCTAGTTTGAATGAAATTGTTACCATGGAGTTAGCATTAATCAACTATGAAACATCGGTTTACTACATGTTTTTCAGATTTCTTTTCATCATTACATATAATTCAAATTACAGAGCTCAGAACAATGAAATTTGATTAAGGCAGGAAAACTCCAAAAGAAACACTGTTAATAAGATACTATAGGTCAAGCTGAGGACACCAGGCAAGCAAAGGGCCAAGACCCATATGAATGAAAGGTACAAAAAGAAGGGAACTAAGGGCCAAAGAGAAGCCATCTTGTTCCATTAGCCTGTAACAATTCTGCATTAAATATAATAGTTAGGACAAGGCAGTTGGGTATTGTGTGTGTGTGTGTGAGACAGAGAGAGAGAGAAGAGAAAGAGGGAAGGCAAAAGAAGACTTGTTCTACTTATTTTCTCTTTGTAGGATGTGCTGTCCTGCTATTAATATTAAACTGGGAGAGATAAGGAAATATTGTGTAGAATTATCCTCGAAAAATTCTTGTACAGTGTTTGCTTTGTCTCACTGGTCTCTCCTGAGATTATAAATCACCAGGAAAAAAAAAAAGTCATCTGAAATAGAAAGATATGGAGACATGTACAACTCTAGGTGACTTTATGCTTTCTAGAAATGAGGCTAGAAATGAGTCAGAACTATACCTCATTATTTGGAGGAGTGCTTTTAAGTTTCAAATAAGGAATGGGTCTTGAACAGCTTGTATCTTTCAATGAGAGCATTTATATATATACATATAAATGTATACATATATATGTATGCATATATATGTATATATGTTACAGTATTAGGTCAATACATTTTCTATTTTACAGAATCATGTTCTGTCCCCTGAATTATTCTAGAAGACAAGCCAACTTGCACCTTGAGTTGATATGGTGAAATATTTATGTTGTCACTGGATTTGATTATTAAAGTGCTTTTTGCTCTTCCTGCAGGCAGAGTGTTTGTGTGTGAGTAATTCTGAGTTGGGGCAGACCTGTGGCTTGCTCTAGCAAGGTCGCAGCTGAGCTCTGCAGCAGCACAAGGCTGAGGCTGCTTTCTGGGCTATGCTTTGAGTAGATTTTGTTCTGTGGAACATTTATTAGGCAGACAAGTGTTTTGGTGATCTGCTCCCACTGCTCACTCTTTTGCCTCTAGCTATCTTTTAAAGATTTTACAAATCTTTTGCCTCTGGGTTCTTCATGCTTGTTTGTGACTTTCAGAAAGTTTTCCTGCAGATAATGTGTTTTCTCTGAAAATCGATAATAGTACATTATTAGATAATGGCATCAACTGCAAAAGCTCTTGTTAAGGTTAAAGTTACATCAAATAAGTAACAGAAAGCTCATTACTTGTATCTTTAAAAATACACTTTCTCTCATCCATTTCTACTCAAGGCTTATCTAACTTTGTATTTCAGCTGTTCTTTTGAATCAAAATTAAATTTCTTCCTCATACTTTAAAGTAATGAAAAATCAGCAGTTTAATGTTCAGTTCAGTTCAGTTCAGTCACTCAGTTGTGTCCGACTCTTTGTGACCCCATGAATCGCAGCACGCCAGGCCTCCCTGTCCATCAGCAACTCCCGGAGTTTACTCAAACACATGCCCATCGAGTCGGTGATGCCATCTAGCCATCTCATCCTCTATCGTCCCGTTCTCCTCCTGCCCCCAATCCCTCCCAGCATCAGGGTCTTTTCCAATGAGTCAACTCTTCGCATGAGGTGGCCAAAGTATTGGAGTTTCATCTTCAGCATCAGTCCTTCCAATGAATACCCAGGACTTATCTCCTTCAGGATGGACAGATTGGATCTCCTTTCAGTCCAAGGGACTCTCAAGAGTCTTCTCCAACACCACAGTCCAAAAGCATCAGTTCTTCGGCACTCAGTTTTCTTCAAAGTCCAACTCTCACATCCATACATGACCACTGAAAAAACCATAGCCTTGACCAGACGGACCTTTGTTGGCAAAGTAATGTCTCTGCTTTTCAATATGCTATCTAGGTTGGTCATAACTTTCCTTCTAAGGAGTAAGCGTCTTTTAATTTCATGGCTGCAATCACCATCTGCAGTGATTTTGGAGCCCAGAATAGTGAAGTCTGACACTGTTTCCACTGTTTCCCCATCTATGTCCCATGAGGTGATGGGGCCAGATGCCATGATCTTAGTTTTCTGAATGTTGAGCTTTAAGCCAACTTTTTCACTCTCTTCTTTTACTTTCATCAAGAGGCTCTTTAGTTCTTCACTTCCTGCCATAAGGGTGGTGTCATCTGCATATCAGAGGTTACTGATATTTCTCCCGGCAATCTCAATTCCAGCTTGTGCTTCCTCCAGCCCAGAGTTTCTCATGATGTACTCTGCATATAAGTTAAATAAGCAGGGTGGCAATATACAGCCTTGACGTACTCCTTTCCTATTTGGAACCAGTCTGTTGTTCCACGTCCAGTTCTAACTGTTGCTTCCTGACTTCCATACAGGTTTCTCAGGAGGCAAGTCAGGTGGTCTGGTATTCCCATCTCATCAGAATATTCCACAGTTTATTGTGATCTACACAGTCAAAGGCTTTGGCATAGTCAATAAAGCAGAAATAGATGTTTTTCTGGAACTCTCTTGCTTTTTCGATGATTCAGTCGATGTTGGCAATTTGATCTGTGGTTCCTCTGCCTTTTCTAAAACCAGCTTGAACATCTGGAAGTTCTCGGTTCACATATTGCTGAAGCCTGGCTTGGAGAATTTTGAGCATTACTTTACTAGCGTGTGAGATGAGTGCAATTGTGTGGTAGTTTGAGCATTCTTTAGGATTGCCTTTCTTAGGGATTGGAATGAAAACGGACCTTTTCCAGTCCTGTGGCCACTGCTGAGTTTTCCAAATTTGCTGGCATATTGACTGTAGCACTTTCACAGCATCATCTTTCAGGATTTGAAATAGCTCAACTGGGATTCCATCACCTCCACTAGCTTTGTTCATAGTGATGCTTCCTAAGGCCCACTTGACTTCACATTCCAGGATGCCTGGCTCTAGGTGAGTGATCACACCATTGTGATTATTTGGGTCATGAAGATCTTTTTTGTACAGTTCTTCTGTTATTGAAGCCACCTCTTCTTAATATCTTGTGCTTCTGTTAGGTCCATACCATTTCTGTCCTTTATTAAGCCCATTTTTGCATGAAATGTTCCCTTGGTATCTCTGATTTTCTTGAAGAGATCTCTAGTCTTTCCCATTCTGTTGTTTTCCTCTATTTCTTTGCATTGATCACTGAGGAGTTTAATGTTAATACTTTAAAGTCATCTTTCCCTTTTCTCTCCCTGCTTATACATTTGAGGAACCTCAGTACTCATTTTCATTTGTTTCTTTGACTTCTTCCTTTGACTCTTTGTGTCACCTCCTAATTTTTTACTGACCTATACTTTTAAAACACCGCTAACAGCAAGTGATATTTAATTTATGTTCTTTAAACTGATGAATTCTAACTATAAAATTTTCATGTTGTTCATGCTGTTCATGAGTTCTTAAGGCAAGAATAATGAAGTGGTATTCATGAACAGCATGAAAAGGTAAAAAGATAGGACACTGAAAGATGAACTCCCCAGGTCGGTAGGTGCCCAATATGCTACTGGTGATCAGTGGAGAAATAACTCCAGAAAGAAAGAAGGGATGCAGCCAAAGCAAAAACAACACCCAATTGTGGATGGGACTGGTGACAGAAGCAAGGTTCAATGCATAAAGAGCAATATTGCGTAGGAACCTGGAATGTTAGGTCCATGAATCAAGGCAAATTGGAAGTGGCCAAACAGGAGATGGCAAGAGTGAACATCGACATTCTAGAAATCAACTAACTAAAATGGACTGGAATGGGTGAATTTAACTCAGATGACCATTATATACAAGAGTAGTACTGTGGACAGGAATCCCTTAGAAGAAATGGAGTAGCCATCATAGTCAACAAAAGAGTCTGAAATGCAGAACATGGATACAATTTCAAAAACAACAAAATGATCTCTGTTCATTTCCAAAGCAAACCATTCAATATCACGGTAATCCAAGTCTATGCCCCAACCAGTTACACTGAAGAAGCTCAAATTGAACAGTTCTATGAAGACCTGCAAGACCTTCTAGAACTAACAGCCAAAAAAGATGTCCTTTTCATTATAGGGGACTGGAATGCAAAAGTAGGAAGTCAAGAAACACCTAGAGTAACAGGCAAGTTTTGCCTTGGAGTACAGAATGAAGCAGGGCAAAGGCTAATAGAGTTCTGCCAAGAGAATGCACTGGTCCTAGCAAACACCCTCTTCCAACAACACAAGAGAAGACTCTACACATGGACATCACCAGATGGTCAACAGTGAAATCAGATTGATTATATTCTTTGCAGCCAAAGATGGAGAAGCTCTATAGAGTCAGCAAAAACAAGACTGGGAGCTGACTGTGGCTCAGATCATGAACTCCTCATTGCTAAATTCAGACCGAAATTGAAGAAAGTGAAGAAAACCACTCGATCATTCAGGTATGACTTAAATCAAATCCCTTATGACTATACAGTGGAAGTGAGAAATAGATTTAAGGGACTAGATCTGATAGACAGAGTGTCTGAAGAACTATGGATGGAGGTTTGTGACATTGTACAGGAGACAGGAATCAAGACCATTCCCATGGAAAAGAAATGCAAAAAAGCAAAATGGCTGTCTGAGGAGGCCTTACAAATAGCTGTGAAAAGAAGGGAAGCGAAAAGCAAAGGAGAAAAGGAAAGATATACCCATTTGAATGCAGAGTTCCAAAGAATAGCAAGGAGGGATAAGAAAGCCTTCCTCAGTGATCAATGCAAAAATAGAGGAAATCAATAGAATGGGAAATACTAGAGATGCCTTCAAGAAAATTAGAGATACCAAGGGAACAATTCATGCAAATATCAGCTCAAAAAAGGACAGAAACAGTAGGGACCTAGCAGAAGCAGAAGATATTAAGAAGAGGTGACTTCAATACACAGAAGAACTGTACAAAAAAGATCTTCATGACCCAGATAATCACAATGGTGTGATTACTCACCTAGAGCCAGACATCCAGGAATGTGAAGTCAAGTGGGCCTTAGGAAGCATCACTATGAACAAAGCTAGTGGAGGTGATGGAATCCCAGTTGAGCTATTTCAAACCCTAAAAGATGATGCTGTGAAAGTGCTACAGTCAATATGCCAGCAAATTTGGAAAACTCAGCAGTGGCCACAGGACTGGAAAATGTCCATTTTCATTCCAATCCCTAAGAAAGGCAATCCCCCAAAATGCTCAAACTACTGCACAATTGCATTCATTTCACATGCCAGTAAAGTAATGCTCAAAATTCTCCAAGCCAGGCTTCAGCAATACGTGAACCGAGAACTTCCAGATGTTCAAGCTGGTTTTAGAAAAGGCAGAGGAACCACAGATCAAATTGCCAGCATCGACTGGATCATCGAAAAAGCAAGAGAGTTCCAGAAAAACATCTATTTCTGCTTTATTGACTATGCCAAAGCCTTTGACTGTGTGGATCACAATAAACTGTGGAATATTCTGATGAGATGGGAATACCAGACCACCTGACTTGCCTCCTGAGAAACCTGTATGGAAGTCAGGAAGCAACAGTTAGAACTGGACGTGGAACAACAGACTGGTTCCAAATAGGGAAAAGAAAAAAAAAAAAAACAACAAATAGGGAAAAGAGTACCTCAAGGCTGTATATTGTCACCCTGCCTATTTAACTTATATGCAGAGTACATCATGAGAAACGCTGGACTGGAGGAAGCATAAGCTGGAATCAAGACGGCCAGGAGAAATATCAGTAACCTCTGATATGCAGATGACACCATCCTTATGGCAGAAAGTGAAGAACTGAAGAGCCTCTTGATTAAGGTGAAAGAGGAGAGTGAAAAAGTTGGCTTAAAGCTCAACATTCAGAAAACTAAAATCATGGCATCCAGTCCCATCACTTCATAGCAGATAGATGGGGAAACAGTGGAAACAGTGTCAGACTTCATTATTCTGGGCTCCAAAATCATTGCAGATGGTGATTTTAGCCATGAAGTTAAAAGACGCTTACTCCTTAGAAGGAAAGTTATGACCAACCTGGATAGCATATTGAAAAGCAGAGACATTACTTTGCCAACAAATTTCTGTCTAATCAAGGCTGTGGTTTTTCCAGTGGTCATATATGGATGTGAGAGTTGGACATAAAGAAAGTTGAGCGCCGAAGAATTGATGCTTTTGAACTGTGGTATTGAAGAAGACTCTTTAGAGTTCATTGGACTGCAAGGAGATCCAATCAGTCCATCCTGAAGATCAGTCCTGGGTGTTCATTGGTAGGACTGATGTTGAAGCTGAAACTCCAATACTTTGGCCACCTGATACAAGGAGCTGACTAATCTGAAAAGACCCTGATGCTGGGAGGGTTTGGGGGCAGGAGGAGAAGGGGACAACAGAGGATGAGATGGCTGGATGGCATCACTGACTAAAGGACATGGGTTTGGGTGGACTCCGGGAGTTGCTGATGGACAGGGAGGCCTGGCGTGATGAAGTTCATGGAGTCGCAAAGAGTCGGACACGACTGAGCAACTGAACTGAACTGAACTACAAGTTTTATTCTCTATTTTATCATTTCTGGTTTTTAGCTGCTGATCCTATGTCATTTATTTCAATTTATATCTTATCTATACATTTATCATGCATTTTTAGCATCCTTATATTTTTATATTAAAATTGCAGTTATCTGAAGAATTTCAATATGATTTTGAGAACTAAGGTTATGTAGTTTTATTTTCAAATACAAAAATCTTTAAGGGGGTTCTTGGGAAAGTGGTATCATTTTCCATTGGAAGTCCTTAATGACATTAATGAATAGATTAAGAGCATGTGCATTGTGCACAGTTAACATGTACAATTGGTAATTTAGTATACATAAGCCACATATCTGTGTCTTAATTGACTTCTTTTTCTAAGTAGTAATTCACTCCTTAATGTACTTGTAAATTACTTTTCATTGCTAGAATTCACATTAATGTGATTTTCTTTTCTTGAATGTATGTAAACAATATAATGATCTTCTGTAAATACAGTTCTCATTTTCTGTACTGTTTTTGGCTTTGCAGTAGAGACTGCTAGGCAATAACTTCACTTGCTCCCTCTTCTTTGGGGCCACATGGTAGACTGCAATTCCTAAATAAATGGGGTCATGCATCTGAGTTCTAAGCAATGAAATGTGAGCAAAAGGGATGTAAGTGCTGTCCTAGTCTGACCCACTCAGCCAAGAGTGAGGCTGCCTGTCTCAAATATCTGGGAGGGAGACACCACAGATCACATTTTCAAGCTAAGGTTTTGGAAATGGAGCAACAATGTAGAGGGGATTTTTGTTCCTTCTGAGTGGAGAGTTGCCTAAATGGGAACATTCTTCTACTGCAGCTGGAATTACTTTAAAACAAACAACATCCAGAAAATAGGGCTGCTGGAATAAAATTATATTATCTCTTGTTAAATGTGAGTTTTAGATAAGAAATGAGTACATATTTTAGTATAAGTATGTCTTATATGGGACTTCCCTGATAGCTCAAACGGTGAAGAATCTGCCTTCAATGCGGGAGACCTGGGTTAGATTCCTGGGTCAGGAAGATCCCTGGAGAAGGGAATGGCTATCCACTCCAGCATTCTTTCCTGGGAAATCCCAGGGACAGAGGAGCCTGGTAGGGTGCCGTCCATGGGGTCACAAAGAGTTGGACATGATGGAGCTACTGACACCACACACACCATGTCTCAGATAATATTTGTAACATATTTATACTAAAAAAATTGTAGTTTGTCTAAAACCCAAAGTATTCTGAGTGTCCTCAGTTTTTGTCCTCAGTGTCCTTAGGTTAATTTGTGAAATCTGATAACTGAACTCTAAAAAGATACTATACAATAGGAGGAATATTAGAACTCAGAGGGCAGAGATTATGTTTTCCTCCTTTTACCCTGCTTGATTTTCTAGTTTTAGGCACTTAGAAAATGCTCAACATACGTTTCTGTTTCAATGCAGCAGGAGAAAAATGGGAGAAAAATATCACTATGATGAAATTTCATAGCAGTTGTTTTACTTGTTTCCAATACTTCCCTGCTTCAATGTTTTCTCCATTTGTTACTAATATCTTCATATAGATAGTACTGAGTGATTACACACTGGTCAACTCATTGGTTGATATGAGGGGAAATTAATATATATTTCTATTTTAGAGTCATTATAGATATTAACTTTATTTAATGATTACTCGTATGGTTCCAAATATGGTGGGGAAAGACTTATTACCAGGCAAAGTGTGAAGCTGTTGAAAAGGCTACAAGATCAGGCCTCATGCTTGACTTACAAGGATGACACCCAGCCCTCATATTTGATTTATGTTAACATACAGCAATAGTAAAATAGTAAAATTCAATTTATAGTCCTTGTCAAGGCAGAATTGTATGATTCTACTACCTATATCAATTTAACACAAAGAGCATGGCTATAATAGACAAAACCACATGTTGGAGAATGATGGTCTGGGTGCCTGTCGTTTTGGACATGTCATCAAAATAATTCTTTAAAAAGAAATCTCTTATTAGTAATAAAAATATTATATGAACTCATTGTTTTTAACTAATATCTCTTGCTTTCTCAAATATTCATGATTCTCAACCCTACATGACTTCTCTGAATGAGGTAAATCTCAGCTTTCTATTAGCTGCGCTTGACAGTCTTAACTGGTTTAATGGTTTTTCGTCCCATCACAACAATTCCTGGCTTATATAGTCCTGCATTTAATAAATCTGTTTTGCATAATCATCTTGTTGAAGCCATGTTGACAAGATGCATTGAATTCCAGAATTTTTTGATGACTACTTTTGTCACTAGATCCTCAAGTCTCACACTTTGCAAGTTCATGTGGTAGGCCTCCGGGGAGTCCAGAGCTAAATAATTCAGTGCTGGAACCTACTTTAAGACCATATTGTCAAGTCTTGTCATGAGTTGGTATCAATGGAAGCATTTTCCTCAGCGTTGAACTCTCACCCTGCCCCATGTGTTCCCCAACCACATTCAATTCACTTAAGACAGGAAACATTCTGCAATCACAGGAAAAGATTTGCTGTCAGTTGACTGAGATGGGACTGTAAATAGCAGCCCATAATTTCAAGTGAGAAAGATGAAATTAGAGCCATTTTCCATTTTCTCTTCCCCCTTGAGGCCAGTTTTAAGTAATATTATGAAGTAAATTTTCAGCAGCTCCCAGAATTCCACTTCTGACCCTTGCTCTATGGTCATAAACAGAGCAACTTCCTACAGTTTATTTTATAACCCTTCCACCAAGTCTGTGATTTGGAACAGGACACCCAACTTGGCACACATTGTCTCTGTGTTCACGGAGTCCCATGGCTTGATTCCAGAGATAAAGATTGAAGAATTGATGTTGTCTTGTGTTCTTTGCTACTTTAGAGCCTGTGGTGGCATAATTGATGCTGCCTTCATTGCTGGTTTCTGCAGTTAGGTTCTTGGTGCCCATTTTATCCTGCTGAAATGATGCTATGGTGCACGATTGCTGGTTCTGTAGTCCTTGCCAGCCAACATTTTTTCATAGCTATGGATACTCATTTGATGATGCTGAAATTAAGAAATTAAGAAAAATTATGATCGATAAAACAAATACTATATATCACAATGTTGGCTTGGTGCAGTGCACTTGTGTGCTATTAAAATTGCAATTAAACTCCATCTTCTTGGACAACTTGATTGTTTTAATACATCAGTAAAAGCAACTCTCCTTCCTGGAATAGAGGAAATGAGTAGCTGTGTTGAGGTTCGGAGAGTTTAAATTTCTGGTATTTCAAATAATGGTCCATTTTCCTATTAAGGAAGGAAATCACTTATGTGCAACATCTCCACCCTAAGGGGAGGTTACTGTGTAGCAGATCTTTTCTTTCATGGTTAGAAGACCCACTTTTTCTGATAATGTGTTTTCACCTCTGTTAAACCATATAGTTGTTTAGTTTAATTATCAAAGAAGTTTAAGAAGCTACTAAATCCAAGCCAACTTATAGACATGGTGAAGACAGAGACTATGAAAAATGTAATCTCCAGGGCCTTCAAAGCACTTGCAAGTTAGAGCAACAAATCATAAAACACGGAAAAGTTGAATAGTGCACAAGTTAATTATGACTCAACAGTAGGAGGAGTATTACAAGGCATTCGATAATTAATTGACAAATGGAAGATGTCAGTTATTGCTTTCACTCCACTTTGGCTTAGATTAACAAGTAGGAGTAAAACACACTGCATTTCTCATTGAATTCACTTGTTTCTTATGTATAGAACACAGCTGCGGTAAACAAAACCACATGTTAAAGAATGATGCTATGGGTGCCTGAATTTTCCATTTTTATGTAATTTATGGCTGTTTTTAGGATAACAGCTCTAGGATTCCAAATCTTCTAAGCCTCCCAACCCAGCCCTGCAATCCTGTAACAAGAAACTCCAACTGCTTACATGAAAAAAATTTTCATTAGAATCCAAGCCCAAATTTAGAGCACTAATGTCATGATTATTCTAATGGTTGATTCTTTGCAAGCTGTTGGATTTCAGATTTGAGCAGAAGAAATGCTTACTAAAACCTTTGCCATTGAGTTTTACTTTCTATAATTGAAGTGCAGACATTCTAATAAATGACCAAGGTATAATGCAACAAAACACTGTGTTTATATTTCCTTTTTAAGTGAAGTTATCAAACACCACTTGAGAATTAGGAATTGGCATTCACTTCAAGAAGCTTTGAACAATTTAAGACACAAAATATTTAGGGTTATGTCTATCTGACACTAAAACGTAGGGTGAAATTTTTAAACAATAATTTGAACATTCTTTCTTCATATGCCAAATAACGGGAATTTCCAAATATGATAATAATTTGCTTTTAATATTACATAAATACTAATGAAAAACCTCTCATGGTAATGTTTCTGGTATGAAAAATAAACTTTAGTGTGTCTGATAATGAACCCACTTTTCTAATTAAGAGCAACAACCTTCTGCAAAAATGGAGAGCTGGATTTACACACATTGTCTTTAGAAAGCTGACAATTAAAAATAGCTGAAACAGGTAACATTGTTAGCAGTCACATTAACAAAAATTAGAATTTCTTAGGACAGGTACCTGAAAAAACCTCTTATTTCTGTATAGGTAGAAGGTTGTGCTTTTTGGTTTCGTGGAGTGGGGTGAGGGGTGGAATGAAGAGAAGGTGTGATTTACAGCCCCCTGCAAAGAAATGTGTTTATGTTCTCTCTGTAATTCTCCCAGGGTTTTCCTCCTACCTTTACCATTTCTACAAAGGCAACTGCTTATAGCCAGACAAAGTAGTAGTGACCAGGATCTGTCAGGATATACACAGAAGATGTCTAGTCTAGCCTGGTTAACCTGCCAAAGATTTTATGCACCTTCCTTAACCAAAGCAAAGGATTGCCATAGATGCAATTGGCGCAGAGCTGAAGGTGGACCCCTCTAGGGCCAGTGTATTTGCTCTTGGGAAGGTACGTGTTTTATTGTCTACAATAGAACAGAGTGTTCTCATAACACAATGCTACTGCTTTAGTTTTTTTAATCTCCTTTTTGACTTTATTTCTTTCTTCCGCCTCTTTTTTTTTTCTTTCTTTCTTTTTATCCCCTGAAATTTACTGTTGGTAGTGGCCAAAGGAAAGAGAAGGGCAAAAAGAATCCTTCCAATTTCATTTTTGCTTCTGAAAAAGACATCTTCCCTTATGCTGTGATTTTATAATGTGTTTATGTTTAATTTCTTGGAAATTGGCTAATATAACATAATATTTCTTTTGAAAAAATCGTTCCTGACATGTGGACTCAAGGGACAAGGAAACGGAAAAAAAACAGGGGGTTGGGGAGGAGGGATAGAATGGAGTTTCTTGCCCTAGGCATCTTTCAGTTTCTGTTCATGAAGTAACTAAGAAAAATAAACACTTGCATGTTTCACTTGGCCTCACAGGTGGTCTCTCAGAATACAAAAGCACCATTGCCAGTATTTTTTCTTTCTTACTTGATAAAATGTTACATGTGTGCTTCAGATGGCAGAGGATGAGGGTACCACCTGCGTCTTCACACACTTCCTTTTCTTGATGCTGATTGTATGTGGTATTCCACAGCATACCCAGAGTTCCAGTCTGACTCCCGACACTGGTCTCCACTGCCCTGTGTGTGCCCAGGAGGTCACCAGCCACCGGTGACCATGCCAACAGGCAGAACCCCTGCAGCTGCCTGTGAGCCTGAAGTTGATCCTGACCCTTGCAGCTTGCTCTGGCTATCACCTACTACAACTGAATCATGAAAAAATAGAAAATCTGAATAGACTAATAATGTATATGGAAATTGAATTAGTAATCAGAAATCTTCCAAAGTAAAGCCAAGGATTCATGGGTAAATTCTAGGAAATATTTAAAGAAGAATTAACATCAATCCTCAAACTAAAATGCGTCTACACAGTAGATAAACAGTTGACAACAAAACAAAGGCAACACACAGAATGAGAGAATGTGTTTGCAAACCAAACTATTCAATGAGGGGTTAACATACCAAAAACATAAAAGGAATTCATATAATTCAATACCAAGAAAATAAACAATCTAATTAAAAACGGGCAGAGGAACTGAAGGGACCTTTATCTAAAGAAGACATATAAATGACCAACAGGTATATGAAATAGTGCTCAAAATCACGAATCATCAGGGGAAATGCAAATTGAAACTACAGTGAAATATCACCTCATGCCGGCATGACTATTATCAAAAAATAAAAGTTATGGCAAGGATGTGGAGAAAAGAAAAGCTTGATGGGAATGTAAATTGGTCCAGCCATTTGAAAAAGTAGTATGGAAGGCCCTCACAATATTAAAAAAACTCATACAATCCAGCAATTCCACTCCAGGATACATACCCAGAGGAAATGAAATCATTTTCTTAAAGAGATATCTCTACTCCCATGTTTGCTGCAGCATTATTCACAATAGCCAAGAGTGAAAACAGCCTAAGTGTTCACTGATGGATGAATGGATAAAGTGTGCTACGATGCAACATTATTCATCCTTAAAAAAGGAAATGTTGCAACTGCGACAACATGGATGGATCTTGCTGACATTAAGCTAAGTGAAATAAGTCATACAGGAAAAGACGAAATACTGTATTATTTCACTTATATTTGAATTATATAGACATCAAACTCACAGAAACAAGGAAGAAAATGGTAGTTGCCAGGGGCTGAGGGGTGGGGAAAATGGGGAGGTGTTGTTCAAAGAGTACAAAATTTCAGTTATAAGACTAACAATTTTAAGAATCTAAGGTACAGCATGGTGACTATAGTTAGCAATACCTATATAACATACTTGAAAATTGCTCTAACAGTATATCTTTAATGTTCTCACCACAACAACAATAACAACACAATTGTAATTATGTGAGGTGAAGAATGTGTTAACTAACTTTATTGTGGTAAACATTTTGCGATATATACGTGTGTCAACTCACGTATTTTATACCTTAAAATTACACAATGGTATGTCAATTATATGTCAAAAAAGCTGGAGAACTATTTGACTTTGAGCACTTAATGCAGGTTTTAATTTCTGAAATAGTTACTAATCCTTTTAGAAATAGAATTTTAATTTTAAAAAACTGTGGGAGGGAAATTAGAAATTTAAAATATACAAAAATTTTCAAAAGGATAAAGAAATATGTACAAATCACCCAAAAGGAAAGATGATGAAAAGAAGTGTCGAACAGGTGAAATAAATGGCAAGGACAAAATAAAAATGTTTACTTAAACTATAGTTAAAATAACTGAATATTCCAGTGAGCAGACAGACATTTCTTAAACTAAATGTGTGCTATTCAGAAGTATATAAAATGTGCAGAGACAGAGATGTAAAACAGTGGAAAGGGTATGACATCCTTATTTTAATATCAAAAAGTAAATCTCCAAGCAAAAAGCATTATTAGAAATTAAGATAGTTTTTAATGATCAGTGGCAAAATATCTTTATCATATTAGAATGATAATAATAATACTTAAATAAACAATCATAAATAAAAATGTTTTAAGTTACAGAGAAGAAATAATTTTATATTTGTGTGTGTCTAATGTCAGATACTAAAAATACATATAAAGTACAATTTGACAAACTTTAAAGCAAAATATATAAGTCCACAACCATAATGAGAGATTTTAATGATCTTTCTCAGAAATTAATTGAACAACAAAATACCGGGAGACTGTGGAAAATTTAACCAACATGATTAACAACTTATTTTTGTAAACATATCTAGAATGTTGCAGCCAATAACTGAAACATTGTTGTTTAGTTGCTAAGTCGTTTCTGACTGTTTGTGACCCCATGGCCTTCATATTTTTAAGTACAAATAGAACTTTTACAAAAATTAGTTTGTACTGAACCATTGAGCAAGTCCCAACAAATTTCTAAAACTTTACTCCTGGAAGGTATGTTTTATCAGAATGAGTGATCTAAAATATAACAATTCATGTAATCCTTAAATCCAATACAGAGAGGATTTAAAAAGCAAGCTAAAAAACTGGATGATGGAGAAGAGAATTTAGATTTAGAGAAGAAAACAATAAAAATTGGAGCTGGAGAATGGAAAGAGGATACAGAAGATGTTTCTTTTGTTAAAATACATACATGCAACATGTATATAAACAGGACATAGTGCTAGGTTAAAAGTTAATTAAGCACATAAATGAACAAATTAGTAACTGAAAAAATTGCATACATATACAGGAAAGCAAATATAGTCATAGTGATGATGACCACTGAACATGGTTTTAATCAGGATGTTGTCTATGGCAGTCCTGGGAAAGAAAGGGAAGAGCTCTGTGTGTGTGTGTGTCTTTTGACACTGGGTGGGGGGGGGATCTGATTATAGAAAGTTGAACCCTCTCAAATGTACATTAATTAAGACAGCCAGGTGATTACTTCTTTACCTTTCTTTTGTGACTATCATACAAAATGCTGATTTACAATTGATCACAGCCTAGAATGGAACTCAATGCCTATTTGGAAATACTTCACAACAACAACTTATGGCATCTACTTAGACTCTTTCTAAAGAAGAAACGCTAAGAGCATGAAAAAGACATTTATACAATCATCGTCAATCATTACAAAGAACTGTTGATTTTCCTATGTAGTTCCTTTGTAAAGTTTGATATTGATTCCATCTGTTATTTTAGTACTTTGTCCCTAAGCCAAGCACTGATAAATTTGTTCTTTTTAACAATCCTGTATGGGAACTTAGGATCACAGTTGATCCTAAACATTGCTTCCAGGAAAGAGACTCCAAAAGGGACAAGCCAAATAAAGATTTGTTTGTTTTTAATGCCTTCAAATGGTAGGAGTATATTCAAACTGTGTGAAATTCAGGCCAAATTCAGATCTGAAGTGGGTTTTTCCTATAATCTCTGAGTGTGTTGATGTTTTGAGAGAGGGGTCAGAAAAATTACAGGAATAGACTCAAGCTTAACCACAAGTCAAGCTACTTAATGAGAGTCATTTGAGTATAATTCAACTGAATTGAATTGCCCTTCTTTTTAAAAAACCTTCACTTAGAATGTGGAAGATGAAAGGCCAAAGGAATTTATATCATTATTTTATGATATTTTATAAAAATATTCTAAAATATCAACCTCAGCACAGAAAAATGCTTCTGAAACTCCATTCCCAGATAAAAGAATAACTTGTTGGGTCTCCATTTTAATCCCATATAAATGTATAGGGTAATTTTACTAAAGATGGAAAAAGACTAAAGTAGAATTCATAGTATGTTTTGATCAGAAAAATTAAATCAATTATGATTAATTCCTATTGTTGTTTTACTGATTTTAAATTGACCAAGGATACTGGTTTTACTTTGCTTTGGTCAGTGGGGAACCTACATGATTCACCAAATAGGATTTTTGACAAATTTGATACAGTTATATGTGAGTAAGAATCTTCATAAAGACTTGAATTTCTATCTTTTGCAGTGTTATTAATCTAGAGATTAAGTAATAGAATTGACAACATTAGTTTTATTTTGAATATAATGTTTGTATTCAGTAGTTCTTGATTGAATCATATTATTTTCCTCAATTCACTCTTGAGTTGTAATTCTTTAAATACATATTGATTTCCTTTTCCAAAACAATTTAAAAAAGAACAACTGTGGTTTGCTTTTAGAGCTTTGTGCAGTTTCCTTATTACTATGGAGTAACTTATAAGAAATAAACATATGTAGTCACTGATGTTTCAATATGATAATTTTAATCTTCTATAAATAATGAGTACATAAAGATGTTATTTTCTGTTTTTGAACACACTCATATTCTCAGTGGGAATTCTAAATGATACTGATGTTTTGAAAGTTTAATTTAATTCCCAGTCATAAGATTTTGAAATGATGACTGATATGTCATATTAACTAAGATCAATGGATATGAGTTATAGCTTCTGAAATCAGACTTCTAAAGTAATTATTCCTCTTAAAAATTATATGCATTAAAATCTTGGATAGAAAATAGCTAGTATGCATGAAAGAGAGTTTGAGGATTTAAAACCATGAGAATATCTTGAATATCTGAAAATAAAATGGAAACTTGAGTATTCTGAGAAAAATTAGTTAAAAGAAAGGACAAAAAAATGAAGAAACAAAGGAAAAATAAAACATAAAATAAACAAAATAAAATAAAAAGGAAAAACAGAAGCACATGTGTGATTTATTTCATAAATTAATTTAGGCAAGATTACTTTTTTGGACAGTGATTGATTTGAAGGATTAGTACAGTGTTTGGTACATAGTTTGTGCCTAAGAAATATTTGTTGAATGAATGAAAGTAACAATACAGTGATGATTACAGTTTTCTGAAACAGTGAAATGCCTTGGAATTTTAATTAATACTAAGCTAGATTCACCCAAAATAAGTCCTGTAGGAAAATTTGTCACCCTTATAATATGCATTTACATTATATGAAATGTAAATAAACTTAAGGAAATTAAGTGCAGATTTCAAACATCTATAAAATTAACTTCATAAATAGGGGTTTTGGGGACAGTGTTAGATGAATTGACTTAATATTGCTGATTACATGTACATTAAAAAAAGTTATCAAGTGCCTGTTATATGCTATACACTATGATTGTTTCTCAAGGGTAAGAGGTGGTTGAGCAATCTCTGTATTTAAAGAGCTCACTTATCCTGAGAGACAATAACACAGAAACAGGTGAATGAAACAGAGAACAAGATTTCTTCATTAGAAAGATGTACCATACAGAGAGTGTAATGCATTCTGTTTGAAAGAATCAGGAAAACTTCCCAGAGCAAATGATCTCTGAGGTACACATTGGAGAAGTAAAAGGTCAACAGGTGGACAGGGCAGATTTGTGGATTCAGGCAAACAGAACAAAATGGGCAGCAGCTTTAGAATTGTGATTGTGAAGTTAAAGGTGGTTCTGTTATGTTGTGGGATTATAGGAGTTTGATGACAGTCATCCATTGTATATCTGGTAAGAGAGGTGAAAATAAAAACAGGAAGGGCTTTATACCATTTAAAGATATTTGGATTTGCCTTCAATGTATAAAAAGAGAGTAAACGAAGGTGTTTTAAGGAAAGGAGTCACATGATTAGATCCATAGACTGAAATAGTATTTAAGTGATTGAATTGGAAAATGGAGAGATTGGAAGCAGGAACTTCAGTAAGAACCCATCAATATCACCAGGCAATAACTATTGGAAAGCCAGGATTAGCAGACTGTCAGGAGACCATAAGAAAAATTGTATTTTCATTAAAATAAAGAAGATTTGGAAACCGATTTGTAGAGACAGAGGGTAGAAAGAATAAAGGATGCTTTCATGTTTCAGGAAGGATGTGCATCAGTTAGCTGTTGCTGAGTAACAAGACACACCAAAACTAAATTATTTAAGACAATAATAATTTATTATTACTCGTGACTATCTTAGTCAATTGGACATTTCTGCTCAACTGGACCAAGATCAGCTATTGCTGACTGGGCTTGTTCATGTAACTGCAGTCAGTTGCTACATCAGTTGGGGACTGGCTGATTTACTTTGGGTTGAGCATGTAGTCTTTTATCCATCATCAGGCTAGTCAAGACTTTTCCACATGGAGTCTGGGCAGGATTCTAAGATAATTAACCAGAAGCATGCAAAAACTACATTCTCGAGGCTCAGAACTAGCACACAATCACATTCTATTAGTCAAAGTGAGTTATAGGGCCAAAAATGCAAACAAATGAACAAAAGCAAGTCAAAAGTTGGGGATAGACTATGCTTTTTTGATGGGAGGAGCTGCAAAGTTTTATCACCCAGGATTACTGATTCAGGGAGAAGAAAAGCTGCAGTCATTTTTTAAGGAATCTACCACAGAATGATTCATTATTAGAAAGTAGAAAAGGTACATTCAATTGCGAAATAAAGATAATATCTTTAAATATATAAAGTTTTATATATAGAGTTCCAGGATCTATTGAAACATCTAGAAAAATTCAATGAGAAATTAAATTCAGGAATGGTAAAACTATGTGCACAATATTATTAATATATAAAGTATATAAATTATTATATACTCTTTATATTATATATAATATATATTATAAAGTATATAAATTATTAGTATATAAAGTATAATATACTATACTTTGAAACATGTTATACCAAAACTCTGGCTCAATCTGCAATCCAATATTCTTTCTGCAAATCTACTTATTTATTTAGAAGAGACGTCGAGAAGACCAAATAATCAATTACTTTTTCACTTTATTTACTATTTCTTGATATTCTGTCTCCCGTCCTTCCTTTCTCTTTCTTCCTTTCTTTATTTCCAGTATTATTGGATATCTAATATGTTCTAGATGCTATAGGCACAAACAGATGAATTGAACTTTACCTTGTCTCAGATTGGTTACTGCAAATCAGATTACAATATAATTAGAAAGAACTATGATTACTTTCTTCACCCAGGAAGATATTTATTTGTTTTGAACTTGGTGGTAATCTAAGCAACCAAATTTGTTTGTCTCTTGACAAATAAATGAATACCATCAGGTAGACCAAATATAACTAATTGCAAACTGTCTTTTGTAATTTAATTAAACATTCTGCTCCTACAGCAGGAATTTGAATCTTTTGTGTGGTTGCTAATTAGAGAGCGTGAATCCTATTTTAGTTGGCTAATCAGAAGAAAATGAATGAGAGAGTGCTGTTGTTTACCACTATCACAATAGTTTTGATGTAGATATGCTTAATTTCTCAAATGAAATGAGTTTTAAAATTGTAATGTTTCATTAGGTCTATGTATGATCTTTTTTTCTTAAACAAAGATCGTCTTGTCCAATAAAAACAAAATGAAAACAAGTTAATTAAATTTTAATATTCTTTTCAAACATGTGTAATGCTTAGTTAAGAAATAAAATCCACAAACTCACTCCTGTCTATGAAATTAATTCATTTAGTGGCAGGTAAATGCTGGGATCTTAGTCTTGAGTGAATGATTGGTGAGGATGAACTTTCAGATTTCTTTCTGTCGAATATTTTTGTCTAACAAGAAACCCATAAAGAGAAGGTAAACTTGGCTCTCTTACTTGTACTATTGAAAAGTTATATCCTCAAGCTCAGCTGAAGTTATTGAAGTTTATGCACTGATGTTATGCAAGTTTGGTCTAGATTACTATATGCTTGGTGATCCTGTTACTTACAAATACCTATTCCAATTATGTTTTGAATATTTCAATTACATTTTAACAATCAAATGTTTATATTTGATGCTTATATTTAAATGTAAAATTTTCGATATTTGGATGTTTAAATTGAAGCAGGAATACAAATGTTTCCAAGTAATAATTTCACTTTCATCCTCTAGTTCTGGTTAAATTAAAAACATATACTGAAAATAAAAATAGTCAAATGAGAAAGAAGCTGAGCATTATTTAAACATGAAATATAAATTCTCTACAATATTTATATTTTACATTCCTTGCCTAGCATATTTTGTTGAGAGATTACTATGGTGAGTGAGTGAAAGTTGCTCAGTCCTGTTGGGCTCTTCATGGAATTCTCCAGGCCAGAACACTGGAATGGGTAGCTGGTCTCTTCTCTAGAAGATCTTCCCAACTCAAGGATCAAACCCAGGTCTCCCCCATTGTAGGCAGATTCTTTACCAGTTGAGCCACAAGTGAAGCCCAAGGATACTGGAGTAGGTAGCCTATCCCTTTTCCAGCAGATCTTCCCGACCAAGAAATCAAACTGGGGTCTCTACTTTCCCTACAAGGGAAAGAGAAACACATAGTCCTCCTAATATATCTGCCTTGTCCTTTTAAATTATATATCCAACTATGTTAATATAAATGTAAAACCTGTTGTGCACAGAATAGTTTTAGGACTTCTTTCAACTTGTTGTTGTTTTTTTTTTTTTTAAATAAACTAACCTAAAAGATGATGATGTGAAAGTGCTGCACTCAATATGCCACCAAATTTGGAAAACTCAGCAATGGCCACAGGACTGGAAAAAGTCAGTTTTCAGTCCAGTCCCAAAGAAAGGCAATGCCAAAGAATGTTCAAACTACTGCACAATTACACTTATCTCACAGGCTAGCAAGGTAATGCTCAAAATTCTCTAAGACAGGCTTCAACAGTATGTGAACCGTGAACTTCCAGATGTTCAAGCTGGATTTAGAAAAGACAGAGGAACCAGAGATCAAATTGCCAACATCTGTTGGATCACTGAAAAAGCAAGAGAGTTCCAGAAAAACATCTACTTCTGCTTTATTGACTATGCCAAAGCCTTTGACTGTGTGGGTCACAGCAAACTGTGGGAAATGCTTAAAGAGATGGGAATACCAGACCCCCTGACCTACCTCTTGAGAAATCCGTATGCAGGTCACGAAGCAACAGTCAGAACTGGACATGGAACAAGAGACTGGTTCCAAATACGTCAAGGCTGTATTTTGTCACCCTGCTTATTTGACTTATATGCAAAGTACAACATGAGAAACGCTGGGCTGGATGAAGCATAAGCTGGAATCAAGACTGCTGGAAAAAATATCAATAGCTTCAGATATGCAGATGACACCACCTTTATGTCAGAAAGCGAAGAAGAACTAAAGAGCCTCTTGATGAAAGTGAAAGAGGAGAGTGAAAAAATTGGCTTAAAACTCAACATTCAGAAAACTAAGAGCACAGCATCCAGTCCCATCACGTCATGGCAAATAGATAGGGAAGCAATAGAAATAGCAAGAGACTTTATTTTTTGGGGGGTGCTCCAAAATCACTGCAGATGGTGACTGCAGCCATGAAATTAAAAGACCCTTGCTCCTTGGAAGAAAAGCTATGACCAACCTAGACAGCATATTAAAAAGCAGAGACATACGTTGCCAACAAAGTTCTGTCTAGTCAAAGCTATGGTTTTTCCAGTAGTCATGTATGGATATGAGAGTTGGACTATAAAGAAAGCTGAGAGATGAAGAATTGATGCTTTTGAACTGTGGTGTTGGAGAAGATTCTTGAGAGTCCCTTGGACTGCAAGGAGATACAAACAGTCCATCCTAAAGGAAATCAGTCCTGAGTATTCATTGGAAGGACTGATGCTGAAGCTGAAACTCCAATACTTAGGTCACCTGATGCAAAGAATTGACTCATTGGAAAAGACCCTGATGCTGGGAAAGAGTGAAGGCGGGAGGAGAAGGAGACGACAGAGGATGAGATGGTTGGATGGCATCACCATCAATAGACATGAGTTTGAGTCAACTCCCGGAGTTGGTGATGGACAGGAAAGCTTGATGTGCTGCAGTCCATGGGGTCACAAAGAGTCGGACACGACTGAGCGACTGAACTGACTGACTGAACTTAACCCTATTGTTTGGCATCTCTTATACTCTTGATGGACATTTAGCCAGAGTAGCCGAGCTTGGCTGTCAAAGCAGAATGAGCAGAACCTAAAAGAGTTCCGCCTGATGCTGGAGCCACATCCTGCCCTGAGCATTTCAATTGCCTGTCAATTAACTGGAATAATTTTAATTAGTCCCTAGCGAGTTTTTGTTTTCTGTTACTCACGTGAGGTAAGACATATGCATTACAGTTGGATAAAAGATTGGTGGGTAGATGATTTGCAGATATATAACCAAAAAGTTTCATATCTGAATTAGCAGGAAGGAGGGAAGAGAAAAACACGTGGAGAAGGAGATGTAAAGGAGACTGAGGAAGAGCAGGAGCAGCCGGAGAAGAACAGGAGGAGAAGAAATGCTGTATTTCATGAGCTGCTCACTGTGCTTTTAGCCTCCAGCTACATGACTCATGTGATGGGGGGAGGGAATCTTCCTGGAAGGTCCAAGAGAACTACAAGAATCTACAAAAACACTCATAGTAGGCTTTGAGTCGTAGCAGGAAAAATCCACATTTTTACTTTATGATTCATTCATTTGACACTAAGCATATTTTGAAATTTCAGCCCAGAAGGGTGTTAACCGCTGTATTATTTAAGATTACTGAATTCTTCCACAACAGATAGGAGAAACAAATTAAGATGACAGATAAAACTAAGAATAGATAGTAAGTAGCTTGTGACAGTCCTTAGACATGGACAAATTAAGTTCAGCCTGTATGTGCTGTAGCTAAGAAGGGAGAAAAGGACCAAGTAATAAAGCTGAAGCTCCAATACTTTGGCCATTTGATGTGAAGAGCCAGCTCATCAAAAAGACCCTGATGCTGGGAAAGTTGAGGGCAGGAGAAGGTGGTGACAGAGAATGAGATGGATGGATATGAGTTTGAGCAAACTCCAGGAAATGGTGAAGGACAGGGAAGCCTGGTGTGCTGCAGTCAATGGGGTTGCAAAGAGTCAGACACAACTTAGCGACTGAACAGCAACAACAAATTGTGCTGAATATAGCTAAGAATGGAGAAAAGGACCAATTAAGTCCTAAAGAGCCATGGGACCATAAATAGTCTTTAATGTTCTGTGACACGGAGTCTGGCCCCATGTATCTCCTACCTGAGATACACACGTAAAATCCAGAGCTGCTCAGTCAGTCATCAGTGACTGGCAGCTCCTGGCTGGGAAAGCTTGACCAGTGCCTCTCTGATGGAGGAAGTGGGTGCTGGCTTCAGGGCTCTTGCTGAACCCAGGTCTGCCCTACACTCTGGTCCTGGAAACCACACCATCATCAGGGAAGGCTGATACTGCAGACACAGGAAAATGATGCATGAATGCTGTGTAACACTAGATCCAAGTACTGTGGCCTTTCCATTCTTTTTGCTCTGGTTCCTAATCCAGTGAGCTCACCTCCTCTCCTTCTCCTTGAATTTGCCATCATTTACCAAAGCATGACCTGAGCATCTTTCTCTGTTTTGAGAACATTTCCATTCCACTGTTTCAGGGATGGTTTGCTTCTTGTCACATATGAATAATGAGAGAAAAGTCAAGTTTCCAGCTAAATCAGACAATTCCATTACCCAACTAAGCAGCTTTGCAGGCAATTAAATTTGTGTTTAGAATGCTAAAATAATGGATCTATGTTGCTCTAGACTTCTGAAAATAACACACGCAAAATAAATATTTTAGATCCCCAAGTGATGTGATTGATTAGGTGATTAGGCAGAAAGAAAATCAACCGTCAAGTGAACACATTTTGTTTTTAAATAGAGTCTTCATGAGGAAACAGTGGATTAGAGCAGATAAATTAAAACACTGAGCCTTGGATATTTGGTATCCTATCGTCTCCTCAATTAAACCTTGGGAATATGATGAAAACTTTCACAGCAGTAAGAAATGAAGGGACTCTCCAACATAGCCAAGTAGAGAAGCCAAATCTCCATCTGCACTCAGGGGTGGCAGCTATGGCTAGGTGGCCCATAGGTTGAAAATATAAAGTAAATCAATTTCTTTGATATGTTGCTCACCATGGAGATATTTCCAGGCACAGTAAACCTTTTATAAGTCTAAATATTAGATGACAGCATTGTCACAGGTTCTATAGTTCCCATGTTACATTAGACTTTTTATATGCACCTAGTAATTTGGTGGAATAAAAAAAATCATTAGGTGTATGATGATATCCTAGCTATACATCAATAACTTTAAAAAATGTTCTGTTACATATTTTGACACCTTGTAGACATAATATTAGCATCATTAATTAGTAAGTGTTTAAAATGTGAAATAAGTAACCTGATGGGACCAACCTCCACCAACAAACATGCAAACATCTTGTAAAAGAACTTTCTCTTCCTATTACTTGAGAAAAAAGGAAAAGGATAGTAAACAAACAAGGTTTACTGAGTATCTAGCATGTACAAGGCCCTATGTGAACCTCTTTCATGCACATCTTTTCATGTAATCCTTATGTATCTCATTTTATCTCCTTTCTTCTCTTTGCTTTAGAGCTTCCTTCCAGTGTACAGGATGCTATGAACTGACCATTTCACCGCTATTTACTCACTATCCTTAAACTCTGGAAAAGCTCAACTGACAACTTGACTGGGGCCTTGATGAAGTGACAAGTGACCTGGTGATGATGATGTCATACTTGATGAAGTGACAAGTGACTTGGTAATTATGACGTCACACCTGGGCACACCAGACAGCATTGTTTTGCTTTTTTAGGAGAACTACACAAAGCCATACCTATAACATAGACAGTTAATGTACATTGTGTTGATTAAATGAAAATTATACCATTTACAATTGAAAGCCCCAGTTACAGGACTAAATTAAATGTAAATTTAGAAGAAAAAGAAAACAAATTATAATCACATTCAAATAAAATAGTCTACCACTTATAAGGGCTTCCCTGGGGGTTCAGATGGTAAAGAATCTACCAGTTATAAAATATGTTAAAATCTAAGATTTATCGGATATGTATTTTCCTTCCACTGATTGGTGATGAAATAACACTTCATTTTAAAATATGGAAATTGGTTTTATTATCAATTAAACAATCAACTGTTATTTTTTAAATGCTAACTACAGGTATTATATGTTTGAAATAGCTCAATTTTCTGATGCACCTATGAATTTCCTAATTGTTCTGTGAATAAGTAGTATTATTTTTAAAGACATTTTAAAGCTTTAATTGTCTGATATCTCTAATACCTAACAAGTCTTGAAAAAATACTATAAAACACCATTTAAAGATGAACTTTCCCTTTAATACATGTTTGCACAGCTACAGTGGAAACAGAAAAATTGAAAAATACATGGCAACGAGGTACTGATTCAGTTCCATCCAGAACTGGATTCAGATACTCTAGAGAAATCTAAGTAATCTAAGCATTATTCAATATATATATTTTTAAAATTTTTTAATTTTTTTCTTTTTTTTCCATTTATTTTTATTAGTTGGAGGCTAATTACTTTACATCATTGCAGTGGTTTTTGTCATACATTGAAATGAATTAGCCATGGATTTACTCAATATATTTTTAGATCAACTGACAGGTGACTCATAATTATTGTCAACGAACCTATGTAAACTTTCATTCTGAAATTCATTCTGAAATATATTATTAAAAGTAAATCCCTTTGAAAATGAATTGAAGTGTGAATCTGGGATTCACAGATTTACACATGGTCACTCTGATGACTTTATTCATTTTAGAGAAGGCCATTGCACAAACATTTCATTCAGTGGCCCCTCATTGTTCACAGAAGGAAAAAATCAATATCCTTTTTCTGGCATCCAAAGACCACCACATTTTGGATTCAATGTGACTTTACACTTTTTTTTCACTATTTCAGTATAAGTGCCCTGTGCTAGAAATAGAAAGTGTTAGTTGTTCAGTCGTGTCCAACTCTTTGGGACCCCATGTACTATAACCTGCCAGGCTCCGCTGTCCATGGATTTCTCCAGGCAAGAATACTGGAGCGGGTAGCCATTCCCTTCTTCAGGGGATCTTCCCAACCCAGGGATCGAACTCAGGTCTCCCTCATTGCAGGCAGGTCCTTTACTGTCTGAGCCACCAGGGAAACCCACCTTGTGCTAGATCAAGCCTCAAACAGTGAGTGGTCTTTTGAGTTTTCTTTTAAAAGATTTTATTTTTTTAGAGTTGTTTTAGGTTCATAGTAAAACTGAGTAGAAGGTACAGAGATTTTCCATATAACCTCTGTTGCCACATTCACATAGCTTCTTCTACCATCAAAACACTGCACCAGGTGGTGCATTTGTAACAACTGATGACCTAACTTGGACATGTCATTTTTACCCAAACTCCATAGTTTACATTAGGGTTAACTCTTGGTAGAGGAAGAACTGAAGAGCCTCTTGATGAAAGTGAAAGAGGAGAGTGAAAAAGTTGGCTTAAAGCTCAACATTCAGAAAACTAAGATCATGGCATCTAGTCCCATCACTTCATGGCAAATAGATGGGGAAACAGTGGCTGACGTTATTTTTCTGGGATCCAAAATCACTGCAGATGGTGGCTGCAGTCATGAAATTAAAAGACGCTTACTCCTTGGAATGAAAGTTATGACCAATGTAGACAGCATATTAAAAAGCAGAGATATTACTTTGCCAACAAAGGTCCATCTAGTCAAGGCTATGGTTTTTCCAGTGGTCATGTATGGATGTGAGAGTTGGACTATGAAGAAAGCTGAGCGCTGAAGAATTGATGCTTTTGAACTGTGGTGTTGGAGAAGACTCTTGAGAGCCCCTGGGACTGCAAGGAGATCCAACCAGTCCATCCTAAAGGATATCAGTCCTGGGTGTTCATTGGAAGGACTGATGCTGAAGATGAAACTCCAATACTTTGGCCACCTGATGCAAAGAGCTGACTCACTGGAAAAGACCCTGATGCTGGGAAAGATTGAGGGCAGGAGGAGAAGGAGACAACAGAGGATGAGATGGTTGGATGGCATCATCCACCCAATGGATGTGGGTTTGGGTGGACTCCAGGAGTTGGTGATGGACAGGGAGGCCTGGTGTGCTGCAGTTCATGGGGTTGCAAAGAGTCGGACACAACTGAGTGACTGAAATGAACTGAACTGAACTAACTCTTGGTGTGGTTCATTCAATGAGTTTTGGAAAGTGTAAAAAGACATGAGTTTACTACATGATACAATCATACAGAATGGTTTAGTTGACCTAAAATTATGTTTATATTCAACCCTCCCTGCCTCTCAACTTCTGGCAACCACTGATTCTTTTACTGTCTCCATAGTTTTGCCTTTTTCATGAGGTTGTATAATTGGAATTGTACAGCATGAAGTCTTTTCAGATTGGCTTCTTTCACTTAGTAATACACGTTAAGCTTCTTCATCTCTTTTTATGGTTTGATAGCTCATTTACTTTTAGGATTGAGTAATATTCCACTGTATGGATGTACCAGTCTATTTATCCACCCACTTACTGAAGCACACCTCAGTAACTTCTGAGTTTTTGGCAGTTATGAATAGAGCTACTGCAAGCATTTGTACAGGTGTTTGTGTGGACTTAGGTTTTCAACTCCTTTGGGCAGTTACCGAGAAATCATGGTTAGTTGGTCATATGGTAAGAGTATGTTTGGTTTTGTAAGAAACTGCTAAAGTGTCTTCCAAAGTGGCTGTACCACTTTCCCTTCTAATTGGCAACGAATGAGGGTTTCAATTGCTCCACATTCTTGTCAGAATTTTGCTGTTGTTAGTTTTCCAGGTTTTAACCATTCTATTAAGTTTCAGTGATATCTTGTTTAGTTTGTGTGCTTGGTTGCTCAGTCATGTCCGACTCTTTGCCACCTTGTGGACTGTAGCCTGGCAGGCTCCTCTGTCCGTGATCATCTCCAGGCAAGAATAGTGGAGTCGGTTGCCATGCCTTTCTCCAGGGGATCTTCCCAACTCAGGGGTCAATACCAGGTCTCCTGAATTGCAGGCGGATTCTTTACTGTGTGAGCCACCAGGGAAGCCCCTTCCTTAGTGTGAAGCAAAAGTGAGTCACTCAGTCATGTCTGATTCTTTGCAATCCCATGGTCTGTATCTCCAGGCCAGAAGACTGGAGTGGGTAGCTGTTCCCTTCTCCAGGGGATCTTCCCAACTCAGGGATTGAACCCAGGTCTCCCACATTGTTTGTGGATTCTTTACCAGCTGAGCTACCAGGAAAATCCCCTAATGACATATGGTGTGGGACATCCTTTCATATGTTTATTGGCTATCTGTATGTATTCTTTGGTGATGTTTTATTCAGGTCACTTATTTTTAACATGTTTAAGAGATCTTTGTATATTTTTTTTTAATGGATGAGTCCATTTTAAAATATGCCTTTTACAAATATTTTCTCCTAGTCTATAGTTCGTTTTCACATCCTATTGATGTGGCTTTTGCAGTGCAGAAGTTCACCATATAATAATGATGTCCATATAACCATTTATTTTTTTTTCCCATGGATCTTGCCTTTGGTATTGTATCTCAAAATTTGTTCCCATACCCAAGGTCATCTGGGTTTTATCCTATGTTTTCGTCAAGGAATTTTATAGTTTTGCTTTTACATTTAAGTTAATGATCCATTTGGAGTTAATGTTTGTAAAAGAGAATAAGGTTTGTGTCTAAAAAAGTTTTTTTTATTTTTTGCGTGTGGATCTCCAGTTGTTGCAGTACCATTTGTTAGTAATGACTGTCTTTGCTCCACTGTATTGCTTTTACTGCTTTGTCAAAAATCATCTGGCTATATGTATATGGGTCTATTTCTGGGGTCTCCATTATATTTAAATGATCTATTAGGCAGAACTCAATAGTGGCCTTAAAGCAACCCTCTAAAATACTAGTCATCTCTGCTCCCTGGTCTTACTCATGTCTCAAGGAATGTTCTTGTCAATGTGTATTCAAAGCAACACTTCAGTTCTTCCACTTCCCCTCTCTCCATCTGAAAATCTGCTGGAGTTCCTTAAAGCTGTGGTCTCTAATGATTTTGGCACCAGGAACTGGTTTTGTGAAAAATAATTTTTCCATAGACTGGAGTGGGAGAGATGGTTTTAGGATGATTCTCATAAGCAGCACACAATCTAGATCCCTCCCATGTGCAGATCACAACAGGGTTCCAACTCCTATGGGAGTCTAATGCCTTTGCTGATCTGACAGGAGGTGGAGCTCAGGTGATAATGCAAGGGATGAGGAGTGGCTTTAAATACAGATGGAGCTTCGCTCCCTTGTCTGCTGCTCATCTCCTGCTGTGTGGCATAGTTCCTAATAGGCTAGAGGCTGCTACTGGTCCACGGCCTGGGGGTTGGGGATCCCTGCCCTAAAAGACTGACCATTTCCCGACTTGACTGGTGTCTCAGTCCTAATCCCTTGGAGGCTCCAGTCTGGACTTAGTTGCCAGATGGTGAAGAAACAATGCTATTCCTTTTGCTGTTTTTCATCGTCCTTCCCCAAACTCAACGATGTAAATGAAAGCTTTGAATTCCTGAGACAAATGAGAATGTTGCCGTTTAAATAAATAATGTGTTATTTCTACCTGGAAGAAATTGGTTCCAAATTATTGTTGCTCTCTGAGTTCCCACTGGTTGTCCGGTGCTGCAGGACTGTGAATCTTCACTGGGGCTCCTACACTTTACAGAGCTGATGTTACTCTATAAAGAGACAGGGGATTTATCTTTCTCAGTTTGAACATTATCTCCAACTAGGCTAATAACAAGTCCTACCTTGACCTTAGAGATATAGGCTAGAATATCTGCCTCGAGGTAAGAACCTTACATTTCTCAAAAAAGTATTTTTTTGTTGTTGTTGTTTACTTTTCTAGATCTTCCTGAAGTTCATCAGGTCTATCATTCCGCTTGAATTAGGGATGTGTTGTAAGCGCCATCATTAGATATGCTCCCTGGATGGTGATGAACATTAGGTAATCATTTGTTACACTTCTGTATTAACTATGTTGAGAAATAACAAAAAGTCTTGTTTTAGAAATTTATAGTAATGGGATGACATTATGAAAAGGTCTGAAAATCAGGTCCATTCTATCAAGATTTTTCAGACAAAAACCACAAAATGATAGAATTAAGACAGGATTATTGCCCATATTTAATAACACTGGTGATTAATGTGGGGATTGATGCAGCCCATCCATTTGATTTAAAATAAATGTGCTGATCATTATTTAAAATATGTGAGCACTGCATTTCCTGAGGTTTCTGTTGAATTCACTCAAGGAGAGTCTTGAGGCTGATTTTGAGATACAGTGTAAAAAACGAGATAGGAGATATTATTAGGAATCATCATTTCAGTGAAGTTTAATTTACAGAATGGTTTACTGCTCTGTGAAAAAAAAAGAAAAACATGAAATGTCTTTGACTACTGAGCTGTATTGATATACCTCCCCTCTCAGTGGACAAGAATTAAATCAGTTAACTGTGTCTTTTTAAAACTCCATAAGATTTAATGTGGCCAGGACATTTATACTTCCTCCTCTATTAGGTGTGAACTCTACTAAAGGCTTATAAAGGTGTTTAGGGAGAAACAGAATACAATCTTTGCCAACCTGACTGAGTAAAGATTTATAGAGGAGGATTTGTATAACTTAAGTCAATAAAGTCCCCGAAAGGAGTAATTGGAACATCTGGAATCAATAATCTCATAGGACTAGTTTCCTCTCCTCAACTTCTCCTTTCTTTTGCTTGCTGGCAGGTTATTCAGCCAATAACTCTAGGAAGTAATATTTGGTTTGAGAATTGAAATATGTGTGGAGATGCAGCTGCAAACATCAGTTTAGGGTCAGAATGAGATCAACCATTCAGAGATTTAGGAGATGGGAGTTGGAAATAAAATCATCTTGTGTGTACTCTTCCAGCTACAAAATATATAGGACCATTGTAAGAAATAGGAGCATTATAAAAAATCATTATTGAAATGAAGCACATAGATCTTCTATAGAAGTGAATGGGTTTGAAAAGTCAAGATCATGTATTAACTGGATTTATCTCAATGAAGATCCGATTGCTGGAATACAAAGGAGCATTTTACCTTATCTCACAAAATACTTTAAAAGTGAGCTCAGGAGTAAAAAATATTGCAAAAAAAAAAAAGATTTGAGTCCTTTTCTCCCTTCTTTTTTGAATGTGGTATCACTATCTATCCAGCTGCTGAAGTCAGAAATGTAAGAGTTATCCTAGACTTGTTTCCTTACCATGCATTTTTCTAAATATAATAAATTAAACTGGGAGTTTGGAGATTTTTTGTATTTAGTTCTGTTTTGATTTTGCTTCTTGGGTTTAGTAGACTTAAAGTCAAGGAGGCAGGGATTTCTGCTTGTTTTTTTCCCATTGCCTAGCATCATACCTGAGTGCCTGGTGCTCAAAAATATTTGTTGAAAACTGGATAGATTATAATCTCAGTGACATCATCAAGCAAGAAAACATGCAATAAAATCAATCTGTATTGATCACAATATGGGGAAAATGCACAAGATTTGTCTTTTCTGGTTAGTTATCTAGCCTTCCCAAATCAAAGTTTTCTCACCTGCAATGAGGTTAACAATAACACCAACACGAAAAGATGAATGTACAAATCATTTGTGCTCAAATCCTCTCCTCTCTCTTTTCTCTTTGTCCTCATAGTAGATTCTCATTGAAGAGCAGAAAGCAAGGATGATGGCACAACCAAGGGAAAACAGCTTCCCCGTGGCATGATTGAAGCAAAGATGGCAGTGGAGGCTCAGCGGAGCACCTGGAGTCCAGGTGAGGTGGGATTAGGTGTGAGTGAGAAGCACCCCCACAGTGGGGCTGTCAGAGAACATGTCTAGACAGGAACCAGTCCTGGAAAGTAACGATCCGAGAAAGTAGACCCCTATACCTCCCCCTAAACAAATGCATTATTCAGTGTAGGGTGACTCAGTGGCCTGGAGGAGTTCACAGACCTTGGTTTATCCTTGTGCTTGTTTGGATCAGAAGTTCTATCAAGAGTGCAATCAGTTGAAACTGTGATTGATGATGGGTCCTAAAGTGGCTGCTAACTTAGCACTGTTTATAATAGCCAGGACATGGAAGCAACCTAGATGCCCATCAGCAGACGAATGGATAAGAAAGCTGTGGTACATATACACAATGGAATATTTCTCAGCCATTAAAAAGAATGCATTTGAATCAGTTCTAATGAGATGGATGAAACTGGAGCCCATTATACAGAGTGAAGTAAGCCAGAAAGATAAAGACCAATACAGTATACTAACGCATATATATGGAATTTAGAAAGATGGTAACGATAACCCTATATGCAAGACAGAAAAAGAGACACAGAAGTATAGAACAGATTTTGGACTCTATGGGAGAAGGCGAGGGTAGGATGATCTGAGAGAACAGCATTGAAACATGTATATTATCAAGGGTGAAACAGATCACCAGCTCAGGTTGGATGCATGAGACAAGTGCTCAGGGCTGGTGCACTGGGATGACCCAGAGGGATGGGATGGGGAGGGAGGTGGGAGGGGGGGATCGGGATGGGGAACACATGTAAATCCATGGCTGACTCATGTCAATGTATGGAAAAAACCACTACAATATTGTAAAGTAATTAGCCTCCAACTAATAAAAATAAATGGAAAAAAATAAAATAGACAATGGAAAAAAAATAAAAGTAAAGTGGCTGCTAACTTAAATCATTTAACACAAGTCAGAGGTAGAGGGTGACATCACTTCTACAGCCTGAAGTGACTGCCACTGAAATCAATAAAATGATTAAAGCCCTTTTACTAATATACAGGATGGTCCACCCAAAATGACCATTACCTGCTGGGAACTAAAATCTCTAGGGATATGACAGAAAGGAAGGAAAAAAGGAGCAAAAGAAAAGGAACACATAGACTTGTAAAATTACAAAATATCAGGCTTTCCAAATCTCTTGATCAACCCCAGAATCACATTTTCAAAAGCACATAAAATTAGATATTTTCACTCTGACAGCAAAGCCTATTTTGTTATTAATTACAATTTAAATGTTCATTCCAAAAGCAGAGGAAATTGCTTATTCATTAGCTACTTTAGTTATTTACTTATTAAGTGGTCTTTAAAAGGGTTTCCTTCCAACAGAATTTTCCTGAATTCTGGTTCAGGGAAATTGTTGGTTCTTAGAAGGACATGCATATTCTAGAGCTTTCATTCAACTCAGAAATCCAAGTTAGTTGTGCCAAAGTAATATAACATAAATTCTGATTAATGAGTGAGTATCAATGTTGTTTTACAAAAAGTCATTTTAATTATGATCAAAGTGTGCAGTCACTGTGCTTATGCTTAAAATCTATAAAACCTTGTTGTCACCAGTTATTTATTTCATAAAAGACGCTTGTGGAGATTGATTACATTTGAATTGCCTTTTATTTCTGTTTACAACCCAGAAAGTTAAATGAGAATGCTGTCAGCATACTCTTTAATAAATTTAGAATATGCTCAAGTTTTAAAGATTCCCCCCAATACTTTGAGATAGCTAGTAGGTATGGGGTATCTGTCAACAACTTGAACAAATCAATATGTCAGTTTCATAAATTTGAAATAAACTTCGCTCATTCTGTTTTATTATGGTCCAATAGTCTTAGAAAATATGTAGTTTTGGATTTTCGTCAAATTTTTGTGTTGTAAAAGCTCAATAATGAATTGTTAGATTAAGTAGGTGTACCTGGAATAATTTTAGCAATTTAGAATTTTTAGAGTAGTTTTATTTTGGAACAATTAACAGAATTATTGCAGAGATAATGAGAATTGTTCCCTTATATACTATACCCAATTTCCTCTACTGTTAATATTTTATATTAGAATGGTACATTTAAATTTAATTTAAAGAAAACTTTGATCACCTGGCTGAGGTTTGTTTGTTAGTTTTCTCTGCTGTAATGTCAGTCTTATTTCCCGTTTTCCATAATACACTCTTTGGAAGAAAGCCATTATGCAAAACCCACCCTAACAGAGTGGGGAGCCATGCTCTGCTTCCTGCTAGGCAGAGGATTTACATAAATTATCTGGAATTCTTCTATATAAGAGATATGTCTATTCTCTTCCATTTTCAAATGTATTCAATCATTTATTTATATCAATAAGGACTCTCATGGAAATTTATTTTATATTTTGGATTATAATGTGTATGCTTGAGCACTCAGTCCTGTCTGTCTCTTTGCGGCTCCATGGACTGTATGGACTGTAGCCCACCAGGTTCCTCCATCCATGAAATTTTTCAGGCAAGAATACTGGAATGGGTTGCCATTTACTTCTCTAGGGAATCTTCCTGACCCAGGGATCAAACCCGCCTCTCCTGTGTCTCTTCCTTTGGCAGGTGAGTTCTTTACCAGCTGAGCCACCAGGAAAGCCACAATACTCTTATTTTCTTACTCAGATCATTTTAGCTTTGGCTATTGGAGGATTTTTCAATTGGATGTTGTATCTGTTTGACATTTATCCCCATGATTGTGGATTTTTTTTTCCTTCTTTGGAGCACTTTTCTCTTTATGGTACTACATGATGGTCCAGGCTCATCTTCTGAGTTAACTGTCCCAGTCCCAGAATAAGTCATTTTTCCAAAGAGACCTGGTTTTTCTTTTGGAGAGTAGCATTAGACACCAAGATCTAGGTGCATCATTGCTACCAGAGTGTCATTGATTCTAGGTCTTCTCAGGTAACTTAGCAAGGAGTTAGATGTGTATACCAGACTGTACATATACACACATCTTGGATATGTCCATGTGTAGCTACTCCATCTGCATTAAGCTAAATGTGAGTTCATACTGATGTTTCCACTCTAATCCATTCTTCACTGGTCATCCTAGTCTCTTTCCATTGCTCATCTGTAACTTTCTGTTAAAAGAGGAAGAAAACTCACCATTAACCTTCTACTTACTTAATTGTTAATTTTCAGCATACAATAGTTTCAGAATTGTTAACCTATAACCCTGTGGGAACCAACACTAGTAACTAGACTAGAGTGGTTTTTGTCCAATTCGCTTGCTCGTGGTCTAATACAATGCACTCATTTCTAAAGTTACTTAGGTCAGCACATATCCTTATATTGCCTAAAGTGATATTTGTTAAGACATTTAAATTACTTTGTCACATTGTCCATTCTATCCATTGTATGGATGCACCAGTTTTATTTATCCATTTACCTACTGAGAGGCAACTTGTTTGTTTTCATTTGTTGGTAATTATGACTAAAGCTTCTACAAATATTTGTGTGTAGGTGATTACGTGGATACAAGTTTTCAAACCAGTTGCGTAAATCTCTAGTAATGTGATTGCTGAAATGTGTGGCAAGATTATGTTTAAAGTTGAAAGAAACACTCAAGAGGGAGAGGATATATATATATATATATATATATATATATACACACTTACAGCTGATTCATGTTGCTATATGGGAGAAACCAACACAACACTGTAAAGCAATTATCTTCCAGTTTAAAAAACAATGTACTAAAGCATAAAAGAAAAATAAAATTGTAAGAAACAGCCAGGCCATCTTCTATACTGTCTTTACTATTGTGCATTCCCATCAGCAACAAAATGAGAGCTCCTGTTGCTTTGTTTTCATACCAGAAATGGCACTGCGGGCTTTTCATTTTTGATTCTTTGCCATTAGACTAGGCCTGTAGTATTTTTTTCAGTGTTGCTTTCTTGCAATTTCTTGATGACAAATGATGCTGAACAACTTTTAATTTGGAAGTTGAAACCACAAGTAACCTGGATTCTAGCAAATTGCTGTGTTTCATGCCAGATTGAATTCATGAAAGTTTTCACTAGTAACACTTTAAATCTGATTTAGATTACAAAAGATTTTAATGGCACACAATTAATAAGGTCATTTAATCTCAACACAGGATTCATCTGTCAGCATTGTGTGCTTTGTAAAATCCTACTTAGTGTCTGATTAGAATGCATGATATTGCTGAATATAATGAATCTGGGAGCACACCACCATTCCTCTCTACAGTGAGTCAATAATATGTCCAGTTGGTCACCTCCAAAGATCATGGAACTTCTAGTTATTAGAGTAAGGTACCTCTAAGAATTTATCAATTACCTAGTTAAGAGAATGTGAAATGCACTCCCAGAATGGATGAATGTATTATTGTTATTTTACCATTTTTTGTAACCCTAGTAGCAAATACATGAGATAGTTTAGGAAGTTTATCAGTGATGTTCTCAGAGGTTTGATAGACACAAAAATTGAAATGTTACTAAAATGACTGAGAATTACAATATGAAATGAATCTTAATTTTCAGGATCTTGACAATATCGTTTTCAAATTACACAAATATTTTTATTTTGAAATAACTATGTAATTTTAACAGAATTTAGATTGTTAGAAGGCAGTCTTTACAACCTGTTTTGAACTGGCATTACATAAAACCACACTGCACCACATCTCAAGTTTTCACAAGGCTTTCTTTTTTTGTTGAGATATAACTGACATATTGGAGAAGGAAATGGCAACCCACTCCAGTATTCTTGCCTGGAGGATCCCAGGGACAGAGGACCCTGGTGGGCTGCCGTCTATGGGGTCACATAGAGTCGGACACGACTAAAGTGACTTAGCAGCAGCAGTAGTACTAAGTAGTGTTATTTCATACGAGCTGAAATGTTTGTGCATCGTTACCTGGGTGACTCCACCAAGCTCTTATAAATTAGTTAATAATAATGGGGTTATATAATCCTTTCTAAAAAAAAAAAAAAGTACAAGTCTCTTATTAAGAAGTATTTTGAAATCATCTACAAAATGAAAAAAAAAAAACCTATAAAGTGGGAAAAATATCTGGAAATCATATATATGATAAGAGCTTAATATCCAAGATATTAAAAGCACTCATGCAACTCAACAGAAAACAAACAATCTGATCAAAAAGGAAAAAATGGACAGAGGTACTGAATAGACATTTTTCCAAAGAGGAAGCACAGATGGCTAACAGTTACATGAAAATGTATTCAGCATTATTAAACATCAGGGAAATACAAATTAAAACCACAGTGAGATATCACCTCACACCTGTTAGAATGGTTATTAGCAAAACGACAATAAATAACAGCAAGTGTTGGAGAGGATGTGGAGAGAAGGCAGTCTTCCTGCATTGTTGGTAAAAGTAAGAGTACAAATTGGTGTAGCCACAATGAAAAACAGTATAGAAAGTTCCTCAAAAAATTATAAATATAATTATAGTATGATCTAACAGTTTGACTTCTGAGTACTTATCTGACAAGATTGGACATGTTAAAGGTGATATGGCCATAGACAAGAATATTTATCAGAAGGAAATGAAATTACTGTCTCAAAATTACTGTCTGTGCCCCTGTTCATTACAGCATGATTCACAGTAGCCAAGATATGAAAATGATCTAAATATCTATCCATGGATAAATGGATAAAGAAGATGTGACATATATAATAACATAGTGATAATCATTTTAATTGTATATAAAATAATGTACCATGGAAAATTGTTCAGCCATTAAAAAAATGGAAATCCTACTCATGAAAAAAATTGACTTAAAGCTCAACATTCAGAAAACTAAGATCATGGCATCTGGTCCCATCACTTCATGGCAAATAGATGGGGAAACAGTGGAAACAGTGTCAAACTTTATTTTTGGGAGCTCCAAAATCACTGCAGATGGTGATTGCAGCCATGAAATTAAAAGACGCTTACTCCTCGGAAGGAAAGTTATGACCAACCTAGATAGCATGTTAAAAAGCAGAGACATTACTTTGCCATCAAAGGTCCGTCTAGTCAAGGCTATGGTTTTTCCAGTGGTCATGTATGGATGTGAGAGTTGGACTGTGAAGAAAGCTGAGCGCCGAAGAATTGATGCTTTTGAACTGTGGTGTTGGAGAAGACTCTTGAGAGTCCCTTGGACTGCAAGGAGATCAAACCAGTCCATCCTAAAGCAGATCAGTCCTGGGTGCTCATTGGAAAGACTGATGTTGAAGCTGAAACTCCAATACTTTGGCCACCTGATGCGAAGAGTAGACTCACTGGAAAAGACCCTGATGCTGGGAGGGATTGGGGGCAGGAGGAGAAGGGGATAACAGAGGATGAGATAGCTGGATGGCATCACCAACTCGATGGGCATGTGTTTGAGTAAACTCCGGGAGTTTGTGATAGACAAGGAGGCCTGGCATGCTGCGATTCATGGGGTCACAAAGAGTCAGACACGACTGAGTGACTGAACTGAACTGAACCTTTTGTAACCACATAGATGGACTTTGAGGTTATTATGGTAGACAAAATAAGTCAGACAGAGAAGACAAATTTTCTATGATCTCACCTATATGTGGAATCTAATAAAACATGCATAGATACAGACAACAGTTTGGTGGTTGTCAGAGGCAGAGGGTGAGAGGTGGACAAAATGAATGAAAGAGGTCAAAAAGTACAAAAGTTTAGTTATAAGATAAATAGATGCTGGGGATATAGTGTATAGAATGGTGACTATAGTTAATAATACCGTGTTGTATATTTCAAAGAGGTTAAGAAAATAGATCTTTAAAGTTCTTATCAAAAGAAAAAATCACATCATCACTTGGTGTGATGATGGACTTATGTGGTGAGCATTTCACAATTTGTACAGTGTACAAATATCAAATCACTATGTTGTACACCTAAAACTAATGCAATATTATATGTCAGTTATATCTCAACAAAAAAAGAAAGCCTTGTGAAAACTTGAGATGTGGGGCTTCCCTGGCTGTCCAGTGGTTAAGAATCTACATTTCTACTGCATGGGGCATGGCTTGAATCCTGGTCAGGAAACTAAGATCCCACAAGCCATGTGATGTGGCAAAAACAAACAAACAAACAAACAAAAACTGTGAGATGTGAGATGTTCGGACATCAGTGGCAAGCAACCCAAGAGGAAGGCATCCAGAATAGACATGTAAGCACCAACTAAGACGTGTATTTTCCAGGGAGACGGATGAGGTTGGCACAGGACTCTGAGAAGCTGGTACATCAAGTCTATGGATGGAGAGGCTGTCAATATGACTTAAGAGAAAACCTAGGATCAGGCTGGCGGAATCCATATCCTTAGGTCAGGAAGCTGAATTTTCCCCACAGACCAGCTAGAAAGTTCAGTTCAGTTCAGTTGCTCAGTTGTGTCTGACTCTTTATGACCCCATGGACTGCAGCATGCCAGGCTTTCCTGTCTATCACCAACTCCCAGAGCTTGCTCAAACTCATGTCTCTTAGGTTAGTGATGCCATCCAACCATCTCATCCTCTGTCGTCCCCTTCTCCTCCTGCCCCCAATCCCTCCCAGCATCAGGGTCTTTTCCAGTGAGTCAGTTCTTTGCGTCAGGTGGCCAAAGTATTGGGAGTTTCAACTTCAGCATCAATCCTTCCAACGAATATTCAGGACCAGCTTTCTTTAGGATTGACTGGTTTGATCTCCTTGCAGTCCAAGGGACTCTCAAGAGTCTTCTCCAACACTACAATTCAAAAGCTAGAAAAGCTAGAAAAGGACAAGTTATAAATGCATGTGGTCCTTCTAACTGTCCATTTCCTTTATGAAAGTGAGAAACATCTAAACAAAAGCAATAGCAATGAACATACAGTCTTTTCTTCACTGATTCTACATAATTTCTGAGGGTGAAAAATTAATTTCTAGTATGTAGTAAAACACAGAAAATTATAATAGATATATTTTATAAGTGAACATTCTCTCTAAAATTTAATCTAACAGTTACATCATGTTAAAAGATGGTCAGTTACTACTGATACATGGGAACTAGGAATAAGCAAAAAAAAAAAAATTAAAAAAATAAAAACAACTAGAAAGAAGCATGGCAATAACTTGAAATGTTTTCACAGCTGCCAATATCATTCCATTCTGTCACAAAAACCCTTGTTCTTATGTGCTAGGCACTAACCTCAGGAACAATTAAGGAGTATGTTTCTTTGAGCTGGATAATTAAATGCCAAGAAAACTCACAACTTGATATGTAATTCACTCAACATCTTGTTGTTTGAAGGAGCCAGTGTTCCTATGTAGGATGGATTGAATTCCTAACAACATCTGGCATGAGCAGTGGACTTGGCCCTCACCATAATAGCATTACATTCATGGTTGGAATGACAGCTAAATGGATGGATGGAGCCTGTCTCTAACAGGGCAGATCCATGGCTACGGCATAATGAATCAGAATGTTATAACCTCTGGTCACATACACCCTGGCCTGTTGCTCCTTACAAGCTCTATCAGGGGACAGGGAGTAAATTTCTGTTGTCAGATCTAATGGTGAAAAATTCTGGCTTCTAACTTACTGGGAGAGCAAAGTAGAATTTCCATTCCAATAATCTGGATCAAAACACTTTCTGATCGCTGTGGTCAATTTATTCTGTCACTTAATTAAACCCAAAGCATTGCAAATCGCATAAGTAAGCAAAGGCAAGACTGTCTCTTCAACCTTGAAACCCAGTCCTTAAGACAAATATCTTATTAAGTTAGTTAAGTTCTAGGACATGCATTACAGAGGTTTTCTCTAGGGCTTTTCGGGGGTTAAATAGGGATTAAAGCAAATGGCAAACAAAGTCACAATTAAGAGTTACAAGAGAAATTGAAATGCAAGAGCAAATTCATACAAAGTGATAAAAAGCAAAAATTCCCACCAAAGAATCTCTCCCACACAAAGAAAAAAGATCCAAGTTCTGAGAAAAGGAATAACAAATAGCTCACATTATTTAAAATTTTCCTTAAGCTCAGAAAGTAAAGTATATATTTTCTGAGTTGGAGATCCTTGGATGTGGGGAAAAAATAATACGATTTCATTTTTCTAAAGTTTCAAAGTGTGCTCATTTTGCAGTATATTGCTTTCCTTTTCTTCAACATATGCAAGCTTTAGCAAAGTCCAGAATAAAAGAAAGGAGAACCGCAAAAACCATGCGCCCTTTGTTGATGGTTACTCATCACTCTTAGGTGCATCCAAAATCAGTATTTGTTCATGACGGTGAAATGCCTTTGTCACCCACACGCTGTCATGATTTAGGCTGCCCTATGTTCTATGTACTTCCACGGGGAGAATTACAGCCGGGTCATGTTTGCAAACATTTTTAGGTGTCTACATGGAATGAATAGTTCCATACTGCCTTGCACTTTTCATTCTTTTGGAATTTTGAAGACACGATGATATGCCCCAAGAGAGTAGCTGTTTCCTGATGAAATGTGTTTATTAAGGAAACGTGCATAAACTCTATGGAGAGGTAGACAGCTCACTTTCAAGGAGACTAACAGCTTCGAAGAGATGGCATAATGATGGTTCTCTGCCACACAGAACACAGTGTCTGCTCTGTATTTTTTGAAAGGACTGAAACTATAATTTGGGTATTTTTCAGGTTAATTTGCAATAGTTCCACTAGGAGGAAATCATTCAGGATGCATTATACAAATTGTTACACAATTGAAAAATGCACGTGAGGGTTTTAGCATCCTACAAGTTGCTCTAAAACACATGTTCTGGAAAAATGCTGTAGGAAAAAGAGAGAGAATGAATCTCTACTCATTCTTTTCTAAAGCGTTAAAATTAGGTAGATTCAACAAGTGCTTATAAAAAATGATGATTACATAGTTGTAAAAACTGAAAGTGCATCTTAATTTTTGCTTTGATCAGTTAACCTAGCATATTTTAAAGCATCTTAAAATGCTTAATGTGCTTTGCTCAGTTGTGTCTGACACTTTGCAGCCCCATGCCCCTCTGTTCATGAGATTATCCTGGCAAAAATACTGGAGTGGGTTGCTGTTTCCTACTCCAGGGGATTTTTGACCAGGGATCGAACCCACATCTCTTTTGTTTCCTGCATAGGCAGGTGAATTCTCTACCACTGCACCACAAGAGAAGAGTCTGACACTTTGGGGTAAAAGGTAGTTGATAGTTATCTGGGAGCACTATTTAATTTCTCTGTTCTGTGTGTAAGAGAAGGTTTTGGAGCAACTGATTAGATTTTGGAGAATAAAAAGTGAATGAGCTGTAACAAGGTAACCACAGTGAGAGCGAAAGTATTAGAAGATATCAGTGCTGGAGAAACTCCAGATTGCAATGAAGCTCAGGGAGTAGATTCGTACAGTGGAGTGGGAATGGAGACCATCCACACGGAGGAATTCAGTGGTTACGTTAGGGAGTTGAATAGAAATTGGCCAGGGATTGTAATAGGCTGGAAAGACATCCTTGAGGCAGGGATAAAAGAAGACCAAAAGGTAGGGAGATGGCAAAAAATGATCCTGTCATGCCAGACAAAAAAAAAGAGGTTGTTTTATTTGTTCCTTTTTTTTTAATTTGTCCCAGCTTACTAGCAAATAACTGAGTAGTTGCAAATGTAAACAAGAAAAGTGATAGCTCTGTGTCTTATTATTTGGAAAGTAAGATAATAAGTAACTTATATTGGACAGGGCTGCAGGGAAGTACATGTTCCCTTGTAATAGCCAGGTTTCTGCCATAGAAAAGACACAGGATGTAATAAAAAGTTAGGATATAGGGCAAATTGATTTCAATAGGAGGGATATTTAGGTGAAAGGCTTGGTTGGACGTTAAGCAAAGGAAGAAATAGTTTGGGGAAGAATAATATGGCAGAATTTGAGTAGAAATATAGAAGAGGATTTATTCTTGGTTTATATTTTAGTGGTAGCCCAGGACAAAGGCAATGAGAGGTATGGTGGATTTTAATTCTAACTTTAAACCATGGCATGAAAATCCCTCTCCCCCTACAAAGATGAATCTACTGGATGATGTCAAGTCATCAGTTTCTGTAACTATAAGAAAATTATTATTTTTTTTCAACAAAGCTTAGACTTGTTCGTTCTTGGGTAAGATAAAAGAGGACCCAAACTCACTTGCCCAGGAAGCACATATAGGCATTGAGAGCCACTCATTTGCATGTAAACAGTGTTCTAAAAGTGCTAGTTTATGCACTTGACCTTAGACATTTTATGGGTTACTTTTTAGTGAGTCAATCTGAGGACCACACTGCCATTTGACATTGTTTCTATCTAAACATTGATTAGCATTTCAAAACATCTGATCATGTAATAAATTTTCAGAAGCTAACTCATTAATAAGCTGAGGATGTATTGTAGTACCAAGATTTGTGGTATTGGTTGTGAAAAAAAGGAACCACACTAAACTGGAGAAGTCAATATTGATATGTGTCGTGGAGGAGGATTCCTCAGTGGATTATATCCTTCTTTTCTTTGGTGTCAGAAACTCCCTGTGGAATGATCTTTTCTTGGATGATTTGTGAGTAATTTAACACATGATTTTAAACAATGGGCAATTCCTTTGATTGGCATAAGATGCCTTCTGTGATAATCCTAGTGTGTGGATAGTTTAGCCTTTCAAATTTCTCATGTCTTGATTTTCTCCAAAATAATTTCTTATTTATCAGTTATCCCATGACCTTCCCAGCACATGAGTCACTTACTATGACTTGCGTAGATGGGATATTGTAGGATTACACGGCTATCCAGCCGTCTGTATAGTTTTATGGTAATAAAAAAAAAAAATCCCCTGAAGTCAGCTAATATCTCCTCTCTAGTTTGTAGCAGTGCTTGAAATTCCATTATCAGAGATATATTGCTTAAATTCATTGCTGCTTAAGTGTAACTTAAAATTAGTTTATATGGTACTAAATTATTTTGATAAATAGCACAGAACAGTACAGTGGGGCAAGTGATCACAATGACAGAATCTCCCAGGGTAGCAGATTTTAAGTATTCCTTCTCAATGTATTTCTTGGAGATGTTTTGATTTTGATGGCTCCATAAATGTTACATTTAAAGTTTTTATCATTTGTATAGATACTTGTTTTTATAAAACTCACTTCTCTGACCCTGTGGCATGAGGCCTGATATCACGAGGTCTATGTATGTTAGTCTGGAAAAAGAAAGCAATATAGACTTTTAGAAAATGATTTGCTTAACCTCATCTTCCTTCTTCCCTAATGTTTATGTTTATGTAGGGAATTCAGGCAAGGAGAGCTTGGAGACGGTGCTACCTTGTCTATGCTCTGCACATAAGGGCCCCCACTTGAGATCATCCCCAAATGATACCTTAAGAGGAAAGATAAAAGTGTAGCCTGAGACTGAATTTCTATGTAAGGCTAAAAGAATAACATGTCTGGAAGGCCAAGGGGCTGAAAGAATGGAGTAAATGGAAATGGAATAGGTATGATGCCAACACAGTAGAATGAAGCCACTTGTTCTTCAAGAAGTGGTCATGTTCTTGTCATAGGACTTCCCTGCTGGCTCATATGGTTAAGAATCTGCCTACAGTGTAGGAGACCTGGCTTTGGTTCCTGGGTCAGGAGGTCTCCTGGAGGAGGGAATGGCAATCCATTCCAGTATTCTTGCCTGGAGAATCCCATGGACAGAGGAGCCTGGCAGGCCCCAGTCCATGGGTTGCAAAGAGTCATGTCCATAACTGAGTGCTAACACTTTTCATGTTCTTGTCAGAAATATGTTGATATGTTAGTAATTGTGAAGATTCATCATTTTGGATTGTAGAATTTTATGGATAGGATTGACACACGAGACATATAATCCATCACATTTCACAGACGAAAGAATAGAGGTATGGAGAGGCTGCTCCAATTTAATTGCATTAAATACATAGATGTGTTTAATAATAATATATGTAATATACATTCTTAATCTATTTAAAAATAACATTATACACTGAAGGGGAAAAATATAAAAAGACCAGATTCTTTCCTGGAGCTTATTATGTCATGAGGAGAAGAAGACAAACACAAAGACAAATGTAATGGGTGCTACAGTGGAAGAGCAACAGTTGTGAGGAATCTCAGGATGGAAAAGCATAACTTTGGACTCCAGGGGCCCAGGGAGTCACAAGGTGTCTTCTGAGCTGAGTTGAAAAGACAGAGCTTGCAAAGGGTATTTCAGGCAGGATGATTGGGGAGGTACCATCCTCCCTCACTATTAGCTGATTTCACTAGGTAATCAGATTCCCTCACTCAAGAGTTTTCTCCACTCTTGCTGTTAGTGTGCCTCTTTCCTCTAAGACTGGCCTTAAAAATTTATTCTAGTAGAGAAATTAAGAGTTCGTGTTTCGATTGAAGGGATAAAGGGACTGGGGTGGATCTTACACTTGCAGCAGGTAATGGCAGAGCATAAGGGAGAGTGAAGTTGATGAAGGAGAAAAGTTCTAGGGGAAAAAATGATGTGTTTGTCCATATGGAGTGTGTGTATTCAGATGTATCTCCACTTCGGTGATTACTATAACAGTATTTACTGTTTTGGTTCTTCCTTTGTTTTTCAGTACCCCCAAACCTCTTCTCAATATTTAGTTTCCATTCAGTAGCTCAACATGAATCACTTCATTTCAAAATATATTGTTCTTCCATCTCAGTAGTTTTCTTCATATGTTGCACCCATACCTTGACGAGAAAAAAAAAACAGAACTGAAAAAGTATTTACTGCATTCAGATCCCTGTCATGTTTCTGAAAAAAGTGTGATTTTTTTTTTTTTGCATTATCCTCTTTTGCATTATCCACAAAAGAATAAATATGTGATGATCAATCATCACTTTAACAAAATTCTAGACACATTGGCTGAATTTGGTTAATTTTTGTTTTTCCCTAAGTAGAAAACACTTCTGAATAATACTGCTAGTTCAACTGGGAGTGTGAGAAGCACTCTTGTGCATGGCTTTTTAATCCTTCTTGAAATCCACTTATTATTTTTTAAAATCAACAAAATCTGTCACCTTTAACAGGGGCTTTTTAGGATGCTATTAAAAAAATAGTCAGTTTTCTGTTATAAGTGGTCTCCTAGTTTACCTAGCTGTTTAAAGTAAACAAAAAGCTTGCCAAATAACAATTTATCTTAATGCTATTGCAATGAGAATGAAACCAAGGGTTTCATTGGCCCCTGGAGCCTGCAGGAACCCACTGGCTTGAGAGACCAAGGTATGGTCCTCAACCAGTGAGAGTCTTGTGTCAGTATTTAAATATCCCAGTTTTCTGGCTCTTTGAGGGGAGAGATGATTACAGATTTCTTAGAGATTCTTCTAAGAAATTCTTAGAGGAAGTGCATCAATTCTTTGTCACTCAGCTTTCTTTATAGCCCAACTCTCACATCCATACATGACTACTGGAAGAACCATAGCTTTGACTAGATGGACCTTTGTTGGTAACGTAATGTCTCTGCTTTTTAATATTCTGTATAGGTTGGTCATACCTTTCTTCCAAGGAGCAAGCATCTTTTAATTTCATGGCTACAGTCACCATCTGCAGTGATTTTGGAGCTCATAAAGTAAAGTCTGTCACTGTTTCCCTTGTTTCCACATTTATTTGCCATGAAGTGTTGGGACTGGATGCCATGATTTAATTTTCTGAATGCGGAGGTTAAGCCAACTTTTTCACTCTCCTCTTTCACTTTCATCAAGAGGCTCTTTAGTTCTTCACTTTCTGCCATAAGTGTGGTGCCATTTACATATCTGAGGTTATTGGTGTTTCTCCCAGCAATCTTGATTCCAGCTTGTGCTTCATCCAGCCCAGCATTTCTCATAATATACTCTACATATAAGTTAAATAAGCAGAGTGACAATATACAGCCTTGATGTACTCCTTTCCCTATTTGTAACCAGTCTGTTCAATTCTAGCTGTTGCTTCCTGACCTGCGTACAGATTTCTCAACAGGCAGGTAAGGTGGTCTGGTATTCCCATCTCTTTAAGAATTTCCCACAGTTTGTTATGATCCACACATTCAAAGGCTTTGGCATAGTCAATAAAGCAGAAGTAGATGCTTTTCTGAAACTCTTTTGCTTTTTCGATGATCCAACAGATGTTATCTATTTGACCTCTGGTTGCTCTCCCTTTTCTAAATCCAGCTTGAACGTCTGGCAGTTCATGGTTCACATACTGCTGAAGCCTGTCTTGGGGAATTTTGAGCATTACCTTGCTAGAGTGTGAGATGAGTGCAATTGTGGGGTAGTTTGAGCATTCTTTGGCATTGCCTTTCTTTGGGATTGGAATGAAAATTGACTTTTTCCAGTCCTGTGGCCACTGTTGAGTTTTTCAAATTTGCTGGCATATTGAGTGCAGCACTTTCATCAGCATCATCTTTTAGGATTTGAAATAGCTCAATGGAATTCCATCACTTCCACTAGCTTTGTTCATAGTGATGCTTCCTAAGGCCTGCTTGACTTCGCATTCCAAGATGTCTGGTTCTAGATGAGTGATCACACCATCATGGCTATCTGGATCATAAAGATCTCCTTTGTATAGTTCTTCTGTGTATTATTGCCACCCCTCTTAATATCTTCTGCTTCTGTTAGGTCATACCATTTCTGTCCTTTTTTGTTTCCATCTTTGCATGAAATGTTCCCTTGGTATCTCTAATTTTCTTGAAGAGATATCTAGTCTTTCCCATTCTACTGCTTTCAGCTATTTCCTTGAATTGATCACTGAGGAAAGTTTCTTATCTAGCCTTGCTATTCTTTGGAACTCTGTATTCAAATGGGTATATCTTTCCCTTTCTCCTTTGTCTTTCACTTCTCTTTTTTCAGCTATTTGTAAGGCCTCCTGAACAATCATTTTGCCTTTTTGCATTTCTTTTTCTTAGGGATTGTTTTAATCATGGCCTCCTGTACAATGTCACAAACTTCCGTCCATAGTTCTTCAGGCACTTTATCAGATCTAAGCCCTTGAATCTATTTGTCACTTCCACTGTATCATCATAAGGGATTTGATTTAGGTCATACCTGAATGGTCTAGTGGTTTTCCCTACTTTAATTTAAGTCTGAATTTGGCAATAAGGAGTTCATGATCTGAGCCACAGTCAGCTCCTGGTCTTGTTTTCGCTGACTGTATAGAGCTTCTCCAGCTTTGGTTGCAAAGAATATAATCAATCTGATTTTGGTATTGACCATCTGGTGATGTCCATGTGTAGAGTCTTCTCTTGTGTTGTTGGAAGAGGGTGCTTGCTATGACTAGTGTGTTCTCTTGGCAAAACTCTATTAGCCTTTGCCCTGCTTTATTTGGTACTCCAAGGCCAAATTTGCCTGTTACTTCTAGTATCTCGTGACTTCCTGATTTTGCATTCTAGTCCCCTATAATTCTAGAAGGTCTTGTAGGTCTTCATAGAACTGTACAGAGACCCAATTTAATAGAGCACTCAGTTGATAGTGATGATATTCTGTAATTGTATATTTATGCTTTGGGACCTGGCCCTTATTCAGGAACTTTAGTATAATTTTTCTTCTAACAATATATTGAAATGTGCAGGAACTTAGCCTCTAGATTCAGAACAGCAGTGGTCCAAACCTTGGTTCTACACTGTACCTTAGGTAACTTGGTTAAACTCATGGACTCTTAGTTTCCTTGATGATATAAGCGGAATAGTGAGTATTCCTACTGTATAAGATTGTAGCAAGGGTTTAATAAAAACATACACATGAAGCAAGTAGTATGGTTCTGCACACATTAACAATGAGAATTAATATTGACTACTAATTTTATCTAAAAATTCGAAGCATCCTTCAATATGAATGTGTAGAATACTTCAGAACACACTAATTTCAATTCTAAGAGTTTTAACTTAAAGTTGAAACGTAGAGCTTACATGTTTGGATGTCTGTATACACTCAGCACAATGTATTCTTCAAAAGCATGTGACAGATTATTTGAAGAGGATAGTTGATAGTCAGGGAAGCCACTGTGCTGTGCTGTGCTTAGTCACTTGGTCGTGTCTGACTCTTTTTGACCCCATGGACTATAGCCTGTCAGGATCCTCTGCTCATTGGGATTTTTCAGGCAAGAATACTGGAGTGGTTGCCATGCCCTCCTGCAGGGGATCTTGCTGACCCAGGGATCGAACACAGATCTCCCGCATTGCAGGAGGATTCTTTATCACCTGAGTCACCAGGAAAGCTCACGAATACTGGTTGTGTAGCATTCTACAGGGGGTCTTCCTGACCCAGGAATTGAACCAGGGTCTCCTGCATTACAGGCAGATTCTTTTATCAGCTGAGCTCCCAGGGAAACCCCAGGGAAGTGGAGGGCCCTACAGATTCTGGGCAGTTTCTAAAAGCCTTACAATTATTGTTAAGATGCACAACTTAGTAAAACAATTTTGTTACTATATTACATATAGTAAATATTTAGGAATTTAGTTAATCGTTGGCATTTTGAGATTGAAATGTCTGATGCTACAATTGAGATTATAAAATAAGTTTAAGGAAATATTAGAGATTGTTTACCTCAGATAAATTTTTTCCACAGAGACATAAGTTAGCTAGAGATTTTTTTTCATGGAAAAAGGGATTTCATTTCTTTTTCTTTTAGTAGTATGAATTTTTGGTCTTTTTCTGTTATTATTTCTGGTCCTTCTCTGTTATTATTTCTGGGTAGGTACAGAGCTCATGATTTATCTAAGAAGCTATTGGAGTTTCACAGGAGAAATTGTTGGAAAATATTTCAGTGTCTAAATTGCTGCAACAGCATTCATAAAAAAGATGGATTTTAGTAGAATTGAAAGATTTTCTAATTTCCATTAGATACTTCAGTGAAAACTTCACTGGTTTCATGGAATTAGAGAAGCCAAGATCTCCCATGTTGTTTCTGTGGTCTTTCTACCAACATACCCTGAATATATCATCAACTTTTTCTTGATTTTTAGTTCATGCTGTCAAAATACCTCCTTTTTCTAACTTCACTTTAATACTTCAGATTCTGCTATAACTATGGTTGCTTTCAAAACATCCTGATACTAATAAATATTTAATTTTTACTTCTCCCCCAGCCAACAGTAAAAAGTAACCAAGCACTGGCATCGAGAATCAAACATATGGCTAAACTTTTGCTTCTATGGTCAAATATTGAGAAGAGTTCAAGATAATCTAAGATAGTCCCTAACCATAAAGAAATAAAATATATATACTTAAAGGATCGAAACGTCAAAAGAGACCCTTTTTGGTCCCAGTTTTTCCCTGTCATGGATATGCGCCATGGGCATGCTGATGGCAACCAGAGATATCAGACCCAAAGAGAGGAACATGGCACTGACGACATTTTTTGCAGGTGGCCAACCTCTCCCCACATGTTTTGTCCAACTGCTCTAGACTGCTCTGCTTACGTCATCTGTTCTACAGGTGTTGACTTTGGAGTCAAAAGAATTGGGTTCAAATCTGAGTCTGGCAGTTCTTATTTGTGTGACCTTAGGAATGAGAAGTACCTCTTGGAGCATCAGCACATACATCTGTTAAAAATGGGGCTGATAGTTGACTCACAAATTTTATGGCAGGAAGGAAATGAAAGGATGTATGAGGGACTAGAGCAACACTGGCTGAAAATAAATATTGGTTGTCTTCTCTGACACACCCACCACGGAACAGAGTGTCCTCATGTAACATTTTATTATGTTCTCTCTCTGAAGAGAACCTGTTTGCAATTTTCATGCTTCACTGATGCAACTCAGAGATGTTAGAGAGTAAATGTCTCCATTTCTGATGTCAGATCCTGCTGCTTTCTTGCATCCTACCATCCTTATTTTGAAAAAGGCAAGTTTAACCAACAGTAGATTTGTCATTGTTACACAAATATTTTAGTACAAATCATGTGATTGTGCAGAAAGTAGCTGGCTTTAGAATATGATATCTAAATCAAAAATTGTATCTTGAATTATCTAAGCCTTAGTCCCCGTCTCTTTAAAATGAGGATAATGTTTTCTTTTTCTTCCCGAGAGAGTACTTCTTGTACCAAATGAAATCTTTCTGTAGGAGAACATTTTACTATATCTCAATGTACAAACATAAAATTATGAAATTTACATTTCAAAGCAAACCACATTTGAGTTAGCCTATGAAGCTGTCACACTTCAACAGTGTGAAAATAGGGCAGGAATGATGATTTTTAATAACAAAAAAATGAGAGTTTTGAGTATAAACAACTCAAGCAGTGAGAATGTGAAGGAAAGATGGATTGTGTGACCAGTGGACATTCCCCTTTGGTAGTCATTTGGAGTCTAGAAGCAACTGTAGTTCAGGGACACATAAATTGAGATAATAAATATTAAAATTCAAAGTAATTTGCTGGCAATGACCTCATTCTCATGATCTAAAACTGATTACTCAAAAATCACAGCGATCATCTCTCACACATTATGGCTGCTACAGGTTCTCAGCAGCAAAGAAGGCACTTGTGGTTATGACACCTGGAGAAGATGGAAGCTTTCTGTTGATTCTCAGTCACTGTCTTTATTTTTTATAGCAATCATCTGGATACCAGCAGTGTTCACTGGTCTCAAATTCTTTTCTTTTCATCCATAGCATTAAAGATAGAGGAACACAAACACACACATGCGCGCACACACACCTCACTTTGAGTAGTTCCTTTAATAAAGTATGGTAAGAACTGCCTACAAGAGGAAAAATAAGTGGAAAACATGCTCTGTAGCAGTTTCTAGTCCAGGCAAGAGTGCCAGACCACCAGGCCTTGATGTGTTTGGACAATGCCAGAAAGGTCAGAAAACAGAGCTTTGCTGAGGTATAAAGAATGAGAGGGGAATAATTTTTCAGTTCTGGAGAGTCAGAATTCAGCCTAAGAACAAAGAAGTAATGCCAATTTATTTTCAGAAATGTCCTTTAATGATCCCACTCTTTTTCTCTTATCAAGGAGAATCAGGAGGCAGGATGGGAAGAAGGGGTTAGAGGTTGGCAATGAGAGAAGGGAGAGGTTGGATATGAGCTTTAACAGAAATGGCTTTTGATGGAAGAAATTTCATCATTTTGGTACATGCTTAATTTTTAAAACCAGCCTCAATCAACCATTGAAGATGTGCCATCTTGTGTTTCCTCTGTCATTGGAGGTAGAATTGTATTTATTCATTCATTATCATAATAAACATTAACACTTTGACATCACATACCAACCTGAATGTTAGGAAAGCTATTTTATTTATTTTATGTATTTTAGCAGTGGGAAAATGCCTTCACAAGCAACATATTTTCCTGTGTTGAGTTCTTTCAAAATTAAATTTATGGACCATTCATACATTCCAAAAGGGCACGGTCACTGTAGTGTCTGAATGTATCATATGACTTCAGGAATTTAGACGTGGCAATTCTTCCTGCTGAGGCATTAATTGTATAATTGGCAAGTTTAAATATAAAAATCAGTATATTTATCTGGATTTTAAAATAAATGTTGTGGGTAATTTTGCTTATTGTTAATTTTAAAGCTTGAAGTAGAAAAGGGTAGATATTTTTGTTAACAAGTTTGGGGAAAAAAAGCCAAAACCACTTTGTAGAGTTACCAAAAGGATAGCAGTTTGGTATAAGATGTCAGCTTCCTGGCTCCAACTGGTCTAAGTAGAGAAGGAGGAAAAAAAAACCCACACAGATATTGCCTGAAAGGAAAATAGTCTTGGTCCTGCTATTAGCTGGCTATTGGATTTTATGCAAATCATCTGCATTTCCCTGCCTGGCAATTTAATATCCCCATATCTGTTTTACCTCCCTTGAACAATAGATCTGCAAACAAACTAGAAACATATAAAAAGGCCTTGAAAAATAAAGAGTTCTACCAAGAGAAATTTCTATTATTATTATTTGGTTTCATGACTCACACGAATCATGCTCACAGTGGCTTCCCTGGCAGATTTGTAACATTTTTCCTGGTTCTAAGCCCATTTTCACTTGGATTCTTTACAGTCTGGGTTTTTATGGAGGAGACATTCTGACTCTAGGTGAAGTGAGTTGTGAATTTGGATTTTTAGCAGTTTTCCACAGAAAAGAATTGACCTTTCCCAAGCATCAGCTCTGTTCATTGGGAGAAAAAAAAGGTATTTCTTCTTCAGTGAGACATAATCACCTTAATAGGCAACAAAGAATGGCAGCATGATATTGTATCAAGAGATGGAGCTCACACTTGATTTCCTCAAACAGGTGACAGAAGTCGTAAAAAATCAGATCACTTTGTAAGATAGTCAGCCAAAGAAATGAGAACAAAACTAGGTTATGATGGGCCAGTGAAAGACCTGGTAATATTTAGAGAATAAATAAAAGAAGAAAATGAATGAACCCACCAAAATGAAGGAACATGGAACATAGTAAAAACTGAGTTTTATTTTCCTTCGTGCACTTCTCTTTATCCATGTAGGTATAGACGTGAGAGTTGGACTATAAAGAAAGCTGAGCACCGAAGAATTGGTGCTTTTGAACTGTGGTGTTGGAGATGACTCTTGAGAGTCCCTTGGACCTCAAGGAGATCCAATCAGTCCATCCTAAAGGAGATTAGTCCTGAGTGTTCATTGGGAGGACTAATGTAGAACCTGAAACTCCAATACTTTGGCCACCTGATGCGAAGAACTGACTCATTGGAAAAGATCCTGAAGCTGGGAAAGATTGAAGGCTGGAGGAGAAGGGGATAACAGAGGATGAGATGTAGCTACACATAGGGTAGATCTGAAAACAAAAATAAGAAATCTGAAAGGAAGTTTATTGAAAATAAAAGATGCTCTAAGACATAATGTTTCATTGCTAAGCATCTATGTGACCATGTAATGAATCACATTCATGTCCTCCCAAACCTGATTTCCTGTGTCAAAGTTAATTCCCATGGATGTGGATCCTTCCCGAGACAATACTATGTGAAAGGTTTTAATGTATTTTCTGTTCTTAGTTTCTCTATCAGTTTGTTCTAAAGGGCAAATCTAGAGCTGAACTACTTGCCCATTTAATCATGTGGAAATGTAAGATGGCCTGTGTATAGAAATTTGCAAATCATAATGGTTACCAAATGTGATGCCACAGGAAAACTTTCAGGAAGTGTGAAAATAAGATAGGGTAAGGAATGCCAAAGCAAGCAATCAGCTAAAATGAAGAGCACTTGAAGACAATAGAAGAATAAAGAAGTATAGCAAGTCCTCTACGCACAAACTTTCATAGTTGGGAACAAATTATAAAACTATGACAGTACAGTAGTACATGGCCAGTTGTGTTAGTTGGGTATCTAGGCTGACTTCATTGGACTTAGAAACAAATTATACTTAAGAACACTCTCTCAGAATGGAACTCATTTGTATGTAGAGGACTTACTGTATCATAATATGACCTATTTAAGAAAAAGTCTAAAAAGAAAAGTAAATAACTATATGGCAAAAGCACCAGAAAACTGAATAGCATTTTATTTCTTAAAGAAGTAATTTACTTAATAATTTAACAACAGCCTAACAGATGCCAAACACTGACCTTGGCTCAAAGGAAACATTTGCAAACATGACAGTCCTTATCCTCCCTCAAGTCTGTTGAGGGACACAGCCATCGAAGTAGAATTAAACAATAGCATCCCTCCAACCCCAGCTCAGCCTCAAAGCCCTGTTAGCATTTATCTCCTCTCCTCCTGAGAACAGGAAGAAGGAAGAAAGGGGTTAGTCCAGAATGAATGAGAAAATCCAAGAGATAAGGTGGCCGAGGAGGGAAATGTTATGAAAACCTAAAGATCGACAATAAAGAAAATGAAATGAGTGACACTCATGAGTATATATATCTCTGCAGAGGAACAGGAGGGGATCAGGGGGGACACTTCTGCAGCTTTCGAGCCTCAGGCTCCTGAAAGCCATCAGTATTATTTCAGTCTTGTTTTTAATGATAAACACTGACTGGTGCCCAAGGTCATGACCTTTAGAGGGCAGTAGTTCACTAGTATCCACTGGAGATGAGATTGGCTTGCAGAGCTGTGATTAGAATAAAATGTGTGGAGATTTTTACATGGGTCATCTAGAAAGTGACTTTTTCTCCAGACACAACTGGGTTAAGTGTTTTTCTGGTGCCTACTTTTTCATTATAATGATGCCTCGGGGAATCTATGAAGGAAAGAAATTTAATCTGGCTATGAGTTAGGGTGCTGCTAGAAAAGCTTAAAATTCTTTGGCACTTTTTTTCCCCCAAGAAGGAAACAATAGACTTAACTGTTTTAAAAATGTACTGACTTCTATTAGGGTTTTAAAATAAACTGATAAGAAGGTTACATACGGCTCACAACCCCTGCCTGCTGGACTGGGAGGGGACACTCTCCTTTAGCATCACTCCTGGTCTCCTTTCCTACACTAGATCAGGTTCAAGGTGACAGCCTCCCCCGGGTTGCCTCTGAATGGGCGCACAGCTGATGAGAGGTGTTCGACTCACTATGTCCTCTGCACTCCGGGACCTTCACCGGAGGCTCAGCCTCACGTTCAGCTGAAAGGAACTCCACAGAGTTGTTCTGGCCAAGAGTCTTTGGCTCTGAACCAGTAAGAAAATATTCCCTAATTCTTTTTTATTTTCAAGCTAAGGTCAAAAGAATCTTGAATCCTTAAGAGGTTTTTCCAATGCCTTTCACTTGCTCTGCGTGCAGGACAACAACTTGGAGTAAAAAAGGGTTCTTCTTCTCCCTTCGATAGTTGACATTTGGTGCCTTAGAGGAGGCACCTAAGCAGAGTTATCATACATGCTGTGACATTGTATGAATAAATTGCAACTTTTTTTTGGCTAGCCATGCAATGCCTGTTTTGATTAAGTGCCACAGATTCAGGGGGAAATCTGCTCGGAAGATTCTGGAGTCATTTGGCTACTGACAATGTTACTTGCTTAAAAAAAGGAAAGGAGTAATGGTACAAGGTCGGGGGGGGGGGGGGGCAGTGGTTGGGGGATAGCAAATTTTCCCACTCAAAAATAGATTGATATTAGGGAAATGCAAACAAAAACAATGAAGTTCTACCCTACAGCTATTAATATGGTTATTGTGTCCTTGTATGTTGCTAGCGGGAATGTAAAATAGTGTAGCCACTATGGAAACCAGTATGGCCGTTCCTCAAAAATATTAAACGTAGGATTCCATGTAATCCTGGAATTCCTCTTCTGGGTACTGAATCCACTTCTGGTATCTGAATCAAACAGGTGTTTGTACACCCAGTTTCATAGCAGCCTTATTCACAATAGCCAAAATAACCCAAATGTCCATTGACAGATGAATGGATAAACAAAAGGTTTATTCATGTACATACATTGATAGCATACAATGAGATAAGTAAAAGAAAGGTAATTCTGACAATTAAGACAACATGGATGAGCCTTGAAGATATTATACTAAGTGATGTAAGCCAGAGACAAAGGCACAAATATTGTATGATTCCACTTATATGAGTTGCTTAAAATATTCAGATTCATAGAGACAGGGGGCTGGGTGGAATGGGGAGTTATTGCTTAATGGGTACAGAGTTTCAATTTGGGAACACAAAAAATTCTGGAAGTGTGTGATGATGGTTGGACTATGATGTGGATATATTCAGTGCCACTGATCTTAGACCTAAATGTCATATAAAATGTCATGGTTCTTTTGTGGTTTATTTTGTGGCAAAAACAACTTTTGTGGATCACAAATAGCAGAAGCCATTGACATTTCTTTTCAAATGTCACCCTCAAGAATCTCCAATAATAATGTCTCCACATGCATTATTTTCTACCACGCTGCTTATGAGAAATACAGGTATGGAAGTTCTCTTATGTTTTGCATGGTGAACATATGCAAGTGTTTCTCCAGGGTTTGTTCCCAAGACTTCAATTGCTAACTCAAGTGAGTGTATCTTCAAATTTCCTGAATAATCACAAACAGATTCCCAAGGTGCTTATACTTGTTTAAATATTCACAAACACAAATGAGAGCTACTTTGCATTCTGGCCAACTTTTAGTAGCAAGTAATTGTATATTATAAGACTTTAATTATAATTTTGCTGATTATCGATAATTTACTACAATATATATGCCACATGTTCTATATACGTGTGTGCATGTGTGTGTGCTAAGTTGCTTCAGTCATGTCCAACTCTTAGGGATCCTATGAACTCTGTCCATGGGATTCTCCAGGCAAGAACACTGGAGTGTGTTGCCAAGTCATTCTCCAGGGGATCTTCCTGACCTGGGATCAAACCTGTATCTCTTGCAGCTCCTGCAGTGCAGACAGATTCTTTACCGTTGAGCCACTGGGGAAGCCCCTTCTATATATACTTATATATATTAGTAATAATACATAATTATATCATAATTAGTGATGTTGAGCATCTTTTCATGTACCTGTTGGCCATTGGTATGTCTTCCTTGGAAAGAAGCCTATTCAGATCTTCAGCTCGTTTTTTAATCACATTATTTGTGTTTTTTCACTTTTGAGTTGTATGTTCTTTGTGAAATATTCAGTTCAGTCATTGTATTCTTCAGCTTTAAGATCTCTCTGTAAAAATACTTCCTGTTTCTTCTTGTTTTGTTTATTCATTGTTTTTCCAACTTCACTTAGTTGTCTATCTGTATTTTCTTATATATCACTGAAGTTTAGAGGATTATTCTGAATTGTTTGTCAGTTGTTGTTGTTCAGCCACTAGGTCGTGTTTGACTCTTTACGACCCCATGGACTGCAGCGTGCCAGGCTTCCCTCTCCTTCACTGTCTCCTGGAGTTTGCCCAGGTTCAGGTCCACGTCCCTGATCTTTGTCAGACAGACATACATGTCTATTTCTTTAGGGTCATTCATTGGATCTGTGTTAGTTTCCAATGCTAGTGTCATGTTTCCTTGATTATTCATGATTCTTGTGGCTTTGCAATGGTCCATGAACATTTGAAGAAGTAGGAACCTCTTCCAGTCTTCACAGACTGGCTTTGGCCAGCAAATCCCTTCACTAATTCATTCAGAGACTCTGAGTAGGTTGTTTGGTGGTGTTGTCAGGCAGGCTTGCTGCTGAAGTCCACGGGTGGGAAGGTCTAGTTCCTGCATTAGCAGGTGGTCAAGCCTGGTATTGCATACTTGGGCCCACGGGGGCAAGCCTGATGCTTGGGTCTGCAGGGGTTGACTTGGAATTTGGGTCCACGGGAGCCTACCAAATGCTAGGGACCAGTGGTGTGGGTAATCATCTGGTTTTATTAGGGGTTAGTCTGGTACTAATGTGGGCTGCAAGCCTGGGTTTGCTGGAGTCCCCCTTGAGACTGAGCCTGCTGGTCTGCTTGTTGCTAGCTGAGGGACTCCATTGGGAACCCAACCCCATGTCTGTGGGACTCCATTGGGAACCCAACATCATAGGGGCTTGCGAGGCCCTGGAGCTGAGAGTGACTTTGGTCTATGTGAGCCAGCCTGAAAGCTAGGCTCTTGGGGACCAATCTGGTGCTGGGGCAAGTGGGCAGTCTGAGTTCACAGGAGCCAGTTCGGAGGCTAACTCTGCAGGGGCCAGCCTGACACTAGGTCCAGCTGAAAGCTCAGGTTTGCAGCATTCTGCCTAGAGCCTGGGGCCATAGAAAGCACCCAGGGCAACAAGAACTGCCTGTAGCTTTGATGGACTGGGAGCCTGGATTTCTGGAGGCCTGCCAGGGCTGTGGTGCTACAATAGCCTCCTCGGGCTGTGGGGGTTGTCCAGCCTGTTCAGCTTTTGGCCAATTTTCTCTTGACTTGTCATTTTTATGTGTAGAAGTTATTTATAAATACTGGAAACTAAACCATTGTTATTTTTATATAAAACAAATATAATCTCTGAGTTGGTGGCTTTCCTTTTCACTCCCTTAATTGTGACTTTTGATGAATAGAATATCCTAATTTTAAAGCTAGGAATCTCTCCATCTTTGACAATATAGCTAGAGCTTTCTGTGTAATATCAAGAAATGAGGATACTCTTTAATCTTATACTGTAAACGTTTCACTGTTCTGTTTTTCATCCTTAGGTATTCAATAGTCCTGAAGTTGCTTTTTTGTGGCTGATGTGAAGTTGGGATCAATTGTACTGTTTTTCCCAAATGGACTCCCAAGTATCAGCCCTATTTATTGAAAAGTCCATTTTTCCCTGCCACAATTAAATTCTGACTTTATATTATATACTATTCTTTATCTCTGGGATGCACTTCACTTCAAAATAGATAGAATGTTCTATGTGCCAGGCACTTTTCTACGCACATGTTATTCATCAGTAAACAATACAGAATAAGATCTCCTGTCATTACTGATTTTATAGTTTTGTAGGTAGAGTCAGATAAGAAGAAATGGGCAAAGTAAATAAATTGTTAAAAAATAAAGTGATAAGTATTATGAAAAAGAAGGAAATGGCAACCCACTCCAGTGTTCTTACCTGGAAAATCCCATGGACAGAGGAGTCTGGTGGGCTACAGTTGATGGGGTCACAAAGAGCTGGACAAGACTGAGTGACTGAACACATTATGCAAAAAGAGACAAAGTAATCCTGGAGTGGAAAAAGGTATCAGTTTAAATTGGAATGGTCAAAGCAAACATATTGAAAAGGTAACATTAAAAAGTTGAAGAAGTTCAGAAAGTTAGCAGTGTGTTACTCCAAGGAAGAGGAATTGGTCAGTGCAAAATCTAGGAGGCCAGTGTATGCCTAGCAAGATCAAAGAAAAAACAAGGAAACCAGTGTGGTGGTCTCAAAGTGAGTTAGAGCCATATTAGTGGGAACTGAGGTCATAGAGTTAATGAGGGACAGATTATGTTGGGTTCTAGGCCATTATAAGGTCTTTAGGAAGCATTGCATCATCTTGAACAATAAGATTAACATTTGTAGGATCCTACTGGCTGGGGTAAGAAGAGAAGCAAGGAGATTAATTAGGAGGATATTGTACTAGTACACATTACATATGACTATAGTTTGAAACAGATGGTTCCAATGGAGGTAGACAAATGAGGTCAAATGCTGCATATTTTAAAACTAGAGCTAACAGAATATACAAACAGATTGTTATGTTGTACAAAAGAAAAGGGTGAGTAAGAGTGAGTTTAGTTGGGTTTTGGGGGAGATAATTAGAAATCCGATACCAGATGTATTGAGTTTGAGTCGTTCATTGGATTTCCAACTGGAAATACTGAAAAAAATGCAGAGATTTAAGTCTGTAGTTTCAGAGCGAGATCTAAATTTAAAATATAAATTTATCATTCTCCTCAATTTTTTATTCTCTGAGGCGAATCTGTACTTTCTTAGATACCTGGCTTTATAAGTATAATAAGACTAGGTATGTGCAAAGACAGTCCTTCATGTGTTTTTCTTCTCTAAGAATGTCTTAGATATTCTTGGTCCTTTGCATGTCCATAAAAATTGTGGAAAAGTTTATCAAGTTCCATTAAAAACCAAAAGCAAAAATAAGTGAATTTCAATGTAAATTACTTTCAATGTAATTTTTCTGAATCTGCAGCATAGTTTGAAATAATTAAGAATAGTTTTGGAATAAACTAGAAAGTCTCATGGTTATGAGTCATAACCATGAGACTTTCAATGTGAATACAGTTTATGTATCAGTTTATATAGGTCTTAATTTCTCCTAATGATATTTTATAGTGTTTTTGCATAGAAGTCTTGCACATAATTCTTAAAACTTTTTGCTGCTATCATAAAAGTTGTAGTAGTTGCCCCTTTAGCATTCTCTGATAAGCAATGGATTTTTGTTTGTTAATTTTTGATAGCTCAGTTGGTAAAGAATTTGCCTGCAATGCAAGAGATCCCAGTTTGAGTCCTGGGTCAGGAAGATCCCCTGGAAAAGGGATAGACTACCCACTCTAGTATTCTTGGGCTTCCTTTGTGGTTTAGCTGGTAAGGAATCCGCCTGCAATGAGGGGGACCAGGGTTCGATCCCTGGGTTGGGAAGATCCCCTGGAGAAGGGAAAGCTACCCACTCCAGTATTCTGGCCTGGAGAATTCCATGGACTTTATAGTCCATGAGGATCACAAAGAGTCAGACATGGCTTAGCAACTTTCACTTCTTTTGCAACAATCTTATTAAAATCAATAATTTCTAATTCTGGATCTAATATTTAAATGATTCTAATATTGAATTCTAATTTACTAATACTAACAATAATTCCTCTGTGAATTCTCTTGTACATTTTTGCTCTTTTTTCTTTTTTTCATTTTTCCTTTTAGATTGGAGGAGGTGGAAACTATTGCACTAGGTAAGACCTACACACAATATTGAGCTGAAATGGTGGCATTACATAGCTTTATTTTGCTTTTCATTCCCCAAATGAACACTGTCAGTGTTTTAAAAGTAGGTATAATGTTAGTTGTAAGGTTTTTATAGATAAACTTTATAGGAAGTAGTTCCTTTCAATTTACATTTGCTATGAGGTTTTGGATTTGGGTTGCACAATGGATGGGTTTTGAATTTTATCAGAAATTTCATATATATTGAGATAATTCATTGGTTTTTACTTTCAACATTCAATGATAAATATATCTACTAATATTCTAATGTGAAAACAATTATACATCCTAGGGTAAACCTGCCTCGATCATGATACTATTATTATTTTTTAATGTATTCTTAATTCTGCTATCCTTTCATTTAAACTTTTATGCCCCTATTATTATATGCACACATGCTAAGTTGCTTCATTCATGTCCAACTCTTTGCGACCCTACAGACTGTAGCCTGACAGGCTCCTCTGTCCATGGGATTCTCCAGGCAAGAATGCTGGGGTGGGTTGCCATTTCCTCCTCCAGGGCATCTTTATAACCCAGGGATATAACCTATGTCTCTTACATCTCCTGAATTGGCAGGCACATTCTTTACTACTAGCACCACCTGGAAAGCTCTCTTCTTATGAATTGCATGAAATTATATTGTAATTTCCTTTCCCTTATGCTCTTGCTCTTGTTGCGTTTTAGTTTCTAGATTTATGTTAACCTCAGAAAATGAGCCACAGGATATTTCCTGTTTATCTTTTCTCATCTGTATTAGACTTGATTCATTTATGCTTTCATTATTTGTAAAAACCCTCTGATGAAGTTATCTAAGGCTAGAGTTTTGTTTGAGGGAAGGTTTTTAAATAGAGTCAAACTTCTGAATTGTTTTTTGACTAATCAGATTTTCTGTTTTTTCTTGGGTCAGTTTTGCTAAGTTGTGCAGTTTTTTTCTTTTTTAAGGATTTTCATTTCATTGAAATTGTTAAATGTTGGCATAAAGCTTTTCTTGATGTCTTTTCATTACCCCTTTAGTGTTTTCAATATTTGCCAGGTGTTCCTTTATAAATTTCTGAAATAGATATTTTACCTGCACTTGTCTTCCTTGAACAATATTGTTAGAGGCATTTCAATTTTATCAGCCTTTTCAAAAAAACATCTTTTTACTTTATTGATTTTACTTGTTAATTGTATAAGTTCTAGTTTATTGATTTCTGTCCTTACATTTTATATTCCCTTTCCTCTCCTTTCACTGAGTTTATTTGCTTCTCTTTCTGTTATTCTTCTAACTTCTTAAGTGTTTAATTTTTCATTATATTTCATTTTTAATATGTGTACTAACAAGCCCATAATTTTGATTACATCCCATAAATTTAGATATGCATTTTGTTTATTGTTCTGTTCAAAATATTATTGTTTATATTATTTGGATCAATGAGTTTTTAGAACTGTATTTCTTAATCTTCAATCATGTGGGAAGGTTTCTAGTTTTCATAATTGATTTTCATCTTAATTAAATTGTGTTCTTAGAATATAGAATATATTCTATATTATTTCAATTTGAAGCATTTTGAAAGTTGATTTATGGTCCAAGAACTGGTCAGTTTTTATAACTGTTCTACATATGTTCAAAAAGAATGCATTCTGCGGTTTTTGGATGAAGAATTCTGTTTTGTACTGTCTTTGGACAATGTTGGTTAATTGGGTTTTCCACATTTCTTTTACTAATGTTTGTCCTCAAAACTACTGATGGAAATATGTTAAAAATCTTTTAATTTGGTTGTTTTATCTATTTTATACATTTTTTATTTATACATTTTGATGCTCTGTTTTGAGGTATATTAAATTTTATCTTTAATAAATTCCTTACTTTATTTTTGAAACATTTTTTGTTTTGGGTAAGTCTATTTTGTCTCCTATTAATAAAAGTTTCCAAGTGGCACTATTGGTAAAGAACCCACCTGCCAGTGCAAGAAATGTAAGAGACATGGGTTTGATCCCTGGGTCAGGAAGATTCCCCTGTAGGAGGGTATGGTAACCCACTCCAGTATTCTTGCCTGGAGAATCCCATGGACAGAGAAGCCTAGAGAGTTGGGGTCTATGGGGTTGCAAAGAGTCAGACAAAGATTAAGAAAGTGAAGGGACTTAATACACACAATAGAAGTTTAGCAGCTTTTTATGGTTATTATTTTAGTGCTATACTATTTTGTTAAAATCCTTTTTTTTTCTTCAGTGTTTGTGCTTTGTTATGTTTTAAATAAGGCAGAAGATGATGGGATCTTTAAAAAGAAAACCCTTGCTAATAATATTTGTCCTTTACCTAGAGGATTGGATCCACTGATATTTTTTGCTATTATTGATACAGTTGGTTTAATTCATCATTTTTGTGCTTTCTATTTATCAAAGCTGTTCAATTTTCCTTCCCTCTCTTTTAATGTTTTCTTTTAGAATTAGCTATTTTCAATCATTTTACTTTTTAAAAATTAGTATCCATAAATTTGACTCTCTTTTTAAATATATGATTGCAACCTATATTAAAATTTAAATACTGTGCCATCCTCCAGAACCAATGCATGAATTTTAGAACACTTTAAATCTTTTAATCTCTTCTCAACATTCTTATTTGTCATTTATTTTACTTCTGTCTTTTCTCATCAACTCACAGGCTTTTACTGTTACTGGTATGGGCAGTACTTTAGATTTACCCACATATTTGCCAATTTCTTTCTCTCCATTCATTGAGGGGTCTGAGACTTTTCATCTGGGAGCCTTTCTGTTCTGCAGGAAGTACAGACTAGACATTTCTTGGGCTTGTTGCAGTTAGTCCCTGAAGCCCCCGTGATGGAGGGTGAGATTTGAGGCTCCCCCTGTCCTGAGGGTGGATCCTGGGTGAGCCTGCACTGCGTTAGTGGGACAAAATCTCCACTTCACCTCTGTCTGTCTTATGATTAAAACTGTTAGTATGGGACTTCTCTCTTGGTCCAGTAGTTAAGACTCTGAGCTCCCATTGGAGGGGACATGGGTTCTATCCCTGGTTGGGGATGATTCCCCATGCTGTGTGGCTTAAAAAAAAAAAAAGTTAGTACAATTTTTTCTTGGTAAACAGATGCCCTCCAGGAAAAACAGCTTCAATGCTCCCTGCTTTCTCCCCTGAATTCCCCTTTCCCTTAGATTCTGAAACCATGGGGAGAAATGGATCATTAGCAGAGAACGTTTCATCTCTTAAAAGAATAATCTCCAACTACAGCCTTGTCTGTATCCCTCCTGTCTCAGAGGAATAACTGTTTCTATTTTTATCTAACCAGAGATCCTCTTCTGAGGTTCCAGCTACACCTCTTCTTACTTCTTTGCTCTATTAATTATCTCATATTTCTCCTCTGAAGAAACTCCCAGTTTCTTATCACACAGTTCTTACATATCTTCAAGTCTCCTCCATTATTAAAAACATACAAAAGAACTTCTTAGACTTACTTCTACAATAAGGTATTTTCCAATTTTGTTATTTATGAAAGTTATCATTTTTTTTCCAAGAGTCTATATTTGTTGCCCCTGGTTTTTCCTTTTTAACCCACTTAAATGAGAAAAAAAAAAAAAAAAAAGAAAATCTTACCTCGATGATTTTGGAGATCTCCCTCTTTTTCTATCTAAAGATGAGAAAATACCTCTACTTCTTTTGAGTCTTTTAAAATATAGACATTTCCACAAAATAAAAACTGAATGGATACTCCTGTCACATAAGGCCTGTCTTTATTCAGTAATAACATGGAAATGACTTGTTCCTGAGGTGGGAACAAATTGGCTCTTATTTAGAAGGTGGTGGTGGTTTAGTTGCTCAGTCATGTCCTACTCTTGCAACCCCATGGATTGTAGCCCACCAGGCTCCTCTGTCCATGGGATTTCCCAGGCAAGGATACTGGAGTGGGTTGCCATTTCCTTGTCCAGGGGATCTCCCCAACCCAGGAATCGAACCTGGGTCTCCTGCATTGCAGGCGGATTCTTTACCAACTGAGCTACAAGGAAGTCCTTATTTAGAAGGTTGAATCTTAACTGCCTCTTGGCCAGTAGTACTCAGAACAGTCACTGGTACTGTCAGAACTCAGTAGGTACTTGCTAAAAGATAAATAAAATCTTATGGCTATTTCCAAGGAAAATCATTCAGAACATCAATGATTTTTAAGATATACCATGGGGAAAACTTAAGGATTACGTATTATTATTATTATTTTGGTTTTGCCTTGATGAATGTGGGATCTTAGTTCCCCAACCAGGAATCAAACCCATGCCTCCTGCAGTGGCAGCATGGAGTCTTAATCACTGGACCACCAGGGAAGTCCTGGCCTCTTATATTATTAATAAATATATTTTTACATCTTCCTAAAGAATGTAAGTTTTATACATACATTTCATAATATTTCTCCTTTGTAAAAATGAAAAAATATTTGAACTTAATACAGAAATTTATGGTGTGCCATGTTCTACTTGTGTGATTCAGATTAAATGGAAGTTTAGTGAATAATATTCTGGAAGCTTTTATCATCCTGACTTAATAAGAAAGTGAACAAATCTTTGATCATAGACTTATGTAAATAAGTCTTATGTAAATAGTTTTAGCAGGTATTAGAGCCTTTTCTTATTTAATAACATCGTATTTAACACTTTACAGTCTGTTTCTAATATTGTGTTCCAGCACCAGCAGTTGTTAGCTGTGTGACCTTGGTCAAGTTACTTAACTTCTCTGTGCTCTATAAAATGGCAAAAGATAATAATTATTCCTATTTCACAGGAAGGACCAACACATTTCAAATGATGCTATATACGCAAGCAGTTGATTCATTCCAAATAGTTAATTAATTAATACAAACACACTTAAAAATATTATTTGTATGGTTCCTCACTACAAAATATATATGAACATTATAGCTTCAAACTAAACACTATTTAGTTTGTAATAGAGAACACTTAATGATCCCATAAATAAGTACTAACATTTGTAGTGTTTATTGATAGAAATTTTCTATTTAATAAAAATTTCCTTTATTAATTATATATACATGTATCACATACAGATATTTGTCTGTCTTAAATTTTCATTTTTTAAATATTCTATTTAATATGTAAGTCAATCATTCATGACCCAGATTATTCAGTAAGACTGAAATAATAGCAAAAATAGTCAGACATCTTTTAAGCATTCAGAAATATTTAGTATGAGAAGGAAATGGCAACCCACTCCAGTATTCTTGCCTGGAAAATCCCATAGACGGATAAGCCTGGTAGGCTCCAGGCCATGGGGTCACACAGAGACATGAGTGAGTGACTTCACTTAGTATCCACAACCTTTCTTTATACGTTGCTTCTCAGAAATCATAGCCTGTATTTTACCTAGACTTCCTTTTATTACATCACACAAACAATATGTTTTAAAGAATAGCTTTTCCCCTGTATGATCCATCATTATATATGATGGAAATGAGAAATTAACTTTCCCTGAACAACAATAATTTGATATTATTGATGATAAAACTTAGAGGATAACACTGAACAGATTGATTATATAGATGTGGGTATATGGTGTTTGTGGTGTATATTATTTTGTTAAATGTAAAGCACATCTAGTTAAAGAACATATTTTTGTTTCTAAATTCAGTGTTTCTCTTATTATTTTTATTTATTTATTTTTTGGCTCTTTTATTTTTAATATGGCATCAAAACATACTACAAGTGTTAGAAACTAGAGAGAAACACAACAAAAGTGTGATGAAAGTGCTTTTTATTAATTCATGAGTTAATCTGAATCTCTGATGTTGCATATACTTACACATTTTCATTCTCGCTTCTTTAGACTGATATAATTGACACCATTGTGTATATGTTAGTGCTTCAGCATGTTAGTCCTTTCTTTGGCATCAGAATTCATCATAGCTTTGGACATGTTGGATAATAGTATTTTCTTTTATGGAAATAGATGATCATGCACATAACTCTTGTAAATGATTTCTGAGAAAAGAATAGTAAAATAAATATTGAAGGATGAGTGGATTCAAGGATTGAATTCGTTTGTTTTTTTCTAATAACAAGCCATTAAATTTTCATGTTGCATTTGTTCATGACACTTAAAGCTGTTGAATGGAATGCAGAGCAGGACTAGTTTATTTGGGTGATTTACTTTATAGAATTAAATCAAGCTTCAGGCTTTCCAAGTGTGACTTGGGCTAATGTTTCCATGCTCATTGTGTGGTTTTCTGTGTGGTCCTTTGGTGTGAGGCTGCAGCAGATGAAAGACGGCCAGAATCCTTTGTGCCTTCCCATCAGTTTTCCCGTCAAGAGGTAGAGTCTATTTCTCCGCCTGTCCCCACCCTCACACCAGGGCTGGCCTTGGACAGCTTTGACCATTTGAATATGGCAGAGGTGACATTATAACAGTTCTGGGCTTTAAGAAGTTTGGCTTCTTTTGCCTTGGAATTTTGTAGCCCTGAGTCACCTTGTAAACATTTACTAGCCTGCTAGAGAGACCCATGACAAGGCCCTAAGAATACCTAAAGGGGTCCAGTAGATCCAGGCTTCCAGATGCCTTTGCCAAAGCATCAGTCATATGTATGGAAACCTGTCGACCTCTCTAGACCAGTAGAGCCACAGAGTGATGCGAGGTGGTGGCACCTTAGAGGGAAAAGTCACCAGATGAAACCTGCTTAAATTCCTGACACACAACATTGTGAGATTTAATAAAATGGTAGTAATTTGTAATCTCTTGTTTTTAGGAAGTTAGGCCATTCAACCAGAAAAAAATTACCAAAAATTACCGTGCTTTATTGGTGTCAACAAAGCAGCCAAAAAATATTAATCAGTTCAGTTCAGTCGCTCAGTCGTGTCCGACTCTTTGCAACCCCATGAATCGTGGCACGCCAGACCTCCATGTCCATCACCAACTCCCGGAGTTTACCCAAACCCATGTCCATCGAGTCAGTGATACCATCCAGCCATCTCATCCTCTGTCGTCCCCTTCTCCTCCTGTTCCCAATCCTTCCTAGCATTAGGGTATTTCCAATGAGTCAACACTTCGTATGTAGTGACCAAAGTATTGGAGTTTCAGCTTCGACATCAGTCCCTCCAATGAACACCCAGGACTGATCTGCTTTAGGATGGACTGATTGGATCTCCTTGCAGTCCAAGGGACTCTCAAGAGTCTTTGCCAACACCACAGTTCAAAATCATCAATTCTTTGGCACTCAGCTTTCTTCGTAGTCCAACTCACATCCACACATGACCACTGGAAAAACCATAGCCTTGACTAGACGGACCTTTTGACAAACTAATGTCTCTGCTTTTCAATATGCTGTCTAGGTTGGTCATAACTTTCCTTCCAAGGAGTAAGAATCTTTTAATTTCATTGCTGCAATCACCATCTGCAGTGATTTTGGAGCCCCCAAAAATAAAGTCAGCCACTGTTTCCCCATCTATTTGCCATGAAGTGATGGAACCAGATGCCATGATCTTAGTTTTCTGAATGTTAAGCTTTAAGCCAACTTTTTCACTCTCCTCTTTCACTTTCAAGAGGCTCTTTAGTTCTTCTTCACTTTCTGCCATGAGTGGTGTCCTCTGCATATCTGAGGTTATTGATATTTCTCCAGCAATCTTGACTCCAGCTTTTGCTTCATCCAGCCCAGCGTTTCTCATGATATACTCTGCATATAAGTTAAATAAGCAGGGTGACAATATACAACCTTGATGTACTCCTTTTCCTATTTGGAACCAGTCTGTTGTTCCATGTCCAGTTCTAACTGTTGCTTCCTGACCTGCATACAGGTTTCTCAAGAGGTAGGTCAGGTGGTCTGGTATTCCCATCTTTTACAGAATTTTCCACAGTTTATTTCCATCTGCACAGTCAAAGGCTTTGGCATAGTCAATAAAGCAGATATAGATGTTTTTCTGGAATTCTCTTGCTTTTTCGATGATCCAGTGGATGTTGACAATTTCGTCTCTGGTTCCTCTGCCTTTTCTAAAACCAGCTTGAACATCTGGAAGTTCATGGTTCACATATTGCTGAAGTCTGGCTTGGAGAATTTTAAGTATGCGTGTGAGATGAGTGCAGTTGTGCGGTAATTTGAGCATTCTTTGGCATTGCCTTTCTTAGGGATTGGAATGAAAATGGACCTTTTCCAGTCCTGTGGCCACTGCTGAGTTTTCCAAATTTGCTGGCATATTGAGTGTAGCACTTTCACAGCATCATCTTTCAGGATTTGAAATAGCTCAACTGGAATTCCATCACCTCCACTAGCTTTGTTCATAGTGATGCTTCCTAAGGCCCACTTGACTTCACATTGCAGGATGTCTGGCTCTAAGTGAGTGATGATACCATCATGATTATCTGGGTCATGAAGATCTTTTTTGTACACTTCTGTGTATTCTTGCCACCTCTTCTTAATATCTTCTGCTTCTGTTAGGTCCCTACCATTTCTGTCCTTTATTGAGCCCATCTTTGCATGAAATGTTCCCTTGGTATCTCTAATTTTCTTGGAGAGATCTAGTCTTTCCCATTCTATTGTTCTCCTCTATTTCTTTGCAATGACATTAATTAATTTTAGAAAATGCTAAAATTTAAATTCTGAGTTTCTAGTTTTGGAAATATGCCTTCACAATGTCCTGGTGACCTCCAAATCAACACAATCAAAACTTGAAATAAATTAATTAAATCTATGCATGCTAAGTTGCTTCAGTCACGTCTAACTCTGCAAACCCATGGACTGTAGCCCGCCAGACTCCTCTGTCCATGGGAATTCTCTAGGCAAGAACACTGGAGTGGGTTGCCATTTCCTCCTCCAGGGGATCTTCTCAACCCAGGGATCAAATTTGTGTCTCTTACATCTCCTTCATTGGCAGGCTGGTTATTTACTACTAGTGCCACCTGTCTATAGCTTACTCGAAATCAATGGTTTGATTGACTACAAATAAATTTTGTTGTTGGCAAAATCTTCCAAAATTCACCCATACTGTAGGTCAGAGAAAGATATATTTAATAATCTGAGGAGTTATGAAGTATAGTATTTTAACAGTGTTTTGAGTAGAAGAAATAAGTTAATGAAAGGACAGAATGCATGAACCTGATGGTCCAAGTTGCTAGATGAGATGAAGGGCAACTGATGAAGAGAGTGTGGCTCACAGACCTGGTCACTCGGCCAGACCTCCCATCACTTCTTCATCTCTTTATTGTCTTAGGGGCTTCTGCCTGGGACCCCTTCATTCTTTTCCTTGGTTAATCCTTCTCATGTAGCTTCATGACTTGTTTAATGTCACTCAGACAAAGACATTTTCCTTTTGAGCATTATAGAAAAATGATTGTATCCTTCCAAACTCATATTTTGAAATCCTAACCCCCTAAGGTGGTGGTCTTAGGAGGTGGGGTCTTTGGTAAATGATTAGATGATAAGGGTGGAGCCATCATAAATGCAATTAGTACCCTATAAAGGGGGAAAGCTTTCTTGTCCCTCTACCTTGTGAAGAGACAGCAAAAAGATGGCAGTCTATGAACCAGGATGTGGGCTTTCACTAGACACCAAATGTGCTAGCACTTCGATCTCAGACTCCCCAGCTTCCAGAACTGTGAGAAAGAAATTTTTGTTGTTTGTAAGTCACTTAGTCTGTGGTATTCTGTTGTAACAGCCTGAATGGACTAAGATACCATCCAATGGCAAATGTTTAATCCCTTAATCTTTACAACCCCAGAGACCTGGGGAAGAGCTAAATGATCTCTGGATATGCATTTTGACATAGAGAACCTGCCCATTGTAAGGCTGGTGACTGTCCAGGGCAGCCATGCTTCATTCAGTGAGTGATACAGAGGCTTTTCCAATCCATGGTTCCATTGCCACAACCTGTGTTTGTGGTGCTGGGAAAAAATAAGCCTCTTACCACCTCAACCTATGTGTAGGAGGACTGGAAGAGCTGGTCTCCTGTGCATGCTGGAGGGATAGGAAAATCAGTTGTAGGTGGACAATGTCTACACCACACTTAACCTGTAAGACTTCAGACATAGCCAGGAAGGGGAGATTGTGCTGTGAGCAATTCAGTCTTTATAGATGTTATACTATTTGTCTTTTTAATTGTCTTTCAGAGATAAAACCATTTCAGTAGGTAAGCCCAGGCTCACAATGGAGGAGAAGTGAGCACCCCTGATTCATCAAGCTCTAGAAATTGAGAGACTATTATTCAAACTCCTAATGTGGTATGTAACCAAAGGGACACATCCAGTGAGTGGCCAGTCTGGGGTGTCTCTATCTTTGAGCTCCAGTAGTAACCCTTTCAATCACATCATAGATGCTAAAGAAACTGGAGAGAAGAGAGCTTCGGAATTGAAAGTCTTTCACCCTCTTCCACTGGTTCCCACTTTCTCTACCTTCTTCATGGCCCAGTGTTTCTCAGTTGAAAAGCAGACATTTCCTGGCCTTTGTGTTTGGAAACACACACTCACATCAGACATGCACTGTGCACTGACAAGTGTTGAAAAGCATGAACTCTGAATTTAAAGGTGTTTTGTTGTTATTGTTTTACTAAGTAGAGCTTGGGATGTGTTCTTGCTTGCCAAGAAGTTCATATAAATAGTTTGCTTAATGAAAAGAGGATTGAGAAGGAGTCTTAATGTGAAAAAGAGATTATGATTAAAATTCTTAGAATTGCAGTCCACAGGGACAATTTTATTATGTACTAGGTGATTTGAAGAAATAATTCATTTTAAAAATCAACTCTACTAATTAAGTTTCCAAACACATGCATGCAGAGTTGGCTTAATTAATTCCATGCTTATGCAGTAGATGCAATAATACAGAATATATATATATATGAAGTAGAATTAACAGCTTCTTTAGCACCTGAGGTATGACTCATTTTTGCCCAAAGCAAGCCAGGATAGTGAGCTATACTACAGGATAATGAAGACTTAAGGGGGAGAAAGAGTTCTGGCATAATTTTAAAAGGATATTTTAGCTATTGAAGTAGGTATCTGTCAACTAATGCTTTTTAAGCACATTTTTTAAATAGAAAAAATGAGTTTATGTTGCTCAAATTCATGATTTAAAATAGATTAAAACTGCATCACTTCATGGGAAATAGATGCGGAAACAGTGGAAACAGTGTCAGACTTTATTTTGGGGGGCTCCAAAATCACTGCAGATGGTGACTACAGCCATGAAATTAAAAGATGCTTACTCCTTGGAAGAAAAGTTATGACCAACCTGGATAGCATATTGAAAAGCAGAGACATTACTTTGCCAACAAATGTCCATCTGGTCAAGGCTATGGTCTTTCCAGTGGTCATGTATGGATGTGAGAGTTGGACAGTGAAGAAAGCTGAGTGATGAAGAACTGATGCTTTTTTTTTTTTTTTTGGTTTAACATTTTATTTTATTTTTTTTCCATTTATTTTTATTAGTTGGAGGCTAATTACTTTACATCATTACAGTTGTTTTTGTCATACATTGAGATGAATTAGCCATGGATTTACATGTATTCCCCATCCCAGTCCCCCCTCCCACCTCCCTCTCCACCCGATCCCTCTGGGTCTTCCCAGTGCACCAGGCCCGAGCACTTGTCTCATGTACCCAACCTGGGCTGGTGATCTGTTTCACCCTAGATAATATACATGTTTCAATGCTGTTCTCTTGAAACATCCCACCCTCGCCTTCTCCCAGAGTCCACAAGTCTGTTCTATACATCTGAGTCTCTTTTTTCTGTTTTGCATATAGGGTTATTGTTACCATCTTTCTAAAGTCCATATATAAGAACTGATGCTTTTGGACTGTGGTGTTGGGGAAGACTCTTGAGAGTCCCTTGGACTGCAAGGAGATCCAACCAGTCCATCCTGAAGGAGATCAGTCCTGGGTGTTCATTGGAAGGACTGATGCTGAAGCTGAAGCTCCAATACTTTGGCCACCTGATGCGAAGAGTTGACTCATTGGAAAAGACCCTAATGCTAGGAAGGAATGGGGGCAGGAGGAGAAGGGGATGCCAGAGGATGAGATGGTTGGATGGCATCACTGACTCGATGGACATGAGTTTGGGTAAACTCCGGGAGTTGGTGATGGACATGGAGGTCTGGCATGCTGCAATTCATGGGGTCGCAAAGAGTTGGACATGACTGAGTGACTGCACTGAACTGAACTGACAGATTAAATATAATCTTTAGTCCCAAAGCTACTCCTGTGTACTGTGTTAGGCACTTAGACAGCTCTTAAATTCTTTCGGTCCATTAGAATTCCAATTGTTCTGTCACTGTTTCAGCACAAAAAGCTGCTTTCATTTGTGGATACATGATTTACAGTTATAAATATTTAAAGTGTATTTTTCATCATCATCTTCTGTTTTTTACTATCTCTTTTCCCCAGACTTCTCTCTTCTGCCTCAGGATCACAGTCTGTGTGACTTTCTGACTTGATTCCTATTCCAAGTTTCTGTTTTACTAAATTGTTTCTTCTTCTACAACCCTTGAGCTTTTATGAGCTTGACCAGAGCCTTTTTTCTAAGTTTCAGGAAAGAACAGAGTTTGATTACTTTTAAACTGATCTCTTTATTTTTATCATCCTCCACAGAAGATATCAGTTTTTTTGTTCCATTTACTGTGAGTTTTCTATAAGTTTCCTTTTCACCCAAGTCATAACTAGAAGTTGGCTTATCCTTCAGTTATTTTTGTTTCACATGCCCAAATTCATCCCTGACACGAGCATGTTGCAACCCAATTGCCTGGTTTACTGCAAACGTCTTGGCCCCACTCTCTGCCTCGTAGCCAGCCTTGCCTCATGGTGCTCTCTGAAGCATGACTATCACCAAATTATCTTTGCCCTCAAAACAGCAAACATGCTTCCATTGTTATTTTGATATTTACAATATCACATATGTCAATATCAATTCCTGTGTTTAATCCATTATTACCCAAAGTGAAAGGAAACTGGGATGCAAAGAGAAGTGAGAAGGAAACAACATAGGTGTATCATCTATGTAAATATATCTATGAAAGCATTCCCATATTCTTTTAGGGACCTGGGTTCGTAGAGTATGGCCTTAGTTCACTCAGTCCCTACTCCCTCTTCCGATAAATGTTGGCTATGAGAGCACCTACTGATCCATCCTTCATGTGAGCTCTGATACCACACAATATAAGAGTTCTATCAGAAAATGATGTTGCTTAAGAGAAAATAAGATTGTGTGATGTATTATATGCAGAAACTAAATGTTGAATATCTGGTCACCTGTCTCTTACCAGTCTCAGTCCAGTGACTGCACGGTTGTGGTGACTATCTCACTGGTGTGCAAGCTATGGCCCTCCTCGGCTCTCCCTTCCAGAAGCCTCACCTTCAATACATTCGGGGTCCATGGACTTTTGTCATTTTGCCATTTAACTTGAGTTATATATATTAATTTCAGGGGCTTACCTGCTGGCTCAATGGTAAAGAATCTGCCTGCCAATGTAGGAGAGGTAGATTCAATCCCTGGGTCAGGAAGATCCCCTGGAGAAGGAAATGCAACCCATGCCAGTATTCATGCCTGGAGTATTCCATGGACAGAGGAGCCTGGTAGGCTACAGTCCATGGGGTCACAGAGTCGGACACGACCAAAGCAACTAAACAACAGCAGTATTAATTTCACCCTCTTATGCTGTGCTGTGCTGTGCTTAGTCACTCAGTTGCATCTGACTGAAGTGGGTTGCCATGACCTCCTTCAGGGGATCTTCCCAATGCAGGGATTGAACCCAAGTCTCCTGCACTGCAGGTGGATTCTTTACCTTCTGAGTCACCAGGGAAGCCCAAGATTACTGGAGTGGGTAGCCTATCCCTTCTCCAGGGGATCTTCCTGACCCAGGAATCAAACTGGGGTCTCCTGCATTGCAGGCGGATCCTTTACCAGTGAGCTACCAGGGAAGCCCTTCATCTTCTTTTATGTTGTGTTATTTACATTGTGCTTGTTCACCATAATATCTTCAATTTCTTACTCTCACTTGTGTATTTTATTTATTTATTTATTTATGGCCCTCCAGTGGTATGCGGGATCTTAGTTCCCCAATCTAGGATGAACCAGAGCCCCTCTGCAGTGGAAGCAGAGAGTCCCAAGCACTGGGCCTCCAGGAAAGTCCCTCAGTTGCATATTTAAATGCATTAAATGTTTACTACCAGTCCTGTAGCCACAGTTTCTCCATTTAATCATGGATTTTGATTTATCTCTTGCTTGGATGGACACTACATTTCATCACTTCTTTCATGGTCGGAATTACTTATTTTTCTTGATGGCTGAATGAGCTAGGGCACAATGATATTCCTGAATATAACTTTATATTCCTGAGAGATTTATGAGTATTTCTTCATTGTATTATTTTTATCACTTTCTTATCAATTTTTACTGGTGTATGTTATTTTCCTTCAACGTACAAGTTTAATACATTCATATTTCACAAAATATATTTTTATTGTCTTCTAGTACATATTCTCTTCATTATATTGAGCTCTCTATTCCAAGGAACTTTTCCTTATTTTAAATTTTCATCACATATTCTCAGTATTTTTCATCTTCTCACTGATTCCTTCCACCTTGTATCCCAACTGCATTTATCACTGCTCGTACAAGCCTTGCATCCATGCCAGAATTTTCACTTTACACTCAGTATATTTTTATCCTTTTAATTGATTTAGTTGACTTTCAATGGCGTCATTTGACCCTCAATTGATTTCCTTATGTCTGCAATCTCTTTGATTTTCCTTACAAGCTAGTCATTGAGATTCTCAATGATTATCCCACAGTATAGAATATTTCTAGAGAATCTGCATCTATTTCTGCAAGGAAACACTTTATCTTCCAAAACGAGTTCCCCATTTTTCTTTTATTTTGCTTTGTTCCTTTTTCATTTGAGGGGGTGGGACTGCACTTCTTATTGGCATGGTTACCATGCCATTCTTTTCAGCTTGCTTATGTTAAAGCAACACATCTGCACAGATTATGTATTTATAGTCATAAACAGTGAGTGAATACTCCTGGACAAATTGTTTACCTATCCCAGCCTCAAAGACTAATTTTTAGAAACTCATGTAACTTCTGTTTGTTAACTTTGTGTCTTGAGTGTATGAAATTGGACTAATTTGTGAAAGTGAAAAAAAAAAAAAAATAGAGCTTGGCTGGGTTGAAGGCATACCTTGCTGGGGAATCTAAATTGTCTCTGTGGAGGTCTCTTCACATGCTTTTGCCAAGGGACTATTACATTCCAGTGATCTTTGTCTTGTTCTCCAATTACCACAATACCTCGGAGCTCTGAATATGGTCAGTCGGCAGTCAGCATGCATCCCTCACTCTTCTCATGTGTCTTGTGATAGTGTAGAAGAAGGAAAACTTAACATCCATTTCCCAAATTCTTTGTAAATAGGTTTAAGTAGGCAAATTGGGTGTATTCATGCTGTATCTGGTATTCATCTTTGAAGTGACAGCTATCATTCTGCAGCTATCTCTGGTGAAAAGCAAGGTCCCAGGGATGTGAGCATTGAGGAGAACTGTGGGGACCAGCCTCAGTGATCCATCTCCTGGTTACTGGAGCCAAGAGGTTTTGAGGTGGTTTGAAGAGTGGAAGTACCAGTGGTAGTGACTGCCAGATCCTTAGATTTCGGCTATGGTAGTGAATTCTAAAAAAAAAAAAAAATCCACTCAGTCCCAATGCCTACTATTTTAGCCCTTGCAAGGATGCTTTATTCCTCATGTTAAATCCCTCTCTGCTTGAAATACTCAAGACGATGTGTTGTACTGAAACTCTGATATGACTAGATGTAGCAAAATCTGACATGCCTTCTTGCTAATGCTGTATTCATCAAGTGACATGGAGGACTTCTTACTCTCCAGGGTTTATCTTTGATTTTTCCCAAGCTCACTGATTACTTAAGTCTGTTCATTGGATATGGGTCTTGTTTCCTCCAGGTCTGCTGCTGTTACTAAGTCGCTTCAGTCGTGTCCAACTCTGTGCAACCCCATAGACGGCAGCCCACTAGGCTCTGCTGTCCCTGGGATTCTCCAGGCAAAAATACTGGAGTGGGTTGCCATTTCCTTCTCCAGGTCAGTTTAGCTCAATCCCAGCATTGGACTTGACTTCCATCACCAGTCACATCCACAACTGGTGTAGTTTTTGCTTTGGCTCTGTCTCTTCATTCTTTCTGGAATTATTTCTCCACTGATCTCCAGTAGCATATTGAGCACCTACCAACCTGGGGAGTTCATCTTTCAGTGTCCTATTTTTTTGGCTTTTCATACTGTTCATGTGTTTCTCAAGGCAATAATAGTGACGTGGTTTGCCATTCTCTTCTCCAGTGGACCTCATTTAGTCAAAACTCTCCACAATGACCCATCCATCTTGGGTAGTCCTGCAAAGTATGACTCATGGTTTCATTGAGTTAGACAAGGCTGTGGTCCATGTGATCAGATTGGTTAGTTTTCTATGATTGTGATTTTCATTCTGTCTGCCTTCTGATGGATAAAGATAAGACACTTATGGAAGCTTCCTAATGGGAGAGATTGACTGAGGGGGAAACTGGGTCTTGTTCTGATGGGCGGGGCCATGTTCACTAAATCTTAATCCAATTTTCTGTTGAGGGCTGTGTTCCCTTCCTGTTGTTTGACCTGAGGCCAAACTGTGGTGGAGGTAATGAATATTAATGCCTCAGTTCAGTTCAGTTCGGTTCAGTGTGTCTGACACTTTGCGAACCCATGAATCACAGCACGCCAGGCCTCCATGTCAATCACCAACTCTTGGAGTCTACCAAAACCCATGCCCATTGAGTTGGTGATGCCATCCAGCCATTTCATCCTCTGTCATCCCCTTCTCCTCCTGCCCCCAATCCCTCCCAGCATCAGGGTCTTTTCCAGTGAGTCAACTCTTTGCATGAGGTGGCCAAAGTATTGGAGTTGGACTTCCAGCATCAGTCCTTCCAATGAATATCCAGGACTGATATCCTTTAGGATGGACTGGTTGGATCTTCTTGCAGTCCAAGGGACTCTCAAGAGTCTTCTCCAACACCACAGTCCTAAAGCATCAATTTTTCAGTGCTCAGCTTTCTTCACAGTCCAACTCTCACATCCATACATGACCACTGGAAAAACCATAACCTTGACCAGATGGACCTTTGTTGGCAAAGTAATGTCTCTGCTTTTTAATATGCTATCTAGGTTGGTCATAACTTTCCTTCCAAGGAGTAAGTGTCTTTTAATTTCATGGCTGCAATCACCATCTGACGTGATTTTGGAGCCCCCCAAAATAAAGTCTGACACTGTTTCCATATGTCCACTGTCCCACGTATTTCCCATGAGTTGATGGGACCAGATGCCATGATCTTAGTTTTATGAATGTTAAGCTTTAAGCCAACTTTTTCACTCTCCTCTTTCACTTTCATCAAGAGGCTTTTTAGGTCCTCTTCACTTTCTGCCACAAGGGTGGCGTCATCTGCATATTGAGGTTATTGATATTTCTCCCGGCAATCTTGATTCCAGCTTTTGCTTCCTCCAGCCCAGCATTTCTCATGATGTGCTCTGCATATAAGTTAAATAAGCAGGGTGACAATATTCAGCCTTGACGTACTCTTTTTCCTATTTGGAACCAGTCTGTTGTTCCGTGTCCAGTTCTAACTGTTGCTTCCTGACCTGCATACAGGTTTCTCAGGAGGCAGGTCAGGTGGTCTGGTATTCCCATCTCCTTCAGAATTTTCCACAGTTTATTGTGATCCACAGAGTCGAAGGTTTTGGCATAGTCAATAAAGCAGAAATAGATGTTTTTCTGGAACTCTCTTGCTTTTTCGATGATCCAGTCGATGTTGGCAATTTGATCTGTGGTTCCTCTGCCTTTTCTAAAACCAGCTTGAACATCTGGAAGTTCACGGTTCATGTATTGCTGAAGCCTGGCTTGGAGAATTTTGAGCACTACTTTACCAGCATGTGAGATGAGTGCAATTGTGCAGTAGTTTGAGCATTCTTTGGGATTGCCTTTCTTAGGGATTGGAATGAAAACGGACCTTTTCCAGTCCTGTGGCCACTGCTGAGTTTTCCAAATTTGCTGGCATATTGAGTGTAGCACTTTCACAGCATCATCTTTCAGGATTTGAAATACCTCAACTGGAATTCCATCACATCCACTAGCTTTGTTCGTAGTAATGCTTTCTAAGGCCCACTTGACTTCACATTCCTGGATATCTGGCTCTAAGTCAGTGTGAGTGATCACACCATTGTGATTATCTGGGTCATGAAGATTTTTTTTTACAGTTCTTCTGTGTATTCTTGCCACCTCTTCTTAATATCTTCTGCTTCTGTTAGGTGCATACCATTTCTGTCCTTTATCAAACCCATATTTGCGTGAAATGTTCCCTTGGTATCTCTAATTTTCTTGAACACATCTTTAGCCTTTCCCATTCTGTTGTTTTCCTCTATTTCTTTGCATTGATTGCCGAGGAAGGCTTTCTTATCTCTCCTGGCTATTCTCTGGAACTCTGTATTCAAATGGGTATATCTTTCCTTTTCTCCTTTACTTTTCGCTTCTCTTCTTTTCACAGCTATTTGTAAGACCTCCTCAGACAGCCATTTTGCCTTTTTGCATTTCTTTTCCGTGGGGATGGTCTTGATGCCTATCTCCTGTACAATGTCATGAACCTCCATCCATAGTTCATCAGGCTCCCTGTCTATCACATCTAGTCCGTTAAATCTATTTCTCACTTCCACTGTATAGTCATAAGGGATTTGATTTAGGTCATACCTGAATGGTCTAGTGATTTTCCCTACTTTCTTCAGTTTAAGTCTGAATTTGGCAATAAGGAGTCCATGATCTGAGCCACAGTCAGCTCCCAGTCTTGTTTTTGCTGACTGTATAGAGCTTCTCCATCTTTGGCTGCAAAGCATATAATCAATCTGATGTCGGTGTTGACCATCTGGTGATGTCCATGTGTAGAGTCCTCTCTTGTGTTGTTGGAAGAGGGTGTTTGCTATGACCAGTGCGTTCTCTTGTCAAAACTCTGTTAGCCTTTGCCCTGCTTCATTCTGTACTCCAAGGCCAATTTTGCCTGTTACTCCAGGTATTCCTTGACTTCCTACTTTTGCATTCCAGTCCCCTATAATGAAAATGACATCTTTTTTGGGTGTTAGTTCTAGAAGGTCTTGTAGGTCTTCATAGAACTGGTCAACTTCAGCTTCTTCAGTGTTACTGGTTGGGGCATAGGCTTGGATTACCATGATACTGAATGGTTTGCCTTGGAAACGAACAGAGATCATTCTGTTGTTTTTGAGATTTTATCCAAGTACTGCATTTTGGACTCTTTTGTTGACCATGATGGCTACTCCATTTCTTCTAAGGGATTCCTGCCCAGTAGAAGATAATGGCTGCCTCCTTCAAATATCCCAAGCACACCGTGCTGCAGTCAGTGCCCCCGACCCTGTAGCAGGCCACCGTCAACCCACACCTCTGTCGGAGACTCCTGGACACTCACAGGCAAGTCTGGATCAGTCTCTTGTGGGATCACTGCTCCTTTCTCCTGAGTCCTGGTGCCCACAAGGTTTTGTTTGTGCCCTCCAAGAGTCTGTTTTCCCAGTCCTGTGTAAGTTCCGGCAGTTCTATGGTGGAGTTAATGGTAACCTCCCCCAATAGGCATTATGCCATACCCAGGCCTACTGCATCCAGAGCTTCTGCCATTGCAGCAGGCCACTGTTTACCCACACCTGCTCAGGAGACACTCAAACACAGTTCTGGCTCAGTCTCTGTGGGATCTCTGGGTCCTGGTGCACACAAGTTTTGTTTGAGCCCTCCAAACATTTCTGGTGGGTGTGCGGTTTGATTCTAAATGTGATTTTGCCCCTCATAACATCTTTCTGGGGCTTTTCCTTTGTCCTTGGATATGGGGTATCTTTTTGGTGGGATCTAACATTCTCCTGCTTATGTTTGTTCAGCAGTAAGTTGTAAGTTTGGAGTTCTCGCAGAAGATGTGCACATGTCCTTCTACTCTGCCACCTCTAAAGGGGATAGTTTCTCCAGGTGTTGGTGGGTTTTTAAATTAGGTTTGGAGGGAGACAGACAGAGTCTGAAATTCTGCTTTATTCCATCATCTTTCCATCATAGTGAAGAGAACAATTTAAAAACTCATCCAGAAGAAATATATATTAGGTTAATTTTCTTTGACCAATTTAAGCCTTCCCCAGAGGCCTTGTAAAATCAAAGTGGAAAGAAAACACACAATTATGTTTTCAATTAAGTTGTGCAGGGTCTGTTTTATAATATTGTATTTATGTTGCACAATTACTTGATAATGCAAGGTCATTTTTTCATAAATACATTGTGACCATTTTAAACATTTGCTCTTTGGGTCACAGACTGTTTGTTGCAAGTCTCTTCTTATACATCGTGCTCTAGGCCCCAGGGAAAAAAGGTAAGTAAGACAAATTCTTTACTCTGTGTCTTCAGGGAACATACTGTTTTAGAAACTATCATTCTATGTCTATAAAATGACAATGCCCTAAAGTAGAGTGACTTATCTTTCTTATACTTTATATTAATTGGAATAAAAGAATGAAGACATGTATTGGTTTTCTTGTTTGTCAGTCTTCATATGAATCTACATAAGCAAATATCATAAACTTTTACATATGGAGAAACAAAGATCAGAAATAGGAAGTGACTTGAAAATCATATTTCAGGTTGTTGAATTGTGCTGTTAATTCTAAAATCCATATTCTTTTCCCATCCTCAAGCATTTTCTCAAGAGGTACAGTTGTAAAAAAGGTAGTATTTTGACAATTTCATATCCATGCTATTTTACACCCAAATGCTCTCAACACTTCTCAAACAGATTTTTAAATTCATTATTTATATTTTGGTCACCCCATCGAGCATGTGGGACTTTAGTTTCCCAAGTAGGGACTGAACCTAAGTCCATGGCATTGGACCACTTTACCACTTTACCACTGGACCACCTGGGAAGTCTAGGTTCATTATTTTATTTAGTAGTTAAACAGTACCAGGATCTTGGCAGAAGTAGAATTGCCCCCATTTTATAGATGTGGGCAATGGAGGTACCATATTTAAGTTTTCACATTTTATTAATTATATTAAATTATTATGTTTCTTTCCAAATGTCATGGGATTGCTGGATGAAACATCCAAAAACATTAAAAAGGACAATGACTTTTACTTATCTAAATTTTGCTGAATAATACTTCAAATAAAAATTTCAAAAAATCGTGGAAACTCACACCCTCTGACAACATTTCCAAGTAATATTCATTCAGTTTTACTTAGTTGGTAACCTTTTAGTCAGCTATTCAAAATTTGGTTTTAAAATGAATTATCAGGAAAGATTATATAAATGCATCCATAAAATTTTAAATTAATATTACTACAGAATGGGACCAGTCTGTGAATTAGGAATATTACAGAAACATAGTGGTATTTGGTTCAAAGACAAGAATGCTTTCTCTTGTCCCTATACCTCTGCTCTGGCTTTATTAACCTCCGAATTTTTTCCAACATTCTAACTGTGGACTAGTGAGAAAATCAAGTGACGTGCCATGGGCATCATTTCCTCCATAGCTGCGCCATGTCAGACAAAGAAAAGAACCAAGTAGATGGAGGGTGTGTCTTACAGGCGTAGCCTTTAAAATATATGTTGTGACCTTGAAAGAAGAAAATTAATGATCAAATAGGAAGGCTCAAAGAGACCTTGGAAATCAATGCCACTGTTCCTTTTGCCATTCAAAATTATACTAAAGTTACCTGGGATTGTTTTAAAGTAAGCTATTTGTCTGGTTGTTTTTCTATTTTGCACTAGTCAGAGAATTTGTTCATTTTTAATCTCAAAGTTATTTTATGCTTCAACCATTGCTTAGAACTGTCAAAAGTCTTGTATATTGAGCTGCATAATATACTTTGTCCCCCTTCAAGCCTTTAAATGTACATATTCTGATTGTCCCTTATATTACCATGATAAGCTGATGATTACCACTGTAAATGTCACATGCAATGTGAAAATATGACTGGATTTCAGCTTGTAGTTCCATGAAACTCACATTAATTTTAAGATAGCTTTCTTTAAGATCCCAGGTAAAGGGGAAAATAAAAGAACAACCCCATGGATCTCATAAGAGCTATTCAGAACATTAATTCTTTTCAAACTAAAAAATTCAACTGAGATAATAGAGTGCTCCCCTCTTAAGAAGATACAGGAGCAATTCAGAGCTTACTGTTTTCACACGAAGAATATAAAAATCTAATTCCTAAAAATGTAAAATGTTGCCAAGGCTTCCAGCTATAACCCATCAAAGCTTTCAGGGATTTCCAATTTGCACTTTCATCTTGCTGCCAACCCTGTGTATATACATAGTGACTTGAACAGCTGTATGTTGTTCTCCTTCCAAAGACACAGTTATTATTTTAATAACATAGGTGCTGCTAATTTTAGAATTTAGGGGTGGGGGTGGGGCATTTAACTACCTACAGACATGTTGGTTTCATACTTTGGAAATCATTAGCTGTCAACATACTGTGAATTTTGTAACACAGAGAACTTGAAGTAATAAACCCTGCCATCCTAATGCTACTAGAATTAGAATGCATTTCTATACACCGAACAAAATGAAGTCATGATGAAGAGGGCTATGAGCAGAATGAACATGTTGAAATCTAAAACATTTGTATGTATGACTGAAATAAGAGGTGTTAAGATCCATATTACCCACCTCACATACCCCAAACATTTACTATAACGCAGTCTTTGTATTCAGGCTGGATTTAGAGCAGCGGTCCCCAACCTTTCAGGCACCAGGCACTGGTTTTTTGGAAGACAATTTTTCCACAGACCAGGGATGGGGTAAGGTTTGGGGGTGATTAAAGCTCATTACATTTATTGTGCACTTCATTTTTGCTATTATTACATCAGTTCCACTTCAGATCATCAGGCATTAGATCCCAGAGGTTGGGGACTCCTGGCTTGGAGAATCTGCTGTCATAAATAGAACTATCTAAGCAGTTGCATTACCTGTCAGTGAGTCAAAATCTGAATAATTGGCTGATATTAAAACAATGACTCTATTTTTGTATTTTAAGAGAAGTATTTAGAGTGACATCAGCAAGATGGCAGAGCAGAAAGACCCAGACCATCCTCCACCCAACCCGTGAATTAGTCAATTCATGAAAAAATGCCTTTTTAAAAAAAATTTTTTTTCCATTTATTTTTATTAGTTGGAGGCTAATTACTTTACATCATTGCAGTGGTTTTTGTCATACATTGAAATGAATTAGCCATGGATTTACATGTATTCCTCATCCCAGTCCCCCCTCCCACCTCCCTCTCCACCCGATCCCTCTGGGTCTTCCCAGTGCACCAGGCCCAAGCACTTGTCTCATGCATCCAACCTGAGCTGGTGATCTGTTTCACCCTAGATAATATACATGTTTCGATGCTGTTCTCTTGAAATATCCCACCCTCGCCTTCTCCCACAGAGTCCACAAGTCTGTTCTATACATCTGAGTCTCTTTTTCTGTTTTGCATATAGGGTTATCGTTACCATCTTTCTAAATTCCATATATATGTGTTAGTATACTGTAATGGTCTTTATCTTTCTGGCTTACTTCACTCTGTATAATGGGCTCCAGTTTCATCCATCTCATTAGAACTGATTCAAATGAATTCTTTTTAATGGCTGAGTAATATTCCATTGTGTATATGTACCACAGCTTTCTTATCCATTCGTCAGCTGATGGGCATCTAGGTTGCTTCCATGTCCTGGCTATTATAAACAGTGCTGTGATGAACATTGGGGTGCACGTGTCTCTTTCAGATCTGGTTTCCTTGGTGTGTATGCCCAGAAGTGGGATTGCTGGGTCATATGGCAGTTCTATTTCCAGCTTTTTAAGAAATCTCCACACTGTTTTCCATAGTGGCTGTACTAATTTGCATTCCCACCAACAGTTTAAGAGGGTTCCCTTTTCTCCACACCCTCTCCAGCATTTATTACTTGTAGACTTTTGGATAGTAGCCATCCTGACTGGCGTGTAATGGTACCTCATTGTGGTTTTGATTTGCATTTCTCTGATAATGAGTGATGTTGAGCATCTTTTCATATGTTTTTTAGCCATCTGTATGTCTTCCTTGGAGAAATGTCTGTTTAGTTCTTTGGCCCATTTTTTTGATTGGGTCATTTATTTTTCTGGAATTGAGCTGGAGGAGTTGCTTGTATATTTTTGAGATTAATCCTTTGTCTGTTGCTTCGTTTGCTATTATTTTCTCCCAATCTGAGGGATGTCTTTTCACCTTGCTTATAGTTTCCTTTGTTGTGCAAAAGCTTTTAAGTTTCATTAGGTCCCATTTGCTTATTTTTGCTTTTGTTTCTAAAATTCTGGGATGTGGGTCATAGAGGATCCTGCTGTGATTTATGTTGGAGAGTGTTTTGCCTATGTTCTCCTCTAGGAGTTTTATAGTTTCCGGTCTTACATTTAGATCTTTAATCCATTTTGAGTTTATTTTTGTGTATGGTGTTAGAAAGTGTTCCAGTTTCATTCTTTTACAGGTGGTTGACCAGTTTTCCCAGCACCACTTGTTAAAGAGGTTATCTTTTTTCCATTGTATATCCTTGCCTCCTTTGTCGAAGATAAGGTGACCATAGGTTCGTGGATTTATCTCTGGGCATTCTATTGTGTTCCATTGATCTATATTTCTGTCTTTGTGCCAGTACCTTACTGTCTTGATGACTGTGGCTTTGTAGTATAGTTGAAGTCAGGCAGGTTGATTCCTCCAGTTCCATTCTTCTTTCTCAAGGTTACTTTGGCTATTCGAGGTTTTTTGTATTTCCATACAAATTGTGAAATTATTTGTTCTAGTTCTGTGAAAAGTACCGTTGGTAGTTTGATAGGGATTGCATTGAATCTATAGATTACTTTGGGTAGTATAGCCATTTTGACAATATTGATTCTTCCAATCCAAGAACACGGTATATTTCTCCATCTGTTTGTGTCCTCTTTGATTTCTTTCATCAGTGATTTATAGTTTTCTATGTATAGGTCTTTTGTTTCTTTAGGTAGATATACTCCTAAGTATTTTATTCTTTTTGTTGCAATGGTGAATGGTATTGTTTCCTTAATTTCTCTTTCTGTTTTCTCATTGTTAGTGTGTAGGAATGCAAGAGATTTCTGTGTGTTAATTTTATATCCTGCAACTTTACTGTATTTGTTGATTAGCTCTAGTAATTTTCTGGTAGAGTCTTTAGGGTTTTCTATGTAGAGGATCATGTCATCTGCAAACAGAGAGAGTTTCACTTCTTCTTTTTCTATCTGGATTCCTTTTACTTCTTTTTCTGCCCTGATTGCTGTGGCCAACACTTCCAAAACTATGTTGAATAGTAGTGGTGAGAGTGGGCACCCTTGTCTTGTTCCTGATTTCAGGAGAAATGCTTTCAATTTTTCACCATTGAGGGTGATGCTTGCTGCGGATTTGTCATATATAGCTTTTATTATGTTGAGGTATGTTCCTTCTATTCCTGCTTTCTGGAGAGTTTTAATCATAAATGGATGTTGAATTTTGTCAAAGGCTTTTTCTGCATCTATTGAGATAATCATATGGTTTTTATCTTTCAATTTGTTAATGTGGTGTATTACATTGATTGATTTGCGGATATTAAAGAATCCTTGCATTCCTGGGATAAAGCCCACTTGGTCATGGTGTATGATTTTTTTTAATATGTTGTTGGATTCTGTTTGCTAGAATTTTGTTAAGGATTTTTGCATCTATGTTCATCAGTGATATTGGCCTGTAGTTTTCTTTTTTTGTGGCATCTTTGTCTGGTTTTGGAATTAGGGTGATGGTGGCCTCATAGAATGAGTTTGGAAGTTTACCTTCTTCTGCAATTTTCTGGAAGAGTTTGAGTAAGATAGGTGTTAGCTCTTCTCTAAATTTTTGGTAGAATTCAGCTGTGAAGCCATCCGGCCCTGGGCTTTTGTTTGCTGGAAGATTTCTGATTACAGTTTCGATTTCCTTGCTTGTGATCATTTTGTTAAGATCTTCTATTTCTTCCTGGTTCAGTTTTGGAAAGTTATACTTCTCTAAGAACTTGTCCATTTCTTCCAAGTTGTCCATTTTATTGGCATAGAGCTGCTGGTAGTAGTCTCTTGTGATCCTTTGTATTTCAGTGTTGTCTGTTGTGATCTCTCCATTTCGTTTCTAATTTTGTTAATTTGGTTCTTCTCCCTTTGTTTCTTAATGAGTCTTCCTAATGGTTTGTCAATTTTGTTTATTTTTTCAAAAAACCAGCTTTTAGCTTTGTTGATTTTTGCTATGGTCTCTTTAGTTTCTTTTGCATTTATTTCTGCCCTAATTTTTAAGATTTCTTTCCTTCTACTAACCCTGGGGTTCTTCATTTCTTCCTTCTTTAGTTACTTTAGGTGTAGAGTTAGGTAATTTATTTGACTTTTTTCTTGTTTCTTGAGGTAGGCCTGTAATGCTATGAATCTTCCCCTTAGCACTGCTTTTACAGTGTCCCATAGGTTTTGGGTTGTTGTGTTTTCATTTTCATTCATTTCTATGCATATTTTGATTTCTTTTTTGATTTCTTCTATGATTTGTTGGTTATTCAGAAGCGTGTTGTTTAGCCTCCATATGTTTGAATTTTTAATAATTTTTTTCCTATAATTGAGATCTAACCTTATTGCACTGTGGTCAGAAAAGATGACTGGAATGATTTCAGTTGTTTTGAATTTACCAAGACTAGATTTATGGCCCAGGATGTGATCTATTCTGGAGAAGGTTCCGTGTGCACTTGAGAAAAAGGTGAAGTTGATTGTTTTGGGGTGAAACGTCCTATAGATGTCAATTAGGTCTAGCTGGTCCATTGTGTCCGTTAAAGTTTGTGTTTCCTTGTTCATTTTCTGTTTAGTTGATCTATCCATAGTTGTGAGTGGGGTATTAAAGTCTCCTACTATTATTGTGTTACTATTAATTTCCTCTTTCATATTCATTATCGTTTGCCTTACATATTGTGGTGCTCCTATGTTGGGTGCATATATATTTATAATTGTTATATCTTCTTCTTGGATTGATCCTTTGATCATTATGTAGTGTCCATCTTTGTCTCTTTTCACAGCCTTTATTTGAAAGTCTATTTTATCTGATATGAGTATTGCAACTCCTGCTTTCTTTTGGTCTCCATTTGCATGGAATATTTTTTTTCCAGCCCTTCACTTTTAGTCTGTATGTGTCCCTTGTTTTGAGGTGGGTCTCTTGTAGACAGCATAGATAGGGGTCTTGCTTTTGTATCCATTCAGCCAGCCTTTGTCTTTTGGTTGGGGCATTCAACCCATTTACATTTAAGGTAATTATTGATAGGTATGGTCCCGTTGCCATTTATTTTATTGTTTGGGGTTCACATTTATACCACCTTTCTGTGTTTCCTGTCTAGAGAAGATCCTTTAGTATTTGTTGAAGAGCTGGTTTGGTGGTGCTGAATTCTCTCAGCTTTTGCTTGTCTGTAAAGCTTTTGAGTTCTCCTTCATATCTGAATGAGATCCTTGCTGGGTAGAGTAATCTAGGTTGTAGGTTATTCTCTTTCATTACTTTAAGTATGTCCTGCCATTCCCTTCTGGCCTGAAGGGTTTCTATTGATAGATCAGCTGTTATCCTTATGGGAATCCCTTTGTGTGTTATTTGTTGTTTCTCCCTTGCTGCTTTTAATATTTGTTCTTTGTGTTTGTTCTTTGTTAATTTGATTAATATGTGTCTTGGGGTGTTTCGCCTTGGGTTTATCCTGTTTGGGACTCTCTGGGTTTCTTGGACTTGGGTGGCTATTTCCTTCCCCATTTTAGGAAAGTTTTCAGCTATTATCTCCTCGAGTAACTTCTCATGGCCTTTCTTATTGTCTTCTTCTGGGACTCCTATAATTTGAATGTTGGGGCGTTTCACATTGTCCCAGAGGTCCCTGAGGTTGTCCTCATTTCTTTTGATTCTTTTTTCTTTTTTCCTCTCTGCTTCATTTATTTCCACCATTTTATCTTCTAACTCACTTATCCTATCTTCTGTCTCTGTTATTCTACTCATGGTTCCCTCCAGAGTGTTTTTGATCTCATTTATTTCATTATTAATTTTTAATTGACTTTTTAAAATTTCTTCTAGGTCCTTGTTAAACATTTCTTGCATCTTCTCAATCTTTGTCTCCAGGCTATTTATTTGTAACTCCATTTTGTTTTCAAGATTTTGGATCATTTTTATTATCATTATTCTAAATTCTTTTTCAGGTAGATTCCCTATTTCCTCCTCTTTTGTTTGACTTGGTGGGCTTTTTTCATGTTCCTTTACCTGTTGAGTATTTCTCTGCCTTTTCATCTTGTTTAGATTGCTGTGTCTGGAGTGGGCTTTCTGTATTCTTGTGGTCTGTGGTTCCTTTTTATTGTGGAGGTTTCACCCAGTGGGTGGGGTTGGACAATTGGTTTGTCAAGGTTTCCTGGTTAGGGAAGCTTGTGTCAGTGTTCTGGTGCGTGGAATTGGATTTCTTCTCTCTGGAGTGCAGTGGAGTGTCCAGTAATGAGTTTTGCAATGGGTCTATGTGTTAGGTGTGACTTTGGACAGCCTGTATGTTGACACTCAAGTCTATGTTCCTGCGTTGCTAAAGAATTTGCATGGTATGTCTTGAACTGGAGCTTATTGGCTCTTGGGTGGTGGTTGGTTTTGGTGTAGGTATGGAGGCTTTTGGATGGTCTCTTATTCCTTAATGTTCAGTGTAGTCAGGAGTTTTCTGGTTTTCTCAGGTTTTGGGCTTAAGTCTCCTGCCTCTGGATTTCAGTTTTATTCTTCCAATAGTCTCAAGACTTCTCCAACTATACAGCACTGATAATAAAACTTCTAGGTTAATGGTGAAAAGATTCTCCACCGTGAGAGACAACCAGAGAGGTTCACAGTGTTACATGAAGAATAGGAGAGGGAGGAAGGAGACAGAGGTGAGCAGGAGGAGAAAAAGGGGACTCAAGAGGAGAGAGACAGATCTACGCAGTTATCTGTTCCCAAAGTGTTCTCCGTAGCCCAGACACCCACAAAGATTCACAGAGTTGGATTGGGAAGAGAAGGGGAAAGGAGGAAATAGAGGTGTTCTGAGGTAGAAAACAGAGAGTCAAAAGTGGGAGAGTAATCACCACACTCCTGAATAGAAATGGGAACTGGAAAAAAAATTGGATTCTTAAATGTCCAAAAAAAAATATAAAATACTGAAAAACAAAGATTAAAAATCTAGGTAGAGGTTTAAATCTTTGGGGAAAAACAAAATTTAAAAAAAAAAAACACAAAAAAATTTAGAAAATTTTTTGAAGTTCGTTTTAAAAAAAAAGGGTTTCTCTCTCTCTTTTTTTTTTTTGGGGGAAGGGTTATAGGGGAAATGAAAATGAAAAAAAATTAAGGAATTTTAGGGGAAGTTTTAGGGGGGCTTTTAAAGGGAAATAGGAGGGGGAAAAGGAAAAAAAAAAAAAAACAAGAAAAGGAAAAAATTTTTTTTTTCCCAATTAAAAAAAACGTAAAAAAATTTTTAAAAATTGGAAAGGGTGGGGGGGGGTAATGGGGGAATACGGGAATTTTAAAGAAAAAAATTTGAAAAAAATTAAAAATAAAAAAAAAAAAAAAAATTTTTTTTTTTAAAAAAAAAAATAACTTATTCTAGGGGGGAAAATTTTCTGGGGGTTTTTGCGGGCAGTGTAGGTTTAGTTTAATTTCAGTAGCCCTCTTTCCAGGGTTTTCACTTTTCGATATTATAGGCCCCCTTTCCCGGGGGTAGTCGGTGTTACCTTTTGGGGGTTTTAACCCGTTGCACCGGTCCTTTCTGAAGGGGGGTTCCCTTTGTTTATTTGGGGTTCTATTTGCCGTCTTTCGGGGGTTTTTAATTTCCGCCCTGACCGGCGTCGGGAGGGGGGGAAATTTTTTTATTTAGGTTCGGGGGGGAAGGGTTCCGGGGGTTTAAGGGGGGGCCTGCTACGGGGGGAGGGCGGGGGCCCGCGACAAGATACCGCTCTTTGGGGGGGATTGCGTTTTCCACCGGTTTTTCCCGGGGCCACACTGGGTTTGGGGCCCTGCTCGGGGAAAGGTTGGGCTTTCCCCTGCACTTGGGGGGTTTAGGGGGGGCCCCGGCCCGCTCAAAATTTTTGGCGGGCCCTGCGTTGAGTGCGGTTCCCGTTTTTTGGGTATCCACAAAAGGGGGCGGGTTCGGTTTTTTCGCCTGCGTTTTGTGCCTTCCCCCGGGCCCGAGGGGTGGGTTTAGGGTTTGGGCCCAAAGGGGGAGAGGGAAAGGGCGGGCCTTTTTCCCGGGGAGGGCTGGGCCGAGGGTTCGATTTTTCCCGGTGGGGCCCCCTTTTCCAATTGGGCGGGCTCGGGACCAAGGGTTGGGCCAATTCCCCGGGTACGCGGCTTTTTTCCCCGGCGGGGCCCCAGCGCCCCGCCATTCCCGGTCTAGGGAAATTTTAGATGGAAAAAGGGGGGCCTGTTTTCAGTGTGGGAGGGGGGGGGGTTTTCAGGGGGTGAGTTTTTCCCTTTTTTCCCCCCCCCTCCCCCCCTTTCCCCCCAGCAAAGGGGTGGGCTTTTTCTTCTCTGGAGTTTCTCAGTCCTTTGTTTTGCGAACCGCCGGCAGGTTTTTGTTCCGGGCCCGGTTTTAAATTTTTACCCCTTTCTAATTCCCCCATTTAAAAAAGGGTCCCTTTCCCATTGCTCTCAGGGGCTTCGGGCCGGGGGCCTTACCCTTTAAACAATGGCCCCCCGCCCTCTCCGGTTTCCCCCCGCTTGGGGTGGGGCCCTTTCGGGGTTTGGGCCTTTTAGGGCTTTTCTGGCCTTTTTGGGGAGTTGCTTTTAGGGGGGGGTAATCTGGGGGCCTTTTTTTTAATTTTTCCTCCCGGGGGTTTTAATTTTCCGAAAATTTCCCCATTTCCCCCAGTTGGGGGGTTTTCCCGGGGATTGGGAAAACTTCCTCTGTTAAGACTCCCTTCCCGGGATGGGTCTCCCTCCGTGGCTCTTTTTACTCCCTTTGTATCTTTTATATTTTGTCCTACCTCCCTTCGAAGACAATGGGCTGCTTTTCTGGGCGCCTGATGTCCTCTGCTAGCGATCAGAAGTTGTTTTGTGAAATTTGCTCAGCGTTCAAATGTTCTTTCAATGAATTTGTAGGGGAGAAAGTGGTCTCCCGGTCCTGTTCCTCCGCCATCTTGGCTCCTCTGCCGGAAAAATGCCTTTTATGAGAAATCCAGAAACCAAATGAAAGACTCCTTCACTGCAGGTAGCCATGATACTAGACCCATGTAAGCCTATAAGGAGACGTGGATTGCCCCCGCAGGTGTGCATGAGCCTCACTCAGTGCCGTGGAATCAAAAACAGAGACCTCCAAGTTTCTGGCTTTTACCGTAGAAGCGAAGGGTCGGTTTGTACATCCAGGGAGCCAACTTTACCAAGGAGGTTCCCGAGAGAACTGACCTCAGCGCTGCCAGTCTTGGGGCTCAGATGGGTCCACCACAGCCTAGCAGTCTGGAGCAAGAATGGAGACAGAAGTCTGTGATCAGAGATGCCATACCTCCTCTCCTTTCCAATACAGGGTGAGGAGATGAAAAAAACCCAGCTCTCAGTTCCCCCCAGGGAAAGAAAAGTAGAGCTTATACACTGTAGACCAGCTTTCTCAAGGGTCTCCCCAGAGGCCTGACTTAATTTCAACCAGTCTTGGAGTTCAAATGGGTTCACCATGGTGAAGCAATCTGGAGGTGAAGAGATGGCAGCTTGGGCTTCTTGATGCCATGACTCACCCTCCTGGATCACCACTGAGTATCCCCTGACCAAAAGCACAGTTGCTTGATTCTCCCTGGGGAGGCAAGAAGTGGTAAAGGCACCGAGAATATCTGTTTGTGCTGACCCATGGGCGTTGTTTCCTGTATAAAGCCAGCACATGAAGACTAGGACTAATGTGTAGACATCAACACAGAGAGTCAGGGAAGGCAAAGAAATAGCAACCATGTTCTGAAAAAGAAACAAATCTACTAACAGGGATTAAAACTTTATTACGATTGCCATAGTCACTGAGCCAAGGAAACCAGTTATCTCAATTATCTCTTATTTTCTAGTATTTCCTTTCTAACTGTCCCCCTGCCCTACCATGTTTAAGACCCTAGCCATCTGTGCCATGGAACTGCTGTGGTGCCAAGGGTATCCTGTCTCTGCAGTCTACCAGGAAGATTTCCGAGTGAATGATTTACCACATGATTGAAAGATGGTTTGCTTTGACACCTATTTGTAAATTGCCTTAATTTGGAAGAGAAACCAAGTAGCTTTGGTTGAAGCAATTTTTCAGGCTCAACTGTAGGGCCTCTTTCCTAATCAGAATGTTTGTTTTCACACTAAAGAAAATTATACAGATTACAAGTGAAAAGTATAATGAGGAAGTCTATATTTAGACATAAATATTTATTTTAATTTTATTTATTTCTTGGCTCTGCTGAACCTTTGTTACTGCACGTGGGCTTTTTCTAGTTGCGGTGAGAAGGCCCTGATCTGTTTCAACGAGCAGGCTTTTCGTTGCAGTGGCTTCTTTTGTTGCAGAGCGTGGACTCTAGTCCACGGGGTTTAGTAGTTGTGGCACACACACAGGCTTTGTGGCTCCTCAGCATATGGGATCTTCCAGGACCAGGGATCAAACCTGGTCTCCTGCATTGGCAGGTGGGTTCTTAACCACTGAACCACCAGGGAATTCCCTAGACATAGTATTTCTATATTTTATGTTTAGATATAAGAGTGTGGCCTTGAATTAACTTATTAACAATGGTATTTATGATGGTACATTTCAGGACAGCAACAACAATTGTTTTTCTTTGTAGCCATGATATGTGTCTGCTGGAAAAGTAGTAAGATTATCATCTTGACTGACTCATTTGGGGGAAAAAAGGAATTTGTAAGCCAAAGATTAATTTGACCCAACGACCCATTCATCAATTTTTAATGTGTTTCATGCCATCACATTATGAGAAATGGATCTTTGACAGTGTGTTCTTCTTAGAAGTGTCCATTGACCTGCAGCTGGCATTCTGTGAAATGTATATGCCAGAGAATGCAGCAGTGAAAAGATCATGTGACTTCAACTCAGGCCGCAAACGGATGCAGGAACCTGCTGGCAAACTGTAGTTTATCCCTCCATCTGCATGAGTCAGCTAAGATGGGAATGCCAATTTTAGCAGGTGTGTGTTTTCTGTTTCTGTAATATGATATGAATGTGAATGATGATTTTCACAAATGACTCTCATCGTTAGTCTAATCTGAGCTCCTTTAATGCTGAAATATTTTACTGCCTGCAGGATTGACATTGCTTATCAGATGATTTCTAGCGCATCCAAGATCAGAGTGAAGAAGTAGGTCAACTTGGTAAGTTGAGTAACTTATGGTAAATTTGCAAGTTATATGAAAAGATCATTAAGGTGTTTTATATTGTGAAATTCCTTACCAATCAATGTAGTAAAAGAAATCATGTTAATATTAAAAATTTTCTTTCTAAAAATTATTATTAATTTTAAAATTAAGAATATTAAATTGGGAAGTATAGAAAAGTACAGGGATGGAGTTTAGAATATAAAACAGTTTTATGTGAAACAACTAGAGATCCAATGTGAAAGTGAAAGTTGCTCAATCATGTTGGACTCTTTGCAACCCTATGGACTATACAGTCCATGGAATTCTCTATGCCAGAATACTGGAGCAGGTCACCTTTCCCTTCTCCAGGGGATCTTCCCAACCCAGGGATTGAACCCAGGTCTCCTGCATTACAGGTGAATTCTTTACCAGCTGAGCCCAAGGGAAGCCCCTATGGATTGACACACAAAAAAATAATCATTACAGATCAGAGAAAGGTCATGTGGTCTGCAAACTACCTGAGGGACCTTCCTGGAGAAGTTACATCTTGATCAGGTTTTGAAAAGCATAAGGATTTAAATAAAACTGAGGTAATAAGTAAGGTGACGTTGAACAAATAGATTTTAGTGTATGAAAAGGTGATGTAACAAAATAGGGAGGCATGATGCTTTCATAAGGGAGGGTCTCCTGACATTTAAGAAGCTCTTTAAACTTCTTATTTTGGCAATAGTGAACAGGCTGGTTTGAAAGAAGAGGATGAAAATTTTGAGAGATTCATTGGAAAGTTCTGTCCAGAATCCAAATGGGAAAAGAACAGCTTAAGTAGAGATAAAATACTGAATGCAAGCAAGCTTCATAAGAAGTATTATCAGGACATCATATACTGATTGTCTATAACAGCTAACTATTCCTCTTCTAAAAGAGGAAATAGTCAACAGGCAATTCTCAAGTCAATCTGGTGGACTGAGTGAGGAGTAGAGATTATATATATGGGCTTCTCGTGTGGCTCAGCTGGTAAAGAATTCACCTGCAATGAGGGAGACTTGGGTTCATTCCTTGGGTTGGGAAGGTACTCTGGAGAAGGGAAAGGCTACCCACACCAGTAATCTGGCCTGGAGAATTCCATGGACTGTATAGTCCATGGGGTGGAAAAGAGTCAGATAAGACTGAGTGACTTTCCCTTCACTTCACTTCATATGTGTATATATATACATATATACATATACATATATATACATCTACATATATATATACATATATATATACATCTACATATATATATACACACATTGTTGTTGTTGTTCAGTCTTTAAGTCATATCTGACTCTTTGCCACCCCATGGACTGTGACACAGAAGGTTTCCCTGTCCTTCACCATCCCCCAGAGCTTGCTCAAACTCATGTCCATTGAGTCGGTGATGCCATCCAGACATCCCATCCTCTGTCGCCCCCTTCTCTTCCTTCCCTCAATCTTTCCCAGCATCAGGATCTTTTCTAATGAGTTGACTCTGTCAGCTGGCCAAAGTATTGGAGCTTCACCATCAGTCCTTCCAGTGAACATTCAGGGTTGATTTCCTTTAGGATTGGCTGGTTTGATCTCTTTGCTATCCAAGGTACTCTCAAGAATCTTCTCCAGCACCACCATTTGAAAGTATCAATTCTTTGGTGCTCAGCGTTCTTTATGGTCCAACTCTCGTATCTGTACATGACTACTGGGAAAACCATAGCTTTGACTATTTGGACCTTTGTTGGCAGAGTGATGTCTCTGCTTTTTAATGTGCTGATAGGTTTTTTCATAGCTTTTGTTTCTACTTTTCCCCCATCTATTTGCCATGAAGTGATGGGACCAGATGCCATGATGTTAGCTTTTTGAATGTTGAGTTTCAAGCCAGCTTTTCCACTCTCCTCTTTCACCCTCATCAAGAGGTTCTTTAATTCCTCTTCACTTTCTGCCATTAGAATGATGTCGTCTGCCTATCTGAGGTTGTTGATATTTCTCCCAGCAATCACGATTCCAGCTTGTGAGTCATGGATTTCCTTCCCATTTAGATTAACACAGAGCACTGACTAGAGTGCATATTATACAGTAGGTTCTCATTAGTTATCTATTTTATACATAGTATCAGTGGAGCGTCTCTGGTGGCTCAGTGGTGAAGAATTTCTCCTGCATTGCAAGAAACATGGGAGACATGAGTTCGATCCCTATGTCAGGAAGATCCTCTGAAGGAGGAAATGGAAACCTACTGTAGTATTCCTACTAGGGAAAATCTCATGGACAGAGGAGCCTGGCAGGCTCATAGGGTCACAAAAGTTAGTCGTGACTGAAGCAACTGAGCAATAGGTTCATCTGTACCATTTTTCTAGATTTCACATATATGTGTTAATATATGACATTTGTTTTTTTCTTTCTGACTTAGCTCACTGTGTATGACAGTTTCTCTGGGTCCATCCACATCTCTGCAAATAGTGTAGTTTTGTTTCTTTTTATGGCTGAAAGGTATTCCATTATATACATGTGCCACATCTCCTTTATCCATTCCTCTGAAGCTACTTTTTGACGCAAGTTGCATTTGAGAAGAAAACTGATTATTAAGGTAAATATATCATATATCTGGTCTTTGTAACTCTCTCTGAAAATGTATGCTCCTGAAAGTCAAGGCTTATGTTTTATGCTTCTCCTGTAGCTCCCACAATTATAGCATATGCTCAGTAAATATTTAATGATGTTGTATGAGCTGGAAATACTGGAGGAAAACTGAAAGTTCAAGAACAAAAATGTAGATGAACTGTTTATCATAATAATTGAAGAGATAAAGGCATAAAACTGGATCTTCAAAAGGAAAGTATGTCTAGGGAGGAGAGGAAATGTTTGAGGCCCTAACTTTGGAAGAACAGGATGTAGAGAATGCAGTTAAGGTAGAAAGATCATCATGATTGGAGGAAAGTAGAGAGATAGAGAATCATTGATGCCACGAGACTTGAAAGGGCTGCATATAGAGGCTCAAAAGATCCTTGACATTGATGAATGATGGACCAAATTAAGTGAAGGCAAGTCATAGTTTTGAGAAGTTCAACCAGAGACAGATAAAGAATTGTCAATGGAAGGTACAGCTGGGGTTTAGACTGCACTGGTTGAACTGCGTTTGTTCTAAGCTGGCCTTTCAGTTAGAATTTTTACCACCAAGACAAGTCAATGGATCTAATTGCATGTCTGCATAAAACATGCAGCTGCTCAGAGGTTTTGCTATTTTGAAATAAAACCTAGAATGGAGACCAAATACTAATGGTTGAGTTAGAATTCCACCAAGGGAGTTGCAGAGTAAAAATTCTCTTCTCACTACTGGAAAATTAAAGGCACACTTGAATTTAGGGCTACGCCAGCACTCCCTCTCTGCTTGTAGTTCTATGTCATTAAAAAACTTGATATTAAATAAAATAATTCATTTAGAGAGATAAATTATAAAGTGCTGTACAATGTTCGGATGTTATCAGTGATGATGAAAATTCAGTAGTGGCAGCAATCATAGGAGCCCCATGAGTAGCAGTGCCTGGTGGCGTCAACAGCATCCACATTATGATTTTTCACTGTGGTTTGGAGCATTCTTCATGTCAGTCCACACCCAGAGAACTCCCTAATGTAATATGGCTTCCTCTCAGCTTTCCAATGTTTTCTAAACTGTATTTACCCTTGCAGTCCAGGAATACAGACTGGCTTATATTTCTTTCTACTGCTGAATGATGCTGACATAGGTATCTTACCTCATGTTGACAGTAGAGAGTGAGATAGGGTCATGAATGCAAGCACTGAAATGTCTGTTTCGTAAAAATATCTCTTTCTAGAAAGGTCAATATTTATTTGGGTTAACAAACTCTTCTAAGAATATAGAATCTCATAGGATTAACCTGCCTTTAATCACACCTTAATGTTATAGAAAATTGATAGCTTCATTGACTCCAAATTTGTATTAAATCGGAGAAAGAAGTAGGAATAGAGAAGAGAAGAAAAAAGAAAATTCTAGGAGGTTATTAACTGTTGATGTGTCTGATATGATTTCACTCATACAACTACCCAAATCTCCCTTTTAATCTAAGGCACCTCCAGGAAAGTGTTTTACAATGTAATTTTGTTTTTGATATGCATAACAAATACCCAGGATTTTATGAAATTTCCCTTTGGGTGGGAGGGGAGTGGCAATTTGGCATGCCCCTCTCCAGTCATATTCTCATCAGCCCAGTTGGCTTTGTCTAACTTTACATTTTATGAAAATATCATTTCAAAGAGAATTTATGAAAGTCTAAATTTGGGGGGAATGGTTTTTTTAGTTATATGAAACTGGAAAAAAGTGAAGAGAAATATAACCTGGCAGAATGAAGGTGATAATGGTAGGCAGGGGGAAACATCTGGAAAGTGTATGGTAGGGAATCGCAAGTCCACCTCTTTTGAAAACTGGGCTTGCCATTTTCCTGCTACTGAGATTTATAGTCTTGAAGCTATACAAGTTCAGCATCTGTTCATGTATTCCCAAATGGTGTGTCTGGGTAAGAACAGTGCTTATGACACTGATTTCCTTAGAAATTACATATTCCTTAGTGTGTGCTCAGTAGCTCAGTTGTGTCTTTGTGGCCCCAAGGACTGTAGCCTGCCAGGCTCCCCTGTCCATGGAATTTTCCAGGCAAGAATTTTGGAGTGGTTGCCACTTCCTACTCCAGAGGATCTTCCTAACCCAAGGATTGAACCCACATCTCTGTGTCTCCTACATTGGCGGGTGGATGCTTTACCACTAGCACCACCTGGAAAGTCCCATTCCTTAGAATATATATATGTATATATATATATATATATATATATATATATAGTCAATATTCCTTAGAATATATTCAATATATATTCAATATACATATATTTGATGCCCAGTAGAATTGCTCTTGAACTTAAGTCTTATGTGGGAAACTCCAAGTCCGTTTGAGAGCTGTACTTACCTCAAGGGCCAATCTGATCACATGTAGAAGTTTCACCCACTGAAGCATGAAATAAAATGAATAAAACTATCAAAAACTTTCCTTTGTATCCATGTTTTTGTGATTATTAAAAAAATCTTTAGACTTATCAGACTTGAACCCCTTTTCCAGGAAGTTAAGATACTTTGATAAAGATAATATTGTATGAGAGCATAAAATTTGTATGTTATGTGAAATCCTAGTTTTTGAGACTTTAATGATTTCCATATTACACATATTCAAATTTTTAAACATATATTAAGAAAAATACCTCAGTTGTCAGTTGATAACTGGGGAGAAATTTCCCTGCACCCCTACTCTAATTTTCAAAATGTAATGCATATAACTATAAAAAGATGGTTATCATCAACTCTTATTTTCATAATACTAAATAAACTATGGTTTAGGACTGTTGGCACTTTGTTAAGCTTACTTGTCCAGCTGCTTCTTTTATATGACATTTAGTGGCCAAATGTTATAGATTTAAGTTTAAAAATTACTTGGGGCAGAAAGATAAATTGACTAGAGTGCAGTTGCCTGTTGTTCCTTCCAGCTGTTAAGTGTGATCAGTAACTGACTCATGTAAATTGTTTGGAGAGAGTTCATTTTGCTTAACGGACCTTATCTGATAATCAGTTGTGCTCACTGGTTGTTTTTAGATCTGACAAGGGTTTCAGTCAGCTAACCGAATCTCTTTAGTATATACTATGTTGGAAATTTTAGTTCTGTATTCCTGTGTCCTTTGGAAGTGGACCAACTGCTCTAAGAATTTTTTTTGTAGACAAAAATTCTTTTTAAGTTTAAAGTTTGAAATGCTGGGAAATACTCTCTTCTTGTCCTTCACTGAGTCTGAGAAGGCAGCGATTTAATTTAACTGTTGCCAAGCAGTTAAATTAAATGTTAAATTGAGTTTGGTCACAATTCAAGACAACAGATGCATGCTCTTACATTAGTTGTTTTACCTAAAGTAATAATCATCTTTATTTTATTTCTTCTTACATAGGAACCTATTCAAATCCTGTATTTTTACTTTGTGAAATAAGATAATTTTTATTGTGTTAACAAAGTAACCCCCAAGCCTCAGTGATCTACTGACAGAATTTCTTCTCCACCAAAAATGTGTGCCGATCAAAGAGCTCTCTGGAGAAGCCGCCTCCCAAGCAGTGGTCCAGTCTGTTTCCATCCTGAGGGTCCACAACAGCAGGACAATCACCTTGGCAGAGGTTGAAAGAGAAAGATAACTTGGGTTTCCAATTCAAAATGATATCAATCACTTCTGACCAATTGGCCGAAACTATCACCAGCCCAAAAATAACCGCAAGGTAGGTTGGGAAAGAAAGCCTTTCTTTATGTATGACCAAAATGAAGAAAATTAAATGAGGCTTAGAGAATCAGCAAAAATTCTCAACAAAACCCTGGCAAATCAAGTCTAGCCACATATAAAAGGATAGTGTGCTTAGTCATTCAGTCATGTCTGACTCTTTGCGACCCCATGGACTGTAGCCCACCAAGCTCCTTTGTTCATGGGGATTCTCCAGGCAAGAATATTGGAGTGGATTGCCATGCCCTCCTCCAGGGGATCTTCCCAACCCAAGGATTGAACTCGGGTTTCCCTCATTAAAGGCTGACTGAATCCAGTTGTGGGTGGATTCTTTACCAGCTGAGCTACCAGGGAAGCCCACAAGAAGATAATATTAATACATAATTCCAAGTAGGGCTTGTCCAGGAATGAAAGACCAATTAAATATTAAAGATTTAATGTAATTCACCTTATCAATATAGTGAGTAAGAAAAAACATGAAAATTTCATAGATGCCGAAAAAAATTTTGATGAAGTCCAGCATGATAGAAGCTCTCAGTAAACTAGGAATAGAAGGGTACTTCCTCAACTAGAGAAGAGGAATCTAGATAAAACTATAGCCAGCATCATATTTAATAGTGAATGATTGAATTATTTCCCTTTAAGATTGGGGAAAAAAAGCAAAGCTGTGTACTCTTATTACTTCCATTAGCATAATTTTGAAAGTCCAAGCAAGCACAATAAAGAAAGAATAAAATGATAAAATGAATATGGAAGAAATAAAGAGAACTTTCTATTTGTAGATGATGTAATTATTTCCTTGAAACATCCTGAAGTATCTATAAACTAGCTATGAAAAGTAATGCTTGTGCTTACAAGTCCACAGGATATGGAGTCAATATGCAAATCTCAATTATATTTATGTATGTTAGCAGTGAAAAATTGAAACTGAAAATTTTAAAGTACCTACAACATGAAACTCAGGTATAAGTCTAACAGATTATGCTAAAGACATATATGGTGACAAATAAAACACTAATGAAAAAAAATGAATAAAGACCAAAACAGAAAGCAAGAAAGGTATCATGTTTATAGTTGGAAAAACTCAAAATTGCTGAGACACCAATTGGTTCTAAGGTGATTTAGAAATTCAACACAATTCCAGTCAAAATTTCAGCAAGATTTGTTGTAGGAATTGACCAGCTGTTTGCAAAATGTATGTGGAAAGGCAGATAGTCAAGCAATTTAAAAAATGAAGTTAGAGTATTCACTCTACCTAATTTCAAGACTTTTTACAAGTAGATGTTATTCAAGTCAGCATTATATTGGCATAAAAATAGACACAAATAAATGGAACAGAATAGAGCCCCTAGGACAAATATAACCCACAGCCTATTTTTATGAAGTTTTATTGCAACACAGCTTTTTTAATAATCACCCAAAACTGGAACCCACACAGTTGTCTCACCTGGGAATGGATAGTGGTAGTCTGTACAATGCAGTACTCGTCAGCAACAAAAAGAAGCATGATTCTAATCAAGTCACAGCATGGCTGAGCCTCAAACATATTCTGAGTGAAAGAAGCCAGATCCGAAAGACCACGTATTATTTAGCTCCATTTTGAAGAATGCAAAATCACAAGGATGGAAAACAGATCAGCGGTGGCCAAGGGTTTGGGTGGGAAGAAAGGCTGACTTCAAAGCATCCTGGGAGATGTTTTTGGATGATAGAACTATTCTACATCTTCATCTTCATTTTGTTGATGGTTTCACGACTGTGTATTCGTCAAAACCCATAGAACTGTAGCTTTAAGAGATTTAAGTTTACTGTATATAAATTTTAACTTAATAAAAATGTAAATATTTATTATGGAATTCTCTGGGACATAATTTACTTAGAGTACTAATGGTTAATGGCTAAATCTTGGAGTCAGACAACTTGGGGTGCAAATACCAGCTCTCTCAGTTTTGAGCCTGTGAACTTGGGCAAATTACTTATTGTGCCTCAATGTCCCTATCTCTTAATGGGCATAATAATTCCATCTCTGTCACTGGGTAAGAGAAATAATTAAATGACAAGATGATGTAAACTACTTAAGGCAGTGTCTAACAGGTAGTTTATATCCAGTCAGTGTTGGTGGCTGGTAATGAAAGCAGGATGTAGCACATGCCTATCACAGATTTCCCACTGTGATCGTCTCTTGTCTTCTGTCAACCCATTTAAATTTATTTTAAATATCTCCTGTTTTCCTAAGTGCCAGAGGGAGTCAAATGCACAGCTCTTGCAGGTTATAATCTTGTTGGAAATGTGAGTTAGACCCATAAAAATAGGTATTTGGCCAAGACCTCATCTGTTCTGCAGCATATGTTGAAGTAACATGACACCAAGGCACTGCATGGAGTCTTTTGGATATAGATGTGGCTGCAAGGATGTTACATCCCCCTTGGTGATTACAATCTAATTGCAGAGGTAGATATGAACACATCACAAATCACCAGTACACACAATAATGAAAGTGCAGTAAGAGAAGTAAAATTTATTATTTTTTTATTTAACAAAGATCTTCTTTCAAAAGATTTTTTTAAAATATGAACTACCTTAAAAGCCTTTAGTGAATTGGTTACAGCATTACTTCTGTTGTTTATGTTCTGATATTTTGACCAAGAGGCATGTGGGACCTTAGTTCCTTGACCAGGGATTGAACCAGCACCCCCTGCATTGGAACGTGAAATCTTGACCACTGGATTGCCATGAAAATCCCAAGAGGAGTAAAATTTAAATTTTTAAGGATTTGGAAGAGGTAGCTAAAGGAAAACAGACATTTTTTTTTTTTTTTTTTTGGTGAAAGATTGTATAAGTCTGTTCTAGACAAGCAAAATAGGAGGAAAAGGGATATTATGATCAAGGATAGCAAATTGCTGGAGGAATTCTCCTGGACCAGTTGGATCTGGACTCAGTCTAAAAGAGATTAAAATATTGTGAATAATTTAGAAAAAAAGGAGGACAAAATTGTGAATAATTTGTAGTAGAAGAGAACCTATTAAACAAGAAAGAGCACTCAGCGATGTGGTATGTTGCTATGTCTCTGTGGTATGCTGTGGGTAGAAGATATTTTACCACATTTTTGCTTCCATTGTTTTGAAAATAGAAGGACTCAAAAAAAAAAAAAAAAAGTAGAGGCTGTTCTGCCCCTCCTCCCGGCACCAGAAATCTAGAAGCCTCTGCTTCAAAATAGTGTCAGAGTCCCCGTGTTGCTCACCACTGCATCTTGTTCAATCATTTCTCACATACTTTCCTTGCAAGTAGCTCAGTATTTCTTCCCACTGGTGCCTGCTGCTTCCTTTGGCTTCCTGAGCTGAGGCTGCGGAGCCCAGACGCAAATAGCTTCTGCTCGACCTGATGCTCTGGTCACTTCCCACACTGTCTTGGGGAAACCTTGTTCACTGAGCGGAAAACCGATTGGAATCTGGATCATTACAAAAAGTGTGCCTAGCCCACACTGCTGAGAATTCTAACACTAAACACACTTATTTGTGTGTGAGGTGGGCAGTGGGTCTATGGTAGGCAGCCCTGCAGTGGGCCACCTATGAATTAAAAGGACATCCTGGGTGGACTTTGACGTGGGAACAATGTTAATTGGCTACTGAACTTAAATATAGAATTGGGCTTATACTGCAGCTAAAGGGATATGAAGGTAAACACAGAAGCCTATGTTCTATTAGAGGAACAGATTGTTCTTATTCTTAGGATGAGGATGATTTTTTATTTGTTTCTTTGTTTCTTTCTCCACCCCCCTGGACAACCCCAGCAAAGAAAGTGTGGGGATTTGGGCAAATGAGTTCACTTCTCTGTACCCCTTGAATACAACAAGAACTGGCTTGGATCAGTTACGTTTCTTCCTAACTCTAGGTTTCCAAAGTGTGGACGCTTCAAGGCAGAGAGATCACCAGAGAGTTTGTGGAATGATCTGGGTGGGCCCTTCTTAGCTCTTGACTCAGCAAATGATGGTTCCTTTCTCCCTAGGCTGCCCCTCAGATGCCCTTCCTGACCTTCTAAGTGCACCATCCCACAAAGGGGTCACGGGAGGGGGCTGGAAAACTGACAAAGAGCACAACTAACTCCAGAAAAGGGAGGAAATTGTTACAACAGGAAAGTGGCACTGCACACAGCCCCCTCAGTGCAAACTGAGTTTGGAAAGAAAGGACCTGAAAAACAAAACAAAACACTGATGATCATTGTGCAAAAGTTTAAGAACTGGAAAAACTCTCTCTGGAATCCTGAGGACTGAAGAGGGTGGAGATAGCAGCTCATGCTCCCCATTGAAAGTGAAAGTTGTTCAGTCGTGTCCAACTCTTTGTGACCCCATGGACTGCAACCCATCAGGCTCCTTTGTCCATGGGATTCTCCAGGCAAGAATACTAGAGTGGGTTGCCATTTCCTTCTCCAGGGGATCTTCCAGATCCAGGGATCGAACCCAGGTCTCCCACACTGCAGGCAGATTATCGTTTGAGCTGCCTGGGAAGCCCCATAGATTCATGTTCCCCATGAAAGTTAAAGTCGCTCATTCATGTCCAACTATTTGCAACCCCTTGGACTATACAGTCCATGGCATTCTACAGGCCAGAACACTGGAGTGGGTAACTTTTCCCTTCTCCAGGGGATCTTCCCAACCCAGGGATCAAACCCAGGTCTCCCACATTGCAGGCAGATTCTTTACCAGCTGAGCCACAAGGGAAGCCATAGATTCTAGTGATATGCTATGACCCATTCCCTCAGAGGAGCATCATATGTAGATGACAACAGTGTGGCCATAAGTACTACCGGGTTTAATCAAGACAAAAGTTAAGCCATGAGAACAAAGTTATTGATCACATAGAGCCAAATCACCAGTTTAATTTGGAGGGAGATAACCTTTAATTTGACTCCTGGAAAAGAAGCAACCAAATAAAGACTTCAGTCTTCTGTGAAAACAGTAGTCGCTCTTGCTCTCAGAGATCTCTTATTTAGGGAAGGAAAAACCAAATACAATTCCCAAATTCAAGTTGTTTATGAAAACAATTAAAGGCATGAAATTCAAAATAATTTAACTCCAGCAGAACTCTGGGTCTGCTACACTGTTCATGTGACCTATGGATTGTTATCAACTGACAGCTTTATGAACAGAGAACTTAGGCAGAAGAGAGGACACAAGGAAAATTGTCCCTGAAACAGAGAGTTTGAACTCAAAAGGGGCACATGGTTTTCACAAGTCAATGAAAGGGCAAACTGTGGCAAGATAATTCTATTGAAGATAAGATACACCGAAGGGGGCAACAAAGGATGAGATGGCTGGATGGCATCATCGACTCAATGGACATGAGTTTGGGCAAACTCCGGGAGATAGTAAAGGATAGGGAAGTCTGGCGTGCTGCATTCCATGGGATTGCAAAGAGATGGACATGACTGAGCAACTGAACAAAAGTAAGAACAAGTTTTCAAAATCAAATTGGCTGCTCATCCCCAAACTTCCAGACTGGCATGTGAATTTTTAAGACTTTTAGGGTCAAGAAAACAATGGCTTTGCACAAAGCATATATTTTTTGTTCTCTATTTTCTTAGAAAAGAAATCCAAGGAGAGCAAGAGGAAAAACAAACTTAATATTTTTAAAGAAATCAAGTTCTTTTCAGAGTCTCTCATGGAAATAAAACGTTACTATGTGAGCCAAGAGAGAGGCTGGGAAAAGGAAAAGAAAAAGTTCCCGGGGAGAATTTGAATTCTTGGTCCCCAAACCCCTCATTAAGGTTATGAATTCTGGGCTTTAATACTGAATATGGGAGCTACATCAGGAAGGAAAGCAGGGCGTTTGTTTTCTTTTGATTTGACACGTGTTGCGATGCTTCCTGGTCTCATCCCCTCGAAAGCAGGGTGAGAAGGAGCCGCAGCCATGAATGTGAGTCTGGGTTCACTGCCAAGAGCACAGACAGCATCTCTTGCCGGCCCTCCGGACACTTGCCAGGTGAGGCCTTTCAGCGCCTGAGGACATTACCACAAAAAGCATACTCCTGTCTACAGGCCACAGTTTGAATTCAAAATAACTCCGATTCTTCAATTGTTCTGGGAGTAAACACTCACTGCTTTACATGCATTGGTTATGTTCCTTTGGCTGCTTCATTTCTACTTTAAAAAAAGTCATAATAGTCCCAGTGTTTTCTCACCAGTATTATATTGCCTTCTTGCAGCCAAATTTTACGGTTGCAGAAAGCGTTAGCCAACCAGTCCAAAAAATACTCTGACTTTGAGTTTCTATGAAATTGTCTATTGCATTTCCAACGATGGCCATCATTGCAATAATTATTTGGCTTCTTGCTATTTTCACGATGATTACATAAATTTCCCTTTTTCAGAAAAGCAGGCGGGTTTGATGATAAACGTCACTAAGATCCAAATAAACAGATTGGTCCGTGGTGCATTCACTTGTGGCACTCTGCAGAGACCTGACAGTTTTATCTTACCCGTGGAATTTCCTCTGGTGTTTAATGAAGTCATACAAATAGTTTGGATTTTCTGGTTTTTGAATTTCCTTCATCCTTGAAGTGGAACCATCATTTTTCTCTTTGTCTGCATATTAGATGATATTATCTATGATCATGTACATGATACATGTTATACATAAACTCATGTCACCTGAATCACGAAATATTGTGAACAAATTTGGTGTTCAGTATTTTAAAAAATGTTTTTCAAATGGATGGATATTTCCACATAAGTCATTGTTGTTAACCTCTGTTTTATCTTCATCCTGGTATTCTTCAAATAAATTATAGGTATAAGCCTTTGGTTACATAGTAAGTCTTTTTACAAACTGTTGTCACCACATGATAAAACTCTTATCCACATTTGAGATAGTCATGGTGATATTTTATGAAAGCATCTGAAATAATTCAAAATAGTGTTGTCAAAAAGCACCCATTTATGAAGTTGATGTTTGCGTATTTTTCTGAGGCACATATTTTTCTCTTGGGGATAATCCCTACCTAGTTCCATCACCGGCTTGCTGTTCTCTAGGTGTCAAAATGATATCCTTAAACAGAAATGAAACATTAAGGACACGGGATGGATAAGGTCTTCTGTCTTTCCCAGCAAAAAAGAAGTGAAATCAGGTTATCTCTGAAACTCCTGTGGGGCCAGAGAAGTGACTTACAAAGACAGACCTCCGGGGACCTGACATCACACGGCTCACGTCACAAACCACAAGGAGGTGCACCATGACCTACTTGGTCCACACTTTGGTTGGATGCCATGGAGCAGAGTCTATTTTGGGGGTAAAAATTATTGCTAAATCAGAATACTCTTCATGATCCAATCCAGGAATTGGAATTGCTCAACTTTTCAGCCATCCTTAGCAATAAACTTTCTGCCTGTATCTAAATATATAATGATAAAGTCATAAGCAGGAAGCTCCATCTTGATATTTATGGCAAAAATACAGATAAAACTCCTGTTCACCCTATATAGTTGGGCCAGTATACTACATTAATTTGGCCTAAATTTGTTGCTCGGGATAATTTTTCTAGCAAGTATCCAGCTGAAGTTTAAATGAAATGGTGTGAATGTTAATATTATGATACTGAATCATTTTTATAGAAAAAAGATAGTAGAACTAGAACTATGAGTGATTATTAGAGAAAGAGAGCCTAGAGTGTGTGTGTGCACTGCGTCCTGTCTGACTTTGTGGCCCCACATACTGTAGCCTGCCCGGCTCCTCTGTTCATGAGATTTTCTAGGCAAGAATACTGGAGTGGGTTGCTATTTCCTTCTCCAGGGATCTTCCTCACCCAGGATCGAACCTGTGTCTCCTCCATTGGCAGCTGGATTCTTTACCACTCACGCCACCTGTGCTTATACATCAGAGAAAGAACATACAGAATGTTGTCCTAATATTAGAGCTATGTAAAGACAGAAAGGGCCGTCCTGGGAGATAAATGAGCTGTTGTCACTGGAGAGGATAAGGTTTTCTGTCCAAAATGCTCCTTGGATTTCGCAGGACCATCTGGCCATGACACTACAGTAGGTGGTCATGCCAAATGATCGTGAGTTGCTTGGACCTTAGTTTCAATGAAGACCTAGAACAGCATTTCACAAGCTGCACTCCTGTGCCCCACGATCAGTTAAGCGTCAAAACGCTGCATACATTTTCCTGAGTTGGGGACTTTACTATGTATATTTGAAAATCAAGGGCTCTGGGAAGTTCTGCAGTAAAGAAACCTGCCCAACTTTGTCTAACCCAGTTGTTTTATTTTTCACAAAACATATTATTATAATACCATTCCATATTAATTTTCTAATGTTCTCAGTAGGGTAATGTCAAACTAGAAGGTTTTTCCTCTTAAATCTAGATTTATATTTTGGTAAGATTCTTTCCTCCAATAAGTTCTTCTCTCCTTTCAAACAAACCCAAAGTTTTAGACTGTCATTCAAGTCCTAACACATTTTTTTCTTTCCAGACTTATTACTCCAGTCCTTAAGAAAACCATTTTTCAACATATCCCAAAAGTTTTTTTTTTTTTCTTCCATATCCATTACATATATTTTCTTCTACTTTGGAATGGCATCCAGTTCATAGTTTATTTTTAAGTCTCAGCTCACATCCCAACTTATTTTTTGAAATTCCTCCTTCCAAGACTTCAGGCAGCTCTGGCATCATGGGGGATATATATTATACATCTTAATCTTTAAATTTTAGTTCTTGGGATGTTTTTTACTCCTTCTCTCGTCCCTCTGTTTTCTTTATTCTTTCCTTCTTTTTGTTTCTCTCTCTCTCTTTCTTCTTTTTGTATTTGTGCTAATCTTATCTATCCAAATTGATTTTATACTACTTTAAAAAACCATATCTTATATTTATATATTCCTTAGAATAGCAACATTTTGAGGTATATAAAATATACTCTTTTCATGGAATTTGCAATCATGTAAACGTATGAACTGTGTAGAGAAAACCATTCTTTCAATAAAAAGGAAGCAAAAATGAAGAAGTCTGTACTATTAGAGTTTATGTTAGATGCTACATTAATAACATGAAGTGCAGGTACATAGTGTATACTCAATAATTATGTACTGAATAAGTGAGTAAATAAATTTATCTGATTGTGTTTCATTTTCTTCTTTTTATTTTTTACCTTTGTTTTAGTTCATTATTTTCTTCATTGGAGGGAGAGGTAATGAAGAATAGTTTTCTTTTTCATAAGATATACAAATATATTACAGAATCTGGATAGTCACGGATTTATGTCTTAGTAAAATCCTTTCTCTCATTTGTGGATATATATGAATTCTTTTGTAATTTCATATTTGTTTCATTTGGTTTTCTTTTCAACAAAAATCCAAACTGTCTTTATATTGATAAGAATGCATCTGGTAATGTTGTTGAAATTTTTCTCAATATTTCCAAAGTCATACTAAGATAAAATACAATAAAATCTATATAGACGCGTGCACATATGTGTGTGTTTGCTTTTAATCTTGACATTTATTTATACTGTTTAATTCCTGATCATGGAGCATTTTTTTTTGTACTTGTTCTCAGTGAGACATTTAGTTGTATTTTCAGACTCTACAGTAACTTTCTGAAGTATTTTTAAAGACAAAGATTTTTTTAATCATTTACCTAAGTGATTATTTGCATATAAAATTCTATCTATGGTACACTAACCCAACATTTTTAATTTCAATAAAACTGAGCCAAGATTTAGGGCAAAGACAAGACAAGATGAAACTCTCAGATTTATTTGACCTTTTATAAGTTATGATTGACACCACCTGTCTACCATATCAAAGTCTTGCAGTGTTATTTTCATATAATATGGTCTTCAGCAGTTCTAAAGGAAAAGTTGCCTATATTATCTGACTTAACTTGTTAACTGCTGTCACAAAGGTTATCTTTTGTTGTTGTTTCTGTTCAGTGGCTCAGTTGTGACTGACTTTTTGCAACCCCATGGACTGGGGTCCATGGAGTTTTTGCAACATGCCGGGCTTCCCTGTCCTTCACCATCTCCTGGAACTTGCTCAAACTCATGTCCATTGGGTCAGTCATGCCATCTAACCATTTCATCCTATGTCGCCTGCTTCTCCTCCTGCCTTCTATCTTACTCAGAATCAAGGTCTTTTCTAATGAGTCGAATCTTTGCATCAGGTGACCAAAGTATTGGAGTTTCAGCTTCAACATCAGTCCTTCCAATGAATATTCAGGACTGATTTCCTTTGGGATTGACTATTTTAATCTCCTTGTAGTCCAAGGGACTCTCAAGAGTCTTCTCCAACACCACAGTTTGAAAGCATCAATTCTTCGGCACTCAGCCTTCTTTATGGTCCAACTCTCAGATCCGTACATGACTACTGGGAAAACCATAGCTTTGACTATATGGACCTTTGTTGACAAAGTAAAGGCTATCCTACATAATTTATTAACTGTCAACAGTAAGGGGGAATCAGAGTTCTAGAAAGAGAGAGAGAGAGATGTACATTTACATTATGCTAATGTATTATTAAAAGACACTTACTTCTTGGAAGGAAAGTTATGACCAACCTAGACAGCATATTAAAAAGCAGAGACATTACTTTGTCAACAAAGATCCATCTAGTGGGCTATGATTTTTCTAGTAGTCATGTATGGATGTGAGAGTTGGACCATAAAGAAAGCTGGGCACCGAAGAATTGCTGCTTTTGAATTGTGGTGTTGGAGAAGACTCTTGAGAGTCCCTTGGACTGCAAAGAGATCCAATCAGTCCATCCTAAAGGAAATCAGTCCTGAATATTCATTGGAAGGATTGATGTTGAAGCTGAAACCCCAATCCTTTGGCCACCTGATGCGAAGAACTGACTCATTGGAAAAGACCCTGATGCTGGGAAAGATTGAGGGCAGGAGGAGATGAAGACAACAGAGGATGAGATGGTTGGATGGCATCACCGACTCAATGGACATGAGTTTGAGTAAACTCTGGGAGTTGGTGATGGATAGGGAGGCCTGGCATGTTGCAGTTCATGGGGTTGCAGAGTCGGATATGACCAAACGACTGAACTGAACTGAATCCACTTATAGTTATGTTACAATATACAAAAATGTCTTCATTTTTTATTGGAAGAGTTCTACCAGGACTTAAAGCAGTAAAAATTTGGTATTTGATAGTACCATATTGAGGGTTCAGTCTTTCCCCCAAGTCAGGACTGAAAGCCCTATTTTTTTCAAAATATTCTTTTTTATTATTAAGCCTAGGGAATAGTCTAAAGACAAAGGTAAATTTATAATTAAAGGTAGAAATGAAGGGGGTTTCAAAATATTAATATTCCAGTTGTTTGCTAGGGATTCCTTTTTCTGAGTCCTCTCTATATTTTCCAGTCAGAACAAGACAAAATTGAGGATATGTTTCAGAATTAAAGTTATTTTGCAGGGATCAAGACTCGTCCAGTTGCCGTGGATGAGTCAACTCCCCGTGGACCCAAAGGCAGGTGAGCCACGTAGCTTCTATCCCTATTGCTTGCAGGCATGGTGCATTTGCGTGGTTGTGTGTGTACATGACTAGTCCATGTCCCTCCCCAGACGTAGATAAACTTGTCAGCCACTTGTAGGATGTGATCTGTGAGGTACTGAAAATTGTACCAGCCCAAAAATATCACCTCTATCAGCTTGCCACTCAGTCAGAAATTCCCTAGAGGTGAGTCACTCTTTATCTACCCAAAGTTCTGTCGAACACCAACAGTTGTTACTTTTGGAGGAGAAGCATATTAACCCATTATGATGCTTTAGCTCTTTTACAGACAGTGAGACCCTAAAGGAGAGCTGCCGCTGGCAGAATGCATGATTCCAGGTTAATGCAGATCACAGGGACTGTGAATGTGGTGGAGACTTGAAGTGCTTTATAGAGACGACTGGAGTAATTGCTATGCAAATGACTGCTGGACGTAGTAGTCAAGGTAAGCACTGTGCATTCATGAGGGATGTCAATATAAACACCACTCTGGAGAGGCAAGTGCAGTAACTATAGTGTAGCACCCACTAAGATAAAGGCTATAATGTCAACACTAGAAGAAGAGTAAAACATAGTACAAACCTTCAAGGAGCTGAGAAAAGGCAAATACAAGTACATGTAAGGAATAAGCACAGATATTTACATGGGGTAAGCATCAGTAAATGTGTTCAAATGAGCAAGTATCACTGCAGATATACCATTAATGGAACAGTGAATTTCAAAGCAGGATGAAAGTCTATCCATCTGTACTTTAACTAAAAATCTTAGAAAAATAAGGCATTTTCAAAGGTTATGCAAGACCTCAGTAGACTGATACAGAGTAAAGAGGAAGGGAGAGACCTGTCTGGTAAAGAGAAGACAATTAATCATAGAACAGTGATAGAAAAGTTGGGTGGAAATTAGGCACCTGCGTATAGTTGATGTTTATGACACAGGACATTAATGGAGGGTAAGGGGAAAGGACTGTTTTAAGGAAGAATTCTGGAAACCATTGAAACTCATATTCAGGGTCTTGGACTTAACTATGGAAACACATTGAAGTTTTAACCTTCTAAGCAGAAAATAGCATCAGTACTCATGTCAAGAACTATCTTACAAAATGGAAGTCATATGTAGGTGTAGTAACATAGACAGCAGAACCCATTAGATGCAATAGAAGCCTAGAACAATGATTTAGTCAGAAGTTGGAAGGAAATGAGTAATACTGGAGAGGATAGGTAGCTGGGACATTTGGCAGAGGCTCTAGAGGGATTGGAAAGTCACTAGAACAAGAAAACAGAGGAAGAATCTTTTTCAGCATGACTCTGGAGTTTCAGTCCTACCAAGCTAACCTCAGTTAGTTTATAGAATGGGAAAGAAGGGAAAAAGGGGGGAAAAAACAATATTATTGTCTGCTTCCATTTGGTTTGTGACTTGACACACAGAAGAAAAATTTCTCGTTAGAAACCAAAAGAAATCAGTAAGTAGCAGAAAATGTGGCTTTGGGATCCAGTAGACAGTTCAGGCATAAAAGACAATTGCTATGTGGAATTTATCGGAAAATTGACCAGAGTCAACAGAAGAAGCAGAATTGAGGGCCCAGGTAAGATGCAGTGCCTGAGAAATAGGCTCCATCTACAAGGGTTTTTTGTATTCTTACAAACAAAGAGAGAAAAGAGTCCTTAGGAGTTACACAGGTATGAGCATCAGCAAGTAGCAGGTGTTCAGGCAGAGGGAGAGCATCACAGGACAGGAGAAGAAATGTCTAAATAATTCAATTGAGTTGAACTGTTTGACATTAGTAGGGCAATTGCTTTGTAGCAACTCAATCATGAAAAAAATAGAAATGATGTAATATGAAGCTGTGATATTTTCTTGGAGGTTCTTACCTGTTGATAAGAACAATAATCTTTTATTTATTTATTTGGCTGCATCTGGTCTTATTTACAGCACTTGGTATCTTTGTTGCGGTGTGCAGGATCTTTCCTTGCCGGGTTCAGACTCTGTGGGGTGTGGGCTCAGCAGATGCAGTGCACAGGCTCCAGAGCATGTGGGCTTCAGCAGTTGTGGCACGTAGGTTCTCTAGTTGTGGTGCACAGTCTAGTTGCTCCAAGGCGTGTGGGATCTCAGTCCCCCAACCAGCAATCTTTGTCTCCTGCATTGCAAGGTGAATTCTTAACCCCTGGATCACCAGGGAAATCCCAAATCAAGAATCTTAAAAAAGAGAAAATGAAATAAGTTTTCTAGCTTAAACGGATATCTCCATGCTCACAGGCAGCAGATTTTTGATTGGGTGCATATTACAAGGAACATGGGATTCTCTCATGTTGACCTTTCTCCATCAGGGTTTCCTGGACAACTGAGCTATCACAGTTATCAATAATGTTGACCTTGCCTGTGTCGCTGGGAAAGATGACTCCAGTTGGACTTAAACAGCTGTAGAGAATAACAATCTGCATAGCAACCCAAAGATGAAAAGAAATGTTCCAGTTGGCACCCGATAAACACTCACACTACCAAATAGCTGTCAGTGATTGTTTTCTCTGTGTTTCTTAGTCCTTCACACATTTTCTGATTGTAATAAAAGATTTTGATCAGGAGGGAGTAGAGGGGATGATTAGAAACTCAGGTATCTGCATGGTTGTTGCAGAATATAAGGACTGATGAGTCACAGAAAATCAGTATGTGTGAAGAATTTTAAGGTCTTTGAGATGATTCCTAAAATTCCTGTGATGACTTATTTCATTCATTTCAATTACTTGTTCAAAATATTTACTGATTGGATATAATCAAATTAAACAGCTAACCTAATCAGGTTGTGTACAATGCTCTGCATGATAAACAATAATGAATAATGCATAGATTGCCCTTGGGATGCTTTCAGTCTCACAAAAGAGCAGAGGCATATACAAGAATAACTCCAATGCAAAGTAAAATCTGATCGGGAACAACCTCTGCTTCTCATCATGACAGAGTAACTCAGAGTAACCCTGCCACCATAAACAACTGTAAAAATGGGACACAGACAGTGCAGGACTGTGATCCTTCAGAGAATGAAAACATGTGAAGTGTGTCCCATGATTGCTCCAGCCTTTCACCTGGGGATACTTTCTGGAAACGAAACGTGATGTCCAAGCGGGAAGAGTAATATCACTAAGATGGCAAAAATCAGATTTCAGGGCTGCTGGGGAGGCTGGGATTTGTCAGAAAAAGAAAAACCACAGGAGGGAACTGTGCTGAGAACAAACCATTGAAATCTACATTGGAATCTCTTTGAGTTGTTGGACAAAAACATGCAGCACATAGAGATTGCACTGAAAAACTGAGGCATTTATCTGAGATCTCGAAGCTCAGATATGAAGTTACACTATTCTAGATCTGTAAGAGCTAGTTTATATGTACCTCACCTTTAAAAATCATTGCAAAATGAAGCAGAAATGATAGTAAAGTAAATATCTGCCAGAATAAAGCCAATACCCAAGTTAAAAAAGCAACAACTTGGCATTTAACAAAAGTAGCATTGACAATATCCACTAAAATTTTATTACTAATTGCTAGATATGCAGAGAAGAAACAAAATGTGATTCATAATCATGGAAATTTTATTCCAAAAAACCATTAAGACAGATCCAGAGATGGCAGAGAAGTTGTAATTAGTGAACAAAGACAAAAGAAATGATGGGCATAATGAAGAAACAGACAGGACAAGGACAGCAGGAAAATGGAAACTGGAAAACAGTTAATGGAAATTCTGCTAGAAATAAAATATCTAAAACTAAACAATCACTTGTTGTGCTTTGTAGTAAACTGGATACTGTACAGGTAAAATACCAGAAAACCTGAAGATATGGCAGTAGGAAATATCTGAAGTGAAGCACATGGAATAAAAATGCTGAAAAATTACATGAACACAGTGTCACTGACACATGGGAAAATAGCAATTCTCAGATATATAAAAGTGGAGTCCTAGGAGGAAAAAGAGAAATTGGGGCAGAAAACACACTCGAATAAATAATGACTTCAAATTATATTAACTACTGATCCAAAAAACTCAATAATAGATTAAATACACACACAAGCTACCTAGAGAACTATTAATACCATAGTCAAATTGTTTAAAAATAATGATAAAAAGAAAAATCTTAAAAAGCAATAGGAAAAAATAAATACATCACAAAGAGAGGGGGAAAAAAAACAAGTAAAAAGATAAGGATTGTATTTCTCATCAGAAGCAATGCAAGCCAGAAGACATTGGACTGACATCTTAAAAATACTAAAAGAAAAAAATAACATGTCAAGCTAGAATTCTGTAAGCAGTGAACATTCTTCAAAAAATGAAGTTGAAATAAAGACATTTTAAAATAAACAAAAGCTAGAGGAATTTGTCACCATAGACCTGCTCTGAAAGAAATGTCAAGTCAGGTTCTTCAGGCTGAAGTAGAATAGTGCCAGATGGAAATTTGGATTACACATAGAAATGAAAGCAATGGAAATGGGAAATATGTGGATAAACAGAAAAGACATTTTCCCTCTTAAAAAATGTATTAAAAAGTTGAATACAGTAGTCTCCCCTTGTCTGTGGGGAATATGTTTCGATACCCCTGCAGTGGGTGCCTGGATTGAAGGATAGAAACCTCTGTATACTGTGTTTTTTCCTATAACACATACTTGAAAGTAAAAGTGAAGGTCGATCAGTCCTGTCTGACTCTTTGCGACCCCATGGATTATACAGTCCTTGGAATTCTCTAGGCCAGAATACTGGAGTGGGCAGCCATTCCCTTCTCCAGGGGATCGTCCCAACCCAGGGATCGAACCCAGATCTCCCACATTACAGGGGGATTCTTTACCAGCTGAGCCACAGGGGAAGCCCAGGAATACTGGAGTGGGTAGCCTATCCCTTGTCCAGGGGAGCTTCCCAACCCAGGAATCAACCCGGGGTTTCCTGCATTGCAGGCGGATTCTTTACCAACTGAGATATGACATACATAGCTATTACAAAGTTTAATTTATAAATTACACATAGTACTAGATTAACAATAGCTAATGAAATAGAACAATTAAAACAACATACTGTAATAAAAGTTATGTGAGCACACTCTCTCTCAGTATATGTTATTATACAAATTTAATGCCTTTTGCATCTCAGCTAAGCACTTAACCATGCCTTGTGGAGTTAACTTCAGCAGTTTGGGGTAAAAAGCAAAACTATCACCAATTTCTTTTTCCTTCTTTACAATTTCATGGATAGAAGATTCATGCTTATTACATGAATCTTAGCAATCTTAGAATATGATTTTTTTTAATAAGTTGAGAACTTTCACCTTTTCACTTAAGCAAACACTTACAGCTTCTCTTTGGCATGTCTGGGTTGCCAGATCACTCTTCTTATGCTTTGGGGCCAATATTAAGTAAGATAAAGATCATTTGAACACAAACTGTCCACAGTACTGCAACAGTCAATCTAACTAAGAAGACCACTAAATAAAAGTAATGGGCAGGTAGTGTGTGCCCTGTGGATGCAGGGGTTATCCCCATGCCAGGCAGGAGAGAGCAAACTGCATGTGATTTCATAATGCTACTCAAATAACCACAGGTAAACTTAAATTTTATGACTTGTTTATTTCTGGAATTTTCCATTTAATACTTTTGGATCATGATTGACCTTGGGTAACTGAAACGTAAAGTGAAATTGCAGATAATGTGGTGGGGGACAGCTGTATTTAAAACAAAATAACAGCAATGCATTATGGAGTTTATAACAGATGCAGAAATAAGTTATGTAACAATAATGACATGAATAAGGTGAGGAGTTGTAAAGGTATGTTGCTATGATTATATCAGGCTTCCTCATGGCTCAGTGGTAAAGAATCCTCCTGCAATGCAGGAGCCACAGTAGATGCCGGTTAAATCCCTGGGTCGGGAAGATCCTTGGAGGAGGGTGTGGCAACTCACTCCAGTATTCTTGCCTGGAGAATCCCAAGGACAGAGAAGCCTGGTGGGCTACAGTCCGTGGGGTCACAAAAAGTCAGATATGACTAAAGTGATTTAGCATGCACTCATGAATGTATCACCTTATATATGAAGTGATATATAGTATACAGTTGTACAAGGTCGACTTTGATAAGTTAATTGCATTTTACAAAATACACAGCAACTCTTAAAACTAAAGCAAACGTGTACAACTAAAGAGACAACAGTCAAGGTAAAACAGAATCCAAACAAAAGATAACAAAAAGGATATTTGTTAATCCAAATGCAGCAATAAAAAAAAAGGAAAAGAAAACAAAGAGAGATGGAAAAATTAGAGGGAAAAAGTGATAAGCTAATGGAAGTAAACCCAATTTCATTAACAACTATTTTAACTGTAAATGGATGAAAAACTCCAATTTAGAGTAGAGATTGTCAGACTGGAAAAAACAAAAATCAAGACCCCACTATATGTTTTAAACAAAGAGTTTTGTTTTAAATATAAGGACATGGCCAAGTCAAAAGTAGAATGATCAATTAAGATGTACCTTGAAAACATTAATTGTAAGAAAGCTGGAGGGGTTAGAAAACATGTTACTGAGCATGAAGTATTACCCCAAATAAAGAAGACACTTCATAATGATAGAAGTGTCAATTCCACAGAGAGGCATATGCATGCACCTTGTTAAAAAAAAAAAAATCAAAATATATAATGTGAAAACTGAGAGAACTAAAGGACACATAGACAAATCTTCTAATGATTTGGAGATATTAAATCTTCTGTCTTAATTATTGGCCTTCCCTTGTGGCTCAGTGGTAAAGAATCTGCCTGTCAATGCAAGAGACTCAAGTTTAATCCCTGGACCAGAAAGATCCCTGGAGAAGGAAATGGCAAACCACTCCAGTATTCTTGCCTGGAGAACTCCATGAGTAGAGGAGCCTGGTGGACTACAGTCCATGGGGTTGCAAAAGAGTCGGACATGACTTCATAACTTAACTACAACAACAAATCTTAATTATTAATGAAAAAAGTACGCTAAAAGTATCTCAAAGGAAAAGCAGTAACAATATAGGATATGATTAACCCTCTCGATAATTGGAGCCTGATTGACTTTTCATTGAAGCAACAGAACACACATTCTTTTTAAGTACACGTGGAATATTCAACAAATGAACCATGTGACAGGACATAAAAAGAAATCTCATTAAGTTAATATTATTGAAATGGTACAGACTTCTTTTCCTGACCACAGTGGAATTAAAGTAGAAATTGAAAACAGAAAGATATTTGCTGAATGCCACAAATATGGGAAAATTAAAAATCACATTTTTAAACAACCCAGGGACCAAAAAATGAAATTACAAGGGAAATTAGAAGTGTATTTAAACTGAAGGAAAATAAAAATGCAGCATATTAAAATGTGGAGGATTCAGCTACAGTGATTTTTGTAACAATACATGTATCATTAATTGCACACTTTAGGCAACAAGAGAAGTCTTAAACAAAGGTCTCAGTTTATATCTTTAGATTGAAAAATTGAAGAATATACACTAAAGCAATTAGAAGAAATGAGATAGAGGAAATAAGTAAAACAGAAAACGAATAAACTATTCTGTGTAAGGATGTGAATTCCATATTTGTTTGCATTTATTTGAACAGATTGAACTATATTCCTAAGAACTTTGCATTTTACTGTGTATAAAACATTTCTCAACTAAAAATGTCTATTAAAAAGCTAAAAAATGGTCAAGAGTCAAACAAAAGCAAAGATTACATTGTTAGGATAGATATGAGGAGAAAGATGTGGATATCTTAGGGAAGCAGCATTCCTGCAAGCTCTTGAAAATTATAAGGAATTTTGGGCCTCAGAGATTGTGGGGCAGGATATTTCACTGAAACAAATGTATTGTCATGATGCAGAACTGAGTGGGATAGTTAGTGAGTAGCAACTAAACCCTTGAAAGATGCAGCCAAATTGAGGAGCAACTTGAATGATGCTGGGGAAGAAGATTGCAATCTTTTTTTAAAGTTAATTTTTATTAGAGTATAGTTGATTTACAATGTTGTGTTATCTTCCATACAGCAGAATCAATCAGCCATACTTATACGTACATCACCTCCCTTTTGGACTCCCATAATTCAAAAATATATGTGCACCTCAATGTTCGTACTATTTACAGTAGCTAGGACATGGAAGCAACCTGAATGTCCATCAACAGAGAAATGGATAATAAAGATGTGGTACATATATACAATGAAATATTACTCAGCCAAGAAAAAAAGGAATGAAATTATGTCATCTGTAGAGATGTGGATGGACCTAGAGACAGAGTGAAGTAAGTCAGAAAGAGAAAAATAAATATTGTATGTTAATGCATATTTGTGGAATCCAGAAGATTGCATTTAATTCTGAGGCAATTGAGGGTCACAAATGCTTTTGCACAAGAGAGTGAAAGGATAGATTTATTGTTTCAAAGGAATAATATTGATGACAACACCATGGATAAGAGAAAGACAAGAGTATGTGAAGCTACTGAAACATTCCATAAAATAAAGTGAATACAGTTACAGTGGTAACACAAAGGAGGAATCAAAGCAAACCCAAAAAAACTCTGGGCATAAATCAGGAAAAAAATCAATACCTCTTGGACCTAAGTAGCAGAGAAAACATAAATCTGAATAATGATGACTTTAGTTTCCATGTTATAACTGCCTGGGACGATGGGCGCTGTCAATGGAAACAGGATTTCTTGTATCAATTTCTAAACTTGTCTTCAGTAACGGACATTTTAAAAATAATATTTTCTCAAAGTAGATGACTGGTTTAATTTTTATCATGCTCACAAAAGATTAAAACAGGTTCTGAAGCTTTAACTAAAACCAGTTTCTCTGTTTGGGTAGTGTTTTTATAGTCCCCTTAAGAAAAAGTAAAGAACTATAAAGCCAAATAACGCCTCCAACACCATTTTCATTCCTATTCTACTTTCTTTAAAAATAAAAATATTACCTAGAAGTGTCACATATAAACCCATCACTCTTAGCCTGCATGAGTTTATGAAGAATTCCTCAGTGGTCATCTGTAGGATATTTAACAGTTGCTGGCTCTTACCTTCAAATGCATCCTCAGTGAATCTGTGTGAACATCCAACCACACACCTATAATTTCCTAAATGTATCAGCCATTTTGAAAACACAGCTACCAGAGTAAGAACTGGTCAGATCCCTTCCAGTCCACAACAGCTTGTCTGCCCCAAGTGTGACATGTCATGGAATCCCGGTGCAATGGAATCTGGGGTGCAATGGGGGGGGCTGGCAGGGAGAAGATCATTGCAAAGGACAACTACAGTCTAATTTACTTTACCATTTTAATTTTTAGAAACTGAGTAGACTGATACAGGGAAAGGCCAAAGGCAATAGGGGAAGGGAATGGCAGAGGATGAAATGGTTAGATAGCATCACTGATGCAATGGACATGAATTTGAGCAAACTCCGGGAGACAGTGGAGGACAGAGGAGCCTGGTGTGCTGCAGTCCATGGGGTCACAAAAAGTTGGGCATGACTTAGTGACTGAATGACAACTGCAACATACAAATACATAACAATAGTAATATTGCTAAATGTTGGTGGAGAACCAACAGTTGAAATTTACATATTTGATAAGTTTGATGAGAGCAGAAACTGAAAATTAGATGGTCATTTACAGGTGATTATAAACAATTGTTTCAGAGACATTTTCAACTCCATTTCTGGACAGTTTTAAGTTTTCCTTATATGCAGTCATGACAGAATTGTGTGTTTTTTTTCCCCCTAAGCCAACTCTTACACTACTTGGCTTCCAAGTCCCTGAGGTGCATACTAGAAGATTGGGAAGAAGATTTCAGTGGGCCAAAGATTTTATGAATACATAAAATTGAATCGAGGACATTTCTAAATATAATGTATTATTTTTATTTTCCAGTACATAAAACTTCTTTTAAAAAATCAATTTTAAGACAGAAAAACCGAGTTGTTGAGTCATTTGCTAAACGTGATGCAAAAATATATAATTAGATAGCGGCTTCAAATATCATTCACTTGAGCCAATTTTGCCAATTAAAGCTAAAAGCAGGAGCATAAGTAAATAATTCAGGTCTTTTTTTATTCCCCTTTGCAAGAAGAGCCCTGTGATACTTCCCCTGTTTTAGAAGATAATGTATATTTCACAATAACTCCATGTTTCTAGTTTACCTTTTTAACTAATAAGGAAGGTATTTTATTTCTTCAGCGACTCATTCCCTCTTACTAAGGCAGTTCTGCATTTTAAATGCTAATTGACCATTTTGGCTGAGGATTTCCTAGTTAAAAGGTTTGCCATTTAATCCCAAAGTGTCTTTTGATTTCTTGAGCATGATTAAATGGAAATTCAGCCCTGGTTCAGTATCACAGGAGCCCATGTGGGCTCTCCCGTTGAATTCCCATGGTTTGAGGATCCTGCTGGGAGACTCAGGCTGATTTTATTGAATCAGGCCCTCCACCGTTGGACTCAAAATAACCTCCAGCACACTGATAGAAATAATGACCCTTTTGCCGTTGTAAAACTTGAAACTATTCCTTGAATGTTAACTAATACCAAAAAGCTGTTTCTGCAAATGAACTGGGGGAATTGAAGCCAAGAAATTGCTCTGGATGAAGATCTAGAAATGGCATTCCACTTTCCTTCTCAGTAATTGCAGAATTGTGAACTTTCCCTCAAAGCTTGTGAGGGCATCACTCTAGATTCCATCAAGTGAATCATACACAGAGATGGAGATGGTCCTGGGCAGCCTCTCTGGGATAGTGGGCATCTCTGACTCCTTAATTCATCTAGAGTGAGCTCCCACTCCCCAGGGATAATGGCTTCCTCATTAACAATATTGTGTGTGTGTGCTCATTCGCTAAGTCATGTTGAACTCTTTTGCAACCCTGTGGTCTGTAGCCCACCAGGCTCCTCTGTTCATGGGATTTCCCAGGCAAGAATACTGGGGTGGGTTGCCATTTCCTTACCCAGGGGATCTTCCTGACCCAGGGATCAAACCCTCCTCTTCTGGATTGGCAGGTGAATTCTTTACCACTGAGCCACCTGGGAAGCCCCATTGGTAACATTAGATGGAAAAATAAAACATATAAGCTCAAAATAGGAGTTAGGAAGTGCTGATAGCTTGCAGCGTTTGACATCTCCATCCCAAAGTCCTTGAGATGACAAATACTTTCAGGTAAATCGGTTCAGTCCTCTCGTCTCGCTGCTAGTCCTCACAAGCCAGAAGACTTTTACTGACAGTCAGTCTAAAAGGCAATGAGACATAGCCCTATTAGCTAAGTTTATTTATGCTGACACAAAGAAAACCATGAAAAATCCAAATTCTAAACTATAGTGTATTCCTGATAAGTAGTAAATCGGTGGGATTCCACTGCCCAAGTAGGGACTTGCCATTAAATAAGAACTGAAACACAGTAAGCCTCGTAAATGTCTGCAGCATCCTGAAGCTGTTATTTCTACATGAGCTTGTGCAGCAAACTCTCCTGCTGGTCTGCTCATGATAACCTACTGTCCCCAAGGCACTGCAAGATACTTGAGACTGGGGGTGACTGAATTCTAGAGTTAAGATTCAAGAACAGCTCCCCCCCCCCCCCCCCCCAATTACAGTGTCCTCATACTTCCAGGTTTATCTAGTTGCACAGCTTTTCTGAACATCTGGCCAATTTCTAAATTTCAAGTTTGGTTCCTCTTGTTGGTGGTGATGTTTTGGTAAAGCTAATAAGTGTTTGGGCTTCCATGGTAGCTCAGCTGGTAAAGAATCTGCCTGCAATGCAGGGGACCTGAGTTTGATCCCTGAGTTGGGAAGATACCCTGGAGAAGGGAGCAGCTACCTACTCAAGTATTCTGACCTGGAGAATTCCACGGACTGTATAGATAATGGGTAGCAAAGAGTTGGACAGGTCTGAGTGACTGTCACTTTCAGTAAGTGTTAACACCATATGAGATCCAGTTGGACCAACTCTTGACAACTTTTCTCCAACTAGAACAGAAACTGTTTTACTGTGGAAAGATGATGTAAAACATTTGTAGAATAAGTTCACAGTTTTCTTATTGCCACAATGAATTATGGTCCAGTACAGAGCATACAACAAACATGGGAATGGAAATAGTTATATATTCATGTCAAGGGTATGATGAAAAAGGGGCTATTCAGAATTATGTAGAAGTAATAAAAAAGAAGTCTGCTGACTTAAGAGAAGGCGGCCTGAATTTCTGTCCCACATTGTTTGTTTTTCAACCCTATGAATTATATTAATTCAGTCATATTTCTTATCATAAGAGAAGGGAAAGAAATAAATGAATATTGAAGCAATTGGGGTGGAGGGATGTAGAGAATATTCTGGAACACATAAGCACTTTGAATTTAGGGTAGAGATAAAGGGGTGTGTAAGGGAGGTGAGTTGGTGACCAGGAGGGAGGAGGTCACAAACTACAGACAAACAAGAGAGGACGCCTTTGCAGGCCTCCACCTTGGGTTAGTCCCAAGAGCTGAGCTTGGAGAGGCTGAGGTTGTAACAGTTCATGGACCATTTCTGTGGTTCCAGACCCATGCTGCGTGTTGTCAGCTGCAAATAGGCACTTGCCAAGGGTGCTTGGCATCTACCTCTACAAAGATTAGATCATGTGCTGCTGCAGCGGCTCACCTTCAACACCCGCTGGAAGGAGTTCATGGCAGACAGCAGAAATGAGGCACTCTGTGTTGGAAGGGGCAGGAAAGACTTGAAGAACAAGTCTTCAGGTAGATAGTCTCAGTAGGAAATTGATGAGCCCAATTCCTGTATCTCCTCATACCTAGAAAAGCACAAAAGTCTTTCTTGGTGATGACTGTTTCCTGTGACCAGCAGAAATCTTCATGAGACTAACAGAAATTTTCTGGAAAAATATGTGTGTGATTGCATGTACTCTTCCTTCACCAAAATCATATATATATTGACCTTCCCTGCTACCACTTTGGAGCAGTTTCTCAGGGTCATCTGAGGTGCTGTGTCCCGGAGCTTTAGTCCTCATTTTTAGTCCTTATTTTGCCCCAAATAAAATTTAACTTGCAGCTCTCATGTTTTGCATTTTTTTAAGTCGACAGTATGCAGAGACATTACTTTGCCAACAAAGGTCCGTCTAGTCAAAGCTATGGTTTTTTCCAGTAGTCATGTATGGATGTGAGAGTTGAACCACAAAGAAGGCTGAGCACTGAAGAGTTGATGCTTTTGAACTGTGGTGTTGGGGAAGAGTCTTGAGAGTACCTTGGACTGCAAGGAGATCAGTCAATCCTAAAGAAAATAAATCCTGAATATTCATTAGAAGGACTGATGCTGAAGCTGAAGTTCCAATACTTCAGCCATCTGATGCGAAGAGCTGACTCATTGGAAAAGACCATCATCCTGGGAAAGATTGAAGGCAGGAGGAGAAGGGGACGACAGAGGACAAGATGGTTGGATGGCATCACTGACTAATGGACTTGAATTTGAGCAAGCTCCGGGAGATGGTGATGGACAGGGAAGTCTGGCATGCTCCAGTCTATGGGGTTGCAGAGTCGGACACAACTGAGTGACTGAACAACAACAAATGTAGAGATTTGTCTTCTTCTACCAAAAATGAGGGAGTTGGGACATGGTTTTTCTGGTCAATTTCAAGCCAGGCTACTGAAATATTAGAAATATTGAAGCCAAATAAAGTCACCATATTATAAGAACAACTCAGCTTTGCAGACAAACCCTCACCCTGGCTGGGCACACAGGATCAATTCTTATTCTAAATGAAACTCAAGAGAAAAAGTCAGTCAGAGAATGTGGGAGAATGAAAGGGAGGAAAGATCAGAGAAAGGACCCCAGGGCATATCTTATTACACCCAATTGTACCTGATACCTGTTGCAAAAATGCAGGTCCTATAGATCTAACCCTGGGAACTGGGGCAGGTGCTTAATTCAGATACACAAGACAGGGCCCATCTGAGCTCTTGGAAGCTCTCTCTTTAAATAAGAAAGTAGATCAGATCAGATCACTTTGCAAAGGCTCATGAGTTAACTGAGGATGATAGCCTCTTTGTACCTCATTTTGTTTTCTGTCTCTGCTACAGAGTGTGCTGTTTAAAACCTGGATTCTAGTATCTGTATTGAGTCTGTATTGAGACATACTCATGTGAAAAAGAATCCTCAACAAGGGAGGGCTTTTAAAAACTAGAAGAAACAGAATCCAACACAAAGGGGATACTCTCTATGAATAAACCACCTTTGGCTGCTCTTCTGGAGCCTCAAACATTATTTCCAAAAAAGCCCGGCTCCTCAGCTGGCTGACTGTCAGTGAATCTTCTTGTGTTGATTTGCATGTCTAAATAGGAACAAGTCAATCATTATCACTTCATTAAAAGCCTTTACTTCTTTTATCCCAAGCCTGCATACATGGCATTTCTCAGAAATATTAAAGCCAAAAGAAGGCACCAAATTATAAGAACAGATTATGCGAGTGATTTCTTGAAACATACTTGCTGCCCTTGGAAGGAGTTGAAAATATAGCCATCTTTAGAATGCTCTCCTTCCAACACTTTCCCTCTTCCCTTTGCTCTAGAACAGGGATCGATCCCCAACCTTCGAGATCTAATGCCTGATGGTCTGAGGTAGAGCTGATGTCATAATAATAATAGAGATAAAGTGCACAATAAAGGTAATGTGCTTGACTCATCCTGAAATAACCCCCTCATCCCCCACCCTCTGTCTGTGGAAAGATTGTCTTACATGAAACCAGTCCCTGGAACCCAAAAGACTGGGGACTGGTGCTCTAGAATAGAACTAATTTGGGGTTGCATATTCACACCTATGCAAAATTTGAAGAGTGCTTTGAAAGCTATCATTGTTTTACGTAAATTGCATAGATTTTATTTCTACACACAGAAAGAATCACCAATTTAAGTCTTTGATGAATATAGTTTTTACAGACAGAGAATTAAAACAAACAGACATCTGTTAAACCTGTCTTTGTCCTCTAGGATAGATGAATCTTTGAAGCAATAAAACACACACATATGTGTGTAAAACGGACTAAATGTTTTATCCAAACAAACCAGACAAAAACTAACATAAATAGAAAAATTGTATGTTTAAATGGGAGTGGTTCCTTCCATAAAAACAGAAACTAACAATTTCTAATAATAAGAAAGCCCAAAACAGGAAAGAAACTCAAGGATATTAGAATCTCTACTATAGGAGAAATTTTGACTGCCCAGAAGCACACACTGCTACGTGTGCACACAGACTCATAGACACACACGAACACACACATGTGCATGCAGAAGTGCACTCTCACTCAACATTCTGGATTTGGGAAGAGGGAAGCCATTCAGTCTAACAAGCTGGGATAGCAGAAGGAGAAATAAAAGTTGACAGGAGAGAACTAATCAAAGATGGGAGACAAACAGATTTCTTAGCCCCTGTTAGTGAATGGCAGGAGCAACATTAAATATAATACAAGGCTCAAGATTTTTTTAGACGATTTACAAATAGATTTCAGTTATTAAGGCAGGAAAGAATAATTCCTCACTGCTAACTTAAAGTCACATGGTGTAGTCAAAAGACTGAAATCCTGAAAAAGGACCAGAAGATCTTTTTCGGACACTGAATGTGGACTCAGACCACCCAGTAAGCAGTAACACATGCTACGTAGAACTTACGCATTTAAGCAAAGCTGACTGTTTAGAAAGTCATCCAGAGAACGTCTAGGATGATCTGACAGTGAGTCTTCAGTTTGGCTTCCCTTTAGTGGAGAATATTATCCAACACCCTGTGAGGGTACAGGAAAAGAGCCCGGGGAATAAACTTAGATGTGAGGTTCTAGTGAAAACAGGCTAAATCTAACCAGGAAAGTAGATTTTTATACATTATGTACTTAAGTAAATGGGCTTCCCTCACAGCTCAGTTGGTAAAGAATCCACTGGTAATGCAGGAGACCCCAGTTCGATTCCTGGGTCTGGAAGATCTGCTGGAAAAGGGATAGGCTACCCATTCCAGTATTCTTGGTCTTCCCTTGTGGCTCAGCTGGTAAAGAATCCACCTGCAATGTGGGAGACCCCAGTTTGACTCCTTGGTCAGGAAGATCTGCTGGAAAAGGGATAGGCTACCTACTCCAGTATTCTGGCCTGGAGAATTCCATGGACTGAATTCTGTGATGCATGGGGTCACAAAGAGCCAGACACAACTGAGCAATTTTCACATTTTCATTTAAGTTAGTATTGTAAATAGATTTAAAATAAAAACATACAAATAATAAAGTACAAAACTCTTAAGTGTACAGCTTAACAACTCAGCACAGAGATTGTTGTTTAGTTACTAAGACATGTCCAATTTGTTTTTGCAACCCCATGGACCATAGCCCACCAGACTCCTCTGTCCATGGGATTTCCCAGGCAAGAATACTGGAGAGGATTGCCATTTCCCTTTTCCAAGGGGTCTTCCCCACCCAGGGATCAAATCTGCATTACCTGTATCAGCAGGTGGGTTCTTTACCACTGAGCCACGAGGGAAGCCCCAGCCCAGAAAACAATCACCATTAAACTACTATTCAAGTTAAAAAATATATATCCCAGGGACACCGTTTATGTCCTGTTTCATTAACTACTGTTTTTTTCTTCCTCAAGATGATTGCTCTTCTGATTTATAGCACTGTATGTTTGAATTTTATGTAAATAAATTGATATTATTTGACTTATTTTTATTGGCTTCTTTCATCTGCCACTATGTGAGATTTATTTAAGTTATCATGCATGTTATTAATCATTCACTTCCCTTCTTAATGATAATCTTTCTTTGACCATACCAAATCATTCATGAACAGTATAAAAAGACAAAAGGATATGACGCAGACAGATGAACTCCCTAGGTCGGTTGGTGCCCACCCAACATGCTACTGGAGATCAGTGGAGACATAACTCCAGAGAGAATGAAGAGATGGAGCCAAAGCAAAAACAACACCAGTTGTGGATGTGACTGGTGATGGAAGTAAAGTCCAATGAGGTAAAGGGCAATACTGCATAGGAACCTGGAATGTTAGGTCCAGGAATCAAGGCAAATTGGAAGTGGTTAAACAGGAGATGGAAAGAGTGAACATCGACATTTTAGGAATCAGTGAACTAAAATGGACTGGAATGGGTGAATTTAACTCAGATGACCATTTTATCTACTACTGTGAGCAGGAATCTCTTAGAAGAAATGGAATAGCCATCATAGTCAATCAAAGAGTCTGAAATGCAGTACTTTGATGCAATCTCAAAAATGACAGAATGACCTCTGTTCATTTCCAAGGCAAACCATTCAATACCACAGTAATCCAAGTCTATGCCCTGACCAGTAATGCTGAAGAAGCTGAACTTGAATGGTTCTATGAAGACCTACAAGACCTTCTAGAATTAACACCCAAAAAAGATGTCCTTTTCATTATAGGGGACTAGAATGCAGAAGTAAGAAGTCAAGCAATACCTGGAGTAATGGGAAAATTTGGCCTTGGAGTACAGAATGAAGCAGGGCAAAGGCTAACAGAGTTTTGACAAGAGAACGCACTGGTCATAGCAAACACCCTCTTCCAACAACACAAGAGAGGACTCTACACATGAACATCACCAGATGGTCAATACTGAAATCAGATTGATTGTATTCTTTGCAGCCAAAGATGGAAAAGCTCTATATAGTCAGCAAAAACAAGAATGGGAGCTGACTGTGGCTCAGATCATGAACTGCTCATTGCCAAATTCAGACTTAAATTGAAGAAAGAAGGGACAATCGAGAGACCATTCAGTTATGACTTAAATAAATCAAATCCCTTATGACTATACAGTGGAAGTGACAAATAGATTCAAGGGGTTAGATCTGATAGACAGAGTGCCTGAAGAACTGTGGACAGAGGTTCATGACTTTGTACAGGAGACAGGGATCAAGACCATCTCCAAGAAAAAGTCAGGCAAAAAGGCAAAATGGCTATCTGAGGAGGCATTACAAACACCTATGAAAAAAAGAGAAGTGAAAGGCAAAGGAGAAAAGGAAAGATATACCCATTTGAATGCAGAGTTTCAAAGAATAGCAAGGAGAGATGAGAAAACCTTCCTCAGTAATCACTGCAAAGCAGTACAGAAAAGCAATAGAATGGGAAAGACTGGAGATCTCTTCAAGAAAACTAGAAAACCTCTACAATATTGTAAAGTAATTAGCCTCCAACTAATAAAAATAAATGGAAAAAAATGATACCAAAAAAAAAATATGTACAAGACAGGATAGTGTCATTATAAATGAAAAGAATCACTTATAACCAATGCCAACTGACTTTAAAAATTCCAAACTCATAAATATATGATTGCTCGTATTACTAATTTGGAAATTAAACAGACTGTTAACTGTCAAAAAAAGAGAGAGAGAGAGAGAAAATTAGAGATACCAAGGGAAATTTTCTTGCAAAGATGGGCACAATAAAGGACAGAAATGGTATGGACCTAACAGAAGCAGACTATATTAAGAAGATGTGGCAACAATACACAGAAGAACTATACAAAAAAAGATCTTCATGACCCAGATAGCCATGATGGTGTGATCACTCACCTAGAATCAGACATCCTGGAATGCAAACTCAAGTGGGCGCTTAGGAAGCATCACTATGAACAAAGCTAGTGGAGGTGATGGAATTGTTGAGCTATTTCAAATCCTGAAAGATGATGCTGTGAAAGTGATACACTTACTACACCAGCAAATTTGGAAAACTCAGCAGTGGTCACAGGGCTGGAAAAGGTCAGTTTTCATTCCAATCCCAAAGAAAGTCAATGCCAAAGAATGCTCAAACTACCGTACAATTGCACTCATCTCACATTGTAGCAAAGTAATGCTCAAAATTCTCCAAGCCAGGCTTCAACAATACATGAACCATGAACTTCCAGATGTTCAAGCTGGATTTAGCAAAGGCAGAGGAACCAGAGATCAAATTGCCAACATCTGTTGGATCATCGAAAAAGCAAGAGAGTTCCAGAAAAACATCTGCTTCTGCTTTATCGACTATGCCAAAGCCTCCAACTGTGTGGATCACAACAAACTGTGGAAAATTCTTAGAGAGAATACCAGATCACCTGACCTACCTCCTAGAAATCTATATGTAGGTCAAGAATCAACAGTTAGAACCGGACATGGAACAACAGACTGGTACCAAATCAGGAAAGGAGTACATCAAGGCTGTATGTTGTCACCCTGCTTATTTAACTTATATGCAGAGTACATCATGAGAAATGCTGGGCTGGATGAAGCACAAGCTGGAATCAAGATTGCTTGGAGAAATATCAATAATCTCAGATATGCAGAAGACACCACTCTTATGGTAGAAAGCAAAGAAGAACTAAAGAGCCTCTTGATGAAAGTGAAAGAGGAGAGTGAAAAAGTTGGCTTAAAACTCAACATACAGTGAACTAAGATCATGGCATCCAGTCCCATCACTTCATGGGAAATAGATGGGGAAACAGTGGAAACAGTGGGAGACTTTATTTTTTGGGGTTCCAAAACCACTGCAGATGATGACTGCAGCCATGAAATTATAAGATGCTTGCCTCTTGGAAGAAAAGTATGACCAACCTAGACAGCTTATTAAAAAGCAGAGACATTACTTTGCCAACAAAGGTCCATCTAGTCAAGGCTATGGTTTTTCCGGTAGTCATGTATGGATATGGCAATTGGACTATCAAGAAAGCTGAGCACTGAAGAATTGATGCTTTTGAACTGTGGTGTTGGAGAAGACTCTTGAGAGTCCCTTGGACTGCAAGGAGATGCAACCAGTTCATCCTAAAGGAAATCAGTGCTGAATATTGATTGGAAGGACTGATGCTGAAGCTGAAATTCAATACTTTGGCCACCTGATGTGAGGAACTGACTTATTGGAAAAGACCCTAATGCTGGAAAAGAACGGAGGTGGAAGAAGGGGATGACAGAGAATGAGATTGTTGGATGGTATCACCGACTCAATGGACATGAGTTTAACTAAACTCCAGGAGTTTGTGATGGACAGGGTGGCCTGACATGCTGCAGTCCATGGGGTCACAGAGAGTCAGACACGACTGAGTGACTGAACTGAACTGAACTTACCAAAACGAGTTTCTTTGTTCTGCTAGAGATCGTATTTCAGCTATGTGTTATCTTTGCCTCTTACAACTATTGCTACTATAATATTGAATATTTTGTACAAGAAATATGTACACACTTCTGCTGGTCAAATCCTGGAAGTAAAAATATCTGGGTCATTGAATACCTGTATATTCAAATTTAATGAATAATGACAAAAAGTGTTTCAGAATAATCATTACTGTTTTCTTGCCAACCAACAGCACATATGAATTCCATCCTTGCCAATGTGTGATGCTGATTTTTTAAAATGAGCTGTTGGGTGTGTAAGGTTTTACATTATGGTTTTAAATTTCATTTTCTGGTGACTAATGAGGTTGAACAGGGGCTTCCCCTGTTCCTCGGTGGTAAAGAATCCACCTGAAATGTAGGAGATGCAGGAGACACAAGTTCAGTCCCTGGGTCGGGAAGATACTCTGGAGGAGGGCATGGCAACCCACTCCAGTATTCTTGCCTGGTAAATCCCATGAACAGAGGAGCCTAGCAGGCTATGGTCCATGGGATCGCAAAGAATTGGACACAACTAAAGTGACTGAGCATGCACACATTAACTGAGGTTGAATATGTATATATTTTATGTTTGCTTTTTTAATTAGTACTGAGAGAAGTGTGATACAGTTCCCCAACTATAACTGGATTTGTATTTTTATTTCTGAAAATTTGAAGTTTACCAATTGTGAGGCTATATTGTTAGGAGCATTCAAATGTACAATTTTATCACTTCCTGATAGTTGTTTCTTTTGACTGTATAAAGTATCCTTCTTATCAATATTAATGTGCATTCCTTGAAATCTACTTTGTGTGCTGTGAGTGTAGCTATGCCAGTGCTCTTTAAAGGGCTCTTGCATGGTGTATCTTTTTCTCATTTTGTTTTCTAACTTGGCTTTAAATCAGCCCTTTATTTTTGGTCTTCTACTTGACTACTTTTGCAAGATTCTTTCGCTCTCCATTTTTGTCTTCTTTTAGATAAATGTATATGTTTTACTAACCTAGATTTTTCTTGTGTTAGCTTGTTAGTTTTTGGGTCATGATGGTGTGCGTTGTTGAGTTAATAGACTTATTATAAATCAATACTTTGCATCCCAAACAATGAAAAAAATATCCTTTTAACTCTGTGTTGCCCTCTCAGGATTCTTGTGTGATAGTTTTTCAATTGTGTGTATTCTCTCTGCATTTTAAAATGATATGAAACTTATTTTTATACAAATGATATTCATTTAGATTATCCCACATATTCTCTTAATTGATTCTTTGTTACATCCCTTGCCTCTGTCTAGAAGTATACTTCTGAGTAATGATTTTAGTATTTGGGGAATATGCAAGGAGCTAATTCTTGCTTGTTCTTTTAATTTCTTAACACGTGTTTTCTGGCTTCCATTGTTTTTGTTGCAAAATCAGCTATTGGGCATATTATTGCCCTTTGAAAGTTAAAGTATATTTGGTCCTCTTGCTATTTTAAGAAATTCTTTTTCTTTGTTTAACAGTTTTACTGTTTTTGCCTAGTTATGGCTTTTTCTGTATGTATCTTGTTTAAGGTTCTCTGTGTTTCTTGAGCTTGTGGCTCACAGTGAAGTCTCTCAGTCGTGTCCGACTCTTTGTGACCCCATGGACTGTGGCCCACCAGGCTTCTCTGTCCAAGGGATTTTCCAGGCAAGAACACCCGAGTGGGTTGCCATTTCCTCCTTCAGGAGATCTTCCCAACCCAGGGATTGAACTCGGGTCTCCTGCGTTGTAGGCAGATACTTTACTGTCTAAGCCACCAGGGAAGTCCAACCAATTAAAACAGGTGAGTCTTATGTGTCCCACCAATTAAAAAAAATATATCTTCATTTATTACTGCTACTCCTTCCCTGTTCTTCTCCTCAGATACCAGTTACATGTATGTTAGATCTTTCACAATGTCTTGGACATTTTTTATCCTCCTCTCCACATTTTCCATCCAATTGCCTTTCAGTGCTAGAGACTCAGAAATTTCGTCTGGTCTATTGGTTTATCCAAAAAGTTTGTTTGAAAAGCTTAAATGAACTTTCTACAAGTTCTCTTTTCAGTTATCTAATCTGATATTAAAATTGCTTATTTGATAATTTTCCTACTATATCTGTTAGTTCTAAAATTTCCATTGGATTCATTTTTATAATTTCCAGTTCTCTGATGAAGTTCTTGTTCTTGTCATTAATTTTTTGACCTATTAGTCATGGATAATGTTTTTTAAAAAAGAATTATGAATCTGTTTCTACTGTCTTTTTAAAAACATGTGGTCAATTATCATTTTTCTGATTGAGTTAAACATTGCATATGAAATATTTTAGAGAAACTTTCAATAGTATACTTTACTTATGTTGTAAAAAATACTATTTTTCTTTTTGAACTTCTAATAAAATATGCTATTTATACAAAAGTCTTATATGAATGTGTGTTTGTATGTGGGTGTGCATGTGAAAACCAAGGAAAAAGACTCAGTTCTTTATTTCAGTTGATGTAGTATTGAATAGGGATACGTGGTTTGGTCTGGTGTGTCAGGAATGAATATATATGTATACACACACACACACTTTTTAAAAACTCAAATAAAATTATAATGATTTCAGTTCAATACAACTGAAAATGTAGTGTCATTAAAGGGCATTTTCTGCTAAATTTCAAATTATAGGTTGTGGGTTATTTCTGAACAGTAACACCATATCCTACTGAGTATTCAGCTTATTAACTAGAGTGACTGACAGTATCATGGTAGGAGGTAGGGAAGAGAGAGAGAGAGAGAGAGAGGAAGGGAGGGAAAGAGAGGTATTAAGGAATTGGCTTTGAGTGAGGTTTGATCCTAGTGTCTGGAAGATTCCCTGGAGAAGGAAACGGCAACCCACTCCAGTATTCTTGCCTGGAGAATCCCATGGACAGAGGAGCCTGGCGGGCTATATAGTCCGTGGGGTTGCAAAGAGTCAGACATGACTGAAGTGACCTAGCATGCATGCACGCATGAAATTGTGGGGGCTGGTAGGTCTACAGCCTGCCAGTCAGGTCAGCGGGCTGGAGACATAGAGGAGGATAATGTTGCCCTTGAAGTCTGAAGGCAGTCTGGAGGCAAAACTTCTTCAGAGGACCTTAATGTCTTTTAATACCTTCAACTAATTAGAGGAAGCCGAACCATACTGCAGTGTTCTTGCCTGGAGAATCCCAGGGACGGGGGAGCCTTGGTGGGCTGCCGTCTATGGGGTCACACAGAGTTAGACACGAATGAAGCAACTTAGTAGCAGCAGCAACAACCATACTGCAAAAGATGGTTTATTTTACTCAGAATCTATTGGTTTTTATGTTAATCTCATCTAAAAAATGCCTTCCCAGAAACATCTAGACTGGTGTTCAACCAACTATCTGAGTGCCAAAGACTAGACAAGTTAACATATAAAATTAACCCTTCCATATGACATGGTGAGATGGCAAAGAAGTCAGATCAGAGCCATAATTAACTAAGGGAACATGCTCTGCTCCTTCCCAAGAAATATTGTTGAGATCATTAGATTTTTCACAAATACTTCAGCAGAGTGCTTGCTAATACTTATAGATCTTAAGAGCAGGGAAACTGAAATTGAGTTATAATTTGTGATTATTTACATTTTAATATTTGGTTAGCTAATATAGAAATATTAAAATGCACACTCTAGTGAACATTGTGATACTCTTCCCACACCGGCTTTGATGCTCACGGACTCATCCCCTAGCTTCTAGGGATGTGTGAATCTGATGGGGGTATTCTCTGTCACTCATTGGACAGTGTTCTCAAATTCAGGAACAGCCTCACTCAAGTTTGTGGCTTCCCTGGTGACTCAGATGGTAAAGAATCTACCAGCAATGCAGGAGACCCGGATTCAATCCCTGGATCAGAAAAACCCCCTGGAGAAGGGAATGGCTTCAGTATTCCAGAATACTGAGATACCACTCCAGTATGCTTGCCAGGAGAATCCCATGGACAGAGGAGCCTGGAGGGTGACAGTTTGTGGGGTCACAAAGAGTTCAACATGACTGAAGCAAGTTGGAACTAGGGGACAAGCCTAACTTCTTTACAACAATTTAGGGCCATTCCAGCTCCTTTGAGGTTCCTCATAGGTGTGCCTGGAGCTGCATTTGAGGATGCACCATAGGTCAACTTCTCTCTTGTCCAATCCTGCCTTCCTTATTTCCTTAGGGCTCTATTTCTTCAGAGTACTTCCCAACAAAGTTAGCACACATGTCTTAGGTCTGTTATCTATGGGATGCAGATATTTGATTATAGGAGATATGTTGGTAAGTGTCCTGAACAAAAATATCGAGCTGGCCAAAAAGTTCGTGGGGTTTTCCCATAAGATGTTATGGAAAAACCCAAATGAACTTTTGGCCAACTCAATACCTTTAACAGAGTTAAGAGTTGGGGAAAGAGTTGAACTGTGATGCAATTGCCACCGAAGATTTACCCAATCCCACAGGGAGTTTGTAGCAGACGTGGACGTTCATAGTTGACCTAAATTGAAGCAAGGGATCTAGGCCATTGTCCCTGAATCCACATGGAACAGTCATTGAGTGCAGGCTGCTGCTGACAAGGAGTTTATAGGTTTGAATGAGGCATCACTTTTTTCCTTTCCACAAAAGGGAACATACTGAGAAGGAGCTCCCTTTGGAACCACCAGCAGGCAGATCACAGCAGCTGAAGGAATGTGTCCTCCTGAAGGGAGGACCAGGTTGCACACTACAGTCTCCACTACACAGCTGACCCATCCATCTCATGTTTGGCTTCCTGACGCCAGGAGTGTTCTTAGGAAAGAGACCCTAAAATGTGATTGCGGACCTGCCTACCTGGCAATGGGCTCCTTGACATTTGAGGTAGGTGCATGAATAGTGATTGCTAAGTTATAGCAGCCTAACTCTTTAAATTTTCAAAATGTAAACCAAGAGGGAATATAAGTGAAAAGAAATATGCTGGCTAGTGCAATATACCCAGCATAAGAGAAATGTTAACTGTAAGGACTGGGGAATTTGCTAGCAGTTGCTAAGCATCAATGATTTGTTAAAAGAGATACTATCAGACTTAATGGGTTTAATTAGTAATTCAGGCAAAATGTAAAAGCCAATGAATCCTCTTGATATGACTGTCCTATAGCTAAAGGGCAAATAGAGCAGAGAATCAGGCTCAGGATTGAATTTTTAAAGTAATAAAGCTTCAGAGAAACTTCTCAGTCCTGCCAGGTTTCATATGCCAGTATGAAGGTCCAGATAGGGAATCAGGGAAATTCTGACACTTGAGGTTGAAGTTATCTGAGTAGACACAGTTCATAACCCTAAACGCCCACATTCCCTTGAACCTGCTGGATCTGCAAAAGTGGCCAGTCACTTTTAACAAAAGTTAAGTCTCTTGTTTTAGAAACCATTAAGCTTAGTGAGGAAGGCATGTCAAAAGCTGAGATAGGCCAAAAGCTAAAAGCTAGAATGCTTGGGCCAAACACTTAGCCAAGTTTTGTGAATGTAAAGGAAAAGTTCTCTAAAGAAATCAAAAGTGCTTTTCCAGTAAACACACGGTAATAGGGATAGGAATATTCCAGTAATAGGAAAGTGAAACAGGCTTACTGCTGGTGTGGAGAAAGTTTCAGCAGTCTAGATAGACGACCAAACCAGCCAAAACATTTTCTTAAGCCAAAGCTGAATCCAGACAAAGGCCCTAACTCTCTTCAATTCTGTGAAGGCTGAGAGAGATGAGGTAGCTATGGAAGAAAATTTTGAAGCTAGCAGAGGTTGGTTCATGAGGTTAAAGGAAAGGAGCCACCTCCATAACATAAAAGTGCAAGGTGAAGCAGCAAGTGCTGAAGTGGAAGCTACAGCAAATTATCCAGAAAATCATTAATTAAGGTGCCAACACTAAACAACAGATTTTCAGTGTGGACAAAACAGCCTTCTATTGGAAGTAGATGCAATCTAGGTCTTTCACAGTTAGAGAGGAGAAGTCCACGCCTGGCTTCAAAGCTTTAAACCTCCAACATAGGAAATGTAAATGGTATATAGGTTCCAGCTGCTGATCAAGAAGTCTGCTTCATGGGACTCCCACATCCAACAGAATAAAAACGCAAATTCATGGTGTTCAGTTGAGCTTCCTTCTGACCTCAGACTGCAACCACTGCAGCCACGACAGCCTCACTACTGAGCCTCTGCCCCCAAACTTGGCACCCTCTTCTCCTACTGACCAGGGTGACACAACTCAAGGAGAGCATCAAACACTCCTTTAATCTCTCCTTACTGAAGGTCTGATCAAAGCTACCTGCTGGTCATTTCCTCACCTTGAAATCTGCTCTGATTCTGTTTCTCTCTCCAGTGCTAAAGGAGCCCACATTAGTCCAAGTGCACCCTGGCCCTGGTGCACCGCTCCAAGCCATGAAGAGAAGGATGAAGACTATTCGTATTCCTTTCACTTCTTCTATGAGACTCCTGCTCACCAGAATTTGGTGATATTTCCCCTAAAATGAGAAGTTGAGTGGCAGTGAAAAGGCAGTCCTCACTTTCTCTAGGGAAGGAGTAAGGGTTGTTGCAGATATGTTGGTGTCATTATCACTCTTTTTTTTTTTTAAATTAGTTGGAGGCTAATTACTTTACAATATTGTAGTGGTTTTTGCCATACATTGACATGAATCAGCCATGGATTTACATGTATTCTCCTTCCCGATCCCCCCTCCCGCCTCCCTCCCCATCCCATCCCTCTTGGTCTTCCCAGTGCACCAGCCCTGAGCACTTGTCTCATGCATCCAACCTGGGCTGGTGATCTGTTTCACACCTGATGGTATACTTGTTTCAATGCTGTTCTCTCAGAACCTCCCACCCTCGCCTTCTCCCACAGAGTGCCAAAGTCTGTTCTATACATCTGTGTCTCTTTTTGTGTTTTGCATATAGGGTTATCGTTACCATCTTTCTAAATTCCATATATATGCGTTAATACTGTATTGGTCTTTATTTTTCTGGCTTACTTCACTCTGTATAATGGGCTCCAGTTTCATCCATCTCATTAGAACTGATTCAAATGAATTCTTTTTAATGGCTGAGTGATATTCCATGGTGTATATGTACTACAGCTTCCTTATCCATTCATCTGCTGATGGGCATCTAGGTGGCTTCCATGTCCTGGCTATTATAAATAGTGCTGTGATGAACATTGGGGTACACGTGTCTCTTTCAGATCTGGTTTCCTCAGTGTGCATGCCAGAAGTGGGATTGCTGGGTCATATGGCAGTTCTAGTTCCAGTTTTTTAAGGAATCTTCACATTGTTCTCCATAGTGGTTGTACTAGTTTGCATTCCCACCGACAGTGTAAGAGGGTTCCCTTTTCTCCACACCCTCTCCAGCATTTATTGCTTGTAGACTTTTGGATAGCAGCCATTCTGACTGGTGTGTAATAGTACCTCGTTGAGGTTTTGATTTGCATTTCTCTGATAATGAGTGATGTTGAGCATCTTTTCATGTGTTTGTTAGCCATCTGTATGTCTTCCTTGGAGAAATGTCTGTTTAGATCTTTGGCCCATTTTTTGATTGGGTCATTTATTTTTCTGGAATTGAGCTGGAGGAGTTGCTTGTATATTTTTGAGATTAATCCTTTGTTGCTTCGTTTGCTATTATTTTCTCCCAATCTGAGGGCTGTCTTTTCACCTTGCTTATAGTTTCCTTTGTTGTGCAAAAGCTTTTAAGTTTCATTAGGTCCCATTTGTTTATTTGTGCTTTTATTTCCAATATTCTGGGAGGTGGGTCATAGAGGATCCTGCTGTGATTTATGTCGGAGAGTGTTTTGCCTTTGTTCTCCTCTAGGACTTTTATAGTTTCTGGTCTTACATTTAGATCTTTAATCCATTTTGAGTTTATTTTTGTGTATGGTCTATCACTCTTTCTTTTAAAAAATATTTATTTACTTGGCTGTGTCTGTTCTTAGTTGTTGCACTTGGGATCTTTCATTGCGGTGAGCAGTCTCTCTACTTGTGGCACATGGGCTCAGAAATTGTGGCACGTGGGCTTATTCGCTCAGCTGCATGTGGGAGCTTAGTTCCCTGACCAGGGATTGAACCTGCATCCTCTGCATTGCAAGGCAGATTCTTAACTGCTAGACTCCCGGGGTATTCCCTACAGTGACTCTTTATGACTCTCTTCCATAGGGATACCTTGCAAGACCTTCCTTAATATTAAAAAAATAATAATGTGAAATTGCAAGTAATATTCCAGGTCATAATTTTAGGATAAGAAATACTTTTGGCCTTGTAAGGATAATGAAACACAAACGTTCAACTGGGTTGCTTTAGGTTGAAGCAGAAGAGATATTTTAATGACAATTTGTAACTAATAAGCTCCTGGTCTTAGGTCCTACATATGTACTATACCAAGTTGCTTCAGTTGTGTCTGACTCTTTGCAAGCCTATGGACTATAGCCCATTAGGCTCCTCTGTCCATGGGATTCTCCAGGCAAGAATACTGAAGTGGGTTGCCATTTCCTTCTCCAAGGGATCCTCCTGAATCAGGGATCGAACCTATGTCTCTATGTCTGTTACTTTGGCAGGGGGGTTCTATACCACTAGTTTCACCTGGTCTTAGGTCCTAATATGGACAAAATCCTTAAAATATTTGTAACATATGATCTCCTAGCAAATATCCATCAGGGACCATCACACTGGCACTCTTTGTTCTAACTGTTCTTCTCTTACCATTTGGAGCTCTGAGCATATTTTTGTAAGTCCAGAAGCAAAATTAAAACTTCTGGAAAATAAGTTAACTGAAATACACAACACATGGAACATGTTCATTATGTAAGTATTTTCTGTCCTTTGTCCTCAGAAGTATGTAAGAGCAAGGTGTATGTACAATTGCTCTTCAAATTCTGTTATTCTGGCTTGAGACTTTCAATAATTATTCTGGAAAGTGTTCAAATAAATATTTAAGTTGATTTTTCTTATCTCATTTGTACATTAGTTTTAAAAAGCAGCTAGCTGCCAAGTCAACAGTTCTGCTGAGTTCATCTTGAGGAAAAGGGCATTCCAGGCAGTGTATTATAAACAGTAATGAAGTAACTCCAAACAATAAGCTGTAGTAGAAACAATCCGAATTATCCAGTCATAGGAGACCTTACAATAACCGACTCCTTTTGAAAATTAATCTGTTTGTAGGAAATCATTGCTTTAATAACAGATAAAATTGTATTTATAGACTATCTCTTTAAGATACAGAATACTAAGGGAAAAAATAACACAGCATCCTTCTTTCAAAGAGTTTATAGCACAGTAATGAAAAAAATAATCTAGTAGCACTTTAAAATGTGGTGACAAGTTCAGTCAGGGCATAATACAAGGTATTAAGAAAGTTAGGTTTTTAAATTATACTGATTTTATGTGTTAAAAGTACTCCCCCCTCAAATAACACAGTTGCTATGAACTGTCAGTCACTTGGAGACAGAAGAAAAAGAGGTATTTTTTCTTATTTTAAGGCTCTCATTTTCATGACCAGTACTCAGAGTAGCCAAGCATATTAATGACATGCAAATTCCTAGAAATCCTGCTTTTCATATGATAAATGTCACACGTCAGCTTATAGAAATGAGCCACTTCAAGAAGCCACTCTTCTCTGGGACTTCTCTGGTGGTCCAGTGGTCAAGAATCCACCTTCTAATTACTGGGACATGGGTTCGATCCCTGGCTGGGAACCGAGAACATGCTACAGGGAAACCAGAGAGCCCAAGCACCACAACTAGAGAAGCCCATGCCACAACGACGATCTCGTGTGGACAGCTAAGACCCAATGCAGCCAAATAATAAATAAACACAGAAAGAAAAAAAAAAGAACTAGTTGGTCTCTTTAGTTGATACTTCTTCTCACCTGTGCTCCTAAGCATTGGAACTCCAAGGGTTTTTCTACGCTGGGCCCTTTTCTCATCCACAATAATGACTTCAGTGATCACCTCTGTGAACCCATTTCCTGAACTTACTGTCTCCAGCCCAGGCATTGGTTTTGGGCTTCAATGCTGTGGCTTCATCTCCTTCTCAAATCTTCTGTGTCCCATACTGAGCTAACCATCTTCTTTAATGAACTTTCTCCTTTTTTTCCATGTTCCTTATCATGCTCTTCCACGACAATAACTGACCAATAAGTCGTTTTATCTCCCCCTTCTATATTCTTACTTCACATCTCAAAAACAATCATGATTCATTCATTTATTTTCTAAATCATTTTTTCATATAACAGCTTTATCGATATATAATTCATGTACCATACAATTCATCCACTTGAATTGTGCAGCTCAATTTTTAAAAAGTGTATTCACAAAGTTGTGTCACCATCACCACAAATAATTTTGGAACATTTTCATCAACCTCCAAAGAAAACTCTTAGCCATCAGCAGCCAATTCCTATTTCTCCCCAACTCTGTAGTACTAGGCAACCACTATTCTATTTGCTGCCTGTATAAATGGTCCTTTTCTGGACAGTGTATATAAACAGAGTAACACAATATGCATTTTTGGTGACCAGTTTCCTTCACATAGAATAGTGTTTTCCAAGTTCATCTATGTTGTGGCATGTATCAATACTTGATCATTTTTATCACTGAATAATATTCAACAGTATGGATATTTGCCTATTGACTGATGGCTGGACATTAGGACTGCTTCTTCTTTTTGACTATTATAAATAATGCCCTAATAAACATTCTTTTAAAAAAATTTTTGCATATGTACAGACAGCCATATTTATTTTTGGCTGCACTGGGTCTTTGTTGCTGCACAAGGACTTTCTCCGGTTGCAGAGAGCAGGGTACCTTGTCGTTGTGGTGCTCAGGCTTCTCCTTGCGGCAACCTCTCTTCTTGTGGAGCACAGGCTCCTGGGGCATGGGCTTCAGTAGTGTTGGCACAGGGGCTCACTAGTTGTGAGTTGAGGGCCCTAGAGCATGAGGGCTCAGCAGTTGTGGCTCCTGAGCTTTAGAGCTTGGGCTCAGTAGTTGTGGCTCATGGGCTTAGTTGCTCCACCGTACTTCCTGGGATCTTCCTGGACCAGATATCAAACCCATGTCTCCTGTATTGGCAGGAGGATTCTTATCTGCTGTGCCAGTAGGAAAGGCCCATAATAAACATCCTTGTACAAGTTTTTGAACATATGCTTTCGTTTCTCTTGGATACGTAGCTAGGAGTGAAATTTCTGGGTCATATGTAATTCTAATCTTTTGAGGAATTGGTAGACTGTTTTTTAAGTAGCTGCATCATGATATGCTTCTGCCTATCTTGTGTGACTGCTTATTTTCTTCACATTCTCATCGACACTGGTGATTCTCTGTCTTTTTTCTTAAAGCTGTCCTAGAAGATGTAATGTGGTATCTTGTGGTTTGGTTTGCCTTTTTCTGATGGTTAATGGGGTTGAGCCTGTTTTAATGGACTTACTGGTCATTTGTACATCTTTCCTAGAGACATATATATTCAGATGCTTTGGCCATTTTTAAACTGAGTTATTTGAACTTTTATTGTTTTTTTTTTTATTTTTTTATTTTTTTTTATTATTATTTTTTTAATAGGCTAATTACTTTACATCATTACAGTAGTTTTTGTCATACATTGAAATGAATCAGCCATGGATTTACATGTATTCCCCATCCCAGTCCCCCCTCCCACCTCCCTCTCCACCCGATCCTTCTGGGTCTTCCCAGTGCGCCAGGCCCGAGCACCTGTCTCATGCACCCAATCTGGGCTGGTGATCTGTTTCACCCTAGATAATATACATGTTTCAATGCTGTTCTCTTGAAACATCCCACCCTTGCCTTCTCCCAGAGTCCACAAGTCTGTTCTATATATCTGAGTCTCTTTTTCTGTTTTGCATATAGGGTTATCATTACCATCTTTCTAAAGTCCATATATATGTGTTAGTATACTGTAATGGTCTTTATCTTTCTGGCTTACTTCGCTCTGTATAATGGGCTCCAGTTTCATCCATCTCATTAGAACTGATTCAAATGAATTCTTTTTAGTGGCTGAGTAATATTCCATGGTGTATATGTACCACAGCTTCCTCAGTCAATCAATGTAATACACCACATTAACAAATTGAAAGATAAAAACCATATGATTATCTCAATAGATGCAGAAAAAGCCTTTGACAAAATTCAACATCCATTTATGATTAAAACTCTCCAGAAAGCAGGAATAGAAGGAACATACCTCAGCATAATAAAAGCTATATATGACAAACCCACAGCAAGCATCACCCTCAATGGTGAAAAATTGAAAGCATTTCCCCTGAAATCAGGAACAAGACAAGGGTGCCCACTCTCACCACTACTATTCAACATAGTTTTGGAAGTTTTGGCCACAGCAATCAGGGCAGAAAAAGTTTGTAAGAATCCTCTATGTATTCTAGCTACAAGTTTCTAATAGTGTCTATGATTGCAAATATTGTATCCCATCTAAGGAGTTTTTCTAAAATACACGCCTAACCATGTCACTCACATTTGAGAAATAACATTTTTAATGAGGCAGGGTATATCCCAGGGCTTAGCCTTGGAGACACAAACATGAAAAGGGAATTCTCTAAGTAAATTGTCTCATCTATCTGACAATTTGTTGTGTGCCTACCCAACCAATTTTTTTCAAATCTGTATGTGTGATTTTTCTCCAAGATTTCAGAGTAACAAAGTGAAAATCCTGTACCAAAATATAAGTTGAAAAGACCCTATTTTTTCTCTTGTGCTTTCTTATTATTGTTGTTTATATGGAAGAACTCTTTTTCAAAAACTCATATTTCATTCCCACAACGCACATGCTGATACATATGAATACAGAATATAATAAACGTAGAACTTTTTTCTTTATTAATAATGAGGGGTTTTTTTTGCCTTTGAAATCAAATGACATCAACTTTGAGTTCATGTGGGTCCAAGTATTTGGTCTCTACATAATGGACCATAAATTAATTTCTAAATGAATTAATCAAATATCAGTCTGATAAAATAATATGATAAAGTAGAACAAAATAAATTATTGGAAGTGCTAGAAATTGTGGAATAACAGAAATGTTCAGTTAAAAAATGAGTACAAATTGAGCCAATGTGTATAAATTGTTATCTTGTAAAAGGCTGAAAGATAACTTTGTAAAATCAGAAAAAATGATTGACTTATAGCAATCTAACTTCTTTTGTGTGTCTTTAGTCATGGATTTTGTTTCCTATTACACATTGTATTACATAATCCATGAATAAACGGAAATATTCTGTTTTCATAGCACTTACATCTTGGTTTCCTATCCAAGAAGTGCTTGCAGGATTTACATGATGACCTGATAAGTAGAACGTATTTACTGTATTCACAGAGATGCTTAAGGAAGTTACGAAAGGGAAGAAAGAGAAAGATTTAAAAAATGTACTGGAACAAACATTGCATTATGAACAATATGCAGTTTCTCCTGGGAACTTATCTGTGAAACAGAAGCCTGTTCATTATGCCCTGAATGCAGCAATGAAAATGTACAGGTTGTGAAGCCAGTGACACACGCATGAATGGCTGGAGTGTTAGTGAGACCTGACCCAGAATGATCTCGTATATGAATCTCCTTTTCTCCAGAGAAAATCATGTGAGACTTACAGCTGACATTTTCCTTGATTCATGTTTACGTGCGTATTGACCATTTATTACATATGAGTTATTTTGTGAAATAACAGAAGTGGAAGAACTCTCTTGATTCATACTTGTAGCCAGGGAATTGAAAGTCAGAAGTTCATGCTGACGTCTGACAATGGCTGTTTGTATAGTGGTCGGCAAAGTTCTTGACTTCAGCAGTTAGGCTTCACATAGTTTGTGTACTATATTCGTTTTTAATGCTTTCTAATTTTCAGAAAAATAAAGTTCATTCATTTAAGCAATTAGCATTTATTGAGTACTAACTATGTAGATGACCAGTCTGGGGCATACATTCTAGAAAGAAGGTACATCTTAAGGCTTTAATATTCAGGTATTTTGAGGGAATCTTTGGAATTTTAATAATTCAAATTCAGTATGTGTGCATTCATGCTGAGATGTGTCAGAACCTTTGCAAATCCATGAACTGTAGCCCGCCAGGCTCCTCTGTCCCTGGGATTTCTCAGGGAAGAAACCTAGAGTGGGTTGCCATGTCCTCCTCCTGGGGATCTTACTGACCCAGGGATCAAACCCTTGTCTCTTATGTATCCTGCATTGGCAGGAGGATTCTTTGCCAGTAGCACCACTCGGTAAGCCCAAATTTGGGAAAACTTATGAATAGATGATGAGTTGGCAGGAGTATCTTTCTATCAGTTTCTACGAGATTCTTGAATTCCACTAATGATTCTATTAGATTGTGTAAAGCTGAGTTTGCAGCCTTTGAGACTTGAAGATTTTTATCAGGGCATGGCAAATAACTCAGTCTCATCCCTTCAAACTCTGACAGTCCTGACATGCTCAATAAAATATCTGGCATTTCTTCCAAGTGTTCTGGGACCAGTGACACAGGACATGGTGTGGGACTGATCCCATGCTTACCTTCAGACACTGCATGATTTTGGATGAATCAGTTTGTCTCATGGTTTCTCATCTGTAAAACAGATATCATAATAATTATCTCATGTGTCATGGTAACAGTTACATAAAATAACCACTGACTTTTAGAAGATTTGACAAACATTAGTGCCTTTGAAACTTTCTGTGACCAGAAACTCTTTAAGATGCAAATGCTGCAAATAATTCATGTTCATGGAGATTACATTTTTTGGGGGGTGTCAACTCAGATATCTTATAGCTAAAAAAAACTGTAGAGTACTCAGTGGTAGAAAAATCTGAGCTGGGAAGCCTTGCCTCTTCTCTATGTTAACTGGCTACTTTAGTGAAGTAATTCAGCATCTTTGGGCCTTATTAAAGACCTTGGGAATAAGGACAGCAACACTCTTCTTGTGTCTTTTATATGGTTGCTGGGTGAACCAAATGAATTGTTGAAATGGTTCCAAAAAAAAAATTGTTTTATTCATCTGTCAGGGCTTCTTATACTCTCTTGATCTGAGCAACAATGAGGAAAGGCAGAGAATGAAGCATTGAATAGAATCCATCCTTTTCCCCAAGAATCTCGAATTCACATTATGGAGAAATGAGTTCAATATGCCCACTTCCAACTGACACAGAAACAATAATCACTTTGGACATAAAATACCAGGCTCGTCGTGGGTGTAACATCAGCCAGAACCTTCAGACTAAAAGCTTCCTGTAAGAGTGAACAAATGAAATATCCTATTTTAAAGCTAAATAATAATATTATAATAATGATGACTATAAGGAGATGAAGAAGAGGAAGAAGGAAAAGGAGGGAGAAAAGGAAGACAGGAAGGGGGAAGAGAAAAGAGGAAATTATGAAACTTATGAAGTATTAATTAGTAATAGTAAAATAAGAATCTGATAAAGTAATTAGAAACCAATCACTTATGTTTCCACTACATTCATGACATTTCAAATGAGGTGTTTAAGGTTATGAATGCCCTCTTGTTCATCTGTGCATTCCTTGCATACAATTCACAATTTTTAAAGTCAGCTAGAGCAGATTTTTCCACAATTGACCACTAAGAGTACGTTCTGTTCTCCATTTCCAGAAAAAAAACACCTCTGAGGATTTTAATACACAGGTATTTCTACAAGAATGTGGGCTCCCTTGGTGGCTCAGACAGTAAAGAATCCTCCTGCATTGCAGGAGACCTGGATTGGACCTCTGGATTGGGAGGATCCCCTGGAGAAGGAAAAGGCTACCCACTCCAGTATTCTTGCCTGGAGAATCCCATGGCAGAGAAGCCTGGTGGGTTACAATCCTTGGGGTCTCCCCAATGTTCATTGCAGCACTGTTTACAATAGCCAGGACACGGAAGCAACCTAGATGCCCATTGGCAGACGAATGGATAAGAAAGCTGTGGTACATATATACAATCGAATATTACTCACCCATTAAAAAGAATGCATTTGAATCAGTTCTAATGAGGTGGATGAAACTGGAGCCTATTATACAGAGTGAAGTAAGTCAGGAAGAAAAACACCAATATAGTATACTGACATATATATATATATATATATATGGAATTTAGAAAGATGGTAATGATGGCCCTATATGAAAGACAGCAAAAGAGACACAGATGTAAAGAACAGTCTTTTGGACTCTGTGGGAGAAGGAGAGGGTGGGATGATTTGAGAGAATAGCATTGAAACATGTATATTATCATATATGAAACAGATCGCCAGTCCAGGTTCAATGCATGAGACCGGGTACTCAGGACTGGTGCACTGGGATGACCCTGAGGGATGGGATGGGGAGGGAGGTGGGAGGGGGGTTCAGGATGGGGAACACATGTACACCCATGGCAGATTCATGTCAGTGTATGGCAAAAACCACTACAGTATTGTAAAGTAATTAGCCTCCAATTAAAATGTAAAAAAATATCCTTGGGGTCTCAAAGAATCAGACACAACTGAGTGACAAAGCGGGTACTGAAAGAATGAAGAGAAAGAAGGCTTTCAGAAGAAGCTCTTCTGTGGGCAATTGGGGGCTTGTGGGGGGGAAGAGGAAGGTGCACTCCAGAGGGATGCCAACAGCTGCTGTAGAAGCAGGTTCTCTCCCAATTTAAAGGAATGGAAGTGCACACATAATATTGGAGGGAAAACAAAAAGAAAGTCAGATGGAAAAAGTTAAAAATCACCTCTAATCCCATGGGGTAAAAAATCAAATTTAAAATTACATTCTAATTTTACACATCTGTGTTCATAAAGAAAAATGTTTTCTAAAATTTCTTTTTGAACTACAGTGCTGTACATAACATCCTGGTAACTTCTTTATTTTATACCTAGTACTTTGTAGCTCTTAATCCCCTTCACCTATTTTGCTCCTTCCCTCTGGTAGCCACTAGTTTGTTCTCTATACCTGTGAATCTGTTTCTGTTTTGTTATATTTATTCAATTTATTTTTGTAGAACCACATATAAGTGAGAACAGACAATATTTGTCTTTCCCTGTCTGACTTATCTCACTAAATATAAAAATCAGGTACACCCATGTCAAAAATGGCAGGAGTTCATTCTTTTGTATGGCTAAATAGTATTCCATAAGCAACAGTATTTCAGAAGTCTTCTTTCTCAAAGTGCAGGTTTGTTTTTCCAAAATTTTCTGTAGATGGAATCATAGGCAATGTCACCCTTTGTGTTTGGCTCGTTTCACTCAGCGTAATTATCCTGAGACAATTGTCACATGAGAATTCTCTTTGGTGCTGACAATGTCCCATTGCATAGACACACTTGTAGATGAACACTTGGGTTGTTTCCAGTTTGGGCCTGTCAAAAATAAACCCTCTATTATAACCTTTCCTGCACAAGTTTCTAAAAAGTTTATGTTTGGACATAAACCTGTATGTTTTGTTCTCTGCCATTTCTTGCTTTTATTCTTCTCTTCCAAATACACTACAGCTGTGCAAATTCAAAACTTCTCTCCCTAACCCTTAGCCAGTCCCAAACCTTCTTCATCTGTGAAACTCAGGCATCTTTTACTCCAGAAGCCTATGCTTACCTTTTCACTTCTGTGCTTTGTAGGACGTAGAAGTTTTCCCTTCTCTAGGCTTAACTCATCTTTTAGAACCCCAGTCCCTCATCATCTTTTCATTTGATCCATTTATTTTTCACTAGGCTGGGTCTTCGTTGCTGCATATGGACTTTTCTCTAGCTCCTGTGAGCAGGGGCTACTCTCCAGTTGTGGTGCTCAGGCTTCTTATTGTGGGGCCTTCTTTTGTTACAAAGGTTGGGCTCTAGAGCTCAGGTTCAGTAGTTGTGGTCCATGGGCTTAGTTGCCCCAAGGCATGTGGGATCCTCTTGGACCAGGGATTGAACCCATGTCCTCTGTATTGGCAGGCAGATTCTTTGCCACTAGACCACTAGGGAAGGTCCCTTCCTGCCCCATTATCTTTATTGAAATTTTCTACCACTATATTCACTTCCCACATGAGACTGTAAACTCTTACATGTCAAGGTTGAGGTCTTTTTCACCCTAACTCTCTAAGTCCTATAGCATAAATGTTTAGTCGACTGGGTATTATACAGGCAATGATAAGGACAATTATACACTTAAAGTATTTTTACACCCTGAATCACTTTTATAGATGATTCATTTGTAAAAATGCAATCTTTAATATTTTAAAGCACTAACTACTGCCTACAGGATTGTACCCTAATTTATTCATGTTTCACAGTTACCAAGGAAAATGCATTTTAGAATATGTCAAGTTCACCATTTTGCAAAAAGGTGGAAGTGTTAGCATCAGTGAAACTTTGTAACTCCTGTGTGTCTCCTGAAATATGAGTATCCATGAGCCAGTAGAGAGTTCATAGGTTGGCTGCCTTTGCCATTCTGGATCAGGCATTTTACCCCCTTTTCTTTTTGAAGCTATTCTTCTTCCCAAGGAATATTCAGAAGTTTAATTCCTGAAAATTAGTCAAAGTAAAATCCATATTTGGTGATGGACATTTTCTAAAGCACTTTGTAGTTAGGCTATACAGACAATTCTATGTGAATTTTGTTCTACATCTTTCTAAAAATGGTTCTGAGTGTGGCCCTGTCCAACCAGTGAAACAGTCAAGCTCATGGTCACTCTGCTAATGCACATAAAATATTGTCTTTAACCACATGTGTGTTACTTGCACTGTAGAACCCAGTTAAACTAGTATTTTTGCATTTTAACTTATATTTAATATGTTTACCCCAGATAAACAGATGTACCATACCATATATTGGTTGTATTTTCATGTTTCAGTCTTTCCATCACAACTTCATAGTTCACCAGTGGAGGAATCAGGTTTTCAGAGGCTGTAGAGTACATCCAAGTCTATATTCAGATAATGATTTCTGACTCTAAAGCCCAGGCTCTAGTGCTATCCTAGTTCTTCTGCCAGTGCAGCCATACTAAACCATGAAGGGTGTTGCAGGATGCTTTTCTTTAGAGGTTTTGAAACATTTTTTAAATTTCAATGATTCACTGAACATTATTTGGCTAAGTCTCATGGGTGAAATGGATTTTCACTTTCTTTGTGAAAAAGATGATGGCATTGAAAAGATGATGGCTATTTTGCCCCCAAATCCCGGGATTGAGGCTGATGTTATCTAAGCAAGGGACTGATTGCAGAGGTGGAATCTAAGACCCACCAACAGCAACCAACAAACCATGACATGGCTCTATTATGGGCTGGTCACAGCCTGCAGGATGTGACCTGGAGATGCAAAGAGGAAATCCAGTGAATCATACTGTTCAAACGCTAGAAAATTTTTGTTTCTAAATCAAAAAATGAAGTTGCTTGCTTTCTTAACTTCCATCAATTGTAAATGTTTCCCAGAGAGTTTCCAGGACGCTCGGAAAGGAAATTGGACCTGAACAATGGGTAGCCAGGGCATTTATCTCTCATACCCCACATACTGATAAAAGGGAATTAACCAAACATTTCTCTCTCCACTCATTCCTCCTTCAGTTGTTTGCCCCACACACTGTTATTTCCTTCTCAGCTAAATGTCCAAGTTAAAAAGATTCTTCCTCCCTAAATCACATTATATGATGTTTTCCTCCAGAAATATGAGTTTGCTTTCAGAGGTTTCTTACTCTCAAATTATGAGTCATCAAGATGGTTTTAAGCTGTATGGAAGTTTGTAGTGACTGTTTTCAATTTCCATAAGCAATTTCAGTCAGTATTAATGAGAACTTGAGCTAAGTTCTCTCTGTGCATAAAACTTTCAGAAATCTATTCAGTTTACTCCAGCTAAACACCTTGGCCTGGACTTGAACTTGCAGGTGTGGTAGAGTGTCCAGAGCAGACCTGTGCTCTCATTGAGGAGCAGTAGGGAAGATAGAAATTGTAAATCTTCTACTTGGAGGGCTCAGGAGATGGACAGGCAGGACTAGAAGGAGAACCAACCCCCCTACCTCCACCCCCACTGAGAAGAAGCTTTCAGGGGTGGACTGAAAGCCCGAAGGCATCTCCAGAGTATGTACTGACTCGGTGTAGGACCAGAGGACAAGAAACCAGAATAACCTTTGGATACCCTGTGGATCTAGGCAACAAAGTAGGAGTCTTGAGGGGCCTCCAACACTTGATCAGCTTCTTCGTTAAACCATTCACTGAAGGTTGAAGCAGAGATGGTAGCTGAACAGCCAAGTCCTAATAGCTGCAGGGGTCAATGTCTCCATACTTAGGAGACAAAGGCCTTCCAGGGAGCCCTCTATCAACTGTGAGGAGAGATGAGCCCCCCTTCCTGAAAGAGTGAGTTACAAATGAACATCTCCATTCCCAATCACTTTTTCCTGGGGTGTTTGCCAGGGACACTGCTGGGGAAGTTAAAAATTAGCAGTCTTGGTGATTGTACACAGCTGGAGTGACAAAATGATTTGAGGGGCTTTAGAATCATAGTGAATCATCCCTTTAATAGATTGGCTACATTCTGAAGCTGTTCTGGCAGGCAGGCTAGGGACTTAAGGAGAAAACCTTCAAGAAGCAAAGCAGAAGTTCCTGCAGTTTCTGGGTACTGTGGAGGTTCAGACAAAAGTCCTCAAAATCCAGGCTCTTGGCAATGGGAAAAAGCCAGAGATAGATGAACTTTTACTAAAACTTAATCCCTTGATCCAGCTAAATTCATGATTGGACTCTGAGATAATGAACCTCCAACTGGGCTTCCCAGTTGGCACAGTGGTAAAGAATCCACCTGCCAATGCAGGAGACACAGGCTTCTATCCCTGGATCAGGAAGATCCTTTGGAGGAGTAAATGGCAACCCACTCCAGTATTCTTAGCTGGGAAATCCCATGGACAGAGGAGCCTGGCAGGCTACGGTCCATGTGGTCATAGAGTTGGACATGACTGAGTGACTAAGCACACATAATGAGCCTCCAGTCTCTGACTAGCAGAGACAAGAGTTAAGCCCCTCTGGTGGAAGATAATATCAACTGATCCTTCTAGAATTTTCTGTACACAATGACTAGTACACAATTAAAGTCTACTGGATCTGTTAACACATTTTTAACCTGAGATGTATTATGGCCACAGGTGTTAGTTTCTGCAAAAATTCCCTGGTCATTAAGTAATATGTTAAGTGTATCAGCTCTCCATTGACAAAATAAAGCTACCAAACAGATGACTGTTCAACTTTATGTCCACAACTTTTACCAAGGCCACAATTCTAGAGTCAGTGAGTTAGACTGACCTCAAACAAGCAGATCTTGGAGTCTCTCCTGACTGGAAATTGGCCAGATATCTGGTTTGGCTGGAATAATTTTGATTCTTCAGTGGAAATTTAGTTTCAGCTTATGAACCTCATCTTCTTCATGGCAAAGGCAGATGAACAAGAAAGGGCCAGAAGAAACATACAGACACTTTTTCAGACCTTTATTGTGCCATTTTGCTAATGTGGCTGAAACAGATCATATGCCAGAGCCAGGTGGGAGAGCCCTGCAAACTCAAAAGCTTAAATGAATGGACACTAAAACTGAAAAAGAAAATACATGATATAAACAACTCATTAAGAACCCACTGGGAAGGCTTCCCTAGTGTTCCAGTGGCTAACAATCTGCCTACCAAGGCAGGGGACAGGGGTTCTATCCCTGGTCTGAAAAGATCCCACATACCTCGGGCAGCTAAGCCTGTGTACAACTACTGAAGCCCTTACACCCTAGAGCCCATGCTCTGCAATGAGAGAAGAAGCCACAGCAGTGAGAAGACTGCTCACCGCACCTAGAGAAAGCCTGCACACAGCAATGAAGACCCAATAAATACATAAAATAAACTTTAAAAAAAGAGCCCACTGGGACCTAGAGATAGATTATCCTACTAAGTGCAGTAAGCCAAAGACAAATATTGTATGATATTGCATATATATGGAATCAAAAAAAATGATACAAATGAACTTATATTCAAAACAGAAGGAGACCCACAGACATAGCAAACAAACTTATGGTTACCAAAGGGGAAAGGGGTGGAGGAGGGATAAATTAGGAGTTTGGGATTAACAGATACACCCTTGTTATTGTTGTTCAGTCATCCAGTCATATCTGACTCTTATCAACCCCATGCATTGTAGCCCGCCAGGCTCCTCTGTCCATGGGATTTCCCAGGCAGGAATACTGGAGTGGGCTGCAATTTCCTTCTCCAGGGCATCTTCTCGACCCAGGTATCGAATCAGCACTTCTCTGCATTTCAGGCATGTTCTTTACTGCTAAGCCACCAGGGAAGCTCCCAGATGCATACTGTATCTACTAGTAGTAGATACACACCACTATATATAAAATAAATAAACAACAGGACCTACTGCATAGCATAGAGAACTATACCCAATATTTTGTAATAACCTATGGGGGAAAATAATCTGAAAAAAAAAAGCTATTGTGTATGTATAACTGAACCACTTTGCTAACCTGAAACTAACACAACACTGTGAATCAACTATGCTAGCTCTTTGTAGCCAGTAAATTCCCTTGTGGATCTCAGCAGAGAAGGCTCGGGGCATGGGCTGATGCAGGCAAAAAGAAGATGTTCTTCTTCTCTTCTTGTGAGATTATTCTTAGGTTTAAAAAATTTTTTTTTCCCTCACTGTGTTGCTTACATTTCTCAAGTGGGCTTGAGAGATTTCCTAGGCTGTTTTCATTACTAGGTAGCTCTCTAACTGTTGATCTTTGTAGGGGGGCAAAGGCTGGGGTCTCCTGTGTTGCCATTTTTGTGATGTCACCCTGGACAATATGCCTGAAGATAGTTTTGAATTTCACAACTGATAGGGCTAGCTACTAGTATCTGGTAGGTAGTGTGTTAGCGGCTCAGTTGTGTCTGACTCTTTGTGACCCCATAGACTGTAACCCACCAGGCTCCTCTGTCCATGACATTATCCAGGCAAGATTACTGGAATGATTGCCAATCCCTTCTCCAGGGGATTGGCATTGCCATTCCAAACCCAGGGATTGAACCCAGGACTCCTGCATTGCAGGCAGATTCTTTACTGGCTGAGTCACCAGGGAAGTCTATTTTGTAGGCAGAGACCAAGCATTTTGCTAAACTCCTACAGTTCTTAGGGCAGTCCTCGCAACAAGTAATGATGTAGCCTGAAACGTTGAGACTGCAAACACTGACCATCGCTAATCGAAGCCCTTTGTTCTCTCTTTCTTTGCTGCCACTTGTCACTCAATGTAGTTGTCTCTCTCATAAAGCCCCACTAGGTACACATGTGTGTGTGTTCAACAGCGAGGATGAGCACATGCATCTGTATCAGTCAGTTTGTGAGTGCATCTATTCTGAGAAGTTATTCTAGGTGGGTCAAATTTAATCAAGTTGATTTCATCATATATATTTTTACCTAAAGAGAGTAGTAACTGAAAGAGTTTACTATTTAGTATTTGGATTGCTTCTAGAAATTATATTAATCCTATCACCCATTACCAAAGATCACTAAAATATCTAGTCATGGTCTTGTCTTTTTCCTCATTTGTTTGTTATGAATTTGAACAGAGCTCTGTATTACTTGGCCTTCCCAGGTGACTCAGTGATAAAAGAATCCTTCCGCAGTGCCGGAGACATGGGTTTGATCCCTGGGTCAGGAAGACTTCCTGGAGAAGGAAATGGCTACCCACTCCAATGCTCTTGCTTGGGAAATGCATGAACAGGGTAGCCTGGTGGGCTCCAGACAAGACTTAGCAACTAAACAACAACAGCAACTGCATCACTCATCAGTAAACATGTGTTGTTTACAAGGTGTTCATTTAACTCAATGTGAAAAGGAAAATCCCATTGCTCTAGTGAGAAAGATACTGTTATTTGTATTCCTTTCTGAGGTAGGATGCCTCTGTGTCAAGTTCAGTTCAGTTCAGTTCAGTCGCTCAGTCATGTCCGACTCTTTGCGACCCATGAATCGCAGCATTCCAGGCCTCTCTGTCCATTACAAACTCCCAGAGTTTACTCAAACTCATGCCCATCGAGTCGGTGATGCCATCCAGCCATCTCATCCTCTGTCGTCCCCTTCTCCTCCTGCCCCCAATCCCTCCAAGCATTAGGGTCTTTTCCAATGAGTCAACTCTTCTCATGAAGTGGCCAAAGTATTGGAGTTTCAGCTTCAGCATCAGTCCTTCCAATGAACCCCCAGGACTTATCTCCTTCAGGATGGACTGGTTGGATCTCCTTGCAGTCCAAGGGACTCTCAAGAGTCTTTTCCAACACCACAGTTCAAAAGCATCAATATTTCGGTGCTCAGCTTTCTTTATAGTTCAACTCTCACATCTATACATGACCACTGGAAAAACCATAGCCTTGACTAGATGGACCTAGTTGGCAAAGTAATGTCTCTGCTTTTTAATATGCTGTCTAGGTTGGTCATAACTTTCCTTCCAAGGAGTAAGCATCTTTTAATTTCATGGCTGCAATCACCATCTGCAGTGATTTTGGAGCCCCCCAAAGTAAAGTCTGACACTGTTTCCACTGTCTCCCCATCTATTTGCCATGAAGTGATGGGACTGGATGCCATGATCTTAGTTCACTGTATGTTGAGTTTGAAGCCAACTTTTTCACTCTCATCTTTCACTTTCATCAAGAGGCTTTTTAGTTCCTCTTCACTTTCTGCCATAAGGGTGGTGTCATCTGCATATCTGAGGTTATTGACATTTCTCCCGGCAATCTTGATTCCAGCTTGTGCTTCATCCAGCCCAGCATTTCTCATGATGTACTCTGCATATAAGTTAAATAAGCAGGGTGACAATATACGGCCTTGATGTACTCCTTTTCCTATTTGGAATCAGTCTGTTGTTCCACTTCCAGTTCTAACTGTTGCTTCCTGACCTGCATACAAGTTTCTCAAGAGGCAGGTCAGGTGGTTTCGTATTCCCATCTCCTTCAGAATTTTCCACAGTTTATTGTGATCCACACAGTCGAAGGCTTTGGCATAGTCAATAAAGCAGAAATAGATATTTTTCTGGAACTCTCTTGCTTTTTTGATGGTCCAGCAGATATTGGCAATTTGATCTGTGGTTCCTCTGTCTTTTCTAAAACCAGCTTGAACATCTGGAAGTTCTTGTTTTAAGTATTGCTGAAGCCAGGCTTGGAGAATTTTGAGCATTACTTTACTAGCATGTGAGATGAGTGCAATTGTGCAGTAGTTTGAGCATTCTTTAGGATTGCCTTTCTTTGGGATTGGAATGAAAAAGGACCTTTTCCAGTCCTGTGGCCACTGCTGAGTTTTCCAAATTTGCTGGCATATTGACTGCAGCACTTTCACAGCATCATCTTTCAGGATTTGAAATAGCTCAACTGGAATTCCATCACATCCACTAGCTTTGTTCATAGTGATGCTTCCTAAGGCCCACTTGACTTCACATTCCAGGATGTCTGGCTCTAGGTGAGTGATCACACCATTGTGATTATCTGGGTCATGAAGATCTTTTTTTTACAGTTCTTCTGTGTATTCTTGCCACCTCTTCTTAATATCTTCTGCTTCTGTTAGGTCCATAGCATTTCTGTCCTTTATTGAGCCCATTTTTGCATGAAATCTTCCCTTGGTACTCTAATTTTCTTGAAAAGGTCTCTAGTCTTTCCCATTCTGTTGTTTTCCTCTATTTCTTTGCATTGATCACTGAGGAAGACTTTCTTATCTCTCCTGGCTATTCTTTGGAACTCTGCATTCAAATGGGACTATCTTTCCTTTTCTCCTTTGCTTTTCACTTCTCTTCTTTTCACAGCTATTTGTAAGGCCTCCTCAGACAACCATTTTGCCTTTTTGCATTTCTTTTCTATGGGGATGGTCTTGATCCCTGTCTCCTGTACAATGTCATGAACCTCCGTCCATAGTTCATCAGGCTCCCTGTCTATCAGATCTAGTCCTTTAAATCTATTTCTTACTTCCACTGTATATTTTGCAAAAGTAGGAAGTCAAGAAACACCTAGAGTAACAGGCAAATTTGGCCTTGAAATACGGAATGAAGCAGGGCAAAGGCTAATGGAGTTTTGCCAAGAGAACGCACTGGTCATAGCAAACACCCTCTTCCAACAAGACAAGAGAAGACTCTACACATGGACATCACCAGATGGCCAACACCGAAATCAGATTGATTATATTCTTTGCAGCCAAAGATGGAGAAACTCTATACAGTCAGCAAAAACAAGACCTGGAGCTGACTGTGGCTCAGATCATGAATGCCTTATTGCCAAATTCAGACTTAAACTGAAGAGAGTAGGGATAACCACTAGACCATTCAGGTATGACCTAAATCAAATCAAATCCCTGTGTCAAGTTAGTTACCTATAATTTTGGCAGATATATTTTTCATAAATGGTAGCTACAAAGAGTCCCTTCATATTGTTTACGGAGAGGTTCATCCACTTGATAATGGTTACCTCGCTCTTAAACAGATCTTCATCTGAGAGAAGAAAATAATTCTAAAATGACAATACTCCATGCCAGTTAGAAAGTAAGGCACAAGGAAGAGGGACTTAATGACTGACTATCAGCACTGCAACAAGTTAATTTTCCTCAAGCAGAAACCAGCTTTGCCTTTAGTTACATTTTGCAACCAGCAACTTCCCTGACCTTCATCCTTGGCTCACTCTGGAGATCCAGCCACTTCCAAGGAGCCCTAGTGAAGGTGTCAGGACTGCTCACCCTGCCATCCTTTCTCTGCACCTTGACCAGGCGGTGTCAGTCTCCAGCTCTGGCCTGCGCCCACCCACAGAGAGGACCAGTCTGCCCCACAGGCTTCCCTTTGGCGTACAAATCATGGTGACATCAGAAAGAGGTAGGACTGGAACCAACCGAGAGCTTGGCACTTGGGTTTTTTCCCCACGGAAGGAAAAGGATCCATGGTGCTGTTTTTATCTTGAGAAACTCCTGGGTTGAAAAATGTAATGCAGGCAGATTTGGATGATAACACACACACACACACACACACACACACACACACACACACATATATATATATATAAAGACTTATTTTACTCTCTCTTTCTTTTGGGGGATAAAAATTGACCTTTTCCAAAGAGTTTTGTAGGACTGGCTGACTTGTTCTCAATCAGTTGTGCCAACAACCAGAACAACACTCCCCCAGAATATCTATCCAGTGCCTAGAATGATAGTTTTAATCAAATTAACCACAAGAATATGTTGTGGGGACTGCCCTGGTGGTCCTGTGGTTGACTTCACCTTCCAATGCAGTGGGTATATGTTCAGGGAACATTCCCTGGTCAGGGAAATAAGATCCCATATGATTCACTCATAGCCAAAAAACAAAAGTGTGAGATAGAAGCAATATTGTAATAAATTCAATGAAGACATTGAATATGGTTCACATAAAAAAAAAGAATATATTGTGTATTTATATTCATGAATATAAGTATTCTGACATGGGTCTCACCCTCAGTGAGTTTTGAGTTTGGTAGAAGAATCAAGGCTAGTGTTTATAAAACAGAAAGGAATTCAAGAAAGTGTATAATAAATTGCTTAATTGGAAGGCAGCGCTTAAGAGACTATAGGAAGTACAGAGACAAATGACTAAAGAAAACACTAAGTTTAATTTGTAAACCTTATGGTTCCTTAGAATCTGTGAATTCAACCAATAGCAGATCAAAAATATTCAGAAAAGAAGACATCCCAAACAGTTACAGTAAAGCATAAATTGACTTTGACACTCACCAACTCCTATTTACATAGTACTTATATTGTGTTAAATATTGCAAGAAATCTAGAGCTGATTTACAGTATACAGAGGATGTGTGTAGGTTATATGCAAATATTATGACATATTCTATAAGGGACTTGAATATCCCCAGATTTTGGTATTATGTGGGGGGGTCCTAGAATCAATTCCCCATGGTGTTCAGGGACCACTAAACTCTCATTTTCCTAAATCCTCATAAAAATTGGTTACTAGTGTGGTGGCCAATTGTATTTTCCAAAAATGCCTGGAAAATATCTCCTCTCACCCCTAATCTTCTTACAATGTGCCTTTGACACTCCTTCCCTCGAGAAATAAAGTCTTTGTTCCCTCTCTGGATATGGGTGGAATCTTGACTGGCAAAAGTGATGCAATGTGATTTCCAAGGCCAGGTCATAAAATAGAGAATTTCCATCTGACTTCTCTTAGACACTAGCTTTGGGAAATTAGCCTCCTCATTGTGAGGAACTCAGTCACATGAAGAGGTCATCTTGAGATATTCAGTTGACACAATCTGAGGTCAACTTGTGAACCGTGAGTTTTCCCAGCTGAGCTCCCAGACACTGTGGAGCAGAAACAAGTTGTGTCCATTGTGGCTTTTTCTGAATTCCCAACCCAGAAAATCCATGAACATAATAAAATGATGGTTCCTTTATGCCAGTAAATTTGGGGATTGATTTTTATAAGCAATAGCTGATGAGAACATTGTGTATGTGGCTTAAATTCTTTTAACAATTTGAAATGTAGAACATGGTATGTCGTTATTGCTTAAATTGCATGTCATAATTGCCTATTAGGCTAGTTTCTATCTTGCTTGCTTATTTGCTTTCCCTCTCTCCCTTTTTTTCTTTCTTCCTTTCTTCTTTCCATTTCTTTCTTTCTTTCTCTCTTTCCATTTGTATTGCTTTTGAGAGTTGTTTGGTTCATTGTTTAGTCTTTAAGTCATGTCTGATTGTTTTGTGACCCCATGGACTGTAGCCTGTCAGTCTCCTTTGTCCATGGGATTTCCCAGGCAAAAATACCGGAGCGGGTTGCCATTTCCTTCTCCAGGGGATCTTCCTGACCCAGGGATCAAACCTGTGTCTTCTGCATTGCAGGTGGATTCTTTATCACTGAGCTGCCAGGGAAGCCTTTTGAGAATTACTTTGTCATTAAGAACTGAAATTTTGGAAAGAATTATATTCTACCCTCTCACTGATTCACCAATGTTGCACATATATTTCTACTAATAATATCATCAGTGGAATAATACACAACAAGAGAGTGGATGATATATACCTGCAATTCAAATAAACAACTTAGATTTATCCTATGTGTCTCACTTTGCTTCACTGTGAATGATGTCAGGCAATTTTCTTATGACAACTACACTTTCTGAGTTTACTCAGAGAAGCCATGGCAGAGGGCACATTCTCTACCACCAATGAGTATCGCTTGAGCAGGATGGAGGCTAGCATAAAGCAGCAGATTGTGTTTTCTCAATTTATGGTAATGCTATCTTGATATTTTGGATATCGGAATCCTCGCTTTGTAGCTCATCTTAGTCTTAAAATGGATGCTATCCTGTCTCAGTTTTCCTATAAGATCTTTCAGAGAAAAATGACAAAGTGAGAGAGACACAGGGTCTGTGTCATTTATTTTTGAATTGTAGAGATAAAACTGAAATTTTGTATAAGATCTAACACATCTTAAACATAGTACTGTGAATCCACAAGTAACTTTAAAGGTAGAAAGGATCCTGGGTGGAAGTCAGGTGGAATAAAGATATAAAATTCACAGCATGGTTTTCTTCACCGAGCCAGGCAAGATTCTGTGTTTGCGATACTGATCCTGATGACCAACTGTGTGTATTTGCATTTGAACATCCTTCAAGTATGGCTCCCTCAGTTCTTGCTTCTTGCACGGATGGCCATCTGAGGGTGTTTTAGATAGGTAGTACTTGAGGAGCTTTGAGTCCTTGGAACCAGAATCCTGTCCTGATTCTCATGTAAGGGATCCTTCTTGATTGCCTATCTTCTTCCATGGAATATAAGCTCCAGGGCAGAAGACACCGTGTGATTGTTCACTGGTGCATCACCAGCACCTGGGACAATGTTTGTACACAGCAGGCACATAATCATTATTTAAATGAATAAATATTATTCCAGACCATTCCTATAATTCTGAACCAATCCTGAGCCTATTCAGATAGATAAACCAAGAAAGAGGATGAAATGGTTGGATGGAATCATTGACACAATAGACATGAGTCTGAGCAAACTCTGGGAGATAGTGATGGACAGGGAAGCCTGGAGTGCAGCAGTTCATGGGGTTGCAAAGAATCAGACACGACTTAGTGATTGAACAACAACAATGACAAAACCAAGAAAAAGATAATAAGATTAAATAAAGTCTTCTCTAAACAGATTACTAAGCAGTTTAACAGTTATAGGGACCTATTGAGTATTTGCTTGTAGACCATAGCCCCCCATATTTGGATTCTCTTCTTCTTGTGGTATCACTCTGCAATACCCCTAAATCCCAGAAATCTTACTAAAAACATGACACAGGATTATCATGTTTTATTAGGTAACCAGGAAATTATATTTTGTTTACTTTAAAAGATTCACATTGAAAGAATTTCTTTTTGGTTCTCATTGGAACTGGTCAGTTCAAGAGCTCCATTATGTCACTAAGTAATATTTTGAAAGAAGAGAGTTACAAAAGCGAATAATTATCCTGTGTCATGAGCTATAAAACATATGTATCTGAGTACACATTGGTCCTTCCAGCAAACGTAGTTTTCACCCTACCAACCTGAAGCTACTACAGAAAAAGGGTCTCTTTAAAAAGTACACACAGAATTAAGACTACAAAAGTAGGTATAATAGCCAATACTAATTTAAAATGTAAAAAGAAATTACTACAAGTTACACATTGATGAAAGCTTATGAACAGAAAAATCTAGAAAAGCAGTATGTTCCTATTTTTTAATTGAAACATTGTCATATTAATTTTCCCCCATATGTTTTTGGCTGCATATCCTTTGATTGCTCATTTCTATTTCTATAGCGTTTTCTATCATAGTGTAGAAAGATAAATAAGTCTTCCTCCTGGCAGAGTTGATCAAAATGTGCTTCTTATTTCTCACTGTTTAGAAAAAGCTTATATTTCAGCTTCACAACTTGCTAATGGTAATGTAAAGTAAATTTTTAGGATTGCTGTCAAGTTTAGGAAAAACTCTACTGAGTTTATTTAATTTATGAGCTGCAAGGTTTGGAAGACAAGCTTCTGTCCATGTACATTTCAAATCTGTTTCTTGTACATGTGACCTACTTTAGAGTTTGCACAGTGGGCTCTGGTGGGCCTGTTCTAGTGCACGCTGACCTACATCCTTTGTGCTACAGTGACAAGTGAATTGGCAGAGTGGCCAGTAAGGTTATTTCTAGAACTCATTTCTAAACCAGTAGAGCTAGTAGACACTTAACAGTAACTTCAAACCATGTAAACATATCACTAAAACCCCAAATTTAATGTATCTGTAATTCAACTTCTCCTTAGACAGTTCCCCCTGATGTCCAGGGTGACTTCAAAGCAGCCTGACATTAGGGCAACTATGATGGAAAGCATGGTGAAGTGGAAAGATGCAATGGCCTTTACCAACAACACTTAAAATATGTTCTGGGGGAGGAAAAATAATAAATCCCGTATCTCTATTGGATAGTCTATATTCTAATTCTGATGCTACCATTTATTAGGTGTGTAACCTAAGGCAAGTAAGTTATCTCTTTGTGCCTTGGTTTAATATTACTACCCACCTCATAAATTGTGATAATTAAGTGATTTAATGGATATAAAATGTTTAAAATAGTGTCTGGCATAGAGGAGCAATCACAAAATGTTCTGTGCTTTTATTGTACCAAACATTGTATCTGATTGCCAGGGGTATTAAAATAGCCAACAAAATTTTCTGTTATGTTTTACATGTAACTCCAGTACTCTTGTCTGGAAAATCCCATGGATGGAGAAGCCTGGTGCAGGCTATAGCCCATGGGGTCACAAAGAGTCGGACACAACTGAGTGACTTTACTTTCACTTTCATGAATGCAAAGATAAAATAACAACTCAAAGGCCAAATCTCAGAAAATTAAGACGGATACTGGATATAGTTACTGGTCTGTATTACTGGACTTAAAATACTTGGTTCTTGGTTCACAGTCATATAAGGAAGATGCCTGGAAAATTAAGGCAAGAAGTTGGAAAGCAAGATGATCTTAACCATGGAGACAAGTTCTGATGTGATTACTTGGGCTTTCATCTTACACTTGATTCGTCGTTTGCTGTTGACATTGATAACACAGGAAGGAAAAGGGCAAGAGGATTAGTTAATGGTGCATCTTTAGGATAAAACTTAGTCTAAGTGAATCTGACATAGAGAACTGGAAGTATTAATGAGATTTTGCCAAAAATGAGTCTCCGGGGCTCCTGTGTTCCATAAGCAGTGTTTAGCCTCTCTTAAAAAGATCATTACTGTGGATACACAGAAAATGTGGCTTTGGGGACCTCCATGATGGTCCAGTGGTTAAGACTCTGTGCTTCCAATGCAGGGGCCATGGTTCGATATCTGGTTGGGGAACTAAGATCCCACATGGCAAGTGGCATGGCCAAAAACTAATGTGTATAAATTAGTGTATAAAACTAATATATATATATATATATATTAAAAGAAAATATGATTTTGAAACAGTAAGGAAAAAATCAAGAAACCAAGAAATCAGTTTTATACTCAAGGAATAGGACCTACATGTCTATTTTAGATTTGAAGACTGGCATTGGAGACCAAACTCCTAAAATTCCTTCCTATCTTCCTTTTTTCTCATACACCTGCCTCCCCAGGAGAAGGAAGGTATGTGGATACAGGCTTCACTGAGAGAGAGGGGGTACAGAAAAGATAAGGGAAAATGAAAGGGAAATAGTGGGAGTTTTTGCCAAAAATATTATGCTTATTACTTTTCAGAGAAAATAGTTATAAAAGCAAACTTTAAAATGCCTTGTTTGCTAAACTTCATGCCTAATAAGGTGTTTCCAAATGGTGTAATATTATTCAAGAGCCATTTGCTTTTCAGGGCTCCACACAGAAAAGTCCTGCGCTTTGTCACATGTGTTTATACTTTGAACTGTCGGTAGCCTGTGTTTATTCAACAGATGGCCAGGCTGTGAGAGGATCAAACAGCCTCCTGACAAGAGAGCTGCTCATTTTGTGCAGGGAAACTGTCAAGGAGTCCTCTCCACCTGTAAATACATGAGGTACCAGTGCTGTCGCCAGGGAAATGAACTGCAAGGAGCCACAGAGAGGAAAGAGAGGGACCAGAAGATGCAGCTGAACCCCAAAAGTCTTAGTGACAGAAAATCATCTAACAAATGATGACAAAGAGCTAAAAAATAACAATTCAAATCATCTCCTAATTGTGTGTATTTTTTCTTAAAGAATACTTTATATCTAGAACACAAGATGGGAAATCATCATTAATACACCTTGAATGTTTCTTTTAAATAAAGGCTAGCATTTCAAAATGACATTTATTAAATCTCCCTTAGAAAAATAATACACACAGTGACCAATGATGGTACAAGGGGACCCCTGCCTTCATTTGGAAAGGCCATCAGCTCAGAGTCTGGTCTAAGGTGCTTGAGCCTCAGATACTCCTGCACCGTGGGTCAGTTTCTCCTTCTGCCCATCCTGCAGAAGATAAACAAGTGAACTTATGTCAAAGTAAAAAGCTTTTGCACAGCAAAGGAAACCATCAACAGAATGGAAAGATAACCTATGAAATGGAAGAAAATATTTACAAATCACATACCTGATAAGAGGCCAATATCCAAAATATACAAGGAACTCAAATAACTCAATAACAATAAATAAATCACTCAGTTAAAAATGAGCAAGGAATGTGAATAGATAGTTTTCCAAAGAAGGCATAGAAATGGCCAACAGCTATATGAAAGGGTGTTCTACATCACTAATTATTAGGAAATACAAATCAAGACCACATGTGAGACACAACCTCACACCTATCAGGATACCTATCATCAAAGAAACAAGAGATGGCAAAGGCTGGTGAGAATAAATGGAGAAAAGGGAACCCTTGTACAATGCTAATGTGAAAGTAAAATAACACCACCACTATGGAAAACAGTATAGAGTTTCCTTAAGAAATTAAAAATAGAGCCACTATTATGATCCAGCAATCCAGTTTTGGGCATATGTCCAATGGAAATGAAATCACCATTTTGAAGAAGTATCTATACTCCCATGTTAAATGGCAGCATCATTCATGATAGCTGTGGGCGTGGGAACAACCTAAGTGTTGATGGATGACTGGATAAAGAAAATATGTATGCATACAAGCGAATATTGTTCAACCTTGAACAAGAAGGACATTCAACAATTTACTGAGTTCATTTAGGAGATTCTTTTATCATGAGATTGAACTTCCCTTGCCATCTAACATGTCTCAGATTTATCCCCACAAGTTGTTCTTGCTTAAAGGAAGTAAGCTCTCATCCCTTGAATATAAAATAAGGAATGTAAATGTAGTGCCGGTATATACTTCCACTATATATTTATATATTTGTGAATGTGAGTATATGTGTGGGTGTCCATCATGTGTGAGCACACATGTGTGCCTTGTGGGATGATCTGAGACCCCTTCTTTTCATTCAGTGAAAAACTTGAAACTGTTAACCCAAGTCCCGGGCCAACAGGTAGGCCTTTGTGCTCTAGGAGGAAGCAAACACCTGTAGCTCAGTAAATCTAGGGCTATTGTTAGACAAGGTGTTGCATCAAGTGATGTGAACAAAAGAATATGCCTTCCTCACATAAGCGTATACAAGCTGGAAAAATAATTCAGTGGAGTAGGAAGTGAGTCCCTAATACAGATAAATCAAGTAGAATTTTGTGTTATCATTCTGAATTACCCATAGCCAGAGATGGTATTTCTTTTAAACATTTTCTTCATTTTTAGGAAGTATTTTTCAGTCATGCCCTTTGCAGTTTAAATCCTGCCTGCATGATATTGCTTGCTTTTTCCATTTAGAGTGATTGCCCACACTCATGTTTACTACATATTACACTCTGATGACACCCTCAACTATTGTGGCCCGACCCACACCACTCTTTCCTGGTGTCTGTACACAGAGGCAATCAGGTCACACTGAAATCATACCCTGTTCATAAAAGAAAGATTTATGTCTACAATTGATGTAATTCTTTCCATTTGAAAGTGATGGATTTAATTGTTTACTGATAGCAAGAGACATGGAGTTTCAGGTCGTAGGAGGGCAGAAGCAACTGGAGAATTGCTGACCTGTCCACAGAACTGTCAAGGGGGCATTGACATCAACATACAACGGATTCAAGTTTGACCAACAATTCTGTTCCAACAATGCCACACGGAATAAACTAATTTGACACAGGTTGGCAATGTTCAGAGCAAACATATACTGTAACACTGAAGCCTGCCCACTCTGATACCAAATTCTCAGACTCTTTGGGCTGAACCCGGCAGCCCCAGGGTTGGGTGTGTACTTGGGCTTGTGCAAAAGTTAGGAGCTTTCAAGGGCAGTCTACTCTCTAGATGCTCAATAAACACTGCTTGCTGACAGGGCATGCCCTCTGTGTGACCAGTTCTGCCTGCAGGGGATTCAGAATAAGCCATTGTTCATCTATTTTTAATGCTATTCAATCCCCTGAGGTATCAAAAAGAGGCTTGCCTGATGACTGGGAGGATGGGTTAAGCACCGCATTAGTGGGCTCCTTCTGGGGTTACATACTGACTTCATCAGAAAGCAGGTTTAAACTGATTAATGTATTACCCAGAGATAATCTGCCCTCCTTCCTCATGTAACTGCTCACAAACCACAGACACATACACACACATACACACCCTCGTTTACCATCCAGTTTGGTACAGTTTTAAAATCTGGTTATGCCAGGATTTAACAAAAAACCATTGGGCTGGCCAAAAAGTTCATTTGGGTTTTAATGCACTTTTTGCCCGGCCCAATGTTAACTCATAAACTGTTGTTCAGAATGCAAGTGGGAAGGGAGAGACACAAGCAAGTCAAGATATCTGCATCAAAGTAGTCTGTTCAACTTGTTTGAAATGTCAGTAAAACTTAAAGCAGATGAAACCTGCATCAGTAGAGAAATGCTTCTTTAACTGACATATTCTGGAATATTCAGTCAGTAGACAACTGTGATGCATGTTTTAAAAAGAACAAAGAAAATATATATACATACGTATCTACACACACATAACTTAGAGATGACATTAAGTGGGAAAAAAGGCAGGTTGTTCAACACATTTAGTGAATCATGAACTCATAGGTGATGTGTACTGTGTATAGGATGAGGGTGGGGAAGGTGGATGCTCATCCAAGCTCACAGAATTTCTAGCTGACAGTCTACCTCTAGGGAAGGAAACCACACATGAAGGCTTTTAATTTTCATCTTATTCTCATCTTCACTCTTCTAATATTTCTACAGACATGGATATTACTTTAATGAATAAAAATATATTTTGTGAAATTGGGCTCACTCTAGTATCAGATACACCTGGGTTTTCATTGGACTTTCTTGCTAAGTACGCAACTTAAAGAAAATAATTTGAAGGCTCAATGCTCCCAACTTTTCATGCATGCCATGAAGTCAATCAGAGCATCTCTTTCATAAGATTGTTGTGAGTCTTAAATGAAAGAAGGTATGTGGAATGTTTTAAAGTGTGTTAGTTGCTCAGTTGTGTCTGACTCTTTGTGACCCCATGGACTGTAATCCACCAAGCTCCTCTATCCATGGAATTCTCCAGGCAAGAATACTGGAGTGGGTAGCCATTCCCTTCTCCAGGGGATCTTCCCAACCCAGAGATTAAACCTGGGTCTCCTCCATTGCAGATAGATTCTTTCCCGCTCAGTAAGGCATATTCTATACTCTCAATGATAGAAGCTAATATGTCATTCTTATCAAAAGATGGCATCATGAGGGACTCCTCTGGCAGTCCAGTGGTTAGGACTCAGCGCTCTCACTGCCCAAGGCTTCGGTTTGATCCCTGGTCCGGGAACTGAGATCCCACAATGTGTGTGGTGCTGCCAAAAAAAAGAAAAAAATGACATCATGAGAATGAGTGAATATAGACAGAGCACACATCACCTTGAATAGACTATCTCCTTAGTAACAAAAAAGACTATAATTGTGATTATTAATGTTTAATATAATAGATTACTAATATAATTGAGAAAAAGTCTCTTTAGTGTTCTGTTACCCAAAGTCACATGGCTAGTGATAGAACCAGGACTGAAACCAGGGTGTGATTAACCTGATGCCTTACTCAGGCACACCACACAATACTGTAAATTAAGATACAAAATGAACACAACCAAGAACAAGCAATCCAGGCATCTTAGGAAGAGAAAGTCAAGCATGTAAAAGCAGAGATAAAAATATGACTACCTTTTAGGAAGCATGCATGTGGCGAAAGCAAGTCTCCTTATGAAAAGACTCCGAGGAGGGCGGGGGAAGAGTCGCTCCCACAGCCACCCAGAGCCATGCCAGAAAGGCCCAGGGGCTTCTCTGGGGGCAGCAATCCATGTTGGATCCCAGTTCAGTGGCTGAGGCTGTTATTTTGGTTCTTTTCGAATGATTATAGAATAATCAAGCAAATTACTCTGAAGCAAAAGACTTCAATCCAATAATATAACATGACTTTGAAGAATGACCATCCACCTTTCTGAACTGCCCTGTGGTCATATTCACATTTCTCTGTGGGGTGTTTTCCTCAATGACCAAGTGGGAGCTGTCTTATTTTCCAGGTAGTCACAGAACCTGCCCAATGCCTGGCCTATAGCCCATACAAAGCGAAGGTTTAGTTGATGAGTACACTGGAGAATGAATCAATAGATCTGTCAAGGCAGTAAAAACAAAATGGAATAAGCAATGGTTGGAGTTAATGTTTGCCAACCAACACGAAGTGTCTATAACATCTATGGAAAAACCAACAAACTTTTTGGCCAGTATCTGTAGGACAGTTTCACATTAGCGGAGATCTTTCACAAGTCATAAAGAATTAATGAAAGTTTTGTGTGTGGGGGGGGGGTGGGGGGGAGGAAAGGATGAGTTAGGCTGCTTGAGGTGACAAAGGAGACCCAGGGGTATCATCTGGGTAAAAATGCTTTCTTCGAGTAATTTAAAATAGAGAACAAACCACTTTTAAGATGAGTGTTTTCTTCTCATGTAGTACAGCTTGGCTTACTATCAGAATTTATCACCACTTTGCCTTGTTCATTATTCCTGCAAAATAGGATACTGAACTGGCAGATATCTCCACTGAGACTAGGAAAGAAAAGCCCAGCTCCATCAAATCAATCCAAAGATATACTGTCCACCACAGCAGTTTGTAGGACAGGATTATACCAGCAGACTTGTTATGGGCAGGAGCAGGGCAGAGAACATCCATAATAGAACATGATACGTATCCAAATGGAATGCTGTGGGAATTTATCAGAGATTTCTCCAATTAGAGCTGGAGCCTTGGAGCTTAGCTCTGAATCCACCTGCCAGAGAGTAGTATCAGTACTGACTAAATAAATGATTGAATTGTCCTAAACACCCCTGACATGCAGAGATTAAGAAAAGTTCAGACTTTAACCCAAGGCAGCTGATGCTGAATAAGCAAACTTTGTGATTGTCATTCCACACATCAGCACACTCCACTGTACCACCTGCCCAGAGCAGATGGAAGGTTCCATGCTGTAACAAAACTCAAGGTATCACCAGTTGTAAGCTGAACATAAAATGATTCAAGCATTAGATGAGCATAGAGGATTACCACTTTAATAATTTTAGTCTTTCTTCTGTGAACACAAGCCATTTCTCCATGTAAATCCTCAGATGGTTTTCTGCAGTTAATTCAATATCAGAAATTCTGAGTTCTATTAATCTTCCAAGGGAGCGATTTTAGATGATTTGGAATTGATACTAAGATCTGTATCTCCATAATGCAAAAGCATATAAACTCATCAAATATTCATGATCATAGAAGACCTAGAACTGTTATCTGTGGGATTAGACAATGAAATAGTCAAATCCCAAGGGTTTGTAGTGTTAACACTTCCATTTAAGAGAAAATATGATATTAAACTTTAAATAAATTAGAGATTTGAAATACTCCTCTCTAGATTGAGACAGCGTTATCTTTCATCAAAAATGTCTTATTCTAAGTGGATACTTTAGGAAAGAGAACATGTTAAAATATTTAACATATTCTACTGGATAGAATTTTGGTTGAAATTGAATTTAGGCTCTGGGGAAAACAGACTGATAAATTTGATCACATAAAGACTCAAGGCATGTGCATACACAAAATACAACAACACAGAAAACAAAGCAAACAGCTTCCCCATACTTCAAAACAAAAACTACAAGTAAATAAAAAGAGGAAATTAAAAAAAATTACAACTTCCTATTATAAAGAGTTAATTTCTCTATATATAATGAGCTCTAAAAATTGAGATGAGGAAGAACCCAATAGAAAAATCTGCAGAGATGAGAAAGACTGATTTTGTAGAGAAAGAACACAACACCTGTGAACATGTAAAACAGATGTTAAAACTCTTTTAAAAGTGTAACGCAAACTGAAACTACAGTGAAATATAATTTCTCACCTATCAGATTCACAAAAGTTCACAAAATGTTTGATAACACTGAATGTTAGCATGACTGAACAAAAGCAGACACTCCCATTGCCAGTAGTATTGCAAAGTGTTAAAATCCTTATGAAAGATCATATCCTTCAAAATTACAAATGAATTTACTCCATGATCCAGCAATCTCACTCAGGGACTTCATCCTAAATGTATAGTTGCAAAAGTACAAAATAGCATTGGCACAAGATTATCATGGCAGCAAAATTTGGTTTTATGTTTCTTTTTTTGTTTTGGCCATGTGACATGTGAAATCCTAGTTCCCCAATCAGGGATCCAACCTGTGCACCCTACGTGGGAAAAGCAAAGTCTCCACCACTGGACCCCCATGGAAGCATGATTTGTAATCACGTGCGTGTGTGTGTACTAAGTCGCTTCAGTTGAGTCCCACTCTTTGCAACACTATAGACTGTAGCCCACCAGGCTCCTCCGTCCATGGGGACTCTCCAGGCAAGAATATTAGAGTGGGTTGCCATATCTTCCTCCAGGAGATCTTCCCTACCCAGGGATCAAACCTAAGTCTCAGTCTCCTGCATTGGCAGTCAGGTTCTTTACCACTGGTGCCACCTGGGAAACACTTTGTAATCACAAAATATTGTAAAGAATTGTCCCTCTGTAGATAATCACTTAAACTGTAGAACTTCCACACACAGGAATGGAAGTTCTGAACATCAGAATATATATTCAGCTGAAGTTCTTTATATACTTACAGAGAAATTTAGGAAGTGCAGGGTGCCTAAAATCAATGTAGTAAGCCAATATTAATGTAAAGCTGGTAGAAAATAAGTAAATATATTCACATGTATTTATCTTTATATAAAGAAAAAACTTTAAAAGTACATGCAAAACTAATGAAGATGATTTCTTATCCAGGCAGAAGGTATAATGAGATGGGCAGAGATAAAAATGGAAGGAAGAGGTTCCAAAATGCGCCTTCCTCTATAGTTTTCTCTATAGGGATTGGGCAAATACAACCTTCTTAAAAATTAAATTTACATCAAAAGCTACAGTAGAATATCCATTTTAAAAGAAAAACAGAAAGTACCTACTTTCTTTAGGTCAATTCCACACATGGAATCTTCTCCAAATCAAGATTTTCCATGATGGTATCTCTTAGATGAATCTGTTTGCCGCTTATCACATTACTCATCTATATAGAGAGATTATGAATGGATTGGTTCTCCTGTTTAAACAGTAAATATTGGAAGCCAGTAAGTATTGTGTTATTATATAAATATTCCTATGATCCTGAATCAAACCACATAGAGTGTATGATCATTAATTCTAACTTGGAGAATTATATGCACATGTGTGTGTTCACAGTTGTATCTTTAGCTGGTGAGATGGTGATTTGGTTTCCTACTTAATTCTTGAGGGTACTTTTAAATTGTCTACTGTAGGGCTGTATTAATTTTATAATCAGAAAAAAAAATCAGTAACAGTTGCTGTCAAGATTTTTTTTTCACTGCCAACAAATTTAGTTTAAAGGGAGACCACTAATAGACGAGAAGTGCAATTAAAATGAGTGTCCATGTTCCCTGGACAGGAATGTATTGAGGACCATGTGAGCCTCGGCTCTCATGTGGTGTTGCTTCCCTAACAACCTCCAGAGGCCAGCCCACCCCTAGCAGCACAGTTAGAATGCTGAATTGTTTCTAAAATCAGAGAGATTTCCCAGAAACATCGAATGCTCCGGGCCCACCAGTCGAGGCTGAATTCTGAGTCCACTATTGTCCTCTTTGCTAATGATATAGGCTGCCCATTTCCTTAACAAGCTGGGTTTGTTCACTGGAAAATGTAACAAATAATTTCAAGGTTATGTCACTCTTGGCAAGCGCAGTAATGCTGGTGAAAAAAGGAAGTTTTCAGAGCAAGGCAAAGACTGAATCTTGTTTGGAACCACCAGTCTACAAAGCCCGCAGTGGAACCACAGTGCTCAGATTCACAGGGGTCTCTGATGCTCCCCGATATGGAATGCCAACTGACTCTAAAAAGGATGTAAGTTAGAAGACATTAATTTGTTCAAATTCAGCCTCTATAAGTAAGGAAATAGCTTTGAAATAGACATTTTATTTAGCGTGTCTTTTATTTAATACCTTGTCTTTGCTTCTAACCTCAGCCACCTTTCTGGTTATTCACATGGCTATTTGCACTGACTTGAGTTCTGTATTTCCTTCCTTTTGTCCACTTTTGTAATTTTACTGTTTATTAGTCCTTTCTCCATTATAAAAGCAAAGAGTGGGAAATGGAGTTGAAATAATTAGTTCATTATAAGCCAATTTTACATTCAATGTGCTCTTCCCTGGCTACAGAGGATTATATTAGTGCTTTTAGGTCAAATGTTATTATTAAATCTGTTGAAACACTTTCTCTTGTGGGTAAGAGAAAGCAGAACAGTCTTGTGCTCTGACCTCAGCTGTCCAGTCCTCCTCTTCCTTTTGTCCGTGGTTCGCCTGGTGACCCTGGATGAGTCACGCGCCTCGTGGTCCCTTTGTGTTTCAGGGGGATGAATGCCCTGCTGATTCTGTAAAAACACTTTGAGAAAAGAAATCGGGGAAGAGATTTTAAAATGCCTGTGAAATACACAAACTCCCCAAAGAAAGTTGAATATGAATTCAAGGGCACGTGCAAGTAGAAAGGTTTCATCCAAAGAATCCAAACTCTGGTCCTTGTGCATAACTACCAGCCAATTAGCCATGCATGCAAATCTCAACCTGTCCCAAAGCATAAGACTTTCCAGTTTTTTAAGGTTCTGTCGGGGTGTGTTATTCTGAGACAAAATCATATCACAATCAGCTCTAGTTATTTCCAAAATATGATTGTATGTGCTTTAGATTACAACCAGGGCCAGGGAATTATATTTTTTGGAGAATGCTTTTCTGTTCATGGCATATTCTGTAATTGCCTTAATTATGATGGTACCTGCCAATAACGTTTAGCTATAGAGATGTCCTAAATCTATACTCTTAAAGGAATACATGACTTCCATCAGCTAAAAAGAGCCAAAAAATCATGATTTCAAGAAAGGAAATAAATATTTTCTTCTGAAGCAGAAAGGGAAGGGATATTAATTACCTTTTTCTACTCTTGGCAGGAAGTAGAGAAGGTATATGTACATAGAAAGTGAAATTATTGCTATCTATGTTTCCTAAGATCTGTCTTCCCCATGCAACAAGGAACCCTGACCACATCAGTGAGGATGGTGATAGCCAGAGTGGAGGATGTGTGGGGCTTCATCCACTTGACAATCCGCTTTTGGCTTTTGGTTACTATTCTTAGATTCAAGAGCCATATATCCATGAAGCAGTTTGAGGGAACTAACTGATACGTTCTGTCTGTCCACAATATATGTATTGACAAATGCCTCTCACTTCCAGACTATTTTAGTGAACATTTAGCTGTGTCTATCTGGTTAAACTTTTTTATTTTTTAAAAGTTTTCTTGGAGTATAGTTGCTTTAGAGTGTTGCGTTATTTTCTGCTATATGGCATGACACAGACCTCAGATATTTAAAATAAAAATAGGTCACCTAACACCCTCCATGAGTTAAATTATGATTTATAAAGGGAGGAATACACTGAGGCCTCAAAAAAATCTAATGGCTGTTGATAAACATGATTTAATTTTTATGACTGTGAAAAAGAAAGTTGAGCCCCTTGGAAACAGACTCCACAAGGGTGCACTTATTTATTTATACACATATGTGTAGAACTTCACACAACTTATAGATGTGCATATACAAAAACAAAAGGATGTCCTTTCAGGATGACAACTTGGGGAAGGGGACATGAGAGATAGTCAAGTGATAACTCGTTGAGCAAAGCTGTTGTCCAGACCCCGGGAAGGTTTCCTTCCCAGTGTCAGTAATGTCACTGGAAATTAACCCCAGTACTACACGCAAACCTATTCAAACTTTAACTGCTTGGGTCAGGCCATTTCAATCGAATGAACTTAACTGACCCAGGATGTTCATCAAAACCACTCTACTGTAGGGCATAACTGATGGTGGAGGGGAAGCAAAAATAGCAACTTTGAAAATTAATTTTAAAGATGCTGGCGATCACCTGGAAATTCAGACATAGGGCATGACAGCCAGGCTTACAACTGAACAGATATTTGAAATCAGAGCTTTTCAAGAAAAATGAAGCATCTGTCACTGCTAGAGATTTGGTTTGCTCTCTGTGTGATGTACGTTTACCATTTGTCCCTTTCCCATCACCACACACTGAGCCTGAGCCCAAGCTCTGTGGCTGCAGCCCAGTTGCTCACCTGTTTGCCTGATGTTCTCATACTGAAAGGAGAACCCTAAAATAGATGATCTTAAGAGGTTTTCACATCTAGAATGCATTGACTCTAAGCCCCAGAAATTCATGGCAAGAGAAGTGTAAATATAAGATATATAAAATGTAAAAAAATGAGGCAAGTTTTCTTGATGAAGACATCAACACCTATACATTTGAATGAGTAACATTATTATTACTAGTTTGACTAATACTACTAATAAGAAAATAAATGGTCAGACTCAAGTAGTGCTAACCATATACTAGATAGAGTCCTTCTGTATACATCCATATATATTAATCCTCATTAAAGGAAAATCCATGAAGCTGACAAACAGCACAGAGAGGTCATGTCACTTGCAGAGAGTTAAACAGTAATTGGCGGGGCTGAGAGGCAAATCCATAGTCAGGATGGCAGAGTGTGAGAGTCATAACCACGTTCTCCTGCCTCTCTCAGCAGACATCGTCTGTCCTTAGATGAATTAACCATGTTTCTGGTACACACGCCTTCCTACTTTGCCTTTAGCTGTATCAGAATCTTCTTTCTTCAGTTCAGTTTGTGCAGAATCTGATGAGCTGTTAAGACTATATTTCAATTCAACTCTTGCCTTAAGAAACTTTCGTGGTAGTCCAGCGGTTAAGACTCCACCTTTCCAAAGTGCCTGACTTGGATTCCATCCCTGATCAGGAAACTAAGATTCCACATGCCACGCAGCATGTCAAAAACATGAAAAAACTCTAGCCTTGAAACCTTCTCAATGCAGCCATAATGCATAGTGAATAAGGGTTGGTGGTTTATCTAGAGTCAGACTTACCTTGTTCTCTTTCATATCTACATCTTTAAAATGAGAAAAAAAATACCAGTAATTACTCTTAAGTGTTTTATTAGGATTTCATACAGGTAAACCTTAGTGGAGAGTCTAGAGTATGAACAGGATTAAAAGTTCTTTAGCTATCTTGTCTGATTCTGTCTATCAGAAGAAACTTTTCCCCCTTTGTAGGCATGCATTCCAGTAGTCATGTATGGATGTGAGAGTTGGACTATAAAGAAAGATGAGTGCCAAAGAATTGATGCTTTTGAACTGTGGTGTTGGGGAAGACTCTTGAGAGTCCCTTGGACTGCAAGGAGATCCAACTAGTCAACCCTAAAGGAAATCAGTCATGACTATTCATTGGAAAGACTGATGCTGAAGCTGAAGCTCCAATACTTTGACCACCTGATGTGAAGAACTGACTCATTGGAAAAGACCCTGATGCTGGGAAAGATCAAAGGCAGGAGGAGAAGGGGACAACAGAGAATGAGATGGTTGTATGGCATCACCGACTTGATGGACATGAATTTGAGCAAGCTCTGGGAGTTGGTTATGGACAGGGAAGCCTGGCGTGCTTCAGTCCATGGGGTCGTGAAGAGTCAGATGTGACTGAGCGATTGAACTGTACTGAACTGAACTGAGGGGTGCAGAAATTTATTAGAACCCAAGACATGTCCTTTGGGGTTTATACATGTCATAATCATTTTTTTTTTCAGTCAAAAAACTTTCTTAAGGATCTTGTTTGTGAAAAAAAAAGGAAGCATAAGAGCCATCCCTGGTGTGAGCTCACAGTCTGAGGCTACAAACATATGAAAAGTCTATTATTGCAAGTGCTTTAAATGCTGGGCTAAGTCACTTCAGTCGTGTCCGACTCTGTGCAACACTGTGGACTGTAGCCTGCCAGGCTCTTCTGTCCATGGGATTCTCTGGGCAAGAATACTGGAGTGGATAGCCATTTCCTCCTCAGGGGGATCTTCCAGACCCAGTGATTGAACCCCATGTTCTTTACCACCAGCGCCACCTGGGAAGCGGTAAATACTGAGAGACGTAAGAACAGACGTCATGAACAGTAGAGAGTAGTTTGTTTCCTGAGATGTAGAAAGAGCCTCCTTTTGGAAATGCTCATACCTGCATCAAAATCCTGCCCCCAGCAATTTCCAACTGGAGAGTAGTTTGTTTCCTGAGATGTAGAAAGAGCCTCCTTTTGGAAATGCTCATACCTGCACCAAAATCCTGCCCCCAGCAATTTCCAACTGACTTTGGGCAATTTAAGTTCACTGAGACCTCTGTATCTTCATAAATGAAAGTATTTTCGGAGTTTTTCCTAAGTTGAAGTATCCTGTTCAGGTCAGTTAAACCTGGCATTAAGCTATGATGATTAATTCTATGGTTCTCTAGTTAGAAGCATTGTGTTTCTAATTGCTTACATTTCTAATTTTTGTGTTAATTCTCTCAATGAATAAATAGAAATGTTGTTGAAATGCTTTAAGTAACCAAATTTGTTATAGTGAAACTCACTCAATCAGGTTCAACTATTTGTGACCCCATGGACTATACAGTCCATGGAATTCTCCAGGCCAGAATACTGGAGTGGGTAGCCTTTCCCTTCTCCAGAGCCTCTTCCCAACTCAGGGATCAAATCTAGGTCTCCCACATTACAGGGAGATTCTTTACCAGCTGAGACACAAGGGAAGCCCAAGAATACTGGAGTGGGTAGCCTTTCCCTTCTCCAGGGCATCTTCCCAACCCAGGAATCAAACCAAGGTCTCCTGCATTGCAGGTGAGTTCTTTACCAACTGAGCTACCAGGGAAACTGAAAATTTGTTAAAGCTCCTCCATAAATGAAATGCAAATGACCAAGTTCTCCCCCCTAGAGGGCTAGTTTGCAATGATTACCATTGGGCATCTTTGGGTGACCCAACCAGGTTAGATTCATAGGGCACATTGTGAGGTCATGACTCCTTCACTTCGTTCCCATTGTGTAGCTCTCCCTAGAGGTTTCCCCCCATGAGACTGTCCTGTCTTTGTGAACCAAATCTATCTCCTCACGTCCTGAAGCTGATTTCTCTTGGGTTTTCCCCACCGAGCCTCATTCCCATAGGACGTAAGATAGCTTCCAGTGAGATAGCCACAAACATAGAGGACGTTGTTCATTTTTTAAAGACTAAGAGTTAAAAACAAGAGCGAATGCTTTGATGATATTAAACCGCATGAGCTGCTTGTAAATTTTGAAGGCTAATCCCTTGTCTGTCACGTCATTTGCAAATGCTTTCCCCCATTCTGTGGGTCATCTTTTCGTTTCGTCTGTGGTTGCCTCTGCTATGCAAAAGCTTTTGAGTTTAATTAGGTCCCATTTGTTGAAACTCCAGTACTTTGGCCACCTCATGCAAAGAGTTGCCTTATTGGAAAAGACCCTGATGCTGGGAGGGATTGGGAGCAGGAGGAGAAGGGGACGACAGAGGATGAGATGGCTGGATGGCATCACTGACTCGATGGGCATGAGTTTGAGTAAACTCCGGGAGTTGGTGATGGACAGGGAGGCCTGGCGTGCTGCGATTCATGGGGTCGCAAAGAGTCGGACACGACTGAGCGACTGAACTGAACTCAACTCCCGTTTCTTTCTTTACTCTGTATTTATTTGGCAGCATGGGGTCTCAGATGTGGCGCCTGGGATCTTCCTTGCAGTGTGTGGACTCTTTAGCTGTGGCTCTCGGTCTCAGTAGTTGCGATGTATGGGCTTAGTTGCTCCTCATCATGTGGCATCTTAGTTCCCTAATCAGGGTTGAACCTGAGTCCTGTGAATTGCAAGGCTGATTCTTAACCACTAGACCATCAGGAAAGTCCCTATTTATTTGTTTTTTAATTTCTACTATTCTGCTTAATATTATGTAACAACCTAATTGGGAAAAGATTTTGAAAAAGAATAGATACATGTATATGTATAATTGAATCCCTTTGTTGTAACCTGAAACTAACACAACATCGTTAATCAACAATATAAACTCCAGTATAAAAAGTTAAAAAGAAAAAAACAGAACAAGGTTGGAATGTATACAGTTGAGATTTAAGTGAGATTTAAGTGAAACCCTAAAGCGCTGTGTCCTTTCCTGGAGCCACACATGAATGTGGGTTCATTTTGTTGAAGCCAGCCCTAATGCTAGGAATCTGTTTAGTGCTCAGTGGATGGTGACTCTTGGTGAATGAAGATTGGGATACAGACAGGATAGGGCCAATGGGAAATCTTCACTCCAACTCTTTCCTTTTCTAAGGAACTTTTTATTTCTCTTCTCAAGGCTGATTTTGATTTGTGAGTTTCGGCTCTCCTGGTTCCTAAGCCCACCTGCTTCTGATCTCCTGGCTTCCTGTTTCCAATTACCCAGCGCTCACACTTCCATCTCTGGCTTGTTTTTATTCTTTATATTTAATAATTTGACTTTGGAATTCATGACCCTATACTGGTGAGTAAATATTGACAACACTCAGCCCCTTAGTAAATTAAATGTAACCGAACACAGCAGACATGCAATTGACTTTTAGTATCATATGACACATTACAGTGTCTTTTAATGGGTGACAAAAAGAAAACACCACTAAAGTAATTCATAACCTGGCCTCTGTTATGTTGAACAACATTCTGTAAGGACTGGACATAATAGTCAGCATCATTTTCAAGCCAAGTCACATGGATTAATTCTAGATGGAGAGAGAAAAAGAGATGGAGTGAATGAATGGCAGGCCATGCATAAGAAAATTTTAACAACTTAGTTGTTACCTGATAAGTAGGAGTAGGAGCAATTAGTATTTTCTTTCTACTCATGTATTTTTGAAAATTTTGGGGAAGAATTTGAATTTCTTTGGTAATGAGAAAGTGCATATTAAAGAACAAACCCCTATTGATTGGTATAGCTAGCCAAAAGGAAATACTGTTAGCAAGTAAATCTTCTATGAGATGTCTAGAAATCCAGCTTTATTTTACTATCAACTAATTTATTGGATCTTATTCAGTAAGATGTTACAGAAAAACGCAAATGAACTTTTTGGCTAAACTCAGTATAATAGGCCACAAGGATAATTAAAAACACTAAAGTAAGTGAGTGGACCAGTCAGCATCTCTGTTTACTTCCAGGCCACTTCACCCTGCTGCCCAGTCCACATGTACCCATGCTCCCCTCACACCTGATTGCCTCGCTCACTCTGTTTACGTAGATAGATGGTAAGATGTAAGCTTACATTTGGCTGATTATGGTTCAGGTACAGCAGTGCCCAATGGAGCTGCCATGAATGTTTTATTCTAGACAACTCATCTAAGATTTAAAAAGGAATGAAGTAAGAAAGAAAAAAAGCCCTGAGAGCCCTATTCTTCCATTGATGGAACACAACTTAGAGGTCAGATTCCCACTGGTATGAATGGTCCTTCCACGCCCGAGTTTCCCCCACGTTCACTCAGGCTAAATGGGAAAATCTGAGACCCTTTTCCCTGGAACACAAACAGCAGCAAAAAAAAAAACAAAACAAACTGTCTTTTCAGATTTTTCTATATGTATCCTCCCCCCCACATCCTGCATTTAATGTGTCACACTCATTAAAATTGATTAGAGGAGAGTTGAATGATTTTTAAAAACTCTCAGCTAATTGTTTCTTCATTAAGTTGGGTAATTTGTGATTCAAAAAGGATGTTAGATTTCTAGTCAGGTAGGACTCAGCTCACAGTTCCTGATGGAAAAAAAATAAGCTACAGAATGGAGTTTCAGAAATCAATGCAAAATAATAAAAAATTAAAACAGAGAAGAAATCTATCAATAGCACGGTCATAACAAAGGGGAGGCTTGTTTTATATTGATTAGCTACTGTTAAATAATGCATTCCTGCTTTCCAACAGTGGAGGCTCTGGCAGGGTTGTTTATTGCAAGGGGTAGTTGGACGGGCTCAAAGAATCAATACTGGAGCTGTAAACACACTTGAAAGTGCAGTTTGGCAGCCCATGCTGGAGTAGTTTGGGGGTCATTAAGCTGTAGTGGACTGGAAAAAGGTGAGGAGACCCCTACCTGCACATAATACTTCACAGTCCCCCATAGGGAACATCAGGATTTGGTTTCTGTCAAGATGTAACTAACTCAAGATGTTATATCTGAATGCTCACCTATCCTGTCACTACATTTCATCTACAGATTCCACAGCTTATATGAGTTATGCAGAATTGATCAGCCCTTTGGAAGGTACTAATCAGATCCACTTTCCCACTAAGCAATTATCAACTATTGCTGGCAGTGCTTTCTTTGAAAAAAAAAAAAAAAAAAAAAAAAAAGATCATCCTGCAATAGGACCCTTAGCTCAGCGATTTTCCTCCGATTAATTATTTTATCATTTAAAAGCAACAGAATAGATTGGAATCGAAAAACATCATTATTACCTTCAGGACTCACAATGCTAGAAATGCTTGAAACTTAGCAGCAGTAAAAGTTTTCACTTCCTGTGAAAAATATACACACCCCAAAAAGCACCTAGAGTACCCCAGTCTCCTCGGAGGAAGTGCTGAGAATTGTGATTTGTTTGGTTGTGATGCCTAAAAAGCAGGATTGAAGCTTTTGCTACTTAGAAGTTTTATAAATCTTATAAAGTCTTTAGATTTTTGAAGACAGTAATATCTTCTATTTTTTTTTAAGATATTTAAAAATTTGGTAGGAGACCAGGACACTGGAAATAATTTCCCACAATCTCATGTAGTCCTTTGTGAGAACCCAAGCAAGAAGTACCTTTATTTAGTAACAAGAATAGTTACACATTTTGTTTGCAAATTAAATAAAAATTCTCCTATCGTTATTGTGTTTAAAAAAAATCTTCATTTTTCCTCTGTGTGTTTTTTCAGACTTACCTTGCCATGTAGGGCAATATTATACGTCCTTATCATTAAACCAACTTTTCTACAAGTGTAGAGAAAGAAAAAGAAATTCCATGATGTTGACAACATTTTCTATCCTGTCCTATAAGCTGATTTAGTTTATAGCCAGACAAGTTTGGTCTATTCTTTAGTTCTCTTTTCTGTTTTTAATGTAAGTGTTATTTGCTCAGACTAGGGTGTCAGTATCATTGGAATTTCAGAAAAGGAAAAACACTTGTCAACACTTTTACTTTCTTTCATTCTCACTCTTTTAGGCATTACAAATTCCCCCAATCCCATCGGAACACAAACACAGACACACCTATCTTCCCTGCCACTCACATGTAACACTCAATTTTCAACTTCATCCTTTACTCTGCTGTTAAACTACCAACCATTCACACTCCTGATGAAAGAACACTGCTTAAAATATTGGACAATCATCAACTCTGCCTCTTTTCCATTACAAAGAGTAACGGGGAAAGGAAGAGATCTTTCAGGAGTTTGCCAAGTGTGTTACTAACTAAAGGGATACAATATATATTTTAAAGCATTATTAGTTGCAGAGAAACAGTTTGTACTTGTTATAAATTTTTTAAATGAAGAAACATATTCCCACCAAAAACTGAAAAATAAAATTATACAACAAAACGATAATGGCTGCTGATACTTTGACCAGTCATTCAAATATCAAAATTAACCAGGTAATAAAAATAAAAATTAATAAAGTACAATAGATTTTAAAAACATAATGTAGAAATACTGTGTACAAAGTACTGAGTACTAGAGAGTATTGGAAGTGGTGGTAACCTAGAGGTTATGTGTCTATTATGAACAGCATACACAAATTTCATGTCACTTTGGATTTGTGGGTTAAAAGTGTACAGAAATTCTCAGGATTTACAGACCTCTTTAGGGTTTCCCAGGTGGATCAGTGGTAAACAATCCACCAAGCAGGAGACGTGGGTTGGACCTCTGGGTTGGGAAGATGCCCTGGAGAAGGAAATGGCAACCCTCTCCAGTATTCTTGCCTGAGAAATCCCATGGACAGAGGAGCCTGGCAGGCCACAGAGTCTGTGGGGTCACAAAAGAGTCAGACATGACTTAGCAACTAAACAATATCTCTATACATACACCCAGGAATAGGCCTTTAATTTTACAAACTATTATATGGATGTTATTTTCTAAAGGATTTTAGTTGACAATATAATGGATGTTTCCTTATAGTATTGGCTTTAAAGTTTGATTTTTGGCTCATTGACGATGGAAACTCAGAGCTTATTGCTTCCTAAACAAACAAACAAAAATTCATGTGTTTTAGTGAAGAGTAAACCTAATAATCTGTGATTGTGTGTGCATTAGTCCTCGGTCATGTCTGACTCTGTGACCCCATGGACTGTAGCCTGCTGGGCTTCTCTGCCCATGGGGATTTCCTAGGCAAGAATACTGGAATGGGTTGCCATGCCCTTCTCAAGGGGATCCTCCCAACCCAGGGATTAAATCCAGGTCTCCTGTGTTGCAGGCAGATTCTTTACCACCTGAGCCACCAGGGAAGCCTAATGATTTATGATTAAGAAATTCCAAATTCCTTTGCATTCAAAATATTGCTATCCTGTCTACTTTGTGATAGAAACAAGGTTGGGTCAGAGGGCTCACATTGTGTGGCTCATATCCCATAACAGAAAAAAAAATGGATCACTGATGAATCACAGAGAAAGAGTGAGTGCCACCAAGTCTTCTCTTGATATTTGTCTGGGACCTCCCAGCAAATGTTTATATTAGAATGAGGGGTTTATCTTGGGTGCCTGTTAGTTCTGTCTTCAAACAAATGGCAGATAAATTGGGAGACAGATGCAAAATAAAAAAAATTTGAAAACATGTGAAATAAATGGGCTCAAGACTCTTTATGGGCAAAATTGAGGGAATTTGATGGTTGACTGGGTGAAGATGAGTTTTTCAAAACTAAATTTGAAGTTTACAGCTTTAGAGACTCAAGGACTGAATGATGAATGGATAATACAGATAGAAATAGTGCAGATCTGGTGGGAAAATAAAGATCTCAGTTCGGACTATGTAATTTTAAGATGCCTCGGGTATTTAACACTTTGAGACAGGGGATTGCATATTAAATATATTTATTACAATTTAAAACAATGTTGACAATAACAGTAACAACAAAAAGATGCCTGTAAGAATTCTGGGGGAAAAAGATCCTGTGGGTATTTAAAATTATAGTTTTAGACTTCAAGACCATTCAGACTTGGAACCAAAAGATCCATTTAACTGGGACATAATGATGAGGAGGCCAAATCTAGAGGTAAGGCAGAAATCAGATCAAGATTGGTTGGATTTGTTTAGAGAGGGAGGGAGACCACCCTGAACAGATGCTGGGGAAGCCAAACCAACTTCTTCCTGGAGAATTAGGGAATTATGAAGAGGCCACCATGTTAATCTGGGGGAAAGTTTACTATGGCTGGTGAGTGGAAACAGTGGGAATGGAAAGAGGTGGATTCATTTGAACGGTACTAACGGTTGGTCTGGAATAGCCATGGACTTCTCCAATTCCATGGCTTTAAACAGGTGCAATATTGGGCCCCAATACATTTCTTTTTATCTAAATAGAAATCTGATTCTCTTCCCAATATATTGCCTATAGGCTTAGTGGATTAGTTCCTGTAGTCGTCACTGCCATCACTAATTATGCAGCTCAGCTCTCAGGATCCCAGAGATCATGAGAACAAATGAGTGAGGGGGTGGTTCCAGGACATCCCTCAAACAGGAGCTGGAGAGGCTTGTATATGACGTGTATTTTATTTACATTTTCCCTTTGTTTTTATTTATTTATTCCAGAGAACATTGTTGTTTTTTATTTTCTTTAAATATTTATTTTTATTGGAGTATAATTGACTTATGATGTTGTTAGTTTCTGCTGTACTGCAAAGTGAATCAATTGTCCATATACATACGTCCACTCTTTTTTAGGCTCTTTTCCTGTGTAGATCATTAGAGAGTATGGAGTAGAGTCCCTGTGTTACACAGGAGGTCCCTATTAGTGACTTGTTTTATGTATAGTAGTGTGCATATGTCAATCCCAATCTCCCAATTCATCCCTTCCTTCTTTTCCCCCTTGAGAACAATAGCTTTGTTTTCTACATCTGTGACCCTATATCTGTTTTGTAAATAAGTTCCTTCATACCATTTTTTTTAGATTCTGCATATAAACAATATTATATGATATTTGTCTCTGTCTGGCTTACTTCACTCATTATGACAGTCTCTAGGTCCATCCATGCTGCTGCAAGAGGCATTATTTCATTCTTTTTTTGTGGCTGAATAGTATTCCATTGGGGCTTCCCAGGTGGCACTAGTGGTAAAGAGCCCGCCTGCCAATGCAGGAGATATGAGCTGCAGTTTTGATCCCTGGGTCAGGAAGATCCCCTGGAGGAGGAAATGGCAACCCACTCCAGTATTCTTGCTTGGAGAATCCTGTGGACAGAGGAACCTGGCAAGTGATAGTCCATAGGGCTGCAAAGAGTTGGACATGAAGTGACTTAACACACACCGTATTCCATCACATTAATATGTATGTAGCACATCTCCTTTCTAAAGCACCACACAATTATTGTCATGCCTCTTGTGCTCAGGTGCCTGAAGGAAGCTGTGCAGAGGACCACGGCTGCCTTCCCAAGTGCCTCTTGTGCCACGGGGAAATGAATCACATCCTCTCCGCATACTTCTGGTCAAGTGTATGCAAGCCTGTGGCTGACACACTTCATCCCACATGGCATGAGACCAACAAAATGCAAAGCAAGTTTCTAACGACAGATTTCAGGAACCCCCGGAAATTGAGTAGAAGCATCCAATTATAGAATTAATTTCCAGGGGACTTCCTTGGTGGTCCAGTGGTTAAGAATCCACCTTGCAGTGTAAGGGGATGTAGGTTCGACTTCTGGGTGGAGAATTAAGATAACACGTGCCATGAAGCCATGAGCCCGTGCACCCCAACAAAGAGTCCCTGAGCCACAAGGAAAGATCCCTGATGCTGCAATGAAGACCCGATGCAGCCAAGTAAGTAAATATGAAATAAAAAAAGTTAGATAGAAATAAAAACTTAAAAACAGAATTTCCACTATTGAATGTGTCATGGGGCAAAAATGTGTCAGTGTGTTCTGACAATTTTATACTTGCCAGGGCTCTAGTAATGTAAATGTGGCCTTTCTAAATGCCATTCAGTATTGTTATTTTACCTTCTGGCTCCACCTTGTCCACTGCCTTTAATTTTTTTTTTAATTTTTAATTGAAGGATAATTGCTTTACAGTATTGCATTTGTCTCTACCAAATATCAACATGAAACAGCCATTGGTTTATGGCTGTTTCCCCTCCCACTTGAACATCCCTCCCCATCCCAGCCCTCTAGGTTGTTTCAGCCCTGGTTTGAGTTCCCTGAGTCACACAGTAAATTCCCATTGACTATCTATTTTACATATAGTGGTGTTTATTTCCATGTTACTCTCCCCATACCTCCCGCCTACTCCTTCTCCCCCCACGTCCCCCAGTCTGTGTCCATAAGTCTGTTCTCAATATCTGTGTCTCCATTGCTGCTTTGCAAATAGGTTCATCCACTGCCTTTTCAATCTTTGGTCCTCACAGGGCTGCCTCTTCCTCACAAAAATCCACTCTTGAAAGTCAAGTTCATCTCGACCTTCCCACTTCTGACTCCTCAGCTGTCCAGTTGCATTTTCTCCTTGGATAGAAATGGCTGTGGAAACTCTTTGGGGTTTTTGCACTGGTTTTAGGGCACCTTATTTTCTGAAATGAACTCTGAAATAAAACATCTAGTGGAGTGTTTATGGAAAAGACAAACTAGTCAAACACAGAACTCTCCTTGAAAATCAGAATATGTGATTTTCAAAATACTTTCTCATGCAGCTGAACTGCAAAGATTGACCCTTCTCACACAAGAGCAACAGAAATGCTGACCCTTGGGTTTGGGCAAGGGACACAGCTGGGCCAATCACAATGACCCAGAGATCGAAGGGTCCCTTTTATATGTTTTGCTCTATTTTGCCCACCTGGATTTATAAAATAAAAGAAAAGTAGACAGGGAACCCCAAAATGACTGAGGTTGAAATTCCTGCTAATCTAAGAGGGCCCTGGAATGAAATTCCTGGGGGAAAAGCTGATTTAAAGAAAGATCATCTGTAAAAGCAGAGAGATGTCTGCAAATAAAGATGAGTCCAAAAACACACATATATAGAATTCATATGTTTTACCCTATTTAAATTATCTTCCAGTTGTGTTGAAGTTTGAATAACTAGTCATTGGTTTCCAGAAAATGAAGCAACATAAGTATAAAACATGTTAAAAGTTAATTCAGCCTGTTGAAAATGTAAGTAGGTCTAGCTTTATTTTCACTAATATTTTTTTATCAGATTTATTATTTGCCTACAAGAGACAAAGGAATAAAGGCTTAAAAGATCTCCTGGAATGGAAGAGTCAAAATATAGAAAAACAAAAGGGATCTCCCTGACAGTCCAGTGGTTAAGACTGGGCGCTTCCATTGCAGGAAGTTTGATCCCTGGCCGGGGGACTAAGATCTTACATGCCTTGTGGCACAGCCAAGAAAGACAAACAAATAAACAAAAACAAAACACAGATAGCTTTTATTCTTAATTCTATGGAGAAGAAAAGAAAGTAAACATTAACATCGCCATATATTTTCCTTCCACAATCTCATAGTTCAATTAGTCTTCATTTGATTAACTTATTAGATCCATACTCTTAGTCTTGGGTCCCAGTACATTTATCTGACATCTTCTCAAGACAGAATTGTTAAACTAAGTATTCTAAGCGGGGCAGAAAAATCTTTTTTATGCTATGAAGAATATACTTTACGTGTAAAGTATTTTGATTTTGTAACTTTGCAAAGCCAAGTATGTGGAGATTAGTAGGTTCTCAAAAAATTAAAAGTATTTTAAGATGTATTTGGTTAACAGAATACCTCAGCTTCCCTCCCGGTTTTGGCATTTGCCTCATTCTTCACAAACCACTGCTCTTAAATTACATGCCATCCATTACAGACACTGGTATAATGGACAGTTGGTCACAGCAGACAAAAACAGACTTACCCAGTGACTTGTTACATTCAGGACATTCTTCTCTGTTTATGACAAACAGAAACTTTGGCTGCATCTGACTAGTTTTGACTTCTTCGTTAGAGTGATATTGATTTGAAAAAAATAAGTGTGTTTTTAAGGATAGCTGCAACAAGAGTAATGCAATATAATTTGATTTTACATAGTACACTTAGGAATGGAATTATAGTAACTCTACTTTAATTTGTGGGAGACCATGAAGTTATGTGCAACTTTCCAAATTAAACCAATAGACTAAATCCTGCCACAAGATCTTGGCTTCTCTCAATAGATTGCAAACTCTCTAGCACATGACTCCTTGGTGGGGCAGCACTTATAATGAAACATGTCGAATTCTGGCACTGGAGAACCATCAGAAGAAAACCTATGCCATGACTGCATGACAGTGGTCTGCATCTCTGCCTTCGAGTTTTTATGGTTCATAGAAAAAAATGACAGTATGGCATCCCAGAAATGCAGATGAGCAGAACATTGGGAAAGCTAAGTGCCAACCCATCCACCCACCAGCTAGCTGTCAACTTGGTGCAAATCTTTGCATTTTTCTTGACCTCATTTTTCTCTTCTGTAGAAGTAAAGGGAGAGATTCCATAATGCCTACACTCCTTTTCAATGTTAAAACTCTAAGGTAAAAAATGGTTATATAAGCCAGTTATCATTCTTAGCACTTTACATATTTCATCTATGAACTTTGTCCTCAGAACCATCCTATAAAGTAGGCATTATCTTATTACCATTTTACAGATAAACAGAACATATTATAAAAAAAGGAAAACAGTCAAAAAGTAAATCTTCCATCTCCACAAATGACCCAATTCCATTTGTTTTTGTGGCTGAGTAATAGTCCGTTGCATATATGTAGTATATGTTCTTTATCCATTCACCTGTCGTTGGACATTTGGGTTGTTCCCATGTCTTGGCTATTGTGAACAGTGCTGCACTGAATGATTGGGACTGATGTATATACACTACCATGTGTAAAATAGATAGCTAGGAGGAAGCTGCTGTATACTGCAGCGAGCTCAACACAGTGCTCTGTGATGACCTAAAGGACTGAGATGGAGGTGGTGATGGGGAGGTCAAGAAGGTAGGGGATGTATGTATATATACGGCTGATTCACTTTGCCATTCAGCAGAAACTAACACAACATTGTAAAGCAATTATACTCCAAAAAAAAAAAAAAAAGTAAAACTGTCAGCTATGTGAATGCTTTAACTGTGTGACCTTGAATTCATTCTGTCCCCTCCCTGCCCACCCCTATCACAGCCTTATCCACTTTCTCACTCTTCCACACAGCCCTAAGGTTTATATCTTGGATTGCTAAAACTTGGACAGAATGAAATTCAGAAGAAAGATGAAGATATTCAGTAGAGATTTTTGACTCATCGGCTTCCAAGAGGATTTCAATCCATGGCTGGGGGAAAAACTCTACCAAAAGGATCACACACTTCAGAAACAAGATTCAGGGCAGGAAACACCAACAATGAGCCTGAGAACAAAAGGAAAGCATGGAGGTGGTAGTATCCATCACCAACAGCCATTCTGCCTCCACTCCCAGGAAGAGAATTATATTCCCTGGGAGTCAGGTTCCATCATGTGACTCACTTCCACCAATGAAATGAGACAGCAGTGAAGTGGCAGAAGCTCTAGTGGCTGTTCTGTTCTTTTCTGGGCTCACTTTTCCCTCTGCCACTGTGACCTGCATGCTTCAGAGAGGCTGGCCCGGCTACCAGAGGAGAATGCGACAACACGACGACTGCACAGCCTCCCTGAGGGATCAGCCTTTGTTCTCTTCGGCACTGAGATATGAAGGCACTGAGGAGAATAAGGAGGACCCAGAAGGATAAACGCTGAACAAAGGGGAATTGTGTCACCAAAGTCCACATAAGCGAGCCTGGGGAGAGAAGTCAAGAGTGCCAGATGCTAAAAGCCATGGAGCCAGAGAAGACAATGTGAGCGCTTCTGATCTGATACAGAGCACATTCAGCGGAGGTAGGGGTTAAAGTCAGCCGGCAGGGGTTGGTGTCAGTGCAAATGCATGGAAATGAAAACAGTGATGCAGAGAACTATTTAAAAAACATTCAGGGCATCAGAGAGCTAAGGTTACACAGGGAGAGTTGGGCAACACTGGAGCACTGTGCACATGTGGGAAGTGGCAGGGCATCTTGTATTTACTGGGCAAGCATCCCACAGAGCAGGGACTTCATCATGACATTCAGTGATTGAAGAGGATGATATGCAAACATTAAAGATGGAGGCGCTACTTGGATCCATGCTTAGTTCACAATCCACCATTTTTTTTCCTAAGCACACACATCTCTTCCATTGAGTTATGGATGTTCCCAAATCTGTCCCCAACATAGGTCCCACCTCATAATTTTTGGTGGGCTTACTTTAGATAATGCACTGTGGGTATAGACAGATGTGGCTACAATGTAATAAATGTGTTATGATAACAAAATATTTGCTTTTCTTTTGATATCAAAATCGAAACTGGGTCTAAGAGAATCCTAACTAAGTTATGGGTTGGTACCCATCCTGGAGTTTGAATCTAAGCTCTACTGCTAAGTATCCATGAACTACTAGTGAAGTTGAGAAAGTGAAAGTGTTAGTCGCTCAGTTGTATCTGACTCTTTGCTACCCCATGGATTGTAGCCTGCCAGACTCCTCTGTCCATGGCATTCTCCAGGCAAGAATATTGGAGTGGTTTGCCATGCCCTTCTTCAGGGAATCTTCCTGACCTGGAGATGGAACCAAGGACTTCTGCATTGCAGGCAGATTCTTTACCATCTGAGCCACCCAGGAAAGCCCACTAGTAAAGTTACTTGACCTCTTTTTATTTACTCATTACCTAGCCTCATCCAACACACACACACATTATATTTATATAATCCCATTTTAAAATGGAAAGCTTATTACCATATGTCCCCATTTTTTTTCCATTACAAAATCTACATTTCTTTAAGATTGTTCACTGGTAGAAAGTAGAGAAGAGACAGGAAACTTACTGAAAATGCAGCTCCTACAGGAGAAAGGCAGCCATCAGTGCTGGAGACCCTCAAACCTACTCACACTTCCCATGCCCCACAAGCACATGGAAGGAACCAAATGGATCAGGTTTTTAAACTCCTGAACAGGAAGCCAGAATGCAGCATGATGGGGAATTATTTCCTCTGCTGTATGGCACATGGAACTCTGCTCAATGTTATGTGGCAGCCTGGATGGGAGGGGAATTTGGGGGAGAATGGATACATGTATTCACATGGCTGAGTCCCTTCGCTGTTCACTTGAAACTATCATAACATTGTTAATTGGCTATAGTGCAATACAATGTGAAAACTGAAAAAAAAAAGTCATGCTAACATTTTGGTAAACAGTAGAGATTTAATTCCATGGGCAAAAATTCCTAAATTTTATGACACACTTCTTCCTTTTTCTAAAATATATGACTAATTCTAAAAATGACATGCATTTAAAGTGGGATTTCCCTAGTGGTCAAGTGATTAAGATTCAGTGCTTTCACTGCTGTGGGCTGGCAGTTTGATCCCTAGTTGGGGGATGAAGATCCTGTAAGTTGCTTGGTGCAGCCTTAAAATAGAAATAAAAAAATAGGTGAATTTAAAGTAATTTTAGCTTTTGAGCATCTCATCCTTGAAACATGTGAGAGCAGACGTGAGAGGGAAGCAGCTTTTGAAATGGATTAATTGTATTTGGTACTAAGGAAAGAATGACCTGGGCTTATCGAAACATTTGAGAACAGAAACCGAATCAAATTATTTTGCTGCATTTTCCCCAAATTTACAACTAAATTTTGACTTTAATAAAATTCCAATATTATAGGGATATTTTAGACCCTGCACACATCACAGAACCATCACAATAATTTTAATGGAAAGGTGCTTTAGAAACCATTCTGTCCTTTTCATACAAAGACACGGAGACCCAGAATTATTACTCATAGTCATACTTAGAAAAATATCATTTATTAGGTCTAAGTGTAACATAAACAACCACAAATAGTTTTAATATTGCAGTCTCATTACTGGTGAATTATCTCACAGATGAGGCTATATTTATAGCCCAGCTTTAGTTTCCAGTCTTGGCTTTTTCAGTTTTCTTCTCTTCTTTCACATAGAGAAAGAGCCCAAGTTTACAAGTCTATCTGGACTCATGTAAATGACATTCCATTTTTTAAAGTAATTTTATTTGTTTATTTATTTTTGGCTGTGCTGGGTCTTCATTGCTGTGTAGGCTTTTCTCTAGTTGCAGCACGTGGGGACTACTCTCTAGTCGCACTGTGTGGAGTTCTCATTTCGGTGGCTTCTCTTGTTTGCAGAGCATGGGCTCTAGGGTGTGTGGGCTTCAGTAGTTGTGGTTTTCAGGCTCTAGAGCTCAGGCTCAATAGTTGTGGCCCATGGGCTTAGTTGCTCTGCAGCATGTAGGATCCTCCTGGATCAGAGATCCAATCTGTGTCTCCTGCATTGGCAGGCATTCTTCACCACTGAGCCACCAACCCTTGACGTCCCTTTTTTGTTGTGATTTTACTGCCTTTCTTCAAACAGAAGTCTCTCATAAATGCCCTGGGATGTGGTACACACTTCATGCATTGAGAAGGGTACTCTTATTTTACCCAATATTGCTGAGTTCACGACCAACAGGTGCTTAATTTTAAGCAAATAAACAGAGCATGCATTATGGAACAATAACCAAATGCACAGGTAAGTAACCTTCCCCACTAGTGTGCAAAGCATAGAAAAGACAAACGGGATGGGGGTGGGGGCCACTATAAATAAGTCCCCAGTTGCCCATAATGTCAGACATCATCAGGCATGGGGATGGGCTGTTCATGTCTATATGCATCCTTTTTTTTTTTTTAAGGATTTTGTGTGTGGGGACCATTTTAAAGTCTTTATTGAATTTGTTACAATGTTGCTTCTGTATGTTTTGAGTTTTTTGGCTGCAAGGCATGTGGAATCTTAGCTCCCCAACCAGGGATCAAACCTGTACCCCCACATTAGAAGTTGAAGTCTCAACCACCAGACAGCCCGAGAAATCCCTGTATGTGTTTTTTCTGTAAGCAAAAATCTGATTAATAAAACATATTTGACATATTCTCTCTCCTACAAACTCTCCCAGAGAGTGAAATTCAAATTACAAGAATTATTATTATTGTTATTCGTTAAATATTATGAAGAGTTGTCAAGGTAGAAATGGGAGGTGACAAGATGGCGTTTGATCTATACGCCCATCCTCTGAAAAGAAAACTGTGCAGATAGGAGGCATTGAAGGTGTACTGGTCCTTTGTTACTTAGGGTCTGTTTCACTCCGAACGAAACAAAGTGTTCAGGTCCATACACTGCTTGAGTGTCCCTCGCAGACGGCCAATTAGCATCAGTGCCCAGTGGCGGCCCAGCTCCAGCGCAGCCTGGAGGCACTCACCCATTACACTCAGCAGGAAGTTGTATTGCTCTAAAACCGCAAGCCACTGCTTTGATGGTTCAGGAGACCTTGGCCTTTTAAACGTATAAACAACCTTTCTTTTCTAATCTGGGCCATTAGAGGGAAACGCTGTGAAAGCCTGTATTCTGAAATAACCAGGTTTGCTCAGAGTCATGACAGATTTCAATCTTGCTGCCTGTGGCAGAAGAATAGAGTTCAACTAAAAATAACGTGGGTAAGACTGTGCCTTGGGCACCTACTGAGGCCCAAAGGGTTGCAGATTAATTTGAAACCGAGCAAAAGTGGATTTTCTCTCTGCTTTGGCCCTTTGGTGGGTGTTGTAATCATGGGGAAAATTCGTCTGTCTAATGAGCTCTCGGCACAGAAAGAAAAGAAACTGTTCGAGACTCACGCACTCATCAGGAAACCAATGGCTTTTGTTTCCTAGGCTCTAACAAGCGCTTCTCTATTGATTCTGTTCAGGTCCTCAGTAAGAGTTCTCTCCTGTCTGCAGATATTTATTTGCAGTCAAGCACCGTAATTAAAATAAATTAATAGATGCAGGTTAGGTTTCAATGCTTTGGAAGGTGCTCATAAAAGTAAAGACAGATAATAAGAATCATATTCTGATGCTTTCTGACAGATTTCTTTACAGTGAATGAAGTTGTAGTTTTCAGACTCATTTGATTGCTTTGGGGTCCATGGGTTAAACTGATAGATGATCATTTACATATTCAAATAAGTCTCTGAATGTTCTGAAAACCCCTGAAACTTAAGATGTTAAAACTATCATTCCAAAATTAGAGCTCTTTTATAACTCTCCTGTCACTCCCAGGAATTCCACTTTCTAATGCTTGCATTTGCCAGACCTCTGCCTTGTGTATATTAAGAAATGGAAAAAAAAAAAAAAAACCCACTAGGCCAAGTCCTTCTAAAAACAAAATGAAGCATAACCCCAAATCTGATGATTAGGCTCTAAAGCGGGACAGACTGAACAAGAGTCTGCAGAAGAATGATCTGCTCCTTTGGGCTAAATGTGAGATTTCAGTTTCACAATTCAAAGCAAAATTTTTTGTGGCAGAGCAGAGGTAGAATGAGAACATGACCCCATATTTTAGAGCCACAGAACCATTGCGTATGAATCTCAGCAAAAAGCGTACCCTCTGTCTAGGCCCAAAATTGACTAGATGCAAAGAAAGAAGTTTTATAGCCTTACTGTTGTTGGTCATTTAGTGCTGTTTATTTCATTGGTTAGTTTCCTGTGTAGGACCTATTTATTTCTCTCCAAGAGATATGTCAAAAGAACCCAGGATTTCAGAGGGGCTAATCTATATCATTTGTTTTATGGCACGATTTCAGATGGTCAGAGATTTAGAGAAGATGTTCAAATAGGTTATGAGGACTCATCAGTTTACAATGCAGAAACGTGTTTACCCGAAGACTTAGAAATAACTAAAGGCTGAATATAAAACTTTATTTCACTTAAACCATAGTTGAAAATCTTTCATAAATAAGAACAAGATTATGAATGTATGTCTCCATCATCTCTGTACATGTGGAATTAATACAGTACTGGCAAATATTAACAGGAGCTTATCAAGTTAAGCAATTTTTTTTTTGATGATCAACATTTGCAAAATGTCTCAGCATACAAAATATTGACTTAAATTTGCATTTTCATGTGCAACACAAGATTGTGTATGTAATATCTCATTATTTTTTTTTCTATGTCATTATTTATTCTTCTAACAACCCCTGCAAGTAGGAAGGGCAAGTTTTGCTTTCCTATTTTGGATCGAAATTGATCACAAATAGTCATACATAGCAATTGATGCTGAGTTTCTATTGAGAAGATATTTAACATCGGTTTGCTTTATTTTTTCCATTTTCCTCTTAAGTTTGATCTGTGAAAACACAGACCAGTTAATAGACCACCTTCACACCTCCCTTCAGTGAGCAGAGTGTACTATGCAACACACCCCCCCACACCCTCTATAATGGTCTATAATAGTAATCCTCAAACTTTTTAATCTTAGGTCCCCTTGCCACCTCTAAGGATTCTTGAGGACCACAGTCAGCTTGAGTGCCAAGCAAAATTTATACTATTAGAAACTAAAACTGAGGTATTTAAAAATTATATTAATGTATTTAAAATAAAATGATAACTATATTACATGAACACATTTTATATGAAAAATAACTATTTTTCCAAACAAAAAGAATTAGGGAGAAGAATGACATTACTTATATTTCTGCAATGTCTGGCTTAATAGAATTCATCAAAGCTTTCATATCTACTTCTGCATTCAATCTGTTGTAATATGTTGTTTTGTTTAATGCATATGAAAAACTCAAATTTCACCTATATATGATTTTTAAAAGGAAGCACATTTAATGACCTACTAAGAAATATTTATGGAAATTTTTCTTAGATATTGCATTAAAACTTGCCAAATGGTAGTTTCTTAAATGTTAATTGCACAGTGGATCTGAAACCCTTTCAATCAGCTTCTGCCCTCACTTACGTTAAAATCCAATGGTCTGTCTCACATTTTGAAGGAGTCTTTAAACTCACACATGATTTTGTAACATCAAGCATTGGTAATTTGGAAAATATTTGATTGCTAAGTTACTTCCAAATGTTGACATAGTTCACTGTTTAGTATTTCAAAATTACAGTTGTTAAATTTGCCACTGATCTCATCAGAATAGTCTTTAAATATTGGAAACCTGTTAAGCTCACAGTGGCAGACACAAATTTTTCAAAATTATAATTTTCACTTGGAAGCTTTTGTCATTGGCTACAAATACTGTCAGCTATTTTCTTGAACGGAGCTCCTTCCTTCTTCCCCCAAAATGTCAACCAATCATCCAAATTAAATGTGAGGTAATGGATGCATTAATTAACTTGATGGGGGAATCCTTTCACAATGTATACATATATCAAATGATCACATTTTACCCTTTAAATGTCTTACAATTTTGTCAGCTATAATAAAGCTGACAAAAGATTCAACCTTAAAAAAATCACCATAGTTTGTCATTCTTTCAAGTAAGACAGTGTTTCATGGAAAAAAAAAAAAAAAAAAACCTGCTAGTTCAGCTCACAACTCCATCACTCAAGCACTTTTCCTGGGGAAAGAAAACCATCATTCTGTGTTTGGCAGCATAGATGCTTTATGAGTACTTTCCATTTGATCATATGGAATATTGCAAAGACATGTTCTCAGATTTAATAAAATTCATAGTTATCACTGCTCCATCAAGGGCATTCTTAGATGAAACTGGCTTTCTACATCCCTGTGAGTGTGTGGTGGTGAAAAATGCAATGAATACTAGTACAGTTTTGCGCTGCTGCTCACTGATTTACACTTAGGTGCCAATAGGGTCATAGCTCCCTTCCCCCGAATTGCTTCTGCATCATCATTGCAAATGTCAACACTGGGAGAAAGACAAAGATTTTGTATTATCATGAGGAGAGTTTGACCTCATGAAACCACTGAAAGAGTTCCACAGAACACACTTGAAGAACCCCTGGTCTATGAAAACAAAGACGTCTTTATGAGGGAAATGTAATGTAGCTGAAAGAATTTGGAATCATAATAACCTGAATTTGAGTCCCAACAGCATTTCCAACTAGTTAGGTTATTTAGAGAATGTTTCTTCAGTGCTCTGGGACTTAGATATTTCATCTGTCAAATGAAATCATAAATGTAACTGATAGAAGGGTTGGCAAACTATTGCCCATGGGCCAAGCTTCCTCTACTACTTTTAAAAATTTAGGCTCAGAGGCATTGATATAATCTGGATTTATGGTGAGCTTTCATGATTGTCAGTACGATGTAATTTACAAACTGGAATGCATATTTCCATGATATATAATTGAAAGAGAGAGAGAAAGAAAGAAAGAGATGAAGATAGAAAGAAAAAGGAAGGGAGGGATGGATGAAGGAAGAAAAGGAGAGAAGGAAGGAAGGAATAAATTAGGTGTTCCAACCTCTAGTCCAGTATGGTGTATGGTAGTCACTAATCACTTGTGGTTATTGAATATTTAATAAATGTCACTAGTCCAAACTGAGATAGATGCTACCAAAGAATCATGTATTTCCATACAGCTCTGTATTGCTGTGTCCCACAACTGTGTTCCACTGGAAGGATTCTCTTCAGTATTACCTGCAGAACAGATCTATAGTTGTAATGAACTCTCTCAGCTTTTATTTATCTTGAAAAGTCTTAACTTTATAATTTTTAAAATTATAAATATATTTATAAATATATAAATATATAAATATAAATATATTTATAATTATAAATATAATTATAAATTTTTAATATTTTTGCCAGATATGGTTTTTTTAGTTGATTTTCTGAGTTTTTTTTCTTTCAGCAATTTGAGTATATTATTTCATTCCTTTCTGGACTGCAAGGTTTCTGCTGTGAAATCCACTACTAGTCTTATGGAAGCTCCCTTTGTATGTGATCAATCACTTTTCTCTTGCTGCTTTCAAGATTCTTTCTTTGTCTCTGACTTTATGTGCACTCAATCACTCAGTCAAGTCCAACTCTTTGTGACCCAGAAGCCTGGAGTCCACCAGGTTCCTCTGTCCATGGAATTTTCCAGGCAAGAGTATGGTAATCAGTTACTATTTCCTATTTCAGGGGATATTGCTGATCCAGGGATCAAACCCATGTCTCTTGTATCTCTTGTATTGCAGGAAGATTCTTTATTACTGCACCACCTGGGAAGCTCCTTCGACTTTACACAGTTTGATTATACTGTGTCTTAGCATGGTCTTCTTTGGATATTTCCTTGTCTATTTCTTTGAGCTTATTGAATCTCTGTCCATTTCATTCCACAGATTTGGGAAATCTGAGGCCATTGTTTCTTCAGATAAGCTCTCTGCCCCTTTCTCTTGCTCTTCTTTTGCAATTCCCATAATGTGGATTAGGTCCACTTGACAGCGTCACATAAATCTCATAGGTCTCTTTGCTCTTCTTTTTTTAAGTTTTGCACCTCTCTGAATGATTTCAAATGACCTATCTTCAAGTTCACTGATTCTTTCTTCTGCCTGCCTAGCCTGTTATTGAACCCCTCTAATGAGTTTTTCATTCAATTATTGTACTTCCCATTGCCAGATTTGTTTTGTTCTTTTACACAGTTTCTATCTCTTTGTTGATACCCTCATTTTATTCATTTACTGTTTTCTTGTCTGTCTGCACTCTCCTTTATCTCACTTAACATCTTTATGAACACCTTTATCTTAAATTCTCTGTCAGATATGTCATAGATTTGATTATTTAGTTAGTTTCTGGAGTTTTATTTTGTTTCTTTCATTAGACCAAATTAACCTATTTCCTTCTATACTTTGTGATCTTTTGTTGGGGTTTGGGAACTTAAAAAATTCTTTGTATGGGGAAAAATAATTTTTCACTCATTAACCCAGCTGGAGGTTCTAGGACCTCTGACATCTTGCTCCCCCTGGTATCTGTTTGAGGAGTAGCAGATCTAACGTGCTACAAGCTTACCTCTGTTTTAAGCAGCTCCCAAACTCTGGCACTGGTGACATCAATGCTCTGAGTCAGGTGAGACAGAAACCAGTCCCTCAGGCAGCCCTCAGACAAGGAGAATGCTGGATACATGGTTCGTTCTTTTGTTTCCATGCCAAGGATGAGCCCTTACAAAGGGTTTCCCTCTAAGTTGTTCTGTGTTAGGCTTCTGGGGGAAGGGACCAGAGATATAACAAATGCAAATTTTTTCTACCTCTCTCACTGGAATCCTCCCTTATTATAGCCTGGGTACTATAGCTTCTCAAATTGTCTCTAGAACTCTTCTCATAGAGGTATTCTTACTTATATATTGTCATTAATTGAGTTCCTGTGGCTTCCTTTTCTGTCACCTTGCTGATGTCATCCCCTCTTCCACTTACTTTTATAAATAAATTTTTATTCAAATATAGTCAAATGTAGCCATATGCATTCATTTTCTTGTTGTCTCTGGTTGTTTTTGATACTGCAAATGCAGGGTTGGGAGATATGACATAGACTGTCCCACAAAGCCTAAATGCCTAAATATCTAGCTCTTCACGGAGGAAGTCTGCGATGCTTGAAGAAAATGTAGACTTCCCATTCCTTTCAAAATATTTTCCATTTACCACAAGCTCCCTGAAATCTGGTTTATGCTGTGTTTCTGACCATATCGCTCATCACTCTCCAGTTGAATCTGACCACACCCGACCACGAGGTGTTCTTGCAGTTCTTCACACTCCAGGCTCATTTCTACCTCAGGCCTTTGGCACATGCTGTCCCACCTCCTGGAATGTCCTTCCAGTGAATATGTAGCCAGCTCCATTGCCTGAAGATCTTTACCCAAAAGTTATCTTCTCTGTGACTATAAAATCTGAAATTTGAACTCCCATTCAACACTTCATACTTTATTTGCCCCCTTAGCAGCATTATTTACCACCCCTTTTAAAACCTTCTATCCCCTATAAAGAATGTAATCAACACATTCATATGTTTTATTTACTTTGTTGCTATTCATTCACAGTAAGTTGGGTCTGACTCTGTGACCCCATCAACTGCAGCAAGCTAAGCTTGCCTGTCCTTCAGCGTTTCCTGAAGTTTGCCCAAATTCATGTCCATTGAGTTGGTGATGCTATCTAACCATCTCATCTTCTGTCACCCTCTTCTTCTTTTGCTTTCAATAGAATCCGTAATACTTAAAGCAGTGTTTGGTGTATACTAGGTGGTACCAAAACTATTGATTTAATAAATGAATGAATTTGAGAATATACATTTTATTAAATGGGCTGATAAAATTTGTTCACTCATTACTATAGTCTTGATTCAATATGCCTTAACTGTAAACAGATTATAATATATGTTGGAGCAGTTAGCCCAGGAAAAAAACAAACTCAATTTTAAGTTCAGTTTTAGTTGTTTTTGAACTAAAAGTATCTATTTATCCAACTTATAATTTAACAAAGTTCCAAATCAGATCATCACAGCCTTATCCAAAGAGGGAAAATTTGTTTGGGTTTCACTTTTCACTCACCCAAAATAAAACAAGAGTATAATCTTATGGGAGTAAAATAAACTTCGAAAACAAGGGCTGTGACTTAATTAATTGTATTATATATTTTGGATATTATATCTATTTGTATCTTGTACTTCTTAATGTCATCTTTGGCATCTGAAATGGTCAGATTTGTTAGGACTTCTGAAAGAGTTTCAACAAAGGCATGTGCATTCAATTCTTTTTTCTCAAAATATCACAGTGTTCACAGCTGAGCTCCAACTATACATCCTGCAATCCATTTACCCCAGACCTCATAGGGCCCACTATGTTGTGTGAGGCTTCTCTCACAATCCAACCATTAAACTTCAATAGGTTTTTCCTTTCTTTTTTCATTATATGTCATAGGTTTAATTTCGGTTTAATTCTTTATGCATATTGGATTCTGTAGGAGCACCCTCATTTCTACGATGTGTCTACCATCTCTTTTTATGAAGAGAATGTATTTTTATAAAGGAGAAAAAGTATTCAAAATTGCACTTGGCATTTGGAGCACAGCAAAAGGTAGCTATAGTCCTGTTTTATTGTACAACAATCATGTAAACTCCAGCTGTCAAGTCGTCTGATCAGTTCTTCAATAGGAAAAAGGGGCTCAGCTAAATCCTGCCCACATGCTGATGTACACCCGCCTCATAACTGTGTTTTCCCCTCTTTATGAATTTCATTTACAATTATTCTGAGACTTTCAAGGAATTTCTTGAAAGAAAGACGTGCCTGGAATTGCTAAGTAATATTATTTTCTCTTAGGGGTGTGGAGAGAACACAATCTGTTTTAGACCATACCGAAGTGGTGAAACTGATCTGTTGTCCTTAGGGCAGTTTCTCAACTTCGTCCTCAAAGGTCTTCTTTTTCTTTGAATCCTGGCAATAAAGATCTGTTAGAGACTGACCTTAAGACATCAACAGGGTATAGTTGGCAAACAGACTTAATTAGAGGATATGATCTTTGAGAATTAATGGTAAAGAAACCCTCATTAAGTGAAAAACAGAAAAATGGAACTCAAGTAACTGTCTCAAGAATCCCCAGAATTTGCTGAGCACACACACACACACACACACACACACACACACACCCCTATGTGCATAGACACAGGTATTACAAAAATATCTTTGTCATTGAGAAACGAAAGGTAAACTGAAATAAAAGTATTCTTTTTGCCACTGCTGTTTCTATTGCTCTTGCTGTTAAATGTTATCATTATTAAGGGATAACTGTCTTGGAAAAGAAGAAAGAATCCTCATCATTCCTGAAGATTTAGAGCATCTGAAGGCAAAGACAGTCTTATTTACTTTTGTGTACAAAAAGACCACCTGATATGACACAGAATACATTGTGAATAATGTGAACACATGGTGGGTCTTGGCCATTAAAAACTTTTAACTTAGAAGAAAAGTTGTTTTAGTTGACATAATTAGTATTTAGTAGACTTTTACTCTTTTCATTATTATAGATTTGTATCCAGTGAACCAAATAATGCATAATACTAATAGTTAGGGAAGTTTTATTAATTTATCACCGAGCAAAATCAGGACATCTTCTACGGATATTTTAGTTTCTAACCTTTGGCAGCCATCTAAGCTGTTGCCTTGCCTCAAATGATGAGTGGTTTTATAAGTAATGCAGTTACGTGGTTATTTTACCAATTTCCATTAAATGAGGCTCAGCAAAACACTAAAGCAATCTTTTTTTCTCTTATTAATTTTCTTCCCTGAAGGAAACAGTGATAATATTTTATGGGCCAAAGTCATGCAAATGTAATCTGTTGATAAAGAAATCCCTGTCCATGCAAGAAATCTATGTCAATGCAAGAAGGGACATCAGACAGTGATGATTCAGGAAGGGAAAGATACTGAATATCTTCTATGGACCCTTCCTTTCAAAGACTTCTTCAAACTAACCAACATTTAAAAACCAGTATCACTTAGTTTCATTTACATTTGGAATATGATTAGAGCCATGATACTGACTCCGCAAAAATCTATCATGTTTTTATTTAGATACATAAGTTTGTATGTGATATTCTGATCTCCAGATATGCTATGCTGGTTTCTAAAGTTACTTATGAAATTACATTTTTCAATTCCTAGAAATTCTACAGTCCACATAGTCTGAGCACAAAAGGTTGTCTAAATAACCTATTGCTGATGGCAAAGAACCTCAAATTTTGGCACTAATTTTCATAGTTTCAATTGTATTTTATAAGTAGCCATCTGAACTGCAAGATTTTCAAATGATGCTTTCTGAGATACCCCTAGGAATATAGGAACTATAAAATATCACATGTTAATTACTTAACTCTTGTATGATGTTCAATTTTTGGTCATAATTTCATATTCATCACATGTACTTTTGTAATTTATAGAGTTTACCAGTGTATGAAATATGTTTCCTCATATAAAATAAAGTAGCCATAGGTACATTGTGCTATGGAATTCCACAGAGATGGTATCATCCTTAGGTTTTTATTTAAAATAAGTTCAACAAAATCCAAAATTATCCATCTAAAATGAAGAAATAGCTTTCAAGACATCCAATTCTTATGGATCCTCAGCATTGCTTAGCAATGGAAATTATGTTTTCCAGTACTTTAGTCATGCTTATGTGGTATTTAAAAACATTTAAATATTATGCCAACTATAAGATTTCTATGACCTTAAATGACATGGTCATACATGACACCAATCCTAGGATGGCCGAATCATGTCTCCAAAATAATCTTGAACCCCTGAGGTAAGGCCTCTGTGAATAAAGCACTGTGGATTTGTGAATCAAGGGAATTTCCTACTAAAGCAGTTTTAGTTCTTTAATTTCTTGAATAAAATTGGGTTAAGTTAATAGAAAATTAATTTTGTTTGCAGTAGGATAATACTCTTCATGGATTGCAAAATCGGAAAGTCCCCTCTCATGGGCGACTGATTAAGGCTAACTTTACAATATCCGTAGATGATCACATTCTTCAGGGAAGAACAGTTTCGTTCAAAGAAAACTTGATGGTGTGTATTAGACTTTTAAGAAAAACCTCTGTATATAGATTTAATAAAGGTATGATTTTCACTCCTTCACTTTGGGAAGGGTTGACTGAAGACATGTGGCCATCTTAGTTTAGTTATGATTAAGATCAGAAATAAGGCTTTCTAGGGACTTGCCTGATGGTCCACCGGTTAAAACTTTACCTTTCAATGCAAGGGATGTGGGTTCAATCCCTGAACTAAGATTTCACATGCCTCATGACCAAAAAAAGCAAAGCATAAAAAAGAATACTGTAACATTTAATAAAAGACTTTAAAAGTGGTCTACATTTAAAAAAAATATTGCAAGAAGGATTTTTAGGCCAATTGTCTAGTACATTGTGGCTGAGTCCATCTCTATCAATATTAAAGCTTCATAATAAGCCTTCCTTGGGTTTATTTTAAGTTTGTTTCCCTCAAAACCCTTGAAAATAACTGAACAGAGAAGAAAAATGAGAACTAAAGCAGAGAATGGAAACATTGATATCTGTCTCCTCGTGAGAAGTAGATGCATGCAGGGATGGAATAGACAAGCAGCCTCCACTCCAGAATTTGCTGTGTGACAAAAGAGCTCAGTCCAGGGCTCTGTGACAACATAGAGGGGTGGAGGGGGTGCGACATGGGAGAGCATTCAGGAGGGAGGGGACATATGTATATCGGTGGCTGATTCATGTTGATGTAGAAACCAGTACAACATTGTAAAGCAAACATCTTGCAACACAAAACTTAAAAAAAAAAAAATCTTTCTTTGGTAACTTGGTTCAGAAATGAGATTGAGGTGTTTTTATACCTGTGACAATGAGGGAGGAAAGAGTGAAAAAAAGCAGCTGAGAAAGTGGGACATCCAAAAATAAGTAATCAACGTTGGTGTGATGACCCAATACAGAAAACTGAAAATGGAAAAATATTATATGTGTGTACTCTACCTTCTGCATTTACCTGGACATTTAAAATTTCGTTTTAAGTTTAAGTTAAATATATATTACACAATTGGTCTTGAGCCAATGCTTTTTCAAATCCACTGGTGGTGAACATGTATGTAAATACAAGTGGAAATTTTTTCTTGTGCAAACTGAATTCCCTTTAGCACAAAATCAGTGGCTGCTTTTGCAAAAAGAAACAAGTGTGGGGGCAAATACTTCACAAATAGCTTTCTACACACCTCCTGATATTCCCTTAACTCGTTTACAATCTTATTCAGAACCATACTTGGTCTCACAGGGTAAGGTCAAAACTTGAATGACTTTCTCTACTCTCTCTCAAATAGCCATGAAGGCAAGGAATTGATACAAATAATTAAGAGCTGATTGGGCATCATTAGTGACTCTTGTTCTTTGGCTTTTTTCAATTTATGTCTCAATAAATTTTTCATCAATTTTTAAACCAAAATATTTTTAAAAGTAAAGAAAAAATGATTTGACACATTCCAGTGTTCAAAATGTGATGGATGATAAAAGAGGGGCAGAACTCAAAAGATGGGCAGTGAGAAGTTACAAAGGGCAGTAGGGACACAAATTATGCCTACGTGCACAGAAGTCTATAGATGGGTCTCTGGTATGTAACCCACATGAAAATAGATAGGATCTAAGATTCATCGTTCTCATGGCAAGTCTTACAAAGACTGAGAAAAGCAAAACGGGAGAAAGAAAAAAAGAGCCAATAAGAAAAGAGTGATTTTTTTTTTTTTTATATCAAGTAGTCCTACCAAGCAATGCTTGGATGACTTAAAAGCAACCTCATTAAATATCCTTCATTTCTACTTTCCCTTGAAGGCATTTGCATTGAAAAATTAATGGTGCCTGGAAAATAAATTTGGATTTTTCCCAACTTAACATGTTTAGATACTAAAGAAAAAGATTAAACCAGTAATTTAAGTTTCTTACTAAAAAAAGAAGGGGGGAAGAGTCCTCATTAAATAAAACTACTTTCTATTTCTAGTCAGGTTGTTTTAACATTTTACTTTTTATTAATTAGGCATTTCTTTTAGCGAAATGCCTGAGTGTAAATGACTATTGCATCACTTTTACTATTCGTCATCACATGAACTTCTAGTTACATTTTGTAAGCCTTTCCAAATGCTCCTGAAGTGGTTACTACAAATTATCTTAGGCATTCACAGTTCACTTTGAGAGATTTGACATATAAGAGTTAAAACTCAATTTTGGAAGTTGAAACAAAACTGAGGCCAAGATGAAGCACTCACGGGAATTCAGAAAGTGAGAGAAAGGAAAAATCTAGGAGAGAGTGAAATGCTAGATTTATTTTTCATAAGACTCTTAGAAAAATAAAGTTTTATGTTGCACAGAGTGTCATTTCAAAAAAGGACCTCAAAGAAAAGACAATGCTCCCCTAAAAGAAATAAATTCCTCTGGGTAGAAATTCAGATTCCAAGAATTTTCAACTGGGCTCAGGCAACTTATACATAGATCTGAGTCTCGTTAATGGACTTGCTTAAAACAAGATAAGATGAGAGTAAAAGTTCTCACTGGATTGTTTAACTGCAGGTGGGCTATCTGGTCCTCCCATGGAAACACCGAATGAGGAGGAATCAAAGCAACATCTTTCGGTTGCTTACAGTTCCTCACTAGCATGCGTGTCCAGTCCTCCCATTTTTTCCTTAGTGTCTTTTTACTCTCAAGTCCTTCGGTGCCTAGGGTCTCCGGCCATGGGGGACACTTGTGGAGCATGGTAGGTTTCCACTACAACAGAACAGTGTTGGGGAAGATACACACAACCCAGAGAAAAGGCCCACAGTGGCAGGGTGACTGACCCTCCCAGGAAGAGGAAGGCAGGAATCAGCTATATGTACACATATACCCTCTCCCTCGTGGACCGCCACCCCAACCCTCTGGGTCATCACAGAGCACCAAGCTGAGCTCCCTCTGCTTTATAGCAGTTTCCCACTAGCTAGGTATTTTACACGTGGCAGTGTATATATGTCAATCCTAATTTCCCAACTTATCCCACCTGCCCCTTCCCACCGAGTCCACATGTTCATTTTCTCTGTGTCTCTATTCCTGACTTGCAAATAGGTTCACCTGTACCATTTTTCTAAATTCCACATGTGTGCGTTATGTATGATATTTGCTTTTTCTCTTTCTGACTTCACTATGTATGACAGCCTCTAGGTCCATCCACGTTGCTGCAAATGCAGTATTTCATGTTTTGTGGCTGAGTAGTATTCCATTGTATATATGTACCCCATCTTTATCCATTTATCCGTGTTGGACATTTAGGCTGTCTCCAGGTCCTGGGTATTGTGAATAGTGCTGCAGTGAACATCGGGGTGCAGTGTCTTATTTAGCATCACACACAAACATGGCCTGAAAGAGTCTCGGATCACACACAAGGACAAGGAAGGATGGAGAGGTCCATGTGAACAGGATCTTTCCTTGTCTCTGCTGCTGATGCTACGTCGCTTCAGTCGTGTCCGACTCTGTGCGACCCCGTAGACGGCAGCCCACCAGGCTCCCCCATCCCTGGGATTTTCTAGGCAAGGACACTGGATTGGGTTGCCATTTCCTTTTCCAATGCATGAAAGTGAAAAGTGAAGTCTCTCAGTCATGTCTGACTCTTTGCTACCCCATGGACTGCAGTCTACCAGGCTCCTCCGTCCATGGGATTTTCCAGGCAAGAGTACTGGAGTGCCTTCTCCGCTCATCTCTGAAAGCTTCTAGAATTACCTGCCTCCATCCAGGGAAGCCAGATATATTATTTGACTCTCTTTTTTAAAAACATTTTTATTTTTTGGCTGTGCTAGGTTTTCCTTGCTTTGCTCCGGCTTTCTCTAGTTGCGGTGTGTGGGCTTCTCATTGCCATGACTTCTCTTGCTTCAGCACACAGACTCCAGGCACATGGGCTTTGGTAGTTGTGGCTACTGGGCCCTAGAGTATGGGTTCAGCTGTTGTGGTGCACCGGCTTAGTTGCCCCGAGGCATGTGGAGACTTCCCTGATCAGGGATCAAACCCATGTCCCCTGCATTGGCAGGTGGAGTCTTATCCACTGTGCCACCTGGGAAGTCTTGTATTAGCTATTTTAAGAGTTAGAGGTAGTCTAGAATTTGGAGCCGATTGAAATACAGGCTCACATCAGCTGATGGTTTTCTCAGGAATAGGATGGGGACGATAAAATAAATCTGTGACACTTTCCTGAGATTATCAGTAATTACGTTCAGCTCCTGGCACAAAGTCTGGCAATTGGTAAGTAACCTCCTCTTCCTGTCCTTACTGCCAGGACTGTCTGTCACTTCCACTACTAATCATACTAACAAAATAACCCAAGTCATACAGGTTACACTTGAGAAAACACATTTGACCTTAAATATTAAAAACCTGTAGCGGCAACTCTGAAAGGATCAGCAAAGATACACTTGGCTCATTTCAGTTTGCACATGGGATCTGAAGTCAGCACTTAGCCAAGTGACAGAATTGAGCGGCCTGCTTGGAGGGCTGGGTGGGAGGGCTGGATGCCCATGTCTCATTTGTGTAATCACTTGGTGTGAGGTCTGAAAACTGAAGCTCTCCTCTCTGAACCTTACCAATGGAACATTCCCCAAAGTAAAGAGGTTTGGTTTCATTCCAGCACGAGCAACTGAGAAATGGCCTTGGTAGAAACTCTCTGAAATGAATGTGCACAGATCAGCTTGGATTAATTTCCAGGAAAATGGAGTGCACTGGATCTAGCCATCATCTAGAAGGTTAAAGGTTGCTTGTCTGCTAAAGGTTATCCTAGGTGAAGATCAGTCTGATTTATATCCAGTCTCAGATTTATCTATCTTATCATCCACTGGCCCTGCTGCACCAGGGTGCATGGAATGCAGATGTTTTATATAAACCAAAGGGGAGAACAAGGATGTAGCAAACCAGAAATTCCTGTGTAAATGAGTTTGTAAGATCTATGAGTAATTACACATGGTCAAATTGTGGAAAATATTTAAGAATTATAGTATTTTACTGACAAGTACATCATTTTGTGTTCCAAATCAACAAAAATAAATGTATTTTAAAATATTCGTATGGGTCTAAATCATTGACCCACTATAACATTTTTCCATTTATATCCATCTTATTATAAATTAGTTTAACCTCCCCAAATTTTATTTTTGTGTATTTTCAAAATATTCTGGATAATTCCATTGTGTTTAATGGATAATCTATTCTTAAAATTCCTATAGCTTTAATATTTTCAAATCCATTTCTACCTGGTTATCTGTTTATTTTGAAAGGAGGTTCCTGTGAAATTTGTAGGACAGATAGTTACTTTCTCTGTTTAATAGGCTCTTGGAAATTGAGTCAGTTGCTAAAGATCACCAGCCAGCTGGGCTGAAGTCAAGTCTAAACACAATCATTAGGATTCTCCACTAAGTAGACTTTTCACTCTACCATTTGCCCTCCCAGACACTTTAGGCAACACAAAGTAAGTTCTGGAAGTGAATTGTTAATACTCACTGGGGCTGTTTTTTGTTGTTGCTGTTTAGTTGCTGAGTCATGTCCAACTCTTTCTCGACCCCAAGGAGTCCACTAGGCTCCTCTGTCCATGGGATTTCCCAGATAGTACTGGAGTGTGTTGCCATTTCCTTCTCCAGAGGATCTTAGAAGAGTCATTTGCCACTCCATTGGATTTGATACGCCAATATGGTGGCAATCCAAAAGAAAAGTCTTTATTGGCACCATCTTCATAAGAGCAGTGCAAAACTCTCTTCTTCAAACATGGAAACACGAACAGATTTGGCTCAGTAATTGAGACCCAGCTTGACCTACTGTCAGGGTCAGAGCCTGGGCTGACTCTGCAGAGAGCCCACTGGAATAGACTCCAGGTCTGTGCTCAGGAACCAAGGGCCAGCCCTGTCCTGATGCATGTGGTGGTCACCAGGGGCCCAGCAGGTTGCTAACCAAGACAGGGGGTCAGGTAACAAGGACATGAATGCCTCACTGCTCACTGTGATTCAGCAACCACTGACTAGGCGTTTACCTTAAAATTGTCTTAGGGAAGGCTCGGTTCCCAAGTTCAGGCATGACCCAGGGTGTTTCTCTTTTGTCCTTTAGGATACACAGAGACCAGAACTTAACTGCCTTTCCCAAATTAAAAGGTCCTGGATTTGGATCTGTTCTTCTGTATTCAGAATACCTCCCATGAAGCATCAAGGCCACATTCCAACACCTCAGGGCCTTTGGTTACATTCCTGGGGGCGGGGCTTGGGCTTCACCAGCCACTTGATTCCTACCAGAGTTCTGTGTTTTCATTATCTGAAGCTAAACAGATTAATATACATTTATGAAACCCATTCGTGTTTTGGAAAATTTGGCTCAACAGAATTTTAATAATCCCTCCGGATAGTGGCTTAAATAACCAACCCTTGCATCTGTGCCTTGGCAAGCCAAGGAGCAAGGCAGAGAAGAAGAAAGAAATGTCAGCAAACAGAGCTGTCTCTATTTTGGGGGCTTTTGGGGGACAGCTGCTCAGTGTCATATTTTTAACTAAACAATAGCCCTCCCATGCTTTCTCGTGAGGAGCAAGAATTGCTATACTCCAAGTAGACAGAATATACTAAAAATCAAGAATGAATCTTAATGTCAGAACTTGCTAATTTCCAATTGTTTAATAGATGCAGTGAGGTAATGATATATTTTTATAGGCTTCATCTACAGAGAACAGGCTTTATAGGAAATGTGCTCTGGAATCAGGCAGGAGGTGAGGGTGAGAAGAAAGAAAAGGGGAAAATACAAGCAAAGAATCCTTTGAACCTCATTTTGAAATTTCTCAATCACTTGTTTGATAAATTGAAGCTGGATAAATTAGGAGAAACAGCATAGTGACGTAGACAGATTTAGTTATACGCTATAAAAGTCACCTTTATTGAAAAGATATTGCATTGAGACTGTTCCACAGTTTGTGAACTTCGTATATGAGAGGATTATAAAAGACACACATGTTAACTTCAAGCAAAATTGCATACTTTGGATTTCATTGACTATTTCATTGACTATTGACAGGTGTTAAGTTGCTTCAGTAATAGCCTACTCTTTGTGACCCTATAGACTAGCCTGCCAGGCACCTCTGTCCATGGGATTCTCTAGGAAAGAATACTGGAGTCGATTTCTATTTCCTTCTTCAGGGGATCTTTTCCACCCAGGGATTGAACCAGCGCCTCTTGCAGCTCCTGCAGTGCAGGTGGATTCTTTACTACTGAGCCATTGAAGAAGTCCCATCCATTGACCACACAGAGCTTCATTCCAATTTCTGAACTTGTGTCATCTCTTCTTAGGGGTTGAAATAGAAAGGTGAGGATGGCGAATGGAGGGCTCATGACCCTCTACTGTGAGTCGGGAGGGGAGGGAGCTTGTCTCGATGCTTGAGTGACACATCCAGCACTCTGAGCCAACTGGCTCCCATCATCCTTGGCCTCAGTATTTCCATTTGTGGATGAGGGGACTGGCTTTGCCCATCCTTAGTTCCTCTTGCACTCTACTGCCCATGACTGGCTGAACCCATACTGGGGAGGTTGGAAAGCCCAATCTTTGGTGACTCATCTCATTTGTATCACTTAACAGATTTAATTCTGGTTCCCCTTGTTTGGCCCCCTGAGCAGGAAACCAAAAAATGTAGGTCAAGATGATGGAAATCACCCCCCATGTTATTCCTCTGAGTTATTTTTATTATCCAGATGTAAGCATGGAACAAATGCTAACTATTTAAACTGTCAATGAAGAGGATTCCTCATAAAATTTTATTAAATTTTAGTAAAAAACATCATTTACTGTCTCACTCAAAAATCTTTCTATAAAGCTAGACAGAAAGTTTCTATTTGTGTTTAAGTCAAGGAAAAATGTTTCTGCAGACATGTGCATGCAGTCATCTGTCAGGAAGAAGAATCTATGCAAGATGACATATTTTCTCCTTCACTTAGCAGCCAGGAAACTGAAAGTTGAATTCAGTCATGAACTATGTTAATCAGACCATCTCAAGCACCTAGTTATATATTTTCTCCCTGCTTCCCTCAAATTATTAATACATCAATCTATTTTTGTTCCTAATTGTCCTGTTTTTCTTATATTTAATTTTAATTATTTCAATAAATAAATTGCCTGGCAGGCAAAAGGAGAAGGGGGTGGCAGAGGATGAGATGATTAGATAGCATCACTAACTCAATGGACCTGAGTTTGAGCAAACTCTAGAAGATAGTGAAGGACAGGGAAACTTGGCGTGTTGTAGTCCATGGGGTCCCAAAGGGTTGGACAGGACTTAGCAACTGAACAACAACAACAGATTTATCTCAAATACATTTTGAAGAAGACAAACATGTTGTAATTATAATAAAAATAACAATTAATTGAACACAATATATAGTTAACATTTCCAGTAAGCTCAGATAATACTAATGGATATCTTGAATTCAAAATATCATGTAATTGGAGAACATAACCTGAGACAAATAAATCATCTTTATAAAGATATTTTGCTGCATCTGTCTATGTCATAATGACAGAAAGCAGGAACAACAGTCATTTCCAGACTTCAGCTTAAGGCACAAGACACTTTAGTTTACTTTGGCACAACTGAACTCAAGGGGGGAGGCAGGAATCCCGAAGGACTGCCCCTTGATTCAAGCCAGGAAAGGTGGAGGGCAAAACATACATACTCAGGAACAATTCAGCCCAGTGGCTTGTTGAAAACACAGAAAAGAAAGAAATTCTTTTTTGTTTGTTTGTTTTTTGAGTTTTCCAGACATCACTGGCCTCACACAGGATGTGATGTGATCTGGATGTAGGAACGTGGGTGCCAGTAGCAGCAGACCCTCAGAATCACATGCTGGCATCACAGGCCTGCCAGTAACAGGGCTCCTACTCTTTCTAGGAAAAGTGTCTTATGACTGAATAATGCAGTGTAAAGACTGATGCAAGAAAAATTGTAATAGAACTTATAAAATGAGGAATAATGAATGAAACTTAGGGGGGAAATAATAGGAACGAAAAGCCTATCCCAGTTTGGGCCTCACTGTCTGGTAACAAACCACTTCCTGAACAGTTTACTGTTCTCTGAACTGAAATATGAACCTGACCTAGAAAAATTTAAGGAAATGCAAGTAGTATACAGAGTAGACAGCAGTCTAAAAATCGTCTCCCTGGATCCATGTACACAGCCCTTGCAAATGAAGCTTTCTAAAATTCAATTCCAATTTTTAATTCTACATTCATGCAAACGTTTGGAAGCATTTTATTAGATACTGTGGGAAGAAAGAAAGAGGGAGAGAGGGAGGGAAGAAGGAAGAGGAGCCGAACAGGTCATCAACCTTCTCCCTGAAGGGAGCCCCAAATATCTACGTTGAGAGTTTGTTTGTTTGCTTAACTACATTCATGCTTTCGCCAGGGTTGGGTTTTCCAGGGTTTCTGTCAATGGGAGAGGGGTTTTAGATCTAGGGGGAGACAAGGAGGTTACTTTTCATGTGTCTCAAAATGATGACTCTTTCAGAGTTTCTGTGGAACAAAGTGACCTCCGAAGACTCAAATTTTAACTTTTATAATCTCTCCTGCTTTGCTAGTCACACATCACTCCTCCAGCTTTGTCCAAAATTAGTGTAAAGTTGTTGCTTGCTAGACATTTCCCTATTGACTTTAGGGGTTAGTAAATTTTTAAAAAAATTTTCTTTGCTGTCATTTAATTTGGGTTTTGGTAGGAAAAGGAAATTGACACATGTCAATACCCCATTTTTAACCAGAACTCTGTTTAAATTTGACCTGCTACAGAGTCTAGCAATATTATTGTGTTAATATAGTTAACTTCTCAAGAGACTGTGAAGTCCAGGGATATTAGTATTGTGGGTAATAAAGATGAACCCTAAAGAAGACACACGTGTAAATTGAATACCTATGTTCATGAATGTTGAGCGTAAAATGTTTTATTTATATAAATTCAGAGTATAAAATATGTTGTCTCTTTTCATCCATTTCCAATTTCAAATGTTTTTATCTCAGTTGTCTAGTGGTTGAATAAAAGGGGAGAGGGAGAGGTGTGTATTCTGTGTGCCTCACTACTGCTGAGACTGTTTAAGGTGGCAGAGCTATTCTTAAAAGACATGAATAGAAACGTAGATAGGTGAAGGCATCCTTGTCATGGCTGCCAGTTTCCGATTGGTAGATGAGAAATATAGCATAAAATTAAGTTGTTCGGAAACTCACGTCTCTCTCCCAGCTAAGCTGAAAATGGTAGGCTAAAAGAATGGAAATAATAAATGGTGCCAAAGATGAACTCGGAACTGCAAAGCTTCCCTTAGTGGATTGTACAGCCATTTCATTCCAAACACAAAACACAAAGAACTCTGGGAGTGTAACTGTGTACACAGAAAGGACTGGATAGGCCATTATGTACACAAGGAACGCTGGGTATATCGTTAAGTACGCAGGGAGCCCTGGGTCTGTACCTGTGCACACAGAGAGCCTGGTGTGTAATTATGTTTGCATTTGCCTCTCTTTCTCTTTATTCTCTTTCTTGGCTTCAGACTGTTTGAGAGTTAGAATGTCTTCGGTCTTTTATTTACTTATGATATTCAAAATTGGCAGAGTTTGTAGATTCAGGACTGTAGAACAAACCCTAGATTAGCTGAGCTGTTGAACGTCCCTTTGTGAGAATATAAAAGGTTCTATTCCACCCATCAAAACAGATATTAAGTACCTTCCATGCATTAAAGCATGCCAACCTCTTTCCGTAAGGAAGCACAATTAGGAATCAAGGCCACTGATCCTCTGGTTACAAAAGCAGTGTTTACCCCCTGACAAGATATTTTGATGTTGGCAATATTTAAAGCAGGTTTCCAAAAAAGAATCCAATTAAAGTGCAGAGTGAATTTAAAGATTAGTAAACATCCAAAATACATCTCTATAGTAATGGGGGGCGTCTTCTCAGGACTAAATTACCATCAGTTCAGATAACTGAAAATTATGTACAAACCAGAGTAAGTAGAGAAAATTCAGTTACTCTCCCAGACTATGGTTTTAGAACTTGTGGCAAGATAAAACCTGAAGTTTACTTTTTAAATGGGCATATATTTTTATATATGCTTATAAAAGATAAAGTATAGTTTTAATATTGAAATACATCACATAAGCTATCCTGAAGAGCTAGTTTTCTCTTAGGCCAGATCGGTTTAGATCATTCCAAGGCTGTTTTGCAAATGAATACTAGTCCTTATAGTTCAAGTGGCCCTGAAGCATAGGAGATTGGAAATTGTTCTGCAAGTCTTTCAGGCAAGCTGATCCTTAAATTCCACATAAACTAGGAGCTATATTCTCACAGTTGAAGGAGAAAATTGCCTTTCCTGAAAATTTTCCATAGGCATTCATAAGTTCAGGCTTACAGGACATTTTTTCTTTTACTACTGTCATAGATTTTTTTTTTTTCCTTTAAATCAAACAGCCTATGCCAATGAAAAGGGAAAAAAATCTGAGAACTCTGATCCAATGTTTGTACCATCAGCTTTAAGGTATTTTGATTCACTAGCCTAAAACATTTTGATCAAATAACTGTGGGAAAGTGTGGGAAAATATAAGGAATATATAAGAAAAAATGTTAATGAAAAAATAATTTTTCATTATTTAAAAATTATTTAAAAAGTATTAAAATTATTAAAAATAATTTTAAAACAAATATAAATGTGAAAGTCATTTAAGTAGTTAACATTCAACTTTTACCTGCTGGGAAAACACATGAAAATGTTCTTATTTCAGCGAAATTTGTTTCCATAAATATAGATAGAAATTTAAGAAACTGGCACTATTATTCTACAATTTAAGACAGCCAACTTCCAAGAGACTTTTGGAGCACCAAGAATCAACAGGGTTAATTTGTGCTCCAAAGTGTCTTATCCTAGGCCTAAATGGGCTGTTCTATCTAAAAGCTCACCCTGGTTATTTTCACTTGTGATTAGACAACTCAAAGGGATAGAAGTAATGGCATTTTATATATACCTCTTTTCAAACATTGAAAGGGTTTCTGAGCCAGTACAGGGCTGCTTCCAATTTGTAAACTAAGAAACCTGGGCAAAGTCGTAAATCGTGCACTGTAGCCAACGTTCCTTTGAATTGCTTTGAATTCGGTTTAGCTCAACCAAGGAAAGTGGACAAAACCCTGTGAAAGTGATGATTACATATAGCAAGTTCAGTGTCATCAAAACAGTAACATAGATGTTTGCTGCTTATTTAACTGTATTGAATAAATGTTACCAGACTGCCAGGGGCAATTGAGAGACTGGGAGAGTCAGTTCCATGGGATACAGCAAAAGTTATCTATGCCGGATGCTGTGTCAGGTTGGAGCTCAAATCTCAGTTCTGCTCCTGACAAATTGTATGATCTGGGCATGTTTCTTAACCTCTGCAGCTCTGTTTCCTAGAAAATGGGAAGTAAACCTGCTACCTCTGTGATGAGGTTACTTATTGATGGAGCCAAGTGCAAATGGTGCAGTTGATGGCTTAGCTTGGACATTGTCAGCAACCTGTAGATGTTGGTGTTTAATTATTATAGCTTTACCTAAACTGAGTATTTATAGCCATATGGGAGAAATAAATTGGGCAAGATCCCCTTTTTCAGATCCCCTAAATTCTAGCCCTCCCTCCTTAGAGGCCATTGGTTGAAACAGGTGTGAAGCTGAATTCTCAAGTGGACACCAACAGAGGAACTCCTAGGTGGAAAACAAAACGAGATAGATCAGCAAGGATCAGATTAACTTCGTGGCAATTCAGGAACCTCTCTGGCTCAGACCATCCCTATGAGTAATTTATAAACTAAACCAAGAGTTTCTGCCCAGTAGCCCATCTCCTACTGGGGACTCCTGGATCCTTCTTCTCCAACCAGGACCACCCCAAAATCAAAATGCATCCTTTGTTCTCTCCAAATCACTTAGGCATAAATGATTCAGCTACAGTGTCTACAAGGGGTCTGTGTGGTCAGCCAGGCAGCACTGGAGTTTGGTTATGTGTCATAAGAAAGTAGGGCTTCCCAGATGGCGTCAGTGACTAAGAATCCACCTGCTAAGCAGGAGATCTGGGTTTGATCCCTGGGTGGGGAAGATCCCCTGGAGGAGGGCATGGCAACCCGCTCCAGTATTCTTGCCTGGAGAATTCCTTGGACAGAGGAGCCTGGCAGGCTACAGTTCATAGGATCGCAGAGAGTTGAACACAACTGGAGCAACTTAGTAAGCACACACACAGGAAAGTACCAGAGGGAGAAGACCTGCCTGGTGAATACGGGTTCTCCCCATGGGAAGAGCCATTCCAGGTTTGTGCACTACAGAAGATTTGTTGTGGGGGTTGTTGTTCAGTCGCTAAGTTGTGCCCGACTGTGATCTGATGAATTGCAGCACACCAGTCTTCCCTGGCCGTCACTATTTCCTGGAGTTTGCTTAAACTCATGTCTGTTGACTCAGTGAGGCCATCTATTCATCTCATCCTCTGTTTTAGGACGTTCATTTTCAAATTACAGGCAAATACCACATATTCATCTTCATTTATTGCACTGATCCTCATCAAATAATCTATGGTCAGAATTTATCACCATCCCTACCTGAAAAGGGCATGCTAAAAATGTGGCACGGTGTCAGTGATACAACTATCAAGGTGCAAGTTCCATTTAAAGATGCCTCTGTAAGCCTATCCAGAGACAGGAAGAAGGAAGGGTTCCTTCCTTCTTCCTCTCCTCCCAGTCACTAGAAAATGATGATTTTCAGTCTCAGATGGTATGAAAGAATTCCTGCTACATTCAGGATGAGATTCCTTTAAATACTATCCTTGGAAATTAACATTGCACCTCCTTTGATGACCACAGTTTAAATTACTAAGTTTTCAGCACTAATTAAAATTTTTCATGGAAGTAGGTTGCTGGGTTTTTTTTGCCTCAAGCTCTCTTAATGATCAGCTTCCTGTGAAATCGTTTTTTCAATCAGCCAACCGGAAAGCACGCTTCGCAAGTCTCTGTTATGAGCTGGCCACTTTCTGGGCGCTAGTTAAATACTAGAGAAGCACTTCTCAAACTTCTTAACAGATTCTAATTCAGAAAATCAGGGGATGTCCCAGGATCCCCACGAGTTGATGTTACTACTTCTGGTCCCCAGACCACCTAATCCGCTATGTGAACTTAAGGGAAGATGGCTCCAAAGACCCAGTTTCAGTTGAGCGTTTATAAGAAAACAGAGCAAACTCTGAACGGAATCAGATTTTTCTATGGATATTTAGCTAATTTAATGTAATCATCAGAAAGAAGGCTCGATTGAATGAGTGGGAAATTCTGAACGGAGTTCTGTTTTTAGGCTGCATAGAATCATTATCTAACAATTAACAAAGTGCAGACAGAAAAGCTTTCTTCTCTTGGACCTCATGAAGTGGTAAGATTTACATTCTTCCTCTATGTGCAATGACGTTTATTCAACTTCAGTTGCAAAGTGACTAAAATTTGAATGATACACGAATCACTGAAACTGTGTTTGCTTTCTGAAAATTTACATATCATTGTAAAGGTTTTTTTTTTTTTTCCTATTGGCATATTTGAAAACAAAATTGAATGTCCAGAACTGCTCTTTGTTTTGTTCTATATCTATTTTTATCTTTAAATTAATTTTTATTGTAGTATAGTTGCATATATATGTGTGTGTATACACATACACTCACACACACAGACACACACACACACATATATATATATATGTATATATATATATATATATATATATATATATCCCCTCTTATTTTGATTTCCTTCCCATTTAGGTCACCACAGAGCACTGGGTAGGTTCTCTGATCTAAGAGGTAGGTTCTCATTAGTTATATATCTTACACATAGTATCAATAGTGTATATAACAGTCTCAAGCTCCCAATTCATCCCATTATCCTCCTCCCCCTGCTTGAGGTCCAATGTTTGTTCTCTACATTTGTATCTCTATTTCTCTTTTGAAAATAAGATCACCTATACAATTTTTCTAGAGTCTACATATGTGGATTTTCTAGATTCTACGTATATATTTTGGTTTTCTCTTTCTGACTTACTTCACTCTATATGACAGTCTATAGATCCATCCACAGAACTGCTCTTTGAAAACACAGATCCACTTAACAGAAGTTTCACAAGGAGGATTTTCCATCTGGAAGGTGATGTTTGTCAAGCAAAACCCCAGAGAACGTAGCATGGAATGATTTGATACATTTTTAATTTACCACCTAAATGTCCATGCCTGGAACAACTTTGTTGGAAATTTTGCATTCCTGAAATGAATGCTGAATACAGTACAATTATTTCCAATTTTTTGGTGGCACTGCAAAACCACCCAGCTAATCAAGATAGGGTCTTCTGTCACAGAGGCCAATTTGATCTCAGTTTGATGAATTCTGCCTTTTTTTTTTTTTTAACTCCGAACACTGCATTCTAGAGCCCTGAAATCCATGATTTTCACAGCTTTTATGTGAGAATGTAAAAACTCAAGGAGATACTAGCTAATCTGTCCCTGAGATTAAAAGCAGAACGATACCTCCAAATGTAGATCTTCTCTAAAGTGATACAATATTATACTTTTACATATATACTATAGAATTTTTTTCAGTTTATTTTTACATGATTCTCTACACTTGTAGTATATACTGAATACTCTCAGATTTCCAATTTTTTTGGTACTTGTGTTTCAAATGCTATCTAAAATTAAATAGCAGCTCCAAATTTGGAACTGTATTTTAAACTATTAAGCCTGTAGTTGTTTAGTCACTAAATCGCATCTGACTCTTTTGTGATCCCATGGACTGCAGCTGCCAGGCTTCTCCATCCATGAGATTTCTCAGGCAAGAATACTAGAACGGGCTGCCATTTCCCTTTCCAGACACTCTTCCTGACCCAGGGAACGAAGCTGCACCTCCTGCATTGGCAGGCAGGTTCTTTACCCCTGAGCCACTGGGGAAGCTGTTAAGCTCATGGTACTCATGGTTAGTCACTTCAGCCGTGTCCGACTCTTTGTGACCCTATGGGCTGTAACCCGAGAGTCTTCTCTGTCCATGCGATTCTCCCGGCAAGAATCCAGGAGTCGGTTGCCATGCCCTCCTCCAGGGACGATTACTCAATTAAAAAATTATGTTTCCTTTCCCTTAAATTCTGCCTTGGAGCATCTAGCTGTAGTTTTAAAGCCCACACCCTACACACATTTTCTTATTTATCAAGGAGCACCTTTCATCAGCTATGTCCATCTCCAGAGTGACAGAATAAATGTTGCTCACTTCCAGGTATCAGACTTTCATGAAGCCCAATACAATGGCAAGTCATGTTTGCCATGCCTCTAGCAAATGTTTATCAGAATTGGCTACTGTCTGAGAACAATTTTAAAGTATGCTAAAAATGATATGTCCACATTTTCCTGTATTCATTCTGATGAAGGGAAAGGAGCTGTACAGTCTTAGGCAGCTTCTTCAGTTTTACTGTGAGAATTCCCCTGTGCTGTAGGTTCATTCAAAGCCAGGAGTATCGCTTTACACAGTTTCTCATTGTACTCAAGGGAAGTTTATGGAAATGTTACAGAAATAAGCTACGGATGGAAACCTGGCCTTCTGCCAAACTGCATCTCTCTCTCCTGCTCGAACGATATTTCTTTTCCTCCTCAGTCCTTAATGTGTTATACAGCACAGAGAACATTTATCTAGTACTAATTTTAGAAATGGAAGATATAACAATTACATCCCAAACAGTATTAATAACTGTACTTAACATGGTATAGCTGTGTGCCAGACATCTTTCTAAATGCATTGCATTTATTAAATGTAATTTTAAAAAAATGCCTTACAAGGACTAATGCGTTGAATCCCCACAAAAACCTACGAAGTGGTGACTGTTAGCATCCCCATTTTACAGATGAGGGTGCTAAAAGACAAAGAGGGAAAAGATTTGCCCATGGTCATTAAGTGTGTAGACATAAGTTGGAGCCCACATGGTCATGTGCAGGAGCCTAGGCTGCCTCAATCCCCACCATTACTGTCCATGGCAATTTCCCTCTGTCCACAATAAACTTGCATGTGAGAACTACGGGACTATAAGGAAAAAAGGGATGGGCCTATTTTGCATTTGACTTGCCTTATATTATCTAGATCTTACACTATAAATTTTTAAGCAATTATGATGCAATTTTTTTCTAAGATAGGTAAGTGGTTTTTGTTTTTTTTTAATATTTTTTATTTGTGCCATATGACCAAAATAACATATACTACAAAATGGCTTTAGAAATTTAAAAAAAATGTGACATCTATTTGGAGGGCCTTCATCTTATAATCACAATGATTTTCTTTAAAGGGTTGACCTCCATGGATTGAAATGCATTTCTAAGAAACAAAAGTAAAATAATATAATATAGTGAAAAAAGGAATAGAAAGTAAAACTATTTTTCAAAATTCTGATCCACATGAATGTATGAAACTGGAAATGCCTGTGTGATGTTTACTGTGGCTCACTTACTTATAAAATTGAGATTGGAAACAGAAATCCTCATGAGATTTTGGGCCTTCCCAGTTTGATAGGAAACATGAAAACAGGAATATATCCCCAATATGCTTTTCCCTTATGAGTTTCGTTTAGTTGAATGGAAGATTCACAGCCAAAAATTCCTGAGTGGCACTCTCAGTCCTGACACTGACTTATTCAGTCACCTTGGCAATCTGCCAGGCCACTGTGATTTCATTTCCTCCTCTGCAAAATTAGCAGAACATTTACCTACATCCCAGATGTTAGAAGGCTTAATTAATGTCAACGTTTGTGTAAAAATGAAATGCTGTTTACCCAATAAATGCCAAGTAATCCAGATTTTTACTCCTGCTCTTGGCAGGCACCAGAGAGTAGAACAGAAAAAAAAATTGAACTTAACTAAAATAGTTGGGGTAATAGCAAGGATTCTTGAAGCTTTGTTTGCAGTTTATAAAAACTGGGCAATCTACTCTAGCAATGGGGATCATCAAAAATCACTTATTAATTCTTCTCATAGTAATGAATCTTTTCATATAGCTCCCCAAATTTGGCATAAATTGCAATAGCTTAAATTTTACAACAGGAAATAGCAATTATATACCACAATAAAGACAATAAGTGTTCATCCTGGTCTCCTTACTCCCTGTGCTGATGAGGATAAGGACTTGGCTTCTATGCACAGTGATCCTGCTGCCCCATATTCTGAAACGACAGACTGGACATTTATACCATCAACCAGGCACCCTGGACATGTATGCAGTTACTTCCAGGGAGACACAAGTCAGTGGATCAGCATGACTACGTCCACTTTTCTGAAAAGCAACTTAATGTCTCTGTATTACTTACAAGAGGGCTTCACCCTCTTTTGCCCATATGTGCTCAATCACTTGTTCATTCATATACTTGTGGGTGTTTTTTTTTTTTTTTGCCATCCCTCTCAGTATGTGGGATCTTAGTTCCCCAGCCAGGGGATCTAAGTGCCCCCTGCAGAGGAAGCTCAGAGTTCTAAATACTAGACCACCAGGGAATTCCCTCATTTGTATATTTAAATACATGTTTACTGATGATCTCCCATGTGCAAAGGAAGAACAAGGAGTATGTTGGTGAGCGAGACAGAAACAGTCCTTGGTGTTAGGAAACACACTCTGAAATGGAGCACAGACATGAGGTGAGTGTCTTTAGTCAAATATGAAATCATGGTGATGGGCAAGTTCCCATTTTACAGACACCTGGGAGTATCTCTGCAAGGAGATGTCACTTCAGCTCCAATTTAATGTTGGAAGAGAGTGTGGTCCAGGCAGAGAGAACAGCATGCACCATGGACCATGAAAGTAAGCCAGAACATGAAGTTCAGTTCAGCTGGATGTCATCCTGAAGTGATGTGAGGATGCAGAAGCACTTACTCCTAAGAGACTGGGACACCATTGCAAGGCTTTACATGGACAAAGCGGTGGGCTTGGGGAAAGGGGCCAGTTACTCTTCTGCGCCTCTGCATGGAGCCAGTGAGGAGCTCACAGCTAACTCCTAGTGCCTTAAGCAGTGAAAAGATAGGCTTCAACCATCCATTGGTTTGGCCTGTCCTAGACAGGCAAGTTCAGTTCAGATGCTCTGGGGTCAGGAAGTCCATTGTTGCAATATATAGCCTTACCTGAATCTGAACTTCCTTCTTTTGTGAATTTAAACTCCATCCACCAAAATTTGCTCTCTCTCTCTCTTCCACCATTCTTTTCATCTCTCAAAATTTTTAACTAAGGATGGTCTTATTTGCTTAGCCTTCTAAAAATCTCAAAATAGTACTAGATGGGAATAACTGCCTTCAAGACTTACATATCACTGAAGCAACTTTGAAGAAAGTTGCTGGACAATTAGACACCAAGAAAGGAGATAAACAGACATGTGAAAGTTAATATTGAAAATATAAGTAGTTGACTATCATGCAAAAGAATGCTTTATGACACATAATTAACACAGTTTGGTATCTGCAATGAAATTCTATTGTGAGATAAATGGACATATTTGGATTTTTGGCAGCCTTTCTAGTCTCCAAAAAGTGATGAATTTAGCAATAGGCCTCCAAATGTCCATCCTCACTTTTTTGCCTTTAATTGTGGAATTTAAGGGTATCTATCCATGTGTTTCAGATTATTATGAATTGAACAACAGATCTGTAGCTGTTGTTTTAGAATTCATCCAAAAATTTTTCATTTTGACCTATGGAACAAAGATTGAGATATAAACAAATTAAAAATAAGCATCAAAGAATGCATGGTCAGGTTCAGACTATAATAACATTTGAGAATCAAATATGTATCAAAGTTTTGATGATATGTATGAAAGTTTTTGTTGATCTTACTACTAGCCAAAATTTAATTTTTCTTTTTAATAAGGTTAAATTGATAAAATATAACTTTTAGATGTCTTCCTCTAAAGTGTAAGTATTCTAATAGTCTTAATTAAAAATGCCTTTAATAAACTTTAATAAGTTATACAAATTTAATAATAAAATTATTATTTCTATTTGGTTCAGATTGATTTTATTCTATTAAAAAAAATCTATTTTTAAAGAAGTTTGAGGTATTCATCAAGCCAGAAATAAATGTCAGGTGTTTTCCTTTCCCTCAATTTGCTCTTATCACAGCAAAAATTCAAAACGACAGACCAGTGTGACAGCTTGGTTACAGCTCAATATTTTATTAGGCAGACAGCAGACAATATACCCCCAGGATGTGAGGGCAGGCCAGACCCAAAGGCGTGGCCTTGACCCTTCTTTGCTTCCCTTTTTATACTTCTGTCTCCTCTTCCTGGAGCCTGATTGCTTCTGTCCTATGGCATGTACCCCCATCGATCAGGAAGGGGGCATATTTTTCCCACCAGAGATTCCCACTCTGGTCCTCGGATTTTCTTCTTTGGTCTCTTTTTGTGGGCTTTCTAACTGCCATTTTGCACTCCTCTTTTTCCTATTCTGACTACCTAACAGAAATAAAATACATATTTAAAAACTATAGGAGCTCCAAAAAAAAAGGAAAAAATAATTCAGTCCAGCTTGGACAGTTATCTTAATGATGCAAAATCTATAAGCTCTTTTATTCACATTCTCTACCAAAGGCATCATCAACTGTAATTTTTGTTTTGTTTTTTTATATATAATATGTAGTTAGGACCTATGTTTCTTAATCATTTTTTTCTTGTGAGAGAATTAATTTAACAACAAAAAAGGTGTGTTGGGATATATGACATGAATTCTTTAATTTTAGCAAAATGTATGAATTAAATATAGATCAATATTTTTATACAACTAGGAGCTCAGTTTCTCATAATAGCTATAAAATTGTAAAGAACTTGCCAACATTTTAAATTGGTATTTATTATGCAAATCAGGTTTCCTTTTTAAAAAAATGTTAATTTTGCTTAAATATTTTATTATATTGGAGGGTAATATTTCAAATGTTAGTCCCTCAGTCACGTCCAATTCTTTGCAATCCCATGGACTGTAGTCCACCAGGCTCCTCTGTCTAGGGGATTTTCCAGGCAAGAATACTGAACTGGGTTGCCATTGTCTTCTCCAGGGGATCTTCCGGACCCAGGGATTGAATCCATGGCTCTGCATTGCAGGCAGATTCTTTATCATCTAAGCCACCAGGGAAGCCAAGGTTGGTGTTAAATGGCAATCTCAATGTCTTCATTACAAAGAGAGAGCTTCACTAATTTGATGACTTAAAGATATCAAGGTAATTTACTAACTGTAGAACACACAGATAAGCTCCAGTCAAGTTTGATATGTTCATTTTGGTTACTTTATTCTAAGTTCTTGGGTTTGCCTTCTCCCTGATCTTTGATGCCTGGAAAGAATTGACCAGTGTAGCAACTAGGCCATCAAGCCCCTTGTAAGTGCAGTGCCTAATATGTAGTTATTCCTGACCTCCAGAAACTTAAAATCTAGGCCTTAGAAGTACTCAATTAAACCTTCGTATTTCCTGTAAAATTTCTGCTCATAAAAGTCACTCATTTCTCTCAGAATGTGTTTTTGAATAAAAAAAAAAAGCTTTAAAAAATCAAAATGTATTAGTAACTCTATGTCACATTAAGCCAAGTCAACTAAGTTTCCTATTTCCTTCATATTTGGCCATACTAGAGTCTTCTGTGTATTTAAACAGTCTGAGGTAGAAAGTATCTTAGTTTGTCTGTAAATAATATCAAAACAATCAATTTAGTAGTCAACAATTTCAGTAAGCTCTTTGATCATATACAAACTACGAGCCTTAACTTAAACTATAGTTAGCCAAATTATTTATATTAAGAATGACATCAGCGTTTATAAGCACTTTAGATTGAAAATATTAAAGCTTAAGATAGTAAGCCAATTAAAACACTAAAAAAATTTATTTAAAGATTTATTTATGAATTAATTTTTGGCTGTGATAGGTCTTTGTTGCTACATGCATGCTTTCTCTAGTTGTGGCAAGCAGGGGCTCAGTTATTCAACTTCAGCACTGGGTTTGACTTCAGGGCATTTTAACAATATCAACTCATAGAAATTTGTATTTTTTTCATGAAAATTGGTTTCAAATTCCTTAGTAGCATAAAAGACAACCAAGCATTTGGAATAGCAAAATGCCATTGGACTAAGTGAAACAAAACATAGTTTAATTGAAATATAAAGAGCAGATTTGAGGTTCAATTCTGTCCATTGTTCTACTGTTTAAACTTATAAAAATCTCCAAAAAATTGATAAGGGATTTGATTTGAAACTATTTTTTAAAAGCAGGTTTTCAATGTCTGTGTGTGTTTCTTCCCAAGGCACTGTCAAGCATTCATTAGTGATGGAATGTGAACTTCTTAGCTCCCACCCACATAGGACCTGGTTCATGAAAAGGATGCTTACATGAACACAAAGGTGACAGACCTAGTGTTTATGGCACATTTAGATATCATATACATTTGATTTGGATTTTAGGAAGTAATTCAGCCAGTTTAGAAACCCCCAGGAAGATAAATCAGCCTTTGAACTCCTGATGTACATCCATTAAAAATATTTTACAGCATATAAAGTGCAAAAATAAAGTCAACTGAACCTTCACTTAACATTTTTTAAGTAGGAAATTTGCCACCAGGGATCTGAAATTTAAAAGTCCTATTACAAAAAAACAAACTGGGTATTTGAACCTATTTCACTGAGTAAGGAAAAGAGTGAAAGTAAATGAAAATGTGAAGGGAAAAACTCAATTCAGTAAAACGACTAATAAATCAGTGGTTTGATCCAATTTTTCACTTTCTTAATGGCTGTATTGACATCATGTAGACACAGACCATGTGTATGTGACAGGTATATGACTTACCTAGGCTTAACAAACTTTTTTTAAATGTAGAAGAAAAAATGTCATCATTTCAAAGTGCCCCAGTTTCCTGAAAGGCTGGCTCCAAGTGGATTACTGAATTGTGCAAAATACTACCCAACACAGTCTCTGATTCATTTCCTAGAGTTTCAGCTTCGAAAAGCAAGGATAATTACAAAGGGGGCTGAACATATGAGAAATTTTGTTTGAAAAGTATACACTTCTCACAAAAAGTTGACATTTGATCAGTTTTGCTAAATAATTAGCAATTACTTCTATAAATATATTAATCTTTTCAGGTCTTATTATGATCTTCTGACCCTCTTCCTGAAAGGAAGACAAAATCACTCTCATACCATAACAGCAAAGATGCACGGTGGGAAATCACAGAGAATCTTAATGTTTTCATGAAAATATCACAATTTTATGAGCCTCTTGAAAGGTTCCCCACCACGCCCAGGGGCCCATTGGGCCAGGCTTTGAGAACCTCTGGTCTAGGGTTTTCATGTTTTAAGCTTTCTCAGCATATCTGGGGCAAAGAAACTTCAAGGAGAGGGACTTTTCCAAGAAGAGCTACAGCCAAGGAAGGTTCCAGAGGAAATATAAAAAGTTGGAAGACTTTGACCAGATGAGATTTTGAACAAGGCCCCAAAATAGAAGATGAGAGTGGGAATTTTGAGTTGACTGGAAATTGGTTCCAATATCTTTGACTTTCCACCTACACAGTGAATTGTTCTAAAGGCAGCAGAGTTGAAGGGAGGTGGAGAGAGAGACTCTGATGTTTATCACAGTCACCTCTTCTCCATACAAACTGAGGAGGCTGTTCACGTAGGTCTTATATGGTCCTTGTTCCCCTGTCTAGGTACCCATCTGGATAGCACTTTTAGTGTGGCACTGCAAAATCCATCCTCTGACCTGAAGGTCAACAAACTTTTTCTATACACTGCCAGATAGTAAGTATTTTCTATTTTGTGGGCATCCAATTTCTGTCCCAACTCTTCAACTCTCCCCTTGTGGCAAGTAAGTTTCAAAAACTTCATAGACACTGAAATTTGATTTTATAAAATTTTTGTGTGTCACAAAATATTAGTCTTTTAATGTCTTTCCAATATTTGAATAACATTCTTAAATTTCAGGCTGTACAAAAACAGCAATTGGGTTGGATTTGGACAGTGGGCCATAATTAACAGAACTTACTCATATAGAAAGGCTTCCCAGGTGGCTCAGTGGTAAAGAATCCACCTGCCAATGCAGGAGACAGGGGTTCGATCCCTGGGTTGGGAAGATCCCCTGAAGGAGGAAATGACAATCCACTCTAGTATTCTTGCCTGGAAAATCCCTTGGACAGAGCAACCTGGTGGGCTACAGTCCAGAGGGTTGCAAAGAGTTGGCATGACTGAGCATGCATGCACTCTAATAGAAAAGAGTCTAATGAGAAAAATTTATCCTCCATACCATGAAGGATAAGTTGGATAAATGAAGACCTTTTAATAGTCCTTGATTTCTATCTTTATTTCAGGCTGACCTTGTGGTCTCATCAGCCAAGTACTTGTGGCATTGTTTTTCTAACATTGCTGATAAAAATCACAAGGTTCTGTAACAAAAAAAGAAGTCATGGGATCTAAAATATACAACACAGTGTAGCTTAATTTGTTGTTTAGTCACTGAGTCCTGGGTGACTCTTTTGCAACCACAATGCAATATAGTATGATAACAAGACAGTTGAAGTTTCTTTTATTAAATTCTGCTGGTTTTCACCTATAAAGCTGTTCCACAAAGTTGTATTTGCACCCAAAAAGAAACTAAACAACCCAAAAGAAACTAAACAACCCAAAAAGAAACCAACCCTCTGGATGTGGCCTCAGGTAGGATCAAAAAAGTAAAAACAGAAATATGAGCTTTCTAAACATCTCAGTTTGAAGGATCTAACCTGTTAAATATGCTGTTGTGGAATAGATTAAGTAATTGAATTTGCTTTATCCCAGGAATCCTGTCCTTGCTGGCCTGGCCTTTTCAGAGTTCAGAGCCTCTTCAATTCGGTCACTCAGTCATGTCCAACTCTTTGTGACCCCGTGGACTGCAGCATGCCAGGCTTCCCTGTCCATCACCAACTCCTAGAGCTTGCTCAAACTCTTGTCCATCGAGTTGGTGATGCCATTCAGCCATCGCATCCTCTGTCTTCTACTCCTGCCTTCATTCTTTCCAAGCACCAGGGTTTTTCCAATGAGTCAGTTCTCCACATCAGGTGGCCAAAGTATTGGAGCTTCAGCTTCAGGACCAGTCCTTCGAGTGAATTTTCAGGACAGATTTCCTTTAGGATGGACTGGTTTGATCTCCTTGAAGCTCAAGGGACTCTCAAGAGTCTTCTCCAACACCACAGTTCAAAAGCATCAATTCTTGGGTGCTCAGCTTGCTTTATGTTCCAACTCTCACATCTACACATGACTACTGGAAAAACCATAGCTTTGACTGTAGGGACGTTTGTCAACAAAGTAATAACTCTCCTTTTTAATATGTTGTTTAGGTTGGTCATAGCTTTTCTTCCAAGGAGCAAGCATATTTTAATTTCATGGCTGCAGTCACCATCTGCAGTGATTTTGGAGCCGAAGAAAATAAAGTCTGTCATTGTTTTTATTGTTTCCCCATCTATTTGCCATGGGACCGGATGGGATGCCATGACCAGATGCCAAGATCTTCATTTTTTGAATGTTGAGTTTTAAGCCAGCTTTTTCACTCTCTTCTTTCAATTTCATCAAGAGGCTTTTCAGCTCCTCTTTGCTTTCTGCCGTAAGGGTGGTGTCATCTGCATATCTGAGGTTATTGATATTTCTCCCAGAGCCTCTTCAAGTCCCATTCAACCTTATCTTCTCTGTAAAGCTTTCCCTTGTCTAAGGTGTCTCTTATATCTGAACTCCTGGCCATACATTCAAGGTACTATTTATATGACAGTCACATTGATTAGTAGAGTCTCTCCCAGTGTTTTCTTAAACTGTTCTTTGACTCTTGAATGTTTAATTGTAAATTCCTGGAGAATCACAACCCTCCTCTAATTTCTTGTAATTTCTAGGTCCCTTGGCATAACACATTTAAAAAAAGTACATTAGGTACACAGGTGTATACAAAACATATTACTTTCCCTAATGATACAGACAAAATTAACTGTGGTAATATTTGATGAAAAATATTAGAAAGTCAGAGAAGTAGACTTTCACTTTTTATTCAGAGCCTTTGTTATATTATGTGTTTAAAAATCACCTACTATATACCTATTGTGAACATTAAATTTGAATTTACAGCAGCATATGGCAAATAAAGGATGGGTAACAAATGCCCATTTCTTTTTCCTAGCCCACATGTCTAGTCAGTACTCTATTTTTCAAAAAACGTTTATTGCAAAGTAGAAAAGGCATGAGCTGTGTGATGACTCAACATCCAATCTGTAATGCTATTGTGCATATTTAATTTGCAAACCTAGATTTTTCACTAGCCACATGCGCAACTTCTTTCTTTATTTTCTAGCTTTCTTTGAAATGGCAAAACAAAATAAATCTGCACTGGAAAGTTTTTTTCTTTTAAAGAATCTTCTAGATTAACTACAGTTTATTGTTAGACAGGCTTCCCTAGTGGCTCAGTGGTAAAGAACCTGCTTACCAATGGAGGTGACACAGGTTGGATCCCTGGGTGGGGAAGATTCCCTGAAGAAGGAAACAGCAACCCACGCCAGTATACTTGTCTGGGAAATCCCGTGGACAGAAAAGCCTGGCGGGCTACCATCCATGGGGTAGCAAAAGGTCAGACATGACTTAGCAACTAAACAACAACAATAATATTTTTAGACACAAGCACTTTTAAAAAATAGTCTTACTGATATTATTTCTTTAGGTAAAAACACAAAGTAATATAATGCCGGCAGCCTGATGAGAAAATAATATTTCATCTCACATCCTAAGAGCCTGGTTAATTCAAAATAAAAAATGTCCTCACCAAGCCCACATGAAAGAGAACAGAAGTAAATAAAAAGGGAGTGGGGGGAGGTGGGCAGAAGGAAAGAAAGAAAAATCCTCTCGTCTTGGGAGGCCAGCATGATAAAGGCCAGAACAGAAGTCAGATGTGTTAGGGAAAGCATGATCCATTCCATCTGCATTAACTCTCGCTATACTTGAATTATTACCTTTCTACTTGAAGATATTTTTGCTGATAAAAATATGGATTTTTAATTATTTAGTCTGCTTTGGGTCAGCTGTCAGAAATCATGATGTAAATCACCTAATCTCAGTGTATTTCTATGGCAACCATTGAAAACCAAATATTATTTAGCCTTAAGTTATTCCAAGGCACTAAGAATAGACTTAGACGCTGTAGATGTGAACCACACTGCCACGTGTCTGCTGCCAGCCGCACCTCTTGGCAACAAGGAAGGCATTGTAAAAGCAGCCTGGATTCCTCCGGAGCCTGCATAATGCTTTCCTGGAATGTAGGTGGACAAATCCTCATAGATATACGAGGTTTCATCAAACTAAACCTCTGCTAAGGCATACTCAGGGTGAGGGGGGAAATCGAAAAAGCAGTCTGTCGAAATCCTTTTATAAAAGGGCACAACCTGATATGGTCATGTTACAGAAACTGACTTGCCCACTCTTAGAGCTGGAGGGAAAAAAGACCTACAGAAGAAATCTCTCACACAGCCCTTTCATTTCATGACTAACAAGGGGGGAATTTTACTGGCTTGACAAAGTTGATACAAGTTAATATATCTAAGGAGAGAATTTAAGAGTTTCATGAAATGATGGAAAGATTATCTGTTAGAGAATAAATGTATTCTCTACTCTAATAAAGGTTATTATGGAATGCTTGGAGTAATCAAATCTAGAACCAAATCTTGCTTGGGCCAATTTGACTGCTTCTCTCATCACCCATTTATTAGAGCCACAGTACCAATATGGATTTGTTGTTGCTGTTTAGTCGCAAAGTTATGTCTGACTCTTTTGCAATCCCATAGACTGTAGCCCACAAGACTCCTCTGTCCATGGGATTTCCCAGGCAATAATACTGGAGTGGGTTGCCATTTCCTTCTTCAGGGGATTTTTTCCAACCTGGGGGTTGAACCAGCATCTCCTGCATTGGCAGGCAGATTTTTTACCACTGAGCCTAGAGGGAAGCCCCAACCTGAATTTACTCTTCTTCTTTTCTTCATGATTGGAAACTATCATGATTCAAAACATTAGGAAGGAGGTCATGGTCTAATGAGCATACTTGTGAAAGATGGGTATGGTGGCTGTTAGAGGTCTGTGTGGAGCACTATAGCCATACCGTACAGAGAGCACTGATTTAGCTGGGGAAAGTGGTGTTACAAAGGCTTGCTGGGAGGGGCATTTCAAAGCACTTTGTAGAGTAAGTAGAAGATAGACATGTAGACGAGAGAGAAGGACACCCAAGTAGAGACCACAGCATGTGCAATGACCTGGAGACATGCTCATCTTCATGAAAAATTATATGATAGCATAAATTACAAAGGAATAATCCTAAATGATGAGATTAAAGAAGCAGGACAGAATATACAAAGTTTTGGTTGCCATGTTCAATTTCAACTTGATCTGAAGGTTGCCCTGAGATGTTTATGTGTGCATGTTTGTGTGTGTTTTAATTTATTTGGCTGCTCTGGGTCTTAGTTGCTCTTGGTCTTAGCATGCAAACTTTTTGTTGTGGTGTGCAGGATTGAGCTCCTTGACCAGATATTGAACCTAAGCCTTCTGCATTGGGAGCAGAAGTCTTAATCACTGGACCAGCAGGGAAGTCTTCCTGATCCTTTTGAAATGGTCATTCTGCAGCTGTCTGAAAGATTTGGTAGAACAATTAACAAGGTATCTTTCTAAAGATAACTAAAGGGAAGTGAGATCAATACATAACCTAAGGACAAGTGAGTGTGGTTAGAGAGAAATGATAGTTATGAGGTAAGTCAAAGGAAAACCATGAATCAGGTTTCCTTGATGTGGACAATGCATTTATAAAGTGGGAATATACAATAGTGATGATGATTAAAAAGCCTTTCCATTTTCACCTCCTGCTCTACCTTGGGTTATAGAACCAGAAGAGTTGTCAGTGTACTCACATATTTACTCAAAGTTTGCACCGCTTTCATAATTTTGCATTTTAACATCTTCAAGAGCTTTTTAAAAGAAAGTCATGAGAAAGAAAATTATTTTGCTCTCCATTTGCCATTTTAATGTGAAAGTTCCTGTCTATCCTTTCCCTATTTTTTTTAACTCCTTGCCAAACCAAATGTTAAGTTTCTATTTTGTGGGCAAAAATATTATATAAATTTCTATTTTTAACATAGCATCTTAGGTAATGTATAGCATTAAACTCTTTTTTTCAAATTTTGAGGGGTTATTTGGGAAATAGGAATCTGCAGAAAATATTCATCCAAACCTCTGTACTAGAAAAATAGCTTATCATTCTTTAAAGCATGAAAGTGATATGGTACCTGTTTGGCTTTCTCTTCTTATAAGTCGTCAGGAAGTCTAGAGCAATAATGGCGTCCACCTTTCTTAACTGCATCAAGCGGTGGGATGGGTATTTGTATATATTCACTTTCACACTAATTGACTCGTTTTTTCACTCAAGTTCATTCAAAAGTTTTTTTAAAAGATTTTTTTGATGTGAACAATTTTTAGTCTATTGAATTTGTTACAATGTTGCTTTTGTTTTATGTTTTTTGTGTGTGTGTGTGTGTTTTGTTTGAGAGGCATGTGGGATCTTAGTTCCCCAACCAAGGATCGAACCTGCAACCCTCTGCATTAAAAGGTGAAGTCTTAGCCACTGGACCACCAAGGAAGTCCCTCATTCAAATTTTTAAAAATCTTCTTGAGTTTGCATAAATTGTCTCAAAGCCTTTATGGAAGCAGTGGGGTCTAAAATTATAAGATAGACTCTGCATACTGTAACATTCAATAAATATTCATGGTTAGTGATCATAGAATATGTGTACAGCATCAAACCCAAATTTGAGAGAGTAGGACAAATCTTGGTCATATTCCTTCCTGTGGCCATCACTGCACTTCTCTGTTCAAGGAAGTGTTTCCTCCCATTCTGCTTCACTGAAATAATGAGATACCAGTCTTAAAGTTTCTTCCAAGGAAATTTCCTGGACTAAATGGAATAATTAAATATGCTGAGTTTGCTGAGGTTTTCCGGGCTTTACTAATGAGCAATTTGTCTGTTTTTCTCCTTAAAGTCTAAACCTGTTTCAGCTGAATGGGGTTACAAGTGTAATCACAAGGCTTCCCTTTTGAGTTCATATGAAAATAAAATATACACTCTGCTAAATCAGAGGAAAGATAACTAGTTCCTATGCCACTTCAAGGGCTGGCTGAGGCATCTGAAATGAGAGAAAAGATGCTATTACACTTCCCAGAAAATGAAAGAATATTAAAAATTAGTATAAGCCACTGACCTTAAAACTCTCTTGCAGGATCACCAAAGCTCTAATTTTAATATGAGCTATGAGTGATCTCCATCTCTTATTTCTTTTCTACTTTTTCCCCTATAATAGATGACTTACTCTAGTGTATGGTATGGTGTGTCACCAGGAACCATCCCTCCCAGAACTGAGGCATTCGTTCTCCAAGCTACTAGGGATATTGGAACTCATTGTGCACTCAGTCACTCAGTCGTGTCTGACTCTTTGTGGCCCTATAGATTATAGCCCTGCCAGGCTCCTCTGCCCATGGAATTTTCCAGGCAAGTATACTGGTGTGGGGTGCCTTTCCTACACCAGGGGATCTTCCCAACCCAGGGATTGAACCCAAGTCTCTTGCGTCTCCTGCATTGGCAGGCAGATTCTTTACCACTGAGCCATCCGGGAAGTCAGATGGGAATACCAGACCACCTGACCTGCCTCCTGAGAAATCTGTATGCAGGTAAAGAAGCAACAGTTAGAACCAGATAGGGAACAACAGACTGGCTCCAAATTGGGAAAGGAGTATGTCAAGGTTGTGTTTTGTCACCCTGTCTATTTAACTTATGTGCAGAGTACATCATACGAAATGCCAGGCTGGATGAAGCACAAGCTGGAATCAAGATTGTCAGGAAAAATATCAATAACCTCAGATATGCAGATGACACCACCCTTATGGCAGAAAGCAAAGAGGAGCTGAAAAGCCTCTTGATGAAATTGAAAGAGGAGAGTGAAAAAGCTGGCTTAATACTCAACTTTCAAAAAACGAAGATCTTGGCGTCTGGTCCCATCACTTCATGGCAAATAGACAGGGCAATAAAAACAGTGACAGACTTTATTTTCTTGGGTTCCAAAATCACTGCAGATGGTGAATGCAGCCATGAAATTAAAAGATGCTTGCTCCTTGGAAGAAAAGCTATGACCAACCTAGACAACGTATTAAAAAGCAGAGACATTACTTTGCTGAGAAACATCCTTACAGTCAAAGCTATGGTTTTTCCAGTAGTCATGTGTGGATGTGAAAGTTGGAACATAAAGCAAGCTGAGCACCCAAGAATTGATGCTTTTGAACTGTGGTGTTGGAGAAGACTCTTGAGAGTCCCTTGAGCTGCAAGGAGATCAAACCAGTCCATCCTAAAGGAAATCCATCCTGAATATTCATTGGAAGGACTGATCCTGAAGCTGAAGCTCCAATACTTTGGCCACCTGATGTGGAGAACTGACTCATTGGAAAAGACCCTGATGCTTGGAAAGAATGAAGGCAGGAGGAGAAGGCAGAGAATGAGATGGTTGGATGACATCACCAACTTGATGGACATGAGTTCGAACAAGCTCTGGGAGTTGGTGATGGACAGGGAGGCCTGGTGTGCTGCAGTCCGTGAGGTTGCAAAGAGCTGGATACAACTGAGCAACTGAACTGAACTGAACTGAACTGACTGACATCTAGGAAGCCTGTTGGGACTCATGTGCCTATAGCTCTCACCAAATCCCTCTTGAGGAATTAATCTCAACTGAAGACATCAAAGGCAACAGTGGCATCCAGGAAAGTTAGAATGATATGTTCCAGGACTGAAAGTAAATAACTATAACCCTAGAATTTGCAGTCTGCCAAATGATGACTCAATGGGAATGGGGCAAACCGCAGAGTTTGGACAAGTGAAGACTGAGACAAGGTACGTTTAATGGATCCTCACTGAAAGAACAGCTAAAGGAGATACAGCAAGAAAATGAAAACTGAACTCAAAACAGGGAGTGAGATACAAGAACTGATGAATGGTGGTAAACATGATTGAGAATCTGCCCAACGCAACAGCAACACAATGGCCATGTAATGAGTGTAAAGAAATACAGTGGAAGCAAAGTGCTGGACAGTATCACATAAAGCAATGGGAGGTAATTAGACTCACGTGTTCTGAGGTCCCAGTGTCAATTGGGAGTTAGAAAAAGGGAGGGGGGACCGGGATGGGGAATACATGTAAATCCATGGCTAATTCATTTCAATGTATGACAAAAACTACTGTAATGATGTAAAGTAATTAGCCTCCAACTAATAAAAATAAATGGAAAAAAAAAAGAAAAAGATAGTGATTAACTTCAAAGGCAGACAAGTCAAGTATGCCTATTAAAGATGGAAGAATAGGTACTAAAAATATTGAATGAAAAATTTTCCAGGCAGTAGGAGGAAATAAAATAGGAAAGAGGACTTGATGAGTTTATCAGAGAGTATAAAAGGAGACACGTAGCAAAAGTAAACTCTTGTGGGTGCTATTGGAGCCACAGGGCCTTACAAGACAGGAATTCTCTTCTTCATGTGCTGAAAGTGTTGGCTGTGGATAGCCCACTCTTTTTATTTTTTTAACTTTAAAACAATATTTATTTATTTCTTTTTGGCTGCGATGGGTTTTTGTTGCTGCATGCAGGCTTTTCTCTCTAGGTGTGGCAAGCAGGGGCTGCTCTCTAGCTGCAGGGCACCCATCACAGTGGCTCCTCTTGTAGAGCACAGGTTCTAGGGCTCAAGGGCTTCAGAAGTTGCAATGCGTGGACCCAGAGGTTGTGGCACATGGGCTTAGCTTTTCCAAGGCATGTGTGGGATCCTCTCCAACTAGGGATTGAACCCATGTCCCCTGCATTGGCTGGCGGATTCTGAACCACTGGATAACCAGAGAAGTCCTTATGGCCCATTCTTGAAGGGAAATAAACTTTCATAAGTTTATACCCTCTCTCTCTTGACAGTCCACCCCAGTAACTGGTCAGAGCAGAAATATAAATGTCCAGCTCATTTGTCTCAAAATAAGATGAATCTTAAAAGCCATCTTAGCTCCAGAACTCCATGGGGGATGAGCTGAGGCTTCTGCTGCACATGCATCGCGATTCAATTCCCCTCTTTGTTCAGCCCACCCCTCCTTCTTTCCCTTGCATCTATTGATGAGAGAAGCCCCTCTCCCCCAATCAGTAAACTTCGGTGCATTTATCTCTAAGATTCCTTTTATCCAGGAACCTGGCCTGAAGTAATTATCACATATGTGGTAGGCTGTGCTTAGTTGCTCAGTTGTGTCCAATTCTTTGTGACGCCGTTGGCCCGCCAGGCTCCTCTGTCCCTGGGGATTCTCTGGGCAAGAATACTGGAGTGGGTTGCCATGCCCTTCTCCAGGGGTTTTCCCAACCCAGGAATCGAACCCAGGTCTCCCACATTGCAGGCAGTTTCCTCACTATCTGAGCCCATCTGAGCCACCAGGGAAACAGAATACAAAGATGAGCAGAAGATAAGGTGCACCAAAGGAGTTGCAGAGCTAATTTATCATAATAGACAGTCGGTTCTGGATTCAGAATTGCCACTTGCTGCCTGTGTGACACAGATGGGCCTCCTTGGGTCTCAGTTCCTCCAGCTGTAGAATAAGATTGCTTTGTGCTAGGAATTGAACGTTTATGTCCTCACAACGTCTGTATGTTGATACCCTAATCCCACACATGATGGTATTTACTGATGGAGCATTTGGGAGGTCACTGGGATAATTAGGTCATGACGGTGGAGTCTTTCTGGTAGGAATAGTGCCCTTATAAGAAAAGACAGGAGAAAGCTTGCTCTCTCTCTAAGAACACAAAAGGGAGGTCCTGTGAGCACACGATGCAATGATGATCGCTTACAAGCCAAGAGAACACATCTCAGAATAAACCTCCCTTCATCCTAGACTTTTCAGCCTCCAGAACTATAAGAAATAAATGTCTGTTGTTTAAGCCATGAAGTCGATGGTATTTTGTTACAGCAGCCCAAACAGACTAAGATACTGTGGTCATTAAGTAGGACATGCTCAGTAGTACTAGGTAATATTCATCTATATGAAAATAAAATATTGCAGGTATTAAAAGAAAAAAAGATAAAAATGGAAAGGCTTTGCCTTCACAGATTTTGAAAAGAGGTGACACTGAAGTTTGAGTCTGAAAGATGAATAGGACAGTATCAGGGAAGAACTGAGATAGAATGTAAGCAGAGGGGAAACCTGAGCCAAACCACAACTGCAGAGAATCCGCCTGGGATGTGTGTGGATGAAGGTGTAGGAAGTGCAACAGAAATGTGTGGAGTTAGCCCACACAGTTTGGATTTTAATCTGTAGTATGCAATAGAAAATTCCAAAGGCTTTATACATGAATGTGTGACACAATTAGATTTTTATTTTTATTTATTTATTTAAAATATTTATTTACTTATTTTGGCTGTGCTGGGTCTTCATTGTTGTGTACAGGGTTTCTCTAATTGCAGCAAGTGGGGGTTACTCTTTAGTTACAGTTCCCCAGCTTCTCATTGCCATGACTTGTCTTGTTGCAGAACACAGGTCCTAGGGTACACAGGCTTCAGTAGTTGCAGCATGCGGGCTCAGGAGTTGTGGCTCTCAGGCTCTACAAAGCATGTGGGTTTCAGTAGTTATGGTGGATGGGCTTAGTTGTTCCATGGCATGTGAGATCCTCCTGAACCAGAGATTGAACCTGAGTCCCCTGCACTGGCAGGCAGATTCTCAACAACTTGACCACTGGGGAAGCACTAGATTTGTATTTTTAAACACTAACAGTCTGACCCCAGTGGCAAGGATATATTAAAAGATGATGGGGAATCTGAATGCCAGGAGGCATGCAAGAAGCCTACTGCATTGGTCCCAGCACAAGAGAACAGGCTGCACATGATCAGTTGCAGAAGAAATCAAGACTGACTGATTGACTTTAAAACACTTAGGAGGCCAAGTCAAGAGTGTTGGGGTTGCATAGTTGAGAGGAGAGGAAGCTAGAGGACTCAGAGCCCATCTCTAAGTGTTCTAACCTGAGTGAGAGATTGAGAAATGGAGGAGAATAGCCTTATCTTGAATGTGATCAGTTTGAGATATTAGATTAGCAAAGAATTGGGGAAGAGGACTGGCGTGGAAGAGGCTAAATACAGCTCACAAACAATGCTTGAACAGGGGTATCATTGTACTTGGGAGAACTATCCTCATCTGTCAGGGTGTCTGTAAAATAAGTTTCTGCCTGGTTAGATCCGCATATGGAAAATATGTGTTTCTTTTCCCACAACGCTTAGGCAGTGAATACATAACTAGTCACAGTACTTCATCCTGAATACCTGAATGTGGATTTTTCAATGGACGATTCAGACTGCATGTCATGCACTGTTCACCAATAATTTATAATATGCATAAATAGCCTTCTCTATTAGATTTATATCTTTGCATTTGAATTCAGATCCACTTAGTCTGATGCCTCAGAGTCTAGCTGAAAATATGCCAAAAGTTTGGCTTTCAAGTTTTCAAGCTTTTGGGGGGATTAATTCATCCACCAGAAGCACTATAATTCCATATGTCCAAGTTTAGATATATTTGCTACTTCTGAAAGAAACAATGATGACACTATGCGGACTTTCAAAATGAATCAAATAAGAGAGAAAGCCTAATTCAAAGCCAAATTGGGATTCACTTGCACACATTGTGGACTTAAAAAGATTTTTGTTATCATTCGACTGGAGCTCTGTTGGAGACTATTTATGAGTCATTTCTAGAGAGTTCTTTTCAGAATACTCAGCTTTAAATTGCACCAAAACCCTGTTTTGCTTTCCCTGATCATGTAACCAACCAACCAAGTGACTCCCTTTTTATAATTTTGTCTCTCAAGCCGTGTCAGCAGGAAGACTGTAAAGCCATCTTTAAATCCAGTAAAAACATGAAGCCTGAGATGAAATTTAGCACTTGAACTCCCAACTCAAGAGATCCTATTGTAAGAGAAGATAGAGTAGAATTGAATTAGAAAACATTTTCTGGACATAAAACCTTCATTCTTAAGACTTCAAAATGGCTGCCTGGGAGAAATTATAGCTCTAAAATTTTTAATAGCGCTCTTGAATATCAAACAGTTTTAGTGGCAAGTCTACAGAAAATTTAAGTATTTCATGACAAAGTGAACTTTACTGTCAGATTGCCTTTATTGGTATTTTTCCATTCATTCAACAATGGATCTCCTTCTTGAAAGGTTACATGGTACCACCTGTGTTGTTTCTCCAATGAATCAGAAACATTCACTGAGTTCCTAGGGATGCTGTAATGTTCTCGATAAAATGAAGGTAGTATATTTTTATGACAAGCGTATAAACACCTGTTCCATTTAAGAACAGTAGACTGTATCACATAAAGACAGAAGGAGGGAGGGGCACTCTGGCAAAGACGAAGCTACATAAAATTAAGCACATGGATCTTTGTATACCTAGTCCAGAGTGACCCTCCGGGTCTGTTATGCCAAACAAACAGTGCTATTTTTAGCAATTTTAATTGCCCATTATACATCTAAAAGATACTACTTTATTCTGTATTTCTCTGATTTTTCAAAGTCCTGAACGAATAGTATCATGTCATGTGATACTAATATATGTCATGTGATGTCAGCACACCCTTAGAAGTGTGACTCATGTCCCAAAGTTCTTTACTTTTGTCTCCTTGAGAGGTGGTGTCAACATCCACTCCTAAAATTTGGCCTCTTTTGGCTTGACCAATACCATACTAGTGGAGGTGATGGTATGCCAGTTTCTGGGCCAGACTTGAGGCAACTGGGAATTTCCAATTTCTTTTTTTTGTCATACTGTTTCTTGGAACTCAGACATAATGCTCTGAGGAAGTCAAATGGTCCCATGGAGACCTCTACATGAAGAAAAATCTCCAGTCAGAAAAAATTACATACTACTTACTGCCTTAGTTGAGTTCATGTAACCAATGTCAGGTGGAATGGAGATGTGATATCTCCACTGGGCCCTGTTAACTGAAGGGTCATGAAAAAAGGTTATCAAAGTATAAAAATTACTAGAAATATAAAAACAAATAGAATGATAAGAAATTATATGTATGCATATATGTATAATAGAATATCTAGAAATTATATATGTATACACACATCCAACATATATATGTGCAATATATAATGCACATTATATAATGTGTATATGTATATACATATATATATATATATATACACACACAGTGAAATTTAAAACCCAATAATTCGTTAATTAAGGACTTCCCTCTAGCTCAGTTGGTAAAGAATCTGCCTGCAATGCAGGAGAACCAGGTTCCATTCCTGGGTTGGGAAGATCCCCTGGAGAAGGAAATGGCAACCCACTCCAGAATTCTTGCCTGAAATCCCTTGGACAGAGGAGCTTGGTGGGCTACAGTCCATGAAGTTTCAAGAGTCGGACACGACTTAGCAAAAAACCACCACCAATTCATTAATTAGCTAATTAGATACAGTTGAAGAGAGGCTTAATAAACAAGAAGTTAAAAACTAGAAAAAATGGCATCAAATGTAACATAAAATTGAAAAGGAGATAGAAAACATAAAGGAACAGTAAAGGAAAATGAAGCTTTTAGTGATGAATGAGGAATAAATGATATCTGAATAGATAATGGAAGAAACCTATCCAGAATTTAAGATAGATATTCTCCATTAAAATGTCAAAAATATTAAAAGCAGGATAAATAGAAGAAAGTACACATTCAGAATATTTTAAATCTAAGTACAAACCATGAAAGACAAAAGGAAAATTTTAAAAGTATCCAGAGGAAAAATAGAGTTTACTTACAGTGAACTAAAAAAATTAATAACTTACTTCTCAACAGCAGTAATAAAAGACCAAAAATGGTGATAAATCTTCTTCCATTTTCTAAGATAAAAATAACTATCAATATAGAGCTGCATTCTCAAAACATGATCATTCAAAACTAAAAAGAAATTAAAGCAAAAAGAAACTGTAAGAGTTTATTTTTATTAATGGGAATCACTATTTGCTCACTTGTGATATATGATTCATTCATTCTAGCATTCTCCAAAGAGATCTAAATTAGTGTAACTCTAGACCACCTTCTTTTACTTTAATCAAAAAAACTGAGGCAAACTCAAGGCAAACAGCTTTACAGAGTTAATATTAATATCTCTTACTTCTTGGGAGCAAGTTGCCCACAGAAAACTATCTTCTGTTCAACTCCACCAAGAACATCACCTTTGCCCACTGTTATATAACCTCTCTTATAGTAAAGGAAATAGTGTCCTTTATAAATATTTATCCAATGTTTCTTTCTCAACTGTCAGAACACAGCAGGGAAAAAGTGTGCAACTTACTGGAGGCACTTTGAAAACTTCAAAAATCTCCCACATCCCCTAAGAGAATTTGAAAGGGATAATCACAAAATGAACCCCAAAGGGAACACTTGGATTCTGCTAATAGAAGGAATTGTGAATAAATTAAATTATTTAAAATAAAATAATAAACAAACGTTGACTATGCAAATCAATTTTGGCAATATTTAGGTGGCTGGGCCTAAAACGATTGCCATAAAATTTAAGTCTGAATAACATTATTGTTATTTAGAGTAGAAAGGAGAAGGTGGCTGGAATGAACATATCTTAAGATTCAAGGGGGAATAAAGATTCTGATTGATTTTAGGCATTATAAAGTACTCATCTTACAGTTTCAATGGCAGTGATCAAAAGAATTTAAAAGAAATGATATCTTACAAATAATAGTAAGATATATTAGTAAATAGTAAAATATAGAATCAGAAAAAAATGACAGGGAACTCCCTGGTAATCTAGTGGTTGGGACTCAGAGGTTTCACTGCAGAGGAAGCAGGTTTGATCCCTGGTTTGGGAACTAAGCTCTGTCAAGTCACGTGGTGCAGCCAAAAATGAAAAAGAAAATAAACTTATTAAAAAAGGATAAATCCAAACAAAGCCAACAGGAGAAAACAAACAGAAAAAGGGGGATAAGAAAGAGGAAAATAAAAAAGGTTAAATGAATATAGAACTTCATAAGCTTAAAAAGAAAAGGAAAAAATAAGAAAAAGATATCAAGAGAGTTGGACATGATCATTCACACAAGAATTCTGGGAAGCCTCACAGGTCTTACTGAAACAAAACTCCTTCTAGACTACATGATGATGTTACACTGAACAAGCACCTTCCATGGAGATGGCTAATTCCTCACCAGAATTTATGCCACTGTCCTGTCAAGAGGTCTCTCATTCCATCACACAGCAAATAACCAGAGATGTAAATTACTCTACTTGGGCGGTCATTCAAAATCAATGGGATCTTCCGCCCGTCCTGACTTGTAGACTCAATCCACTAACTGCTTCCTCAAGGGTAAAAGGACATTTACTACCGATTGAGTGGCATGATGAACACTAAAGTCTGTGGAAAAACAGGAGCTTTCCACTTAAAACATTAGATAATACAAATCTGATTCATTCGTGGACAAAATAGAAATACTAAGCAAAAGCATTCAAAACTCTGATTTTTTTTCCTGCATCTTATTTCCAGCACAGGCAAGTATACAAGCTCTGGCACTAACCTAATAACTTGCACCCAGAGGCTGACAATATATCTTACTGTGTTACAAATAAATAGCAGTTGTAGTCCACAGACTGTCAAATCTCTGCTGCAGAACAAACAGGGCTATGATTGTGCTCCCTAAAATAAAATAGTGCCCAAGGAATGAACTCAATAGAGGCAACTGCCAGTGCAAATCTGTAAAAAGCCTCAGGAAACAGAAGTCCAAAGTTATTATTTTATTGGGGTTGGGTATCTTGGGGGATTAGAGATAAAAGATTTATACCTCTAGGTTTTCTAGCTTAAATGAACTGAAAGCATGAGTAACTTAAAAAATATTAGAAGACAGATTGTGTTGCTCTAATACTTAGATAAATATATTTATTTTCTAAAAAAGTGTGGTTCTTTCTCTGCTTCATGCAAACCTTGGAGTGTTTATTAATAACTGAATAGTTTCCTGAGAAGTATGAGAATTTAGAAAACTTCTTTTCAATTGAGAATTACTCAAAAATGTTGATACTCCAACCAAACCTGCGTTGAAACATGGAAACTTCATCCACAGAAACAGCTCTCTGGACACAAATGGGGTGAGTAGGTCATGTCTTTTGACAGCAAATGTTTGGCTGGGAACCCCACCATAACGGAATTACATTTCTGTGAGATATCTCATCAACAGTTCTAAAGTCAACACTAATTTAAATTTTTATGTAAGTCCAGTAAGTTGTAAAATATTTTCCATGGTGACCATAAGGTATAAACAAGGAAATAAAGTCTACAGACTTGGAATTTTCTACTGCCCTGGTCAACTCAGACAACTGGCATCCTTTTTTTTTGTTTTTGTTTAATGGTTTGATTCACCTTTTGTGCCTTTAATGTCATTTTTCCTTCTTTTAACAAAGGTTTTAATTCTCAAGGACTGAAACCCTGTCTTCTGTCTTCCACTGGGTTTTTTTCTCCAGCATATAGTGAATAATCCACACCCAGTTAATTAAGGATTATATAAATTATAACCTCATAGTAGCTTTTGGTATAATTATTTTTTTCTTTCTTTAGAACACTAATGAATAAAAACGATTTGCCTATGTTTAGAAAAGAAGGCAGAGAACTATGTAAAGCCAATATAGCAATGCATAATAATTCATGCTCATTGTTAGGAACAATGTGCAATGAATAGGAAATAGGAATCATAGAATATTTTTTAAAATATATAGAATTAGTTCTTTCAATTACAATCTGTATTTTAAAGCAGGTAATGAAATAGTACCAAATTCTTTGTTTTTTAAGGAAGATGGATAAATTTGTTTTGTAAAACAGCATAACATGAAGGTCCCATAGGCTTAGAAACCATCTCTCTTTAGTATGTTAAATATTAACCAGTGTTATTATCTTGTCCTTTTCCATTTTGGTTGCCAGCATGCCACATTCTACATGCCAGTCTGTGTGTATAGTAAAGAAAACAAATTATTTGGCAAATCAATGCTAAGTTTTGTTTTCTTTAACCATTTGTAGGGGAGAAAACAAGATAAAAGGCAGAAAGCAATCAGTGGTCAGCAAACTGCTCCTGTAAAGAGCCAACTAGTAAATATTTCATGCTCAGAGTCTCTATTCAAACTGATAAATTCTTCTGGAAATGAATGAGCTGGGTTCTAATAAAGTTTTATTTATGGATGCTGAAATTTGAGTTTTAAATAATTTTCATGTTCCATGAAATAGAATGCTAGATGTCCACTGACAGATGAATGGATAAAGAAGATGTGGTACATATATACAATGGAATATTACTCAGCCATAAAAAGGAACAAAATTGAGTCACTTAATGTTGATGTGGATGAACCTAGAGTCTCATACAGAGTGAAGTTTGAAAGAGAAAAGAAAATACCAATACTAACACATATATATGGAATCTAGAAAAATGGTACTGATGAACCTATTCGCAGGGTAGGAATAGAGATACAGATGTAGAGAACTGACGTGTGAACAGAGGTGGGGAATAAGAGGATGGGAGAAACGGAGAGAATAGCACTGACATGTATACACTGCCATGTGTAGAGCAGATAGCTAGTGGGGAGCCTCTGTGGAGCAGGGAGCTCAGCTTCATGCTCTGTGATGACAGAGAGGGGTGGGAGGGGGTAGGAGGGAATGCATACACATGCATATGTATATACATCATATATACACATATATATAAATACAACTGATTCATACAGTTGTATAGCAGAAATTAACACATTCTAAAAGCAATTATATTCCCATTTTAAAAATAAATTTAAAAAATGTAAAACCCATCCTTAGTTTATAGGGCATAAAAATCAGGAGGTGACTAGGACTGGCCTGGAGGCCTATGCTTGCCAGTAGACTTCTAGCCCCTCGTATATATATCCATAAAATTCCAGCATTTTAGAAACAAGAAAGACAACAAATACACGAAGACAACCAAAGGAAGGACCAAAACAATGTAGAAGATGGCATCGAGTGATTAAATATATGCGTGCAAATCAGATGTGCTGAGTTTTACTTTGCTATGAATTCCCAGATCCAAGATTTTGGTTTCTTATTTTTTTTTAATGAAAAGGATAAAAAACTTTTTACCAGACGTTGTAATCTTACTAAACTATTTTGATTCCCTGGGAAACAAGAATAAGCAAAACATTTCTAATACATTTAGTTTTTAAAAAATCCAAAATAATTGCTGATCTAACACCGTGTTCAGGAAACTTAAGTGAAACTCGCTTCGATGGGGAAAAATATCGCTTTGTTTTCCCTCTGAAACCAAGACTCAGATCTTAAGTGCTGGCAAAACACATCGGGCTAAGGCACATCTCTGTACCAAGAGATATTCAGGGCTGCCCAGTGGTAGTCATTTTCCTTATCTGCTTTCTTGGACCTGTGCAGGAAGAGCAGGCAAGACTCTCCAGGGACTTCTGGTGGTCTAGTGCTTAAGAATCCACCTGCCAATGCAGGGAGCACGGATTCAACCCCTGGTCTGGGAAGTTTCCACATGCAGCAGGACGTCTAAGCCTGTGCACCCCAGCTACTGAATCTGCGCCCTTTAGTCTATGCTCTGCAGCAAGAGAAGCCCGCACACTGCAGCTTTAGAGAAGCCCCGTTCTCCACAATTAGGGAGAGCCTGGGCACAGAAACAAAGACCCCAGTGCAGCAAAAGGTAAATAAATGAATAATTTTTTTGAAAGGCTCTTCAAATAGCCTTATGCTTGGTCTTATATTCCTCTTCTTTCTTTGATATCTTTAGCCATTTTAAATGTTTATTTTATAGCTTCAAAAAGCTTTATTTGAAGTTCTTGGAAGACAATGCTACTGTTTGCTGTGTTTTCTGGCTCTTGTTCAGGGTGTATCACCCACGCAAATGTTTCATAACTTTCCCCTCATAAGTTCATCTTCAGTGGCATTTTGTCCTTTGAATTCCCCATCAACCCAACCTGAGAAAGTAACTTTTAGCTTCAGGGATTATCCCTATCACAGAACCATGTTTAGTTATCGCTCAGTTTTGGAATCCAAGACAGTGAGGGGTACATAAATCAGAATCCACAGTCATAGGAGGCAAAGGCAATAACTCCAAACTCTCAGAAAAAGCTTTTTATTTTTTTAAGAAAACCCACTTACTACATAGGATAAGGTGAGCTTCTCCTTTTTTCATTTTCACCCCGTGTCTCCGGGAGAATTTTTTCAGTGCACAGTTTGACAGATGTTTAACCCTTCAGAGGTCTTGGCTTTATGTGAGGATATTGATCCAACTCAGGGCTTGGGATCCAAGCTGTCTCTTGCCCTGAATGTCTTCTAGTCCCAATGACCAGCAAATCTTGCCAGAGTGCTTGCTTTTGCTTTGGTGTTTTATTCTCTGTTCTATATTTTTCAGGTTCCCAGTCTTATGCCCCATAAGAATCTTGTTTCCTTAGCAGCTCAGCCATTCATTTAAAAGAATTCTTAAATGTAATTTAATATTTTATGCAGATTTTCTAAGTGTGCTAGCAGGAGTTGTCTTGGGTTATCTATGCTCCCAGTGTCCGCCTCTGGGACACTAAGAGATGAGTAACATCTCTTAGGTGTGTCTTAGAAATGCAGAATCTCAGGCCTCACCCAAGACCTGATGAATCAGAATCTGCATTTTAACAAGACCCCTCAGTAATTTAAAGTTGAAAATGCACGTTGCCAAATAATGGCTAAGTCTGATCACAGCTCTCCTCCAGGAAATACAGCAATGTCTGCCCATCACCTGCAGTGATGTTTGGATATATGTGTCTGTCACTCTGCTGGAGCTGTATCCTTCCACTCTTTCTCTGCCTCAGCCTCCAAGGTACACACAAAGGCTGCTTCCTCTGGGCTGTCCTTCCCACTGCCAAGTCAGGTGCCCTAGTAGCTTCTCCCTCAAGCTACTTCTATTACATATTGCAAGTCCAATAACTCTCTTTCCAGTTACCTGTAAGACAGGGACTGCCTTTCCTCCATCACTGAACTGGCCACATTGCAGGATTTCATAAACCCATAAGTAAGATGATATTGCATTATCTAGTGAATTTATGTAATGACTTATTGAGTCAAATGGGCTTCCCAGGTGGTGCTAGTGGTAAAGAACCTACCTGCCAATGCAGGAACCAATGCAGGCTCGATCCCTGGGTCAGGAAGATTCCTTGGAGAAGGAAATGGCAACCCACTCCAGTATTCTTGCCTGAAAATCCCATGGACAGAGGAGCTTTGTGGGCTACAGTCCATGAGGTCACAAAGAGTCAGACACGACTGAAGTGTGCCTTGAATCAAATGCTTCACTATTTGCTCAGCAGGTCAAGAATCCTCCTGCAATGCAGGAGACACAGGAGACATGGGTTTGATCCCTGGATTGGGAAGATCCTCTGAAGGAGGAAATGGCAACCCAGTGCAGTATTCTTGCCTGCAAAATCCCAAGGACAGAGGAGTCTGGCGGGCTACAGTCCATGGGGTTGCAAGGAGTCAGACATAATTGGGCACGAGCACGAGTTATTGAGTCAAAAAATATAGAGCAGAATTGTGGAGAATGATGTACAGAAGAGCCTCAAATTAGGTGATCCTCTGTGGCTGATTGCGAATAACTACTTTGTCGATCCATTCATGTCCTATAACTATATCCAGGAAAAGTACCTCTGAACTTCATATGTGCTTAATACATATTTACTTATAAATATCTTTAATCTTTTCTTCTTCAATATACATTTCAGAAGGTGTGAAGGGCTGGTGTGCATGTAGTTGGACTAATGCTGCTTCCACATTGTTCTAGTTTAATATGGCTCAAAGGGCACATGGATCTTCAGGAAGAAGGAAAGGAGGACAGAAATTTCCGCCTCTCAAACATCCCACCTCTTCTTCATGTGTCTCCAAGAAGACCCTCTGTTTAACGAGTCCCCGTCTAGCTGCATCTTTCCAAGAACGGGCTATGAAGAGAGTGGTAAAGATTTTCTTTCTTTCTTTCCCTGCTCCCCTTCCTCCCTTTCTTTCTATTATTTCTTATTTTAACTAAAGCATAGCCTAAAGCCTCCCAGAAAAGATTTCTGTTTTGTTCTCTAATTTGTGTTACAGCTTTTCATCAGGGTATTGATTTTGATTTTAACCTCCACTGAAAATGAAGTTAGACATTGCTAGCTGTGAGCTTTTGCCATCCGTGGAGCCCTCAATGATGTTTTAATGACTCTTTTGCAATGAGGTAATAGTCCTGTCTTCCTCCTCTGGGGAAACGTACTCTCTGACTTTCAGAACCCAGTGTCTCACAATGGATTTGCTTCCTCTCATTACCCTTATCCCGTCGCCCCGTTTTCACTCTACTGCTCGGCATTCTAACTCGGCGTGCCAAGGCAAATAAATAACACTGCAGAATTCCCAACGGCTCTAGCCTCATCACCCTACAGCCACCACATCGAGACACGCCATTCACCAGACATAGAGCATCTCACTTTTTCTTTCTTTCTTTAATTTCCTGAAGGTCTCTGGCAGTTCAGTCTGGAAAAGCCAAAGCTCTTTACCCCGAAGACATTGAGTCATTTTTTAAACTCCCCTTTCAGATGGTCTCCAGCAAGAAATGGAGCAGAGGTGGGAGGCAGGGAGGGGGCGTGACTCCAGCTGTTGGAAGCAGTCTTGGCTGGGAGAAGGATTTCTAATCCCACTGCTGCGCACTGGGAGCGCTGGAGCTGTCAACATCAGCCGAGCAGTTCCACCCAAGGCCCAATACCCACTGCCCCCGCTCCCCCTGAACAGTTCTCATCCTTGTTTCTCCATGCAGCAGGATCCCTTCTGCTTCTCCATGCAGCAGGATCCCTTCTGCAGGGGCCAGAATGCATACAACAGGAGGCGCTGTCAGTAGCGGTCGAGCCTGCCCCTTGGAATCATGTCTCTCTCACCTCCGGCAGCCTCATGCCTCAAATGTGGGAACCCACTGCAAACCCTGCTATGTGAGCCCTTTGATTGGATTCAGATGGCTTCCCTTTCCTTCCCTCCATTACGTGAAGGGTGCTGCGCTGTGCTGTGCTAAGTCACTTCGGTCATGTCCAACCCTTTGGGACCCCATGGACTGCAGCCTGCCAGGCTGCTCTGTCCGTGGGGATTCTCCAGGCAGGAATGCTGGAGTGGGTTACCCGGTTACCCACCCCCCGCCTCCCGCACGCCCTCCTCCAGGGGATCCTCCCCACGGAGGGCCTGAACCTGTGTCTCTTATCTCTCCTACATTGGCTGGCGGGTTCTTAACCATTAACGCCACCTGGGAAGCCCTGTGTGAAGGGTACTCTTTCTGAAAGGCAGATTAGCCGGTCAACCACTCTGACTACAGTCGACTCAAATCCCAGGAGATTCTCATTAAAAAAACCCTCAGCGGCTTTGGAAGGTGCTACCAGAGGGTTGCTTTTGTGGTCCGTTTTCCTTTCCTGAAGCCTGGACCAGTGGCTGTGCTCAGGGTCTAGTGCTGCCCGGCTGTGAGGGGCCCCCGCCAGGCCCCGAGGAGTGACACCTTACGCCTACTAAGCTCAGCCTTCCAGATTGTATCAGCCGTTCGAGGGCACTGGCGATGTGAGGGCTGGGGATATGAGGGCACCAGTTTCTGCATTTTGCCCCTTCTTTCAGCTGCTTGCTCTCTCACCACCGCGACAACCAGCTCTCCACCCGGAGGCTCCGGAGCGGACCGCGCCTCGAGAGAAGAGCTGTGTGACCCACAGCCAGGACCCGAGCCTCTTCCAGCAGAGCGGCCACGCCTCAGCTGAAGGTTCCACCGCCAGCAACAGATGTGAAACTCATCTCTTCCCTCCAGGGTCCAACAAAAGAGCCAAACCCCCAGAAACCACGCTGTGTTTTCACCCGGCCCAGCTCGAATAGGCTGAGGGCTGTAAAATAGAGAATGTAGTTCCCATTTGTCTTCTCCGCGAACCTCTCTGACAGGGGGAGAGATCCCTCCACCTCGGCAAAGGCAGAGCGAAAAAAGGGAAAATGTGGCTCTTTATTTGGCAGGTTCTGCTACAGCCAAGTGGCTCCCTGCTTTAAGAACTCTGGGTCAGTGAGGAAGAGGAGAGAAAAAACATCAATTGAGCATATCCATCAGACGCTGATTCGGCATTTGCTATGTGTGCCTCATGGGGGTGTTTCTAAGACTTCATGTGACTTTTAAATTTAACCCCCAAAGTACACTCTGTTCTAGTCTCAGGCGAGGATGGTTCTAGTCGCCGGTTGTTCCAGATGAGGAAACTAAGGCTCTTTTAGGCCACGCAGTGTGTAACATAGCAAACATCTGAAGCCAGGCATGTTTTGATTTCAAAGTCTGTAATTTCTAGCTCTCTGAGATGCTCTTATGGCAACATAACAGAATGATGTCGAAAAATTTATATTACTCTTTTACTGAGTTGTAATGTCAGTTAAATACTACAATCATGATGGTGACATAATCCAATAAAAAAAAAAGCTAGTTGTAAAAGTCATGGACAGTTACGTGCTCACTAATTACCATTTTATTATTAGATATAAAAATAAAAGAAAGAGTAATATTCCATGGTGTATATGTACCACAGCTTCCTTATCCATTCGTCTGCTAATGGGCATCTAGGTTGCTTCCATGTCCTGACTATGATAAACAGTGCTGCGATGAACATTGGGGTGCACGTGTCTCTTTCAGATCTGGTTTCCTTGGTGTGTATGCCCAGAAGTGGGATTGCTGGGTCATATGGCAGTTCTATTTCCAGTTTTTTAAGAAATCTCCACGCTGTTCTCCATAAAGGTTGTACTAGTTTGCATTCCCACCAACAGTGTAAGAGGGTTTCCTTTTCTCCACACCCTCTCCAGCATTTATTGCTTGTAGACTTTTGGATAGCAGCTATCCTGACTGGTGTGTAATGGTACCTCATTGTGGTTTTGATTTGCATTTCTCTGATAATGAGTGATGTTGAGCATCTTTTCATGTGGATTCACCATGGACTATTACTCAGCCGTTAAAAAGAATTCATTTGAATCAGTTCTAATAAGATGGATGAAACTGGAGCCCATTATACAGAGTGAAGTAAGCCAGAAAGATAAAGAACATTACAGCATACTAACACACATATATGGAATTTAGAAAGATGGTAATGATAACCCTATATGCAAAACAGAAAAAGAGACACAGATGTACAGAACAGACTTTTGGACTCTATGGGAGAAGGTGAGGGTGGGATGTTTGGAGAGAATAGCATCGAAACATGTATATTATCTATGGTGAAACAGATCACCAGCCCAGGCTGGATGCATGAGACAAATGCTCGGGGCTGGTGCACTGGGAAGACCCAGAGGGATCGGGTGGAGAGGGAGGTGGGAGGGGGGATCGGGATGGGGAATACATGTAACTTCATGGCTGATTCATGTCAATGTATGACAAAACCCACTACAATACTGTAAAGTAATTAGCCTCCAACTAATAAAAATAAATGAAAAAAATAAATGAAAGAATATAAAACCTCATTAATGATGTTTGTTGTGTATCGAGCATCCTTGGTGCTTCCATGATAACTGGGAAGAACCAAGGACCCAGCCTCATGCATAACAATAAAATCACATCACAGAAAAGGACAATCAAATCAACAACTTCACTCTTTTGGATCCTAAAAATATGAATATTTCTAATTCTATGAGTAATTAATTATGGACTCTTGATACACAGTTTTAAAATCTTTAACTGAAGATGGCATAGAATACTCATTTCATTAACCAAATAGTTAATGAGAACCTACTCAATATCAGAAATATGGAGTTGGCCTTGGAAATACAGAGATTCAAGATATTCCTGGTAGTCTGAGGGGAATCATAACTTATGAAAGGTTTAGCAACAAATTTTCTTTCAATAGTCTTTAATAAATGTGCTCCAATTGGGTCTTGGTTTGTCACAAGAAATTTGACTCTTGGCAAATCAAGGTAGCATGCTGGAAAGGCTATCACATTGGGGTTTTAGACTGTGGACCTCAGTCCTCACTAGTCTTCAATAAATGGTGATGGTTCTAGTCCTAAAAGTTGTTGTTCAGTTGCTAAGTCATGACCGATTCTTCTGAGACCTAGTGGACTGGAGCTTGCCAAGTTCCTCTGTCCATGGGATTTCTCAGGCAAGAATAGTGGAGTTGGCTGCCATTTCCTTCTCCGGGGGATCTTCCTGACCCAGAGATTGAACCTGTGTCTCCTGCATTGGCAGGCAGATTCTTTACCACCGAGCCACCAGTGAAGCCACAATCCTAAGAGTAAGTTCCATTTATATTTTCAGGTTATAGTTTCCTCTCCTATAAATCGAGAGGTATGGGTTGATAGGAATGTACTCTTAGAACTCTGGTATCTATAATTCTCTGAATCTGTATTTTTAAATAGTCAGGCTCACCCCTGGAAAATACTAAAGACTGTGTCATAATCAGTCACCTACATCGGGGAAAGAAAAGTAAGTTAAGACTAATTTTTCTACTGCAGTTACTATTCCTAACAGATAATAGAATTTATTCCCTCCTCTCTGCCCATTGTACCTCCACAAGGCTGTTAACCAGACTTCAATTTGACAGGTTTAAAATTCCACCTCATTTCTTGTTCACCCTAAGCTCAAGTAGCTAATGAGCAGAAAAATGACCAGAAGACAGGAAAGAGGATAAAAAACAAATGACTAGGGTGCTAACAAAGAAAGTGACAGCTGAGAACTGGCTGCCACTTGTTGACCTTATCAGGGAGCTTCTTGAATAAATACATATGGTTTAATTTTTAACAAGATTTATTTTTCAAGACCCTCTCCCACCAGGATAGGAAAAAAATGGTTAAACGTGATCCTTTATTAAGATGGTTTCAGGCATTCAAAATCAGAAGAAAGGAAGATGAAGCATTAAAAAAAAAATAAATCTGAGCACTTTTTAGGAAGACAGCATACAGGGAAGGTTCATGCTAAGTCTGTTCCTGGCATGGACTCAACCTGCTGTCCTCTGTAACAGTCCTGGGTACAAGCCTGAAGGTGGCTCCTATCAGTGACACCCAGAACACCCTCGGTGGGAATGTGGATCCAATGGAGCCTCCCTACTGCTGGTATTGCCCCTGGTAGCTACCCCATCACTCATGGCACTGCCTCATAATGCATCACCGGTCGAGGTTATTAGCTCTCCGAGCACCTGTCCTTTACTCTAATTGTCTTTTGGTTCCCTACATCCCGAAGCTGTAATTCTACACAATGCAGTTCTTCCCAAATCTGCACGCCCCACCCCCCAGCCCCGCAGAGTGACTCTTCAAGGACCTGTAATGTTGTAATGTTAGAATGCTAGCTCTGGACACACACACACACACACACACACACACACACACATTTTTTTCCACAGGGAAGCTGAGCTTCCAAGAAACAGAGCGCCTTGACTCAGTCAGTGCACTGCCTGCCCAGCGACCACCTCACCTTGTGCATCTCCTGAGGACGGTGAATTAAAGGAGCTTCTTGGAGATGCAGCCTCATTGCTCAATGGAATTCCACTAGGGAAGCACGTGGCGCCGCACAGCATCACACTCCTTGCCCCTCCCCCTTCTCTCTTTTGTTGCTGGAAAGAAGCAGCCACAGCCTCCCGTGTGCCCCAGGAAGTCTTCCAGGGAAACATGAAGGCTGTGTGGTCACTTCATAAAGGCCATGTCTAAACCTGGACGCTAAAGGACAAGGACAGAGAGTGGTAGAAAGAGCATGGTACGGACATAGAGAAGGACATAGAGAATAGACCGATGGGTGCCAAGGGGGAGGGGGTTGAGGGAGGGAGGGAGAGGGAGGTTGGGGTGAGCAGATGTAAGTTCTCATACACATAATGGATAAACAACAGGGTCCTACTGTTGAGACTGTTGAGACAGAGAACTGCATTCAATATTCCATGATAAACCATGTGGAAAAAATATTAAAAAGGAATGTATATACAAGTATAACTGAATTACTTTGCTGTATAACAGTAATTAAACATTGTATATCAACTACATTTCAATAAGAAAAAAATGTGGTACTTGGCAACAGCAGGTTACATCACTCCTATTGTTGTTTTGATAACTTTGTATAAGTCATGCAAGCATCTTAGTGTTCTAAGGTTAAACTTGGTATATGAAAATCATTTGCAAACAGTGAATGTGTTAGGAAGAGTGGATTAATTAAACGAAAGCTCCACTTTTCTACTTTTCTGTTTCTCTACCACCCCTCTCCAGAAGAGCTTCTGAACCCAAGGAAAAAACTCACATCTCTTGCATCTCCTGCATTGGCAGGTGGAGTCTTTACCACTAGCACCACCTGGGAAGCCATATATATATATATATATATATATATATATATATCTTCCCTGATGGCTCAGAGGGTGAAGAGTCTGCCTGCCTGCAATGCAGGAGACCTGGGTTTGATTCCTGGGTCAGGAAGATTCCCTGGAGAAGGAAATGGCAACCCACTCCAGTATTCTTGCCTGGAGAATCCCATGGACAGAGAAGCCTGGTGGACTACAGTCCATGGGGTTGCAAAGAGCTGGCCATGACTGAGTGACTTCAATTTCCTCTCCAAAAGGAACAAAAAAAGCAGATGTGGGAACAAGTTCAAGGTATGGTCCTGAATGCTGTATCATCCCTGAGTTCGTTATGCAAACTAATTTCAAAACAGACCCAGAATTGTAGAGAAGTGTGCTTTTTAATCATAGCTGTTTGTCAAATGCACCCTCACCATCATTCAGATTTGTGCAGCTCTTGATAGCTTACAGAGAGCTTTTTCTTTAATAAATTGCAGTCACAGCATAATTCAGTGAATCTGGGCTTGAAACCAGATCTTCTCAGTCTTATTCTAGTACCTTTATCAGTTCATCAGTATCTAAAAATTGTGGTGGGAAACTGAAATAGATTGTAAAATAGAAAGGGTGTCCATGTGAATTTAGGACTGTGGTTTTTTAGTAGACCAAGCAGAATGTTAATGGTTAAAAGCAACCTTCTACTACTAGGAAGTCAGTGCCATATTTTACACAGAGATAAATGGAAGACTGAGTGGGAAAATGGCTTTCTCAAGTTCAGGAAGAAATCTGATGCTACATCCTTGGCTAGGATTCAGTTACCTAGATGCCAGGGCTATATCCATCCAGGGCATATGAACACCTTCCTGCAGGCACACAGATTCCTGATTTAATCAGATACCCAGTTCTCTCCAACCAGGGAGTGCCATCTTGGCCAACTCACCTGGAAGATACCATTTTCCTTACCAGTGATAAACAAGTGTATTGGCATGCAATGTAATTTAGCCCAAGAAGGAGGGAGGAGAGATGTGATGTGGAGCCTGGGGTTCAATTTTCCGCACTGGGACAGAGGATAGAGACACAGGATGAAGGCAGCACTTTCTTCTGTCTCTGCATATTGTTGAGCGTAATGTGAGGCCTGGAACTGCGACAGCCAGGTTGTCATCCTGAGGAACCCATCTTAGGATGAAAACAATTTAAGAAAAAAAAGTAACCCTGCATTATTTACATTTAGAGCTTTGTCTAGGCAACACATGTGCCTGCATGCCATGTTGCTTCGGTTGTGCTCGACTCTTTGAGTAGCCCGCCAGGCTCCTCTGTCCATGGGATTCTCCAGGCAAGAATACTGGAGTGGGTTGCCGTGCCCTCCTCCAGGGGATCTTCCTGACCCAGAGATGGAACCCGCATCTCTTATGTCTCCTGCATTGGCAGGTAGGTTCTTCACCACTACTGGGAAGCCCATCTAAGCAACATAATACACTCTTATTATTCTCAACTACTATGAATTGTAGTTTCAGGCATAGTTCTTAAATAATCTATAGAAGGATAAAATATCTAGATGAGTGAATGGATGCAAGGATGTGTAGATTTATAATAATTATATAACTGGGGCTTCCCAGGTGGCTCAGTTGGTAAAGAATCCACCTGCCAATGTAGGAGACATATATAACTATCCATCATTTAACTTTCATGGTAATCCAGAGTGGAAATCATTATTAAGTGCATAGGACACAAAAGGAAATTTAGGCTCAGAACATTAGATGAGTTGCCCAAGGTCATACAGTTATAGAGTAGCACAACAAATTCAAATTCACGTTACATGACACAAAGTCTATATATTCTACTGTTCCCTAATACTACCACTTAGAGCTATGGGGATTATCTGAACAGTAACAAATTGTTTTGATTTCCAAGTCTAATGGTACAAATAGTTATTTCCTAGCAGAAGCAAGGATGATTAAGCAGAGAATGGCTTGTGAACTCTCTAAATTAAAACTAATTTCTGTTCCTGATTGAGAAGTTATCCAACAGGTCAACAGGAGAGATAGCGAGGGGAACCACTGTCATCTACTTCAGAACACTCTTGAGAGTGGAGAGACACATCATTAAGCCATCACAACAGACATGCACACTCAGATAGTTTTGGGTTAAGTGGGATCTATGGTCAACCTGGAGTAAGCCAAGGATAGCGCTCCCAGCCTCCCTCACTGCTAGAAACATCATTATAAAGAAAAACACATGAAATGAAGGGAAATGTCTTATTCTTTCCCTGTGTAACTGGACCACTCTATCCCTATACCCTTTCATATTCCATTTAATATTTAATAATTTCTTCTGAAATTAGGAGGGAAAAATACAGTTCAGGAATTTGGTGGGGATAGGGTGGGGTGAGGGGGCGGTGACTTGAGGGTTGGAAGCAAATAGCTCCAGACCTCAAGCTAGAGAAGCAGTGATAACAGTACTTATCATTTTTCCCAACTGACAGACAGAGAAGAACAATGTTGGAGAGGGGAAACTGTGCCATGAAAAATTGAAATAAAGAAGAAAACAAAATAGAGAGAAAATACAAAAGAGCTGGTCCTGAAAGAGAGCTGGTATCCAGGAGCGTGTTTTACTTGCCCTATTTCACCATAACCCTGGGATACTTTTAATTACTTGGCTCTTTTACAAACAGCGCCTGACTATTTTGTCAGAGGGTCAAGGATAACAGCGGGACCTGCCCTTTTCTTGTGCTTAAAGGGACACCACCCCATATTCGTTCAGGGGCACCCAACCTGGAACGGCTGTCAAGAAGGACACGCATTTTTCCTGGCCTATCTTTCCCCCAAAAAAAGCCTCTTCTGGAGACGGTGCTTGCTAAACCCGTGAGAAAAGTCGGTACCATCAGACACTGTTTAATAACCCAGAATAAGATATTGTCTGAGGTGCAGCAAATGCCTAGTCGATCTCATATGTAATACTCACACTGAGACATGTCCAGACAATGGAAATAGAGGACAAAAAAAAAAAAAAAAAGGAAAACCTATGAATAAAACACTGATGATAAAAAAGAAAAATTGAATTTGGGGGAAAAATAAGACATAATTTTTTTCTTTTGCTTTTTTTCACTCCCAGTTCAGGACATATGTTCTTTAGCTTAAATGATGCTAATTACACTTTCCCCACTAACCCATTAAATTAAAACATTCATTTAATAGTGCCACGAAGATGTAATCTGAGAATTTATTATACACTAGAGCTAATTAAAAAGATGCTTGTGTAGAAAAACCCAGCCTGTTTCCCCCATAAGACTAAAAAATCCCATCCACAGGAGGGTTAAAAAGAAGGATCATTTTCATATTTGTTACTTCTTCTTTAAATTTTATATTTTGCTTGTCTCCTTAACTGTAAATCTTTAAGATTGCATAACCCTAATTAAGAAAAATAAAAAGTGAATTGAGAGCCAGTATTCACAGAGGAATGCTGTTGGCTAAGGCCCCAGATATTTTTTGTATCTCCAGTGAATTGCTTGTAAAATTTCCAGGAAGTTTGGGAAAACTTTGCATTGACATCACTCAGCAAACTTGGAAAAGTTTTACCAAGGGGAAGAGTGGAGGCCAAGCTGACCGTCTGGGGTACTGATCCTGTGATATTTGTAGATTCAGTTAATGCTGATGAATTTTGCAGAAATCTTCATTCTCTCCCTCCTGCCTACATTTCTAGTCTCTTCGTTGAGGAATAATTTAACCCTGTTTTGCTGTATCTTTACTCCAGGTTTTCTCCTTTCTCAGTGTTTCTTTGTTAATCTATGTCAAAATAGATACTTTTGTACTATGATATGAAACAGAAGAGAAACTAAATTTTAGATTTATTCTCCTTTAAAGTGTAAGAATATATTGTCCGCCTATATCATTGATCGGTTTATACATGAAAATACCATGAATGACTTTTTATGCTTAAAATTTTTTTGTTGGGAGGGGGTCTGTCTATTTTCATTTGAAAAGTAAGTCATTTTGAATCACCTTTTTACATGGATAGGTTTTTTCCTCTCCTATATTTCCATTTTAATGGCTCTGATTTATGTTGTGTTTCACAAGAAATCTTTAAGAATTTTTAAAATAATCTTATAGACTAATTTAAAATAAATAAATTGTTAGAATAATATATTGAACTACATAAAAATATGCTAGTGAGATGGAGAAAGAAGGTGGCCTCTTTTAAAAACTACCCTTAAATGTGTGTCTCATTGAGAACTATTATATTAATAAGAATATATTTTGGAGGAAAAACATGTAAAAAAAGTTGTGAGCCCTTATATATTATAGAGTTCATTACTATATGTACTTGGTCAAAAATTTTCTTTAGTAATAGTTCTATTGAAATATATCACACATCACACAATTAAACTGTGCAATATAAAGGTTTTCATTATATGTGCACACATACACATATACACAGAAAGGAGATCAAACCAGTCAGTCCTAAAGGAAATCAACACTGAATACTCACTGGAAGGACTGATGCTGAGGCTGAAGCTCCAATACTCTGGCCACCTTATATGAAGAGCCAACTCATTGGAAAAGACCCTGATCCTGGGAAAGATTGAGGGCAAGAGGAGAAAGGAGTGACAGAGGATGAGATGGTTGGATGGTATCACTGACTCCATGCACATAAGTTTGAGCAAGCTCTGAAAGGAAGTGAAGGACAGAGGAGCCTCGTGTGCTGTAGTCCATGGGGTCACAAAGAGTTAGACACGACTGTGTGTCTGAGATATAACAACATATACACAGACATGAGAGCTAACACTGGGACCAAACAGAGAATATTTTCAGTACCTTAAAAAGAAATTCCATGCCTTTAGGCTCTGCATCCCCACCTCCCATCCGGCCTCCCTCTTCTGGTCCTAGGTAACCACTTGTCTACATTCCGTCTCTAGAGAGCTGCCTAGTCTGGACATTTCATATCAGTAAAATCAGGTAATGTGTGGTCTTTTTTGACTGACTCCTTTCCCTTAATATTTTCAAGGATCATCCATGGTGTGGTATGTGTTAGTACTTCATTCCTTATAAAGGTTGGATAAAAGACTTTCAGTATCTCAATTTGATTTATTTAAGCCTCTTTATTAAAAGGCTTAGCATAAAATTCTGCTGAGCTTTTTTTCATCTTGGAATACAGTGGTTCTTCAAAAAACATACCATTTTAAAAATTTTAACATTTTAAATATTTCTGTATCTTGCTAATTCTTTAAAAGTATATAATGTATAAGTCAAGTAAATTAACTTCTCATTCTGAAATCAATCGGCAAATCACTCAGCATTCGGTAAAACTATATATGACTGTTCAATACGATTGGAATGTATCAGGTGAGATTTATTAGAGATACTCTGAGAGAAAACTTTTACAACTGAAAGGATTCCATGCATGTTTTATGTTCTGACATGAAAGTTATTATGTATTGAAGTGTTTGCTGTGAAATGCTTACCCTGCGGCTGCCACACAATGTGCAAACCTCTTCACATACTCATGGTATTTGAGTAGAATGTATGCTCAGTTGCCCAGTCATGTCTGACTCTTTGCAACCACATGGACTGTAGCCCACCAGGCTCCTCTGTCTATGGGATTTTCCAGGCAAGGATACTGAAATGGGTTGCTGTTTTCTAGTCCAGAGGATCTTCCTGACCCAGAGATGGAACCTGGGTCTCCTGCATTGGCAGGTGGATTCTTTACCACTGCATCACCTAGGAATCTCCGTTATTTGACTATTAATGCATATTTAATCCACACTTTTAGTGATTAGATGTCAGTCTCTCTCCCAGTTTACAGATTGGGGAACTGAGACTTGATAATTTTTTGAGTTTCTCAGGATCCCATAACTAGCAAGTAGCAGAACCTAGATTCAAACCCCCAAACCCCGTTTCACATCTTAGTTTTAAAACCCAGAGTCCAAGCTTTTATTCTCCGAGGTTTAACTATGAAATTTTTCTAACATGTAGAATGGCTGAAAGAATTTTACAGGAGATACTAGCCACCTAGATTCTGCAATTCACTTTATAGACTACTTGGTTTATCACAGTCTACCCATTTACCCATCCCTCTGGCCGTCCACCAGCCCATATTATTTTTTAAATGAATTTTGGAGCAGAGTCCAGGTTCTGGTATCAGGTAACTCCAGGCGTAAACCATGGCTCACCTACTTTAAAATCTCTTAGTCTATGTCTGTTTCCTCTTCTGTTAAGTGGAAACTGTGATAGTACTGGGGAAGATTTATTTATTTATTTTTGGCTGGGCTGAGTCTTCATTGCTGCTCCAGCTGCAGGTTTTCTTTAGTTGGGTGTGCAGGCTTCTCAGTGGGGTGGCTTCTCTTGTTCTGGGGTACAGGCTAAATAGTTGTGGCACATGGGCTTACTTGCTTAGTTGCACGTGGGATCTTTCTGGACCTGGGATTGAACTCATGTTCCCTGTGTTGGCAGGCGGATTCTTAACCACTGGACTTTCAAGGAAGTCCTCACTAGGGAGGGTTATTTGTAACCTTGGTCATGATACTCCTTCTGGATCTGTTCCCCATTAATAATGTGATTTTACAACTTCCCCACCATGATGAGTTAGTCTCCCTCCCCTTAAATCGGTCTGGCTTCGTGACTTGTGGCTTGCTTCGGGCCATAGAGAAACAGAAGAAATGATCATTCGCCTGCTCTGAACATAGACTTCAAGCATCTTTTGTTTGTCCACTCTTTCTCTTAAAAACCCACCCCTTGCTATGTGAAGAAGCTTAGGCTGAAATGCTGAAAACCAGACACCAAACAGAGCAGAAACAACACGGCTGAGGACACCCCAGACTAGCCAGCTCCCAGAGGACCCAGAAACTGACCCGAGGCTCATGAAGGAGCCCCAGGAACCTGAAGAATCACCCAGCGCTTCCAGCTTGACTTGCAAACCCACAGAGAGCCATGAGCTCAATGAACAGAGATTGTTTTAGCCAGTAGGTTGGGGATAGAACGCAATAGAAAACTGATTCAAGAATCTATTTCACAGACGTGTAAGAACTAAAAAATATAACCCATATAAAATGCTTTGAGCTGTTTCTACCATATGGGAAATTATCAATAACCATGAACCTCAGCATTATCACTATTTAGGCATAAATAGTTAAATATATTTTTTGGCTTCACTGCACAGCATGTAAGATCTTAGTTCCTTGACTAGGGATGGAACCCGTGCCCCCTGCAGTGGAAGCGTGGCGTCTTAACCACTGGACTGCTAGAGAAGTCACCGCTATCTTTTTTTAACAGCAGCTCTAAAGTCCACTTCCTCCCTCACTGCAAGGTTTTTCCCTTTTCCTCTTTCTTAGAAAACATGTCATGGCTCAGTTCAAATGTCACATCCTTGAATAAAACTCCTTTGAGTTACCTACCATATTAGTTTGATCCTCTCTTAAGTACTCTATTTCATTCATCCCATATGCTACTATGTGCATCTATGCATCTATATTAGTGTCTCCCCCAGAATCCAGACTGTATCTCATTCACATTTGTGACCTCAGCAACAGCACAGAATTCAGTTAGTGTATATAGAATTAATGGATAAAAATAAAAACATGTAGAATTCTCTTTTATGCCAGGAGCTCAAAGTCCCTATTTGTTGTCCTTGTTCTATTCATATGGCATATCCCCTTAGTCAGTTCATTTCTATTTGTTTTCAAAGGGAACCCCTTCTTCAAATTAATGACATGTCAATTCCACCTCCATTTTGCCTGTATAAATACATCACAACCTATCTAAAAATTTCATCAGAGCCCACCCATCCTTTAAGTTGCATAAAAGATTTATGCCATAAAATTCAATATTTGCAACTAAAGACCTCAGTGGAACAATGTGTGGAAGTATTCATGGGTTGTTAAATGAAGCTGTTCACTGCTCTTGAGGCAAGAACTGGTTTATTTACAGTTAGACCTGGTCCTTTCCTCTCTAGAGATGAAGATACCTTGGTTATTTGGTAAACACTTATTGATTTTTAAAAAATTTAGTAGAGAAGAAATAGAGCCTAAGCTCTGGGGAAAAAATGTTGATTACAAATCTCATACAGTTCTCTGACTTGTCCGTTCATCATAATCATCTGCCGTTACTTCCCTTCCCTTCCCCTACTCTAATTGTCATGTGCAACCAGGTAGCACATTGGAGCCTAGAAAACATGTTCAAATAAGAATTAAGTTGATGGGGGTTGGGGGAGGGGATGGAAGGTACAGGACAGTGTTAACTAAGGATTTCTGAAAGTAAGCTTACAACACCTTTTATTTGTAATACACGTGCAGAAGTTGTGTTTCATCTCTGTGGTTCAAAATATACTTTGGATGACGCGTGAGTATAGACAGTGGAAATCTGGGACAAGGATTGTACTTCCAGGGTTCAGACTGGTTTCTCCCGGGGGGCCTGGGTAACCTTGACTCTTCTGTGGCTCCATTTCATGACAGTCAGTTGTCTGACTGCTCTTCGTGATCCCATGGAACATTCTGGGTATTACATTCCCCTCAGACTCTCATCTAAAATATGCCTGATTGATCAGGATCTCTCCCCTCGCATGCCTGCTAACCCCTCAATGTACCAGTAGGACTGTAATTGTTTACTCTGCTAGTAAAGCAAGAAATATTGATCGTTGCTTGTTTTTGTTTTTTTCCATTTTTGTTTCCCTAGCTCTCCTCCAACACCTCAAGCAGTATTTGGTAAATCATGGGGAGATGAAGGAGTGAGGGGTATTTAGAAATCCAAAGCTTTGTGAGGGATCCAAAGTGTTTCCATATGCTCAGGAACGCACAGTCTGGCTGGGGAGACAGGACATACACGTACATAAAATCATGTAACTTCGTACATACATCTCTCTTGACTTTCTTCATGTCTACCAAATGCATTGCTTAGGATCTTACTGTTTTAATTCAATTTTGATAAGGAGATAACACACTCTTAAGATTTAGGAGACAGGCTTAATTGGTTCTAAAACTGCTGTCAAGTTCTGTAGGCTATATCTAAGTGTACAAATTAATTATTTAACTGGGTTCACTTTATTGTTAAAGTAGGTTTATTGATTGCTAAGTTAATCAATAAAGTCAATATGGTTACAGCAGGTAGCAAGTCTCATGGGCAATACACAACTCCTATTTCCTACTCACACAACAATAAAAAGGGATTAGATCAGCATTACCAGCCAAAGCAAGAAAGCAAAAAGAATATGTCTCCAAGAAAATTCCCCATGTATACTTTGTTATTTTTTATACCATTTTAACTAGTATTAGGTGTACAATATGGTGGCATTAAGTACATTCACAATGTGTGAATATGTGATCTTCACCACTATCCATCTCCAGAACTTCTTCATGGTCCCAAACTGAAACTCTGTATTCCTTAAACAAAGACTCTTTATCCATTTACCCCTCCAGCCCCTGGTAACCACCATTCTGCTTTGTTTCTGTAAATTCATTAGATGGGCTTCCCCATGGCTCAGGGGTAAAGAATCTCCCTGCAGTGCAGGAGATGTGGGTTTGATCCCTGTGTTGGAAAGATCGCCTGGAGAAGGGAATGACTACCCACTCCACTATTCTTGCCTGGAGAATTCCATGGACAGAGGGGGCTTGGTGGGCTACAGTCTATAGAGTCCCAAAAGAGTGGGACACAACTGAGCAACTAACCAGTAACAATCAGCAAGGTACTGATGTAAGTATCCAGAATCATGTATTTGCCCTTTTGTGTTGGGCTTATTCCAGTGAGCATGTGTTTTCAAGGTTTATCCATGTTTGTAGCATGGATCAAAATTTCATTCCTCTTTAAAGCTGAACAGAGACCACATTTGTTTATCCATTCTTCTGTGGATAGGCATAGAGGTTGTTTCCACATTTTGGCTTTTGTGAATAATGCTGCTATGAACACCGGTGTACCAACGTATGGTTGAACCCCTGCTTTCAATTACTGGGGATACATACTTAGGAGTGAAATTGCTGAATCTAGTAATTCTGTTTCATTTTTTGACAGAGTACCATACCATTTTCTACAGCGGCTCTACCAATTTATACTCCTACCAGCAATGCACAAATGTTCCAGTTTCTCTACATCCTCCTTAACACTTTATAGTTCCCAATTTTTTATTTATAATTGCTGTTCTTAAGGATGTGGTGTGGTATCTCATAGTAGTTTTAATTTGCATTTCTCTTATGGCTAGTGATGCTGAGTAACTTTTCATATTTATTGATCATTTGTATACCTTCTTTGGAGAAATGTCTCTTCAGATCTTTGGCTATTTTTTCAACTGGGTTATTTAGGGGTTTTGTTGTTGAGCTATAGGTGTTCTTTATGTATTTTGGGTATTAATATCCCATATCAGATATGTGATTTGCAAATACTCTGTCCCATTTTGCGGGTTGTCTTTTCATTCTCTTGCTAGTATCCTTTGATGTCCAAATTTTTGATTGTGATGAAGTACCACTTAACCATTTTTATTTTGTTGTCTATGCTTTCATTGTCATATACAAAAAATTATTGCCAAATCCATTGTCACAAAGATTGTCCCCTATAATTTTGTCTAAGACTTTTACAGTGTTTGATTTTTCTATTTAGATTTTTGATACATTTTGAGTTAATTGTTGTATACAATGTAAGGTAAGGATTCAATTTTATTCTTTTGTATGTTAATATCCAGGTTTCCACATACCATTTGTTGAAAAGACTGTTCTTTCTTCACTGAAAGATAGGTCTTGACAGCCTCGTTGAAAATCATTTGACCATACATAAGAAAGTTTATTTCTGAGTTTCCTCATCTATCTGTATCATTTTTTCTTTTATTGTTTTCTAGGTATCCAGAAACTACATGTACTGGTACTATGCACTGTGGAAGGGAGAAAATCAAATAGAGAAGAATTGGAACTTTAAAAAGATGCAGAAGTGGTGAGAAGAGGGTGTCTGTTACTTTTTATGCTGGAGAATATCCAGAATAGCATCATTGCACATTCCATGGGCTAGAAACAGTAGAGAAGGGACTCTCAAGATGAATGACTCTATGAGATCATTGAGAGTTGCCAAGTATCCAATTCTTGGACTGAAGAGTTGAGTTCACTGCTCTTCCTGTATTATTTTAAAAAATATTTCTCAAGGATAATTACACATCAAGAACTATTCCCTTGCTGTTTTCTGCCACTTACTTCCTATATTATTCTACATCATGAGAACACCTTCTCATGACTGATTATAAGCATCTCCAATGAAAATAAGATACACATGGGAGGAGCAGCATAAAATTTAAACTATCTTTATATGCCTTTATTTCTCTTCCCACCATCAATATTTACTATACTGCTTATGTGTGTATGCATTATCTGTGTGTGCACGTGCTTAGTCATGTCTCTTTGCATCCTCTGTCCGTGGGACTATCCCAGGAAGAAATGATGGAGTGAGTTGCCATTTCCTCCTCCAGGGGAATCTTCCTGACCAAGGGATTGAACTCACATCTCCTGCATTGACGGGCAGATTCTTTAACGCTGAGCCACCTGGGAAGCCCCATTATATCGCTTAAGCAGTTATACACGTGGAGACAAGAAAGGACAATTTTACTCAACCTATCATAACTCATTTCACATAGAATCCTTAAGTCTGTCATCTGAGAACAAGACTGAATTCTTCAGCATTGTGTTTGATATAGAAATTCTGACTCTTAATGTGTTCATCGCCGTTCTCTCTAGCCACACAGGCTGGAAACTCTAGTGCAGTTGACTAAAGACAGCCTGGTTAGGTTTCTGCTGGAGATCTTAACCATTACCCACAGCATCCTTCTCCCTGTGGCCTGAGCACTTCCTACCTAAATAATCAGCACTTGTCAAACACTAGCGTCAATTTCATCCTTGTCTGCTGGTTCACAGTGTCACACACTCAGAGCGATTGTCGCCCTTTATGTCTTACCATATGCTTCCCTACATTTCAGAAGAATTTCTCCAACATTTCCCATCCAAAGCCATTGTTCAAAGCCCACAGGTGTCTTGGCACTCAGCACACAGTGGAATTTTAGATTCCTCAGCTCACTTCCTTTGCTTGAGTGCACTCTTGACCTAGTCCTGGGCAGACAGCTCCTCAAGGCTGGGATTGTGCTCATCTTTGGCACAATTTCATCCATTGTGCTTGGCCCTAGATGTCTCTGCCCTTATATAAATATTAAATAATAACAAGACAATGACTGTTCTTTCCTCTGGGGGGAAGGGGATGTTTTCCACTATTTACTTTCACCTTCCTCTCTTTTCATTTACACATTTCAACTTTAATTTTAAAAGTAACTGAAAAACAGACCTGTACAAATGACATCTAATTTTCTGCATGTTGTTCTAGTGCCTTCAAGACCAGTTCTCTTTTCTATTGCATTCTGGCAGATCATCAGCTGTGCTGTTTTAGATACTTAAAGAGATATTGGGGAAAAAAGCAGGAAAGAAAATATTAAAAATTAAATGTAACTTTTTCTAACAGTTCATGAGCACTCCTTAGCATCTCAGGAGCCTCATGAGATCTGGGCATTCACTGTTGCAAGTAAAAGCAAAATTATGAGGTGTGGAGTTCGTTTTGCTCACTATCAAGAAAGGAACACAGGTCTGAACTGAGGGAGGAAAATGTGAGCATTGTGAAATGTCATGTCTTCCTGTCCCTGGGAGATTTATTTATTGGAATTATATTGCGAGGAAAAAGTCTAAATAAATTAAGTCCCTAGTTATTATGTCACATGTAACTGCATCGTAGACTATAGCCACAATTTTGCACTTATGTAAACTAAGCTGTCAAGGCCTTGTTGTTTTAAAGCTGGAACCAGGCAGCTCCCCTGACAGCTCTGTGGTCCCAGCTTCCAGTTTGATTCATGGCCGGCGCTGAGACACAGGAAGTTCGTGTCTGCTGTAATCTAAACACCATGAAAATGGAACACAAGAAACAGTGCAGAAAGGTAAAAATAGGCAAAACCCCATAACCCAGACAAGAACCATGTAACACACTGGGAGGAAGAAGGAAAAAGTAAGACAGTGAACCACAGTATCACTGCATAATTCGGGAGACCCAATACTGGTTGGTCCAAGATTTGCAAGTCCCAGTGCAAAATGAAATAGAAGGGCTCCCTACTCAAAAATGGTTAAGAATTTCAAGAATGGGACAGCAGAGTATTAAACCAAGTGTGAAGGCCTCTCCATGAGGGAAGCCGGGTGACTACACACATCACAACCATGTAGCTGGCCCTAAGGGTACCTTTAAACAGTCTTTAAGAAGCCATGAAATGGCATCGCCTCAGCTAGAAGGAAACAGTATCCATCATCCTTATTTTGTTTTGACAGTATCATGCATTTAAAAAGTAAATACCTAATGATATGCATTCTATACATTTTGAAGTATTTTTTTTGAAAACATGTGGTTGTACACCAGATGCTTACAGTTTAATACTTTCCATATTTTTCTTCTCAGACACAGTAATCTGGATTGTGCCTCAATTCAACAGCGATAAAATCTGGACTTAGTGTTTAGCTGGAAATCAGGACAGTGTTCACTGCTCCAGAAACAGCCACTGGGGGAAAGGGACTATTTAAGATACACTGCTATAAATCTGTTTGATTGCTTGTTTGGGGAGAAGGGAGTTTGATCATTCCTACCCTGAGCCTGGCGGGCAGCAGTCCATGGGGTCGCGAAAGAGTCGGACACAACTTAGTGACTAAACAACCACCACCACCATCCTAAATAAAGCTAAGCTCTGATTTATTTTCTATAAAAGCAACAACAGCCGGAAGGTATATTTAGCTGTCCATACTCCTCATTGAAGAGGAAATTACCCTCTACTGTTATTATTACACTGTGCAAACAAAGAAAAGGGGACAAAATCTTGTCTTTAATCCAAAGCAAGAATTTACCAGAGGGAAGAGCAGGAGAATCCAGAGCAACAAGTCTGACCCTTAAAGCATCTCTTTTTAGTAGGAAGGTGAGTGTTTAGCACTTTGAGGGCCTCTCTGAGCAGCTCAGAGACTGGGCGCCCCTCAGGAAGCTCGCTGGAACCGTAACATTATCTGCCATAATTCGCACACCAGAGGATCTGTCAACAGGCAGTGGTGGGCCGTTCTGTTTCAACTGAAGTAATTAAATCTCTCTGCTCCCATAAAAGTAAAATAAAATAAAAACACAACTGCTTGCTGCTGGTCAGTGGAATTACACCGAGTGGAGGTAAATTTTAATTTCACGGTGCAAGCGTTAAATTATTGCCCTCTAAGCTGACTGCCAATTCTGCATGAAATCGCCCCACATTTTAATAATTCGTCTTTTGTTTAGGATGGAGAGAGACTTGGAAATAACACATGTGTTATGATTTGGAAGGAGATTTTATGTGCAATTAGGGTCCTGAGAACCACAATAGCATAACCACATTTAGCTCTCCTAATTGGACCAAGAGGAAACTATCATTTCTGAAATAATTCGGGGGCCTTAACCTTTGCTAAACTTCTCTAAAACACTTGGAATTATTTTGAGAACGTCTGCTTAGTTTTAAGATTTTAGTTCAATTTGAAAACTGCCCTTTAGAGAGGTGCATCTCCATTAATATGTAAACCTGTTAATGATCAGTATTTCATTACATTGTGAAATTGTGAAGAAAAGTCCTTTATAAGTGATTATGTGATAGTTTTTTGAGTTTTTTTTTTTAAATATAACACTGACAGAACCCCACTCTGCCAAAATTCAGAGCCAAAGAAGCATCAACTGGGAAATTATTTCTGTACGACTCATCAGTAAAAAGTTGACCGTTTAGAAAAAGTCACTTTTGAGACATTGATACAAGTCTCATAGATTCTTACTGGTGGGCATTGAAAGTGTCTCAAATATTTTTCATTACTTTTGCATATCTCTATCTATAACTAGTGAAATCAAATGTTAAATGACTTTAAGTGAAGAAAGTGAAAAAATTGCTTTAGTTTGTTTTAATCAATATTTTATATCTTGCAAAGCACTCTGGCTGCTGTGTTCAAAATCAATGATTCAATACATCCCTTGTAGTTCAATTGATTTGCTGCTCTTAGACATTCTGCATAGCTATTAACGTAAAATGGAATGAAAATAGAATGTTGTGCAGTCAGACCTGAATAATCTATACATAGTTTATCCCACACCCCAGGGTATGTGAAAAGACTGCTCAGGAGGTGAATCAACCTGACATCCTCCATATGCTATTGACTTGTCGAATCCCAAATTCTTTAATCTGGTATAAAAATAGCATTTTAAAACTGACTCATATTGGAGAGGTCCAGCTGCATCCAAGTCAATAAATCCTCAGAGACAGAAGAATGCATATTAACCAGACAGAGGATGGTACACTAGGCAGAGGTGAATATATATGTGTATATTTAAATATATGTTTGTGTGTGTGTGTGTGTGTACACACACACATGTACATATAAAGAATAAACATCTAGATAACTAGAATTGAATTTACAAAATCTTTGGAATTGGAATTGGAAGAAAGTACCCTATGCATTACAAGTAGGGGTGACAAGTGAAACCTGGTAAATCAGTTCAGAGTAAAATGTCCTGAACCATATGCCAAACTTTACTCACTAGAGTTTTACATTTTCAGGCAAGGAATGGTAATCTGTGTTTATTTCAGATTTCCAAGCTATATCCTGACAGATGCTTCCATGTTTCATACATGTTTATTTTAATCATTTTCTTCTTTACTGTAAGATTTTCTCTGAATTATCTTCATTGCCTTTGATTTTAGGAAATTCAAAGATAAAATATTAGAATGGCCATAAGCTTAAATCTAGTTTAGATGCCTTAATGCCTTATAGCAAATCATCTCCATTCTTTAGCTCCTTACAATAAAATAGGACCCACAGAATATAAAGGCAAACATGCATAAATATGCATAAGCATGTATGTATCTGTATCTATGTATATCTATGAGCACATATGTATATAGGCATATCTATACATTTATTTTGAATATATATTCATTCAATGTCTATTAAGCAACATATTTAAAAATCATAGATCCAGAAATCTTTGGACCTATCATTTTCTCTTTTTAAAAATTTTAATTTTAAAAAATTAAGTATAGTTGATTTACAATGTTTTGTTAATTTCTGGTGTACAGAAATATGTATATATATATTTATGCATACATATTCTTTTTAGGATTCTTTTGCATTATAGTTTATTGCAAGATATTGAATATAGTTCCCTATGCTATACAGTCAGATCTTATTGATTATTTAATGTACAGTAATTTGTATCTGCTAATCCAAAACTCCTAATTTCTTCCTCTCTACCCCCTGCCACCTTTCCTCTTTGATAACCAAAATTTTTTTATGTCTGTAGGTGTGTTTCTATTCTTTAAGCAAGTTCGTTTGTAACTTTTCTTTAGATTTCACTTGTAAGTGATATCAAACGGTATTTGTCTTTCTCTGTCTGACTTACTTCACTCAGTATGATAATCTCGAGGTCTGTCCATATTGCTGCAAATGGCATTATTTCATTCTTTTTTATGGCTGAATAGTATTCTATTGTACCACATCTTTTTTTATCCATTCACCTGTTGATGGACTGGACATTGATAATGTCATTCTTATTATGGACACATCAACACATTACATTGCCTAATGTTATGGTGCATATATAACAGAAAATCCTTTATACTCATTTGGCTATTAGTTTCCTTCAAGTTTGGACTCCTGGTATTCAGTTTGTCTGTTTAATGGATTTGTTAAGTCAAATATCTCATACAGGACAGATTAATCATAGTTGCTACAATGTCTTATAAACCAAGTTAGATATGTTTTCAAAACTAAATTATGTTGAGATGACTTCCCTGACAGCCCAGTGGTTAATACTTTGCCTTCCAATACAGGGGGTGCAGGTTCAGTCCCTGGTTGGGCAGCCAAAACATCAAACCATATTAATGAAAGAGAAGCAATATTGTAACAAATTCAATAAACACTTTAAAAGTGATCCCCACCAGAAAAATCTTTAAGAAGTCCAAATTATTCATAATTTGGTGAGTATTCGCTGATTTTCATTTCCTTTAAGAACACAAAAGTATAAAAAGTACAAGTAAATTAAACTATAAATGTAGACAGTTTCCAGTTTTATTTGATCATCCTGAGTGCATTCATTTATTTAGTAAACATCTCCTCTATATATACTCTGGCCAGATGCTAGGCAGTAAGATACTATACAGTATGGACTAAGCTTACAGAAATGAAGCATAATGAAAAAAAAAGCAATAATGAAAAATAATAGTTAAATTGCTACCATAGCAGCAGGCTGCAGAAACACAAAAAGGAAGCATCATAGTCAACCTAGATGTTGAACGAAGTTTTCCCAAGGTATTAACATCTTAATAATATCTTAAAAGAGAGTAGGACTTAGTCATACAATGAAGGGGGAGGGAGGCAGAGAGAAGACCTTGTGGAAATAATAAACATTTATAAAGTATTTACTATGTATATATTATATCATTAATCATCAAAACAACTCTGTTGATCATAGATCAATATCCTATGATTGCCCTTATTTTCTTTTTTTTTTTTTTTTTTAAATTTTTATTAGTTGGAGGCTAATTACTTTACATCATTACAGTAGTTTTTGTTATACGTTGATATGAATTAGCCATGGATTTACATGTATTCCCCATCCCAGTCCCCCCTCCCACCTCCCTCTCCACCCGATCCCTCTGGGTCTTCCCAGTGCACCAGGCCCGAGCACTTGTCTCATGCACCCAACCTGAGCTGGTGATCCGTTTCACCCTAGATAATATACATGTTTTGATGCTGTTCTCTTGAAACATCCCACCCTCGCCTTCTCCCAGAGTCAATGGCTATACTACCCAAAGCAATCTATAGATTCAATGCAATCCCTATCAAACTACCAACAGTATTTTTCACAGAACTAGAACAAATAATTTCACAATTTGTATGGAAATACAAAAAACCTCGAATAGCCAAAGTAATCCTGAGAAAGAAGAATGGAACTGGAGGAATCAATCTGCCTGACTTCAGACTCTACTACAAATCCACAGTCATCAAGACAGTATGGTACTGGCACAAAGACAGAAATATAGATCAATGGAACAGAATAGAAAGCCCAGAGATAAGTCCACGAACCTATGGTCACCTTATCTTCGACAAAGGAGGCAAGGATATACAATGGAAAAAAGATAACCTCTTTAACAAGTGGTGCTGGGAAAACTGGTCAACCACCTGTAAAAGAATGAAACTAGAACACTTTCTAACACCATACACAAAAATAAACTCAAAATGGATTAAAGATCTAAATGTAAGACCAGAAACTATCAAACTCCTAGAGGAGAACATAGGCAAAACACTCTCCGACATAAATCACAGCAGGATCCTCTATGATTGCCCTTATTTTCTCAATGAGTCTGTGGAGACTCGGAGAAGGCAAGAGCACAGGTAAATAGCAGAGGTAGGGTTTGCACTGATAGGGAAGTAAAGAGATATGAAGTAATCTCTTAATTGCCTTAAGTGGACAGTCAGCTTTTCAGGTCTGGTTGTACAAGAGAGAATATGAGATCAGAGAATGAAATCAAGAGGCAGTTTGATGCCACATCATGAAGTCTCTATATGGAGTTAATGAGTTTGAACTTCACCCAGATTGAAGAATGACAGGGTTAGATTTGTGTTCCAGCCAGGCTCTCTGATATCACGGTGAAGAACATAGAAAGGCAGTCAGGAGGTTGTTACAGAATTCTGAGCTATACACAGTAAGTGCTGGAATTAAGTAGCTGGCAGAGGTGAGGAAAGAGGAGACAGATTTGGAAATAATTAAGCAATAAAATCAACCGTACCTTATGTCCAGCTGGCAAAAGAGAAAGTTACAGGACAGTGTCTACCTGACTTCCAGATTCCCAGCTTAGAAGTTGGGTGGATGGATATATTTACTAGATAAACAGCTACAGAGTTTGCAAAAAAGATTCTTAAAATTTTAAATATTGAATATTAAAAACAGAATTTTGCCTAGAATATCCACTATTTCTTAAGATCTTGTGACATGATTTAAATTTGAGCCCAGAGTTCCTGTCTGTGGCTCCATGTCTTCCCATGCTTCTATACATTGCAGACCTTACTTCGTTTGTTTTTTTTCCCCATCTTTCCTTATTTTTTAAAATAACATTTCAAGAGTTGGAAGGGATTTCTCTGATAAGTCATCTCTCCTTGAGTATTAGTTATCTATTACAAAGAAAAAACTTTCCTGAAACAAAAAGCTTACATAGCAATGGACATTTATTATCATCTATCATTTCTGTGAGTCATGAATTTGGGAGCAGCTTAGGTAAGTGGTCTGGCTTGGCCTTTCTCATAAGGTTGCTATCAAAATGTTGGCCTGGGCTACATTCATCAGAAGTTTATGTAGGGCTGGAGACTCTGCTTCCAAGATGGTGCACTCACATGGCTGTTGGCAAGAGCCCCTGGTCCTTGCCATGTGAGACTCTTCATAGAGCCGCTTGACACTGTGTCCTTGTGACATGGCAGTTGGTTCACCCCAGGGTAAGTGATGCAAAAAGCTACAATGCCTTTTACAACCCAGTCTTGGAAATCACACACCATTATTTCCACACGTTGCTCCTTAGAAGTGAATCACTACATCCGGTCCACACTCAAGAGGAAAGGAGATTATAGACTTTAGTTAATAACAGGAACTTTAGTTAATAATAATAATAATATTGGCTTACGGGTGGTAACAAATGTACCCACGCTAATGCAAGATGCCAAATACAGAAGAACTTGGGGACAGGAAAGGGAGGTCATGTGGCCCCTTTCTGTGATTTTGCTAAGTTTTTTTTTCTATAAACCTAATATTAATAATTTTTAAAAAGGAAATCAGAGACACTGGTAAAACAGACAATTAAGTTTTGTATAGCAAGAGAACGTCAAATATAAGACACTATAAAAGGAAGGAGGGAAAGAAGGAAGAACACAGGAAAGAAGTTATGGACATATTTACCTATTAAATTTTGAAAAATTGTTCCTCTTGGCTAATTTCTGCACCATTAAAAATAGATTGTGAAAATTCTGTATCTATTTACACATTTGACCAAAATATTATATGAGACACAAGCTACACGGTGAAGACCTCTGAGATCTGGAAGAGATTCCAGTTAGACCAGAAGGTGTTTCCATGACTCACGGCCTTGAGCAGTACTCTTTTTTCTTCATACAATTTTTTAAATTGGAATATAATTGCTTGTCGAGCATCCTACTAGCTTCCATCTTTTCATAATCAAAGAGAATCACACAACTTCGTAGTTAACAAAGCTGTGATTGCTGGCATCTTGTTGCTGTTGTTTTAGTCTCTAAATCCTGTCCTACTCTTTTGTGGCCCCAAGGATTATAATCCACCAGACTGCAGTGTCCATGGGATTTCCCAGGCTAGAATATTGGAATGGGTTGCCATTTCCTTCTCCAGGGTCTTCCTAACCCAGGGATCAAACCTGCATCTCCTGCATTGGCAGGCAGATTCTCTACCACTGAGTCACCAGGGAAGTGTTCTGAAAAGTCCTGCTTCTCCAAGTATGATCTTAAATGGACTGAATTTAAATTTCCTAACCATGTCTTTCTTAGGATATTTCTAGAAGATTCTTTTTATTAATACCGCTTAAGAAAACCCTTTCTACTTCTAACTAAAACGTTCCATTTTCCGTCTCCCAGATTCTCAATGAAAGTCATTTAGTTTTTAACCTGCAGCATCCTTCTTCCTCACAGAACAGAAAAAGCCTATCATTCTTTAATTATGATAAACTTGGGAGGTAAATCCAGAACAGCAGGACCCAGCATAAGTGAGCCATTGAACCCAAATGCCATAAACACTGTCCATGAAGCTACCAAGATAGTGACCTCAGCAACACCACCTCTAGACAGGCTGGGGGGAAATTAAGTATGACAAATTAAGATCATAGTTGGAGAAATACAACTGTTCACAACGTGATGCCTATAATCATGGACATTACAAGCAAAGCTTCCCTTTTTGATGGAGTACTGAGTTCAAACTTCTGGGAAGCCTAGCTGTGAAAAGCAACACATGTCCCCAGAAGGTTGCCCTTCCATTTCAATTTTCCAGTTGTGTCAAGCAGCCCTGAATCCACAAATTTCAATGACAGATATTACTAGATAATTGCTACTAGATGTCTGTTTTCCACTAACAGAGAAACTTAAGATTTTTCTTTCTCTGGAACAGCCTTGATTTCATTACCTTAGCTAATATATTTTTGAGAAAGCTCAAATGATTGAACCAAAAAGAGAAAATAAATTGCTGTCTGGTGACATGTAATATTCTGGGTCCAAAGACAGGTTTTTTGGTTTTTTAAGATAGGAGGTACTGAAAACCCAGGAGCTATGAATGGATAATGTCTCTATCACACACAGCATAATTTGCTTCTTTGAAGTATTTGCACTAATTGCATAAAAAGCAAAGGCTATTTGTTCCTTCCTCTAAAATACATTTGATTAGATTTCCATCCTCTGCTTGATATTTTTTATGCTAGATATGCATCTTACTTTTCTGGAGCCCTCAAAAGAGCTTAATAATTCTCTGCAAACTGAGTTGCCAAAGCTACACCAGAATTTTGATGTTTCCATTAATAAAAGATATATGCCTGCAGGAGGTACAGATTTGTGGTCTCAGGATCCAGAGTTTAGGGGGAAAGTGGCTTGCATCTGTGCAATGATTAAATGTGTGTTCAGAGAGAGGGCTGTGAAGTGTCTCTACAGATCTAACAAGACCTATTTGGACCTGGGGCCTGCCCCTGCAGGGTGTTTTTGATAGCTTTATCCGTGTCAGATGCTGGGGCTCTCTCCATTCCCACTTGTCAATATGCCCTGGTGGCTTCAGAGCTGGAAACGGGGAGATGATGGACCACACCAAGAGGAACCTGCCGGTCAGAAATGATTCAGAAGCCCACCCAGGGGCCGACTGAAATGCAAGGCTAGAAAAGAAGACAAATCAGAAGTAAGGAAAAAAAATTAAAGGATAACAATCAAGCCTAAAAATAGAATCTGTAACTAGTGAAGAACTTTATTTTACTGTAAAGGAAAATAGGGATAAACAGACTTAAGGTTGAAATAGTGCTCCTACATGTCTGCCTTCTGGTAAGGGGTGGAGGGACCCCGCAGAAATAGAACCTAAACATGAAGGGCTAGAATCTGAGGATGCAGTCTCATGAAGGTCTGTGTGTTTTTGAGTCGTTTATCAAAAACAAATCTGTTGATTCAGATAGTCCATTCTTTGTTGTAATCAATACATTTTTCTTGTGTCTTTTCTATGCATGAGGCATGAACTAGAACTTATTAAAAAATAATAATAAGAAGAAGAACCTGGAACTTCCCTGGTAATTTAGTGTCTAAGACTCCAAGTTCCCAATGTAGGGACCCAAGTTCTATCCCTGGTCAGGGAAATAGATCCCACACGCTGCAACTAGAAATCCCGAATGCTGCAACTAAAAGGTCAAAGATCCCATGTGCCCCAGCTAAGGCCCAGAATAGACAAATCAATAAATGAATATAAATATTAAAACAGAATCAATTGAATACTGAGTTTTTATTTTTTTTCCAAATTAAAATGACTATTCTTGTTCTTATAAAAACACATGCTAATTATAAATATCTAGAAAAATAAACTAAAAAATAAAATTAATTTCTAGAAATAACCCCTACTGACATTGTGCAATGTATTATTTTCTGCTCTCCCATTAACAGGAAGTCCTCAAGCCCATCTCCATTCAGTGTGATTCTAGCTATTGGCTCAGACAAAACATCTCACCACAGAGCTGTTCCTAGTTTGCCATGAATTTGGTTTGTTTTGTTTTGTTTTTTAAAAACGTGTATAAGCATGGATGCTGAATCATATCTAATGTTGGTCTGGTTTTTTTTAGTTGGTCATAATGCACTGCATTGGCCAGTGTTTTCTGAGCCTGACATTCCTAGACTGAGTAAATTCTAATATGTACAACCTTCTTTCAAAAAGCAAGAGAGTTCCAGAAAAACATCTATTTCTGCTTTATTGACTATGCCAAAGCCTTTGACTGTGTGGCTGATAATAAACTCTGGAAAATTCTGAAAGAGATGGGAATATCAGACCACCTGACCTGCCTCTTGAGAAACCTGAATGCAGGTCAGGAAGCAACAGTTAGAACTGGACATGGAACAACAGACTGGTTCCAAATAGGAAAAGGAGTACATCAAGGCTGTATATTGTCACCCTGCTTATTTAACTTATGTTCAGAGTACATCATGAGAAACGCTGGGCTGGAAGAAGCACAAGCTGGAATCAAGGTTGCTGGGAGAAATATCAATAACCTCAGGTATGTAGATGACACCACCCTTATGGCAGAGAGTGAAGAGGAACTAAAAAGCCTCTTGATGAAAGTGATAAAGGAGAGTGAAAGTTGGATTAAAGCTCAACATTCAGAAAACTAAGATCATGGCATCTGGTCCCATCACTTCATGGCAAATAGATGGGGAAACAGTGGAAAAAGTGTCAGACTTTATTTTTTTGGCTCCCAAGCCACTGCAGATGGTGATTGCAGCCATGAAATTAAAAGACACTTACTTCTTGGAAGGAAAGTTATGACCAACCTAGACAGCATATTGAAAAGCAGAGACATTACTTTACCAACAAAGGTCCATCTAGTCAAGGCTGTGGCTTTTCCAGTGTCATGTATGGATGTGAGAGTTGAACTTTAAAGAAAGCTGAGCCCTGAAGAATTGATGCTTTTGAGCTGTGGTGTTGGAGAAGACTCTTGAGAGTCCCTTGGACTGCAAGGAGATCCAACCAGTCCATCCTAAAGGAGATCAGCACTGGGTGTTCATTGGAAGGACTGATCCTGAAGCTGAAACTCCAGTACTTTGACCACCTCATGCGAAGAGTTGACTCATTGGAAAAGACCCTGATGCTGGGAGGGATTGGGGGCAGGAGGAGAAGGGGATGACAGAGGATGAGATGGCTGGATGGCATCACCAACTCAACGGACATGAGTTTGGGTAAACTCCAGGAGTTGGTGATGGACGGAGAGGCCTGGCATGCTGCAGTTCATGGGGTTGCAAAGAGTTAGACACAACTGAGCAACTGAACTGAATTGAACTGAACAACCTTCTTTACTTTTTTTATTCTATTAAAAAGAAATATTAAGGGATATATTAGTATATAATTGATAATATATTAAATATATTAAGGTAATATTTACTACATACAAGAGAACATAAGGAATTTTTCTGTAAGTTATAGAACAAAACTTCAGAAAGAACTCTCACATCTCCACCCAGGATGAAGGACATTTCCAATACCTTATGTCTTCCTTCATATATGTCAGTCACATGTCTGTGTTCCACCAAATCAGCCACCACCCTGACCTGCATTATGTACTCTTCTTCAAACACACTCTCTGGCTGAACATACTAATGATTTTTCAAAATATTTCATCTGTATTCTTATGGGAGGGTAGTTTATGTTTTCTTTTCTATGCTATCTGAGTGATGTTTGGAAATATCAAGCCTCAGGAAATTGAAAAGCTTTCAATATCATTCTAATATCATAGGATTTATCTGTTCCTGAGGGCTTGACAGAACTCACTTTTAAAACCAAAGTTTTGGGGTAGTTCTTTCATGAATTTTCTCATTTTTTATAGTTTTTATTCTATCCAGGAGTGTTTTCTTTTGTTATGGCTTGTTTTGTTGGAGGGTTTTCTCTTTAACTCTTATTGCTTCACTTTTAGTGATGCATGTTGCATACACACTATACACCCACACAAACATATTAGCCCGAAAGCTCATCTTTGCTTTCTATTAGTGACCTTCATATAGTCTAACTCCTAATGATGTTGGGACATGAATTTTCACTTGGCTTTCTTGTTAGATCCTTTAGCTCTGGATTTCAGTTGTATATTCTACTCTGGTCTCCTTTTTAATTAATTTTCTATATTTACTGTTTCATTCCTTTTTACATTAACAAATTGGTCTCTCTAGATTTGTGAGTTGATTCTTAGTAGTGGAACTTTTCGTTCAAACAGAATGTTATCAAGAACTTTAATACAAGAGGAAAAACGGTGGGGATGTGCAGGAACAAAAAATAGACTGGAGCAGATGTAGAGTCAAAGACAGCACAGATTGAAAACAAATACCAGAGAGCATATTATGCACTTCACCCATTGCATGAATAGCTAAATGGATTGAAATGTTAGTTTCTGTTTTCTCAATGAACAGATATAGTCTTAAAGGGTATTGGCTTAAAATGATTTGCTAAGGGAAAATGTATTTTAACCTTGGGTTAGGAAGATCCCCTGGAGAAGGAAAAGTCTACCCACTCCAGTATTCTGGCCTGTAGAATTTCATGGACTGTATAGTACAAGGGTTCACAAAGAGTTGGACATGACTGAGCAACTTTCACTTTCAATGTATTTTGAAACTTTTAATAAAGTTTCAAGAGGGTGTGAGATTGTTATGTTTACCAAAAGGGAGAATTGATTTTTAAAACTGTAAGAATCACCACTTAATAATCATTTGGGGTTACTTGATTGGTAAAATATAAGACAAGTTTCGTGTCTTCTGATTGTGAGATTTATTCATTTTTCCTTGTATTTATATGAGTTATTCCTTTAATAAATATGGTACAAAACTTTAGGTTTAAAGTGGAATGTATCTGTTCATCTTTACTGCAAATCATAACTTCTACCCTAAGATAACACTCTCTTCTCCCAGTGGCTGTGTTTACTTTGAATTGCTCTTTGTCTAATGTTGATCTTGCTTACCTGCTTTCTGTTGATTTTCATGGCATGGAATAGCATGACTTTTCCAATTTTGTTTGAAGAGCCCTGTCTTGGAAACAAAATACATCTGAAATTGTTCTATTAATATAAAAGTCACTGTGTTTTAATAGAGTAATATATTCTACTTATAACTTTTAGTAATTGTGTTGTTCTTTTCAACTTTTTCATGTTTTTCTTTATTAAAATGTCCTGTTTACTTTCTTATGCTTTTCCATATTCATTAAATCATTTGAAATAATTCTTAAAAGCACCAGTATACCAAATGCTATTATTCTTGCCCAGTCAATTTGTCTTTCATATGATGATAACTATAACAGTAATACCCAACATTTAGTAAAAGAGTAAGAGAGGTATGGTCCCAAATGTTTTACATATATTGGCACATTTAATGTTTATGACAGGTAAGTTAGCATTATTATACCCATCCTAAAGAGGAAAAAACCGATGCCCCCCAAAATTCAGAGCCCATATTCGGTGAGTAGTTCACAATGATGGAGAAAATAAATGAGACTGAATGGGTCTGATTCTAGGGAATGGGTTTGATTCCTGGGCTCTCTGATTAGGAAGATCACTCTCTAATTTATTCCACATCTTTAAACCTATTGGCACTTAACGTTTAGCAACAGAAAAATGAAAACAGAGTCTGTGTTTATTATCTTCTAATTTCCTTCACTGTCTTTACTTCTGTGAGTGTTGGGAGAGTCTGGAGCCTGCTCACCCAGTAGACTTTAAAGTCTGTCTTTCTCCCAACAAACTGGTTCATAACAAATAATTGTGAATATTATGTAGGTGGAGAGAGTCATTAGATTTACTGTCTGGTTTTCTGAAATATCTTTCTCTTCATTACTTCTATTGAGTTGCTTAATTCCTTGAATGTGTTTTAATTTCCTTGTACAGTTTCACATTTACGGGTCACTCTATCTTGTTACAATTTGAAGTACCATTTGATCCTCGACATTTGTCCCATTTCATGCAGTAAGTAACTATATTTCTGCTTAGTTTGAATGGTCCCTCTCTTTAGAATATATCCTTTAGATAGAAATCTGATAACAGAATAGCTCATGCTTTCAAGTTGTGAGATTTTGGTAAATATTTAAAATATTTTTGTTATTCAAAAGCAAACAGTACCACATGAATTATAGTTGGAAGAGCTAGACAGTTTTTTTTTCAGTTTGAAAAAGTGGAAATGTTAGTCGCTCAGTTGTGGCCGACTCCTTGTGACGAGATGAACTGTGGCCCACTAGGCTCCTCTGTCCCTGGGATTCTCCAGCAAGAATCCTGGAGGGGGTTGCCATTTCCTTCTCCAGGGGATCTTCCCGACCCAGGGACTGAACCTGGGTCTCCTGAGTGGCAGGCAGAATCTTTACGATCTGAGTCACCAGGGAAGCCTTTTTCCCCCTTTTTTTGTATAGTTAATTTACAATGTGCTAGTTTCAGTAGTTTCAGGAGTACAGCGAAGTGGTTCAGTGATACATGCATATAGAGAGACAAACATCATATGATATCACTTATACATGAAATCTAAAAAAAAATTATACAAATGAACTTATTTACAAAACAGACTCTCAGACATAGAAAAAAAAAAAAACCAAAGGGGACGAGGAGAGGGATAAATTAGGGAGTTTGGAATTAACGTATTCATACTGCTGTATATAAAATAGGTAAACAACAAGGATCTACTGTATAGCACAGAGAACTACATTCAATATTTTGTAATAATCTATAATGGAAAAGTGGAGAAGGCAATGGCAACCCAGTCCAGTACTTTTGCCTGGAAAATCCCATGGATGGAGGAGCCTGGTGGGCTGCAGTCCATGGGGTTGCTAGGAGTCGGACACGACTGAGCGACTTCACTTTCACTTTTCACTTTCATGCATTGGAGAAGGAAATGGCAACCCACTCCAGTATTCTTGCCTGGAGAATCCCAGGGACCAGGGGAGCCTGGTGGGCTGCCGCCTGTGGGGTTGCACAGAGTCGGACAAGACTGAAGCAACTTAGGAGCAGTAGCATAATGGAAAAGAATCTGAAAAAGAATATATAGAGGCAAATTATTATTATTTTTCCATTTATTTTTATTAGTTGGAGGCTAATTACTTTACAATATTGTAGTGGTTTTTCCCATACATTGACATGAATCAGCCATGGATTTATATGTGTTCCCAATCCCGATCCCCCCTCCCACCTCCCTCTCCACCTGATCCCTCTGGGTCTTCCCAGTGCACCAGGTCCGAGCACTTGTCTCATGCACCCAACCTGGGCTGGTGATCTGTTTCACCCTTGATAATAAATATGTTTCGATGCTGTTCTCTCTAAACATCCCACCCTCGCCTTCTCCCACAGAGTACAAAAGTCTGTTCTGTACATCTGTGTCTCTTTTTCTGCTTTGCATATAGGGTTATCGTTACCATCTTTCTAAATTCCATATATATGCGTTAGTATACTGTATTGGTGTTTATCTTTCTGGCTTACTTCACGCTGTATAATGGGCTCTAGTTTCATCCATCTCATTAGAACTGATTCAAATGAATTCTTTTTAATGGCTGAGTAATATTCCATGGTGTATATGTACTACAGCTTCCTCATCCATTCGTCTGCTGATGGGCATCTAGGTTGCTTCCATGTCCTGGCTATTATAAACAGTGCTGCAATGAACTTTGGGGTGCACGCGTCTCTTTCAGATCTGGTTTCCTCAGTGGGTATGCCCAGGAGTGGTATTGCTGGGTCATATGGCAGTTCTATTTCCAGCTTTTTAAGAAATCTCCACACTGTTCTCCATAGTGGCTGTACTAGTTTGCATTCCCACCAACAGTGTTAGAGGGTTCCCTTTTCTCCACACCCTCTCCAGCATTTATTGCTTGTAGACTTTTGGATAGCAGCCATCCTGACTGGCGTGTAATGGTACCTCATTGTGGTTTTGATTTGCATTTCTCTGATAATGAGTGATGTTGAGCATCTTTTCATGTGTTTGTTAGCCATCTGTATGTCTTCCTTGGAGAAATGTCTGTTTAGTTCTTTGGCCCATTTTTTGATTGGGTCATTTATTTTTCTGGAGTTGAGCTGGAGGAGTTGCTTGTATATTTTTGAGATTAATCCTTTGTCTATTGCTTCGTTTGCTATTATTTTCTCCCAATCTGAGGGCTGTCTTTTCACCTTGCTTATAGTTTCCTTTGTTGTGCAAAAGCTTTTAAGTTTCATTAGGTCCCATTTGTTTATTTTTGCTTTTATTTCCGATATTCTGGGGGGTGGGTCATAGAGGATCCTGCTGTGATTTATGTCAGAGAGTGTTTTGCCTATGTTCTCCTCTAGGAGTTTTATAGTTTCTGGTCTTACATTTAGATCTTTAATCAATTTTGAGTTTATTTTTGTGTATGGTGTTAGAAAGTGTTCTAGTTTCATTCTTTTACAAGTGGTTGACCAGTTTTCCCAGCACCACTTGTTAAAGAGGTTGTCTTTTTTCCATCGTATATTCTTGCCTCCTTTGTCAAAGATAAGGTGACCATAGGTTCGTGGATTTATCTCTGGGCTTTCTATTCTGCTCCATTGATCTATATTTCTGTCTTTGTGCCAGTACCATACTGTCTTGATGACTGTGGCTAGAGGCAAATTATTTTTTAATGAACAACTCCCACTAAAGCATGTATAATTTCATTGAAAGAATGTTCCATAGTTTTGTTTCACAAAACCATGTAAATGTACCAGTGATTGTATAAAACTATTTATTCCTTTAATACTGGCTGTTCCACAACTCTAGGTAATCTCATTGCACATATAAAAAATGATAGGGCACAAATAATCAATTACTTGAAGTATTTTATTAATTGCTTTCTGCAGTCTCATGTCATCATAGTCCATCTCAGTCAGTACACCTCCTGGGTGAGTATCTCCTTTCCTCATTGATACACTTTGTGCAGCCATTGAACACACCAGGACAATATTGAATATTGAGAGAATATGTTGATTTTCTCCCAATGCCTGAAAAGTGTATTATTGGCACTTTCTCTCTTCCCATCCAATGACATGTCATTTATATCATTTTCTAATGGTTTCATATGAGTTTTAGGAGCTCCCAATTAGCCAGATAGTTTTTTTTTAACTGGACAAAACACAGGGCTCTTTTCAAATTGAAGGTTAGATTAGATATCCTGGTTTCTACAGAGAGAATGGGTGGAGAAATGGCCTCTTGCCTGGGAGAAGGGAACAGAATTGAGTCCACATTACATAAGTAAATATCGCCCGCATTGCAGAGTGTACAGAGACAAAAAGAGGAAGGCCAGAGAATAACTAAAAAGGAGTTTGCTGCTTCAGTGACCCTGTTAGACACCTGTTAAGACCTCTCACTTTCTCTACTGTTTCTAACAAAATCTCAGCAAAAAAGAGAAAGCTAGTGAAATGGTGGGAATTATGTTGGAACTGGGCATTTTCTTCTTCAGTGTCACTGTAGCTGTTATTCCCTAGCAGCCTAATTGTAACTAATTAGACTCTAGTGAGACATGGAGACAGTATTAAAACGCTCTGCTTGTTTTTCTCTCCCTTGATGGTCACAGTTTGGGCCTCTGCCTGTCCGAGGCAGGGGAAGTTTCAGTTTTACAATCGCTTTTTGAGTTTAGTTTTATCTGTTTATTTTTTCCAAATAATTTGCACAGGTTTTGACGTGATGCTCTGGGCCACATGGGCCACTTTCCATACTCCCTGCCAGGTTAACCACAGAATCCACTCAAGAGGATAAAGCTCATCAACGGCCCCAGTCTCTAATTGCAGGATGGCCAAAAGGTATCCATTTGGTCTATAATTAGGTCATTTCTCTCTCATCCCCTGCAAGTGTGTATAATTATAAATTAATTTAAAACCCCACTGTGAGAAAAGAAATTCACTGTAATGTAAGAGGAAAGACAAAAACTGCAGGAAGTGTCTTTAAAAACAGGTTGTTGGTGTTTCCTGCAAAATAGATCCTCAAAATTGGTTTTTTGTTCCACTATTCATTTTCCCAGCTGGGAACTTCATCATTGTATATTTAAATTGTGGGTCAATTTAGTTATACCATGGCCTTGAGGTTTGATGCTTCCTACAGAATTTACATTTGCAGATCAAAACTATTCTTTGGGGAAATAAAACCCTGGGGAGGCCCCTCTGAGTGATACTTAAAGACCCAGCCCTCTCTTTCTCTCTGGTTGCCTTTGACCCTTTTCACACTTGTCTTTCTGTTTCCACAATAAAAGTGTTATATGTTATACCAGGTAAAATAAAGCATTTGAGGAAAAACCCAAAACGACCTGGTTCCTATGTGTACTGCAATGATTGTAATCCTTTAATTTTGAGTGAACTGCTCTTTTATTTATTTATATTACCCAAAGCCATGGTCAAGTGTATGGTCCTGCACGTCTTCAGAGAGATGATACAGGTTAAGAACACATGTGTTTGTCAACAGGGTAGCCTCAGCCAAGTTTCTGAGGCAGCATTTGACCCACTAAAGCCCCTGCTTTTGTTGGGGAATCAATCTCTGTGAATTTGAAGAAAATGAGGAAGGTGTTGCTGAAGCTAAGACAGTGCATGAAGACTCCCCATTACATTCACAACCTCTTCTATTTCCTAAGTATCTAAAAATGAGAGCAAGAAATGCTCTACTCTCAGAAGAAGTGGTGTGTTCAAGTCATTTCTCTAAGAATATGCTAATGTATTTGTGATAATTTCTATGGAAATATGAATAATTCTTCTTTTTTGAAAAATTAAATGATTTTATTACTTTCAAGGGCTTCCCAGGTGGCTCAGTCATAAAGAATCCACCTGCCAATGCAGGAGATACAGGTTCGGTCCCTGGGTTGGGAAGATCCCTGGAGGAGGAAATGGCAACTCATTCGAGAATTCTTGCCTGGAGAATCCCACAGACAGAGGAAGACCCTGACTTGCTGTTGTGCCATTTAGAGGACAGTAATGGTAACAGTTCACACTTGGCACATTCCAGACCTGTGCTGGATTTTTCGTGCCCACCCTCTGAGGAGACATTGTCATTATTCCCTTTAAAGTGGCCTTCTGGTTTGAGGGCCCCACAGTAGCCATGTCACGTTAAACCCTGGAGGGGAAGGAGTGAGGTGTCAGCAGCCAGCTGTCACACTGTTAACCTAGGGACCTGACGGGGCAGGGAAGAGCTCACCAACTGCCTCGTAGGCTAGGTGTCATTTTTGGGGGGGCTAGGAGTGCTGCGCTGGGTCTTGGTTGCTACAAACAGGCTTTCTCTAGTTTTGGCGGGTGGGTGCTCCCCTCCAGTTCCTGTGCTGGGGCTTCTCACTGCAGTAGTTTCTCTTGTGGAGCATGGGCTCTAGAACATGGGCTTCAGTAGTTGTAGCGCATGGGGAGGAATCTTCCTGGACCAGGGATTGAACCCATGTCCCCTGCGTTGACAGGGATTCTTAACCCCCTGACTACCAGGAAAGTCCTAGTGGTGTCCTCTTGAATCTAGTGATGTGTGATCCTGCTCGCCATTCAGAAGGGAACCTCTATCCATAGAATCCTTAAGGGTGTTTCACACCAGCAGGGAATTTCCTAGTTAAAGCTGCAGAATCTATAACTGATCAGCTCAGTCTGGTTCCTAATTTGTGTTTATTCGGTAAGAAAATGAAAGTTAAGAATGGAATACTAGTGAATTCATTCTCATCATCTAAGGCTTTAAACTATCAGCAAGATATCCTGTCATAAAAATAAGTGCTAAAGAGAAGTAGGGATATATAGAGAAAAACGTCCATGAAACACCAAATTCTGAAAACATTTGCAGAGTCTTTGATTTGCTACTTTCCAAAAACCATCATGCCTTCTGTAGTTTGAGATGTTAAAGACATTTGTATTCAATGTATAAAAAACATGAAATTCGTGTTTTATGAGAAGCAAATAAATCTAATCTATTTCCTCCAAATCCCTCACAATCAAGAGTCAGCACACTTTTTCTGTAAAGGGCCAGGTGGTAAATATGTTAGACTTCGTGGGTCATAAGATCTGTCACACCTACTCTGCTATTGCAGTACAGAAACTATCACAGATGCTAGTTAATAAATGAGCGGGGCTGTGTTCCAATAAAACTTTATTTATAAAACCATCTAGAGGCTTCTCTAGTGGCTCCATGATAGAGAATACATATGCTAACGCAGGAGACACACGTTCGATCCCTGATCTGGGATGATCCCTCATGCCTGGAGCAACTAAGCCCGTGTACCATAGCTGTTGAGTCTGTACTCTAGAGCTTGGGAACTGCAACTACTGAAGCCCACACATCCCAGAGCCTGTGCTATGTAACAAGAGAAGCCACCGCATTGAGAAGCCTGAGCACTGGCAATTGGGGAGGAGCACCCCCTCACTGCAACTGTAGAGAAGTTCTTACAGGAATGAAGACCCAGGGCAGCCAAACAATAAATAAATAAACAAAATTCTATATTAAAAAAACAGGTAGTGATCCATACTAAGAGTATAGGCCATAGTTTGCCAACGTCAGATTTATACCATAGAAAGATCATATATATTTTACTTGTTTTAGAGGAAAGAAGAATCTATTTATAAATCAAAATTATTTTTCAACATAATAATAAACTCTCAATAGGACTATTTCTAAGGAAAATTCCCTGACATTGTGTGGTAGTAGAATAGTTCGGTAATGTCCTTCTAGTTCCTATGTAACAATGGAGAAATATAGTTCCTTTTTTTTGGGGGGGTAAGGAAATTATTTTTTTGTTTTTATTTATTTATTTCACTTTTTGGCTGCATCAAATGTCATATAGGATCTTAATTCCCCAACCAGGGATCAAACGCACACCTCCTGCCTTGGAAGTCCTAAGTCCTAACCTCTGGATCACCAGGGAAGTCCCTGGATTATATTTCTTTATCTTCAGTAGATAGATATTCAGGCCCAACCAAAGTCTAGAAAGCTAAGGGGTGCTGTCTGGTCTTATACATAGTGGTGAGATTCCAGCCAACACTAGACGCTACATTTGACTTCTCTGGATGCTGTCATCATTGTGGTCCATATGTCCACTGAGCCCCAGTTGGCAAAACAAAATCACACATAGCTCTGTGCATGGCCATCAGCACTTCCAGACTCCTTTTCATCTGCCTGCTCCCTTTCTGGTAAAAATATACCCATTGTTAGGATCCAAGCCAAGTTCTAGGACAAACCAAACTAGACTTGTTAATTTAAGCACTTGCATTTTATTAAATTCTGCCCAGAGAGAGAATGGAGAGGAATGAGGTGGTAAAATGTGGGGTTTATGTGAACTTGCTTCTTTGTCTCAAAACTTGCCCCTTTGTCTCAAAGAAACTTCAGATCCGGGCTTTCCCACTTTTCACCAGGAATGGTTAGGAATTTAACAGCTTCTTAACGAAGGAATAACTCTGAGAATTTTGAACAAATTTATTGGCAGCATATCTGCTTTATGTCTAAGATAAACCTCTCCTGTAAGTAGAATTCTTACAGACAGCTAGAAAAGTTCACAAAGGGCTATTGAAAGAATATATAATCACAATGGAACATTCTTTTTAGCATCTATGACTGAAGGGCTTCTTTCTTTGTCTAGCCAGATGCATTACTAAAACAATTATTTCTGAACATAAACTAGCCCAGGAACTTCATATATCCAACAAACATGAACAAATTGATCCTAAAAATGATTGACTGATCTTAGAATCCTGCTTTTTTCTTGTTTTCTCCCATGCAGACAGAATGCTATTTTCCCGTGGATAATTCAGATAGTATCTACTCATCTCAAATCAAGTCTCAGAAAGAAAACCCCAGATTTTGTTGAATCCTATCTCCAGTACTCTGAGACCACTGAAAAGAATTTCCAAACAACCATAAATTATGACAATTCCAAAATGGGCAGGAAATATGACCACACATCTTTTCTTTCTTTTCTTTTTTTCTCCTGGTGCTGTTTACCTCTGCCTGTGCCCTCAGAGTAGGGGGCAGTCCTCTCTGGTGGGTTCCAGCAAAGGGTCAGCTGTAACACTAAGAGCTACACCTCCGTCCTCCTGTCTCTTTGCCCAGGTCAGTCAAAGTAGAGGCAGCTCAAGGAAACCCAATAGGCTTGGGAACGTTGCAGATATAGAGGGGGTATGCCTTAGTCTGTTGGGAATGAAACAGGAATCTGGCAGAAGGTCAGCAGAATTCATTAGCCAGGCAGTGCAGCATGGCCAATATGAGGCCGGAAGAGTGGATTTAGAGCAAAAGGCTAATTACTCCAGGACCCAACCCAATCTCCTGCTAGATTTACTGCTAATTAATGTTCTCGTCTCCATTTTCACTTCTCCAGCCAGTGAATCAGGGACTAGGACTCACTCTCTGCTTTTCCTCTCTTAACCATCACCAGTTTCTGCTCCATTAGCAAATTGCCCTCTTGAGTATCTCTTTTCTGAAGGTTGGTTGCCTGGGTGATCTCAGTGGTCTTGACCTTGGTAAGGCCTTTGCAAAGGACTCAGGGCAACAAGCTGCAATCATTAAAAACCACAATATAGGGCATAATAATGACAAGATTTGGGTTTTTTCTTTTTCTTTTCTTTCTTTCTTTTTTTTTTTTTTTTGGTATTTCCAGCCTGTGATTCCTTCAAGAAAAGCGAATTATTTTTCATGATTCTTACATTTTTCCAATTTCCTGAACAGTTCATGTAGACAAGGCATGTTTATAGTGCTGCTGAGGGAAATAAATGCCTCTGACTAACCACACAGAAGGCATGGGAAGAAGGAAACAGACACAAAGGGAAAAAGGAGAAATTTTCAAATGCTATGATTTACGTTTTAAATCATGGCAACAAATATGCCTTATTTTAACCAGATATAAACTCCCTTAAATAGGTAAGAAAGTAGTGCAGTATTGTGTGTATATGCACTGTCTAAGGCTTCTAGAGAGCTGCTGTTTATGGAACTAACATGTGTGATACAAGGTGGCCAGGCCAGAATGACAGGGAAGAATCAGCATCAGTTTTTCTTTCTTTCTGTTTTTATTTGGCTTCGCATGTCTAAGTTGTGGCATGCAGGCTCTTAGTTGCAGCATGTGGGATCAAGTTCCTTGACCAGGGGATTGAACCTGTGTCCCTGGCATTGGGAACATGGAGTCTTATCCACTAAATCAATCCAACTTCTTGGATTTTGTTTCGCTTTGTTTTATTATTATTACTTTGTTTATTACCATAGATGTCCTCCTCAACACTTCTCTTTCCTGGGATCCTTACCAAGCCCTTCAAGATATCTTTGGAGAGATAAGTGTGAAAATTTTCCAGGGTTTCCTGAGGAAAGAGTAATATATAAAATATTAATGACACAGACACAATTAAGACAACAACAACCATATGATTCATTATCCATTCTACTCTTACAACTATCTAAATAAACCATTCTGTACAGAATCAGTAAGTGAGAACATTGGGACTTTTATGAAATAATTGTAAACAAATATGTTATCATTAAAATATCTGCAATGAATGACATAAAGTCTTAAGGTTTATATGATCACATAATCTGATACTTAATAACAGAATATTTCCAGACACTACACAAACTATCTAGATTTTTCAACTCAACATCACCTGATGATATTCATAATGATAGGATTGATGGTATTTTGGAGGAAAATCAATGAAGACACAAATAACAGGAAGGCCATCTACATCACAACCAATTTAGAAAGGCAAAAAGCCAATAAAACCATGGTTTATATTAAGCAGTCACTCAGTTTGGGCTCAGCTCATGGGGGACAAGCTGGTATTTGGGGACGGGAGTTAAAAGAAGATATGAAGGTACTTACTTTTTGTCAAGTAACACATCCTAACAATATCAAGAGATTCATGAGAAACAAGCTTTTAAGAAGGTCTCCTAAGAGGCGGGACCATTTCTAGGTCACCTCCCAAAATCACATCTGCTCTGATACAAACATTCAAGGATTTGGTTTCAGGATTGAATAGATTCAAAACGTTCGGATGATTCAGTAATCCATGCCAAAAGCCAAAAGGATCTCAGAATACTATAGCTATAGAGTTTTTGTTGTTTAGTTGTTAAATTGTGTCTGACTCTTTGTGACTCCATGGACTGTAGTCCACTAGACTCCTTTGTCCATGGGATTCTCCAGGCAAGAGTACTGGAGTGGTTGCCATGCCCTCCTCCAGGGGATTTTCCCAATCAGGGATCAAAGTAGTCTCTTACAACTCCTGCACTGGCAAGAAGGTTCTTTGCCACTAGTGCCACCTGGGCAGCCCACTGTGGAGTTAACTCCATTGAAAAACAGAACCATTTAGCTACAAGAAACCCATAACCAAGTCAGTGCTCAATCTCTGGATAGTTAAGAGCCACTGACAGCTCCAAGTGATGGAGACCGCTTTCTTCTCAAGGAGCCTTAGGAGAGGAGCTTGAAAAACTTCTCTTTACATTGCTCACTACCTTATCAGCAGGAAAAATATTTCTTACCAAAAAAAGATCCTTCTGGTACAATTTCAACCAATTTCCCCTCATCTGGAGGTTGAGTGAAACCAGGTGAATTGCTTGAGTGTAAACTTCTTAGGTTTCTAGAATGTTCACAGGGTCTGGAAGATCCTACTAGATCATTTAGTTCTTCTCTCTCACTTTGCAGCTGGGAATTAAAATGCAGGGAATTCTAGTGACTTGACCAAATCTACACAGTAGTTAAGCATAGATCCCCATGAGTTTCAATCAGATGCCATACAAATAATTCTACATCCTTCATTTCTGGAATTACGAGGCCGCCCAGGAAAACAGAGAAACTTGAAGATACTCAGTGATAATGTGCATGGGTAATTATCAGTAAATCTATTTTTAACATTTAACATGTATATTTTACCAAAATACTGGTGTTTGTTTTAAATGAAAGTGAAAGTGTGAGTCACTCGGTTGTGTCTGACTCTTTGTGACCCCATGGACTGTAGCCTGCCAGGTTCCTCTGTCCATGGAATTCTCCAGGCAACAATACTGGAATGGTTGCCATTCCCTTCTCCAGGGAATCTTTCCGACCCAGGGGTTGAACTTGGGTTTCCTGCATTGCAGGCAGATTCTTTACCATCTGAGCCACCTGGGAAGCCCCTTTGTTTTAAATAGGTCTCACTTTACCATTTTTCCTAGAAATGTTTGAGAATACATTTTTTGACTCATTTACAATGGGCTTCCCTTGTACCTCAGCTGGTAAATAATCTGCCTGCAATGTGGGAGACCTGGGTTTGATCCCAGGGTTGGGAAGATACCCTGGAGAAGGGAATGGCTACCCACTCCAGTATTCTGGCCTGGAAAATTTTGGCCAAGGACTATACAGTCCCTGAGTCGAAAACAGTCGGAAACAACTGAGCAACTTTCACTTTTTCACATTAATAATAGCTGTTGTTTAGGTGTTTGCCAGTCTAATAGGTGTAAAATGATATGTTATTGGTACTTTAATTTACAAATCTCTGAGTTTTAGCTTTAATTGAACTGTAGCTTTAATTCAAATTCTCCCTCCTCCCTATTTGAATTTCTCTTATATAAATAGCCACCTAATTGCCTGTTTTTCTATTGGGTTGTTCATATCTGCCTTACCAGGTTTCACGAATTCTTTATGGAACTTCCCTGGCAGTCCAGTGATTAAGACTGCACTTTCACTACAGGGGGCAAGGGTTTAAGTCCTGCTCTGGGAACTAAGATCCTGTGTGCTATGCAGCACAGCAAAACAAAAAAAAAATTACCATCTTAAAAAAGTATTATTTATAATATACAGTATAATCATCCTTTTTATTTTATAGTTTGTTGATTTTGTTCATGATATTTTTTGCCATACAAAAGTTTCAAAGCTTTGAATAAATGTATCTTTCTCTTTTATAATTTTGTAATAAACTCATTCTTAACTATGAAAAAAAAAAAAACAGAGAAGCTCAGATCATATAAGCAGGATTCACTGAGGGTCAGACTACCTTGATTCTACTCCTGACTCTGCCACTTACATTGTGACTTTGGGCAAATTTCCTTGATCCACCCTTCAGTTTCCTCATATGAGAGACCACGTCAGTTTTGACACCAACCCTACAGAATTGCAATGATGACATGAGCTCACACACAGTAAGACCAGCTAATGTGGGACTTCTCTAGTGGCCCAGTGTTTAAGACTTCACCTTCCAATGCAGAGAGAGGGTGAGGGTTCAAACCTTGATCTGAGAAGTAAGATCCCTCATGCCTCATGGCCAAAAAGCCAAAACATACAACAGAAGCAATATAGTAACAAATTTAATAAAGGCTTTAAAAATGGTCCACATTAAAAAAAGAACAGCAAACATGCCTTCCTATGGTACTCATTTAATTTCCACAGCAAACCCTCGAGGTAGATACTATTATCCTGCTATTTTGACAGATGAGAAAACTGAAGATCTATCAAAGTCCAGGCTCGTGGTGGGGGATCAGTAGACTGGTTGCTGGCATCATCACCAACATCATTATCATTAAAGGCAGATTTGCTTTTGAAAGTTTTCTTTTTGGCAGACTGATTTGCCATTATGGTCCAACCCAGGGTAGTTGCCAAGCTCAGAAAATGGATACAATCTCTTAAAAAAAAAAAAAAAATCTACAGCCCAAAGAAAACAATAAACAGCATTCCCAAGCCAAGTAAAGATAACATTGGTATTAAGCACTTTGGAATTATCTCCATACTGTTCTGTTTGATTCTGTGGATAACAAAAAGGACAAGAGAAAACTTTTTCCCCTCACTTGCCTGTGACAAATCACGAAAGTTTCAATATGTTATTACAGTATTAAGATTCACGAAACGTATGACATTCACATGTATTTCTTTTTTCCTGAAATGCTCTTGTGGCTCTTGACAGCTCATTAAGGATCCATACCAGCCTGAGCTGGGCTTACCCGTGCTGGGAACCAGCTGCTCCTACCTCTCAGAATGGAGCTGCCACAGGTGTGGACTGGCCAGACTACAGGGAGGGTGGATCAGAGAAAAAGGATGTTTAGTAAGGCTCCCTAACCTCCCCTGCTGGCTTTTATTTTGACATCTGGGGCTGTAACCCAAAGTGCACACGGATTAGAGATGTCATTTTATGTCAGTTGTAAGACAGGATACAACAAAACCGGAGAGCAGATATCCCATCATTTGTCTGTCGTGGCACTTCCAGGAGGGAAGATGCCACGGTCAAATCAAACAGTCGCCTTTTCACATAGGCTTTTCCTTTGCCCACTCAAGCTGTCAGCAGTTCTTACTGGGGGATTTCACAAGCTGCAAAACTTCACTTCTTGCAAGAGAACTATTCTACTTCCCTACAAATGGGTCCATGATGCTGTGAATAGGTGGGTGTAACTTAGAAATTGTTGCAAGCCTAGACAAAGAAAGTCACCAACTCAAACCCAAAAACCTGATGCCATCAGTTCTGTGTCCTAATAGTGACACCAACATAGGTGGCTCAGTGGTATAGAACCCGCCAGCCAATGCAGGAAACATAGGTTCAGGCCCTGGGTCAGGGAATATCTCCTGGAGAAGGGCATGGCAACCCACTCCAGTATTCTTGCCTGGGAAATTCCATGGACACAGGAGCCTGGTGGGCTACAGTCCATAGGGTCACAAGGAGTCATGCATGAATGTCTGAGCACTAAAGCATATAGCATGTAATGGGTTATATTAGAACATGGCAATTAAATTTAATTTTTCAAAGAATAGCCCATTTCAAGCAATTTGATCACACAAAGAAAAAACAATAGAAATGTATTGAGGGATCAGGAGGGTATTAAAAAAGGATTCTTGCAGAACACATAAATTACACAATAACAGATCACTTAAATTTATTAAACACCTACTTTCTGCCAGGAAAATTATTCCCTACTTCATGTATGTTGTCTCATTCAATTTTGAAAAGATAAGAACATTAGGCCCAGAGAGCTGAAGTGTGTTACCTACAGTCACATAACAAGAAAGCAGCTTAGCCAGAATTTATACTTTCCTTAGCATCATTCTAAAGGTTACACTCTCCTCTAAAGCTCACTCTCTCTCACGAAGGGACACACGCTCAACGAAGTGTCTGCTCACAGGCCAGGGTGCATGTCAATCAGGCTAAATGGGCTTCAACTTCCCAATATTTCATTGTAGTTCTAGGGAAGCAGCATTTTCAGTGTTTGAAATTTTGAGATACTCTATCAAATGTATTTCTGCAAATTCCTACTTTTTCATTTCAGCCAGTATGAATGTTTGTCTTTTTCCTTGTAAAAGCTGGGAAAGCAAAAACATTTTGTATGTAGTGAGGGATTTGAAGATTTGGTGGTTGACTTGCATAGCTGTTGTATGGTGTGGAGAATCGCAAATTGAAATTTAAAATGTGTTCCTCTTTTGCAGATAAGGGTGTTTGTATAATTTCTTTTTAGAGTCTGCATTTAAGTGATGTCATACAATATTTCTCCTAATCTGTCTGCCTTACTTCACTCAGTAATTGACAATCTCTAGGTCCATCTATGTTGCTGCAAATTGCATTCATTCATTCTTTTTAATGCTGGGTTGGGAGGCAAGGGGAGAGGGCATGGGCTGATGGGATAGTTAGGGAGTTTGGAATGGACATGTACATGCTGCTATATTTAAAATGGATAACCAGAAAGGATCTACTTTATATCCCTTGGAACTCTGCTCAATGTTATGTGGCAGCCTGGATGGGAGGGAGTTTAGGGGAGAATGGATACATGTATATGTATGGCTGAGACCCTTTGCTGTCCTCCTGAAACTATCACAGCATTGTTTATCGGCTATACTTCAATACAAAATAAAAAGTTTGAAAAAATAGGTGTTCTTATTTTAGTGCCTTTTATTAAATTTCATAAAACAGTAGATCCCACAAACCTAGTCACCCTTAGAACTGAACATGCACGTGCTAAGTCGCTTCAGTCATGTCTGACTCTTTGCAACCCCATGAACTATACCCCTCCAGACTCTGTTAATGAGATTCTCCAGGCAAGAATACTGGAGTGTTTTGCCATGCCCTCCTCCAGGGTATCTTCCCGACTCATGGATTACATTTGTGTCTCTTGCATCTCCTGCATTGGCAGGTGGGTTCTTTACCACTAGTGCCACCTGGGAAGCCCTTAGAACTGATCAACCAAATATACATTGACTGGATTAAGTTCACTTCTTACCCTAGGCTGACCCTCAGTGACTGAAAACTACGGAAAATTTTAAGGTTTGTGATTTTTGTGTCATGCCTCACTTGACAACTTTCAAGTGAAATAATTTGAAAAACAGTTTCAACTGAGACTAGGATTGACATATCAAGATGGCAAGTTTTATGTGTAGTGCTGATACTGAGAAAGTAAGACGTCTGGGTCAGCCAAGTGAGACAGTGACCATAATGCCCTGCAAGGAAAATGCAGCCACCAGCTGGATGTGAGGAAGTCAGGTAAGCTTCCAGGCTTATGTGAAATATGGTATGTTATTGTGAGGGGGGAAATGAGTTGCCCTGAGCCATAACTCTATGAAACAGTCATTTTTTAAGGAAAAAAAAAAAATCATGGGCAGTTTGAAAGAAAATCATCAAATTATTTACAGCTAAACAAGAGAGAAGTCTTGGCTAAAATCAATTTTAAAAGAGCACAAATCAAACAAAAATGCTTTTCACGCTTGAGGTTTGTTTGATGACCAATTGCAGAGTTACCTTAAAAGATGATACTTATGAAATAAGAGAAAATTAGGCAAAATTCTATTTTAACAGAGATGAAAAAAATATCACCTTTTGATGAAAAGAGATAGCAAAGCTAAAGAAAAAATTACTTTCCTCTCATCACATTTACAAATAATGTAGTTTCAAGTGCTCCTCAAGCCAAATTGAATTGGTTGAGAGATTTGGGGTTCTTAGGTGATGAATTCATATTATATTTTGGATGTTTTCACTATGTTTATAATGAACATATATTCATTGAAATTTGTCTCATTTTCTTTTTAAAATTTTTTTATTGGAGTATAGTTGATTCACAATGTTGTATTCGTTTCAGGTGTAAAGAAAAGTAAATCATTATACATATATCCACTTTTTAATTTTTTTTTAATTTTTATAAGAAGCTTAAATGGAAATTGTTTGTCAATCTAGTATTACTTACTTGAAGGATGGATAGTACTATTTACTTGTCAATCTAGTACTATTTACTCTGCATGGTTAGAGAACAACCTACAAGTGGTTAAAGGCACAATTCATTGTACATCAAGCTCACAGACACCCAGTTTTTGCCAGGAGCCACCACATGTATCACTCAGCAAGAGAACCTTCTCAGAACATCACTCATGACATTTTCAGTTTATCCTTTGGGGTGGGAAAAATGCTGAATGATCCTGAAACTATAAAAAAATGCTAGTTTGAATATATGTTCTATAGAAAATCTGAATTAAAATGGAAATGTACTACAGAGATCTATTCTGGTCCAGTCAGAGAGACATGCTGACTAAATTTTTTAAACTCAGATTCTTGACTTTTTTTTTTTTAAATGAGATTTGGGGAAGGTAATGAAATACTTTCAAAAAGGCTGAGTCCTGGCAAATGTGTTTGTTGACCCAGGATTGGCTAATTTGCCACATGTCTTCTTAAATCAATGCCCTAAGTCAAGGCAAACTTACACATTTCAACTTCTCATGAAGATTGCTATAGTGAAAATAAAGTTGGCTGAAAAAAATTTGACCTTGGAGATTATTAATCATTAGAGGCTCTTCATTTAATGCATGTTAAATATCTGTGGTGAAACTTTTAAAAAGCAATAAAAGATCTTTGCCAGTGGAAAGACTGTGATGAGTGTTTCCCAGACGCCATAATAGAATCTGATCAATGTTATCAAAGGTGCTTGCAGTAAAGACCCCTATTGTGTGTGCTCAGTCGCTAAGTCGTGTCCGACCCTTCGTGACCCAATGGACCGTAGCCCGCCAGGCTCCTCTATCCGTGGGATTTCCCAAGCAGGAATACTGGAATGGGTTGCCATTTCCTCCTCCAGGGGGTCTTCCTGACCCAGGAATCGAACCCACATCTCTAACCTGAGTCTCCTGCATTGGCAGGTGGGTTCTTTACCACTTGAGCCGCTTGGGAAGCCCCGAAGACCCTGTGGTCAGCTGTAATCTCAAGAGACCTAAGAGACACAGTTAGTGAATCTCCTCAGCTATAGCCTGGAACACCAAGAGGCATGAACCTTAAATGCCCCCAGGGTAACATAAATTAGTGAGCCTGGGAAGCAGAGAGAAAGCCTGTCTGAAGGTTTTTATTTTCCTTTAGTGAGGAAGAGGCAGAATTCTGTCCTCAGGTCATTGGAAAGTGGTCTCCCAGCCCCACTCCAGTATATTCCCTTGCCTGGCTGATTTTTGGGCATCTCTCTTCAGTTATTGGTCTGACTTTAGAAAGTATCAGAAAATGCCGTTTGTGTACCTATTAAGTGTATCAGGGTCCTTACAACAGGTGATGTCAAAATGAGACCAAATCGGCCTGGGTGTTATCTCATTACTCAAAATTATCTTTATGTAATAAGGTACAATTTGCTGAAATTGCAAATGAGATTTGTCTTGAAATGCATTGCCTTTTAAAAATGACATTTAAATACACTTTAATTCAAACCAGCCATTGTTCATTCATTATCCAATGCAGGAATTTGTTTTGTATTTTGTCTTCTGAAGATGAACAACGTGAAATTGCATTACCCTGTGAGGGAGTCCTGCAATAAAACTCTGTGCCACTTCCTTCAGACAATAAATCAAAGTGTGTTTACTGTCGTTTGATCAACATTAAAAGAACTTGTCTCCTGGCCCCAAGATTTTTTTGACAGGCTCCCACCAAAAGAAGATTTAAACTCTAGAATCTGTACTGAAATAATCTCTAATATATAGTTTATGCAATATAATCTTTACTTATCCCATTCTTTGTGGACATAGGTTTATCTGGACTCTGATTATAATTATGTCTTTTTCAGTTACCTACTTTCTTATATTCTCATAGCTAAGCTAACATCAATTTTAAAATACAATAACAATTCTGTTTGACATTAAGGTCTCAATTGTTTTTCTTGCCTTATTTAGATGAATTTTACTGACTACTTTTAGTGCCTCCAGCGCTAGTCTCACCTCCACTGCGCATTCCTGTTCACAATGAACCAGGAGGACCCATCCAAGTAGAGCTTCTAGCAGGCATGCTGAACACAGAACCGTCCTTCTGTCAGAACACTTTCCTAGATAACTGCTTATCGTTTAATTTTTACTCACTTAACCAGAGCTTATGAATTAATCATTATCCTTTTAATACACCAGTCATTCTATATGTATGCTTGTCCATGACTAAGTCAAGCACTTAGTCAGACTCAGTCAAGTACTTAGTTGGGCTCAGTCGTGTCTGACTCTTTGTGACCCTCTGGATGATAGCCCACCAGGCTCCTCTGTTCATGAGATTTTCCAGGCAAGAATACTGGAGTGGATTGTCATTTCCTTCTGCAGGGACTCTTCCCAACCCAGGAATCAAAACTGTGTCTCCTGTGTCTCCTGCATTGCAGGCAGAGTCTTTACCTACTGAGGCATCTGGAAGCCTGATTGATTTATTTACGTCCTAAAGTATGGATGTGAGAGTTGAACTGTGAAGAAAGCTGAGCACTGAAAAACTGATGCTTTTGAACTGTGGTGTTGGAGAAGACTTTTGAGAGTCCCTTGGACTGCAAGGAGATCCAACCAGTCCATCCTAAAGGAGATCAATCCTGGGTGTTCATTGGAAGGATTGATGCTGAAGCTGAAACTCCAGTACTTTGGCCACCTCATGAGAAAAGTTGACTCATTGGAAAAGATCCTGACGCTGGGAGGGATTGGGGGCAGGGGGAGAAGGGGACAACAGAGGATGAGATGGCTGGATGGCATCACTGACTCGATGGACATTTGTTTGAGTAAATTCTGGGAGCTGGTGATGGACAGGGAGGCCTCCAGTGCTGCGATTCATGGGGTCGCAAAGAATTGGACAGGACTGAGTGACTGAACTGAACTGAACTGAACTGAAAGTACATACCTTTTTTTCATAACAACTAAATTTTATTTTTTTTTTAACTTATTTTAACTGGAGGAAAATTGCTTTACAGTTTTGTATTGGCTTCAGCCCTACAACAATGCAAATCAGCCATAATTATACACATGTATAACTCTATATCCAAGAAGGCAATGGCACCCCACTCCAGTCCTCTTGCCTGGAAAATCCCATGGACGGAGGGGCCTGGTAGGTTGCAGTCCATGGAGTCGCTAGGAGTCGGACACGACTGAGCAACTTCACTTGCACTTTTAATTTTCATGCATTGGAGAAGGAAATGGCAACCCACTCCAGTATTCTTGCCTGGAGAATCTGAGGGATGGGGGAGCTTGGTGGGCTGCCGTCTATGGGGGTCGCACAGAGTCGACATGACTGAAACGACTTAGCAGCAGCATAACTCTATATGTAGTTAGTACCCCCAAAGCACCGTCTAACCCAATAACTAGAATATTATCCAAAATACATGTTTTCCTGAGTACCTCCAACCTATATTCCTACCTTCTCTTTAATAATAAACACATGATTTTCCATATTGTTTTTGATGAAAGTGTAATTGATTTACGATGTGTTAATTTTAGGTGTACAGCACAGTGATTCAGTTATATATATATATATATACCTTTTCATATTCTTTTCCTTTAGAGGTTAATTCAAAATATTGAGTATAGTTTCTACTGAGTATAGGTTATCTGTTCTATATGTAGTAATATGCATATATTAATACCAAACTCCTAATTTATCCCACATAATTTTATACTAGTTATCCCTTGGAGATTTCTTCTAGTGTAGGTGAATCAATGCATGTATTTGAGGCCTAAAAATATACTGCTTAGTGTTACCTAGTTTTGAGTTTAAAAAAAAATGAAGGCATACAGGCATCAACTAGTCTAACTATTCTGCAAAATGAATGACATACAGACATCAACCTGTATGTCATTTTTTGAGACTTGTTTATTGTTTTAATGTAATGACACTAATATTTATCCATGTTGCTGCTTATAGCTGAAAATATTTTTCTGTGAAAGACACCACAATTTATATATTTTCTGATTATACTCATAATCTTTGATAGTTTTGTTGTTGTTCAGTCCCTAAGTCATGTCCAACTCTTTGTGACCCCATGACCTGAAGCACACCAGGCTTCACAGTCCTTCACTATTTCCCTGAGTTTGCCCATTGGGTCAGTCATGCTCTACAACCATCTCATCTTCTGTCATCCCTTTCTCCTCTTGCCCTCAATCTTTCCCAGCATCAGGGGCTTTTCCAGTGAGTCAGCTCTTCATGTCAGGTGGCCAAAGTATTAGGGCTTCAGCTTCAGCATCAGTCCTTCCAATGAATATTCAGGGTTGATTTCCTTTAGGATTGACTCAGTTGATGTCCTGGCTGTTCTAGCAAATAAATCAGAATTCTTGATGCCTAAATTTCTACCTGTACCTTACAGGATTTTAGTATTTTGTGTATTATGTATATAATATATAATGGTTTCTTTATCTTGTGCTCAAAATACCTTTTAAAATGTGAGCTCAAAATTTTCATGAGATTTTTTTTAATTGATGCTTAACTTTCCCCCAGATTTGACCAGACTATTTAAATCTTCAAAATATACGGCTACAAGGAGCCAGCTTCTATATACAGGTCAAAGGATCTACATAGAGAAGTTGAGTTTTCTATGGAAATTCATGAGTTTTTTCAAACTTGTTTGGAAACCAATAGATTGTAAAAATCAGCTCAGGATTTTAAAAAATATATATATTAATTACTTTTTAATCTTATTTTTGGTTGCTGTCAGATCTTAATTTGGTGTTTGGGCTTCTCTCTGGTTGTGGAGCATGGACTCCAGAGTGCATGGGCTCTGTAGCTTGTAGTATGAGAGCTTAGTTGCCCTGCAGCATGTGGGATCTTAATTTCCCTACCAGGGATTGAACCTGTGCCCTCTGCTTTGGAAGTGCAGGGTTTTAACTAGTGAACCATCAGGGAAGTCTCTGGCTCAGGATTATTTTTTGTTTGACTGAGAAGCAATGGGTTAGCCTAACGTATCCTAAATCAATGCCATTTTGGGGGAACAAAAACCATGAAGGTTGGAGGGGGGAGGAAGTGGCAAACTTTTTTCCTAAATCCTTGATTTAGATCAAGGGTTTACAAAAATAATGATAAGGAATGAACAACCACCTAATTTACTTTAAATTTGGCAGAATTGTCTAATATGGTTCCTGGTCTGATTTAATTGTGTCTGGGAAGCTCTTAATATCCTGCCACATAAAAATCATTGCCAAGCTGTCAGAATGTCCCCACTGACTTATTTGGCAGCAAGCAGATTTATGGCCTCAGACAAGTACCAACAAGAAGGCAGGTGCCCTGAGTTTCCAAGGACCTGATGGTTGTCTCCTGAGACAGATCTATGATGGAGTCCTCCCAGTGTGTTTTCCATGGGGGAAAAGTATTGTTACAAAAATCACTGTGACAGGGGACTTCACAGGTGGTCCAGTGGTTAAGACTTTGCCTTTCGGTGCAAGGGGTGTGGATTCAGTCCCTGGTTGAGGAGCTAAGATCCCACACCCTTCGCAGGCAAAAAACCAAAACATAAAACAAAAGCTATATTGTAATAAATTCAATAAAGAATTTTAAAATGATCCACATCCAAAAAAATATTTTTAAAATGTTTAAATAAAAATCCTTATCATCTGGAAAAAAAAGAGAGAGAGAGAGAAAACACCGTGACAATATTCAAAGTTAGAGAGGATGTGGGACTGGAGGATTGATGATAAATTCTAGGTTCCTATAGTAATGTAGGAGAGGGCCACAGTACAGCTTTCAGGAGTAGACAGGGAAACATCACTTTCATTTCAGTCTGCGTGATATTAAAGAATTTAATATGAAACAAGAACAAAAATTCAAACCCATATTGAGTACTATGTTTCCAAAAATGGCCAAAAACCATGGGGTGAACTAAAGAGCTTACCTAACTTCCACTACCAATAATTGAAAACTAAAAATCTGAACCTGTCAGTGCCGATGAACCTTTGTTTAAGAAGAATGGGATAAGGCATTGTATGAAAGCATCGGAGGAGACGGAACACCTTTCCTCCCCCATCTCCCCTCTCTGCATTTACTGCAACATGACAAGCAGCCACGCTGAGCCCCAAGCACAGACGAGCTCTGCTTTCGCCCAGAGATTCCACTCCAGGGCCCAGGGGACAGGAGTGGAGGCTAAATGCAGCTCAGGTTTGTGCATCGAAGCCAAATAATTGGTGAGTTTGGCCAAGATTCAAGTTCATTCTGAAGCATTAAATCAAAGTGTTGCAGGCTTGGTTCCAACGTTGAGAACAGCCCAAGTAGTGAATTGCGAATCAGTCACCTTCCTCCCCCTGTAATCAATCTAATCTAGGTGACAGAAGCGGAGTCGTGCCAGGACCTGGCCTGAATGGCAAAAAATAAGCCAAAGAATTAGAACAGTAAATTTCATTGTTAACAGCTCTTCTGAGCAAGGAGGAGGTATTGAAGTAGGGAAGAAATTCATCCAACAAAGAAGATGTATGGAAGAGAAAAGAAATAGCCATTGCAGTGCAAAATTAGAGAAAAAGAGGAGGATTAGGGACAAAATGGGAGGAAATCCTAACACAACCCGAAGTAAGTCTCCATTGTATGAGACATTTGATAGGCGGGTCTGAACTTGAAAAAAAGCGAACGGAGTAAGAGAAAACAGAAGAGACAAGAAACAAATTGGGGCAAAGGTGCATTCCAGCAGGACTCTGGAAGTGGAAGCACACAGGAAGAGATCCCTGATGCTAGGTGCTGGCTGAGACGGCATCTGTGGCAGGGGTGATAAAAAAAAAAAAAAAAAACAACTCTGAAAGCCGGAAACATTAACTCTTTGGTTTTTCAACATTGAAAACAATGAAGTTACTACTGGGAGAAAAAAAACCAAAACAGTTTGTTAAATAACTCTCAATTCACCAACTCACCACAGATGACATGGAAATAGATCGAGGGGAGAAAATAATATATAAATTACACTTTCCAGATCAAGATAATTTTAATAAACAGAACTACAGTCTCTGGCACATCACTCACAGATTTCGAAGACTATTCAACTAAATCTGAGAATTTTTATAAAAATAAAATACTTTTTAAAAAGGTAGGTGTGAGGAAATTCAAATGCACTTCCTTTTTACAAAATATAGATTGGATTTCTTTGATTGTAGTGACACCAGACTCCACTTAGTGCCTTCAAAGGAAGACTCCTTCATGGAAGAAGGTTTACTCCTGCTGATGCATGATGCAAAATCTGTTTCTTTAAAAAAACAAACAAAACAAAACAAAAAAAACCTTTTTAAGTTTATGTTGGAGTATAGCTGGTTAACAAAGTTGTGATTGTTTCAGGTGAACAGCAAAGGGACTCAGGCATACATATACATGTATCCATTCTTCCCCAAACTCCCCTTCCACCAAGGCTGCCCTAAGACACTGATCAGAGTTCCTAGTGAAAATGGGTTTTGGTCTGATAGACAGGGGTGGGGTGGGAGGGATGGTGGGGGTCGGGGGGTGGGAGTAGAGCTGGAGCGTGGTTGGAGGTGCGTGGGAAGGTGGAGAGAGGGTGATGATTGTCACTAATGAAAAAGAGGCGAAGACACAACACTATACCTTTCAAGTTGCCCAAAGCAAAGCTGAGTAACAACACTCGGCGAAAGCCAATAACACTCAAGCGCAAGACATACTACATGTGATTGTTCTCTGTGGAACCTGACACTGTGAAACATTTCACTTTGATGAGAAAGCAAACATGAAATCAGTTCTTTCCCTCTTCTCCATATAAAAGTCCATATAATTACTCATGAAGGCTGGAACATTTCATCTTTTTATCTGACAGATGCTTCTACTCTCTTTCTAGAAAAGCGCTGAACTCAGGGAACTATACAGCCTTCTCCACAGATTCTAAATAATCCTGACGCCACAAATTATCTCCTAGCAGCTGTGAGCAGCACAAAGCTTTTCCTAGAAAATGGGGGGAGAGGGGAATTCTGAAGGAGACTAAAGGCAATTTTTTTCCCAGCTCTCATGTGATTTTTAAGAGCCAGCCGGTCTGGAAAATGTTGAATTTGTTTGTAGGAAAGGTAAACACTGCCAAAATCAACAAGTTCCTTCCTTAGGGGGCTGTAGAGAAAATTGGTCTACAGATTAAGACAGTTCAGACAATTTAGGCTGAAGTAGAAGTAGACCCCCTCGGCACCCAGGTTTTACCCCAGAACTGTATTAGAAAGCTGATAAATCTCTGTTGGAGGAATTACAAACTGTGTACTCAAGAGGTAAAGGAAATTAAAATTGATCTCTTCTATAAATATCTTAGACAAAGTGAGTTTTTTAAATGAATAAGTAGGCCAAGAGCCTTGGTGAATTGGGTTAAATGGTTCAGCCACACTGGCTAGATTGCTTGTTCTGTGTGTGATTAGACCAATATAAAATGGTTTCATAGGTGATTGGTTACAAGTCAACAAAAATGCTTCTATTAAAATGGAATGGTTAAACATTTTCTGCATGTCCTGTAATGAGGGCTGCTAAACAAAAAAACAGGACAGCAGTTTCATTTGAATTTCATATAAACAGAAAATAATTCTTTAATGTAAGCACATCCTAAATATTGCTTGCAACATACTTATACAAAAAAAAATTGTTCACTGTTTATCTAAAATTCAGGTATAATTGTGTAGTCTCTTTTTATTTGCTAAATCTGGCAAATTTACCTGTGATACTTACCAAATAGGGTATGTGTTTTTTATAGGTCCACTCCCCAAAGCACCCAGAATTCGTATTTGAATAAGTTTAGCCAATACCTGTGTATAGAACCATAAAGATTAAGTATTATTTATGAGATGAAAATCCAGGCAAGGTTTTCTAAGAAGTTAATTATAAGAGTTACTTTGGGGAATTGAATTTCCTGAGGTTTGTGTTTTATAACTATCTGGGGAGTTTTAAAAATCCAGGTTGCAGCTCAGACTGATTAAACCAAAACCTCTGGGTGGGACACAGGCATCTGCACATTTTAAAACTCCACAGTGAATTATGGCTGCCAAGGTGAGAATCACTGCTCTAGACTGATTGGTACGACCTGCCAATCTGTGATCACAAAAACAAAAGATGAAAACGAAGCTCATGCTTCCAGGCTGTCATTCAGGGTAGTGCAAGCTTTTTGGCTGCTTTTCCCCCTTCCTGCTGTAGAATTTATAAGAACATTCACATTTAATTATGGATGGGAGACACATGAAGAGCTGAGAAATAGTGAAGATGAGAAGATATTTGAAAAGTCTACATATTCATGAAGTGCATATATATTTATATATAATGGAATATTACTCAGCCACCAAAAAGAATGAAATAATGTCATGCGCAGCAACATGGATGGACCTAGATATGATATTAAGTGAAGTAAGTCAGAAAGAGAACAACAGGTACCATATAATAGCACTTATGTGTGGAATCTAAAACATGGCACAAATGAACCTATCTACAAAACAGAAATAGACTCACAGACGTAGAGATCAAACTTGTCATTGCCAAGAGAGAGGGAGGCAGAAGAGGGATGGATTGGGAATTTGGGGCTTGCAGATGCAAACTATTAAATTTAGAATAGATAAACAGCAAGGTCCTATGTATAGCCCAGGGAACTATGTTCAATATCCTGTGATAAACCATGATGGAGAAGAGTTTGAAAAAGAATATATATATAACTGAGTTACTTTGCCTCACAGCAAAAATTAGCACAACACTGTAAATCAACTATACTTCAATAATTTTTTAAAGGAAAGTCTACATCTTCAAATATAGTAGCCTGTGAACTTTGTCAGACTGAGTTTTATGGAAGCAACTGTTAAGGAAAGTTAAACACCCATAAATCTCTGCTCTTATCGAGGGATTAAAACTATATGGAGACTTATATATTTACATTTACAGTGTACAGATAGAAGTCACAAAATATATATTTCAAGTACATGCTTCCCCATTGTTGTTTTTTCTGCCAAAATATTACCTATCAGCATCAGTTACAGAATTCTGAAAATTGACCAAGAGAGCCAACCAAATTCACTGCTTTTAATTCAAATTATGGGCTCCTTCAACTCCAGTGTGCACTTAAATTACTAAAAGTTGCAGAGATCACTAAGGTTGGGTTTTCTGTAATTGTAGTTTTTCTGTTGGTTTTTTCTGACAATGAATTACCTGAAGATGAACATAGAACCACTTTTTTCTGTATTTGTCCTGGAAGTTGACTGATAAACAGGCTACAGTGCTGCATGCTTTCAAGTCTTCCTTGTCAGAAAGCCTGAAGAATTGTTATGTTATTAAAACCCCAATCCTAATACTTATAAGAAGAGTTCCAAAGCCAGCATCCATATCTTATCACATACCACTGGCTCCACAGTGCATTTTGATACAGACTACATTTACTTTCAACACGGACAACATTCCCCTTGCTCTCTTCATGTGCCATAAACTCTCCCAGATTTATGAACCCCATGTACACTTTTCAACAAGTTGCTTTTGTAATTTCAACCCTGAAAGGGATAAAGCACTAACTATATCTTTCATTAATAATTAAGGACTGAGAGTCTATAGAAACATGATAGAGCTTTTAGTTCATCTGGCACAAAAGAGGAGATAAAGACTAGAAATCTTAAAATTATTTCATGTTTTACTTCATCTCCAGTCCACTATGAATACTAAGCTCCATCTATACTTAATGCAAAGTGTTTTCCTTTGATGCGGTTGTGCCTTAAATAGTCAGAAGCACATCTTGGTTAAGTAAAACAAGAATTCATTTGTCACCAGGTTCATCCCCCAAATCATGTGATCACTCTTGATTCAGTTCCGCATCCTCTGTATGTTCTTTTTTTATTTTATTTTCATTTTTTAATCTATTTTTTAAATCTATTTTTCTTTCTCATTTATCCATGTATTTGGCTGTGTCACGTCTTAGTTGTGTCACATGGGATCTTTCGTTCCAGGTCTTGGATTCTCCAGTTGCGGCTCCCAGGCTTAGTTTCTCCGTGACAGGTGGGATCTTAGCTCCCCAAGCAGGGATAGAACTTGTGCTCCCTGTATTGCAAACCAGATTCCTAACTACTCTACCACTAGGGAAGACTCCTTCTCTATGTTCTTCACTAAATCTGTAATCATCTCCTACATGTGTGTGTATTACCCTCAAGTGAGTATTTCTGTCTCAAAATTATCTTCATTACAATTTCATTTTTCCTGTGGTCCACGGACTATATCTCAGTCCTGTAGACTCAAAATCTTAAGGAAGTTTGAACACATCACCCTTCACAGAATCAACAAGCTTCCTCACTCATTCTTCTTTCACAAGTGCTCCCATATATGTCCTTTAATATACATATTCCTAACTGCCAACTCCCTGTGTCAGGCTCCATTAGCTCATAACGAAACTATTACTGTAACTTCCTAATTGGTCTCCCTTTATCTACCCTATATAGAATCCTGATAAGGACACTCCCAGGGACAAAGGATTTTATAATTTTAGGATATTCTGTTTATCCACTGAAGAAAGAGCACCCTGCTTAAGATACAAAAACTAGACTCTGGAAATAACAGTGGAGAAGGATTCTAGCAAATAGAATCTCAGTGAGAATGGTGAAAGCTTATATTCTAGGAGTGTGGAACAAACAGAAGTTGACTTAGCCATCAAAAACTGCAACCCAGTCTTTGAATACATCCAATTCCTGATCAAATTAATGTCACCTGACCTTACTGTATGCTTCTAGCAAAAGCTAGAGCAAACCTTCTTAGGGAAAAAAAAAAAAGATAATATCCTCCAGAACCCACACAATGCCATCATTTTATTAAAAATTTACTTGGAACAAAAGCAAAAATAAACAAATGGGACCTAATTAAACTTAAAAGCTTTTGCACAACAAAGGAAACTATAAGCAAGGTGAAAAGACAGCCCTCAGATTGGTAGAAAATAATAGCAAACGAAGCAACAGACAAAGGATTAATCTCAAAAATATACAAGTAACCCCTGCAGCTCAACTCCAGAAAAATAAATTACCCAATCAAAAAATGGGCCAAAGATCTAAACAGACATTTCTCCAAGGAAGACATACAGATGGCTAACAAACACATGAAAAGATGCTCAACATCACTCATTATCAGAGAAATGCAAATCAAAACCACAATGAGGTACCATTACACGCCAGTCAGGATGGCTGCTATCCAAAAGTCTACAAGCAATAAATGCTGGAGAGGGTGTGGAGAAAAGGGAACCCTCTTACACTGTTGGTGGGAATGCAAATTAGTACAGCCACTATGGAAAACAGTGTGGAGATTTCTTAAAAAGCTGGAAATAGAACTGCCATATGACCCAGTAATCCCACTTCTGGACATACACACCAAGGAAACCAGATCTGAAAGAGACACATGCACCCCAATGTTCATCACAGCACTGTTTATAATAGCCAGGACATGGAAGCAACCTAGATGCCCATCAGCTGACGAATGGATAAGAAAGCTGTGGTACATATACACAATGGAATATTACTCAGCCATTAAAAAGAATTCATTTGAATCAGTTCTAATGAGATGGATAAAACTGGAGCCCATTATACAGAGTGAAGTAAGCCAGAAAGATAAAGACCATTACAGTATACTAACACATATATATGGAATTTAGAAAGATGGTAACGATAACCCTATATGCAAAACAGAAAAAGAGACACAGATGTGTAGAACAGATTTTTGGACTCTGTGGGAGAAGGTGAGGGTGGGATGTTTCAAGAGAACAGCATCGAAACATGTATATTATCTAGGGTGAAACAGATCACCAGCCCAGTTTGGGTGCATGAGACAAGTGCTCGGACCTGGTGCACTGGGAAGACCCAGAGGGATCGGGTGGAGAGGGAGGTGGGAGGGGGGATCGGGATGGGGAATACATGTATATCCATGGCTGATTCATGTCAATGTATGACAAAAACCACTACAATATTGTAAAGTAATTAGCCTCCAACTAATAAAAAAAATTAAAAACAAAATTTACTTGGCATACCAGAAATCATAATCAAGAGAAAACTCAAAAATAAGTACTCAAGAGATATTTGGTAATCAAATTACTCAATCAATATTCTCTGCAACTTTGCACCATATTTGAAAACCTTGGGCAATAATCAACAGAACTTTCAATACCCAGATACACTCTTAAGGAAATGACAGACTGAGATGAAAAATCTGTGCCTAGTTGGGGAGAAGGGAAGAAGAGAGGAAAAGAGGGGATAGAAATTTACAGTGTTTTGGCATTAACACCAAGGAAGAGAAGGGTACCATGTCAGCCATATTGTACCCTCCAGTCCTGATTTGTTAGGAGGAAAATTTTGTAGCTCTGGTGCTGAAAAGGCAGTCAGGTTTCCCTTTGGAAACATTTAGCCAGTTCTATTTGTGGACCAATACTTCTTGCAAGGTCACAGTGACAGTTGTAAGAGTAACACAGTAAGCTTAATAATGCCCCCAATGAGATTTATCATCAAGAAAAGGAACGAAGGATAGTGCATATGTTAGCAGGTTTGTAATCAGTGAGGCTCACTCTGTTATCCTGTGAGGTTGGAATGGAATGGCTGTTGCTGTAAGTGGATAATGTGGCTCCCTGCTACCATCACCTCAGGCTGCCAACAGCGCTGCACTGTGATTATCATTCCAGGGTGGTCATGAGCTCTGCTATTTTCTCCTGCAAGTTTGGGGAAGATATATTGCTGTCACAACAGGGTAATAGTAGACAGGTGTCACAGTATTACACACAGTCAGGCAGAGAAAAAAAGAAACAGACTTACTTCTTGAGAAAACGAACCACAGCCTCTGTTATAAGTTTCAAGAATAAGCGGTTGGTGAAGAAGAGCTTAAAATTGTTAGGTCTCTCATTTAATTGAGTGTTGCATGCTTACTCTGGTATTTGGATTATAAGAAAGAATATATAGATTACATGTTATGGAACTGAGCAGGAAATAAACCCCCCAATAAGTGTAGCTCCCTTTAAACCACTGAAGGTTCAGATAGTTGGTGCTCATGTTTAAATAATGCACCAACTACACACATAAAAAGCAAATACCTAACTGCTTCTAATATTTCTGTTTTAAGTTTAAATTATTTAAGAATTGCACACCAGTCTAGCATGAACTGAGCTCAAGTAGTGATCAGTTCAGTTCAGTTCAGTCACTCAGTTGTGTCTGACTCTTTGAGACCCTAGGGACTGCAGCATGCCAGGCCTCCCTGTTCATCACCAACTCCCAGCGTTTACTCAAACTCATGTCCATTGAGTTGGTGACGCAATCCACTCATCTCATCCTCTGTCATCCCCTTCTCCTCCCTCCTTCAATCTTTCCCAGCATCAGGGTCTTTTCCAATGAGTCAGTTCTTTGCATCAGGTGACCAAAGTATTGGAGTTTCAGCTTCAGCATCAGTCCTTCCAATGAATATTCAGGACTGATTTCCTTTAGGATTGATTGATTGGATCTCCTTGCAGTCCAAGGGACTCTCAAGAGTCTTCTCCAACACCACAGTTCAAAAGCATCAATTCTTCGGTGCTCAGCTTTCTTTATAGTCCAACTGTTACATCCATACATGAGTACTGGAAAAACCATAACTTTGACTAGACAGAAATTTGTTGGCAAAGTAGTGTCTCTGCTTTTTAATATGCTGTCTAGGTTGGTCATAACTTTTATTCTAAGGAGCAAGCGTCTTTTAATTTAATGATAAATTCTTTCAAATTCTATTATTTGCTCTATATTTCTGTAAACAGATTTTGGAAAGCACACGCACGCACACACGCACACACACACACACACACACATACACACACACAATCCTGTATAAAGTCCCCACCTAGGATCTTCCTCATTAGTAACTGGCATGCTTTCATAATTCTTTCTCAACCAGTGAGCTTGGTAGATTAGTCATCTTAGACTCACTTCTGTCCTTGTTTGTCATGTCTACGTCACAAGGGTGTTAGAAGGATTAATTAGTTAACATGCAAAATTCTTTGAAGATAAAAAGCCCAGTGAAATTGCAAGTGCTCACATTCCTTCATAGGACATATCTTTCCTTTTATATTTGTAAAAATTCATCTACCTCCGGTTAACCCTTTATGCTAACTTTATGTGCTCAGATTTCTTTTTAAAAAAGTTGACTAGCCTTATCTTTCCCCCTTCACGAAGCTACATCCTCATCTCTCTCCTCCATTTTGTTGTTGTTGATGTTGTTACTCAGTCTGTAAGCCATGTCCGACTATTCCCGACCTCATGAACTGCAGCACACCAGCTCCTCTTTTACTCTCCACTTTTACTAAGTATCAGTTTTCTTTCTTACAGAGAGATCCTGATATCATTTATGAAATCTTATTTCCTAGTTATTTTTTCCTACTTACATGTTTTGGTATTCATTGGAACTGTGGACTGGTATGCCTAAAGATCACTAATGAGAAGGAAAAGTCACTATTCCTAACTTTCAGAGGCTTAGGCCATGAGAATCATTCATTTGGATCAAATGTTAGAGTCCAAAGGGCAGGTGAGTCTATCTGTGCAGTTTACTGAACAAGAAAGGGGAAATTGTTTTTTTCCCAAAATGGAAATGTTTTTATAATAAGGAATTGTTTTAAATGTCCTTTATGAGATGAAATATACATTCTGGGAAATCTGATGAAGTGTGTCCCCTGCAGCCCTCACCTCTTGACAGCTTCTGAGCTTGGATGCAGCTAAGGGTACCTGCAGCCCGTGAGCTGAAGCTCTGATGTCAGAAGAGATCTTCCTCCAGCAGAAGAATCTGTACTTAAAAGGCTCATTTCCATTAAGAACCTAATAGAGAGACATTCTCTTAGAGCTATACAATTATTTTATCTGCTGAAATCTGTGCAACAGATGTGGTCATCTATGATGAAATCCTGGGGTACCATCCACAGTCCAGCTATGAAGAACCCAGTCATTATTTTTCCACTATTTTTTGACACTTCCTATTTTGATTACAAAGTCAGACCTTGAGATATTTAAATGTATCAGCTTTTTAAAAGAGGCGTTCTTCATATTATTCCTAAATGATATCTTCTTCAAGAGATTATGGAACTGACCGAGGATGAGATGGTTGGATGGCATCACCAACTCAATGGACATGAGTTTGAGCAAGTTCCAGGAGTTGATGACGGACAGGGAAGTCTGGCATACTACAGTCCATAGAGTCGGACATGACTGAGCGACAGAACTGAACTGAAACAAAGGTTACAAACACCACTACATGCAAATGCTTTTCACTTTGTCATGAACTTAATTCCGCTCATCTGGGTCTTCTACATTGCAGGAAGATTCTTCACCGTCTGAACCACCAGGGAAGCCTTTTAAACAGATTAAAATGATATATTTCATATGCTTCCTATCTCAAATAGCATGAGCAAAATCTATGAAATATCCTCAAAATGAAATAGAAAGTGATCTTGGAACAATACATTTATTATTATTGTATATGTGTTTTATATATATATATATATATATATATATATGTAAAGTATGCATATGTGCTCAGTCATTCAGTTGTGTCCAATTCTTTGCGACCCTATGGACTGTAGCCCACTAGGCTCTTCTGTCCATGGGATTTTCCCAGCAAGAATACTGGAGTGGGTTTCCATTTCCTCCTCCAGGGGATCTTCCTGATCCAGGAATCGAACCCGTCTCTCGCGTCTCCTGCATTGCAGGTGGATTCTTTACCACTAATCCACTGGGGAAGCCCAAATATAATATATGCATGTGTGCATGCCAAGTCACTTCAGTTGTGTCTGATCTTTTGTGACCCTATGGATTGTAACCCACCAGGCTTCTATGTACGTGGGATTCTCCAGGTAAGAATACTGGTGTGGGTTGCCTTGCTCTCCTCCAGGGCATATTCCTGACCCCATACCCTTACCCTTAATTATAATGTTATTATAAGAAAGCATATTTTAAAAGAAATTTCCTTTCTTTTTCTTTTTTTGATGAACTTGAGTTGTAAATACTTTATACACAATTTGATGAATTTGGAAGTAAGCAAACACTCATGGACCCATCACCACAGTCTATGCCATAAAACCTATCCATAACCTCCTCTTCCCACCCTCTTATTTTTCTCCTCCCCTTTCTGCCTTTATTTTCCCCTCCTCTTTCTTCTACTATAATTATTAATGCTATTAGTATTAGTATTCTCACTCCTTGAGAAATCAAACCAAGCATTATATATATGTATATGTATATGTAGTCTGTATCTATTATATGTATTGCTAGGTGGAAGAATAATATATATGCATTATGATATATATGATATATATGTATTAATATATTATTAAGTATGATATATATGTATATATATACATATATACTAATATATATATACATATATATACTAATACATATATACATATGTATTAGTATGTGGAATCTAGAAAAATGGTACAGAGGGGCATAGTTCCAGGGCAGGAATAGAGATGCAGACACTAGAACGTGTGTGTGGACATAGAGCGAGAAGAGGAGGGTGGGATGAATTGGGAGATTAGGTTTTACATAAATACACTACCATGTGTAAAATAGACCACTAGTGGGAACGTGCTGGATAGCACAGGAAGCTCAGCTTCGTGCTCTGTGATGACCTAGATGGGTGAGGATGGGGAGTGGTGGGAGGCTCTGGAGGGAGCAGATATGTGTATATATGTCTATATAGCTGATGATGCATTTCTTGGTACAGCAGAAACTAATACAACACTGTAAAACAATTATTTTTTTAAATATAGTCCAAAAAAAAGAGTCCATAACTGTGACTGCTCATCTTACCAGCCATTTGTGGAGAGGCAGAAAATAAAGATGCAACAAATGACTAGGTAATCTTGTTTCCTGCAGGATGTGTTCTCAAGTGGGTTCATATGGCCCATCTTGTTTTGAATGAGTCAGGACAGGGAGTCATTCAACACAGCCACCCAGGGAAATCTATCCCGCGCCAGAAACAGAGCACCTGCACTGATGCAGTCACACGCACGGGCCAGATGGACCGAGAAACAAAAATGACCCTTTGGGGAGAAAAAGAGAGACAGGGAAACAAGTTTCTGAAAAAGTATCCTTTGACACCAGTACACCATGTCATTTCCCAGGATGAAAAAGACTTTGACTCTCTATGAGACTATTTTTTCCAATTCTAAATTCTGAGCCATTTCACATCCATTCAAGATGGTCATGACACAACTGGGGATTTAGGGGGAAGTCAGCCAGATCCCCTAAATCCAAAAAGACTTTCTGCGGGTGTATAGGAAGATGAAAAAAATGATTCATAGTGCAAAAATCAAGAAAATAATTTAATTCATCTGCGTGTGAATAGGCGAACACAATGAGCCGCAATGCAAAAATAGAGTGCTTAATTGTCATTTTTACCAAATTCTGCTTCTTCTATACCAGGATGATCCTTCTTCCAAGATTCACTTCCTTAGACTTTTTTTTTTAAGCGGCATATACATAGTGAAGGATGAACTTTTTTGTTGCTTGTCTCTCACCAATTTAAGACCTTCACATAGTTTGAGAGAAAGTCGCTCACTTGTGTCCGACTCTTTGCGATCCTGGGTCAGAATACTGGAGTGGGTGGCCTTTCCCTTCTCCAGGGGATCTTCCAAACCCAGGTTTAGAACCCAGGTCTCCCGCATTGCAGGCAGATTCCTTACCAGCCTAGCCACAAGGGAAGCCCTAATCACATAGTTGACACTTCATTTATTGGGTTCTGTGCTATGCTCTGACAATAACTGTAAAAATCAGATCATAATAGAGATGGCTGGGATGGTTAGATAGCATCACCGCCTAAACAAACATGAATCTGAACAAACTCTGAGAGACAGCTAAAGACGGAAGAGGGTGGTGTACTGTAGTCCATGGGATCACAGAGAGTTGGACACGACTTAGCGACTGAACAACAAAATACTACTACTAATAATAGTTAACATGTTTGAATATTTACTATTATTCTAACCATTAAATTACCTCTTTTAATTCTCACAGCGAAATTCACATTCCTGGCTGTGTGACCTTGGGCATAATGGGTACCTCAATTCTCTAGTCTACAAAACAAATGAAGTTGACAGTAGTTACACAATCTAACTCAAGCAATTGTTATGAAAAGTCAAGTTAGTCAATGTATATGAAGCCCTTAGAACAGTGCCTGTCACATAGAAAGTGCTATTGAAGTGATAACTATTATTATTATAGGTTATATAATTCAGATCCATGGGGGCTTTAGGTGTCATATCTATGCTCATAACTTCCAAATTCAGGTACTAGTCCTCACCTCTCTGCATAACTTTAAGTTCATATTTCAAATTGGCTGATTTCACCTTCTATGGATGTATAGCAGCTGTCTCCAAATTAATATAGTTAACAACAGGATTCTGATTTCCTCTCTTCTTCCAAAGTCCAACTCTTCTGCCAGGAGATCCAGTAAATGACAGTAAATGAGAGTCCATATAATGCAGCATTAAAGTGTACAGATTACACAGCTGAGAAGCCTGGGTTAAAATCCATCTTGTAGCTAGTTGTGTAACTTTGAACAAATTACTTCCCGTCTCAGTGTCCCAGCTTCCTTATCTGTAAAGACTTTAAATAATAATAGTACCTTCACAGAGTTGTGATGATATTCAAGTTAGAATATGAATAGATGTTTTACTTATTCGTTTAAGATTTTTTTTAATGTGGACCATTTTTAAAGTCTTTATTGAATTTGTTGCAATATTGTTTCTGTTTTATGTTTTAGTTTTTGGCCAGGAGGCATGTGCAATCGCTAACCAGAGATGGAACCCGCACCTCCTGCATTGGAAGGTGAAGTCTTGATCTCTGGACCACCAGGGAAGTTTCAATACACAGATGTTTTAAACAGTGCCTGGCACATACAATCAATACCATATGAATGTCATGTACTGCTGGGTTGGCTAAAAAGTTCATTAGGTATTTTCTGTTTTCCATAAGGTGTTACAGAAAACTTAAACAAAATTTTTGGCCAAACCAATATTGTCATACTCATCTTTGAAGATGAACTATTAACTAACGGCTAATAGTTGTCTTTGACTCTCTCCCTTGGTGGTGGTGGTGGTTTAGTCACTAAGTCATGTCCGACTCTTGCAACCCGCTCCTCTGTCCATGGGATTCTCCAGGCAAGGATACTGGAGTAGGCTGCCACTTCCTTCTCCAATTCTCTCCCTTACCTTCCCTAGTCATGGATTTACTATTCCATCAGTAAATTTTATTCGATTTGTTCCAAAATACACCCCAAACCCCATCACACATGCATGCACTCTTACCATGGTCCCATATGGAGACCAGCCTTCATCGTGTGACTTGGTGCTTGACCATCACGATCACCTCCCAATGGATAGCATGGAGCCAGACTGCATGGTAAGCCTGGAACCCAGGTATTAAACATTCTGCATCCTGATTTCCTCACCTTCACACTGAATGGGGATCGTGCCAGTGCCCACAACACAGGCTGGTATGAAGATAACAGGAATTCATAGATGCAAAATGCTCATCATGGTGCCGACACAAAGCGCCGTTAATGTTTCCATCGTGTTCCCTGCTTCCTCTTCTTCCAGCCCTCCCCCTCCCCATTACCTATTGCTCTCCAGACACTTCTTTCCATCTGCTCTTTGAAGAAGCCAAGTTTGCTCCTTCCTTGGGACTTTTAAACTCCTTGTCCTTCCTACTCAGAATGTTCTTTCAGAGTCAGATCTTCATGCTCCTGGCTCCGTCTTGTCTGAATGAGCTAAAATATGTCTACAAAGCCCGCTTCCCTGACCACCCAATCTAAAGCAGACAGCACTATTCCCTGCCACATAATCTAATTTGAATTCTCTGGATAGCATTTATCTAATCTTATTTTTTAAATTAATTAATTTGTTTTTAATTGGAGAATAATTGCTTTACAATATTGTGTTGGTTTCTGCCATATGTTAACATGGATCAGTCATAGGTATACATACGTTCCCTCCATCTTGAACCTTCTTCCCACTTCCCACCCCAAGTATCTAATTTTATACATAAAGATTTACTTATCACTTTACTAACATACACACACACACACACACACACACAGACATACACAAAGAGGAATCCAAACTACGTGAAAGCCAAGATTCTGCTTGTTTTGACTTGTCCTCTGCTATTGCTATATCTTCAAAGTCTAGATAAGTCCCTGTTCTATATTGAGTGCTTGATAAATATTTATATTTTTCTGACAGGACATTTTATTTCAGGATATCTTTAAATATTTAATACTAACATTAGCGAAGACTAATAATGTCTTTGAAAAGTTGACATGGCAATGGCAGGGGTTAATGAGTGTACGGATGGTAAAGATGTTTCCATCTCGTGCATGTTTGAGGTGACTGTATCATGCGGCACAAATGTCAAATAGGCATCCTCTTTCTATTGAGGTGCTTTTTGGCACAAGAGTTTACTTAATCCATGAGCTGCATAAAATCTCTCTCTAAATATAATGTCAATAGACAAATCAATAAATATGTAGCATAGTGTGTATGTATATCCAAGCCTATCTACTTTTCTTGACAATTCTGAGTCCGAGCTGCAGGCCTTTGGGGTGGCTGACAAGCAAAAGGAATTTGCTGGGTGGTATTCCTGAGGCTGGATTCAGTTGCAAATCGTTTTCTCTCCTTGCAGATGTGAATCAGCCGAGGTGTGAAGTCATCCTCATACTTTGGCACAGGACTGAAGAGCTTGGCTGGAGGACTTCTAAAAAAATAAGCAGAGAATTAAACTGTGGGACAGCTTGCAGTGCAGCTGGAAATAGCAGTCTCTGACGAGCTCGCTGCACCAACCACCAAAATTAAATAATGCTCTGAAAAGCCACCCTGCCTCAAGCGCTCCGTTGCACCGCTCCTCTGACATCCCCTGCTAAGGTCAGGAGCCAGAATAGACTGAACTTTTATGAATACTGCCCTTCAAGATTGACATGGAGCCAAATTTAAAACTACGTGCCTCCTTGGGAGGGAAATTAAGAGGCAGCCTGAAACATGTTACATGAGAATCTTATTTATTTGATGATGCATAACTGAAACTCCAACCACTTCAGTCTCAAAATTGTCTTGAGTCATAAGGAGGGATGCTGTGAACAGATCTAGCAGGAATGAAATGAAGTATTGTGTGTTGATACAAGATGAACAACCACATTGCGATATCTCAGGAGGGTGTATAGAAAAAATCAAGAGTCAGTAAGCTGCTAACCAAAAAGAGTTTTGCCTTTTAATGCTTTGTAGACTTTTATGGAGACATTAATGCTTTAGAAATCTCAAAATGGGCTTATGCATTCTGTAAATGAGATATTTCCTGATTTTCTCTTTTTGTCAGGAAATATTTTTTATTTTTATATTATTTAGAAAATCTTTTTTCATTTTATATTATATTTTATTTTAGTAAGTGAATTAACAATGTTGTGTTAGTTTCGGTGTACAGCAAAGTAATGCAGTTATACAAATAGATGTATGTATTATTTTTCAAATTCTTTTCCTATTTAGGTTGTTACATAATATTGAGCAGAGTTCCCTGTGCTATATAGTAGGTCCTTGGTGATCCATTTTAAATATAGCAGTGCGTAAATTTTCTAAGATGAACATCATCCTTCAATAAAGGACCCTTGGAAAACCCTGTTGTTCTTGATAACTTCATTTAGAAACAACCCACCTAAAGATACAGATGATAAGGGTGCAAGATCTACGCACATTCAATATCCCTGGAGGTCCAGTGGGTAAGGCTCTGTTTTCCGATGTGGAGACTGCGGGTTCAATTCCTGGTCGGGGAGCTAAGACCCCACAGGCCTCAGGGCCAAAAAATGTAAAACAGAAGCAATGTTGTAACAAACTGAATAAAGACTTTTGAAAGAGTCCACATCAAGGACTTATTTATAAAAAGAAAAGAAAAGCCCTCTTGGTACTGACATAATGTTTGTAACTAAGTGAATTGCATTTTTTTTTAGCTATAAAACTTATAATACAGACAGAATATTGCCTTTTTCAGTGAAACTTATTTTCTCACTTCTAACATCCAAAAATGGGCTCTCATTTTACCAAGTACCACCTCTGTTTTCCTAAAACCTTCCTCCACATCTTTCCCTGGAATGTGGGCCAGACTGCCTTTCCTCTAAGTAGGGGGAAAGTGGTTGCAATTTTTCCACTGAATTCTGCCCTGAGTGGGTGGAGAGGATCATTCAGCCAATACCTACTTATGATTCTCTGTGCTCTGATGTGTTTTTAGGCGTTAAGCACTATAACGAGGCACTGAGCTATATCAATTCTATACCTAGGTTTATACCCAGGGCCTTAGGCTTGATGGAGACTAGATATTTCTAGTCCCCAGGAATATACATTGTATTTCTTCTGGTACAGCATAAATTTGGACCCATATATAAATGGACAATAATTATTAGCAAAATGAAGTGAGTGACAAAATCAAAAGTTCTCAGTAAGGCTCTACAATCATAATCACGTATCAGAAACACTAAAATGTGTTTCCATATATAAAAATTAGTATGGAAGTGAGGACATTGTAGGACATTTCTTGAATCCACAACCTTAAGTAATTAAATTTTGACAAGTACAAATACAAGTCAAAACCTTAAAATTTATTGTGATTTATTTCCTTTTTTTTTTCCATTTATTTTTATTAGTTGGAGGCTAATTACTTTACATCATTACAGTAGTTTTTGTTATACATTGAAATGAATTAGCCATGGATTTACATGTATTCCCCATCCCAGTCCCCCCTCCCACCTCCCTCTCCACCCGATCCCTCTGGGTCTTCCCAGTGCACCATGCCCGAGCACTTGTCTCATGCACCCAACCTGGGCTGGTGATCTGTTTCACCCTAGATAATATACATGTTTCAATGCTGTTCTCTTGAAACATCCCACCCTCGCCTTCTCCCAGAGTCCACAAGTCTGTTCTATACATCTGAGTCTCTTTTTCTGTTTTGCATATAGGGTTATCGTTACCATCTTTTTAAAGTCCATATATATGTGTTAGTATACTGTAATGGTCTTTATCTTTCTGGCTTACTTCACTCTGTATAATGGGCTCCAGTTTCATCCATCTCATTAGAACTGATTCAAATGAATTCTTTTTAATGGCTGAGTAATATTCCATGGTGTATATGTACCACAGCTTCCTCATCCATTCGTCTGCTGATGGGCATCTGGGTTGCTTCCATGTCCTGGCTATTATAAACAGTGCTGCGACGAACATTGGGGTGCACGTGTCTCTTTCAGATCTGGTTTCCTTGGTGTGTATGCCCAGAAGTGGGATTGCTGGGTCATATGGCAGTTCTATTTCCAGCTTTTTAAGAAATCTCCACACTGTTTTCCATAGTGGCTGTACTAATTTGCATTCCCACCAACAGTGTAAGAGGGTTCCCTTTTCTCCACACCCACTCCAGCATTTATTGCTTGTAGACTTTTGGATAGCAGCCATCCTGACTGGCGTATAATGGTACCTCATTGTGGTTTTGATTTGCATTTCTCTGATAATGAGTGATGTTGAGCATCATTTTCACAGAGCACCATTTGAATTATTATGTTCGAAGCTTATTAAAAACAAATGAATGGCACATTTATAGTCTATATAAATGCATGACCTCTTTTGGGAAACAGAAAATCCACAGTAATTCTTTGTCACAGACTTCGTTTCTGAGCTGAAGGTGAGAGCTGGCCACGATGATTGATCAAAGTGAGCAAAGATGCTGGTGAAGTTCAGGGCAGGTAGACAAGTGTCTCCTGTTGTCTAGAAACACCTGCAAATGTCTAAACTGTACTGGTCCTGGTTCTCAGATGCTGTTTCTTCCTCTTTCTGCATTAAGAATTCCTATGACCTGGTTAAGCAAATACTCAGTGGAAGGACAGTCCAATATTTTATGATGAAATGCAGGAGAAAATAATACTCACCTTGTCTTTCTATGACTAATACAAAAATCTAATCATTCCCTCCATTCCATGACCCACACTGGGTTTAAACAGCTAGAGTCTGTCTGCCAGGTAAAAAGACTTAATGTCCCTCTTGAGAAGAAATTAACTGCTAAAACAGACTCAGGTGAAATGGAGTTCTGTCTTCTGTCCTCAATGCCACCATTTTTCTCTTTGAATCTGGCTCTTCCGTTCAAGCAGAATGAAAACTTGGATTTGTGCCTTGAGCATATTTTGCTTCCCAGTCTCAAATGCTGGGACTCTGTTTAATTGCAGAGGTGAGCTTGCCTTGTGTAGAAATCAGTCAAATTCACCATTTACGAGCAGGAGGGGGCTGAAGCGGAATCCCACTCCCCGAGTTCTGTGTTGCTCCTCAGGGAAGCCCCTGCCGGTTTTTCCTATTCAACACGACTTCACCGGGTTAGTTAACACTGGGAAGTTAACAAGACCCAGGCCGCTCGGTGGTAGCCAACCAAAGGGACTCAGGAATGTGACTTGGGCTTCTCCAGCCAGCGTGGCTCTGCTTCTGATCCTGGGATATCAGGAAGGAGGAAGCTGAGGGTAGTAGGCTTCTGTCAACTGACCAGAAAGAATTTTCTTCTTCCAAAGTTATAACTGGGTTCTAAGAAAGTAGAAATGTTTGTTTACTAAACAAGATCATAAAACAAACCTAAAAAACCAACCAAACAAAAACGTAAACCTGATGTATTAATAAGAAACAGAACAGAAAAGATATTATTTCAGTCCAACTGCATTCTAGAAAAAGCAAATTACTAGGATAATAGTTAAAAGATCAGCAGTTTCCACGAGTTTGGAGAATGGGTGAAGCATTGCAAGGGTGAACCTCGGGGGACATTTTACACCAGTTGAACTATTCTATATGATGATGTAATTTTGGATACATGATGCATTTACAGCACTAAGTGTGATCTCAACACTTCTAATTTTCAAAAATTGTTCAGAAGTTTGGCAGATACAGAATAGAATGCAAAATGAGGGAGAAAAATAATCTAACTCTACAAATGTATGAAACAATTTAACTGGGGGGAGTGAAGAGTGAAAGATGCTGACCTCAGTAACGCTGGAAATTTGTGAGACTGAAGGCAAATGGAACCACACATAAGCGCTATACTCTAGTTGATGCAGTAGTTTCATATGGGGGTCCAAGTTAATGATTCTGATACTGCTATACCTGTTTACTGAAAGTCAACACACAATTGAATATGAAACGGTGATGGTGGAAGTCAGGTTTCTCTCCATAAGATTGAAAGTTTACAGATAAGCTGGGAGAGGAGGTTGGAATGATCCATGTTGTAATAAACCAAAGTCAGAGACTCAAGCATGAAGTCAGATTTAGCTTAATATGGCTACATATATAAATATTTATAAATATGTATGTGTAAACAGTTAGTATACATACATATGTTTCCTGCCTCTGTCACCTTCGTGGACCTAAAAGTAACAACACAATGTAGCAGTGAACAGATTTTCCAATAAAAGGAATCAGTGGTTCTTAGGGAAATTACTGGTTTGTGGGCTGAATCAAGAAACACAAAAGTGAAGTATCTGGTAGTGCCATAAAGTAGAGAGTGTCCAAAAATAAAATCAGAGTTGGGAGTAGGTCAAAGGAACACAGAATCCAACCTACAGAGCTCCCAGTTACCAAAGCTGGAAAAATTGACACAAAAAATTAGTAATGTACTACTGGATTTACAATAACTCAATGTATAAAATAAATGTCTATGAGTCTATTTTGATAAAGGTATTGTGTGCTTAGTCATTCAATCGTGTCTGACTCTTTGCAGGCCTACGGGCTGTAACCTGCCAGGCTTCTCTGTCCATGGGGATTCTCCAGGCAAGAATACTGGAGTGGATTGCCATGCCCTCCTCCAGGGGAACTTCCCAACCCAGGGATCGAACCCAGGTCTCCCTCATTGCAGGCGGATTCTTTACCATCGGAGCCACCAGGGATATAAGTATAGGATCGAATAAACAAATGATGTAGAAGGAACATTCCACCCATGCAGAAGAATTCCAAATCATTTATGTAGATACTCTGCTCCCAAGGAGGTGGCCTCCTGAAGTTTGGGCTGCATATTATAACTTCTCTCCAAAGAGGGGGAAAAAAAAAAGAGTAACTTTGCAGTGGACGAACCTGATAAACATGATGTCAGCCAGGTGATCAAGGTCAACATAACAGTGATTAGTCATGTTGACAGTATGGGCCCAGAATGGGTAGTGGTGAAAATGGTATTTTATCTCTGTGAACTTCCTCCCCCAAATCCATAACCCCGGGCTGATTTTGAGAAAAACTAACAGACAAACCCCATTGGAAGTTTATTCTACAAAATATCTAACCAGTACTCCTCAACTCAGTCAAGGTCATCTAAACAAAGAAAGTCTGAGAAACTGTCATAGCCCAGAGGAGCCCGAGAAGATATGATGATGTGATGTGGTATCCTGGATGAGATTCTGGGACAGAAATAGAACATTAGATGAAAACTGAGAAAATCTGAAAAAGAGATGGACTTTAGATAATAATAAATATCAATATGTATACATTTTCATAAGTACATTTTAATAAGTGCACCAACAAAACAAATGGAGGACATTTTTAATGGAGGAGACTGGGGTAACCGGGGGCTCTCTGTGCTACTTTCACAATTTCCCTACAAATCTAAAAATGTTCTTAAAAAAGTTATTAAAAAGATAATATCCCTGGTAGCTCAGCTGGTAAAGAATATGCCTGCAATGCAGGAGACCACAGTTTGATTCCAGGGTTGGGAAGATCCCCTGGAGAAGGGATAGGCTACCACTCCAGTATTCTTGGGCTTCCCTGGTAGCTCAGACAGTAAAGAATCTGCCTGCAATGCAGGAGACCTGGGTTCAAACCCTGGGTTGGGAAGATCCCCTGGAGGAGGGCATGGCAACCCACTGCAGTATTCTTGCCTCGAGAATTCCCCATGGACAGAGGAGACTGGTGGGCTACAGTCCATGGGGTCACAAAGAGTCAGACGCGACTGAGCGACTAAGCACACACATCATCTAGTTACATGTTCTCCTGAAATTTTATTCCAAGACTGCCATTGTAGTAATAAAGACTACTATCCCAAACTCCAATATTTTGAAATATTATTTATTTTAAGGAGTCAATCACACTGATTATTTATTAATAATTCATCTTCTCCCAATTTCTTTTAGGACATTATTGTTTAAAAACTAATTTCAAGTGAAAAATCTGAAAATTCCATTTATGTCAGAAGTTACCATGACTCCTGTAAATGGAAGAGGCAATTTCAGACCAGTCATATACAAAAACAATTTTTAAAAATAATTCTCAATGGCAATTTACTTCCCATGCTCTAATGCTTTTTAGTATTATGTTTACAAAGTGAAATGCCAAAGGAACATACAATAAAATAAAGTATAAGAAGTCTGAGTAATTTACAAAGGCTTTGAATTTATTAATCTAATCTTACTACTGTCAGATAAGACCATATAAGCAACTAGGGACTTTCCTGGTGGACCAGGGCTTAGTACTCTATGCTTCCAAAACAGGGGCACTGGTTTGATCCTAGGTAGAGGAACTAGGATCCCACATCCCAGAGGTGGCATGTGCATGTTTATGTGTGTTAGTCGCTCAGTCGTGTCCAACTCTATGTGACCCATTGGACTATAGCCTGCCAAGCTCCTCTGTCCATGGAATTCTCCAGGCAAGAATACTGGAGTGGGTTGCCATTCCCTTCTCCAGGGGATCTTCCAGTATATTCCAGTCTCTTCCGTATATTTAATAATAACTTAGTCAAGGTACTTTTTAAAGTATGAATCCAATCCTTTGTGCTGCTGCTGAATCCCATATCTTCATACTATTTTTTCTAAAATAGATAGAAAACAGTTCAGTCCTGTGTAGCAACTGTGCATGCATATATGAAGATTATCATTAAATAACCATTCTCTTAGGATTAAATGAGTATAGTCTCTTTAATCTTTTCAATTCAAAGCTGATCCTTTTGTCGTTTTGTGGGTGGTTATTATCTGAACACTTTTCTAATTTGCTATCCTCTTGTCTTTAATCCGGTACCAAAGACTTGACATTCAAGACAATAGATTTGAAAACCTCTGTGAGATCTTGAAGGAAAATTGTCTAGGAAAAGAAGAAGGTTACTTAATTTTAACATTCAGAATGAATTTTATGGAAAACATTTCTAATTAGAATTTTAATCTTCCTTTGGTGCATTTGGATACAAGGAGAATGTAAAATCTGATATAACTTTTCAAAGAACTTCTCCTCCATGTGACTATGAAGGCACAGGATATTTATTGGGACACTAGTAGGTTGGGTTGGGTTGTTTGGCAGTGTATTTCAATATAAAGAAGTAATGGAAAGAAATAGTTGATATTTTGCCATCCCAGACAGCTCTTATTTTAGGCAGCAAGGTTCCTTGAGCTGTGAAAAGGTTTTCCTACTGCGCACAATATAGTCTTCGGAACAAAATTTACTGCTTTTGTCAAATGGGCCTAAAGAGACGCACAACCCTGTCCTCGGGGCCCTTCAGGGATCCTCCCCTTAGGAAAGCTTGGTCATTTCAGCTTCCATGAGTAGGATTAATTCATTGCTTTCATAAATGCAATGAGTTACTTACGTGGCCACAAAGGAAAATCTATGTAAAGCACTTAGCACAGGCCTGGCATCTACTAAGGATGCTAAAGAAAAGCTACCTACTTTTTAAAAATGGAATTTGCGAATTACAAATTTGAGGCCTTGTAACCATGGTAGAAAGAATTTTTTTTTATTCCATTTTGAAATAAGAATTTTTTTTCTGATACTCTGCTTATATAAATATTTTTAAAATAATATTGCAATATAGTTGATTTGTTGTGTTAGTTTCAGATATACAGCAGAGTGAATCAGTTATATATATATTCAGGCTTCCCTCCTAACTCAGTAAGAATCCACCTGCAATGCAGGATACCCGGGTTTGATTCCTGGGTGGGGAAAATCCACTGGAGAAGGAAATAGCAACCCACTCCAATATTCTTGCCTGGGAAATCCCATGGACAGAGAAGCTTGATGGGCTACAGTCCATGGGATAGCAAGAGTCAGTCACAACTTAGTGACTAAACCACAGCACATATATATTCATTCTTTTTCAGATTCTTTTCCCATATAGGTTATTGCCTAATGGGTAGAGTTCTCCATGCTATACAGTAGATCCTTGTTGGTTATCTCTGTTTGGTTATTATTTGGAATTTATTTCTGCTGTCCCTGGGTCTCATATAACTCAGAGGTGAAGCCGAAGTGAAGCTGACATGCCCAATGTCAGATCTCCATGGCGCCATACCCTTCACCAGCTTGCAAAACCACATTTTAACCTGGTGGTTGAAGCACTTCAAGTGCTCTGACTTTTGTCAATCCCTTCCCCCGAACATCTCTCCTGAGACCTCAGCTCCTGACTGTGGCCCTGGGAATCCCCTGTAAAGGCCTTACCCCCAATCTCTCTCTCCGCCTCCAGCTCCCCCCTCCTTCCCTCCCAAGCCCTGGAACCCAGCCTCTGCTTCTCCCTCCTGCAGAACCTCAGCACCTCACTCTCCAAACTTAACATGGTCCCACTTGGTCCACCGTATAGGGAGACACAACACCAAAGCCGCTGAGCCTGGACTGGGGTCATGATTACGTGTGTGTGTGTTTGTGTGTGTGTGTGTGAACAACAGAGAAATGAGCACTGGATACACTCATGGAACATGACATGCCCTCCCTGACCAAGCACGCAAATTGAGGATGTTTACCCATCTCCTCTTGGACTCAGTTAAAATGCCCCAAAGACATGACCCACATCATTTAAGTACCCTGCAGATCCTCCCATAATATAGCAATTTCACATCTCTGAGGATATGATAATTAAGGAGAAGCCATCTAATAGAGCTGCAGACTAGGAAGGCAGTGATTAAGCACAGCAATTCTCTAGGTCTCTGTTTATCAACATTTACCTGTTAACAAGGTGAAGGTGAGGTAATAACTGCAAATCTACAAAATACTTCTGGCTAACTTATCCAGGTAATGGTGATAGACTTGACACTTGTTGCATGAGACATCTTGACGACAGAACTTTTCAGGAGCACTCACTGTGAATTTCCTCTTTAGAAATGTTCCTTTTTCAAGAATGATTTTGTTTTTCTTGTTTAAACCTCATCTCCCCCAACTTCTTCCGCAGGCACAGACATGCTCAAACTGGAATGCACAAGCCCACACCTGGGGCTGACTAATAAGTCTGCCCTGAGAATACTTTTTAAAACCATATTCAGACTTTATAAAAGATATATTCAAAGTTCATCTTTGGATTTTCAGTATATTTCAGTCTTCATGATGGAAGGGCTATGTCACAATATATGGCTCATCCATAAGATTCTCAATAAGGTAGCCCATGAGGGGAGTTAAAAAAAAGAAAGAAAGAAACAGCTACAGTACCAGGAACCCAAATTTCTGTTTCAGGGTTGGATTTCTAGCTTTGATATCACCCCTTGAGAAGCCTGATCAGTGGAAAGGGACCTGGTGTGACAGCCTGGTCTCCTCCTTGCTCCCAGGAGCTGTGTTTGGAATAGTGGTGTACCTAGCAGGAAATCCTGCTTTAGAAATGCAGGCGACTTCTGCTCAGAAAACAAAAATGGTACAAGGAGCACTGCCCCCAACCAGACTTACATCTTTGTACAAAGAGATTGCATTTTTTTAAAATGATGCTAAGAAGGCATCTAAACCACCTTGTCTTCAGCTTCTTGCTTACCTGTTACAGAGAGTCATCTGATTCAAGAAAGGAAGTATTTCCATTTTATAAATAGAAAGAGCATTCCAAATAGATTTTTGCCTAGAGAAAAATATTAATGAGATAAATAACCCAAATTCTGATAAAGTGTCAGCCAAAATATGTTCATCACTGTCAATCTGAGTCAGCCAGCCAGTATTCTCAAGTTCAGAACAGCTTGAGGCTGTTGCTATATTGGGATTGTAAAGGATGCCTTCACACTCAGAGGCTCTATTTCCATGTAAGAAGCAGGATGAATTTCCTCTGTATAAAAGAAGGACTGCAAATTACCTGGAGGAAAGGCTACTTCTGTTTTATTTTAGATGAAATCACCACTTCCTCCCTCCCTAACCACCACTGCCTCCGGAAGTAACTATTCTGCTCCACAGATGGAAGATACAATAATGACCTTGTCTGGAGCCCAGTTGCCTGGTTTGGAATCCTTATTCTCCCGGGTGATTCTACAACAGGTAGCAAATCACTTAACTTCCCTGTACTTTAGTTATCACCATCTATAAAATGGAGATAAGAATAACAAACTCAGGGCTTTTATGAGGGTCAAAAGCAATAGCCTAAAGTTCTTAGATGAATGCTTTGCATAGAGATCAATAAAGATCAGCTGTTTTTAATAGAAATGCACAAAGCATGTTCTCTGAGCCTCTCTAATAGAACACACCCCTCACGTGCTGGATTTCAGGTCTTATCCCCTCAAAACATTGTGAGGGTCAGCACTGAGAGCATTTTGAAATCTATCCAGCCTTGGTCTCAAAGCCATGCTCATTCTTTGTGAAACGAACAGATGACTCTCTTTTATTCGTTGCAGTGAAAAGTCTTAGTCAAATATTTTACAAACCTCTGAAAACATTTACCTAATGAGGACAATATTCTTTCAACCTAATTATTGATCATTTCTTCTATGTCAAAATTCACCAAAATGTGATTTCAAAATTGTTAGATTTTAAATTATTGATTTTTAAATTATTGGATTTTTGAGGCCAACATGAAGCCTTTCTATATAATTATGAAAATTGGATGTGGGGATCCTGCTCTGTTCAGAATGAGTAGGGTGTAGAGAAAGGTGCATGGGGATGAAATTCCTCAACAACCTGGCCCCAACATTGCAAAATCCACACCTTTTCTGGAGGTGACTTTGCTGAGTGATGCTTGGGCAGGATAGTCAATCCGTAGTGCAAAGGCAGCTTGTCAACCACAGCAAGTATTTAGCAAATACGTACAGTTCTCTACAGAACTTGCTATGTGTCTAAGAAATACAGGGTTTATAATAAATGTATTCACCTTCATACCTAAAATAATATTATAATAATAATATTTTTGTTTTACTGTTTGGAAACATAAATATTTCTTGGTCAGTATATTCAACATATATGTCTTAACATATATGTTAAGTAACTAACTTAACTCCCTAACACAGTCACTAATGCAGCTCATTTTCTTGCTCACATAAATCAACTAAGGAAACAATGAGACAGATGCCTGAACACATGTATTCCCTGATGAGAAGTGGAGGCTTGGACCAGGAAAGATTTCTACCATCGTTCTCTGTGGATTTTTTCCCATGAGGCATCAAAACTGTGTGAGAGAAATCCCACACAACTCAGGAAATAGAATACTCTTTACTCATACTATAAATAATTTTATCTTTGGGGGATAGGATTTTTTTTAAAATTTAGAGTGAATAAAGCAGCATAACAGGTTTCCTGGTGGCTCAGTGGTAAAGAATCTGCCTGCCAGTGCAGAAGACGCGGGTTCAGTCCCTGGGTCAGGAAGCTCCTCTGGAGCTGGAAATGGCAATCTGCTTCAGTATTCTTGCCTGGGAAATCCCTGGACAGAGGAGCCTGGTGGGCTATAGTCCATGGGGTCACAAAAGAGTCAGACACGACTTAGCAACTAAAACAAAAAAGCAACATAATGCAGACTAGCCTACCGGAAAGGAATAAGATTTGGTGGCAATTGTTAATTAAATTTTATTTTTAAAAATGATCATCTTAGTTTACACTGTAGTTATAGGAATAATTATGAAAATTCTCACCAATTTACTCTATAAAGTTTCAGTTATGCCTTTAGACCACTAAATGTTATTTTTAACTTAGTTTAAAGTTCATGTGATAAAGGGGAAGCATGGCCACTTTTGTTGTTTGTTTTATTCATTCTTTTTCTTGGAAATATCCCACACCTGTTCTAAAGCTCAGTTGATAAACAATGCTTTCTCCCTAGTAACTTGATCCTTTGTACATAAAGCAACTAGAGTACTATTACTTATGCCTTTGGATAAAATAAGAAAATACACAAAACACATAGACAGAGATACAAACACACAGAGTCACTGATCAAGAGTTCAGTGCTGGCCAGGCCCTAAGCCAGAGGACGAGTTGCTGCAATTTTCCGAAATTAAACCAGGCCAGGGTTGACACCGACTCAGCTGATAGCTATCATCAGAGGCTTTGAAGAGGCTCTACTGGATGTGTTCCAAATTGTTCTCTAGCCCCTAGCAAAGGCACAGTGAAAGATCCGTGGAGTTTAAAAGACATTTTCCTGATGATATAACCTTTAAAGGACAGGAACATTATTACTGTGGCCTTTAAAACCCCCTACAATTACCCAGGTCAGTGTGATGGCTGTTCCAGGTGTCCACACTGCCCAACAAATCATCCAAAACTTGGTGGTTTAAAACACAGTCATCATTTGCCATCTCAGTTTCTGGAGGTCAGACTTCCAGGGCAGCTTGGCTGGTCCATCCTGCTTCTGGTGGCTCCCTGGTGATGCAGTCAGGTGGTCACTCAGGCTAAGATATGGCCAAAGTTCTTCTCATCTGACTGGTGTCAGGGCTGGGAAGACCCATACAGCTGGGGTACCTTGGCATCCTCTCCCATTTCTCCGTGTTTCTCCGTGAGGTCTCCCTCCAGCATGGTGTATTCAAAGGAGCAGGACTTCTTGGTGTTGACTCAGGGCTTCCAAAGTGTGTTTCCCCACAAGTGCAGGAGCTCACAGGTCACACAGCATCACTTGCATCATGTTCTAATCATTAGAAGCAAGTCATGAGTTTAGCATTTGTTAGGAGAGAGGAATCAGACTCCATTGTTTCGAAGGTAGTGTGCAAAGAATACCTTCCCAGATGTATCTTACAATCATTTCCAGGGTTATGCTTAATAATTACCTATTTTCATAGTTACTGGTTGGGTTTACCCAACATAATAGCAAGTACAGATGTTTCTTCCTTTAAAAAATTTAAGTTTAAAATACATATGTCACACCAAAGATTGAGAATTCTCCATAGGACAACATCATCACTCAAGAGTGTTGTATTTTTCTGATGGGTAGAAAATTTAGCCACTCATATCCATGACTGGTGATGTGGGAAAGTAAAAATGAATGCAAATGTTTTCCAAGTTTAAAAAACCTATGTGCCATATTTCTTTATTTTTTTAAGTATTTTTCACACTCTCATATCTTTCCTTTTTGGCCACACCACACAGCATGTGGGATCTTAGTTCCCTACAAGAGATGAAGCCTTCGCTCCCTGCAGTGGAAGCAGGAAGCCTTAACCACTGGACCGCCAGGGAAGTCCCTCTTTATTTTTTATTATATGCTGAAATAATTCTTGAGCAAATCCTTTGTGAAATAAGCAGAGCTATAAATACATAGAATAAATAAAATAAGCACATAAATATATGGATGAAGTGTTCATAAAGATGTCAGAAGGATGGCTCAGAAAATGTTTTAAGTCCCATGTGCCACTCTTTTACTATTCCTCTGAATATTATCTCACAGAGAAGATAAAGGCTGGTGCCTTAAGCAGTAATATTCACAATTTTAGGCATGGGTAGAATGATGGATGTTAAAAATATGCATCCTTCTACATTCTCTTGCAAAATCATTGCCCCCAAACCACTGAGACTCTTTTCTGGACAGCTTGACTTTGAAAATCATCCTCATTTGATGCTGATGGAAACTAGAGTAATTATTCATTCAAACCCAGTAAGCAATAATTAATTTTTGCCTTCTTGTTTATGCCTCATGAAGAAATTCTGCAATCAACCGATATGCCACCACCTGGGTTGGCACTAAGATGTTTGGTTGGTATTCGACAGGTGTTAACATTGACTAAGAATCAGAGCCTTTTAATTAGCAAAACTCATTTTGTGGAGGGCAAGTTAGGCTTTTATCAATTAAAAAAAGTCCTTTTTGAATAATAATGAAAATTTAGCCCAACGCTTGAATTTCCCCAAAGAGGTAACAATAGGGAAAAAATCCACTAACCCCAGAAAAGAAGAAACTTAAGCCAGTGTTCATATCCCTTCCATGGTTCTTCCAGAAAGAACTCTGGAGGATTTCTTATGGGGAGGTGAAAACCTAGAATTCTAAATAGAGTAGCAAAACACAGACAGGAAATATGGAAACTAACACCCACCTACGATTAAAAGGAGTTTGTTAAAAGGAAAATACACATGCTGAGAATTTTTTTAACATTTTATTTCGAAGGTGATATTTGCCACAGGTCATGGAATCCATATACTGATCTATTATTTCGGGTCATTTACGAATTTTTCGACACTAAAACCTGACCAAGAAATTAAGGAGGAAGAAGTAATCAGTTCTAAATGTGCTTTATATTTGCCAATGTCAGTCACACTAAAACAATCAAAATAGTTTAAGAAACAAAGAAAGACTCATGTCCGGGGGACAGACATCCTCACCTGCCAACACTCACTGAGAGAACAGTACTAGCTCTTGTGGGGAATGTCAGGGCAGTGGTCAGAAACCCCAGAGGAACTGTTTAGTAAGGGCTTTTGGTTTTGATAGAAGCAAAAGAGAGAAATTACAGAGTTAAATTGCCAACTGTACCAAGTAAGTAATCTTGTTCCTATTATGGATAATAAAATTGATTTCCAAAGCTCAGTATTTCCTTTAGATGTATCCTCTCCTATTCTCCACGGGTAGGAGGCAGGCGGGCTCCAGCGGCTCCTTCACATGGAGTGTTAGAACAAACAGGCTCCTGATCTCTGAGTTCACACACTGACATAAAGGTCCCTACCCCCCAGAGACTTTGTCATATATCCAAGGTTTTAATTAGTATCCTTTAAAAATCCAATCAAAGCTGAAAGTATATTTATTTCTAGCTATCTCCAGTAAAAAGCCACCATGGAGCCAGGACTAAAATGAGAAGGGATAGACTCAGCTCCATTCACTTTTATTTCCCACACAACGCAAGAGCCCCAGAAAGAAAGTGATGGTTCCACGTTCTTAATCTTCTGGACATCGGCAAGCTCTGAGCCTTGGGACCAGACTCACCCTCCCAGGTCCCCCAGCTCTGAATCTGTAAACTTGACCTAATCATCGAAGACCCCCTCCAGCTCTCAACTCTCAGGATAATTTGAAACTAATCCTTCGGACTTCTGTCATAAAGCCTAAAACCTAAAGTCAAATACCAAAAATGAGATCATTGAGAAACAAACTTTATTTAAATCCCCCTTTTGAGATTCTCTCCGACCCTGACACCCGGGGCCCAGTACATGAAGACCAGCAAGTGTCTATTGCTGAGTAGACATTTTCACAAGGTAACCATTATTTCAGCCATAAAATATTTATCGAGATTCAGCTAGATGTAAAACATGGCAGCAGATGCTCATAAAGAGGCAGGTGTGAGTCACAGTTCCTCCCAGGATTTGCTGACAGCACTGCGCAGCAATCTGAGATAAGCAGACCTCAAAAGATAAAACAATTAGAAGATAAAACAAGTAGTTGTGATACTGGGGCAGTGATGCACAGAAGCAGACATGTCTAATCTTTTTGCTAAAGCAATGACTGAGGCTGGGATCAGGACTTGAGTCTACATGTCATTTTCTTCTGCTCCCTGAAAAGTCGTTGTAAACATCAAACCTACACAAGATGCAGTTCACTTGCTGGGCAAGTGCAGTTTCATAGCGAGATCCAGGTTTCCTGCTTCCAACCAGTTAATCATCCCAATGGCATGATCCACAAACAAAAATACTGGATGTGGTCACTTTTTAGAGAAACTAGGTTTAATCAGTCAGTGACTGATTGATTCAAAATTCCGGGCTTGTAAGAACTAGCCTGACTTAGCATGCATTAAAAACAGTGAGCAGGATATTGAGAGTGCCACCTAAAATGAAAAATGGACAGCTGTGTGCCTGTGACGAGGAAGATTTATGAAACCAGGTCAGGAATTTACAGCAACACATTAGACACAGGAACCCAGTCAAAAGTCTTTCCTTCAGTCACGAAGGTCCTTTTCCACACAGCTGCCCTGTTTCCAAACTGTGCAAATTATAAACACATCATGACTAACGTACCCAGCCTGCCCTGACCAGATGAACAGGTAAATTCTGTGGAAATCGAGACAGGATATTTTTGTTCATGTTCTAGTTTTACTGTGTGTGGTCCACTAGCTCATGGAGTGTTTATTCAAATAGTGTTTTCACTTTCATCCTCCTCTTTCCTCTTCTTTACCCTGGACCACAGACCTCAAGGGCCCCAACCAGAAGGGCTCGCTCGTGGGAGAGGAGGAGCAGGGCTGGGATGCGGGAGTCAGAGAGACAGGACAAGCCTGGCTACAACCAGTGAGGATGTGATGTCCTGTCCCATGGGCAACTGGAGCGTGTAGGTGCACGGGAGAGGAGTGGTGGGGATGGGAGGGCGAGTCATCTCTAGTGAGTGCCTGTCCTCCATCTCTCAGATCTCGGGATGGAGACTGCCTGGTTCTGGTCCACAGGGGACCATGGAGCTGTCTCCTCGCAGGGCAGGCAGACCGAACGGGACAGTGAGGAGCTTGAACTTGGCAGATGACTTGGAGTGGGGAGAACAGAGCAACTCAAGAGAGGCTTTGGAAGCAGAATCAACAGGTCTGTAGACAGAATACATTTTGGGCATGAGGGGTTGGTGAGTTTACAGGTAACTCCCTCTCTTGTAACAGACCTCCTCTCCCTTGCTGTTTGCAGGGTCCCCTCAGTGGAAAGGGGCTTCCGCAGTGGTTCAGCAGTAAGGAATCCGCCCACAATGCGGGAGACACAGTTCCATCCCTGGGTAGGGGAGATCACCTGAAGGAGGGCATGGCAACCCACTCCAGTATTCTTACCTGGAGAATCCCATGGACAGAGGAGCCTGGCAGGCTACAGTCCATGGGGTCTCAAAGAGTCAGACATGACTTAGCGTGCATGCATGCATCAGTGGAAAGAGGCACAACTTGGATGTCAGAGGTGGAGGTGGGGCCCTCCTTTCCATGACCTAATGTCTTGCATCGATTTTTAGCATGAGGACCCAACTTTAAATGGAACACAGGATCAAATCATTCTTATCATTAAAAGAAAACACTTTTTAAAAGATTCACAACAATAAAGCCCTCTGTTTTCATCTGCTTCCACCATGTCTGTTTCTCAGAAAGTTTTGAAACTGAAATTTCAAAATATCCTGAGTAATAAGATTCTCTTCTGTTACTGACCACATGGAAGCAAAAGTAATAAGAGGGCTGAGAATCATCATGTTTACAGACCAATTCTTAAAAAATAAGATTAAGTATCTGATGTTTTGAAGCTCTTTTCAAAGGGAGCTACATTACTTCCATTTTAGAAATCATAAACTTTGGAGGACTTCCTAGTTAATGTTGGCAGTATTCAAGTGTATGTTCTACAACCAGTTCTCTTTGAGGGCTTTATGCCTGTTTGTTTTTCATGGTGCCTAGCCACAGTTCAAATAGCCTGGATTTTGACAAATAACACACATATCTGGCATAAGAGTTTTAAGGGAGAGTGCATTATCACCATTGCTCTATGGAGATTAATCTCCCCCCATGAAGTTTTACATCCAGAAAGTATTTACTTCCATCAAAAATGTAAACAGTATTAATAACTAAGTAATATGAGGATGAGATTTTGGTGGAATAGTCCTAGAAGATGATCACATTCTCCAAGCATAAACTCCTTGAAACTAACAAAGCACGATGGATGTAAATTCTCAAAGTGTCAAAGAATTATCCTCAAATAACATAATACTAGGAAGTAGAAAGAGAAAAACGGTGAACAAATTCAATTTTCTCTGTAAAAATCTTAGAAGGTCATTTTCCATGGGCACTTCTCATGAGAAAGATTTGAAATGGTTTACAAACACACATAAAGGCCAAAAACTACATCAAAGCAAGATGAAGAAGATAGATGGCAAATATATAATATGTAGGAGGTGGAGCTCCAGCCCTCCTTCTCCCCTTTGGGGACTGCGGAAGATGCTCATCTTGTCTCAGCCCCTTGAGGAGGGCAGTCCACTAAAATAAGAGGGAGGTGGTCTAAGTCCTTCCCAGTTGAGATGATGAACGTCCCATAGGAGATTCTCAGGGTCCTCTTCTTCTTGCCAGATCATACACCAAATAATGGAGAAGTTAATCAGTACATCTAATAATGTCATCCATCTAACAATGGAAGAAATCGTATCTCTAATAATGGAGAAATTTCAAGTAATACAGAAATTATTGTTTATATGTGAAATTTGATTAGCAAGAGTCAAGTACTAATATGCTAAGGGACAAAACCATAAAAATTATCTTTTTCTTGAATTTCTTTGCAACAATTAGTGTTTGATTAAATTCACATGCCAAGCGAGAGGGAAGTAGAAATTCAAGGGTTCACTAGGAGAAATGACAGCATTTTCCATGGAAGATCAATAAAGACGTAATATAATTAAAACATTAAGAGGAAGGCTCCATGCTCTATAAGAACCTGCCTCACATCATGATGAGGACCACAAGCTTCAGTCACACTGACATTTGGCTGACTCTATAACTGTTTTTGCTGGGGGCACAATACAGATATTAATGTAATTTTTTCACCACGTTAGGGTCAGATATCCCCAGCAGGCACTAGAGCATTTGCCCACTGACCTTCACTTTTCTAAGCAATGTGAAGGAGCCGTGATAACTAGACATCCACTGAGCTTTGATCCTGACCCTCCACACTCCCCAAACCCCCGCTCCCAGCAGTGCATTTAAGTCCCAGCCATTAAAAAAAACTGAACTTCTACCAGTGGATTGACATCAGGAGATCTGTGCCAGCCTGAAGGAAAATTTAATCAATTCTGATGGAGGAAAGATGTGGTAAAAAGCTATGGGTAAGATGGTCAACAGAGGAAAAGCTGACCAAATCCAAATAAATCTTGGATTTATTTTCTCTCCAGCTTTGATTATGTTTTCTTGACTTTGACTTGACTTATGTTTCTTTGACTTTTCCTTTCTTTCTTTCTTTAAATTTTATTATATCTTGCGATTATGTACACTTCCAGTTTATGAAATGCGTTTACATAGATGACCTTGTTTAATACTCCCAACTACTCTGTGAGTTAGAGTCAAGGTCAATTTTAACCTTTTTTAAAATGAAATTGCCATTTTTGTCCTTGATTATGAGCAGGGAACATCAGGGTCTGTGGCGTGATGCATCAGTCCCAGCCCTGTACATAAATGGGGTGAGCTCCCCAAACCATTGATTGCTCTAGTGCCGCTTTGACCATTCCCAACCACTGCTTCCAACCGTGGGCAGTGAGCTGAGTGATGTCCTGTAATTAACAGTCTGAGCATGAAATGTGGAAGTTTCCCTTCCCGCTGCCTCACCTCACACCACAGACAACTTGCCATAGGTCAGATCCTCTGCTTTCCTTTATGCATCAGCTTCTCTCTAAAGCTTAACATGTAGGGGATGGGGAGAGACCTGTTTTCAACTGGTTACTATGGACAGACCTCATTACTGTCATTTCCCGCAACTCTGAGAAGCCGCAAAGAATATAATGCAGAAGCAATTACATGTTTATCTCTCTGGGATTTGGCTTCCTTGTCTTGAAAATGAGGAACTAGGGAGACTTCCCTAGCTGTCCAGTGGTTAAGATTTCACCGTCCAGTGCAGAAGTTCTGGGTCCCATCCCTGGTCAGAGAGCTAAGTTTCCACATGCCTTGCAGCCAAAAACAAAACAAAACAAAACAAAACATAAAACAGAAGCTATATTGTAACAATTCAATAAAGGCTTCAAAATGGTCCAGATTTTTTAAAAAATCGTATAATAAGTTACAATGAGGAGCTGGACCAAAGAAATCTCCAAGATCTAGGCCAGTTCAAACATGAAAGATTTGCAGTTTGGTAAAAAATATTGGTAAGTCAATAGTCTTATGAAACCTAAGAGAGAGTCTTTAGAGGTTCCATGAATTTGTACTTTCACGGCCAATGAATATCGCTCTCCAAACCTACATCTCAACAATCCCAGAGCTATTATCTCAGATTCATAAAGGGTAACCGATGTGCTAGGAGAGACACCCCCTACCTATAAAAGACTCAGAAACATCAACAGCGTGTGCAAATGCCCCTTCCTCCCTGGTCTCCTCACCTCTGGACCCCCTGGTGCTATTGCCAAAACAGCCATCTGGGCAGGCAGAAAGCTTTAGAGAAATTGGAGGTTCAGAAGTAAAGAAAGGAGTGAGACTGAAAAAGGCAGTTCAGCATGGAGCTGACCAGGGACAGGTGCATAGAACGAGCTGACCTTCACCAGCCCAAAAATATCTTTCCCCCACTGTGCCTGGAGTTTTGACTTCACTTTGGCTGGCTGGCTGAAATCACTTCACTGAGACATGCTTGTGGGATAATAAGCAATTTTTTTTTAATGCCACTAACTCTAGGAGAGTTCAGAGACTGTCAAGCCCTTCCTGCATTTGTGTGGGTTGATTCAAACAGATTGTTTTTTGTCCTAACAGCCAGCTGAGAGCAACAAGGCTGAGTTAATCAGAGCTTTGAATAGCTGGAAAGGAAAGGCGGGTAATTTGGGTGAAAGATAATTTGAGGGAATGGGCTCCCTTTGGCTGATGGAGATAGAAATGTGGAGATGTCTGTAAATTAGGGCACTGGAAAATGGAGCAGCTGCAGAAAGTTCCTGCTCAAGAAAGAGGACTGGACACCACCAAACGCTGGGTGCTCATAAGACTTGGGGCACAGTGAGGAAACTGAGACTCAGAGAGACACGGGAACCTGCTCGGGATCAGAGTCAGACCACATGACTGCCGCTGTTACGTGTTTCTGCATTCTCTTTCTTACCTTTCTTTTTGTTTTCTTACCATTTTCCTCTTCACGCCCACCAGGACTTAAATGTCAAGACCAGTGAAGAGAAACATGTAATTCAGCTGCAATTTCTATGATCGAAGAAAATATATTGAGGGTTCCAAACAGCTAGTTTGTAATTGAGCTATTGAGATACAATTGTTCGTAAACTGAGTAATTCATATACTTTAGTTTTTTACATAAATAAACTGATGTAGACTGTAGAAAGAATTCCTTCTTTGTAATCTTCTCAACCATTACCTTACGTTGTGGTTGGTATTGACTTGGGGTCCTGCTGGGCTACAAACTCTTCAAGCAGAGGCTCTCCTGCACTGGCCATACTAGGAATTCAGTAAATATTTGGACAGAATTAATAAATGTGAATGACTAAATCCTAATCAAAACGGCCTACTCAATAACATAGTTGTGTGCACTTATTTGTGAGATCAGACAACACAGGAGCCCATGGGCTGGCTCTGACTCTGGCTACCAAAAAAAGGTCAGTCAAAAGCAACTATAGGAAGCCTAATCTTTTTTTTTTTTTTTTTTTTGGTTTAAAATGAGCTGTCAGGACCTGAATCTGTTTAATATCTTACTGGATTTGTGTTTCCCCTCCTTTTTATTGTGTTTATAGTTTTTATTTTTTCAAGGGTTTCTTTTGACCATAGAGTCGACAAGAATGGAATAATTCTTGGACCAAAACATGAAGAATTAAACTTGGCACCTTTTGATAATTTGGGGATCAGGAAAACACACAAAAGGAACATTAAATCATTCATTATGAGTTTTTAAATGTCACATTCAGTCAGGTTACTGAGATGTTAATCAAACAATGCAATTTTAGATCTTTGATGGCGGGGGGCAGGCAAAGTTTAAATCTTCTCTTTCCTTGATCAGCCTTGGATCTAGTCTTTGAATTCCGAACTCAACAAGAGAAGACTGACACTGGGTGATGGTAGATCTGTTGTCAATTGAGCTATCTGAAGCAGCAGTTCAGAAACCACGCTTAGGAATTAGGAAGTGTCTGGAGTAAAATCAGTATTTCTAGGGCACGACTTACATGTGGGAGAACAAGACATAGGTAGTTGGAATCATGACACTCATGCCTGAAGGAAGGGACAAAGATGCTCCATCAGAATACAGGAACTGGTGAAAGAATTCCCTGAAACCTGGGAATAGAACTCTGTGTACTTAGATGCTAGGCAGAAGGATGGCATGGGTTCAAGCCCCAGGCTTACCTCATTCTACCTGTGCCATCCTGGGGCAAATGATTTAAACTATTTCTAAGTGGGAGCTAATATCCTGAGAGAGAAATCTTGAGGCCTAAATTAGTAAATAAGTGGAAAAGCACATAGAAAACAGTTTGAATAGAGCTAATATCACATCTCCATATGCCTGAGTCCTCAGTCAAAATCTCTGAACTGCATTTGTCCCATAAAGATGATCCAGTGATCTTAGCATAGACCAAGGGCAAGCTCTCCAAGCAGAATCAGTGACCTTTCAAGGAGGAGAGGTGAGAAGTAATAGTAATAGCTAGCCTTCCAGGCTCCTCTACCCAGGGATTCTCCAGGCAAGAATATTGGAGTGGGTTGCCATTTTCTCCTCCCGGGAATCTTCCCCACCCAGGGATCAAACCCGTATCTCCTGTGTCTCCTGCATTGGCAGGCAGATTCTTTACCACTGAGCCACCCAGGAAGCCGACTCAGAAGTACAGCGAAGGATTAAAGCAAGGGAGATTATAAAGCTCACAGCAAATATTTCCCTGTTCACCGGGAAAGTTTCTGAGCTGTTGCCTCAAATAGTTCAATTATAAGACATCTACTCACTGGTGGTCAGACTGTTTCTCTCTTCGTTTGGAAATGTGAAGTCTTGGCCAAAGATTGCCCATGGAACTGGAAATTGAAGCTTTTACTTCTAAAATAGTTCTAAGATGGTATCATTTAAATCAACGCCTCAGCTGCTTCACCATGATGACTGACGTGTGACTGTATTTTTTTAATTCCTGATTTATGATTCAATGCATCCGCTGCTAGTTATTCTGATCCTGAAATTTTCTATACCCTTAAAATTCCAAATTTAACTCTCTCTCTTTGCCTCGGTAATGTCCTTCCCTGAAAGCATTCCTTTACATACCCATGAATTTCACCTTCAGTCACAATCCGTTGCCCTTACAGTCACTCCAGAGGCTGAGTCTGTCATAACCTCTCTATGTATAACTCTCCCATCGTCATTTCAGCTCAGAAAATTCCAGTCACAGTTGCCTTCTGGGGCTCTAAATCAGGTTATGGTAATGTGACAGCTCATTCAACACCCCCAAATTCCCCAGCTTCTTGCTATCAACTCCCATTCACAAATTCATATTTCACAGAAAAACTTTAAATGAAAGTTTAAATTAAGCAAAGATTGTAGTTTGGTCCGGATATCTACAGAGATTCAGATTCTCCTTGGAGGAATCTAAGTTCTGTACAGCCATTAAACACATTCACTCTTACTTAGAAGTTGGGGTTTCTGTGGAAGGACAGTTTGACTGAATCTGGGCACAGTCAATCTAGAACTTCTGTTTAGAACACTCCAACTCACAGATTTCAACTTTCAGATTTACCTTCCAACAATGTGGCTGTGCCCCAGCGCTTTGAGTCCAGGAAGAAAATGTCCATGTCTAGATATTCAGGTGGGTCATACTTTTGAGAATCTTGGGATAGTTGACCAGAGAAAGAGCATCGCATGTGGGCAGACTGCTGGGTGGACATCCTGAAGTTTGAATCAATGGGCTTTGCCTCCAAACCACTACATGGCTGTGTGACCTCAGCTAGTCACAATCTCTTAGCATCCTCCTCCTCATCAGTGTGATAAGGATTAGGACAAGATGGGTCCTGGGTCCCACCCTGATATCCTGCCTTGAAGGGCTTTCCACACACACTCAGTGTCCAAGTCCAATTGGAAAATCCTAAAAGGCCAAAATGTAAATTTAATTCTCTTAGTGAAACTGGCTCACCCCGAAAGTTTTCTGTTTCTCTGCTCTTTTTTGGATGTGTATTTATGAGACACAATCATTGCCTTCCTTACCTTAATACCAAATTGATATAAATTATTACCATAGTTTTCTCTTTTATAGGAGTAACAAGATGGGTTTTCAGTTTTGAAAGCATATGTGAACACAGACTTACTGGTTGTATCCAAACAGCCCATGTCAATAGAGCTTCCTGAAAGAAAGTGAAAGTCGCTTAGTCATGTCCAACTCTTTGTGACCCCATGGACTATACAGTCCATTGAATTCTCTAGGCCAGAATACTGGTGTGGGCAGCCTTTCCCTTCTCCAGAGGATCTTCCCAACCCAAGGATTGAACCCAGGTGTCTTGCATTGCAGGTGAATTCTTTACCAGCTGAGCCACACGAGAAGCCCAAGAATACTGGAGTGGGTAGCCTGTCCCTTCTTCAGTGGATCTTCCTGACCCAGGAATCAAACCAGGGTCTTCTGCATTGCAGGCGTATTCTTTACCAACAGAGCTATCAGGGAAGCCCATACTCATGACGCCGCTATTTTACCAGGAAGCTAACAACTAAGGAAGACGCTGGTATGGTAAAAGGGACACAGGCTGAACTATAGAAAATCCAATCCCAGTTCTTCATCCTGGATAAGTGGCTTCATGATTGTGTCATTCAGCTTCCCAGTAGAGACGTCAGGATGATCTTTAATGTACCTTCCTGCTCAAAAATTCTCTGAGTCTGGAAATGAAATTCCACTCACTTCAGTCTTGCTGATTTGTTTTTAATTTATTTTAGCTGCACCGAGTCTTCGTTGCTGCATGAGGGCTTTCTCCAGATGCTGTGCCCGGGTTTCTTATCGTGGTTGGGTCTGTGGGCTCTAGGTGCGCAGGCTCAGTAGTTGTGGGGCACAGGCTCTAGAGCGGGTGCTCGGCAGTTGTGCACAGGCTTAGGTTGTCTTGAGGCATGTAGGATCTGAACCACTAGGTGGATTCTAAACCACTGGACCGGGTATTAAATCTGTACCTTCTGCATTGGCAGGTGGATTCTTAACCACTGGACCGCCAGGGAAGTGCCCACCTTCATTTCAGTCTTGATTCTTGGTAATCTCAAGTGGTAAGGACTGTCAGATACATAGGAAGCTGCCCATAAATACTAGTTTGATATAGAACAAGTGGAGAAGAGCTTTCCACACACTTTCCCCTGGCTCAAACTCTTTATAATCACTGAGGAAGAGGTTTCAGAAGAGGGATAGAAAGCTGTACCACTGCTTTTTCTGGTGACTCACTCACTATATACCTACAAGTTCCTTTTAGGAGTGTATCTCTCCCACAGTGAACCTAGATGATTTGTATGCTATGTTTGCAGCTAAACTGAATATTTTCTGGAAAATTATGCTGTGTGTTGTGATTTTTGTATTATCAGAAAACGGTTCCCAGAGCTCTGCCCTTTGAAAACTGCACCTCCTGTCATGCATGGCTGCCGAAAGATTCAAGGAAGCTTGTTGTAGTGTCCAGGGTTGTTCAAGAAAAAAAATGACCAAACCAGAACTGAAGCCAAAGAAATCTTAGCTTTCAGAACTGGTCCTTTTCATGGTCTGGTGAAAAGGTCACCTCTAAAATTGTTGTGTTCTCTGGGGAGAGATGCAAACAGGCTGTGTGACCTTGGGCAAGTCACTTACCTCCCTGTGCATCAAATCAGGAACTTAAACCAGATACTTTTCGCAGCTTTAAAATTCTGTATATCTTCTCGGAGATGAAGTTTAATCTTGTCATAGATGGGCTTGTTCTTATGATACGGTCAGCTCAGATATAACCCAAACAAAATCAGTTCTCCCACAGCACAAAAACAATGTCAGAGCAAGCTTGATTTACATGGGAATTAGACTGAGACTTAGATTTCAGCATTACAATGATGGGTTCCCACCAGAGTGCCCTGGGTTATCCCCCACCCTGTTCAACTGTGCAGTAAATTTTCAGGATGTGAGATCAGGACTTGCTCAGATAAATAAATGAATCAACCTTAAGAAAAAGCCGTAAATCACCAGCTGCCTTCTCCTCTGTCTCCCTTCCCTGCCAAATTCCTATGGAGACAAACAAACAAAAAAAATCCAAAAGAGAAAGGAAAGCAGAAAATCTTTTCAGCCCACTGCATGATGTGCTGGACCGAGACTGCCCTACATTTTATCAGCCTGGCCTCCACCTGCCTCCCACCTAGCAGGACTATTTTCAGCACACAGGCCAGTGCTGATTTCTGTGGATGTATTAAACCACATCTTCTGTAAGGCAAGTTTTTGTGAAGGAAGTTATTCCTTAAGCCCATCCAGCTGTTTTCTCAAGTGTACCTTTAGGAATAACGGGACAGGAAGCCTGAGAAGACATAGTTAGCTCTGCACAACTCCTCACAACTACAACCCAAGAAAAATATCTCCAAGGAACGTACCTTGAGAGTTGCAGATCCACAGCACCTCCTTGTATGAAGGACAGTCATCGCGTTTATTTCCTTGGCCATTGTAAGTCCCGGATAATTACTTTTCTCATTCTCATTTAATTTGCATTAAGCCTAGTGTGTTTAGTTTTTGAGACCTAACACTCAAATCTGGCCTGTGGTTAGGAATGCAAGACTCCTGGGAAAACATCTGGTCTTATTCGGAATAAATGCCTGAATTTACTTTATTCTCCTCAAAAACCCCCTCTGAATGTCCTTCCTGATGAAGTCTATGCTGCACAATACATTATTTAAAAATAAAAATATATTCACAAATGACCATTGAAAGAATGGCAAGAGGAGAATGTTTGATACTGTATCACGAATCAAAAATTAAAATGATTACTAACATGATGCTATTTTTTGAAAGAACCACATGCCAATTCAAGCTATTCCAATTTGACAAATGAATTTTGAGTGAATTACAGACCTTTTCAACTCTCTCCTTTATTTTCACATTGTCAGCCTTTAACTTGATTGAGCCACTGTCATAATTGCAGAGAGGAAGATGTGGGTAAACTTTCTCTACAGTACCTTGGGTCCTGAGGGGTACAAACCATAATGGACAAGAGTATAGGAATATCTTAGTGTAAAGTAATGAATAGTCACTTAATATATATTGTTTGTCTTTTGCTAGCAAACATCCACACATATGTATAAGGTATATATGTGTGTATATGTATGCATTTGTGTATACATACAAGTAGGTGTGTACATGTATACATTGGGAGTTTTTTAATCTTGATTTGTGGGCTATGTTTGAGAAAAACCAGTTTCTCTAAACACACATTGATGCACCTCTAACTATAGCAAAAATAATACTGTGTATCTACCCCCTCTATTTGGAGAAGGAAATGGCAACCCACTCCAGTATTCTTGCCTGGAAAATTTCCATGGATGGAGGAGCCTGGTAGGCTACAGTCCATGGGGTTGCAAAGAGTTGGACACGACTGAGCAACTTCACTTTCTTTCTTTCTATAGCTCCTTTTAGAGAAGGAGATGGCAACCCACTCCAGTGTTCTTGCCTGGAGACTCCCATGGACGGGGGCGCCTGGTGGGCTACAGTCTATGGGGTTTACAAAAAGTCGGACATGACTAAGCAACTAACACACACACACCCTCTATTGTATAGAGTTAAAACCTCCAAGAAAACACTCGCTTAATTCTAAGTATTTATTTTTGCTTAGTGCTGGAAAGCTGAGAGACTCTACTTGCTTAAGTGATAAAATGCTGCTGAACATCATCTGACATAAGAAGGCACAGAGTTTACTGGAATTTACTGAGAGCAGGAATGATATAACCCTTGTACTTCTAGATTTATTCAATAATTCTCAGGAGTTAACATCAGTTATATTTTAATTTGACATGGGCTGATATTTTATGGAATGATATTTTATTATTTTATTAAAAAAACTTTTTTTGCAGTAAGTAAATACAGTAACATTGTTTGACTCCATTCTATTTTTTCAGGAATTTTCCACAGCAGGTACTCATGTGGAATACCACCATGGGATATGTTATATTCTACTTTTCTAGCCCTCCTGGAAATACTTAAAATACTTAAGAAGTTACACAGAAAGATCTTATTAACAGAGATCCAAGTACCACATCTTCTAATACTTAGTGTGCACTGTGAAGAATGACCGAGAATTCCTGCGTGACCTTAGGTCATGAAAGTCATCTCATCTCAGCACGTGTGTGATGCTGGAGACACATGCTTGTTTCCTCATTTTTCCCAGACTTTCCTGGATCCCCTGAAGTTAGTCCTCTTCACGAGGTACACTGACCATCTCATTGGCACGCATTTCTCAATCCTTCCTCTCCCTCACCTAAGCCACCAAAATCTAGAGGCTGTCAAAAATATCCTCTCTGTGGAACATGTTTGTAACTTTTCTGACCTTGTGTTTCTACTGCAGTCATTTCAATATCAGGTTCTTTGACACTGCCATGGGGTATTTTGATCACAGAAATTTTGACCCAACTTAAAAATAATGAAATACTGTAAGATAAGCTTTTATGTTAGTTGCATATATGCAAAGCCATCCTATGCTTGGGCGTTCCTTACCCATTTCAGCCTTACAGACTATAAGTGAGAATCAGAGGTCTCTGATGAAAACAAATGTCCATCAACAGAGGAATGGATAAAGAAGATGTGGCACATATATACTATGGATTATTCAGTTCAGTCGTTCAGTCGCTCAGTCGTGTCTGACTCTTTGTGACCCCATGAATCGCAGCACGCCAGGCCTCCCTGTCCATCACAAACTCCCGGAGTTTACTCAAACTCATGCCCATCGAGTCAGTGATGCCATCCAGCCATCTCATATTCTGTCGTCCCCTTCTCTTCCTGCCCCCAATCCCTCCTAGCATCAGGGTCTTTTCCAACGAGTCAACTCTTCGCATGAGGTGGCCAAAGCATTGGAGTTTCAGCTTCAGTATCAGTCCTTCCAATGAACACCCAGGACTGATCTCCTTCAGGATGGACAGGTTGGATCTCCTTGCAGTCCAAGGGACTCTCAAGAGTCTTCCCCAACACCACACTTCAAAAGCATCAATTTTTTGGCGCTCAGCTTTCTTCACAGTCCAACTCTCACATCTATACATGACCACAGGAAAAATGATAACCTGGACCAGACGGACCTTTGTTGGCAAAGTAACGTGTATGGATTATTACTCTGCTATAAAAAGAGAACAAAACTGAGTCATCTGCAGAGACGTGGATGGACCTAGCGACTGTCATACAGAGTGAATTAAGTCAGAAAGAGAAAAAACAAATACCATATATTAATGCATTTATGTGGAATCTGAAAAAATTGATATAAATGGTCTTATTTACAAAGCAGAAATAGAGACATAGACATAGAGAACAAATGCATGGATATCAGGGGGGAAACTGGGGATATGTGATGAGTTGAGAGATTGGGATTGACATATATACATTATGGATACTATGTATGAAATACATAACTAACGGGAACCTACTGTAGAGGTCAGGATACTCTGCTCAGTGCTCTGGGGGGGCCTGAATGGGAAGGAAATCCAACAAAGAGGGGATGTATACACACGTGAAATACTCATTTACTGTACAGGAGAAACTAACATGGCACTGTAAAGCAACTATGCTCCAATAAAAAAAAATTAAGTCACTAAAAAATAAAACAAATAATGTGGGCGTCAGCCAAGAGGTGTGAGTGAGTCAAGGAGTGGGTCAGAGGTTGGACAAACTACAGGTCACTGGGTGTCAAATTCAGCCACAGGCCCTCACCCCCAAAAGAGACCACCACCTGCTCTGAGCAAACTCTGTTTTTTGTTTTTCTTTTTTCCTGAAAAATCGCTTATATTTTGAAAGCGCCACATCATGACGTCTCAGATTTCTCCCTTATATTCAATAATATATAACTAGAAGGAAGAAGCTAGAGCAATATGCCATTCAGGTTGCACCAGAAATCTGCAATAACTTCTCTCTCAATAACATAGTTCATACATAAAACATCTTTGGTTTTCGAGAAGAGGACTTATAACCCATCTGGACGCAAATCCACTTTGCAAATGAGATTCCACTTCTGGTATGAAAGCATGAGACCCACTCCCCAGCAAAACTGGTCAAAATTATTAAATATATATATATATATATATATATATATATAAAAACAAGACAAAGTATTACATTATTTCATGGTTATATGTAAATTACCAATATATTTAAAATTTTATGCTTGTATGTATATACATACATGAGTCTTCTTTCAATAATTTTTTTTGATGTGGACCATTTTTTTTTTAACTTTTTACTTTGTACTGGAGTATAACTGATAAACGATGTTGTGATAGTTTCAGGTGGACAGCAAAGGGACTCAGTCATACATATACCTGTATCCATTCTCCCCTAAACTCCTCCCTTCCAGGCTGCCACATAACATTGAGCAGAGTTATGTGGGCCGTTTTTAAAGCCTTTATTGAATTTGTTATGATATTGCTTCTGTTTTTATGTTTTGGTTTTGTGGCCCCAAGGCATGTAGGATCTTAGTTCCCTGACCTGGGATCGAACCCATACTCCCTGCATTGGCAGACAAAGTCTTAACCATTGGCCCACCAGGGAAGTTTCTACACACGAGTCTTAATTGTCCTTGTCTCAGCTGGAGAGATGGAGGTTCCACACTCAGCGAGAAGCCCACAGGACCTAGGGTATTGCCCTGTGTCCTGCACTGAGCACCCGTTACGGTGTGACACAGAGCGAAGCATGCATTGTCTTGTTCCCAGCCCTGAAGCCATGGCTCAGAGATTCTGCCTGGAAGGAGAAGGAGGCCCTGGAACAGCTTACATTCTCTTCTCAAATAACCGACCTCTTTTGAAACAGAGTGCTGAGAAGTTCAAGCCTCAGGACCCTCTCACAAGCAGTAGAGGCTGCAGTGATGGGTGACTGGGAGGCGGTCAATGCTCCACATCACTAATCATCAAGTAAATGCAAATCAAAGCAACAATAACATGCTACTTTACCCTCATTGGAGAGCTAGAGTCAAAATGTCAAATAATAACAAATGTTATAAAGGATGTGGAGAAATCCTTTACACACTCATGGTGGAATTTAAAATGGTGGAGCCACATTGAAAAACAGTCTGGCTCTTCCTCAGGTGGTTAAGCTTAAAGTTAATGTTATGACCTAGCAATTTCACTCTGAGATGTAGACCCAAGAGAAATAAAAGTATGTCCTCACAAAAACTGGTGCACCCGTCTTCTCAGCAGCATTGTTCAAAGCAGCCTAAAGGTTGAAACAATCTGAATGGCCATCAGCAGATGAATGGATAAGCACCATGTGTCTAGCATAAAATGGAATATCGTTTGACTGTGAGAAGTAACAAGGTACTGGTATATACTATAACATGGGTGAATCCTTCTTTGTTTTTAAAAAGCAGGCTGTTGTTTTATTTTTATTTTTGCCTGAGCTGAGTCTTTGTTGCTTTGCTCGGGCTTTCTCTAGCTGTGGTGAGTGGGGGGCTATTCTTCATTGCAGCCTTCAGGCTTCTCACTGCAGTGACTTCACTTGCTACAGAGCACAGGCTTTAGGCGTGAGGGCTTCAGGAGTTGTGGCACTTGGGCTTAGCTGCCCCTCCACATGTGAGATCTTCCCAGGCAAGGGATCGAACCATGTCACTTAGCTGGCAGACAGATTCTTTTCCACTGCTCCACCAGTGAAGTCCAACATGGATGAATCTTCAAAACATTGTTTCAGTGAAAGAAGCCAGTTACAAAACCCCACACATCACATGATCCCATTAAGAAGAAATTTCCAGAATGGGCAAACCTATGGAAAGAAAAATTAAATTTGTGTTTGTGGAGAGCTGGGAAGATGAAGAACAGTGAAACGTAGCTGAAGAATAGGGTTTTCTTTTTGAGATAATGAAAATTTCCTAAAATTGATGGTGACATCAGTGATACCAGTTTCAGTATCTGTGAATATACTTAAATCTCTGGACTATACATGTTAAAAAGGTGAATTTTATGGAATATGAAATATATCTCAATAAAAATATTAAAATCTATGAACTCCAAAAGATATTTTTTTGTTGTTAATGGAAAAGAGAATAGTATCTTAATCATCTTTGGGTATTTGTATTTTAATCATATTTGGATAATTGTGGATATTCCTCTTTATTCTCAGTGTAACCAACAAGTCAGTTCAGTCAGTTCAGTCGCTCAGTCGTGTCTGACTCTTTGCAACCCCATGGACTGCAGCACACCAGGTTTCCCTGTCCATCACCAACTCCTGAAGCTTGCTCAAACTCATGTCCATCAAGTTGGTGATGCCATCCAACCATCTCATCCTCTGTCGTCCCCTTCTTCTCTTGCCTTCAATCTTTCCCAGCATCAGGGTCTTTTCCAATGAGTCAGCTCATTGGAACCAACAAGTAGTAACTTCTTAAAAAGTAATTGAAATGCCTACTCTGAAACCACATCCATGAACTTTTCATCCTCTTTAGAGCTTATTTGCTTATCTTGCATTTTCAGCGGTTCTTTAATCATGAATGATTTTTGTGATTATACATCAGTCTTTTGGAAAATATTGGCTTAGTCAGTTATGCAGATTTTCCATATCTTGTCACAATTTATTATCTAACAGCAAACATCATATTTAAGTTTTGGTTTTTTTTTTTAATTGCTGGCCACACTGGGCCTTCACTGAAGGCTTTCTCTAGGCAAGAAAGCTTCTCTTGTTGCAGGACACAGGCTCTAGAACACAAGGCTGCAGTAGTTGATGTGCCCAGGCTTTCTAGCTGTGGCACACAGGTTTGGTAACCCTCAGCACAAGGAAGCTTAGTTCCCCGTCTAGGGATTGAACCTGTGTCCCCTGCATTGGAAGGCGCATTCTTAACCACTGGGTCACCAGGGAAGTCCCATGGTGGGACATTTCAAACAGGTTATAGCAAGTCAATGTAGTTTCTCACTTTAGACACAGGCTGTTGGAAAACAATCAGTGGTATGTTACTCAATTTGAGTTGCAAAATATATCTTTATTGTCCTTTCTGATTATAAGTTAAAGTATTATATAATTCAGTATTGGTAATAAAAATAAAAATAGCTTTGAATATCTTTAAAAATGAATAAAATGTAGTTAAACTAAAAGAAACAAAGCAATAGTTGTAACAATACAAAAATGAATAAAAAGGTCCATAATCTTGGTGGGTGTGGGTAGATGAAGTGGCAGGGTTATAACTTTAAAATGTGGCTTTACACCTTGATGGGGTCATTTTCATACAGGAATGTCAAAACTGATAGTTTAAAATGGCCTTGTCAGTATGCTCCACATTGCTATGGAATTGCCCTCTTTGTTGCAATCAATTCATCTCCTGGATTTTTGATCTGCTAACAGCTATTGTCGCCACCTCCCAAGAATCCATGACCTGTTCTTTCATTTCAGGCCATTAAATCAGCTTTTTAAAATCCACGATTCAGCACCATTAAATTTCTACTGATTTTACTGAGGAAAGAGTGAGTTGTCTTACCCTAAAACCTAATCATTCTCTCTTCTCTTTGCTTTTCTGGCCAAAGACTCACATTCTGTTTGCTTTGAGTTTTGTTTTTTTTTTTCTTTCAGTCTATCCTCCAGGACACTCTGCCCATATTTTTTCCAATTCTGTTTCTTTTTATTGCAAATATTTATATATGTATTTTAAAATAAAATATTAAAATTTTAACATCTTAATTAAATAATCATAGACATATTTATATAAAATTGTTATATAATTCTATTCAGTAATAACAGTGTACATTTAGCAATGTGTTCTATTAAAATAGAACCCTAAACTAAAGGGAAAGGCTAGACTAAAGGAGACGAAAAAAAAAAGAGCATAAATCCAAAAGGTCACACAGTTTGTCTTTTTATAAACCGGGAAAAGAGCTCACTTGGATTTAGCTTGTGAAACTTTACATGCGGCATAGTTGCTTACAACTATGACACTTCTCCTGTCATTGTACACTTTACAAGGACTTTTTCAAGAAACCATGGCTAAGCATGTTCTCAGCTACTGAAAGACTGTCCTTTGGTTTGTTTTTGACTTTAATTGGTCTTTGGAGTGCTTTCTCCAATTACCAAAAAAATGCATCCATTGCTCAACTCTTAAGTAAAAATGCTACCAAGATTATTTCTGCTCTGATAGCATTATTTAACATGATTCTGGAAGTGTTGCAACAGTAAAACCAATTGCATATGATTTCAGAGCTAATGCTATGGAAAGGACACAAATTCAAGAAAGATTATAGGAGAATGGGAAGAAACCCAACACAGATGTTTTAAATAAAAGTACTTTAATGAGGGAGTTACACAGAGAGCTGCAGCCAGGCATACTGAGATATCCAAACTTGAAATTGTCAATACCAGTAAAGCTGAAGGGACACGAAAATGGGGGTGCACTATGGAAGTCCTGGCATCAGTCTGTAGTTCAGAGACACCCGGAAGAACTCCGATCACTCAGGGACACAGACAAAGGAGAAAGGAAGAGGGAAGTTATCCCAAATCTTCTTTCCTTTGGTCTTTGACTTCTGGCAAGTGTCTCCCACTGCTCAAATCTAAGGGGGAAAAAACTGCCAACCAGGGATCCCGGGGAATGAACCCTATAGGTTCATATGAAGAGAAGTCCAGGACAGGGAATTTACCTGTGAAGGTAAATGTTGACTCAGATACCCAGGGACTGGGAGAAAGGAGCCCGGGGACCTCAAGACACATTCCTCTGCCAAATATCCAGGATCCAGATGGAACTGCCAATTTTCAGCTCTTCTGCGAAAACAGCATAGCTTTTAAGAGGTATTGCCCCTGGTGAGTCAAACCTGCATTTCCCTTTGCTGTCTCCTCATGAGTTCACTTCTGGGGAAGATCCCTTCTTTCATGGTCATCTTCTAGTTACCTAGATTATGCATTAAAATTTCCTTGGGAAGAGATTCAGAAACGGAAATAGGCAAATTAAGCATTCTTTTCACAGAGTCTGCATGGAAAACTGGAATGCTCTGTTGGGCCAGGGAAGTCAGTTTATTGGTCGAGAGGTCATAGCCTACTCTTTTTCTTGATGTTGCTGCCTGCACATGGAATGATTATTTCTGGCATCCTTGCCCCATTTTCATCTCAAAAGGCAGGGCTACTAGTCACTACCTTATAATTATGATAATAACCAAGGCATTATTGTTGAGTGGTACCACAGTCATCAGCGAACAGATTCAAATCTGTATAGTGCTTACAGCCCTGACTGTAAGGGAAGCACTCATGAAGTACATCATGCTACTTGGCCTGTCATATGACATCAGCATCATGTACCTGTGTCGGCCAGGGCCACAGTAGGAAAAAAATTCCACTCTGATGACTCATCAGAAGAGTTTTTAATGAGATAATTTCAGGGGTATGCCCATAGTTAAGTGTACCTACAAAGGATGCTGAAGCACCCAGAAATGTTTAACCGTGGGAAGCTTTGACCACCCCTAGGGCAGACGGGACAAAGGTAGGTGGTGGGTAATGCAGCCAGATCCCTGTGAGAGTTGCTCGGAGATAAGAAACAAGGGACACACCTGCTCCTTCCACTGCCATCTCTGGTTGATCCCACCCCTGGCTGCACCTCACTACTGGCCAGTGGCAAAGGGGCTCAGTCTGTGTGGCCCATCGGGGCAGCCTGCCTCATAGGAACAAGGCAGAGAACAGCAATTTGGGGGAAGAAGGTGTAGAGCTGAAAACAGCTAGCACAGATAGCATCTCTCCATAATAACTCACTAATTTGCTTAGTTGTTCAGTCATGTCTGACTCATTGAGACCCTTTGGACTGTAGCCCACCAGGCTCCTCTGTCCATTGGATTTTTTTTCTGTGTCCAGGCAAGAATACTGGAGTGATTTGCCATTTTCCCCCTCCAAGGGATCTTCCTGACCCAGGGATTGAACCTGTGTCTCCTGCATTGCAGGCGGATTCTTGCAATGGATTCATTGTAGCCATTATATAATAGGGAAATTATTGGGAGAAGCCTTAATTTGCATTCTTTTCAGGGGGGTCTCAACTACTGAAATGCCAAATGATCTTGCTATTTATATAAAAATACCTAGCCAGACTGGAAAGCAACATCAGAGTTTCCATCTCAGGGCTAACAGTGTGGCTGAGGCGCAGAAATACTACTACTAATACAATTTGTTTTGTAGAATTTAATTTGCTATATTAAATACATATATATCATTTATCTTCCATTTTTGTCTTATTAGCAACCTCTTTCAAAAATGCTCAGCTTTTCCCCATAAACCCCCCAACATCTGGTACATGCTTTCAAAAGAGTAGGATTGTTAATTTATGGAAAATCCTTCAAATATAAGTTGAGTACTATTATTTAGCATCAAAGCACAGTGGCTAGGGATTTGCTGTGTCACCTTTTTTTCGTAGTTAGTATGCCCAAATTTATGTCTCCTCCCCCATTGTAGTTTCATTGTATTAATATCTGTCACATCACAAATAATATGGTCAATCACAGAATGTCCCTATGGTCGAGTATATTGTTTTTCTAAATCTGGTATTTTAACTGCTTTTCATTTTAAAAGATGAACAGCAAAATTGATTCCAGACCCCCAAAGTAAACCATATTAGTAACTTGTAAGAAGAAACATCACTTTGCAAATGAAAATTTCACCAAGTAAAGTTTCATTGAATCATAGCCTTTATAAGGACAACATCCTTCCAGTTCAATCTTCAGATACAATTGTTGCCATGCCTTCGGCTCTCTTGCTGTTAGAACTGCATCTAATGAGGTTAACTCTCCCTTTGATATCATTTGAAGCAAGCTATTTACACAGTTGTAGCTATAATGACTCCAGAGACTTTTCACTTCTCCATATTTTTATTAACGTTGTAACATCTAGGACTAAAAAAAGTAAAATATATTTTACATTTTAAATATTTACTTGGATCTTTTATGATTGGTAATTTTACAATCTCATGTGCCTTCAGAGAAAAAAAATAATTTATCTTTCCTTAGAACACAATGCAACTTTAGAAATGGCTTCTCCTTCAAGACAAGTCCACATTCACCTTTCCATGTTTCCCAAATCCCATTGACTGGTACCTCTCAAGCTCACACACACACACACACACACACACACACACCCCATTATAGCACTACAGAAAAATAACTGGAGCTGGCTCATATTAATGATTCAGAAACTGTAATTTCTATAAAATAAAAGCAAAGGGATCATACTGCAAGGCATCTAATTATAGACTAGTGTTCGAAGACTCAATTCAGGTCAAAGAGGGGAATTTGGGATAAGGCAAATAAATGCATTTTCTGAACTAAACCCCAACAAAGGTTCCACTTTGAGCCTGCCCTGGAGCCTTATGCAAGTCTGGGGGCTTTGTTCTGTCCTGCTCTGAGTGCCCAGGGTACAGCTGAAGCTTATGTCACATACTGACTGACTCCTTTCTGTGAAATGAGACCCACCCCAGTGACCCACTGCATGGATGGGTGAGGATGGAGATGCATGCAGTGGTCATCCATCTAACTTGAGGCTTTTCATACACCCGCCCTCAGTGAGCAGTAACTTGCCAGAGATGGTGATGAAATCTCTCAAACTTTCCTCCTGTAGAGGCCCTTCCCCAGCTGTCAGCATGCTCTGAACCCTAACCCTAACCCTAACCCTAACCCTTCCGACACCTGAAGAGAAACAAGCCAACCAACCAGCCACCAGGACCGCAAAGCCAACTGTAGGCTCAGTGCTTACAATTGTTCCCCATCTACTTTTTTGTGACTCCATAGCTTTAAATACTATTATGAGTGTACCACTCACACATTAATATCTTCACCCTGGTGTCTCCCATCCTCATACGTACATACCCAAATGCCTTTGGTATATATAACTAGATTTTAAAACAAATGAGCATGCTACATTATATTTATGCACTCAGATATTGTAAGACTGATTCATAATTGCTAATAAATCTTGAACATTAATTTGAAACAAGATCTATGTGTTTAGCAAATGGAACCTGGTTTATATTAACAATTGGGTGGGAAAGTGTGAAATAACCGTAACTGAAAGAATGAATTATATATGTATGTGCTGTGCTTAGTCGCTCAGTCATGTCCAACTCTTTGTGACCCCATGGACCGTGCCTGCCAGCCTCCTCTGTCCATGGGGATTCTCCAGGCAAGAATACTGGAGTCGGTTGCTATGCCTTCCTCTAGGGGATCTTCCCAACTCAGGGATGGAAGCCAGGTCTCCCACAATGCAGGCGGATTATTAACCATCTAAGCCATCAGGGAAGCCCAAGAATATTGGAGTGGGTACCCTATCCCTTCTCCAGGGAATCTTCCTGTTTAAGGAATCAAACCGGGATCTCCTGCATTGCACATAGATTCTTTACCAGCTGAGCTACCTGGGAAGTCCATATATATGTGTATGTATATATATCTTACCAGTTACTGGGAAGTTTCCTTTGTATTTTTCATTCCTTTAACTATCCCATGGAATTATTTCCACTGTCCTGAGATCCCCTTTTCTTATCCATTGATAACCAACAAAAGACATGGTTAGTGGGCAATTATGTTCCCAGGGATTTTTGCTTTTGTAGATATCTATTTCACCCTATCTTATATTACTCAAATCATAAAAGATTCTCAGACACATCAGTTATCAATTATTTCCACCTATTAATATTTATGGCTTTAGCGAAGTGTCTATTTTTAGGAGAATATATCTTTTCAGAATATTTATTTTATATCATATATATATTGGAATCCCACTAGACATAGTGTAGGTAGAAAAATCATTTTTACCACTATGTGCACCAGTGTAAAGCAAATGAACAGTTACTCATATAATGCAAATTTTAAATATTCAAACCAAATGACATAAGTTTAACTTATTTTATTGCTTACAATGATGGCTGTCACAGTGAATAAAACACATTTCACATATATGTTCATTAACTTACTTAGTTTTATAACAGACACACATAATACACACATATATACATACTACCCTTCCTAGCTTATAATTCTTTTTGTGTTTTTTTTTTTTTTTTTGGCTTTTTTTTTTTTTTAATTCCAGTGGACTATAGTTGATTTACAGTGTTGTGTTAGTTTCAGGTATACTGCAAAGTGATTCAGTTATACATATATTCATTCTTTTTCACATATATTCATTCACTGTTTTCTCATATAGATTATCACAGTTCTTAATTCAACTGAATTCAGTATTTTAAAAATTTCACACCTACTCCTTTACACAAAACAGAGATAATTGATTACACACTAGTGTCACAGTTACTCAAGGCTTCCCGATGTAAGGTGACTGGATGAAAGAATCCAGTTTTACACTTTAAACATTTAGGTGAAAGATACACTATAAGATCAATGTCAAATTGCTGGGGAAAAATAATGTATCATATAGATTTCCATCTATGGATCTCCTGTGATCATTTCAGGTAGGCAATCTCACATCAATCCAGTCTTCCTCTCTCTATATAGTGTTGAGTCTCTCGGTGCTGGAACACTTCTTTGAACCAATGTTCAGGTAAGACCCTCATGCTTCTCGACGGTTTTGTCTGATCATTGAACACCCACTGAGTGTAGCCTTTGTTGTCTTTCCATTAGCAAAGTCCGTCTAACATCCACACTCAGTGACAGTCTTCATCCCCATCAGATTCTTTTCACAATCTTCCGAGGTAGGGAAGAGGTCACCAGGGGTACATTTCCTATTCTACATTGTTTTAAAGCCCTCTTCACTTGCAATAAATACTTTCATATCTTTCAGCTTCTCTAGTAGCAGTGAATCTCTTGAGATTTCTTTGAAAGAGGTATCCTCAGATTAAAATCGATTCTTTCAGTGATTCACTAAAAGAAGTGAAAGGAATTAAGTGGTGAATATCATCTAACTTGGCTGAAAATATCACCGGTGACTTCTGAAGTGATCCAAGAGTTCTGTGCTCAGACCCAGCACATACCTGTGCTTTACTCCAAGGTCAGAGCTCAAAGCAGAAGAGCCTATAACCTTAAGTTTTAATTTTTTTTTTCAGTTACAATAAATTCATGGAATGTGTGCAAATTACTAAAGTAATTAGAGCTTATACTATCCTTCCTCTGTTATCTTCCTTGAATAAACACTTAGACGGTTGCTTGGAGTAGGGAGAAGGGGGGGAAGAGAGAGGGAGCTTGGGATGGACATGTACAGACTGCTATATTTAAAATCGATAACCTACTGTATAAAACCTACTATACAGCACAGGGACCTCTGCTCAGCGTTATGTGGCAGCCTGGATGGGAGGGGAGTTTGGCAGAGAATGGATACACGTATATGTATGGCTGAGTCCTTTCACTGTCCACCTTAATTTATCACAACATAGTCAATTGGCTATACTCTACTATAAAGAGAGAAGTTTAAAAAAACACAAATACATTTTCTATTTTGAAAATAAACTCATTTCCTCAAAGAACAGGCTCCAATTGCTTCCCAAGGATATTTAGAGAGATGGTGAGGCCACTGACCAAGAGGTGTGATTTGACACTGAGGGAACATAAAAAAAAACTGTTTAGTTGTTGCCACCTATTGTTCACTTAAGGTGGCCGGATAATGTGCACGTACAAGAGAGAAGCAGAGAAAGGGAGTCTGCAGAAGGGAAAGGAGCCTGCCTTAACAGATAACCCAGTATCAATCCTCACATTTTCCTTGGACATTTTTAAGTCCCCTGGACATACACTTCTCTCATTCCACAAAGAACCACTGAGCAGCTACTCTGTGTCAGAGACTGCACCTCCTGAAGATACACAGGGGCCAAAGACAGGACTAGTCGTTTTCACAAGATCGCTGGCGCCCAAGGGACAGCGCTATTCCTCTGGTCACTCCTGTGAGGCCCTGATGGGCAGGACCGTCACCATGGGCCACACCCCGTGTGCACATTAAAATGTATCTGGCTCAGCAGCTGGGAAACCTGGTATCCAGAGACTTCAGTAAAAAGGTTAAAATATAAATTTAGGATTTTTTTCTCTCTCTCTCCAAAAGCTGCCTGTCAGATGATTTCTACAAAGTTCTAGCAAATCCCAGAAACCAGAGATAAACAACTTTCCCATGAGATCCATAAATTTTGAAAAACACTAAACTGGAGAAAACTGCCAAGTTTCCAAAAGTTACACATTTTTCTAAGCTTTATCTGAAATTCTGATCATACCATGAGGCCAGATAGAAAATTAAAAATAATCTATCCATTAGACGTTATATCAAGTGAAGTCAGAAAGAGAAAAACAAATATTGTATAATGCTGCTTATATGTGGAATCTAGAAAAATGATACAGAGGAACTTATTTACAAACAAGAAATAGGGACACACACTAGAGAACAAATTAATGGATATCAAAGGGGGAAGAAGAGGGTGGGAAGACTGGGAGATTGGGATTGACATGTACACACTATTGATGCTATGTATAACATAGGCTGGAGACGGGCATGGCAACCCACTCCAGCGTTTTTGCCTGGAGAACCCCCTGGACAGAGGAGCCTGGTAGGCTACCGTCCATGGGGTCACAAAGATTCGGACATGACTGAGCGATTAACACACACACATGTGTTTTAGTTAAGTGTGTGTACATCACTGTTATCACTGTTATAATATAGACAACTAATGAGAACCTATGTTATAGCACAGTGAATTTGACCCAATGCTCTGTGATGGCCTAGATGGGAAGGAAAATCCAAAAAAGAGGGGATATATGTATACATATAACCGATTCACTTTGCTGAATAGCAGAAACTAGCTACCAACACTGTAAAAATGACTGTACTGCAATAAAAATTAATTTTAAAAAAAGATTCAGTTAAATGCTGGTGTAATGTTGGTGGGTGTAGCTTTACTTAGAGTGGTTTTAAGAATTCCACATCTGGAAATTGTATACACTAAGATGCTAAACATGACACTGTTTAACATAGCAAAAACAATTTAAAAGCTAAACATCTACCACTTAGTTATATTGAGAACTGAACAAAGTCATGCTTTGTTCAAGGCTTCAAAATGTTTAATTATTATGATCTTACATATATATTTAGCATTTATAATGAGAAACTATTTACCTTGCCAAGCAGAAACATATTTTAAAACTATCTCTATAATAAATCAATGTAAGAAAAGTGAAGAGAGAAAGCAAGCAAAATAGCAATGTTTCTGGAAAGATGCTTGCCAAACTATTAACTTACAGGTGTTCATATATTTTAGTTATATAAATATGACATTCAAGTGATCATTAACTACATGCATTGCCTTTTCTGATACAGAACCATGTTTGCAAGCCAGTGATTTACAGAACAAGATCCTCATGTGTGCATCTCTATAGACTTAACTGCAATGCAATGATTATTTGCTGAATAAATACAAACATATACGAGTAAGTGAAGTTTTGAATAACATTGTAAAAACATCATACAGTTTATCTGGAGAAAAAGCAGCTAATTGTCAATCATGGTAGATAAGAAAACCTGACATGAGGCAAGATCCCCTTTTGAGTTGAGAACATGAACAGCCAGACTAAGCTATGTATTTGTTTTTATTTTAATCTTTATCTTATATTAGAGTATACTTGATTCAGTTATACATATACATCTTGAATAAAGTTTAGAAATAGAGGGAGGTGTATTTTGCACCCTCCCTTTTCTCCACTCAGTTTCATATTCAAACACTCAGGGCTCTCCTATTCTCTCCCACTTTTAACAAAACCTGCTTTCAGGAAAGTATTAGGTACCTGTCATGTCCATGTTGACATGAATCCCATTCATTGTTCCCCGTCCCAGGTGTCGTGGTGAGATTTAGTTTGAATAATCTCCTTCTGCTTTGTAGTTAGGCTCTTTGGTCATCAGACATCCAAAATCATGCCTATGGGCCTAACATGTAAAGCTGGCTGATGTGACTTGCTTAGAAGACAGCAGCTTAGGCACTAATGCTGTTTGAAATGGATGGGAATAGATGGTTTTCAGTTGTGTGTTTTAAAAGAATTGATGGGTTTGTTCACATAAGCAGCCTCAAATTCAGTGCTTAGACCCCACTGATGTGAAAAATGGTTCAGTAACTACCTAAATGGTCCCTGCAAATGATGTTGGATGATCTGACCCCTGACACCTGACCACTCTCACCAGAGGTGAGCTGGTTGGGAGCAAGTCCAGCTGGTTCCACGGGAGAGAAGGGGAAAAGACTGGGTTTCAAAGCTAGTTGAACTCCACAAGACCTATACCAGGGCCCAGCTTGCTCTGCCATGCCCTCACTGGAGCTTTTCTTGAGCATTCTGTTAGAATTCAGTCCCTCAGCCACTAGGATTTTCTATTTTCCTTTTGCCGCCTTAATTTTCTCCATAACACCCCTCAGCATGTGACCTCCTCCATATTTTTAATTCATCTTATTTATGGTCCATTTGCCTTCATGGAAGCATAAGCCCCATGAGGGCAGAAATCTTTGTCATTCCATTTGCCATTGTGAGCTCCGTGTCTTAAACTGTTTGGTACATAATAGGTGCTCAATATTGAGTTCAGTTCAGTCACTCAGTCGTGTCCGACTCTTTGCAACCCCATGAACTGCAGCACGCCAGGCCTCCCTGTCCATCACCAGCTCCCTGAGTTTACTCAAACTCATGTCCATTGAGTCAGTGATGCCATCCAACCATCTCATCCTCTGTCAATCTCTTCTCCTCCTGCTTTCAATCTTTCCCAGCATCAGGGTCTTTTCAAATGAGTCAGTTCTTCACATCAGGTGGCCAAAGTATTGAGTTTCAGCTTCAGCATCAGTCCTTTCAATGAATATTCAGGACTGATTTCCTTTAGGATGGACTGGTTGAATCTCCATGTGTTCAAGGGACTCTCAAGAGTCTTCTCCAACACCACAGTTCAAAAGCATCAATTCTTCCGTGTTCAGCTTTCTTTATAGGCCAACTCTCACATCCATACATGACTACTGGAAAAACCATAGCCTTAACTAGATGGACCTTTGCTGGCAAAGTAATGTCTCTGCTTTTTAATATGCTGTCTAGGTTGGTCATAATTTTTCTTCCAAGGAGCAAGCATCATTTAATTTCATGGCTGCAGTCACCATCTGCAGTGATTTTGGAGCCCCCAAAATAAAGTCTGTCACTGTTTCCACTGTTTCCCCATCTATTTGCTATGAAGTGATGGGACCAGATGCCATGATCTTAGTTTTCTGAATGTTGAGTTTTTTGGGGTTTTTTTTGAGTTCTCAAAATGAAAAAAAGATTTACAAATATAAATATCTTTAAAAAGTAACAAAAGTGCTACATATGTGATCAAGGAAAAAAATTCCATTAGTTACTACCATTTAAAGTAGATTAAACTTTACAAATATTACCACATCCATTATCAATATGGCTTCCAATTATTAAATAAATTGCCTGTAGCAATATAGCTTTTCACAACTCTACAAGGACAGAGCAAAGAGAACACCAAAGCAAGTCACATCTCGCAGACCCACCATGGAAGTGGCAAACGTCCCCTGCTTTTTTCTGTTCCTACTTAGGAAAGCTCTTGTGCGTGTGACAGTCAGCAGGCATAATCCCACCAGAGAGTCCTCTACCAACCTCTCACGTTGAGGGGGTTCAGCGTAATGGCTACAGGGACTGGAAGTTCGTCCACTCACTTCTGGCCTTAGTTCCATCCTCGAATCACCTTTTTGTTTTTTTGGTAGCAAGGAGAGGGGACACAGACAGGAGGCAGAGCCGCTTCCACGATGACTTCCAGCACCTTTCCAGGTAGGCACGTACCTGTGCCACGTACTGTATAGTGGTTCTAATAACATCCACCATTATTATACATTCAGCTCATGGTTTTTCCCAATGCTCTCAAGCTGGGTTTTGTGGGTTTTTTAACTTTTTTTTTTTTTGTCATTTTTCTGTTTAATCATGGTCTCAAAGGCAGAAGGCAGTATTTTATCTACTCAGTCACACAGCTTGTGAGAGGAAAGGATGTCTGTGTCAGGCATCTTAACATCAACTGAAATCTGAGACTGAGTTTTTCCACTGACATTCTTAGCACAGCACCCAAAGAAGTATAATCTAGCCACAGTGTGACTATTATGAGGCACGGCTTATTGCGGCTGGAAATCAATTATTCCCACGTGGAGGTGGGGGTTCTAGTGTTCCTTTTACTCTGCGGACACTCCCCAAATGGTGTCTGTCAATCCTGGCCACACTACCTCAGCTTGCATCCTACCAGTCTTGGGGAAGGAAGAGGGGTGTAGACTAGTGTTACAGGAGTCTAAAGGTACCCAAAGTTTTACACGGAGCCTACTATTTGAGAACTGAGGGCTAGCTAAATACCTGGAAGCACTCTCTTGGAATGCTAAGACAGAGCAGCAAGATTTTCTAGCCTCGGGGGCTGGGAGAGGGAAGTTTGGTTGGTTGGTTGGTTGGTTATTAGTTACTGGGAATTAATACTGAGAGAGTATATGCAAGGCTGAGGGCACCATGCCATCTTCACAGAACAAGACCCTAAGGGCTAACCGACATACAAGAAACTGCAAGTTATTCTGTAAGAACACATGTTAAGGACCGAGAAAAGTCTGCTAAGGTGCTACGTCTAAACTAAGTTAACTTCTCGCGTTCAGCCCTCCCTCATCAGTCGTCATCCAGGGCCTCTGTCTTGATTTCGTTGGCTCCTTGTCGGGCCAGTGCCAAGACAGTGTGGTTGACCGCTGCCATTTCCACGGCTAACGAGATGGGGTCTTGGTGGTCACTATGGCTAGTGCTGTCATCCTGCTCCGAGTAGTCATCCCCGCCCACGTCATCACTGTTGGAGTGGCCTCCCGGACTCTGTACATCTATCCCATGACTCTCCAGGATTGCTGCTTCGATATTGGCTCGTCTCCTGATCTCCTTCCGCCTGTTAGCAAACCAATTATATACTTTCAGGGAGGTAACTCGTTCCAGATCTGACAGTTTTTTGCCTGGCTTCTGTATCACTGCGTTGCAAGCATTTGCAATTTCTTCTCTCTTTGCTTCATCTGGGTATTGATTCTCATTGAAGTAACTTTCCACGACAGCCAGACACTCCTTTCTCCAGGTAAATCGACTGCCTCGCCGTAGTCGGAAGGTGCCAGACGTGGCTGAGACTGGGGGAGGCGTTTGTCTCCACTCTGGGTCCTCTATTGGAATGGGTGCTGGTCTCATACTTAGCGTAGCCCCAGGGTTTGTCTTTTCAAGTTGATACCATCGGTAAAATGCTCTTTTCCTCTGTTCACTCAGGTCTGATCCCTGCTGCAACAACCAGTGAGAGATCCGGCTCTGGCTGATACCTGTAACCTGTGCAACAACTGCTTGGGAAATCCTCCGATTGGCAAGAAAGGCTATGATTTCCTCTTTTATCACACTGCTGTCCCTCCTCATTAATTCCTCCACTTTATCATCTACATCTAGGTCCTCTTCTGAGGCTTCAAAACTGTATGACCTCTGACCCATGCTGTTGGCATGGTAGCGAGTTGGTGACATCTTCCCATTGGACGTGGATAATCGCTCGTTATTCTCCCTCCCGTTCTGATTGGTAGTACAAGGCTGTGGGGAGGTGTCGTAACTATTGCCAGGTGACGGGGACATGCCCGAATGCTGGGTTTGCGTGGAAGCTGTAGCTGTAGAGGAAGATGCTGGAACATTGTTGGTACTATTCCCATACGAACTTCCTCCATAGCTGGACCTTCTTCCAAACTTGTCGCTATGCTCTTGATCAAGGCGGTCCAGAGTTTCCAAGGCATGGAGAATTTCATGTTTAGTCATTCCAGTACTCCGGAGGCGCTGGAGCAGATCTATCTGCTCTATGGTAAATCTGGGTTCATCTGTATAGTGAGACATGGTTTCCAGCAAAACCACTGGAAAGGAACTGAGCATACTTTACATGAGGTGAATCAATATCCTTGCTAGAGATGACCAGCGTTATTTATCATTCTCAAGTCATGAGGAGAGGCTCTGCACCTGAGCTGGGGAGCACGCAACTTTCTCATACTTCTGCCTTTGAACACCTGGGGCTCAGAAAGCTTGCTGAGTTCTCTCCGCCCGGCACGGCCCCCTCCCCAACGTCCCAGTACGAAGGGCTGAGGTCTGAGGTGGGAGGGGTGTCTTCCGCGTGGAGCGCCGGTCGGGAGGGGTCTGGGGAGGGGTTGAGGCCGGCGCAGGAAGAGGAGAAGGGGGAGGGGAGGCCCCTATCTCCCAGTCTCCCCCTGAAAAACCTCCCTTGTCTCTGAATATTGAGTTTTAAGCCAACATTTTTACTCTCCTCTTTCACTTTCATCAAGAGACTGTTTAGCTCTTCGCTTTCTGCCATAAGGATGATGTCATCTGCATATCTGAGGTGATTGATATTTCTCCCAGCAATCTTGATTCCAGCTTGTGCTTCCTCCAGCCTAGCGTTTCTCATGATGTACTCTGCCTATAAGTTAAATAAGCAGGGTGACAATATATAGCCTTGATGTAATCCTTTCCTGATTTGGAACCAGTCTGTTGTTCCATGTCCAGTTCTAACTGTTGCTTCTTGACCTGCACACAGATTTCTCAGGAGGCAGGTCAGGTGGTCTGGTATTCCCATCTCTTGAAGAATTTTCCACAGTTTGTTGTGATCCACACAGTCAAAGGCTTTGGCATAGTCAATAAAGCAGAAATAGATGTTTTTCTGGTACTTAGTAGGGGCTCAATATAGATGCATTAAATAAACTGTTGACAAAATAATTAATAATTGCCATAAATAGTCCCTGGTATAAAGTATGATGATGGAGAAAGCTAAATCAGTTTGTTGGGAGGGGAAGGGGCACTTGGCAGAGCATGTGATAGTTGAGGATGAGTAATTGATAAGAATTCGCCAGGGGGAAGGGAGAGGAGGTACATCAGGTAAAGTGCCAGCAAGGTGGTGCCTATGAGGCTGGGAATCTGTGGTCTGAGATCCAAAAGAAGGTGCCTGCTGCCAGGAAGTGAGCCAACCAAAAGGCAGCTTGGATCTGGATGGGTACGTGGGCGAAAGCCAGACATGAAGGCATGTCAGTCATGTAGGAATTGTGGAGTCTGTCCTACAAGGAAGGAGGGGTCAATTCATCATTTTAAGTAGGAAAGTCATATGATTAGATCAACAATTTTAATGTTTGACTTTGACTCCAATATGGAGAAAGACTGGAGGGGAGCAGGACTAAGTAGGAGATCCCTACTCTCATAGAGTGTATGTTCCCTGCAAAGAGAGAAAATGAATAAACAAATTTCCTATTTCATCAGTTCAATGCTTGAGCATCCTCACTACATGGTAGCTGACTGCAAACACTGTATCTTCTTTGGAATGTAGTCTTGCAGGTCACACAACATCCACTTGTTGCCTTCTATTTGTGAGAAGTGAGTCACTAAGTCAAGCCCACATTGAGAGGGAGGAGAATCAGATTCCACCTTCTGAACGGAAATTTTGTGAGAAGATTCTAAAACCACTTGAACTACACTGATAATAAAGACCATCTTTCAGGTACCTAACAGATGTTAAGATCTGTGCTATTTTATATATATTCTCTAATCTTCATCCTCAAACCTGCATCTTGCAGATAGGGTTACTGACATTCAGAAGGTTCACTGACTTGTCAAAGTATCAAGGCTGTAAAGTGACAGAGACAGTGTTTATATCCAGGCACTCTAACTCAGATTTCAAGGTGGCTTTTGTTTTGCCCCATAACCAACAGGCCTTCACCCTTTCCACAGACCATACACAGAACCTTAAGAAAAAATGTGGCATTTTGATCATGTATAATGCATCAGGTATTTGTTTTAAATTATCTGCTACTCAGAAACAATGACCACTTTGTTGCAAATATGAAATTATATTAATTCGAACTTCACAATTTAGAATCTGCAATAATCATTAAGGTTTGCAATGTCATTGAAACCTTTCAAACAAGTTGATGGTATACATAAGATTTCAATTTGTTTATTTAGTTGTAAACATTTATTCATTTATGGGTCTTTGATGCTGTGCAGTCTTTTCTCTAATTATGGAGAGTGAGGGCTACTCTTCAGTTGCAGTGTGCTGGCTTCTTATCGTGGTGGCTTTTTTTGTTGTGGAGAACAGGCCCTAGGGCTCTTGGGTTTCAGTAGTTGCAGCACATGGGCTCAGCAGTTGCGGCTCGCAGACTCTAGAGCACAGGCTCAGTAGTTGTGACACGTGAGCTTAGTTGCTCCACAGCATGTGGGATCTTCCCGGATCAGGGATTGAACCCATGTCTCCTGCATTAACAGTCAGATTCTTTTCCATTGGACCATAGGGGAACCCAAGATTACACTTTAAATGTGATCATTCTCACAGATGTTGATTATGCAAAATTCAAAATCGTATTTTTATTAAAGCAGCTTTGGCAAAATTCATATGCTCTAAAGCTTCTTGGATGAGAATTTATGTCTCTTTTCATACCGGAAATGATTAATGTGAATATTTCCCCTAAGATAAGCATTTTGACTGGATCACTGTTTCCAGCTGATATTCTTCTTCACTCCCAAAGGGATATGGAGTCTTAGACTTTATGTTTTTCCTATTTTTATTTAAATGTGGCACGATTGAGGACATCTCAGTGCCCGCCCTGAATCCAAACTACTAAAAATAGGGTGCTAAGAAAGAAGTGTCTTTTTAGGGGTACCTTTGACACTTGTAGGGCTTCCCTGGTAGCTCAGACGGTAAAGCATCTGCCTGCAATGTGGGAGATCTAGGTTCAATCCCTAGGTCAGGAAGATTCCCTGAAGAAGGAAATGGCAACCCACTCCAGTACTGTTGCCTGGAAAATTCCATGGATGGAGGAGACTGGTAGGCTACAGTCCATGGGATCGCAAAGAGTTGGACACGACTGAGCAACTTCACTGGTTCACTGGTTCACTGGCTCGACACTTGTAAATATTCAAGAAACATAAGCTACAGCTGCATGCAGAAGCCACGCTGAGAGTTTGTGATGTGCCTGCTATTAAAAAAAAAAAAAGCTTAGTTTGGAGGATCCTGAACATCTGTCTTGAACAAGACTGACACAAAGGAAAATGCAATGGAATAGAGACTCCTTTGCTCTGAGAAGACCCTGATGCTGAGAAAGATTGAAGGCAACAGGAGAAGAGGGCAGCAAGGGGTGAGATGGTGAGATAGCATCACTGACTCAATGGACATGAATCTGAGCAAACTCCAGGAGATAGTGAAGGGCAGGGAAGCCTGGTGTGCTGCAGTCCACAGGGTTGCAAAGAGTCAGCCACAACTTAGCGACCAAACAACTACAAGCTCTGAGAAAATGAATTAGAGGCATGTTCCCCTGTCGCGAGCCAATGGCAGGCAGCTGCCTTACAAATCAGCTCAGATCTATGTCTGTGTGAGGCCCAGGCTGGCTTGGGAGAGGCTAGAGACAAGCCCAAGAGCTTCTGGAGTTCCTTTCAGAATCAACTACTGGAACTTTCCTCTCTTTCCCAGAATGCATTTTCTTCTGTTTTCTGCCAAGTCACTACTCTCTCCTCCCTGAAGTTTTACCTAATTCACATGCAGTACATATTTTGTCTTTTATTTTCTGTCTCATACTCTGTCTCTTACCCCTTACTTCAACACAAACACAAACTCACTATTTGGGAAAGATCTGCTTTTGTCTGCCTGCCTTAGTTACAATATCTACCAATTATGTGTTTATTTGGCTGCATTGGGTCTTAGCTATAGCACACAGGATCTTTCATTGTGGCACACGGGCTCTCTAGTTGCGACTCTCAGGATTCAGAGCTATTGCATTCAGTAGTTGTAATGAACAAATTTAGTTGCCCCAAGGCATGTGGGATCTTAGTTCCTGGACCAGGGCTTGAACCCGTGTACCCTGCATTTCTAGACAGAGTTTTAACTGCTGGACCACCAGGGAAGTCCCCAGTTTCTACTAATTTTGAAAAGAAAATCTATTCTGGAAAATCCTGACTACATCTAGCTAACAACTCACCCTCTGTCACAGAACTCACAGTGGCAGAGCTGAGGTTCAAATCCCCATTCTTGATATCTCTGCCCCAGCTGCCTCGCCAGCAGCCTCTGGTCAGCACACAGGCAACGTGATCTCTGAGTGTTAAAAGGTTTTAAATTTGATCTCCAGGGGACAGATTACTTTTGCTCTTTCAGCTCTTCATTTCAGAATATTTATAATCCTCTTATTGTGTGGCTCATGATTCCATGGATTTGAATAGAACATGGATCAAATCAAACCCCTCAAAACACAATGACACACAAGCCAGTTAAAGACTAGTATACAATGGTATATGTTAATAACAGCATTGCCTGCAATGCTATAGCATCTGATATGTGTATTTTACATCAGAGAGAAAGAAGCAATTTGACCTGAGCAAACATCCTGTGAAATCTTGGGGAGGAGGTGGACCTATGTGGCCTTGGAAGCAGAGGGCCTGGGTTTGAGTTCCGGTCCTACCACGTACAAGTTGCTTGCTTTCTGTGCCTCAGCTCTCACATCTGTAAAATGGGCATAATAAAGAGACCTATTTTGTAGGCTTGAGGATTGAAGGAGTTCATATATATCAAGCTACTGGGACAATGTCTAACATGTCACAAGCTCCTAAAAATGTTAGCAACTATTTCACTTGAGCAGGAACTATTCTCACTGCATTGTTTAGATAAGAAGACAGGGGGAAAGTGAAGTTGGCTGATTTGCACCAATCCCACAGCAGTCAGTTAAAGCAATGTTTGACTTCAAATATGCTTTTCACGACCCACGGTCTTTTGGAGAGGCTAACAGGAAGCAACTGCATTTTACAATTTGCCCTCATAGTCTCATATCTCCCTGGTCCTCCCTCCACTCCATCTCCTCAAACACCATGTGACGGTGTCATTTCACCCTCAGAATCATCCTAATGAAGGCAGGGAAGTTGCTGATTTACCATGTACACTTTCTGGAAATCCCCAGCAAGGCTAACATTTAATATTTCCCAAGAATATAAGCTCCCCCAGATTGAGGTCCGCTACTCTAAATTATTAAATAGTCCACAGCATTTTTAGAAATTCTGCTGAGTGACAGCCTGTCGTCAGAGGCAGCCAGGGGACAAGAGGTGGAGAGAGCAGCCCAGCCTAGGGGATGCTGACCTTTTCCTCTTGCCTGTGGCTGGGTGGTGACTCCATCCCAAGATCCCTGGTAGAGGCAGCCCATCAGGCAGGGGTTCATGCTCCACCAGGGATTCAAGTACACTCAGGATCAGCTGATAATCCCCTGAAGCAAGTTTACCCTCACTAACATCTTTCAGGCAATTGTGGGAGACACACTGTCCCCTCTAAGCTGCTTATGCCTCGAGCCCTTTGATTTCACCAGTGCACAGATACCTGGGCTGGGGTGGGGAGACGGAACAGGAAAGCCATCAGTTTTCACTGTAGCTCTATATAACTCATAGATCTTTAAAATGTGCCATGTTCAACAAGATAGAATGTTAAAGAGTGTAAATTCTCCTCTAGAAACTTACAGCAGGCTTGGGGCAATGAGACCAAATTCAATTTCTGCAGAAATGGAATCAAACAGAAGCTGAGTTCATGTGTAAACAGAAGTACTTTGTAGAGGGTGGACCTTGAAATTTGACCTTCATATTGAGGGAAGAGTGGGTAGCAGAAGATTGTTCCCGGAAGGGAAGAATGGTCGCTGGGACAGAAGGCGGGACCCAAGAAGCTGAAGTCCTTAGGAGCCCAGGCTCTCTTCAGTGGTGTGGATATAAATGGTGAGGAACTAAAGATGCAAACGGAGACTTTCCTGATGGTCCAGTGACTCCACACTTCCAATAGAGGGATCACCGTCCCATCCCTGGTCAGACCACACATGCTACACAACTTAGCCAAAAAACAGAGAAGAAGAAGAAGAAAAGAAGAAGAAGATGCAGGAGTGCATGGTTGTGGAAAAACAAATGGATGATTTTTCAATGGAAAATCAATTTCACTTGGATGCCCTTAACACTAAAAAGTCTTCAAAATTCTAAGTCGAGACAGTCCAAAGATTCCTGTCTCCTTCGGAAGAGCTTCATATGAATGTTACCCAGGGCAGGCCAACATCCTGCATCTGAGAGAACGATCACTATAAGTTCATATAAATGCTTCCTAATTCCACATTCCATCTTGGCTAATTGGGAAAATGATATTTTTGTTAATCAAATAACTTAAAGAGAGGGTAATCAAACATTACACTCTGACAAACCAAACTGACTGGGCTTTGTGATTTGATTAATTCAAAGAGAAGAGATGTAGCTGCTTCCTGTTTTTTAATCTATTTCTAAAAAGCCTTCATTTGATTTGATACCTTTAAATCCATTTGATGGCATGTTTTACATAGCTTTTCTTAGAGACTGGGTCAGAAGATTACCTCTCAAAATCAACTGAGAGAAGCATTCTATACCCCACATACACACAAAAAACACAATGTCCTAATATAAATAATAGTGTACAAAATAGAAACCAGGGCAAAAAAAAAAACAAAACTGAATCTTACCAAGAGAGGGATAGTCCACAAATGATAAAATTCATCCAAAAAAAAATTCATCAAGATGTGATTCAAAAATTTTTGTATTAATACAGTTTTCATTTTAATATTGTTTCTTTGATTATTTTATAATAAAAATAGTTTCCAATTTTTCCAAATAAAAGTAGAATGTGATTCATATCTGAGAGTATTTCATATACGCATGGATTTTGACTTAAGGGAAAAATCCCTACTTGGGGGTAAAAGTTGGAAAAGCCATATAAATGCGCTAGAGCTAATATTCAATTTATGTGTTCATTAAAAGTGTGTGTGTGTGTGTGTGTGTGTGTGTGTGTGTGTTAGCCGCTCGGTCATGTCCGACATTTTGCGACCCCATGGACTGTAGCCTGCCAGGCTCCTCCTTCATGGAATTCTCCAGGCAACAATACTGGAGTGGGTTGCCATTTCCTTCTACAGGGGATCTTCCTGACCTAGGGGTTGAACCCAGGTTTCCTGTATTGCAGGCAGATTCTTTTACTGCTGAGCCACCAGGGAAGCCCCATTAAAAGAGTAAATTTGTACATGTCCCATGAAGTTAAAAAATCTTACACAAGTACATTCTTTGTGCCACTCTAATAACTAAACCTTAAACACACAAACACACAAGTCCCAGAGTCATATGGATAATTAACCACCCAGTTATATGAGTTCCTCTTCTCAAATCCTGATCCTCTCCTCAGCTCACATTGACTTCATTTTTAGGATATTTTAGGCCAAAAGAAGAATCGTTTTTTGGCTAGCTTCTCAAAGATCATGGGCTCGTTTCCCCTCCCTCACATGACACAGCCCCAGGTTGGTTGGGCAGGGCAAGTGATGGGCTCAGTGTCAGCTCTCCTTTCCTGACGAGAACGATCCTCGGTACCAGCTTAGCTGCCTCCTCCAGAAACCCGCGGTGTTTTGCCTCAGGCTCTCTCTCTTAAAGGAAATTGGACACAGCTTAAAGATTTGATTATTCTGACTTCCACAGCTCATTAAGGTAACACCTAAAGCACCGAGTCCCGGAACCCCCACGAGTGTCCTGAGTCCTCACCGGCATTTACCTTCAACTTCCGGTGATCTGCATTTTCCGGGACGGTGGACCACATTACCCAGTGATGGGCATCCTGCGCAGCAACCCTTCATTTGATAGAACAGAGATGATCCCGTTGCTGCTCAAATCTGGTAATTATCTCCTCTTCCCACGCCGCATGGCCCCTTCTCATGCCATGTCAGATGAATAGTCAAAAGAGAAAAAGAGAGCGGGCACGCGGCAGGCACGGGGCTAACAGGTGTTACAGGCAACTTCCTGTTCCCCGTCTGTCGGCAACATCAGAATCTCCTCCAGTGTGATGGGCTGGCAGGTACGATGGACCAGGGGGCCGGAGGGCTTCACCTGCTCGCCAGGGTCTGTCTTCACTGTCCTCTCCTACTAGGATCTGTTGACGTTCTTCCGAAAAACACTTTTTTGAAAAGAGAGAAAAGGGGCTTAATACATCACCTGAGTTCAAAGCTCCAAAGTACATACACTGACAAATCTTCCAAACCATCACTTCTCCTTTGTTTATTGCTTTCCACTGATATTTTCATTGCTATCTTTTCTCCAAAATGGCACACTTCAGTTCCCCAAAACTGGATTGTTGCCAGCTCCCTGGTTACCTCCCTTTCTGCCATCAGCTGACCACACAGGAAGTAAGTGCCCTGGTGAGGCATCACTGACCCATGGCAGAGTCAGTTTCCAATTGCTCTGGAAAAATGAGAGAACTCAATTTATCAGAGTTCCAGCCTGCAGAGAAAACAAATTCAGAAAGAGCCAGTCCCCTGACCAGTCGTGTTCTATTAACTAGTATATTTAGATGATCACTCAATATCCTGGTGAGAAAAGGAAAAAAGACCCCCTGATTTTTTTTTTTTTTTTTTTTTTGCAATTCCACAGTTAAAGAGAATCACAGACCAGGATGCAGGAAGGTCTCCTGGCTGACCTTCTCTCCATTTCCTGCCAAAGGAGGAGTGGGCTCCTGAGACCATTCAGCAGAATGAGGAGGAAGTCAGGGCTGCGCTGCTTCAAATATCTCAAGGCTGAGCAAGCTTTCTCCACTGGGACAAATCTTGGTGCATCTGACCAGGTCACTGTTTTATTAGAAAAGATATCAGTGCTTGAAATTTCACCATGGATTCAGAGTTAAAAGGCAAGAGGGCCAAAAAAAAAAAAAAAAAAATTCCTTACAGACAACAAGCTTTAGAAATATAAAGAAGCTCCTATGTAGAGCAGGGATCTTCCAGATGAGTCAGTAGAGAGCGGAACTTGATAATTAGTCAGTGTTGGACGTGAAACAGAACTTTGCTATGTGGCTGGTGTGCAGGATAGTTCCATTGCCTTTCCTATAAAGGGAAAGAAACTGAATGCCTTTCCGGTACTATCATCTCCCACCCTCCCTCTGATGGTGCCTTGCTTTATTAAAAAAAAAAAAAAGCAGAAGCATTTATTTATTCAACAGAATTATAATAGAATCACAAAGCCAGTGTTTATATGGTATATTTGGCCTTATAAACAATATGACCTGTGAACAACTATGATTCTGTTTTAACTATTGAGGAAAGTATAAAAGGAGGCCGATTAAAGTCCAGTTTCAGGTAAAAGGAATGGATCTGCCCTCTGCCTGGAACTGGAAAAACAGCTGCTTCTTCCCTTCTCAAAGTCTCTGCTGACCAGTGTCCACTGACTTCCGAGGAATAGCCCACTGACCTCTTTAGCAAAGATTATTTTGATTTCCTAAGTGTTCGCATATTTTCTTCCTTCATGTCTCAGTGTTTTCCCTCCCTAAGCACCAAACTTGAGTCTGGATCACTTTACTTTTAGTGCCTGTATACCACCTAAGTGGGCCTTCCCTGGTGGCTCAGTGGTAAAGAATCTATCTGTGATGCAGGAAATGCAGGTTTGATCCCTGGGGTGGGAAGATACCCTGGAGGAGGGGCATGGCAACCCACTCCAGTATTCTTGCCTGGAGAATCCCCATAGGCAGAGGAGCCTGGCAGGCTGCAGTCCATGGGGTCACAAAGAGTCAGACACAACTGAAGCCTTTTAGCACACCGGGAGACAGCTTGCTTGCTATCCTTTGTTGATAATGACTAACTTCATTGGTAAGGACAAGTTAAATCAACCAGCAGTATTTTGAATTAAAAAAAAAAAAAAAACTCCTAGTGAAGAATAAAAACATAGTAAAAGAAATAAAAAAGCAAATGATAATAAACAGAATCTGAACATCTTACTATCACTAACCATGGGTGGAGTTTGTTTTTAAAAAGTTAAATAATCATAGTTATTTAAATCATCCTATTTAACAAGTGGGTATGCAGCTTTGATTATAACATGTAATATTTCCAGGAGGGCAACTTAGAGTCACTGACTATACAGTAGATCCTTGTTGATTATCTATTTTATGTAGAAGAGTATAGTAGTGTGTGTCTGTAAATCCCACCTTCTAATTTATCCCTCCCCACCCCCCTACTTTGTGGGTTTGTTTTTTTTTTAATGCAGGCTAGTAGTAGTAGTGCTCAGTCACCCAGTTGTGTTTGAGTCTTTGGGACCCCAGAGACTATAGGCTGCCAGGATCCTGTCTATGGGATTTCCCAGGCAAGAATACTGGAGGGGGTTGCCATTTCCTTCTCCAAATGCAGGCTGTAACCCAACAATTTATTTCAGGACCCACGATTTGAACAACACTGATTTTGAGGGAAAAAGGCCCTAATTATTTAGCATGATCAGGACCACTGAACTTTCTGTGGTTCCTCTCCCATTACTATCTCTCCATCCATCTTACTCTCTAGTCACAGGAAATCATTTGCCAGCCTCCAATATTTGTCCTTCATTTCTCCACGCAGGGTCCAGATCTCCTGAGACTCTTCTCGTCTTATTCTAGGCAAGCAGTCATTCTTCAGTATAAACTCAGGGCCTGTTTTCTAACACCTCACCCAACTGAGTCCTCTGACTCTCATAGCAGCTTGCACCCGTGTATCAGTTCAGTCACTCAGTCGTATCTGACTCTTTGCAACCCCATGGACCGCAGCATGCCAGGCTTCCCTGTCCATCACCAATTCCCGGAGCTTACTCAAACTCATGTCCATCAAGTCAGTGATGCTGTTCAACTATCTCATCCTCTGTCGTCCCCTTCTCCTCCCACCTTCAATCTTTCCCAGCATTAGGGTCTTTTCAAATGAGTCAGTTCTTTGCACCAGGTGGCCAAAGCATTGGAGTTTCAGCTTCAGCATCAGTCCTTCCAACGAATATTTAGGACTGATTTCCTTTAGGATGGGCTGGTTAGATCTCCTTGCAGTCCAAGAGACTCGCAAGAGTTTTCTCCAATACCACAGTTTAAAAGCATCAATTCTTCAGCTCAGCTTTCTCTATAGTCCAACTCTCACATCCATACATGTCTACTGGTAAAACCATAGTTTTGACTAGATGGACCTTTGTTGGCAAAGTACTGTCTCTGCTTTTTAACATGCTGTCTATTTGACCATAGCTTTTCTTCCAAGGAGCAATCATCTTTTAATTTCATGGCTGCATTCACCATCTGCAGTGATTTTGGAGATCAAATAAAAGTCTCTCACTGTTTCCATTGTTTCTCCATCTATTTGCCATGAAGTAATGGGACCTGATGCCATGGTCTTAGTTTTCTTAATGTTGAGTTTTAAGCCAGTGTTTTCACTCTCCTCTTTCACTTTCATCAGGAGGCTTTTTAGTTCTTCTTCACTTTCTACCATAAGGGTGATGTCATCTGCATATCTGAGGTTATTGATATTTCTCCCAGAAATCTTGATCCCAGCTTGTGCTTCATCCAGCCCTGCATTTTGCATGATGTATTCTGCATATAAGTTAAATATGCAGGGTGACAATATATAGCCTTGATATACTCCTTTCCCGATTTGGAACCAATTTATTGTTCCATGTCCAGTTCTGTTACTTCTTGACCTGCATACAGGTTTCTCAGGAGGCAGGTCAGGTGGTCTGATATTCCCATCTCTTTTAGAATTTCCCACAGTTTGTTGTGATCCACACAGTCAAAGGCTTTGGCGTAGCCAATAAAGCAGAGGTAGATTTTTTTTGGAACTCTTGTCGCTTTTTCAATGATTCAACAGATGTTGGCAATTTGATCTTTGGATCCTCTGCCTATTCTAAATCCAACTTGAACATCAGAATATTCAAGGTTCACATACTGTTGAAGCCTGGCTTGGAGAATCTTGAGCATTACTTTGCTAGCATGTGAGATGAGTGCAATTGTGGGGTAGTTTGAACATTTTTTGGCTTTGCCGTTCTTTGGGATTGGAATGAAAACTGATATTTTCCCGGCCTGTGGCCACTGCTGAGTTTTCCAAATTTGCTGGCATATTGAAAGCAGCACTTTCACAGCATCATCTTTTGGAATTTGAAATAGCTCAACTGGAATTCCATCACCTCCACTAGCTTTGTTCATAGTAGTGCTTTGTAAGGCCCATTTGACTTCTCATTCCAGGATATCTGGCCCTAGGTGAGTGATCACACCATCGTGGTTATCTGGGTCATGAAGATCCTTTTTGTATAGTTCTTCTGTGTATACTTGCCACCTCTCCTTAATATCTTCTGCTTCTGTTAGGTCCATGCCATTTCTGTCCTTTAATGTGTCCATCTTTGCATGAAGTGTTCCCTTGGTATGTCTAATTTTCTTGAAGAGATCCCTATTCTTTCCCATTCTATTGTCCTCTATTTCTTTGCATTGATCACTGAGGAAGCTTTCTTTTCTCTCCTTGCTATTCTTTGGAACTCTGCATTCAGATGGCTATATCTTTCCTTTTCTCCTTTGCCTTTAGTTTCTCTTTTCTCAGCTATCAGTAAGGCTTCCTCAGACAATCATTTTGCCTTTTTGTATTTCTTTTTCTGGGGATGACCTTGATCATTGCCTTCCGTACAATGTCACGAACCTCCATCCATAGTTCTTCAGGCACTCTATCAGATCTAATCCTTTAAATCTATTTGTCATTTCTATTGTATAATGGTAAGGGATTTGATTTAGATCTTACCTGAATGGTCTAGTGGTTTTCCCTATTTTCTTCAATTGAGTCTGAATTTGGCAATGAGGAGTTCATGATTTGAGCCACAGTCAGCTCCTGGTCTTGTTTTGCTGACTATACAGAGCTTCTCCATCTTCTGCTGCAAAGAATATAATTAATCTGATTTTGGTATTGACCATCTGGTGATGTCCATGTGTAGAGTCTTCTCTTATGTTGTTGGGAGAGGGTGTTTGCTATGACCAGTGCATTCTCTTGGCAAAACTGTTGGTCTTTGATCTGCTTCATTTTGAACTCCAAGGCCAAATTTGCCTGTTATTCCAAGTATCTCTTGACTTCCTACTTTTGCATTCCAGTCCCCTATAATGAAAAGGACCTCTTTTCTGGGTGTTAGTTCTAGAAGGTCTTGTAGGTCTTCATAGAACTGTTCAACTTCAACTTCTTCAGCATTACTGGTCAGGTTGTAGATTTAGATTACTGTGATATTGAATGATTTGACTTGGAAATGAACAGAGGTCATTCTGTCATTTTTGAGATTTCATTTCATACTGCATTTCAGAAATTTTGTTTAGTGTAATGGCTACTCCATTTCTTCTAAGGGATTCTTACCCACAGTAGTAGATATAATGGTCATCTGAGTTCACTTCGCCCATTCCAGTCTATTTTAGTTCACTGATTCCTAAAATGTCAATGTTCACTCTTGCCATCTACTGTTTGACCACTTCCAGTTTGCCTTGATTCATGGACCTCACACTCCAGGTTCCTATGCAATATTGCTCTTTACAGCATCAGATTTTACTTCCATCACCAGTCACATCCACAACTGGGTGTTGCTTTTGCTTTGGCTCTGTCTCTTCGTTCTTTCTGGGGTTATTTCTCCATTGATCTCCAGTAGCATATTGGACACCTACCAAGCTGCAGAGTTCATCTTTCAGTGTCCTGTCTTTTTGCCTTTTGATACTGTTTATGGGGCCTCAAGGCAAGAATACTGAAGTGGTTTGCCATTCCCTTCTCCAGTGGACCACGTTTTGTCAGAACTCTCCACCATGACCTGTCCATCTTGGGTGGCCCTACATGGCATGGGTCATAGTTTCGTTAAGTTAGATAAGGCTGTGGTCCATGTGATCTGTTTGTTTAGTTTACTGTGACTGTGGGTTTCATTCTGTCTGCCCTCTGATGGAGAAGGATAAGAGGCTTATGGAAGCTTCCTGAGGGGAAAGACTGACTGAGGGGGAAACTGTGTCTTGTTCTAATGGGTGGGGCCATGGTCTGTAAATCTTCAATCCAATTTTCTGTTGATGGGCAGGATTGTATTCCCTCCCTGTTGTTTGACCTGAGGCCAAACAATGGTGGAGGTAGTGAAGATAATGGCAACTTCCTTCAAAAGATCCCATGCAAGCACTGCTATACTCAGTGCCCCTGACCCTGCAGCAGACCACCGTCAACCATGCCTCCACTGGAGGCTTCCAGCGCTCACAGGCAAGTCTGGGTCAGTCTCTTGTGGGGTCACTGCTCCTTTCTCTTGGGTCCTGGTGCACACAAGATTCTGTTTGTGCCCTCCAAGAGTCTGTTTCCCAAGTCCTGTGTAAGTTCTGGTGGCTCTATGGTGGGGTTAATGGCGACCTCCTCCAAGAGGGCTTATGCCATACTCAGGTCTGCTGCACCCAGAGCCCCTGCCCCTGAGGCAGGCCACTGATGACCTATACCTTCACAGGAGACACTCAAACACAGTTCTGGCTCCATCTCTGTGGGGTCTCTGGGTCCTGGTGTGCACAAGGTTTGTTTGAGCCCTCTGAGTGTCTCTGGTGGATAAGGGGTTTGATTCTAAACCCCTTCCTCATGATTTCACCCCTCCTACCATCTTCCTGGGGCCTCTACTCCATTTCATCTGTTTCATCTCCCAGGCATGTCTGACCTTGCCCTTCAGAACTCAGCGGTGCTTGCTGGGAGACAAAGGCATGCTCAACCTTGGGTACCCAGTGCTTGTACAACCTTGGGACAGAGTCTCTCAGTACATGCTGAACAAAGGAATGAGTAAGAGATGGAGATGGGAATTACGTGGCCTTTGCCTGCTTTTATCTATCTTCTGACTGAAAACTAATGGGACAATCTCTATGGAGGTCTTTTGTGTACCTTAATCACATTTGAGTTTATTCTGGTTCCAAACATGTGTTCAATGTAGAAGATTTAGAAATGCAGCCAAGTTAAAAATTAGAAAAGAAAACCACCATTAATCTCACTCCCTAGAGATGATCACTACTAATATTTTGATGTTTTCTTAAAGTGTTTTTATGGTTTTTATAATATATATATATATATATATATATATCTGTATATATGTATATGTATCTTTTTCTCCAAGATACATTTAATAATAAACATCTATTCATGATAAAAGCTTTTTGAAAGCTAGGAATAGAAGGAAGTTTCATTATCTGATAGGAAGAGTATTTTCTGCTTTTCAATTTCTGGTTGGGTAAGGTATCCTTCCATTTTCTTATTTCTTTTTCCCTTGCCTTTTTTAAGGCTATTTTTCTCTTCCTGTGTTTTGTTTTGTTTGCTTTTTATTGAAGTGTAACTGACCTACAATTCCATGTTACTTCCAAGTACACAACATGTGCTGCTAATTCGCTTCAATCATGTCTGACCCTTTGGAATTGTGTCCAACTCCCGTCAGGCTCCTCTGTCCATGGGATTCTCCAGGCAAGAATACTGGAATGAGTTGCTGTGCCCTCCTTCAGGTGATCTTCCCAGCCCAGGGATCGAACCTGTGTCTCTGAAGTCTCCTTCATTGGTAGGTAGGTTCTTTACCATTAGTGCTACCTGGGAAGCCCAACAATGCTGTATTACTTCCAAGTATACAAAATAGTGACTCACTATTTCTGTACATTACAAAATGATCACCACAGTAAGTCTAGTTACCATTTGCCCCATACAAAGTTATTACAATGTTATTGACCGTATGTTTTATCTCCATGACTCATTTATTTTGTAACTGAAGTTTGCATCTTAGTCTCAGTCACCTATTTCACTCAACCCTACCTCCTCCTTTTCTCTGGCAACCACCTGTTCGTTCTCTGTGTCTATGAATCTGTTTCTGTTTTGCTATGTGTATTTGTTTTGTTTTAGATTCCACATGTAAGTGAAATCATGATATTTTTACTTCTCTTTTGGACTTATTTGACTTAATACTCTCTAGGTTCATTTATGTTGTCAAAAATAGCAAAATTTCATTCTTTGTATGGCTGAGTAATATGCTACATTACTTGGACATTCTATATTACTTGAGTATTTAATGAATATTGAATATGCACTGGAAGGACTGATGCTGAAGCTGAAACTCCAGTACTTTGGCCATCTGATGTGAAGAACTGACTCATTGGAGAAGACCCTGATCCTGGGAAAAATTGAAGGCGGGAGGAGCAGGGGACGACAGAGGATGAGATGGTTGGATGGCATCTCTGGCTCAATGGACATGAGTTTGAGTAAGCTCTGGGAGTTGGTGATGGACAGGGAAGTCTGGTGTGCTGCAGTCCATGGGGTCACAAAGACTCAGACATGACTGAGTGACTAAACTGAACTGAACTGGATATTATATATATATATAATATATATATATTAATATATTATATAATATATATAATATATATAATAATATATATATATATTCCTCCTCCAGGGGATCTTCACAACCCATGGATAGAACCCATGCCTCTTGTGTCTCCTGAACTGACAGGTGGATTCTTTACCACTAGTGCCACCTTTAAAGCCAACAAATGCATATATATATATATATATATATATATAACATTTTCTCTATTTATCTATCAGTGGACACTTATGTTGCTTCCATATCATGGCAATTTTAAGTAATGCTGCAATGAACATAGGGATGCATGTAGCTCTTCAAATTATTATTTTCTTTGGAAAACTAGCCAGAAGTGGAACTGCTGAATTATGTGGTGGTTCTATTTTTAATTTTTTGAGGAACCTCCATACTGTTTTCCATACTGGCTATACCAGTTTACATTCTCATCAACAGTGCACAAGAGTTCCATTTTCTCTACATGCTCACCAACACTTGTTATTTGTTGTCTTTTTAATAATAGCCATTTGGACAGGTGTGAGGTGATACTGCATTGTGTTCTTGACTTGCATTTCCCTGATGATTAGGGATGCTGAGCATCCTTTCATTTGTCAATTGGCCATCTATTTGTCTTTTAAAAAATGTCTAATTAGGTCTTCTGCCCATTTTTAACTAGATTGTTTTATGTTAAGTTGTATAAGTTCCTTCTATATTTTGGAAAAATGTCTAATCACGGCAGCCACAGGGACCCTCCAGGACTGGATCAGGATGAAAGAAACACCCCTAGGCCCACTTTCCCTGCTAGGCAGGAACCACATACCCTGAGAGTACTTGAACACCCTCACAGTGAGAAGACCCTGGAATTCCACGGGCTCCCAGGACCCAAAGTAGGGATGTAACCAGCTACCCCCAACTTCCCTCTCTTCAGAGGACCTCTTCGTCCTTCCCAAACTTAAACTTAAACACTACCTCTTTCCCTGTAAAAAGGAGCAGATAAATATCACATTGGTTTTTAAGAGTGTTGAAACAGGTGTTAGGATTGGGTTCCAGCCATGGGGCTGCCATTCCTTAATTATGTGAGGACAGACACAAGACTGGATGTCCTTATTCCTTCAAGATTTCCTTTGCCCCCGAAGGATGATATTCTTTGGTTGTAGTTCAGTCACTAAGAATTGTCTGACTCTTCATGCCCCATGCACTGCAGCACGCCAGGCTTCCCTGTTCTTCACCATAACCTGGAGTTTGCTCAAACTCACGTCCACTGAGTATGTAATGCCATCCAACCATCTCATCCTCTGTCATCCCCTTTCCTCCTGCCCTCCATCTTTCCCAGAATAGGGGTGTTTTTCAATGGTAGTCCCAGTTTTTCAATGACATTCCTAGAGCAGAATAAGAATGACAGGAGCTCATCGTGATAACCATACCCTGCAAAGAGGTAGCATTGTCGCACATGACAGCTAGACAGTCACAGGTGGAGGACAGCATTTCACAGGTCGGGGTTGCGTCACAGCAGGTATGCAGTAGGATGTTCCTACACATAGTGCACACACACCTTCCCAGCCTGGAACCCTGCCTGGGATGGGAAACACCCCTCAGAGCCGATGCTATGGGTAAAGAATGAACGCCCACACTCACATCCCTTGTAACTTTGCTGCCCAGCACACTTATTCTCCATGTGGTGCTGACTGTCATTGTGCCCAAAAGTAAAAATAGCTCCACTTCTCAGCTTCACCTCAATAAATTAGGACAAGGGTCAGAGGCCAAGGATCTCACAGAGGGAACCTTGGTAGCAACAATGGGCTAGCCCTTCAGACCAAGGAGAGGTTAGTCCTGGGGCACAACCTTCACTAATTTGCCTTCACTCACTTCATCTCTCTATGACAGCACCACCCACCTAAAGATCAGATGCACGTTCCTGGATACTGAATGGTCTTTGAAAAAATGAATATGTTCAACAGAGTCTATTTATCTTAGGGGGAAATGAATATAACTCCAGTCAGTTTCAAAAGATATTATTTTTTTTAACCTGTACAGTAGCCTATGGTTAAGGTAAGGTAACGTGTCAAACCAACGTCTTTTGTGAATCCAGGGCAGAGCTCTTTTTTTCCCAATGACATAAGGTAATTATGAATAGAAGGGTGATCCTCCTTCAAGTTCAGCAGGAGCTCAATTCTGACTATTCATATTGGCCATACCCACTCAGAATGACAAAATCATTTGATGGACGGTGGATAGACATGCATTATTCACAGAGGCATCTTCAAAGAATTCCATAAATTATAGGTTTCCGGAAACCAAGCGTTCCAGTGAGCTGGCGGTGAATGCCAGGGGTGAAGAGGTGTAATCAGCATGAATATTGTTCCTGGTTAATTTGTCCCTTAGAGGTGGCTGCATTTGATGCCCCAGGAAGAAAGACTGTCTTTGTGCTTTCTCAGCACTGCCTTTCCCTCTGGAAAATTCACTGGTCCTTGACCCTGGCTTCGCACTTGGATAGCCCTGGAGCTTTTAAAACCCCAGTCCTGGATCAAACACTAGAGATTCTTCATTTTCCGGTGTGGGGCCTGGGCATCAGAATTTTAGTCTCCCCAATTGATTCTAATGTGCTGCCATGGACTTGAAATGTTAAACTCATCACTGCAATTCCTTAAAAGATGTGCATAATTTTTTAACCTAAGGAGAGTTGTTGTGAGAACCAAATAATACTTTCCCAGTAAGCTTAGATTCCAGTGCATTTAAGTTAGGGTTCAGAGAAACCAGCAGAACCAATAGAATGTGTCCATGTATATATGTTCATGGAGAGAGAGGGGGAGAGAGAATTATTTTAAGGAAGTGACTCATGTTATTGTGGAGGATGTCAATTCTTAAATTTATAGGACAGAAGACTCAAGGAAGAACTGATATTGCAAGAGAAGTCCAAAGGCAGACTGAAGGCAGAAATTCTTCCTCTTTGAGAGACCTCCATCTTTTCTCTTAAGGCCTTCAACTGATTGGAGGAGATCCACCCACATTATGAAGGCCTAATTTGTTTTACTTAAAATCTACTGATTTCAGTGTTAATCACATCTAAGAAGGGCCCTCAGGACCCTCACAGCAAAATATATAACTAGTGTTTGACCCAACAACTTGCACCATAGCCCGGCCAAGTTAACTCAAGATTAACCACCCCAGTGACCTTCAGATGGTGTGTTCAGCTCTGGGTCCATCCAGAAAAGTGCTTCAATTCTGCTCCTCCCACCTTTCTTCAATTATTTAAACTATTTACTAGGGAATAATTAGTCAATGTGTTTACCTTCAAAGAGAACAGGTGTTGTTAACCAGTGAGTCATGGGCACCAGGAAGGCTGAGGGAGCTGGGGAACAAGCAGGAAATATTTGAGACCCAGAAAGAGACTTATTGAGATCTCAGACAAATGGGGGTGTGATGCCAGGATCAGAAAAAAAGTACCAGCCTCCACTGCCATTTAGGAACTTCAGGTGAGGAGTTCCTGACACAGAGTCATTTGGGGAGAGGGGGAAGGGGTACAGAGTGGGCTGGGCTTCCCTGGTGGCTCAGAATTCGGTAAAGAATCTGCCTGCCAATGCAGGGGACCCAGGTTCAATCCCTGGGTTGGGAAGATACCCTGGAGAAGGAAATGGCAATCCCCTCTAGTATTCTTGCCTGGAGAATCCCATGGACAGAGGAGCCTGGTGGGCTATGGTCCATGGGGTCGCAAAGAGTTGGATATGACTGAGCGACTCACACACACATACACAGTGTCAGCTATGGTTCCCAGGGGCAGGAGGATTGTTCCAAACCCTGTAAAGCAGGAGCTAAAGGCAGCCCTGTAGAAGAAGCTCTGTTTGCCTTGACAGGCCCCTGAGAGGCATCATCATGTCTGAAATACATCCCCAACACTGGTGTGGACAAATAGTTGATCTTCCAGCTGTTTGAATAAAGCATAGGATGTAAACCAAGTTGAAATACAAAACATGCTGATCGAGGAACTCTCCCCCATTCATTGTGTTGGCCACCTTCCAGACCCACACCCCACTTTCTCCCCATCATGGTCAGCTCCATCAGGGAACACCCTTGCTCTTGGCTCTGAGCAGAAGATGGAGTAGGAAACCAGAGGGATGGAGAATCCTGAGGTTGGGGGACACACATCACAGGCTGGCTGACAGCATCCCCCACTCCAAAGGTCCTTCAGGAAGCTTTCTCCATAAGGCCCTTCTCCTTCCCTCTAGGCTGAACCAGCCTTATAAAAGTGCACATTATCTTGGGACTGCAAGTCACCAAGGATAGGGAAAGGGCGGATGGATGCTGAAGGCAGTGGAGGTCTCTATCACAAGGAACTCGTAAGAGGCCCCAAAAGCCCATGCTTTTGTCTGCGGTTCCTCTTTCCTAGCAGGACACTGACTGATTACGCATTACTGACTACACTGGCTGATCGCACATTTACTATGAATGTGGGCTGGAGCTGCAGCCACCAGCCCTGGGCTCCAAGCAAATGACAATTATCCAGCTCATCTCAGAAGCAAAGCTCAGGTACTTCTGGACGGAAGCCAGATGATGCCTCTGCCACATTGCACCTGTGCAACCTGAGTCAGGTAACCTCTGGACCTCAGTGTCCTCCGGGGTAAAGTGGGAGAGTAATATTGCCTCCTAAAGAGAGTCACTGTGAGAACTAAATAATTTGATATGTTTAAATCACAGAGAAGTACCTGGTGCACAGATATACTTAATAAAGCTAAGTCAGTAGTTCTCAAAGTGTGCTCCACAGGTCCCTGAGGTCTCCAAGACCATTTCAGGGGGGTGATGAGGTCAGAACTATTTTCATTATAACATGAAGACATTATTTGCCATTTTCATCCTGATATTTGCACTGATAGTGTAACAGCAGAGGTGGGTAGAATTCCTGCACATGAATCAAGACTCCAGTGGTGCTGGTGGTCTTTCCTGGGATTCTTCATTGTCACTGAAAAGAGTCAGTGCCATGTAAGAACTTAAGAATGTCCTTGATGTGATGAGGTCAATTATTAGTATTATTAAACCTCAATTCTTGAATGAACACCTTTAGTGTACTGAACAATATTTAGTGTAAATGAACAATATTTAGCATGACAAGACAAGAAGTATACATATGGCACTTCTGCTGCCTAAGGAAGAAAACCAAAGTGCAATCATCTCAACTGTGAGCCAAACAAGGCTCTTTTTTCATGGAATAGACTTTTACCTGAAAGGACTGTTGACCAGCAAACAATGGTCCTTCAGACTTGGGTATTTGAGAGGCATTGTCTCTAAAAAGAATGACATGACCTTGTCACTTCAAGGGATAATATATATAGAACTTGCTGCCAGTGATAAAAATCTCTATCTGCCACCATGAGCTTGAGAGTTTTCCAGTATTTAAAGACTTTGTTAATGAGATGGAGGGACATGTACCTGATGTAATCTTTTGATGCTGTTTAAGGGAATATGGAAGCATTTGGAAGATCTGTACAACTCAGTGAACCAATATTTTTCAAATGACCAATGAATGAAGTTACAAAATCACACACAGGTTAAAGACCCAACCTCAGTGCACAAGAGACCAAAGGATTACAGCATGGCAAAATTTCATTGATAAGGTTTCAAATTTCAAAACTGCAACCAACCTTTAAGAAATTACTTCTTGTCAAATTCTAGTGCAGTATCAAAGAATATTCACAAGGATCTGAAAATGCTATTCAAATACTTTTACCCTTTCTAATAAATCTAGGTGAGGCCAGATTTCCTCCAGCTATTTTGACCAAAACAACAAATTGCAACAGATTGAATGCAGAAGCAGATAAAAGAAACCAGCTGTCTTTTTACTAAGATTTGCAAAAACAATGCCACTCTTCTCACTAAAATGTTTTGTTTTAGAAAACAGAATTATTTTTCCCAAAAATGTTACTTATATTGACTTGTAAGAGTTTGCTATTGTTAAGTCAAGTAATAAATAAATCTTTCCAATATCTCATTTTTAATTTCAAATCTATTAAATGTGGATAGAAATTACTCACATAAGCAAAAATTCTTTGACATGTTAAGTAATTTTTAAGAGTGTGAAGGGGTCTCAGGACCCTAAAGTATAGGAACCCCTGACTCAAGCCCTGTTGCTCCACAACTGAAGCTGGGCTGGGAGATGACACCCCTGTGTGTGCTCAGTCGTGTCCAACTCTCTGCGACCTCATGGACTGCAGTCCACCAGGCTCCTCTGTTGTGGAATTCTCCAGGCAAGAATACTGGAGTGGGCTGCCATTTCCTTCTCCAGGGGATCTTCCCGACCCAGGGATTGAACCTATGTCTCCTGTGTCTTCTGGACCGGCAGGTGGATTCTTTACTACTGAGCCATGTGCCTTTTATAAGGCAGCACATCTTTGCATCTCTGCTATAATTGGCCCCTCAACTTGCCTTTCCTCTTTCTCTCCATCCTCCCAAATCTTGCCAGTTCATCCAGGCATATCTGAAGGGCCTCATGTCCAAGCAGCCTTTCCTGAGAACTGAAGTCATAAATCTCACTGGCACCGACTTCCACTGCTCTTACAAATGCCTGTGCACTGTACTGTATGTCCTTTGGTTGTCCAACGTTATGTCTCATTGTGCCAACTTGATTATAGTCTCTAAGAGAAGAGACTCTGCTCAGTGACAATTTTAAAATGTTTATATTTATTTATTTATTTGGCTATGCTAAGTCTTAGCTGCTCTGCACAGGATTTTGAGCTGCAGCTGTGAAGTCTTAGTTGCAGCATATGGGCTCTCATTCCCTGACCAGGGATTGAACCCGGGCTTCCTGTATTGGGATCACAGAGTCTTAGCCACTGGACCAGCAGGGAAGTTCATTGCTCAGAGATTCTTTATCCTCCTACACCCAGCCCATGGATATGTATCTGCACCATTTAATGTACTTGTAATCATCTGATTTGAATGGATGCATCCAAATAAGTCATGAGCAGGCTTTTGTCACACACCTTCTCCCTTAGAAACCAACCTTTTTTTTTAGAAACCCACCTTCCTTAATGGCCTGTACATCTTCATCCATGTGTAGCTGAAGACTTTTCTGCACACAACTTTTCCTTTATCTGTGAACAAAACTTTTCTGAAAGCAGGCTGCCAGTTTTCTCAATGAAAGCTAATTGGGCAAGGGAGCAGATCAACCCTGGTCCTTCATTTTCAACATTTTTTAAATAGATCCCCCAGAATCTCGTGAACAACTGTGTTCCTTAGAAGAGCTATGGTCAAGAAAGCATCTTTTTAAAGCGGGATGAGACATGAGGATAACTATAAGAATGTGTATAGTTTTTAAAAAGGAATATAAAAATGACAAACATAATAATTATATTAGAACAGTGGGTTATAGACCATTATTTTTTTGTTTCATAAATTTTATGTCATGTGCTTTATATTAATTTTTTAAAAAATCATTATATATTGAAAATCTAGTTGTACATTTCTTAAAGGGCATTTGTGCCAGTTGCAACTTGTGATTACATGTATCAAAAGCCAATTGTAAGAATTGTATGGTATATAAATAATATTTCAATAATGCTGACATTAAATAAATGTGTCTGTGAAATACTGGGTAGCAGAAAAGAAAATTCTGGGAAGTCTGAAGAATGCTCTTAGGATACTGACAGAAAAAAGAACAAGCTTGAGAGCCCAGAATCCAGCCATATTTGCACCAGAAAATCTGTTTAGGTCTCCAGAACTAGTGGTGCCACCCTCCCTATCCCCACCCGCACCCCAGGCACTCATCACTGCTGTAAATTTCTGCAGACACTTTCACAGTGTTGGCCAGGAGCATCTGACTGGCCAAGTTCACATCATGGTCAATGGCAAGAAGCAAGGATGGGGGAGCTTTGTCCCCTTCTGCGGCTTCTGTTGGGGTTCTTGGCCCTCCCTCCTACCAAGATCTGCACCACAAAAGCCTTTCCACCAAGAAAGAGTTTAAATGTTTGAAGCCAAAGGCTGACACATGATCACCACATACTGTATAAAACTGCAGCACTGGAAAGGGCCACAGATGAAAATGACAGTAAATGCATTACAATAAATTAAATGAAAAATGCTTTCCATTCACTTAAGAAGAAAACCATTCTTCTGTCTTTTGAAGGCGATGTTGAAAAGATCCAGTTTATCTAGACTCTACCATGTGGTAGCAGATAACTCACCATCATCATTCCTTTTGTTTATTTATTTATTTAGGTTTTTTGTGATGTGGGCCATTTTTAAAGGCTTAGTTGAATTTGTTACCATATTGCTTCAGTTTTATGTTTAGGATTTTTGGCTATGAGGCATGTGGGAACTTAGCTCCCTGACCCAGGATCGAACCTGCACCCCCTTCTTTGGAAGGCAAAGTCTTTACCACTGAACCACCCGGAAAGCCCCCATCACTTCTTTTTAATCATTCTGAATCCTACCTATTCTTTAAGACCAATCTTAAGTCTCCACCCTTCCTTCCAGGAAGTGACATAGTCCTCTTCTGTTAAACCAATCACCTACCCTTTGAATGAAATACATGTATTTGCCAATATCCTGGAATTTAAATAAAAGCAAATGTTAAGAGAAGTAGAGTAATCCTCATGCCAGTGACAGCTATTGAGAAAACTGTGTCCCAGAAACTGATGTTAACCAGTTAGTAGACAACAGGTGTAAGTTTATATTCTTTGTGACCCCATGGACTGTAGTCCACCAGGCTCCTCTGTCTATGGGATTTTCCTGGTAAGAATACTGGAGTGGGTTGGCATTTCCTTCTCCAGGGATCTTCCTGACCCAGGGATTGAACCTGGGTCTCCTGCTTGACAGGCAGATTCTTAAGTTTCAACCTCCCACAATCTACCTGAAAATAGGATAGTGCTTGGCTTACTGTACTTATTGGGAGCAAGTGGACACCAGCTGGGTACCACCCTCTCTATGTCCTGGCCGTGCAACCTTGGGTCCAGTTACTTCAAACTCTAACCCAGAGTTGCCCCAACTACAAAATAATAATAGTAATAGCACCTACCTCTTAGGGACATTGTTGGAATTGCATGAGATAATGCACATAAAGTAGTTACCGAGTACCTAATTCATAATCACTTGATAAATGTGAGCTATGATTATTATACATTGATCTCAATTCTGATCTCAAACTTAATTTTTCATATAAAGTAATACTCATTATTTTCAATACTTCTGGTTTCAGCATCAGTAGCAGGCAACAGACCCACCTTGATGTGTAAGTAGTTACTTAATATTAGGAGCTAAGATAACTATTAGATAACTTGTCATTTAGAAAAAAGCTGGGTTGAATGTGATTTTCATCATTTTGTCCCAACTTTTTAAAAAATTTATTTTTTAATTGGAGGATAATTGCTTTACAATGTTGTATTAGTTTCTACTTACAACAGTGGGAATCAGCTATATGTATACATATATTCCCTCCCTCTTAAGCCTCCCTCCTTCTTAAGCCTCCCTCCCGCCCACCCCTATTCCACCCGACTAGGTCATCACAGAGAATCAAGCTGGTCTCCTTGTGCTATAGAGAAGCTTCCCACTAGCTAGCTATTTTACACATGGGCAGTGAATATCTGTCAGTGCTACTCTCTCAATTCATCCCACCTTCTCCTTCTCCCAACTTTTAAATGGTTAAAATTCAGAGTCCTGTTCAATGGTTCCCTCAAGCATTCATACTGTGGAGCTAAAGCACAAGGACAAAGACTTGATCCCTCCCTTAGAGAATGATGCTTGGGCAAGCAGGAAACATTACCACGCTGGCTTAGGAAAAGGAAGAGGAAATGAATTCACATGCTGGGGAGGGAAGGAGGGACCTATCACAAATAATGCACTGCAGTTGTGAGCACCTCCAAAGGGTTCTGAAATGTTATTCACCGCTGAGAGAGGAAATCTGAGCTGACATGTTATTTTCTGAACTGTTTATTAATGCATTGACTGTGGAAGAAGCAGGAGCAGCCTTCAATCCCATCCCCCAGTTCAAAATCAATGCCTTGTCACTAGCTCTCCTGGCTGGCTGAGGGGAGAAGAGAAAAAGGATGAAGATTCTGAAAAAGCTGTTAAGGACTGTGCAGAGAAGAAGAAACCTGATCTTTTCCCTCCTTGCATGAGTCTAACAAAGCTGATGCTTTCAGTGGGAGCATCTGCAGTGGAATTCCCATTAATTGGGGGCCATAAGAAATGACTTCTGTTCGGCCACCAATCAATCAGCCCCAATGAAGGAGGAGGGAAACATCTTCAATCAAGGGAAATGCTTTGTCTCTGACAAATGTGAGAGTAAAGGAAATTAATCAGACATGTAGTAATGACCAAGCCTCAAAGTTGAATCTCTGTTGATGGGTCCTAACTCTGCAGTTGACCAGTTCATGGGAAAAAGACCAACAGATGATTCAGCCCAGCCTCACTAAGGGCCAAGCGTTAATCTTGCTACCATGGTAAAAAGCATAAATGATCTATTCACATAACATAGCAAAGTGACCTAAATCCATCTCTCCTATGAGAAGACATAAAAATAAAGGGGATTAAAATGCATCTTGTGAGATTGGAGTTATCAAGAAGATTTTACTGTTACCAAGAGGTGTCCAGAATTAGAATCAGTTATCAGCTGATTTCAACTCTTTTGATTCTTCCTCTTGGGGCATTTTCACCATCAAACTGATTTGGGTACCAGCTTCCACTCCCTACCGGAAGTGCATTCAAACAACTCAGTCAAATGCAAAATAAGAATCCATAGACTGAAACAAAAGTTCATTTCAAACTCTCTCAGGCCAAAGTACAAAGCCCACCGCGTGTCTCTCCCATGCTTGTGGCCAACTGAACCACAGAATACATTGACAGGGTACCAGGTATTTGAAAATTCAATTCAACCCGCCTTTCTTAAGCAACTATTACTGCAAAGTATTGTGTAAAATGCTAAGGGATTCACTGATGAATACATGTCTCATTTACATCTTGACACAGATTAAAATCTTACTGGAGAGATAGATAGGCAAACAACTGGAGTAAAAAAAGCAAAATGACATAAGAAGTAGAACTGGAGAAACAAGGAAACATAATTGGAACATAATTGGGATGTCCCCTCCCCCACAGCCCTGTTACCTGCTAATGACAGTTGCCAAAGTAAATGACCCAATGGTTGAATTGCTGCCACTTTCCTATTACGATTCTGCACATGTCACCTTCCTGCCGAGCCCTTAATCAGCACTTTCACTTCAGTCACCATGATGGCAAAGACCTGACTGCAGAACAACTGCAGAAAAGTCATTTTTTTTCAGCCTGACCAGTGTGGTTTGAAAAGTTACTATCTTCAGAGAAAGTAGGAACTCATTAAAAAAAAAAAAAAAGTGCAATTTTCTTCTTCAAGGTCTTTGCCAAAGTACCTGATATCATACTATTTTGCAAAGCAACATATATGAAAATCTCTAATTAGCATATCATGGGATCATATACCTCATCTTTTTTCTTTCTTCTGATCTCTTCCTAGTTGTAATTAAACCAGCTGTGGCTATTTAGACCTTTTTCATGCTCTGAGAATAACCTTCCCCTTTCTCTATCAGAACCATTAGAAAAAAGTAAAGTCTTAACTTTGCCTTGGATAAACACTCCAGGATCTTATCTGAACCCATAATTAACATCCAGTTTAATCCATAGCAAATAATTAATCTAATCTAGCAGACCCCAGTGAGAGGCTCCCATACAAAATGCTCTTCATGTACCTGATGGATATAACTAAAAAGAACTATCCCACCAACCACCTTCCTCAGCTTCCAAAGACCCATGAAACAGAGCCATCAAGGGTGTTTGAAACTACATATATACATTAATATATGATATGCATTTTTCTCTTTCTGACTTCACTCTGTATGACTTTAGGTCCAGATGAATCTATCTGCAAAACAGAAATAGAGACTCAGACATAGAGAACAAACATATGGACACCAAGGGTGGGGGAAAGGGAGGGGATAAATTGGGAGGTTGTCACTGACACATATACTGCTGCTACTGCTAAGTCACTTCAGTCGTATCCGACTCTGTGTGACCCCATCCCTGGGATTCTCCAGGCAAAAACACTGGAGTGGGTTGCCATTTCCTTCTCCAATGCATAAAAGTGAAAAGTGAAAGTGAAGTCGCTCAGTCAAGTCCACTCTTCTCGACCGCATGGACTGCAGCCTACCAGGCTCCTCCATCCATGGGAATTTCCAGGCAAGAGTACTGGAGTGAGGTGCCATTGCCTTCTCCAGACACATATACACTACTGTGTAAAAATAGATAACTAATGAGAACCTACTGTATAGCATGGGTGGGGGAGAGAAGGCACAATCTGTTTATGGGACATTTATTAAGATAATCTTATAACTGCATTCTAATATACAATCAGTTCAGTCACTCAGTCATGTCCGACTCTTTGTGACATCATGGACTGAAGCAGACCAGGCTTCCTTGTCCGTCACCAACTCCCAGATCTTGCTCAGACTCATGTCTATTGAGTCGGTGATGCCATCCAACCATCTCATCCTCTGTCATCCCCTTCTCCTGGCTTCAGTCTTGTAGGTGCAGACAAATACTATTCGATTCCACTTATATGAGGTACCTAGTCAGAAAGTACATTGGTGGATGCCAGGGGCTGTGGGATGAAGGGGTAGGGAGTAGAAAGGGGAATTTAGTGTTTAATGGGGACAGAATTTCAGTTTAGGAAAGTGAAAAATTTGGGAGGTGGATGAGGGTGAGAGTTGTACCACCATGTGAATGTACTTAATGCTGCTGAGCTGTACAGTTAAATATGGTGAAAATAATATTTTATGTGACTTTTACTACATAAAAAAACATTTTATAAAAAAGGATCTTTGAAACCTCCATTTTATAATTCAAAAGAAGACAAAGTAACTAGGCGCTGTGCTAGAAAAAGCATCACATTGAACTTACCCGTCCCTAGTGAGGTTTACCTCACTGTCCTTATAAAGATGAAGAGATTCAGAAGGGAGAATCAGGATTTGAACCCGGGTCTTTTGAACCAGTTCTCTCTAACCAGTGATCTGTTCCCCTCCCTGTTCTAACTCCCAAAGGTGAACCATATTCATGAACTGCAGTGACAGCGGGGCAGCCAAGGGCCCCACGGCCGCGCAGGCGCGGGAGAGGCCCCACGGCCGCGCAGGCGCGGGAGAGGCCCCACGGCCGCGCAGGCGCGGGAGAGGCCCCACGGCCGCGCAGGCGCGGGAGAGGCACGGGTCTGGACTCACAGCCTTACTCCCAGTCTGCTGCTGCTGACCAAGGAATTCGTGTGATTCCTTCAAGACACGTACGCCATCTTTATTTCTCCCTCCTTCTTATTTCTTGTTCTAACTTTAGCTCTCTTCCCAGGCTGCGGTGGGATTCTCTATCCTGGCTTAAATGTCGCTTCCCCAGGACACCCGTCTTGGGGTCTCCTTTCCCCCACCCCACCCCTCAGTTTCTTTCTTACGTTCCCTCCTCCAGGAATGCCATGCTCTCTGGAGACTTAATACCATCCTAATCCCTATGTCATAAAAGACAAAACCTGTCAATAAATGTTGCAGCTGTGCTTGTGGAAAGGGAGGAAATTCCCTTTAAATCACCCATCTCTGAGATGAAAAAAATGCTGACCCAGTGGGACATGATAGACAGTCTGGAAAGGTCTTCACCCAAGTCGCACGGGAAGTGGTGATGCCGCCTGGCTGTATACTGACAACACTGTCAGTGTTGTTCATGCTGGGGAAGGGTTTCAGTTCTCACTGTTACGAAATTCCACCACATGGATGTCCTGGAAAACAATCGCCAGGTCCAAGAACAACACATGCCAGAGCTTACTGTCAGGCTGTCCAAGGAGATGTAATCTATCGACCGCTTCGTCCCCAAAGCTATGGGCACTGTGGGATTTATCACCCACACTGGGACAGGTCTGAGATTCAAAGGAGCTCTGCTAACAACCACACTGGCTACCAGGTGCAAACAAGACTGCTGGGACCAAAGAAAACATCCTACCAGAGAGAAATGCACTTCAGAGCCAAGTCTCAGCATAAATCACTCTTCCTGAATATTTCAGTTCAAAGGACTGATCGATTCCTCTTGCTGTAAGAGAGGAACATTTATTCCTCAGCTTGCACAAGGAGACCCGTAAGCAGGACTCGCCCTCCCTGTCCTTCTTCCCTGTCCCCCCACCTCACTCAGCATCAGGTGATGATGCTTGTCCTCCCTGGAACTTGCCCGACTGCAAAGGGCATGATGCTGGTCCTCTCTCTGCTCTGTAATCACACCTGGTTGGTAGTGGCAGCTTGGAGGTGTCACGGCTGCCAGGAACCAAGGCAATTCAACCCTCAATCCAAGTGGGATGTGTCCACAAGCCCTTTCCCCCACAAGTCAAGAGCCACATTACCCAAATGGCTTCATCAGTAACGAGGTGACTTTATATTCCTGACTCCTGGTTCTTAGTTCTCAGCTGGTTCTGAGTTTGGATGGGGAAGCCATCTGAGTTACACTTTGACCCCTGAGATTCTCATCCTTGGGCACCTCTGGTGTCTCAGACGGTAAAGAATCTGCGGCAATGCAGGAGACCCAGGTTCAACCCCTGGGTCAGGAAGATTCCCAGGAGAAGGGAATGGCTACCCACTCCAGTATTCTTGCTGGAGAGTCCCATGAACAGAGGAGCATGGGGGGCTACAGTCCATGGGGTTGCAAAGAGTCAGACACATCTGAGCAACAAACAACACTAACACACTTGATTCTCATCCTTGTTGTTTGCATAGCTGACTGGAAACAGGCTGATGAGAATCTAAGGAATGTATAAGAAAGAAGACAAACAAGAAATTAGGAGGGCAAACATCTCTCATCTTTGATAGCAAAAAATACCGCATGTTTTACTTCAAAAGTAACTTGGATATAAAGTTCCTTTAAAGACTTAGCAGCATATTAATGTTCACACACACAGTCTGGAAAAGATTCAGCCATAGGAACTTTTCTTTTGAACGATACTCCTCTTCAAGGCTAGAAAGCCTGGCAGGAGTGATGGAAAGACTACGTAAATATCTTAAAGTATTTCTGGAAGGTGGAAGATTCCAGAAACACCAGCCCATAGTATACCATCACAGACTCTGAGGATACTTAATCTTGTGCACATACTCACACACACACACACACACACACACACAGTTACTTACACTGTTTTGAACATCTCAACAACCAGGGATCAAGCTTCTCTTATTTTTCTTTACTTCTAATGTGAACAATGGCTGAAGTCAGAAATAGACTTGGAAAGGAAACCTCCCTAATCAGCAGTTCCTAAGGAAAGAGCAGACGTACTAGAGTCCAGACTAGTCGTTTTTCCACATCATGTCACAGGGTGCAATAATTTTCAAAGTCGGGTACTTCTAACTAAATGTCAGCTCTCTTGTTGACGGGGCTGAGAAAGAATACCACTTTTAAATTGCTGCAGCACACCAATCACCTTCTAAAACTAGTGATTTTTGCTAGGCAAATAATTCCAGCTAACAAACTAGTTCATTTTAGTGTAACATTACTTCAACATACAAATATAAACTACTTTTGGGAGATATGCTTCAGAGAGATGGTTCCGATGCTGTCTTTTGCTGTGTGATTTCTTTGAGTTGAGAAAGGCCAACTAGTTAGCAACTGTTTGAATTAAGAAGTCTCCTAATTTTTCTTGATAGGTGTGGGCAGTTGTAGCACTAATAGTTTCACCTGCCTGTTGTCCCACCAATTGGGGTAGCAACTGGCTTTTTAAAATTTTTATTTCTTTAGTGCTATATTCACTTTTGGCTGGGCTGAGCCTTCATGGCTGCTCAGGCTTTTCTCTAGTTACAGCGAGCAGGGGCTACCCTCTAGCTGCGGTGCGCAGGCTGCGAACTATGCGGCTTCCCTTGTTGTGGGGCGCAGGCTCTAGGGCACGTGGGTTCAATAGGTGCAGCTCCCAGGCTCTGCAGCTCAGGCTCAGCAGTTGAGGTGCACAGGCTTAGTTGCTTGGCCTCATGTGGGCTCTTCTGGGAGCAAGGATCGAACCCATGTCTCCTGCATTGGCGGGGGGGATTTCTTTACCGCTGAGTCACCAGGGAAGCCCAGCAACAGCTTTTAGACAGGATCAGTTGGCATTAGATGTCACCAGACACTTTCAGCCAAGTGCTCAAATAAACTGTTGTGTTCAGAGAGCGGTAGGTAGGTGTTAGCTTATATAAATCTACCAAAAAGTTCACATTTTAAAAATGTAACAAGGGTGGGGAGAGGAAGGCAGTGTACTAAGAAACGAGTCCAGATTTAGATCTGTGCGATCCTGCAGTTCTTATCTTCCCAAATCTTTATGTTTCTGCTAAAATATTCACCCCGGTTGGTCTAATTATAGCCCCAGAGGAAAACAGAGCACACACAGTGAGTGGAGAGTGCAAATACTCAAAAATCACCCATGTGGAGAGAAATGGGAACATTTGACTTTTTGCCAGCTTCGTCACTGAGCAGAAACCACGTACTTTTCACTGAGCCAAGGTTTGCCAATCTTGCCATCAGCAAAACACGTTCTGATTGCATCCTGAGTCATTTCCCATGATAGAAAAAGATTTCCACCTCAATTTAGGATTTTTGTCTCACAAAACACTAAAACTTTGTCCAGAGGTAAAATGCTCAACCCCAAATTAATTGGTGAGAAAAACTGCAGGAGAGAGAAGAGAGTTTCTGCAGACGTCCACATCATTCTCCTGAAAATGTGAAGGACGGGACATTTGGGAACCCTGAGCAGGAGCCAGGTTTAGAGGGGGTTTCTCCTGGAGGTTTAGAGGGGGTTTCCAAACCACAACAAAATATAACATCTGAATCAGGAGTGAGGAAACCAAATTGCAGTTCTCCTGACTTTTGGTCCAAAATGAGTCACATCTGTGATGCCCTGCACACAGCACTTCAGCTTACTCAGCAGACCTGTCCCCACCCATCAGCAGCCTCACACACCATTTACTGGATAAAGAGACAAGCCTAAGAGGTGTCAGAGCCACTACGGGTGTCAGTCTCCCTAAGCTGAGAGAGCTTACTAGAAGCACATCAGACCAGGCCCTCCTCCTGCACGGGAGCAAAGAGCACAACTCTCATCCGTCTTTCTCTAGGACTATTCTGTGAAGTTCATGAACACACAGGCCAGGTCTTATTTACACTCGTACTTACATGCGTGCTAAGTCACTTCAGTCATGTCCAACTCTTTGCAACCCCCTGGACTATAGCCCTCCAGGCTCCTCTGTCCATGGGATTCCCAGGCAAGAATACTGGAGTGGGTTGCCACACCCTCCTCCAGGAGAATCTTCTCCACCCAGGGATTGAAACCATGTCTCCTGTGTCTCCTGTTTTGGAAGGCGGATTCTTTACCACTGAGACACCGGGGAAGCCCTATTTATACTCACTTGTCCCCACATGGTGAGGAGGCCCTGGTACTTAACACACAGTGGTTCCAGTAACTAGTTTCTGCTTTGTCCTACTTTTTTATGCATGTCTTTTTAAAAAGATTAATCAATCGTTTTTTGAAGTAGTTACGTTTTTTATTGAAGTATAGTTTGTTTACAATGTTGTATTAGTTTCAGGTATACAACAAAGTGAACCATAAATATTTATCTGTTCTTTTTTTTTAGACCCTTTTCCCATGTATGCCCTTATGGAGTATTGAGTAGAGTTCCCTGGGCTAAACAGTAGGTTCTTACTAGTTACCTATTTTATAATAGTGTGTATTTGTCAATCCCAATCTCCCCATTTATCCCCTGGTCTCCATAAGTTTGTTTTCCACACCTGTGAGTCTATTTAGGTTTTGTAAATAAGTTCATTTGTATGATTTTTTTAGACTCCACACATAAGCCATGTCATATGGTATTTGTCTTTCTGTGTCTGACTTACTTAATCTTAAAAAAGATTATAGGCTTCCTGAACTTGACTGATACAATTGACCCCAGGACTTCTGAGGATTTACCTCTTAGACATTAGTCCTACTGAATAACCCAAGATCATCTTCACAAGCACAGTTATCAAACTGCATGTTGCTGTTGTTATTTAGTCCCTGAGTCATGTCAGATTCTTTGCAACCCCATGGATTATAACCACCAGGCTACTCTGTCCATGGGATTCTCCAGGCAAGAAGGTTGCCATTTCCTTCTCCAGGGAATCTTCCTGGCCTGGGAATTGAAGCTGCATCTCCTGCATTGCAAGTTGATCCTTTACCACTGAGCCCCCGGGGCAGCCCCCGGGGAAGCCCCCAGCTACAGCTTATGGCCCCGCTGTGATGGTCTGAGCTGAGTCCAGGTGCCTCTGCTGGTGGCTGACTTCACCCACAAAGACAGACCCCCTGGAGTCACCGCCTCATGTTTGACTCCCAACCCCAATGCCTCTGTCCCATTTAGTGTTTTCTTCTCATTTTCCCTGTCATTTGCCAAGTCAGCCTGCTTTCTAATTCACAAGCCTTGAAAACCCCACATCCATGCAAGAAGCCTACCTGGTTAGATGAGTTGAGAATAATTACTCTTTTCCTATAATTCCCACCAACTATTGACCTGATCTATCCTTTTCTCCTTCTCCTCCTCCATGGGGGGCAGTTCCAAATAAAAGCAGGAAGGGACGAAGAGAGAGAAAATAGGGAGGGAGGGAAGAAGGAGAGAAGAGAAGAGATAAGAAGTCCAGAAAAAGCGTCAGCTCCATGAGGGCCCAGGCTGAAAGCACTCTAAATCATCCCGTTAGACTCACCCATAATACCCAACCACTGAACAGGGTCACCAACCAGTGCATCGTTGGGTCTTTTCTGTATTTAAATGCACTATTCTCCACCTACAACCTTGTTACCTAGTTCTCTTCATTGGGAATTATTAGCAAATCAAAAAAGACAGCTTTACAAAGGAGCAAGGAAGCTGTTAACTAGAGTAAATGTCAGCTAACAAAGTCATCTGATGAGTCCCTAATGAAGACAGAGCCCGTCTGCCAAATCAGTTGTTCTACTAGTAGAAATGATGGTGGAGAAACAGCCTACCTGGGTGCTCATACCTCCCCTCTCCCATTGTTTGTTGTGTGTTCTGGACCCCTGGGTAAGGTATGTGGTTTGCCTCCTTGGGTATAACCATGTCTGGTGGAATTTGAGTAGCCTACTCTCCTGGAAAAGGAGGTAGAGTGAAGTGACCCTAGTGAGTAGGGCTTGGATTCAGGCTCTAAGGCAAACAGTGGCCTGCTAAATGTAGAATTTACTACTTTTAGATTGCCATGACTTCTTTTTCTTTTGGCCATGCATATAGGATCTTACTTCCTGGATCAGGGATCAAACCCATGCCCCCTGAAATGGAAGAGCCAAGTCCTGACCACTAGACTGCTAGGGAATTTCCTGCCATAATTTCTTAACAACTACATATGTGATGGAAAGGTCCAGTGCACCTATAGATAAATGTAGCCATTGAGTTCAGCTTTTGAATACATTATTTATTTGTATGGCAAGTTGTCCCTGTTGACAGATTAAGTCCTAAGTGATACAGACAGACTAATAATAGGAACCGTCTGTATGATGTCATGTAATTTGTGAACTCCTTGGTCCTGGTATCAAGGTATCAGACACCAAGTCAAGGAGGCTCCTGAACCCAGCAATGCATCCCTCCCTTCTTTGTACCAAACCATTTCATCATGTGTTTACCAAGGCCTCCACCCTGTGCTACACTATGTCTTAGCATAGCCCCTAGCCCATGCTACCAGAAAGTGTTCAAATGTATCACCATAAAACAATAAAATAATAGATAATTAATTAAGCACTACATCTGCAGTCAATACGGCTACTACTACAATTGGGAAGGGAGGTGGGAAAGATGATCTTAACTTCTGGTGCTTGATCAAGATCCAAACAGATGGTAATGGGAGTAGCAGGAATCAAGACCAGAGGATCCCCAGTGATGGAATTTCTGCAGAACATCTGTAGACCTCCAACCAAATTCGTGGTGGGTTGGAGAAGGATTCACAAACAAGATCATCAGCTGTAAAAGATGTAAAAGATCTTTACATCAGATGTAAAAGAGCATGAAGTGCTCAAGAAATGACAAGCAGTCGGCAGGGCTGAGCTTCATGTTGTAGGAAGAAGAATTGGAGCAGTGGGAGATGAGCCTGGGAGCAGAGCCTCAAAGCATCAAATCACAAAGGTCCTCGAGTGCCATGCTCAGATATCCAGTGATGTCCAAGCTTCTGAGGAGATAAGTTTTGCTTCAGGGACTGCTAACAGGAAGCAACAGAAGAACAAAATCAGCCTAGATCTCAGAAAACCTCCTCCTGTCTTGGAGTCCTATTATACCTCTATCACCCCAGGGAAGATCCATAAAGAAAATTAGGGTATCAAGGAGTCCAGTGGTACAGGCAGTCTGTGGATGGTAGGTGGGAGAGAAGCCACAGTAGGGCAGAAATTGGATGCGCAAACATAGGCTCATCCTGAGAGGACTAAGAGAGCCAAGAAAGAACCAATCCTGGAGGAAGCTAAGGTACTGATTCAGACTAAGAGAATAGAACAGGAGTCTGGTTTCTCCCCTAGGTTAAACGGAAGTTTGCAAGGCAGAAGCTCAGATCTTAGACAAGAACAAGGGCTTGAGTGCCATGTCTGAGCAAGTGCAGCAACCAAGATGGGCTCTGTGAAATCAATGGGTGAATGAACCTCCAAGGGATGACCCCATGCATCTATGATGAGACTGAATCCACAGTGCCCCTGTGCATATGAGTGCACTGTGCTGACCTGTGCTCCTCAGTAGGGTGCATACTGTTTGGAGCACTAATGGAAAAAAAGCTACCCAATGGGTCTGGGGTGTAAAACATGAAGCACACTGCAGGGATAAGGACCAGCTTGAAACAGGAGGTTAAAAAAAAAAAAAAAAGCCAGACTCATTTTACAAAATCTATCTACACAATCACTATGGGTCCATATTTTTTTTTTTTCTTTTTAGAGCCCGAGTCCTGCTGTGGAATGTACGTGTTGTGAAATTCCAGCACATCACGAGAACACAAACTTTTTCTCTTAGCAGTGGGATTTATCAGCGCAGAATCTTTTACTTGAAGCCAGCAAAATTTTCAGCGTAGGCAGGAGCGGGTGTAATGAATCTCTGTTCATGAATAAAGGCATTTTTTCACCTGCTGAGGCCATTAGTCATTATCTGGGGTCTCACTGTGACATGAACGGTGGAGAAGCCAGGCCACTGAAAAATAAGATAAATTGGTAATTTCAAGTTTGCAGGATGAGTGAGACTCCCTTTTGACGTTTTTAGGTTAAATGAACAGGTGTTCTCATTGGCTTCTATACATTTATGAGCACACCTTTAAAAAAAAATCTATTCATTCCTCTGGGGAGCAAGCCAGGATGCAATATGAAAGAACCAGCATCTTTGGGTACTTTGTTGGCATCTGAGGTTCGCAGTGCAACTCATGTTTCCTCCTGGTGGGGATCTGAGGAACACAGACACAAACAAAAATAAATCCCGGTTATTATCAGTTCTATAAGAATCTACAACTCCAGCTGCAGGAATGGTGGGTAAACATTGTTTGGAAAACACAGCTTAGGATAAGGAGCTCCTTGAATCTTTGCTTTGGAATCAGCCGACTTGGTCAAGTCTGCAGAGACAGGACAAAGATCTATCAAACTCTGAGACCAGCCTGCTCTCCCTTTCAATGTAAGGATTGAACCCACGGGGAAGAGTGACCCAATGAATGTCACATGCTGACCGAAGACCAATGGCTGAGAGGCACGGGTGAAGGGGTGGAGAGAAGAGGCTCCTCTGGCATCCTCTCTCTTACTCCTAAGGGAAGGGGAACAATCATCTCGCTCTGTGTAGACTAGAGTAGGAGAGTAAGAAGAGGATGAACGTGAATTCTCCATGGCAATTTACTTGTGCTCCCGGATTTAATCTGCACACCCACCCTGTAATATAGATGGGGTTATCTGTATTTGTACAAATAAAGAGACTGAGATTCAAAGGTTAGGTTACCGTGTGAGGTTAGACCATAAAGAAGAATGTCCAAATGTCAACCTGTGTTCAGTTCATTTCATTCTACCTTGAAGACTGGAGCAACAAATAACCACAAATTTGGCGGCTAAAACAAGAGAACTTGGGGAAATTCCCTGGCGGTCCACTAGTTAGGACTCTGCACTTGCACTGCAGGGGGGCCCTATTCGAGTCTTGTGCCCATTTTTTAATGATTAAGATGTTGGTTTTTGTTGTTCAATTCTAAGAGTTTTTATACATTTCTGGGTAAGTCCTTTATCAGATACGTCTTTTGCAAATATTTTCTCCCAGTCTGTAGCTTACCTTCTCATTCTCTTGACAGTGTCTTTCACAGATCAGAAGTGTTTAGATGAAGTTTAGCTTATCAAATATTTCTTTCATGGATTGTGCCTCTGGTGGTATATTTTAAAAGTCATGGCTGGGGAGGGGGGACCGGGATGGGGAATACATGTAAATCCATGGCTAATTCAATGTATGACAAAAACCACTGCAATGCTGTAAAGTAATTAGCCTCCAACTAATAAAAATAAATGGAAAAAATAAAATAAATAAAAGTCATGGCTGTGCTGAGGTCACCTGGATTTTCTCCTACATTTTCTTCTCAGAGTTTTACAGGTTTGATTTACATGTAGATCTATGATCTACTTTGAGTTCATTTTTTCTTAAGGATATAGTGTCTAGATTCATCTTTTTGAATGCCAAGATCCAGTCATTTCAGCAACAGTATCGCCAACAAAGAGGAGATGTGAGTTTATCTGCAACATGCACCAATAGAAAGTCACATTTTAATTTATTTTTTAGATTTTTTTGATGTGGACTATTTTTTATTTTTTTTTATTTTTTACTTTTTTAGTCTGTATATTGGGGTTTTTTTCCATTTATTTTTTATTAGTTGGAGGCTAATTGCTTTACAACATTGCAGTGGTTTTTGTCATACATTGAAATGAATCAGCCATGGATTTACATGTATTCCCTATCCCGGTCCCCAATGTGGACTATTTTTTAAAGTCTTATTGAATTTGTTACCATATTGCTTCCATTTTACATTATGTTTTTTGGCCTCAAGGCCTGTGAGATCTCAGCTTCCTGTCCAGGGGTCAAATCCACACATGACTGCTACAGACCCTTTCAGGCCCTTCCTCTGATGCAGAAGCATCACTCAATTATCTTAATCAAGCATTCAAAGAACAGGAGGAATCAGACTCCTTGTGACCCTGTGCTTTTCATTCATCCAGGGTTAATACTGAAGATTAATGGAAAGGCCTTTTCTTCTTGGAAGAACTGAGTGGAATTCCCACCATGGTGAAATTTCACCATTAGATATTAATGCACTACAGACCCAGTGTGAATTGACTGATTTTCTGATTTAGCAATTATAACATGAACACTCAAAACTATATCCCAAGAGTTCCTCTTACTTAGCTGAACCCACTTAGATGATGTAGTTGAGTTCTAATTGCAGTAAATTGGAAATAGGGCAGTATATCTATTAGATAGAAAATTTTACTCATGGCAGTTTGCCTTGGTCATAGGGTCCCATCTTCATTCAGACTGCCCCTCCTTTCTTTTCTAGCTTTCACTGACCCTCTGTTAGAGAGGATCCCAATTAGACTGGGAAATCTACTGAAATGAGCAAAAGGGTCAGGGGAAATGAGGGAGAGGTGAGATCAAAAGGGAAGGAGAATAAAAGAGAAGCAGGGGACAGGAACACTTCCCATACTTCGCCCAGAGGGGATCTTTTGCCAGACATTGTATTTCACTCCAAGTAGCTTTAGCAAATGTGGGTCCTTTTCACACGGTACCTCAAGAGATTTCATGTGTGACTTTGAAATACTTTGCTAGTGCAGAATTTCACAGCTTTGCTGCAAACAAGAATCTGATCCTTATGATGACCACTTTCACAGAAGCTCCGGGCCACAGACTGTCGGTGATCACAAGCAGAGAAAAGGAGTCTCTGAACTGCAGGGTCCATGTGCTACCCTAAAACCACGCACTGCCTGGACCACTCATCAGCTCCTAATTGTCTTGGTACAGTTTTTTGTTTTTTTTTTTAACATGTGCATTGCTTCTTATCCCTAAATTAGAAGTTTCTTGAAGGCAGGGACTGGAATAACTGCCCTACAGCCAATCTCCTTGGCTCACTTCCAGCCTACAGGATGTCTCCTTAACAGACTCGCCTGTCCAGATGCTCTTATATTTAAATGTGAGAAAATAAAACATGCAGATCTGAGCATGTTGGCCTTTCTCCTCCAAATTATTGATAAAGTCCCTGGGAAAACACTTATCCCAGTGGACTCCAGTTTAGCCCAGAAACAGTGCACCAGCCTCAAAAGCTACTCAGTTCAGTTCAGTTGCTCAGTTGTGTCTGACTCTTTGCGACCCCATGGACTGCAGCACGCCAGGCTTCCCTGTCCATCATCAACTCCTAGAGCTTGCTCAAACTCATGCCATCTAACCATCTCATCCTCTGCCATCCCCTTCTCCTCCCGCCTTCAATCTTTCCCAGCATCAGGGTCTTTTCCAATGAGTCAGTTCTTTGCATCAGGTGGCCAAAGTATTGGCACTTCAGCTTCAGCAAAAGCTACTATCTTGTGTTTATTTCTATTTATTTCCAGGCTCGAATACCTGGGAGAGTTACACATGACTTGATGTTGTCAATCTGTCAATGGCTGATTTAAGGCTTAAAAGGAGGCAGGATCCTGACAGTTATGTGCATGCAGATCTAGCTGGAGCCTCTCCGGAGGCTGGAGGTCATGTTCACTCAAGGCTGCATGAGACTTAGGGCGCTGCTAGAGGCAGATTAGCAAGAGATATCTGAGAACTGGAAAAGCTGTCGGAGTAGGTGTGTATTTCCCCAAGTGTTTAGAAGCAGGGATATTAAGAAGGCCCTCTTGACAAGCTACAAGGCTACAGGAAGAAGATTCTCTTTTTTTCCTTTAAATATGTCAACTAAAAAAAAAAAAATATATATATATATATATAGTTTGATAAGATACATGGGGAAAAGGACTTTTTCTTCTAGCCTGGTAAAAGTCCCGCTGCTAGGGGTTTTATCTCTGATGCAGGCTGTGCTGATTACATGAAAGACCCTAAGGCTGGGGCAACAGACCTCAGCCTGAGCCCTAAGGGAGGATTGGGAGAGGCTGTAGGCAGGGCATCCTGGAGGTCAGGTCTCCTAACAGGACTGCATCCCTTACAGAAACATAGAGATGTAAATATACACTGTGGCTCTATAACAGGCTCTCTAACTGAAAGTGGGGATATGTTCCAAGGTTGTCCCTAAATATTTCCCTGGTCAGACCCCCCACAAAGATCTCTCTAACATTAAGCTCTGGGACCCATTTTGGAGGAGACATGCTGCTCACAAATTCCTGCAAGGAATGTGAAACTTCTTCTCAGGCCCCAGGTGCCTGTGTGCAGAGATCTACTCTCAGAGATAAGAGCAGGGAGCAAGACAGCATGGGCTTTTTTCCTTTGGGCAAAACACAAGGAGCAGGAGGGAAGAGAGGTAAGCCGTTCACCTGGCACCTGAGAAGTTTCTTGCAGGAATAAGTGAGCAGCATATCTCCTCTCAAATGGGTCCCAGAGCTTAACGTTAGAGAGATCTTTGTGGGAGTCTGACCAGAGAAATATTTAGGGACAGCCTGTACGCCCTGAAACACTCCCCGTCTCTCCAGGCAGACAGTTACCACTCCTGTCCCGGAAAAGCATCGCTTCACTCAGGCAATCACCCGAGCACCGCTTAGCACCTGCCCAGATGCAGACAGAGGGCGGAGTCCCGCCAGTCAGCCCCACCCACCTGGACCACTGGAGGGAAGTGGAGCAGAACCCATCAAATCACCTGCCAGTCCTGGAGACACGGGTTCTATCTCTGATCTGGGAAGATCCCACATGCCACCCAGCAACTGAGCCCATGTGTCACAACTAGAGAATAGCCCCCACTTGCGGGAACTAGAGAAAAACCCGCGTAGCTCCTACCCAGCACAGACAAAAATAAATAAATGAATAATTAAATAAACAAAGCACAAGCCATTTCTATCACAGAAAAGGGGTATGATGTCCGGAGAGCATATTGCACGCAGGTCCCTGTAAGTGGGGGGTCACACAGAAATGAAATTTGCTTCTGACAGTGAAAAAGAATGTGTCTTAAGACAGCACCTTTTAGACTCTCTAATAAAATGGTATCTGTGTTTTTTGTTAAGAAACCAAATGCCTCAGCTGTGGTCTTTAGGATATGTTAAAATGACTCTAACCTTCCCCTTCTCCCCCAGTAAATCTAAGCAAGACTGATGACTACTATTTTAAAAAACATTTCCTAACAGAATATTTCAAGCTCACATCTCTAGTGTACCTTGAACTAATTAACAATTTAGCTTAAGTTGAGAGAAAGTTCACTCCAGGCACTTTCACAGAGAAGACCAAGTACAAAGTTCTTTTGCATGTCTTAACACATTTTTAAAAAATGAATGTCCTAAAGGAAATGGAATACCAGGAATAATTTTATAGAGACAGAATTTAATTTTAACCTTCACATTTTTATATGTTGAAAATGTTTAACGAATTCTGATAGCGAACAGTGGGCCACAAAAGAGGAACAATGAAAAATCAGTATTTCTTGGTCTAGTTCCTCAGAGTCATTTATAGTGATTAAATGAGTTTTGATTAGTTACAGTTACAGTAATATCAGGCATTTTAAAGAAAAAAAAATCTGAATGTTTCCATATATTTTGTCCTATATACACAAAATATTTATTCCCTTATGATTTTGAAGAATGCTAATAGCCCATTGACAGGTCCTGTGGTCAGTTACAAAGATGACTCCATTCTTCACCTGCCCTATGTCCACACTCTGCCATGTAACTCTGTTTGCCCTTATACTCGGATGTCTTTCCAGCTGTAGACATCCAGGCTTAGCTGGCAGCCAGCAAACCCCAGACATGTGAAGGAGTCCAGGTAAGACCAGCAGACATGTGAGCAATGAAAGCTTACCACTGCGTGTAACTGAGGACCACGGTTGCTCTTTGGGTGGCATTATTGGGTCGACACTAAAGCAACCACTGTCCTGCATGTAACTGTCTTCTTTCCTGCTTATTCTGCTCTGTTTGCCTCCATGCTCTACATTACCTTCCTGATAAATTCCATCCATTGATTAATCTACCTTCTGCTTCCTCCACTCTTCCACCTGCCTGGCTAAGGATTCCTGGAGAAAACCACAAAGCCATTCCTATAGGGGCTACTAGAAACTGAGGCCACCTTAACAGTTATCTCACGTGCTGAGCAACCCTATTCCACGTCCCTTTCAAGAACCTTTCCCCATCTTCTTAGAAGCTCCATCAAACTGCCCTATGCTCCTCAAGCTCCCGACTCCATCATTATATCCTTCACAAAGATGACTGCCTCCTTTTTCCTTATATCCTCAGATAAACATAGAAGCCCATGTGGTCCAGTTTTTGAGGGCCATCTTAGTGAAACACTGTGCCTCCGTAAGAAATTATCAGGGGACTATGATCCTTCACTTTTATTTCTCTTCTCATGTAAAAAGGGAATCCAAACATGTAACTTACTTTTGCACTTATTATAACTCTCTTTCCTCACTTCCTTAATTATTTAGTTTCCCTTAAAAACAAAGAAACCAAACACTCCAGAAGCTTTCACTAGCTCCCTGAAAGTGTTCTCATCCACACTAGACAACCTCTTCCTCAAGTTTCTTTGGTCTCTTTGTTCAAAATATATAGTCTTAGACCCAAAGCTAGACTCACTGAATCTGAACTCTTACGGAAGAGACCAGGAAATGTATGTAGTTAAATAAGACCTGGACAATTCTCATCAAGCAAGTTTGAAAAACTGGACCTTGAATTCTGGTTCTCGGTGTTTGACTGCATGTTGGAATCCCTTGGGAAGTTTAAAAAAAAAAAACAAAAACTCCTGATGCTTGTGCTGGCCCCTCACTCCCACCCCAGGTTCTGATTTAATTGAAATGGAGCCAGTCCTGCACATCTGTACTTTTAAGAGCTCCCCAGGTGATTCTAATGTGCAGCACAGTGGTCCTGTGTAATACGGTACAGATATAGCCCCAGGTGCGCAGGGGGAAACACTGCAGGGTAACTCAGGGCAGAATTGGAGGAAACCAAAACCTCCCATATGCAAATCTTTCCCTTCCCCCACATGCCAGAGTCCAAACAAATATACTGGAAATGATGTTCCTTTAAAAACAAGGAGCCAAGGGATATTATGCATTTCCCACTTGCATCCAGAGTAATTCCCACAACTGGGAATGTGGGAGGAGGAAGGAAAGAGAATAGAGGAAAGATGAGGTGGGGCAATGTGATACATTATAAATAGATTTCTTGACACAGAGTAGAGATCAGAGCAGTCTTTTTTCCTGGTGGCTCTGTGGTAAAAAGAATCTGCCTGCAATGCCGGAGACTTGGGTTCAATCCCTGGGTTGGGAAGATCCTCTGGAGAAGGAAATGGCAACCCACTCCAGGATTTTTGCCTGAGAAATCTCATGAACAGAGGAGCCTGGCAAGTTATAGTCCATGGGGTCTCAAAGAGTCGGACACGACTGAGTGATTAATCAACAACAAACAGTTGCTGTACAAAGTTGTGTTAGCTTCTTCTGTACAGCAAAAGGAATCCACTATACATACACTCTTTTTTTAAAAATTTCCTCCCCATTTAGGTCATCACAAAGCATTGGGTAGAGTTCCCTGTGCTATACAGTAGGCTATCATTAGTTATCTATTTAATGCATAATATCATTAGCTAAAACAAATACCTCACAGTTGCACATTCTCCCACAAAGTACATAGCCAATGTAGTTTCTTTCTTTCCTTCCCCTTCCTTCCTCCTTCTCTCCTTCCCTCCCTACCTTTCTTCCTTTTTTCTTCATTTTCTATAACAGATTTAATCTTCCTCTTAAGCCTCTTTTTTGAAGGAGGGCATGGATAGAGGGCAGGAAGATCTTTTTAGACAATCTGACAAACTCATATTCACTCAAAATGCAAAGAATTCCCTGCAGTAGCTAATCTCTTTGCCAAGGTCACTTTAAAGGTCCCGCTCTTGGCTTACATGGTCCTTGAGATCATGAGGGAGAAGATGGTGTGGAATCCATTGACGCCCATTGGATCTTGGGTGCCCTTTGCCCGTTGCCCTCTGGTCTGGTCTCTGATCTGTAACCATTGAGTTATGTGGCCCTGTGCCATCTGCCCCTGCCAGAATGACATTCTGGCTCCCATGAGTGGAGTCCATTGTCCCAGGCTCGAATCTCAGGGTCTCATGCACACTTGGAGTTTCTTCATTCTAGCCCTAGCCTCCATTCGCCCCAGGATGCCTCAGTGGCTCTGCCTTCCTCAATGCGGTTGTTGACATCTGAGCCTCCTGCGCACCGTGTACATGCCGGGGGCTCCACGGCGCTGCCCCAGGTCCACTGCTCTGACTTCCTGCTGCATACTGATTGAAATCTCAGTCTGGCCACATATATTTTGGGAGTCCAGTGCAACATGAACATGAAGCCCCTTGTTCAAAATCTTGCTAAGAATTTCAAGACAGTGATGGGAGAGTCTCCAGCCTGGTGGGACCTGTCTGAGTCTTTGCACAGGTAGAACATTCACAAAGCAAGCCCTGATTGCAGTCACCCTAAAAAAAATAACCTCTGTCCCTCACCTGCCAGACTTGTGGCCAGATCTGATGGGGGAAAAAAAAAATCAAAGGAATCAACCTGTGGAATGTCACATATGATTCACTTCTAGATGCTAGGAGAAAAAAAATCTATAAGTTTTTTTTAAACATAACTGTCTTATTTTCTAAGAATGTCTTTCAAAAACAGTTATTTACATTCTCCATTCTTCAACCCTCCTGCTCTATCCATCTTCCAATTAAAGGGGAGGTCCATGAACTCATTAAAATGCAAAACACCAGTGTGTCCCCTTTTTCCTCCCTCCTTCACTTTGATATTTGGAATAAAGTATGTTCATCTCAGCACACCTTTACTTGATCCTCCAGTTAATTATAAGGCTTCCAGAGATTCCCCTTCATGGAGAAGGCTGTTGGATTTCCCAAACTCAATCCAGGCATGACAAGCCCTCCAATTATAGAGCAAAGGGTGGCTTAAAGAAAAATGACAATAATGTTTTAACAATGACTTATACCAGTGTCTCAAGATTTGACTCTTCTTCCTATTCTTATGAAGCATATAGCACACACACACAAAGGATAGCATTGCACAATCCCCAAAAACTCTTGTTTCCTGCAGAGCAGATTTGAGTGTATATTCATGTTGTTATAATTACTATTCTGCTAGGAGTATCTTCCAATCAGACCATACAATTAAAAGAGAATTCTCTTTATACAACAACAGAAATTAAGCCATGGAAACAGCATCACTCTTCTTTGTTTAATAATATCAGTAGTGAATCGTGGAGAGTATCCAGCCCTGTCAGAGGAATGTGAATGATATAAATATGAACTGGGCAGGAACAGTTTGGGGTTCTTCAGCTCAACATAAAGAGCTCAACATATAACAATGGATGGATCCTTCAGTGGGTACCTCATGGTGGTACAGACTTTAACACAACTCACCTTTCTACATATCAATATTAAAGGTGATGAGATTGGATCCTTTACTGTCAGAAGGACAGACTGCTGACTTGGCTTTTGTTCAGCAAATTGTAAGTCCAGATGGACTACTGCCCATTGAGAGCCATAAGTGAAGATGTCATATCTAGATGTCTCTACCATAAAGCTTTGAGGCAAAGCACCAAAGCAATGCACAAAAACAATAGCAACAGTTAGTGTGTACTGAGTTCTAAGAGTTTTGGATTCTATGGAGGTTAAGTGAAGTGAAGTCAAGTCAAGTCACTCAGTCATGTCCGACTCTTTGCAACCCCGTAGACTGTAGCCCACCAGGCTCCTCCATCCATGGGATTCTCCAAGCAAGAATACTGGAGTGGATTGCCATTTCCTTCTCTAGGGGATCTTCCAACCCAGGGATTGAACCCAGGTCTCCTGCATTGCAAGCAGATGCTTTAACCTCTGAGCCACCAGGGAAGCCCACTATGGAGGTAGGTACTATTTTTACATGAATTTTATAAAGGAGGAAATTGATATCCAGAGAAGCTGACTCCACAGCTAGTAAGTCACAGAGCCAGAATTCCAAGACTCCATCTCAAAAGTCTGCACTCTTATCTGTATGCTATGCTACTTCTCATCAGAAAGCAGCAGGCAAACCTAAGCACTATACCAAATATAGCATAAAATTTAGAAATCTAAATTTTCATTCTGGCTGAATATCTTAATTATTTTATTCAAAACAAATGACCTGGTCTTAAAATACTAATCATATGTGCAAGCAATCATAGCCAAAGGACTTGGCATTCAAATTTGAATATACTCTGTTCTTCACCTCATGTTCTAATCACAAACACAATTAGTTTGTAAATGATACAACTCAATTTTATAAACATGTTGCCCTCAAAAATAATTTGAACAGCTATATGGTGATTTGAAGAAATGAACAAAAGTGAGCTATTGACTGTAAGTTTTTATGAACTGTTTTCACATGCAATTGCCAGTGATTTGTTTCCTATAGTAACTCACAATCTTGCACATCATTAACCAGATGCTAAAATGCACAAGCAAACTCTTAACCTACTCTCATTTTCCAAGTTAGGGGTGAATCAAATCACCCTGAGAATTGGAGTCAGCTGCCTTGCTAGGGATCTGAATCATGACAGAGCACTACCCGTTGTAAAGCGATTAAGTCTGACCAGTTATGATGGCCATTTAATGAGCCTCCTTATGGCAGAAAGGAGTTCAGTCTACCTGTCTCAAATAGGTTGTGATATGCCATAAAGCTCACGTAATAAATAATTTAAATGTCAAAATATTCCAGAAGAAAGGCTTTCTTGCTGCCTGTGTAATACCTGGCAGTATTGTCATAAATGGAGACAGTCGGTGGTTAGGAACCTGCCCACTGATTGGTCAACTAAGGATGGGAAATACACCATCTCTTTTGATGGGCAAAGAGTTAAAACACTGGTTAAGAGTTGCAGATATCTGTGCTTGTACTTCACATCCATTTATCTGGTGCGATGGACAGGCCCTGTCTGCTGTGTCAGGCACCTAGAAGGCCTGGCCCTGAGATTGAATTAATGGTGAGAAGGAGGATATCCTATAATTATGTGAGAAATCACATACTCTGCTATTTAGCCAGCAAAGCTGAGTGGTTTCTGTAGATGGTAAATTAATCCAGTGGGGATTGGGGGCATATTTCTGTGCAAAAGATTTCTTTATTCATGAGAATAATTGGATATTGAAAAACCATCATGTATTGTATCTTGATTTGAAACTGTCAACTGATGTGTGAAGCCCTCTCCCTCCCTGCCCCCTCTCCTCGGCCCTGTGCGTCTTTGCTCAGCCAATTATGGAGTGTCCTCATTGCAGTGAGCCCCGGGAACCATGATGACTCCCAAACCACAGAGGCCGGGGCACAAACCCTCTGGCTTGAGAAGTCTCTCCTGACTGGCATTGTCCATGCAGGTCACCCAAGTGACCTCGAGACCAAGAGGAATAATATATATATTTTAAGGAGATGAAAGAACAGTCCACTTTTCAGGCAGCCGTGTGAGATTAGCTTCCAGGTAGCATCCTCCAGGAATGAAAAAAGGAGGGCTTATTTTTACAGTGACTGCATTTTTCAAGCATTTTCTCTCCCCAGCCACATTCCAAAGATATCATTTAGAGAGAAAAGACCAGACAAACGCACTGGAAGTTCACAAGTTATGAGGTAATTGCATTAGCACATAGAGAAAAAAAAAAGGAAAGTATGCACGAAATCCTGATTGGCATTTCTGTGTTTGAAAGGCATTATTTTCCAATACCTGAGCATGCCCAGAGGAGCTGTCTAGCAGCAGCTGTGAAACAGAACCTTTTTACTTCAGGGTTAGTGCAAGGAGCTCATTAGCACGGCTCTACCCCCAGCTAAACAGCCTTGTTTGCATATCGAAGCAATAGATAGTGAAGGTGTTAAAAAGGAAGAATTGCTCCCCTACTCCTGACTGACATGTCTATCTGGGCTCTTGTGTTTACAAGAGAATAACGAAGCTGCCCCAAAGCCCCTACTGGGCCTGATTATTATGCAGAGGCTTCTTAGATTATGTATAATTGATATCCTTTTTCCCTCCAGCTAACCAATGGCAGCTCTCAAGAGTAATGCTAATTCTCCTGCATCTTACCATCCAAGCAAACACTGGAAATTGCCAGCTTTCTCGCTGCTTAATAATTTTTAAAGACCAAAAAAGTGACATTTACGTTTTTTAGAAGCACAATGACTGTGCAGTTGGTGTGGGTTTACTGCTTAATAACCATCATTGAAGCAAACAGTTGAGAGACAGTATTCAGGACTAGCTTAGCCCATGTGTGTGTGTGTGTGTGTGTGTGTGTGTGTGTGTGTGTGTGTGTTTGTGTGCGCAAAGGCATACTATGGACTTGATAGAAATACACTGAACAACCGTCACTCTTTCTTGAAGGCAAAGTATTGCTTCAAACGATCCCCGTTATTGGGGGTGGGGGGAGGAGGGCATGGGGATCCCAGGTTACATGGGAAATGGGTTTTGGTGTTTTAAGTCTTCGAAGTTAATTTTCAAGGAAGGAAGTCATATGTGTGCGACATGGTTAGGCAAAATGGACAGAGTTTAGCTGGGTTGCATTTCTAATCTCAGTTTGTTCAAAAGGAGCAAATGGAGGGAAGGAGGATTCGAGGTGTGAAGCCTCCATTTTCCATGCATGGAGATGCCCAGGTCTCCACTGCACTCACACTCCCCAACCTCTTGCAAATGCAGGTATTGGTGTGCTACTTGGAGAATGGAGCCTCTCAGCTTAAATATCCCTCCCTACAAAAGTTGAGCTAAAGTTCCACCCAATACCTGGTCAAGTGTCTGGACAACAGAACACCCTCAACTTGTGGATGAATCCAGAAACAGCTCCAGAAGCAGCTTCCAAGGAAACAAGGATGTTTGGATTCAAACTGGGGAGACCCATTCGTGTTATGAATTTTCCTGAGTGACTATCAACTGCCAAAGAGAATTCAAATGCTAATTGAGAGCAGGTCAGTTTCCTGCCTCCTGGAGCTCACTCTCCAGGGAGGGAAAGATATAATGCCGCTGCCAGTTGCAAGAAACTGTGATGTGAACCAAAATAAAGGAGGCACAGGATACTGTGAAGCATCTGGAGGTCAACCCTGGATCCCATCAACTTTTATAATCAACTGTTACTCCAAGCCAGAAATTCAGGAAGACCCCTCATGTTTCCAGATGGCTCCAGCTCACGACCCCACCTATAGGAAATGTCCAAGACCAAGGGAAGAATGAAGCTGTTCTGAACTCAGCGTGGGCTCACCCTCACGGTCCCTCTGCCGAGGAAGATGGTAAGGATCTCCTTAGTGGCCAACAGCAGTTTCCCTCTTCTTCTTTGGGAATGTCCATAAATTTTACTTAATTGTTTCAAACTTATTTGTATTCCACTTGCTATCACTTGGGAGAACAGCATTCCTCAAAATTGCACAGTTTGAGGAGGGGCTGCCCCATGAAGAGAATGAAGCTGGGAGCCAGCTAAGAGGAATTCCATTTCCTTTTTCCCAACTTGGATGCTTGTTCCCCTCTGTTCTCAAAGGAGAATTAGATGTGAGGTATTAAGGACACTAGTGATTACCCAGGTAGTGCTAGTGGTAAAGAATCCTCCTGCTGCCGGAGACACAAGAGAACGCAGGTTCAATCCCTGTGTCGGGAAGATCCCTTGGAGAAGGAAATGGCAACCCACTCCAGTATCCTTGCTTGGAAGATCTCATGGTCAGAGGAACCTGGTGGACTACGTCCATGGTGTCACAAAGAGTTGGACATGACTGAGCATATGTTGTTGACCACGATTAAGGGCATTAGGGAGCTAATTCAGCAGAGAAAGAGCTAAATTATGAGGAAAATAAAAAGATAATTGTTTTGTCTTTGAAAATAATTTGGTTCACAGCCTTTGTACTAGGGTCTTGACATTCCGGAATTCCTGATGATTCATCAGCCTCTGAAATTTAAGAGGGAGTTGGATCGTTCATCTTGACCATTACCCTCACCAGTCTACATGCACCTTGAAGAAATATCAGAACTTCGTGCTTTGAGTTGGAATGGTTTCTTTAAAAGACCATTTCCTAGTGCCGTGACAGTTCTATTTCTAACACAAACTTATAGCAACTGGGCCTAAGACTGGCCTTAGGGTGAGACCATGGGTGGCCTTGGTTTCTCCCCATTGGAGCACACTCCTTTTCCAGGACTCCCTTTAGGGAGGAAAGAAGAGGAGATACCTCAAGGCTGCCAGCTGCTTTGCTGCCAGTTTTCACCTAAGTCTTCATCATCCTCAGAGCCTCCTACTTGCCTGCAATCCAGCGTCTCGAGCCACCAAGGATGTGAAATCTCAGCAAAGCTGGAAACATAGAGCATTTGAGAAGGCAACTCAGGTGTGTATCTCATCAGCTGTCACTCTAGCTTTGAGACTGTCGGTCAGCAGCTCTTCCTTTTATGTGAGCACAGAAATCCATGTTTCTTCCCTCTATTTCAAATATTCCTCTCTCCTTGTTTAGCTTTTCCTGCAAATATTTTGTGAGATTTATTCCCAAGTACTCAATATTTCTTACAAAAATTCCATTTCCTCAAAAAATTCCGTTTCCTACTTTTTTGGTACATAAAAATAAAATAGATTTTTGCTCTTTGTGTACAATGACATCACTAAATTCATTTATTACCTCTAGTGGTTTGACTGTAGATTATTTTTGGATTTTCTAGGCACACATTCATGTCATTTGTGAATAAAGAAAGTTTTATTTCTTCCTTTCCAATCTTGTGCTTTTTATTTTTCTTGCCTCATTGCACTTGGTAGAACCTCCAGTATAATGTTGAGGAGATGTGATTGCAGGCACACTGTCTTATTCCTAATCTCAGGCTGAAATTTTTCCAAATGTTATACTGACTATATTCCTTTCTGTGGATGAACCTCTTCAGGGTTAAGGCTGACAAATATTCCATTATGTTGCTTTTATTTTAAAGTTAGTTTATTTATTTATTCCCTGGTGACTGGGACAGTAAAGAATCTGCCTGCAATGTAGAGTTTGATCCCTGGGTCAGGAAGATCCCCTGGAGAAGGGAATTGTTATGAACTCCAGTATTCTTGTGGAGATAATTGCATGGACAGAGGAGCCTGGCGGGCTACAGTCCACGTGGCTGCAAAGAGTCAGACACGACTGAGCAACTAACACTTTCATTTTCAATTTGCTATTTATTTTTGCTAAATTTTTTTCCAGATCTGTTCTCTCTCCTGTTAGCTTCAAAAACAAGACGTCCCCGTTTAATTGCAAAAGGAATTAAATAATCACCTGCATGCTAGCGTCTATCTGGTCCTTGTCTTCACGGGGTTGCATCAAAGATATCACAATCCTTCTCCTTTGTTTACTATGACTAACAGGTTATGATGGGCTGGTTCAGACTAACCCAGGCTAGAGGTGCTTACTGTCACTTTGGGATTTCTTCCCAGCATCTCATTTACAGAAAGCTAGTTTCTAGGAAGGAAAGGAAGGGAAAGGTTGCCTCTATTTCAATCAAAGAAAAACAGTAAGGATGGCTAGATCTTTTAACCATTGGGCCAACTATTCAATATGGAGAGTTTCCTTCAGGAGCAAAGCAATGAGTCAGTATGAGGATGCAAAAACGAGGCAGACTGGTTTGAGTTGAAGGTAGCTGCGTGAATACCAACAGGAGCCTCTCGTATGGAGCACTAGAGCATGTTTGAACCGACAAAAGTGCAAAAGACAAAGACCCCACCTTCCAGGAATGCCCAACTTACTGAGAGAGAGAACTGTGCAAAGAAACAAAATGGTGTGAAGGAAATGTTAAGTGGAGAAGTGCTCAGAGGTGATAAGCAGTCAGAGGAGGAAGAGAGACTTCAGGATGGTTTCACCGAGAATCAGAGAAATGAGGCTTTGAAGTATGAATAGGAGTTTGCCCCACAGAAGAGGGAGGCACCAGTCTGAGCAGAGCGAGCATTCTATGAGAAGGTAAAGAGACATTAAAGACGGTAAAGTCAAGACCAGAGCCTGACAGGGGCAAGAAGAATAGAGCATAGGGGATTTGATGGTGATGGAAATGCCTTCATGACCATTAGTAAGAACCCAGTGATGGAACTTTACTGGAGATATGTCCAGAAAAGAGTATTCTAAAATTCAGAGCTCCAGTCAGTTCTGGACTGGGGTGATCAGTTAGCTAAAGTTCATTTCCTGGTAACCTTGGCTCTTTAAAATTTAGTCAAGATCTAGGAAGACTTGTGAGCAGTTACCTGGGTTTGCACAAAGTTACCTGCCCAAAGTTCTTTCCAGTTATTAATTAGAGAGTGCCTCCAACTCTTACAAAGAATCTATTTGTGCTTAGGTTGAAGATAATTCTAATAATAAATTGGGACTATTTTCATACATGTGATGTAGTAAATTGAAGGGATGGGAAAGCCTGTTAAACTGACTTGAACAGCATTACTAAAATATTTAAACTGAAGGAAAAAAAATAACCTACAAAAAAAGCCCAGTGATCTGACACCATGAGCCTTAATTTTCTTGACTGATGAACATCCAGTTTTTAAGGTTTTAGAGCAATAGAGTGCTAAGTTTCAGTGTCAAAATCTGGATAAATATTTAAAAGTAACACCTTATTTTCTTGACAGCACTGATAATAAAGTTGTACATGTTATTAAAATCTGTCTCTAAGCACCACAAAGCCTGTACTGGTATAATCTGAGAACTGAATCTTTAAAAAAAAAAAAAAAAAACTGCATGTTATGGCATGGTAGTAGAAACATAGTTAAATCACTATTCCTCAAGTGGGGGTGATTTTGACCCCAGGGTGGGGGGCATTTGGCAGTGCCTAGGATTTTCTTGGTGGCTTAGACTGTAAAATGTCTGTCTGCAATGTGGGAGACCAGGGTTCAATCCCTTGATTGGGAATATCTCCTTGGAGAAGGGAATCGCTACCTCCTCCAGTATTCTTGCCTGGAGAATTCCATGGACAGGCTACAGTCCTGGTGGGCTACAGCCCACAGGGTTGCAAAGAGTTGGACATGACTGAATGACTAACACTTAAGAAGTATTTTGGTTGTTACAATGGGAGCAGAAGAATGCTAGACTACTTGGGAACCAGAAAATCTGCTGACTTTGCTATTGTGCAGAGAAAAGCCCCTTACAGTAATTCTCCAACCAAAATCACCAACAGCACCACAGTGGGGAAAGCCTGGTTTTAGTGCAGGAAAAGCTGTGGAGTCCTAACAGTTCCATATTTATAATGTCAAATTTATTTTCTCCTGGAGAACTTTCAACAACAAAGAAAATTAGTGGTTATATATAGTTGTGTATATATTTTAATTAATAGTTAAACTAATAAACTGTTTGTTGTTGTCATTGTTTAGCCATTAAGTCATTTTTGATTCATTTCAACTTCATGAATCCATGAACTGTGGCCCACCAGGCTCCTCTGTCCATGGGATTCTCCAGGCAAGAATACTGGGGTGGTTTGCCATTTCCTTCTCCAGGGATCTTCCCAATCCAGGGATCAAACCCACATCTCCTGCATTAGCAGGTGGATTCTTTACCACTGTGCCACCAGGGAAGCCCCTTAAATTTATATGAGCTTCATTTAAACTCATCTCCAAGTCATCAAATACTAGCTTTAAAAAGCCTGAGATTTCAAAGTATCCTCATGAAAGAAGTCTGTTGTGAGAATTACCTCAATTAAATTATTTCAAGATTTGCTGACTTTTTGATGAAACAAATTCAATAAAGACTTTAAAATTGGTCCACATAAAAAATTGTTTAAATTTCTTGAACATATGGGACTCTGCCATTAATATACTCTGCCATTAATATACAAGAGAATCATGCATCGGTTCACAATAATCAACCAACAGAATGTCCTGTTTATTTATTTTTCCACTGATCATACTCCTGGAACAGCTTATTTTATAAGAAAACTAAGGATGCAGCATCACACATCTATCACTTGTACTGGCTTCCCTGGTGACTCAGTGGTAAACAATCCACCTGCCAATGTAGGAGATGGGGGTTTGATCCCTGGGTCGGGGAGATCCCCTTAGAGAAGGAAATGGCAACCCAGCCCAATATTCTTGCCTGCAAAAATCCCACGGACACAGGAGCCTGGCAGGCTACAGTCCATGGAGTTGCAGAGTCAGACATGACTCAGCAGCTGAACAACCACCACCAATTGTACTATTACGCCAATTACTTTATTTAATGTAGCCCTGAAAATGAAAGAAGATGCAGGCATAGGAGCAGCCTGGATTATTCTCCCAGGATGTATTTCACATTGCACTACATGAAAAGTGATTCTATGATAAAAGGGTATTTCATGAAAGTCTCTAAGTCATAATGTGTCCCTAACGCAGGAGCTAAGGATCCAAAAGAAACCTGTACTTCAGCATACTGTCGGGGCAGGACTGAAGTTGTGACAACCCTGTGGAGAAGCCTCCAGATGGTTTGGATGACCGCCATCCTGTTTGGGGGAATGTTGTCGACAACAGTTGCCAGTTGTTGTCAGGTTCCAGCACTATTGGACCTGAGAAAATTCAGGGGCAAGAAACACTGGAGGAGAGCCTCTTGCTCATATGCTAACAGCCATGGGTTTTATGCATCCTGTTCATCCATGGGGTTAGAAAGTTTTTACATTGCAAACCAGCAGAACTTCAACTTCTATGAAGACAGAAGCTCAGCTATATCGTTCTGATGATAAATGTTGAGATCTAACTTCACCCTCTTTCCTAAATTGGTATATAATATTAAGTAACATCTCAATTGATCATTAGAATCAGCTTCCCTCTTGTGGTCGAAATCCTCAACACCATACAAATATTTGAGTGATTGGGTAACTTGCTTGAATTTTTCCTAATACTTATGACTGACCAAGAATTCTTGGGAACATTAGGTTTTCACAATGTATTTCAGCAATATGTCCTCTTCTGAGATAAGATAGTGATTAGGAATAATGAGTAGATTTTAGAAGTAAAATGAGTTTATTCTTTTCCAAATAAATCAAGAGCTGTTTCTCTTTGTTCATATCCAGCTAACTTCTAGTAAAATATTCTTACAATTTTTTTCTAACATGTATGCTACTACCAATTATATTTATCTCTTGTCTGCATCTGGACACGTTGCCTCACCCTTGTGGACAAAAGAATTCATAATCCTGTTAAGAATCTTTATTCATTTGGATTGCCCTCAATTCCCTCTCATTCTAAACCAAAAGTCCTTGATAAATTGAGGCCAGGATGATGATAACTTTGGAGATAAACACAAGGTAAAGCCAAGGCATCACTGAAATCACTCCTTTCTTCTTTTTCTTATTTCTGGTATCCTACTTTAGCAGTTTTGGGTGAGTTCTCCCTACTAGAAAAAGTCAGAGGGCTATAGCACTGGTAGGTTTCTTAGAGGTTATTCATATTCAAAACTTTTCATATTTTTCCTTATCTCAGAAAGGAGCTGGCGTTTGGAGAGATTAAACAACTCCCAGAAGAAGCCACTGATAACCAGCAGCACAATCAAAACTCCAGAGCTTGGATCAGCCCCAAGGCTGTACCCTGCCTTCCAACTCCCGGGTTCTTTTCTTACAGGCCCGGTGATCTATTAAAGGAAGAAACCCTTTCAAGTCCCTAAGTACCCAAGAAAGGCAGGAGGCAGGCAGTGAAAGGGCAAAGTGGGATTTCCTCTTTGGCAAGCACAGCTGCTGACTACAGAAGGTGGGAAGGCATGTGCCCATTTCTGCAAGATGGCAGGAAAGGAGTCCAGGCTTTTCTGCAGAGCTGGATTGTGACAGATCCCTGCTCACCTCTCAGGGTATGCCACCTGATTCATCTGTCATGAGTGACAGCTCTGACAGGTGTAAATTACCCCCTGTGTTGTCAATTTCATGAAAGCAATACACCTGGGCCATCTGGCTGTGTGTTCCTCCTGGACACCTCAACTGCTGGGGAAGCACAGTGCACAGCCCAGGCCTCAATGGGCAGGAAACACAAGGCTGTGGGCAGGGGGGTGGCAAGGTCAGCAGAGTAATCACAAATATTAATAGTCACAGCCACCTGGATGCATTTTCTAATTTATGTCCACTTGTTTCCATTCACTCAATCTTAGATAACATCCTCACATCACTGATAAAGACACAGAGAGGTTAAATTTTTTGCTCTGTGTCCTGAGCTAATCAGCAGCTGACCCATGATTTCAACCCACGTCCATCTGTTGACTCTAGGGCTCAAGATTTTTATGACTGTGCTAAAACATTTTTATCCTGTTTCCTCCCCTGCTCCTCTGCACCACTGCTCCAAGAGGTGGTAATAGGGGTTTATTAATGTAAGAAAAATCAGAGATCTGTAAACTCTCAGCTCTTGAAAGTCTAAGTAGAGCATTTTTGAGGCTGCTGAAGGGCCAGACATAATAGTTAAACAGCTGGAAGAATCACTTTAATGACTCACCACAGCTGTAGTTTCTTTTTTTTTCTCTTGGCATTGGTTGTTTGGATTAAAACACGGAAAATGTAATGAAATCTTTTAAAGAGAGGAGTGAAAAACTTACAACAGAAGCTGAATTCTGAAACGCATGGAGATATGATGACAGACAAAAGCCATCGTGGGGTCAAGGGTAGCGGATTTTTCATATCTCTGCTGGTCCTGGAAACCACATGGCCTTGGGTGCCAGACACCACCCCCAGCACCTCACGGGTCCTGTAGATGTGTGTGCCCCCCCAGCCACCAGTCCATGGAGCCATGGAACTGGTGACTCAGATGAACACTGTTTTAGAGATGAGGCTGCCACTGTAAATTACTCCCACACACGAATCAGGATTTGGAAGGCATTAGGAGGCTATTTGAAACAACAATACCTAAGAAACTAAGAATAGAAGACAATTTTGAAAGGCATGCTAAAGAATCTGCCTGCAGTGTGGGAGACCCAGGTTCGATTCCTGGGTCAGGAAGATCCCCTGGAGAAGGAAATGGCTACCCACCCCAGTATTCTTGCCTGGAGAATTCCACGGATGGAGGAGCCTGACAGGGTACAGTCCATGGGGTTGCGCAGAGTTGGACACAACCAAGCGACTAACACACAACACTTGAAAGGCATGTGTTTTCACAGAGTTCTCGGGAACCCGATTGAGTCCTGCTACAGTTTTACATACCTGACAACGGCAACATCCATCTTGGCCCAGCTCATGTCCATGGGTGAGATCATTGACAGCTGGCCATGCTGCCCTGGGATGCTTGTGGTTTGCTCCCCTCTCCTGTCCATCTGAATGCCCTAGAGTCTCTTGGCTGCCAAGAGTATAGCCTGATTGGCAGCCTCAGGTCCCACTCCACCCAGTCCCCAAGACTTGCAGGAGATCGGAGCCTCTCCACATGGAGGTTTCTAGAAGATGTCTGTTACTTCAGTAATAAATGTTCCAAAATGCCCCTGCTGTGCCTACTAAGCTGTGTATGCCTTATCTCTTATGCTGTGCTGAGCACACTTGGTTGCTCAGTCGTCTCTGACTTTTTTCGACACCATGGACTATAGCCCACCAGTCTCCTCTGTCCATGGGGTTTCCCAGGCAAGAATGCTGGAGTTTGTTGCCATGCCCTTCTCCAGGAGATCTTCCCAACCCAGGGATCAGACCTGGGTCTCCCATGTTGCAGGAAGATTCTTTATCGACTGAGCCAACCAGGGAATTCCAAGAATACTGGAGTGGGTAGCCTATCCCTTCTCCAGGGGAACTTTCCACTCTGCCCCAAGACTTAGTGGTCCAGAATAACCACCCATTTATCTGGTCCTGATTCCCATTATCTGGTCCTGGGTTCACAGTGAAGTTGGGGTACAGCTGGGAGGGCAGGTCTCTGCCCCTGTGGTGTCGGCAGGTCAGCTGCGGACTGGTTCACCCCAGGTGGCCTCACTCACACTTGACAGCTGCCTGGGGCGGTCAGCCAGGGCACCCAGCTTCTCTTCTACAAGCCTCTCATCCTCCAGTGGGCTGGATGGAGCTCTTTTATGTGATGGTGGGAGCATCCAAAGAGGACAAGAGGAGAAGCGAGAAGCGAGAGGTCCTCGCGGAAGACCTTCTTCCGAGGTCTTGCTCGGAAGTCACGTGGTGCAGCATTCAGCGTGTTCTTTTGGGCAAAACCAGTCACGTGGCCAGTCCAGGTTCAAGTGTTGGAGAAATAAACTCCGTGTCTTGGTGGGAGGAGCTGCAAAGAATGTGTGCACATGTTTAACCCACCACAGCATGCTGACATTATATAACACCCTCTGCTATGTCCATCCTTCAACTGTGGTGCTGAATCCATTTTCTGATGGACATTGGTTACTCTGCTGGGTCTAGAGTCTTATCCTGAGCTTTAGTCTATTGGGCTGTGGCTTTCCCCTGTCCTCCAGGAAACAGCTGTATCCCAAGGCACTAGCTGGTATCCAGTTCCAAACTTGTGCTCCAGTCATGGTAAGAGCCTCTTGTGGCTTCTAGTTTTCTTCATAAGATCAGACACCACAGTATTAAATTCTGGCCCAGATTATTCATCCAATAAATGTTTACTAGGCTTCTGCTTTATGTCACTGAACACTAGATACTTGAAGAGTTACTGATGTTTTGAAAAGATATGTATGTGTATAAGTAAATTGCATTGTAATGGAGTAATTTTTGCTCCAGAAATATGAATGACAAGTTGGTGGGTACCAAGGGCTCGGGGAAACTTGACCAAAGAGGGGGCATTTAAACTGAATCTAAAGGATGAACAAGAGTTTGTCTGCTGATAATGGTAAAGAAAGGAATTTTAGATAAAAGAAGCTGCAAAATTATGATGAGGATCTCAGTCACATTTAGAAAAGTCAGTCCTACTGCCTGTGGATCTGAAGCTCAGAGGGTGAGGTAGAAGACTAGGTTTAGTCCTATGAGAAGGCAGCTAAACCGAGAAGTTTGTTTTCCATCCTACAGGCTGGAATCCAGCTGCGAGGTGTGCCCAGACTTGCTGATCCTCAGAATAACCGGGATCTCAGCCCAGACCAATGAATCAGGAGAGCCATGGAGCCTGGGAGTCTGCGTTGTTAAAAACTACCCCCGTCATGCTGATGACCAGCCTTATTGGGAAGCCTTGGCCTAACCTAACAGGGAAAGGTTTAAGTAAAGAAGGTGATGTGATGGCATTTGGAGACTGGAAATGTGACTGCAGAAGCAGTATGGAGGGGAATGCAGTGTGGAGGGCGAAGAGAAGGCAGCTGGAAGGCATTGCAAGAATCAGGGAAAGGAGTAGTGATGTGGTTCTGGTCTGGAACATGGCTCTGTGGGGAGACTGAAGAGAGCTTTCCATGGAAGAATCACCTACACGTTATGAGAAGGAGGTAGGGTCAATCAGGAGAAACAGAGGGTAACTCTAATGTTTCTTGCTCAAAAGTCTAAGTAGACAGACATGCCATTGACTGAGTTTCAGTATTTGGAATATCAGTTTCGGGGGAAGGATGATAAAGTGTTTCACTTTAGACAGGTGGGATTTGAGATATCAATAAGACATCAAGGTGGATCTGTCCATATCATAGTTGGAAAAGTGTATTTTAAGCTTAAAAACAGTGAAGACTCCTAAACTGAAAGATACCAACAAGAGACAGGAGCTGAAGCCAGGGCAATAGATGAATTAACCAGGGACCATGCGGAATAATAGCTCTCAAACTAAAAAGACTAAGAATCAACTAAAAAGTCTGTTCAGAGATATATTCCTTGAGCTATTCCTTAGAGATTCTGATCCAAGAGGTTAAGATGTAGCTCAGGGATAAATATTTGTAACCATAAGTACAGGTGATTCCAGAGGTCATATTTTGAGGAACATTGATGTGGACAGAACATAAGGATAAGTCTAAGACAATGCTTCAGGGTGAAATGTGAACCCCCAGAATTCATATGTTGAAGTCCTACCTCCTCCTCACTCTCTACCTCAGAATGGGACTGTATGTGGAGATAAGGCCTTTAAAGAGGTAATCAAAGTGTATCAAGGCCATATATTGTGGTCCAATATGACTAGTGTCTCCATAAGAAGGAAAGAGTAACACAGACACACACAGAAGGATGACGAAGAGAGGACTCTAAAAGAAGATGGCCATCTACAAGCCAAGGAGAAAGGCCTCAGAAGACACCAACCCTCCGGAAAACTTGATTCTTAAAATCTTAGCCTCCAGATCTATAAGAAAATCAACTTCTTTTGAGTAAGCCACCCAGTCTATGGTGCTTTGTTATGGCAGCCCTAGCCAAGGAATGCAAAAGCTACGATGGACTATCACAAAGACGAGAAGTGAAAACAAGAGAAGCTACACCCCCAAGATAAAGGAAGGGAACAATCAACAATTGTCTGATTCCACAGGAAGACCAAGATGGGGAGACATGAAAGCAGGGTAATTGCTAAGTGATCCTTGCAAAACCAGCAACAGCAGGGTGAGGAGGCAGAGAGCAGGTTGCTGAGGGTCCAAGCTGGACTTGGCAGTGGTGAGGTGGGCACTGGGATGATATCTTAAGGGCAGATACATTTAGGGGAGAAGAGTAGGACACGTTTGAGATTAAGGGGAACAACTGGGGAAGAAGGTTGTATTAAAGGTAAAAAAAAAAAAAAAATTAGGGCAGGGAGCAACCAGAAAAGCAGAGAGAAGTGAGACCAGGCTTAGATGAAGGAGGATGGGAAAAGGAAATGATTGGATGAGATGGAGAGGAAGAGGAAATGGAAGAAGAGAAGGAGAAGGGTTGGAGGAGAAGCTTACACCTTTTCTCAACAGAAGAGGAGAAAAAGATGGAAGGTTGGACAGACAGGGGGTTGACTGTCTGTGTTTTCCTGGAAAAGTAAATAGTGTAGTTATCAGCCTAGAGTTAGGATTTGGGGTGAGCTTCTAATCTAGATTAAGCAAACATATAGGATGTATTGAAAGGGAAGTGCAATGCTGATGATGATGTGTGATGAGACTGGGGCTACCTAATTTGATCCAATTTGCAAAATAAACATAGGAGACTTGGAGCCAACCTTCCTGTCATTCTCCCCTCAGTTGACTGATGCATCTGAAATTAGTCCTTTCGGGTTTACGATTAACTGTGCAGTCCTTAAATTGGGGGGTACGAGATGGGAGAAACAAAGGTCAGACCAACTCTGATCCACATAGTCATTTCATTGAGTTAAGGGCTGGCTTCAGGAATTCTGTGTACAAGGCTTTACCAAGTTTCTTATATGAGTCAATATCGTCCCTGTAGTGACAGGAGATACAAAAACAAGTAAAACCTATTATTGTCTTTGATCTTAGATCCTAATCTAATATGAAATATACAAATTGCATTCAGCACTTAGGCTGAAAGACAGGTAAACACAAGGTGGAGAGAGAGCAAAGGAAGAAAATGACATCAAAAGAAGGGGTCCTCACTGGTTCTTTACTAGGATACAGGTCAATCCAATCGGATTCCAGGCAGCAGGGATACACAGAGAGAGAGAGAAGGAGCAGCCTGATTTGCGGAAAGAATATGTCATGTAAAAGTCCTGTCATTTTGGGGTAGTGAGTTGATCGGAGAGAGATGAAACTGAAAGTCAAACAAAAAGACATAACATGAAGGCTTCATTGGCTTTGTCAGGGGGTTGCAGCCTCATACAGAAGGAAGGAGAAGCCATAGGAACGTGTGGGATCACTCAGGACAATGGAGTAGAAAGGAGAGGAGAGAGCCCAATGAGGACAAGAAATCCCAGGGAATACCAGTATCCAGAGTCTGAGAAGGAAGTCAGTGGAAAAGCCTGGAAAAAGCAATCATCTCAGTAGAAAGAGACCTAGGAGACAGCGTTAGATATCTTAGGAAGTTCACTGGTAAAAAAAGAGCTGAAATTCTATTGGACTTCGCAAATAGGAAGCAGTAGAGACCTTAGCAAGGGCAGTTTCAGTGGTGTGGTGACAACTAAGAGGTTAGTACCCAGGTGGCCTTTCTTATTTTCAGCAGTGTCCTCATACCACAGCCAACATAAAGGGCCACCAGGTGACCAGTGATGTATTATGGTCTAGGTATTCACTTCCCACGGACACGGTTACCTAAATCAGAAAATATAGAACACAATACTACCAAAAAAAAAAAAAAAACCTATCAAAAATATTCAATATTCAGTTGAAGACCATTTAGAAAAAATTTATAGAAACACCCTGAAACATTGGAATAGATTTCTCTTTTTCTTAGTTGTAGTAAGAACATTCAACATGAGATCACCTCTCTTAACAAAGGCTTAAGCGCACAATTCAATATGGTTCTTATGGGCATGATGTTGTATAGCAGATTTCTGGAACATACTCATCCTGCAGAACTGAACAGTGAGATTGACGGACTACTAATCTAAAAAGTGTTGACATTTTCCAACGATCTGCATTTAACATTGATTCAACTAAAGTTGAATTTCCCTTGATCTGGGGGACACTCGATGATGAGACGTTCTTTTTTTTTCTCTCAGGGAGCTTCCACACCCCCTTGATCATGTAGGTCCTATAAAACAGACCCAATTACTTCCAACTCATTTGAGAGGAAGCCCATGCATGTTCCGAGCACTTCTCTGATTATAGTGCAGATTACTTTTGCCCTGTGGCAAACAGAAAAGTGCAGAAATGAGGTAATAGCAGAAATCGAGTTTTGTAACATTTAATTCTACCCTACCCATCAACAATTTCCTGTACTCTGATTATTCCATCTCTTCTTGTTCTTCCCACATCAGGGACTGTAAATCTTACCATCAATGTCCTGGTCACAAGGAAACCTGGAAATCAACATCTGCTGTTTTCTAGTGTTAAAAAGCATTACATATGGTCTAACGTTTTTAAACAAACTAGATAGTGGTTTTTTATTTTTTTTTAATGAAACAGAATCTAAAATCCTGTCTTTTCTCATTAACAAAACTTTACTCTGTTTCAGTAAGGTCAGCAAATTAATTGGAATGGCCTTAGATGAGGTGCAGCCTTGGACTAGACTTTCAACGAAGTAGAGTTTTTCTTCTGTTGCCTGATCAACCAAGATTTTTAAATGACTTTCTTCCACTCCTGGTACTATTTGCCCTAATGAGAAATTTACTCTCTATGAGTTATGACTTATGAAGTCAATTATTATAATACAAGTTCTTGAAAATTTTACAAAAGACTTCAACATCTGAGGATTAATTTTTTTTTTTTAATTTTTATGTGGACCATTTTTAAAGTCTTTATTTAATTTGTTACAATATTGCTTCTATTTTATTTTTTGGCTTTTTGACCAAGAGGTATGAGGAATCTCAGCTCCCTGACCAAGGATTGAACCCACACTCCTTGCATTGGGAGGTGGAGTCTTAACTACTGGACAGCCAGGGAAATCCCAAAGATAAAATTCTTAGTGATGGAGTTTCAGACCTGTAACAACTGAAAGGGCCTCCCCGGTGTCTCAGTGGCAAAGAACTATCCTGCCAATGCAGGAGACACGGGTTCAATCTCTGGGTCAAGAAGATCCACCAGAGAAGAAAATGGTAACCCACTCCAGTATTCTTGTCCATGGGAAATCCCATGGACACGGGAGCCTGGCAGGCCTCAGTCTATGGGGTCACAAAGAGTCGGACACAACTGAGCAACGGAACAACAACAGCAAACAACTGAAGACAACTTGGAGGAAAGAAGTGTTGCTCACGGGCTGCCAATCAACCTACATGCGTGCCCTGGCATAGGGGACACAGGGATGGGCATGTCGGTCACACAGGCTGACAGGGTCCACAGTGGTTGAAGTCAGGACCACCCAGGCACTCCCAGGATGTGATGGTGACTTTCTCCATCAGGGTGGCCACATTTTCCTGGTTGTGCAAAAAGCATCTGGCTCTGCAGACCAACTCCGTCTGTAGCTGGCCCATCTATTTCTTGGCAATCAGAAAGCGAGCTGTTGCGTCTGCCAGCCTTGCCCACCTGTCATCTGTCTCGGTCTCCAAACAGCTGGTGAAAACCAATCTTGCCCTAAGCGCCAGCCCCTGCTGCGGAGGCGGACGTGGCTGGGGATTAGACACACACATGTTCACTCAAGCTCTCTCGGACTTGGCAAACACATTGTGACAAGTCACACACCATTCTGAACAGAACCACAAAGCCTTGGGTTTTGATTACAAGAAACGCCTCTGGTTAAAAAAAAAAAAAAAAAAAAAAAGAGCTCTTTCTCAGCCACATGTGGTGCCTGACTCTGGATGTGGTGTGGAAAGGACCCTGCCTGTAGAATCTGTCTGTTCCATTCCCACAGACTCTGAGCTGAATTCTGTCCCGAGTTAGGCCAACCCTCCCAGCAGCAGGGAAGCCCAAGCAGGAATCTTTTCCCAGGCAAGATCCAGCAGGGATAAGATCTTCCCAGGCAGAGGAAAGAAGATGATTTCCCCTTGTCACTGGCTTCATTTATCTGGAAGGTAACTACTTGACATGTTGCATTTCTCTGTTGTAAATAAGCTTAATGATATGAGCCTTCCAGGTTGTGGCTTTACTGGCAAGTATCAGGTGTCACAATCCATATTTTGATACAATGTATTTAAGACTCTAGATCTAGTTGGGACTATCTGTCAAAAGAGCTGGGTTGATCCAAATGAACAGTTCAGTGGGACTGATGCTATGGCCTTAAAGAGAAAAGGGTTGTAGAATCAATAACACAGTTTGGGTTTACTCATCATGATTCTTTATGATTTCTTGCAAGGAATTAAGAAAATAGCAAAGGACAAAACCATGAAAGAAGTTTTTTATCACTTATAATGCCTAAGTGTTACACCACTCTCTGGTGAGACCTACTTATTTAAGTATTTTTTAAAGATTCCCAACCTAATTTTCTGCATGCAGACATCCTTCCCCACCCTCCAGACTTCTTAGATTTATTTTGTGGCATCTTTATTCTAATCCAAGCAAAACTGCATGTAGGAAAAGACTAGTTATTTGCACATAAATGTGCAGTTAAGTCAGTGTGATCCATATGTATTTCCACTGGATTCTATACCTGACCTCTGACGGGAAGAAGGGTGAGGAAGACTTTGACATTGTCTCATTGGACCTTTGATTACTTGGCTTTGACTGTGGAGTAAAGCCCGAATTCCTTTTAACATTAACAAATCAACAAATATTTGAGTGTCTAACATTTACATTGTACAGTCCTAATACTATGGAGGAAAAAAAAAAATCTATCAACAGATGATATGCTAGATGACCCACAGATGTTTGCTAAAAAAAAACAAATAAGTGAATGAACCAAGGGGTGGACAACGTACATATTATCATTCCAATTTGTGTTTGTAGTCTCATTGCAGAGGTAAACTATCTATTTTCAGGTGACCATAACCATATTCTGAACCAACTATGAAAGAGACAAGGAGCAGGAAAATGAAAATCAAAATGATACCTCCAACACTGAGAATGGCTGGGCTGGAAAATATGCACTTGGTATGCGGCAGTAATGGGCTTCCTAATAAGAAACCCCAAAATAAGACAAAATCACCCAGTTGTAGACACAGTGGACAGCCACAGGAATTTGTGTTGAAGTTATCCCCAGAAAACTTTTCAAGCAGAGGAGCAAGAAATGATGTGTAGGAAAGTTTGGCCTCCAGGAAAGGATTAGAGAGGAAGGGGCCAAGCAAAAGACCACCCATTTTCCCATCCCAGGCTCACCAATCAGGGCAAGAGGCAGTATGCTCAGGGAATCATTTTCCCTCCTGGAAACGAGAGGAGTTGAGAAAAAGTGTTCCTCTTCCTTGACAGTTCACCTTGGATGTTGTCCAGCACCATATGTAACTACATGACAAAGAACTAGCGTGAACAGGAATTTTAGGAGAGGGAGGCATGGAATAAGAGAACAATCTTGACCTGATTCTTAGTGGGAGGATTTGAGTGGAGGAAGAGGCATTCCTGGGACTGGAGGGAGCATCTGGGGATGGTGAGTGGGGAAGACTATCCCAGCAGCAAACATGGAGTCTTCCAATCTTACTTCCCCTTTTTACTCCTGTTTCCAAGATCTTCTCCTCATTACTGACACGTGACCTCAGATTTCAGCCTCTGCACCTCTGTTCTCTCTGGTCTAGCTAGCTGGCTTCCCTCACAACCCACCTCTATCCAGACAGACCCCGAAGACCTCTGCCATACACCTCACACACGAATCCTTGAGAAGACCTGCTTCCATCCTCTCTACAAACAGAATTCTTTCTCCCCCCTCAGTCTCTCTTCACTTTTTCTTTGGGCATATATCATATTCTACACTGGTTCTTAGTTATTCTTAAATGCAACTTACTGCCTCTCAACCAGATTATAAAGTTCACCGGGTCTAAAACTTGCCTTTTTATCTCTCAGCAGTCTAGGATAGCCAGAGTTACATGAATGCACTTTTCATTCTAGGAATCTCAAGCATTGGTGAATAGTGTTTCTTTAGGTAAGATTAATCTTTGTTTTCGGAAAAATCCTTCATAACCTTGCATCTTAAAAGAGAAAATGGGGACTTCCCTGGTGGCCCAGTGGTTAAGAATCTGTCTTCTAATATAGGGAATGTGGGTTCAGTCCCTGACAGGGGAACTAAGATCCCACATGCTGCAGGACAACTATGCCTGCGCACTGCAACTAAGAACCGATGCAACAAAAAATAAATAAGTATTTTTAAAAAGAGAGAGAAAAGGTAACTTCATCATTCCAGTCCTATTTGTTTTATAGCAAAGATCAAGGTAGACTTTAAAGAAAAAGCAACAGCCAGGTGGGGCCACAAGTACTTAACTGCCAACTTTAGTTCAAACACCACAATTAATTTAGGTGTCCTTGATGGTGAGTTTCAGGTACAGAAAAGGCTATAGTTATTTTGGACTTTAATATTTATCATAGTTATTAATTCAAAACTCTATTTATTACCCAAACTTTTATTTTTAAAAAATTTTATTGACGTATAGCTGGTCTACAATGTTGTGTTATTATATTTTCAAGCATGCAGCATAGTGATTCAGCCATACATGCACATATACGTGCATGTATTTTTCAGATTATTTTTCAGATTCATCTCCCATACAGGTTACCACAGAACACTGAGTAAATCTCCCCATGCCACAGATTAGGTTGCTACTGGTCATCTACCCTATATATATTTATTAGTGTATGAATGTCAATCCCAAGCGCCCAGTTAACCCCTCCCCACCACATTTCCCCCTTGGTAACCAGGCAGAAGATCTAAATAGACCTTTCTCCAAAGAAGGTGTATAGATGGCAAAAAAAGTGCTTGAAAAGATGCCCAACATCACTAATTAATCAGAGAAGAGCAAATCAAAACTACAATGAGGTATGAACAGCCATCATCAAAAGTCTACAAGCAATAAATGCTGGAGATGGTATGGAGAATAGGGAACCCTTCTACACGTTGGTGGGAAAATAAATTGATATAGCTGCTATGGAAAACAGTATGGAGCTTCCTTTTAAAAGCTTCCTTAAAAGAGCTAAAAATAAAACTACCATATGATCCAGCAACCCCAGTCCTGGGTATATATCTGGAGAAAATCATAATTTGAGAAGGTACATGCACCCTAATATTCATTGCAACAATATTTACAGTAGCAACCCGAATATTCATTGACAAAAGAATGGATAAAGAAGATGTGGTACTTATTTTATGTACACAATCCAATGTTATTCAGCCATAAAAAAATACTAAAATTATGCCATTTGCAGCAATGTGGATGGACTTAGACATTATCATACTTAGACAGAAAAAGATGAATATCAGGTGATGTCACTCATATCTGGAATCTGACTAAAAAGAAAGATATAGATGGACTTGTTTTGTGGGACAGAGGCAGATTCACAAATTTCTAGGAAAGACTTGTGGTTACCTAAGCTTTTAAGTTTAATTTATAACTTTATAACTCCTGGTCTACAACACTATATTGAATTCCATATTGCTTAATATTCTCCTCTGACTTGCACCTATTCCCACCTGCTTTACAGGAACAGCTAACCTCATTCCCTGCCTATTTGGATCTAGGAGGTTTGTTTGTTGGTTTGGTTTGGGTTCACTGCTCTTTCAAGACATTCTAATGTCTGCTTGATTCTAAAGACTCTTTTACTGGACATTTCACTTGATTCCTCAGACTTTAAGGTATTTCTTTCATAATTTTTACCACCTAATTTGAGAAGATCAGATCTAATAAACATTTTTCCTCTCATTTTTTTTCTTCTTTTGCCAAAGCCACAATTCCTAAGGATAGCAATGTGACACCTAGTAGGCTTCTGTGCTCTCTGTGGCTTTGTGAGACTTGAGTTATAATACTAAAGTCACATTAATGACAACAAACACCTGGAAAAGCCATCTTACACTCCAGCTAATTTAATTTAAAACTGCAATCCTCCTTTGAATTCTCCTATATGCAGTCAGGAAGCAACAGTTAGAATGGACATAGAACAACAGACTGGTTCCAAATGGGAAAAGGAGTACATCAAGGCTGTATATTGTCACCCTGCTTGTTTAACTTATATGCAGAGTACATCATGAGAAATGCTGGGCTGGAGGAAGCACAAGCTGGAATCAAGATTGCTGAGAGAAATATCCATAACCTCAGGTATGCAGATGATACCACCCTTGTGGCAGAAAGTGGAAGACTAGAGTGAAAAAGTTGGCTTAAATCTCAACATTCAGAAAACTAAGATCATGGCATCTGGTCCCATCACTTCATGGCAAATAGATGAGGAAACAGTGGAAACAGTGTCAGACTTTATTTTTTTGGACTCCAAAATCACTGCAGATGGTGATTGCAGCCATGAAATTAAAAGACACTTACTCCTTGGAAGGAAAGTTATGACCAACCTATATAGCATATTAAAAAGCAGAGACATTACTTTGCCAACAAATGTCCATCTAGTCAAGGCTATGGTTTTTCCAGTGGTCATGTATGTATGTGAGAGCTGGACTGTGAAGAAAGCTGAGCACCAAAAAATTGATGTTTTAGGACTGTGGTGTTGGAGAAGACTCTTGAGAGTCCCTTGGACTGAAAGGAGATCCAACCAGTCCATCCTAAAGGAGTCCTGGGTGTTCATTGGAAGGACTGATGTTGAAGCTGAAACTCCAGTACTTTGGCCACCTCATGTGAAGAGTTGACTCATTGGAAAAGACCCTGATGCTGGAAAGGATTGGGGGCAGGAGGAGAAGGGGATGAGGGATGACAGAGGATGAGATGGTTGGATGGCATCACTGACTTGATGGACATGAGTTTGAGTAAACTCCGGGAGTTGGTGATGGACAGGGAGGCCTGGCGTGCTGCAATTCATGGGGTTGCAAAGAGTCAGACACAACTGAGCGATTGAGCTGAACTGAACTGAATTGAACCTCCTTTTACCTGGTTCTTTTTTTTTTTTTTCCTTAGCATCCTTCATCTTCAAGCATGGCATATAAGAATGGTTTATTGTGCTTGATTTTATTGTCATCTCCTGGCAACTGGAATGTACATTCCATGAAGGCAGGAAACTCTGCTGCCTTGTTCCCCAAAATATTCCTGCACCCGGAAGAGTGTGTGGCAGTTAGCCCTCGAAGGGACATGATGAATGAGTATACGAATATCAGCCAAACAGGTTCCATATTTGTGGGACCCAGTGTAAAATGAGAACACAAAGAGTCTTATTCAAAAATGAGGAAGACTTGCAAGATAGTAACAGCAGAGTATTAACCAGCATTGGCTGCACCTCAGCATAGGATGCTGTTTGACAACACAGGTCACATAGCCCGAAAGCTGGCCCCAAATAGAAGTGTATGTGTGCTCGGTCCCTCAGTCGTGTCCCACTCTTTGCGCCCGCGTGGACTGAAGTCAGTCAGGCTCCTCTGTCCATCGAATTTTCCAGGCAAGAATACTGGAGTGGGTTGCCATGCCCTCCTCCAGGGGATCTTCTTGACCTAGGGATCAAACTGCATCTCTTGCATTTCCCGCAATGGCAGGCAGATTCTTTACCACTAGTGCCACCCAGGAAATACAAGTGTACAAAGACACATGCTAAAGTGGCACAGGGAGCATGGACTTCAGTCCAGTTGTGCATTTGTCAGACCCACTTGGTTATAAACTCCTCGTGGGCAAGGTTTGTATGCTCTTCATGTTTTTGTGTCCAGTCTGTGTATCCTTGGCTATGTCACAAAGGCAGCATCATATGAGCAGTAAGTGATCCAGTGCCCAACATAGTAACAAACAAATTGTTACTGGTAACAAACAAATAGATATTACACAAGCACATGTTCACAGAGGAACTTTCTGACCAAGAGCAGAGTGTTTCGAATTCAGAGTACCCTTTCATCTACTGTGATCCCATGGATGGATGCAGGCGTCACTGAAGGCACGCAGTACTTTCAGTATTTATGTCTTATTTGGGGACTCTTGAGTCTGGAATTGTACCCTCAAGCTTGGTCCTAAAGAATCATCTCATACTTAGAGCATCTGTATTTTCACAGCAGGTACTCTGTCCAAGAAAGAAGTGTGAGGAAAAACATCAGCCACAGAAAATGCATCCCCAGGTCACAATCTAGGAAGCTAGCACACCAAAAACCCTGACAGAAACTACAGAAATAGGTCAACTGCAAAGATGCTGTGAGAGGCTACATTCGTTCTTGAGGAATAAATTTCATGTAAGATTGGAAAACAAGTTTTTATAGAATAGGTATCTGTGAAAGCAATTTTTAGCTTGCCCCTTAAAATTTGGTTGGAAAATAACCTCATGAACAAATCAAGGAGAAAAAAAAAAACAATTGCTTTGGATATTTTGTTTTGCTTTTAAATACAGGGCACAGTAAGATTTCTTTCTGTTAAAATTAGTCAATAAGGAAGTTTAAGCCAAGCTGGAAAGGTGTACAGCACTGGATGAAGGGCAGCGATGCTATTTCCCATGGTGAGAAAGAGACAGCGGCTTTGCATCACCAAGGGTGAGTCTGGGTGACCGCGAGGTCACCCCGTGATGAGTGGAGATAGTCAAGACCAAAAATACAGTCAGGAAAGCGAGTGCTGCCGGGGAAACAAACACACGAAGCGTAACTCACAGTTTTGGAAAGCCCCCAGCGTTTTCAGCAACAGTCAGGATATAAATCAGATGAGCACTTAACTATTTGACCATTTACCTGAAGCCAACAAGTTTCAGGGAGAACATGTCTATACGTGCCTCCTCGGTGGGTTCTAGAATCTCCCCTCTCTCCTTTCCATTTCTCAAGTACGCTCCAGTCAAATGTCTGAGTAGGGTATTGTAGAGCCCACAGGAAATACAGATGGGCCCCAGGACGGAAGTTTGTGTAGCTTTGGCTGTAGCACTAAGACAGCAGTAAGCGCTGAGATGCGATCTTTGAAAGCATGGGCTCAGTGTAGGAAAAAGCCTCTTAAGCCACTCAGAACACGATCAGGCATCCAGGGCAGATCCGACAGACACAGCAATGTAAGAATAGAAAAAGCAGGAAGGAACTTGGCAGAAGACACATAAAGGGGATGTTAGCAGCCTCAGGAGGCCACAGGGACACATTGGTGGGGAGGTAAGGGACATGTCATCAGTTTCCCAGGGTCTGCAGTTGTGGAAGGACTGGGAACTCTCTACATGTTCTTAACTTAATAAGCATAAAGGTTCAACTAGAGTTAGCTAGTCAATACAATTGGGTGTTAAATTGGCTTTTTCCTTTGACAATAAAGCATTTTCATAAGATGCAGTAAGAAAAAAAAAACTGCCTTCTTGTTGTTTGAAGAAAATGGCCTTAAACAGTTTGCAGTTTCTGAAAAAATAGAGGATTTTTTTTAAATGAAGAATTTGTTTCAAAAGTGAAAACATTGTCTAACGTGTCTTTCAGAACCAATTGGAAATAAACATACAAAAAGAATTCATCTTACCAATGAGGTTAAGCAAGATTTGAAAAGAAAAAAAAAATCAAAGACTTGAAATAATATGACACAGAGAAACAGTTTGGCAAAGCAGAAGGAAAATATGGAAGTACTTTGTCTCTCCTAAAACCCGGCCCCATGCCAGACATGAGCATCCAATAATGATAAATTAGGCCAAACCAATAATGAACGTGTGTCCACCTGACTTTGTATCATGGGACATCCACTAGACACAAATTGTTATTGTTCAGTCGCTAAGTCATGTTTGACTCTATTGTGACCCCTGTGGACTGCAGCCCTCCAGGCTCCTCTGTCCATGGGATTTCCCAGGCAAGAATAGTGGAGTGGGTTACCATTTCCTCCTCCATGGGATCTTCCTGACCCAGAAATCGAACCCATGTCTCCTGAGTCTCCTGCATTGGCAGGTGGATTATTTACCACTGCGTTACCTGGGAAGCCATGCATATATATAATATATAAATGGGCTTCCCAATGGGCTTTCCAAGTGGCGCAGTGGTAAAGAATCTGCCTACCAATGCCGGAGACGTGGGTTTGATCCCTGGTCCAGGAAGATCCTCTGGAGAAGGAAATGGCAACCCACTCTAGTATTCTTGCCTGGAGAATCCCATGGAGACGGGAGCCTGGTGGGCTACAGTCTATGGAGTCGCAAAAGAGTCAGACACAACTTAGCAACTAAACAACAACAAAACATATCTAAATATGCTACACATACTCTATGTATAATCAAATATATGTGCATACATACTGTATATATAGTCATATGTATGTTTATATACATATATATACGGGCTTTCCTGGCAGCTCAGCTGGTAAAGAATCCGCCTGCAATGCAGGAGACTGAGGTTTGATTCCTAGGTCGGGACAATACCCTGGAGAAGTGACAGGTTCCCACTCCAATATTCATGGGCTTCCCTGATGGTTCAGATGGTAAAGAACTCACCTGCAACACGGGAGACCTGGGTTCAATCCCTGGGTTGGGAAGACACCCTGGAGGAGAGCATGGCAGCCCACTCCAGTATTCTTGCCTGGAGAATCCCCATGGACAGAGGAGCCTGGTGGGCTACAGTCCATGAGGTTGCAAAGAGTCGGAGATGACTGAACTAAAATATTTATTTTATTTAGGGCTTCCCTGGTGGCTCAGGTGGTAAAGACTACCTGCAGTGCAGGAAACCCAGGTTTGATCTCTGGGTTGAGAAGATCCCCTGGAGAAGGAAATGGCAATCCACTCCAGTATTCTTGCCTAGAAAATTCCGTGGACAAAGGAGCCTAGTGGGTTACAGTTCATGGGGTCACAAAGAGTCGGACACAACTGAGCAACTAACACTTTCACTTCATATATGTAAAACTGAATTACCTTGTTGTACACCTGAAAATGACACAAATCAACTATTCTCTAATAAAAAATTTTTTTAAACAACAAAAGTCATAGTTTTCCAAGTTTCTAGCTCCTTAAATCTCTGCTGCCCAGCACTTCTGGGTTAGAAAGAGCAGTTTTATTTGTGACCAAATTGGGATACTCTTTCTCTAACAAAAGTTGTACAACATTCTTGCATCAGGCCCTTGATCAAGAAAATCTATTTTAATTGCTTCATCATTTACTTTTCATCCATTGTACTTATTTATCTGGTCAACAAACACCTATGTGGAAGGCAATTTTTAAAGTCATTCCTCTCTCTCTTTCACTCCAGAGAACTCAATAAACTAGAGACCATGTCTCTGATCTACCTAGAGTTACATAAACACATGGGTGTGAATCACAGAGTAGCAGCAACAAATGATGATGCCTGCTCTGGGCTGTGGATGAGATAGCATCTCGCCACTCAGACTTCACACGTCCTGAGTTCCAGCTGCGGCGACTGAGTTTGAGCTGTGTCTACAGCAGGAGGTCACACAACAGCATGTTGACAAAATACGTTCCGTTAGGTTAACGAAGTGCATTTGGCACTTTTTCTCCCCACCCTTGTCTGCCTTTTGAAGTCTAGAAAGGTGTCACTTGTTAACCAAGTTACCACTTTTGAAAGAAACACCCCCTGATTTGGAACTCTGCGTGGCCAGACTTGCCTTCTTTCCTGCAAGTCTACTGAAGTTGGGTCTGGTCTCTCACCTCAAGGCTGAAACTTCAAGGAGGTGGACAAGGGGAGGGAGGGGAGGAAGCAAACCTGCAATGGCATCTTCCCTGCTCTTAAAGGCCACAGGAGCAGTGTCTTGGTCGATTAGTGTGTTTGTTTTCTGTCTTAATTTTTCCTCTCTCTCTCTTACCAGTCAGTCCCTGAACTATTGAGGATGGAGCTGCCTGTTTTTAAAAGAGCAATAACACCAGATACAGGTATGATTGTTCAGAACCTAGCCCTTAAGGAAGGGAACAAGGTAGCCAGAATTCCATACCTGGCTCTGTCTTATTAGGAACAAAGCAGTAGCTAAGGCAAACATGGTCATTCTATATCATTTATGCCATCAATTTGACTTTCTCTCCTTTAAAAACAAAATAACTTTAAAAAAAAAAAGAAAAAAAAAAAACAAGGAATTGAGGGGATTTACAGAGGTACCTAAAACAGGTTAAAAATGAACACGGATAAGGAAAATGTTAAGATGAATAAAGTAAACAATTTATAAGACATATCTACATGGGTTCCCAGGTAGCTCAGTGGTAGAGAATTTGCCTGCCAAGCAGGAAACTCAGCAAGACGGTAGGAGGGGTGAAATCGCATTTAGAATCAAAGCCATACCCACCAGAGACATTCAGAGGGCTCAAACAAACCTTGTGTGCACCAGGACACAGAGACCCCGCAGAGACTCAGACAGAACTGTGTTTGAGTGTCTCATTTGGAGGTATGGGTCAGCCGTGGACTGCCTCAGAGGCAGGGGCTCTGAGTGCAGCAGACTTGGGTATGGCTGGGTGCAGTAGACCTGGGTATGGCATAAGCCCTCTTGGAGGAGGTCACCATAAACCCCACCACAGAGCTGCCAGAACTTACACAGGACTGGGGAAATAGGCTCTTGGAGGGCACAAACACAACCTTGTGCGCACCACGACCCAGGAGAAAGGAGCAGTGACCCCCACAAGCAACTGACCCAGACTTGCTCGTGAGTGTCCAGGAGTCTCTGGCAGAGGCATGGGTCAGTGGTGGCCTGCTGCTGGGTTGGGGACACTGAGTGTGGCAGTGCCTGCATGGGATCGACTGAAGGAGGTCACCATTATCTTCATTGCCTCCACCACAGTTTGGTCCTGGGTAAATAACAGGGAGAGAACACAGCTCCACTGATCAACAGAAAATTGGATTAAAGACTTACTGAGCATGGCCCTGCCCATCAGAACAAGACCCAGTTTCCCCCTCAGTCAGTCTCTCCCATCAGGAAGCTTCCATAAGCCTCTTATCCTTATCCAACAGAGGGCAGACAGAATGAAAACCACAATCACAGGAAACTAACCAATCTAATCACATGGACCACAGCCTTGTCTAACTCAATGAAGCTATGAACCATGCCATGTGGGGCCACCCAAGATGGACAGATCATGGTAGAGAGCTCTGACAAAACTTAGTCCACTGGAGAAGGGAATGGCAAACCACTTCAGTATTCTTGCCTTGAGACCTCATGAACAGTATCAAAAGGCAAAAAGACAGGACACTGAAAAATGAACTCTCTCCAGGTTGGTAGGTGCCCAATATGCTACGGGAGATCAGTGGAGAAATACCTCCAGAAAGAATGAAGAAAAGGAGCCAAAGCAAAAACAACACCCAGATGTGGATGTGACTGGTAATGGAAGTAAAGTCCGATGCTGTAAAGAGCAATACTGCATAGGAACCTGGAATGTTAGGTGCATGAATCAAGGCAAATTGGAAGTGGTTAAACAGAAGATGGCAAGAGTGAACGTCGACATTTTAGGAATCAGTGAACTAAAATGGACTAAAATGGGTGAATTTAACTCAGATGACCCTTATATCTACTACTGTGGGCAAGAATCCCTTAGAAGAAATGGATTAGCCATCATAGTCAACAAAAGAGTTTGAAATGCAGTACCTGATTGCAATCTCAAAAACAACAGAATGATCTCTGTTTATTTCCAAGGCAAACCATTGAATATCAGAGTAATTCAAGTCTATGCCCTGACCAGTAATGCTGAAGAAGCTAAACTTGAACGGTTCTATGAAGACCTAGAAGACCTTCTAGAACTAACACCCCAAAAAGATTTCCTTTTTATTATAGGGGACTGGAATGCAAAAGTAGGAAGTCAAGAAATACCTGGAGTAACAGGCAAATTTGGCTTTGGAGTACAGATGAAGCAGGGCAAAGGATAATAGAGATTTACCAAGAGAACACACTGGTCAAAGCAAGCACCCTCTTCCAACATCATAAGAGAAGACTCTACACATGGACATCACCAGGTGGTCAACACCAAAATCAGATTAATTATATTCTCTGCAGCCAAAGATGGAGAAGTTCTACACGGTCAGCAAAAACAAGACCGGGAGCTGACTGTGGCTCAAACCGTGAATTCCTTATTGCCAAACTCAGACTTAAATTAAAGAAACCAGGGAAAACCACTAGACCATTCAGGTATGACCTAAATCAAATGCCTTATGATTATACAGTAGAAGTGAGAAATAGATTCAAGAGATTAGATCTGATAGACAGAGTGCCTAAAGAACAATGGACAGAGGTTCATGACATTGTACAGGAGGCAGTGATCAAGACCATCCCTAAGAAAAAGAAATGCCAAAAGGCAAAACTGTTGTCTGAGGAGGCCTTACAAATAGCTGAGAAAGAAGAGAAGACAAAGGCAAAGGAGAAAAGGAAAGATATACCCATTTGAATACAGAGTTCCAAAGAATAGCAAAGAGAGATAAGAAAGCTTCCTCAGTGTTCGATGCAAAGAAATAGAGGAAAATAATAGAATGGAAAAGACTAGAGACCCCTTCAAGAAAATTAGAGATACCAAGGGAACATTTCATGTAAAGATGGGCACAATAAAGGACAGAAATTGTATGAACTTAGCAGAAGCAGACAATATTAAGAAGAGGTGGCAAGAATACACAGAAGAACAATACAAAAAAGAACTTCACAACCCAGATAACCACGATGGTGTGATCACTCACCTAGAGCCAGACATCCTGGAATGTGAAGTCAAGTGGGTCTTAGGAAGCATCACTGCAAACAGAGCTAGTGGAGGTGATGGAATTCCCGCTGAGCTGTTTCACATCCTGAAAGATGATGCTGTGAAAGTGCTGCACTCAATATGCCAGCAAATTTGGAAAACTCAGCAGTGGCCACAGGACTGGAAAAGGTCTGTTTTCATTCCAATCCCAGAGAAAGGCAATGCCAAAGAGTGTTCAAACAACTGCACAATTGCACTCATCTCACACACTCGTAAGGTAATCCTCAAAATTCTCCAAGCCAGGCTTCAACAGTATGTGAACCATGAACTTTCAGGTATTCAAGCTGGATTTAGAAAAGGCAGAGGAACCAGAGATCAAATTGCCAACATTTGTTGGGTTATTGAAAAAGCAAGAGAGTTCCAGAAAAGCATCTACTTCTGCTTTATTGACTATGCCAAAGACTTTGACTGTGTGGATCACAACAAACTCTGGAAAATTCTTAAAGAGACAGGAATACCTGACCACCTGACCTGCCTTTTGAGAAATCTGTATGTAGGTCAGGAAGCAACAATTAGAACGGGACATGAAACAACAGACTGATTCCAAATCTGGGAAGGAGTACATCAAGGCTGTTTATTGTCACCCTGCTTATTTAACTTATTTGCAGAATACATCATAAGAAACACTGGACTGGATGAAGCACAAGCTGGAATCAAGATTGCCAGGAGAAATATCAATAACCTCAGATATGCTGATGACACCACCCTTATGGCAGAAAGTGAAGAAGAACTAAAGAGACTCTTGATGAAAATGAAAGAGAAGAATGAAAAAGTTGGCTTAAAACTCAACATTCAGAAAACTAAGATCGTGGCATCTGGTCCCATCACTTCTTGGCAAATAGACAGGGAAACAGTGGTAACAGTGACAGACTTTATTTTGGGGGGCTCCAAAATCACTACAGATGGTGACTGCAGCCATGGAATTTAAAGATGCTTGCTCCTTGGAAGAAAAGTTATGACCAACCTAGATAGCATATTAAAAAGCAGAGACATTACTTTGCCAACAAAGGTCTGTCTAGTCAAAGCTATGGTTTTTCCAGAAGTCATGTATGGATATGAGAGTTGGACTGTAAAGAAAGCTGAGCACGGAAGAATTGATGCTTTTGAACTGTGGTGTTGGAGAAGACTCTTGAGAGTTCCTTGGACTGCAAGGAAATCCAGCCAGTCCATCCTGAAGGAGATCAGTCCTAGGTGTTCATTGGAAGGACTGATGTTGAAGGTGAAACTCCAATACTTTGGCCACCTGATGCAAAGAACTGATTCATTTGAAAAGACCCTGATGCTGGGAAGGATTGACAGAAGGTGGAGAAGAGGACAACAGAGGATGAGATGGTTGGATGGCATCACCGACTCAATGGACATGAGTTTGAGTAAACTCTGGGAGTTGGTGATGGACAGGGAGGCCTGGCGTGCTGCAGCCCATGGGATCAAAAAGAGTCAGACACAAATGAGCGACTGAACTGACTGAAGCAGGAAACTCAGGTTCGATCCCTGGGTCAGGAAGATCCCCTGGAGAAGGAAATGGCAACCCACTCCAGTATTCTTGCCTTGGGAATTCCATGGACAGAGGAGCCTGGCGGGCTATCATCCATGAAGTCACAAAGAGTTGGACACGATTTATAGCGACAACAATCTACTATGGGTATCAATTGGGCATTTAAATTAGGTGCTAAGTTTCCTGGTGCAACATAAGATTCCTGGTTGCAACCTAAGCAACATCACTTAGATTCTGTTTCTTCACTTTTATCTATAAACTGGAACAAAAAATACACTTAAAAGACTGGTCAATTACAAGTACAAACATTTATCATCTGGTGTCTAACAGTGAATAACTTAATTAAATCTGAATCTATTTCTTAAGCACCTGCTCCAGCAAAGTCACTTTGAAAGTTTAAAATTCTATCTTATGTTAAGACGGTTTTTGTTAACCTCTGAGTCAGAGCCATACTGAGCTAAAAAAAGGGTTTATTGCCTGCAGTTATCTCATTACCAACAGGGTCTAGAAAGCAAATCTTCAATATGATTTTATTTTCCTGTGAAGAATTTTAATTTTTTAAAAAGTACTTTCACTATATCTATGAATCTAGGAAATGTTTGTACAAATGGACAGCAAAGAAAAGTTTGAAAGGGGTAATTGTTCAAACAGAAAGTGTCCCTTTTGGTTGGGAGGTTGAGGACGCTGCGTCATCTTCCTTTCAACATGCTTCTGAGAATAGGGTTAATGCTGTCTGGGAAGGTCCCCCAGCTCTGCTCTGTTCCTCTCTTGACTGGCCGGAGACTGTGTGACTCCGTTTAATGAGCATGAGATAGCAACCATCACACCAGATTGTTCATCTGTAATTTGAGATTCCTGGAAGAAACGCACTGCACAGTAGCTTATATTTGACTTTAGTCGAATTTCCCTCAATACGTTGATGACAGAGGAAATCTCTCTCATGCTCTGTCAGGATGGAGGGCTTATGCTTTGGAGTTAAATAAGTGTGGCTTCAAAACCCAGGACTGCCACTTGTGAATGGTGAGAATTTGGGCCAACAATTTAACCACACTGAGCCTAACCTTTCTCTTTTATAAAATGATAATAATATTTCATACCCCCACAAGATGCATTGAAAGTGCCTGGCTCATAATTAACTCTAAAAATTAGTTGTTTTACTTTTGCAGTTTCTTACTCATGACATCAAAACAACCGTGATCTCAGGAACAATGATGAGCTGACAAAGTAACTATTTAATTGTTTTTTCTTTTTCAACTCTCTGCTTTAATAAATTACAAAAAGACCCAGAAAAGATCAAGAACATATTTTCAAACTAAAATAATATTTTTGTTGATCACAATACTGCTATTAATTAATAATAGCATCTTGAACAGTTCATTTTTGCCAACTAGAAAATTCATGAGTTATTCATTGAACAAGAAATGGAAAAGATAACATAATTTTTGAGCTTTTTCTGGCTGTTCTTGAGAATGAATGTTATAGAATTTTTAACCCTGCCCCCTAGCAATAAATAGCAGAGCACAGACAATATAAGCCAAACAAAGGCAACACTTACCAGTTGTGTTCAAGACATGGTTTTGACTTGGTTTGGACTTTTGGTACATAGAATATCTGCTTATATGTAAAAGATATCTATAGTTTATCTGCATGACTATGTCGGTCCCTGTGAAATCCAACAGAAGTCAAAGATCTGCTGCTGAGGTCATCTCTAGAGAGATAGTCAGGGATTTATGCCCATAGCATAGCAGCAATAGCTTCTTGTTTACCTGGAACTTAGTGGTTCCGGATGGTTCAAAATTCCCCCTAAACTTGAGTCACTACTCTCTAATGAGTAGGCTTTAAGAAAGTGCCACATATTCAGGATAACTTTGATGTGGCTTCCCTTTCTTTGAAACTATTATCCACCCATTTGATAAGTGGCATTTGTGGTATAGGCCTGATTTGTGCTAAAAAAAAAATCAGCCATATTATTGCAATTAATGTGTTTTATATAGATCAACACAATGTCAAGTGCCCAAAGTCTAAAACCTGGTACATGCCACTAGATGTTAGTTTTTGTCTTCAGTAACTTAAGTCATGTCTGACTCTTTGAGACTGTGAGAACTGCAGCACGCCAGGCTTCCCTGTTAGTTTTACATCTTGCTAGATGCTCAAGTACTTATTAATAGATTGCTTTTTCAGGCAAACATTTCAAAAGAAATGTTCACCTGGAGATGCGGCCCTAGTCAAACTACAAATGCTGTATAAGAACACATATTTCTTAGTATTGGGAAAAAATAGACATAAAACTGTTTTATTTTTCTTAGGAAGTAAAGGATCCAATTTAAGATGTTTCTCCCAGATGTTTGCTTCATGGAAAGAAGCAAACAGTGACAAGAAAAACCTGAGTCTGTCCAAGATAATCATTATTAAGCAATGTGTCTGGGAATGTGTGCCATAAACCTGAAAAATTAAAACCATTACCGACATTTCTGTAACTCCTTCTTGCATATTGCCTTTACTGGAAATTTTTTTCTAATTGTTTGCTTTCCATTTCTGTTCATTAGCCTTTTTTCCTTATAGGAAAAAAGGATGAGAGAAGACAAAAACTTTTATATTGTTTATTTTTATCTTAATTGCATTTAAATATTTAGAAACCAACCCATCATACCTCTTAGCATTCAAAAATCCAGTTATTTTCTTCACTGGGCAGCTCTCTCACCACATAAATGTACATTTTCCAGATTTTTCTAGACTCGATTTGTCTAGACTATTAGCTTGAATAATCACAACTTTTTCCTCCCACAGTCCTTCCTATGTGGAACTAAACTCAGTAAGATATTCCCCCTGGGTCATGCACCTCAAATTGTTAGGGGGTCTTCAGGATTAATCACATCAGACTCACTGAGGAAGGTCAAGGTGTGAAGCTGGAGCAGCACAGAGGGGTGAGCCAGAGACCTTGGCCCTGAAAATCTGGTTCCCTGGCTCCCTGGATGAGAACCACGCCAGCACCCAGATGTTGGTCCACGAGAAGTCTCCTTCGGGAGAGTTTATGATCTCTTAGATCATCTAAACAAGAGGGGAGGCCTTGGTAGTCCTGGAAGAAATGCCAGCGGTCATGTACCCAGCCCTTGATTGCATAAACAGAAAGTAAGACCTGGACAGGCTGGGACCACACCCCATGAGCAGAGCCGGTCCTGAGGTTCCGTCTATAACTCCTTGTTCAGTCCACAGGTGGCTTCACTCAAGGCAACACAGAAGCTCTCAGCAGTGATGCGATCATCTGAAAAGCTTGACCAGAATGTGGAGTTCTTGAGACCATCAGGGCTGGAAGGACTTGACAGACAGTGTTTTAGCCTACTAATCATTTGTCCACTTTCTCCTCACTCCAGAATCCCAGTTCAGCTGCAGATAAGTGGACATTTTCCGAGCCAAGTCTCCTGTTCCTCTTGCCAGCCAGGGGTCAGCAAGAGTGTCAGTCACAACTCCAGTCTGTGACATGTGAGATATCTGCTAGTTCTGCTGGGGGCATTTTCCTCCATCTTAAGATGGATCATAAAATAAGGATGAGCTCTTGTTCATCCTCTGGCCTCAGTGTTGTCTGCGGATGGCCCCGTTGAACCGCATCAGCCACCTTACAGTCACGAGGGAGCAGCCTGATGACAAAAGGCAGAAAGAAAAGATGAGGGGAACTTGGCCCTTGATATCTGCAGAGCCACTCAATTAACATCCCCCAGGGACCTGTTCTTCCTCCGAGCTTTTTTATGAGGGAAGATGACCTCTCTTTATTGTTCAGTCATTTGAGTTGAGCTCCGTTGTTCACATCTGAATAGGTTCCTTTTTGTTTTCTTTTGATTTTTTAAATTTGTCTTGGGGTATAGCTGATTAGCAATGTTGTGATGGTCTCAGATGAACAGTGAAGGAACTCAGCCGTATATATACAAGTATGCATTCTCCCCCAAACCCTCGTCCCATCCAGGTTTTTTTTAAATTAAATTTTTTATTGTTGAAAAAGCACATTATATAAAACATACTATTTTCACCATGTTTAACTGTGCAGCTCAGTAGCACTAAGTACATTCACATGGTATACAACTCCCACCATCATCCATCCCCCGAATTTTTCACCTTCCTCAACTGAAGCTCTGTCCCCTTTCTCCCTTTCTACTCCCTACCCCTCCATCCCTAGCTCCTGGTATCCACCAGTGTACTTTCTGATTCTATGAATTTGACTATTCTAGGTACTTTGTATAAGTAAATCAAACAGTATTTATCTGCACCTACTGTACATTGGAATGCATTTTTAAGGTTAACGTAATAGATGTCCCACAAACAAACTTACCTCCCTTATTTTTCCTTGTGCTATACAGTAGCACAGGCCATCTACTTCATACACAATAGAGGATGTATGTGAATAAATTCTTTTACAAGGTGTTTCAGCTACTCTTTTCTCTTATAAGACCAGCTATTGAATCAACTATTGGCCCAATTTTGGCCAAAGAGTACAAAGTTTCAACTATGCAAGGTGAATACTTCTGGAGATATGATGCACAGCATTGTAACTAGAGTTAACAAGGCTGTATTGTATACCTGAAATTTCCTGAGGGTTGATCTTACTTGTTCTCATCACATTTAAAAAAAGACGTGGTAACTGTGAGGTGATGAATATGTTAATTAGCTTGACTGAGAGGATTACTTCACAGTGGATATGCATTATCAAAACACGGAGTTGTGCACTATATATATATATGTGTGTGTGTGTGTGTGTGTGTGTATGTGTATATATATATATATATAATTTTTAAATTACACACAATTTTCACTTGTCAATTATACCTCAATAAATCTGGAAAAATATATATAATCACTCTGCAACATAAAATGAGGCACTCTAAGATAAGAAAAAGAATGAAGGGCCAAGAAAGTCAAAGTTCTGGTCTTATGACATGGAAAGAATAGATTGTAATTTACAATTACAATTTTTGATAAATATGATTTATTTCAACTATTGGGGAAGCAAGCATATTTTCCACTGAATTACTCGAGTGACTGCCTCCCATCTCTGCCTCCCCCACACTGTCACTTTAAGCACAGGAAGATACATACGTCTTTTCAGCAGAATAATTTTATTGTCATCAAAATGTAAACATCATATGGCCAAATTTTTAAAAACAGTTCTAGACCATGGATCTATTTCCACAATACTAGCAAAATAAAATATTTCTAGGTGCTCCTCCACAGCAAAAAAAAAAAAAAATGTATTTCAGAATTCCAGCCTGCAGGCCACAGGCTGACATGATACATTTCTGGAGTGTGTGTCTGTAATGTGAGATAAAGTATTGGTTTCTAGTTAAAGTCTCTGCCCCCAAACAGAGCTGGTGGGTTGGCATTAAAGGACTCTCATCAACCTTTCCATTCCCCAGGGGGGGCTTAAGGATGTACAGTAAAAATGAGGGAAGAGGAATCTTCTTTCTTCTTTTTCATAGGATTTTCCTAAACCTGAACTCAATGGAATTTTTTTTTTTTAATTGTAAGCAACCAGAACAAGGAAATTAGAGGCAGTTGGGGGCCCTGAGGGAAGTTGGATTAGCTATCTGGACTCAGTTTCCTCAACTCCAAAATGAATAGGATGCTTTCTGGTCACCTCCTCCATCCAGCACACAGCCTTGCACACAATCATCCTGACCTAAATAGTAAGAATTCATGTGTAACTCTATAAAACAATTCACAGTCATCCCTTAAGGTCAAATCCAAAATTTTTGAAAGCAATTTTCAAGAAGCTCTTGCATCTTAATTATTACCTGATCATCTATCCTCATCTCCTCCCTAGGACCCCCACACTGGTCTGTGGATCTGATCATCCTCTAGTCCTCTCCCTTTCCAAGAAGATTCAGCACTGAAAGTCACCAGTCAGCTCAAGGTGGGAGTAAGGAGGAACCCCTGGCCACCTCTCTTTGACTTGTCCTCCACCTCTAATCTACCTATCCCCAGACCTGCTGAATACCCTTAATCCATTGTCTGATCTTCAGTGTCTATCTCAGCAACCTCCAGGCTCTGATACACATGGCTTTTCCCCAAACGACTTCCCATCCTACAGAGGAGACAACACTTTGTAAAGGTCAATTCTGACCATGTCTCTTGGGCATCAACACACACACTTCCTGGACTCTTCAAGGATCATCTTCACACTCGGTGTGAATGAACATGCCTCTTTTCACCAAGCAGTGTCTCCTCCCTGAAACCACAATGCACAGTCCTCTTCCTCGAGGAAGCTGCCTCTGCCTCCCTACCCAGTCAGATTCCTTCATCATGGGGTGGTCCCCGTGATGGAAGTGGTAGGACAGCTGGGTTGGACCTCGGAAAACAGGAAGCCGACACTGATCTCATGGGTATCTGCATGTAGGTTCTAACAACTTTTTAAAAATTTATTTTACTGAAATATAGCTGATTTACAGTGTTTTGTTAATTTCTGCTGTACAGAAAAGTGATTCATATATATATATTCTTTTTCATATTCTTTTCCATTATGGATTATCACAAGATACTGAATATAATTCCCTGTGCTGTCTAGTAAGATCTTGTTGTTTACCGATCCTATATATAACAGTTTGCATAGGTTTTTAAAATTTTGAAAGTTTTTCTCAATTAAAACTGGAAAGAGAAAAGTCACATATGTCATAGAAAGCCAGATATCACACTTAGCATTTTGGTATATTTTCTTCAAGTCTGTATATGTATTTTCATAGAGCTATGACCAAATGATTAACAAATTCTACTAGCAACATGTCAGACTAAAATGAAGTCACTTTTTACTAAATTATAGGGCAAGTGCCAAAAATAGTACCACAGATTTTTCCAGCTCTGTAGCCAAAAGGTCCCTTCAGAACTCCATGTAGTTCCCCTTCATCATTGCTGGAAGTTATAGTTGGGAGGGATGGTGGGAGTAGAAAAAAAGTGTTTTAATAATACAGAAACAAAGCTTAAAACTAAATAATAGAGTGAGCCTTAAGTATAACTGACTCTGGCTCACGTGTCACTTTCTGAACGTGTTTGAAGGGGTGTCATTCACAAACAAATATCACAACTCACCCTTGCATAAACTGAAGAGCAATTAAAGACAAATCTTCTCCTCCAAAACATCACAGTGTGAATGACTTAATACCAGTTAATAAAATATTCTAGTTAATCAGAGCACATTAGCAGACCATGCTGATTAAGTTAGAATTTTTACCCAATGCAATTTAAATTTCTTTGAAGATAAACTATAAGCTTCCAGATCTTGGATTCCAATACTGTTCTCCAATAAGAGGGAGCAGGGCACCTTGAAGACATGATTGATTTGAAGACTGGGACAGGAAAAATACAAGATGAGCCTAGAGCATTCGTAGTACTCAAAAAAGCAAAGAGAAAAAAAAGCCCACAATGATAAGGTTGTGTCAAAGGGACACAGGACAAGTAAAAGAGGTGCCCAAGCCCAACAACGGACAATTTAAACAACAAAATAGAGTAGCATTGGATTATAATTCAGAGTATAAAATAAATGCCCACAAATCCATCCTGATATAGATAAGCAGTTGAATAAATTAATAAATAGGGGAGATAGAGACAATGTCTCATGCATAAAAACAAACAAATGATGTAGATACTTCATCCTAAAGCTGAGGGGCATAACTCTCTACTCCTTAAATGTGGGCTGTGCCTCATGACCTCCTTCTAAAGGCTACAGTCTGGGAAGTAGGAAAAAGTAACTTCAAAGAGGAGAAGTCTAGCAAATGCTACTCAAGCCATGTGGTCAAGATCAATGCACTGTGATATTATGTTCCCAAGATATCATGTGATGACAATGGTACTTTACCTCTGTGATCTCCTCCTCAAAACCTAAACTCCCAGCCTGCTCATAAGGAACACAATTACACAAATTCTAAGAGAGGGGCATGCTACAATATACCTGCTCAGTACTCCTCCAAACTGTCAAGATCACCTTAAATAAGGAAAATCTAAGACACTGTCACAGCTAAGAGGAACTTTGACTAATGTAAGGCAATATCCTGGATGGGATTCTGAGGCCAAAAACAGAATGTTGGATAAAAACTAAGGACATCTGAGTACACTCTGGTCTGTAGTAAATGATAATGTATCAATATCGGTTCATTAATTATAAGAAAAGTATACCATACTAGTGTAAGATGTTAGTAATCAGAAAAAGGGCAGTATAGCTACTGTACAGGGGATGTATGTGAATTCTTTATATTATATGCTCAATTTTTGTGTTATTCTAAATCTGTTCCATTAATTTAAAAAAAAAACATAAAATTCATAGTAAGTTTTCCTTTAACTATTTTTTGTTTTGTAAATTATTTATTTATTTATTGGCCACTTCTTGTGACCAAGGATCAGACCCGTGCCTCCTGTAGTGGAAGCACAGAGTTTTAACCATTGGGCCACCACGGAAGTCTGTCATTCTAAGTTTTGATTGACAAAAATGTCCAGCTGGGTCTGTCCCCTTTTCATATCAAGATCCTAACAAAATAAGCACTGTCGGGTCAGGGTGGTCTAGGAAGGCACAAATAGTTCTCAGCTCTGTTGTGCATTTAAATCACCTGATGTATCTTAATAATAATAAATCAAAATCTCTGCTGATGGGCATCAGCAATTTTTACAACATTTTCATACTACCAAAAGTCTAATTTTGCCAACAGAAAGATCCCATATAACCATATCATAAAATTGCACCTTTTGTCATCATCATGAAATGTCTCTTTTTCACAGCAGGAAGCAATGTTACCCCCTTTCCTTTTCTCCCTTAAGACACCTGGGGGCTTCAGCCATGATTCTGGCAATATAAAGGTAAGTAAGAGAGTGACTCAAGCCACTTTAAAAAATTTTAAACACTTAAATATGCCAGAAAATTTAGAAAACTCAGCAGTGGCCACAGGACTGGAAAAGGTCAGTTTTCATTCCAATCCCAAAGAAAGTCAATGCCAAAGAATGCTCAAACTACCGCACAGTTGCACTCATCTCACACGCTAGTAAAGTAATCCTCAAAATTCTCCAAGCCAGCCTTCAGCAATATGTGAACTGTGAACTTCCAGATGTTCAAGCTGGTTTAAGAAAAGGCAGAGGAACCAGAGATTAAATTGCCAACATCTGCTGGATCATCAAAAAAGCAAGAGAGTTCCAGAAAAACATCTATTTCTGCTTTATTGACTATGCCAAATCCTTCGACTGTGTGGATCACAATAATGTGGAAAATTCTGAAAGATATGGGAATACCAGACCACCTGACCTGCCTCTTGAGAAACCTGTATGTAGGTCAGGAAGCAACAGTAGAACTGGACATGGAACAACAGACTGGTTCCAAATAGGAAAAGGAGTATGCCACAGCTGTATATTGTCACCCTGCTTATTTAACTTATATGCAGAGTACATCATGAGAAACACTGGGCTGGAAGAAGCACAAGCTGGAATCAAGATTGCCAGGAGAAATATCAATAACCTCAGATATACAGATGACACCACCCTTATAGCAGAAAGTGAAGAGGAACTAAAGAACCTCTTGATGAAGGTGAAAGAGGAGAGTGAAAACGTTGGCTTAAAACTCAACATTCAGAAAACTAAGATCATGGCATCTGGTCCCATCACTTCATGGTAAATAGATGGGGAAACAGTGGAAACAGTGTCAGACTTTATTTTTGGGGGCTCCCAAATCACTGCAGATGGTGATTGCAGCCATGAAATTAAAAGACGCTTACTATTTGGAAAGAAAGTTATGACCAAATATTGAAAAGCAGAGACATTACTTTGCCAACAAAGGTCCGTCTGGTCAAGACTATGGTTTTTCCAGTAGTCATGTACGGATGTGAGTTGGACTATAAAGAAAACTGAGCACGGAAGAATTGATGCTTTTGAACTGTGGTATTGGAGAAGACTCTTGAGAGTCCCTTGGACAGCAAGGAGATCCAGCCAGTCCATCATAAAAGAGATCAGTCCTGGGTGTTCATTGGAAGGACTGATGTTGAAGCTGAAACTCCAGTACTTTGACCACCTAATGCAAAGAGCTGACTCATTTGAAAAGACCCTGATGCTAGGAAAGATTGAGGGCAGGAGGAGAAGGGGACGACAGAGGATGAGATGGTTGGATAGCATCACCAACTCAATGGACATGGATTTGGGTGAACTCCGGGAGTTGGTGATGGACACGGAGGCCTGGCGTGCTGCAGTTCATGGGGTCGCAAAGAGTCGGACATGACTGAGTGACTGAACTGAACTGACTGAAACACTTAAAGCAGCAAACTACAGACTCTCTCTTGCTTTATTTCTCTTTTATTTTCTTGAGAAATTCTTACTTAGGATATTGAAGATTAGTGTGATTTGAAAAGAAAGGAGTTTGAATTAGGGCAGAAAAATATGAAATTTTTTTCATCATAGAGAAAACCAAAATTTCAACTTTAAATGGAAGGCATCTAATGTTTTCACGAGTTCAGACAGAGTCCCTACCACCCCAGGGACATGGAATCAGAACATTTTTAAACCCAGACCCGCATGGCCTCTCTGTGTGTCCTGGACAGTGAATCACCAGACTTGCCCCAAGCTCTGGCATTAGGCTCCAGGGTGTGTCCATCTCCAGCTCCCAGCCTGGCTTCCTGAACTCTTGGAAAGCCTTGCTAGGCTCTGTCTCCACCTGTTTTCATAATACTATTTAAAGAACAGGAGCCCATCTTAGCCCCTAACTGGAAACGATGTCAGTTCTCTGCTAACGAAATGAACTCTCCTAATGCCATGAAATCGGGAAGCTGCAACACACGGCCAATACTTGAGCTTGTTTTCCCCTGCAATACTTTCCCACTGCCCATGTGGGAAGATCTGGGGAGGTCAGGGGACTTTGAAAGTCCTGACAGTTGCAGGTCCGTCTCAACAGCAGATATAAACTGAGATATATTTTAAAGGGGGTCGGGGAATATTCTTAATTAGAGGGCTTCCATCAGAACCTTGGTTGCTGAAGACAGTCAAAGAAATCCACCAGGTTTAAGATGATTCACTCTGAGACCCTGGGTACAGAAGTCCTAGACCCTTCTTAAATGCTTATATCATCAGATTAAAACTCTGGTCTGGAATTTCCCTGGTAGTCCAGTCATTAAGACTTCACCTTCCAATGCAGGGGGTGCAGGTTTGATTCCTGGTCAGGTGCTAAAATTCCATATACCTTGTGGCCAAAAAAGCAAAACATAAAACAGAAGCAATATTGTGACAAATTCAATAAAGACTTTTAAAATGGTCCACATTAAAAAAAATCTTAAAGTAAAAGCAAAAACAAAAAGCTCTGGTCCATGTACTGGGGGGAAGTGGAATTACAGGCACCTTAGAATCAGAAAGCATATAGGCTGAGCTCAGACCCACCATAACAAGCTGATAGACAGTATGAACTTCTGTGCTTCTGTTTCCTCATGTGCAAAAGAAAGCTAAGAATTCTTCATATACATAATTATGGGATTCTGAAGATCAAGTGGACCACATACGACTTCCCTCTGTACTGTGTCAGTAAACAGAAGGCACACATTATTATGAAGAATCATGTCACAAATATTAATGATTTAAGGTCTATCTACAGTTGATACCCTTACCTCTCTCTCTGACCTTCAGCTTCAGTTCAGTTCAGTTCAGTCACTCAGTCTTGTCCGACTCTTTGAGACCCCATGAATCGCAGCACACCAGGCCTCCCTGTCCATCTCCTGGAGTTTACTCAAACTCATGCCCATCGAGTCAGTGATGCCATCCAACCATCTCATCCTCTGTCATCCCCTTCTCCTCCTGCCCCCAATCCCTCCCAGCATCAGGGTCCTTTCCAATGAGTCAACTCTTTGCATGAGGTGGCCAAAGTACTGGAGTTTCAGCTTCAGCATCAGTCCTTCCAATGAACACCCAGGACTGATCTCCTTTAGAATGGACTGGTTGGATCTCCTTGCAGTCCAAGGGGCTCTCAAGAGTCTTCTCCAACACTATAGTTCAAAAGCATCAATTTTTCAGCGCTCAGTTTTCTTCACAGTCCAACTCTCACATCCACATATGACCACTGGAAAAACTATAGCCTTGACCAGACGGACCTTTGTTGGCAAAGTTATGTCTCTGCTTTTTAATATGCTATATAGGTTGGTCATAACTTTCCTTCCAAGGAGTAAGTGTCTTTTAATTTCATGGCTGCAATCACCATCTGCAGTGATTTTGGAGCTCAATAAAATAAAGTCTGACACTGTTTCCACTGTTTCCCCATCTATTTCCCATGAAGTGGTGGGACCAGATTCCATGATCTTAGTTTTCTGAATGTTGAGCTTTAAGCTAACACTTTTCACTCTGCTCTTTCACTTTCATCAAGAGGCTTTTTAGTTCATATTCACTCTCTGCCATAGGGTGGTGTCATCTGCATATCTGAGGTTATTGATATTTCTCCTGGCAATCTTGATTCCAGCTTGTGCTTCTTCCAGCCCAGTGTTTCTCATGACGTACTCTGCATATAAGTTAAATAAGCAGGGTGACAATATACAGCCTTGACGTACTCCTTTTCCTATTTGGAACCAGTCTGTTGTTCCATGTCCAGTTCTAACTGTTGCTTCCTGACCTACATACAGGTTTCTCAAGAGGCAGGTCAGGTGGTCTGGTATTCCCATCTCTTTCAGAATTTTCCACAGTTTATTGTGATCCACAGAGTCAAAGGCTTTGGTGTAGTCAATAAATAGAGATCTCTTCAAGAAAATTAGAGATACCAAGGGAACATTTCACGCAAAGATAGGTTTGATGAAGGACAGAAATGGTATGGACCTAACAGAAGCGGAAGATATTAAGAAGAGGTGGCAAGAATACACAGAAGAACCGTACAAAAAAGATCTTCATGACCCAGATAACCACAATGGTGTGATCACTCACCTAGAGCCAGACGTCCTGGAATGTGAAGTCAAGTGGGCCTTAGAAAGCATCACTATGAACAAAGCTAGTAGAGGTTATGGAATTCCAGTTGAGCTATTTCACATCCTGAAAGATGATGCTGTGAAAGTGCTGCACTCAATATGCCAGCAAATTTGGAAGTGGCCACAGGACTGGAAAAGGTCAGTTTTCATTCCAGTCCCTAAGAAAGGCAATCCCAAAGAATGCTCAAACTACCGCACAATTGCACTCAGCTTCAGCTCAGATACATTTCACTGAGAAAAATTTACCTTTCACCCTTGATGTGGTTCATGTCTTCGCTATGATTCTGCCTCTTAGGCCCACCCACCTCACATCCCTTCAGCTCAGCTCCACCTCTGCTCCTTGGGGACAATATTCCCACTTAATACCACTCATCTCACTACCCAGACCCATGGGCACCCTTTCGTGTGTAACCTAACAGCGTCCACAGCCCACTTGTCAAGGACATGTAAGTCCATCTGAGAGATGAAAGAAACTGTAGAAACCACTTTGTCTGATGTCTTAACTTTACAAATGAGGAAACCGAGGCTCGGGTATTTAACTGACCTGTGAGTTGGCAGTAGAATGGAGACCAAAGTCCAGAACTCCAGAGAACATGGGCCAACATCTGCGTCCAAATCTGAGAACATTAAGCCATGAAAGTATCAACATCTTTTACTAAAATACACAGAGTTATTTACTACAAAACACAAATGTCCCTAAGTCTTGTCATCCAAGCAGTTGTTAACTGTCTTTAAGATAAAAGAGTAGTTGGTTTGTCTAATAAACATGAGATGGTAAAGAATCTGCCTGTAATGCGGGTGACCCAGGTTCTATCCCTGGGTCAGGAAGATACTCTGAAGAAGGGAATGGCACCTCTACTTCAGTACTCTTGCCTGGAGAATTCTATGGACTGGAAAGTCTGGTGTGCTACAGTCCATGGAGTCGCAAAGAGTTGGACATCGACTCATGAGGGAAGGGCTTCTAAAACCATCATCACAGGATTTCCATTGCAAAATTGAAAGCTTTATTTAGCACAGAACTTCATCCCTTCTCTAGAAATCTAGACCTTTTGAAATGAACTTTGCAGAGTCCCTGTGCTATTTTGGAGACAGTATATTCCACATGCACAGACGTCAAAGGCAAAAACTACCCAGGATCATATTAAACCAATGCAGCTTCAACCAGGATTCCAGCTGGAGTCTGAAAAACAAGAGCCATGTAGTTAAAATGACTCTACCAGATATTAAGGCATGGAACATGCCGTAACGATTAAAAGATTATATTTCTGGTCCAGTTATTTTAAAAGACTGAGCAATGGAACAGAATGGAGAATTTAAAAACAGACCCAGACTCACACCAAACTGAGTTGTGATAGAAGTGGCATTGCACACGAACAGAGGAAACATGGATCATGTTCAGTAGTGTTGGCGAAATGAGATCATTGTAATGGAAAGGTGCAATTATAGCCCTCTTTCACTTTACACGGAAAAATAAATTCAGATGGCTTCAAAACCTTTGTATATGTACCTAGAGAGTATCCTGCTAAGTAAAGTAAATCAGACAGAGAAAGACAAATATCACAGAACAACATGTATGTGGAATAATGACATAACAAATGATACAAATGTACTTATTTACAAAAAAAAAAGAAACAGACTCACAGACATAGAAAACAAACTGATGGTTACCAATGGGGAAAGTGGGGAAGTAATAAATTGGGCATCTGGGATTAAAAGATATACACTACTGAATATAAAATAAACAACCAACCAGGACAGGAAACTATATTCAACATCTTTTAACAATCTATAAGGGAAAATAATATGAAAAAAGAATAGATTTATGTGTGTGTAATTGAATCACTTTGCTATACACCTGAAACTAACAACATTGTAAATCAACTGTACTTCAATTTTTAAAAATTTAAAACCAGTATTAAACAAGTAAAGTGAGGAGGGGAAAGGAGGAGACTAGCTTTATGATTCTGGGATTAAGAAAGATTTTTTTTAAGTATGTCAGAAAAAGCAATACCTGTAAAGGGGGGGAAATGGAAAGATCTGATTACACCAAAATTAAAGATTTCTGCTGTGTTAAATACACTACGAGTGAGTGATAGTTGCTTAGTCGTGTCTGACTCTTTGTGACCCCATGGACTATAGCCTGCCAGGCTCCTTTGTCCATGACATTCTCCAGGCACAAATACTGGAGTGGGTTGCTATTTCAAATACACTATAGACAAAGTTAAAAAATAGGTGACAGATGGAGAGAAGATATTTCCAATGTATACAATCAAGAAAAAGATTAATACCCACAATATTTAAGAAACTCTTATAAATCAGCAAAAACAAAAAGACATCTAATAGAAAAATGTACAACAGCTATAAAAGCTCAACTTCCTGAGTAGGAATGGGATGACTGATTTGAAATATATTTGTCTTCACTGGTAACCAGAGAATGCCAAAATACAGGCATCAATTTAGAACCACACAGACAAAAAATAAATATTCAGATAATAGCCAATGTCAGCAAGCATGATAGGAAATTATTACTCTCACTAATGTGTCACTGACTCTGCAAATATTTACAACAATCATTTTGCTGAGCAATCTAGCAGTATGTTGTAAAATTGTATTAGCACGCACCCTTTAACACAGGAATTTCCAGATACATACCTCCAGAGAACTCAATAAAGACAATGTGTAAAGATTGTTAGATAGGGACTTCTCAGAAGGTCCAGTGATTAAGATTTCACCTTGCACTGTGGGGGCTGTGGGTTTGACCCCTCATTGTGGAGCTAAGACTCCACATACCTCAAGACCGAAAAACCAAAACAAACACGACTGCATAACAAATTCCGTAAAGACTTAAAAAAGAGTTTGTTAGAATAGCAAAATAAGGGGGAAATATTTTCCAAATGCTGTTTTTGGACCTATTTCTATTCAGAGAGGGGTTTCACAGGTGGCTCCGTGGTAAAAGAATCTCCCTGCCTGTGCGGGCGACAAGGGTCTGATCCCTGGGTCAGTAAGATCCCTTGGCGAAGGAAATGGCAGCCGGTTCGAGTCTTCTTGCCTGGGAAATCCCACGGACAGAGGAACCTGGTGGGCTACAGTCCATGGGGTCGCAGAGTTGGACATGGCTTAGCAACTAAACAACAGTAACAACTATTCAGAGGTCAAGAAATGATTCATTACCAAGAACGGAACTGGAAAACAATGTTGAGAAAAAAATATCTAAGTTCAACCCAGTGTCTAATACAAATTATATTAAGATCCAGTTCAGAGCATATGCAAAACACATATTTTTTATAGATATCCATATATATCCATGGAAGAAAACTGACCATTAGGCTGACGGGAATCAGCACCTTATGAGAGCCAATGCAGTTGAAAGACAAAGGGGAACAATGAAAAGGTTTCTGATTAGAATAAATCTTCTAATGGACACAGACCAAGGAGCAGCATTATTACAATTTGGGGTGCTTAGAGACCAAAAGTTACAAACAGTAAAGAGAACAGCTGAAAATGGGGCAGGAAAGAGAAAACAGATGATCCGTCTTACGTTGATGGACACTGAGAGCAGACAAAGCGGTTAACCTCAAATCCACTGAAGTCAGAAATTTGTCTGGAGGAGGGGCAACCCCCCTGGATAGCCTTTCATCCTTTTCATCGTCAGGGGTAATTGAGTGTTAATTCCACCGACCTTATTTGCTGCAGCTTCTCCATCCCCGGAGCGTCCCTGGCTGTCAGACAGCAGGCTTTACAGAGCTGTCGACTTAATGTTTTTCTTTTGACTGAATTTTTTACCTGAGGCATTTCAATCCTGTAACTTCAGCAATCAATTTAGGCCCCAAAGCAGCACAGGCTTCAGCCCCCTCGAAGCAGGTATTTGCATGGGAGCTAACAGCTTAAGCACCAGGGAATGGGTTCTGTCCAAACAGACCTGAGAAGTAGGAGAAGTAGGACCTTATGCTAAATCACCACCCAGCCAGCTGACTAGTCTCAGCAGAATTACGCTGTGTGTAGGGGGCTGGGGAGGGGTGTTGGTGGATGGGTGGGAGATGACTGGTTAAAGTTTATACTCTTTTTTTTTTTTTAATTGAAGGGTAATTGCTTTACAATGTGTTAGTTTCTGCTGTATAACAATGTGAATCAGCTCTAAGTTTTATGCTTTTTAAAGTTGCCAGCTATTTCTAATGTGTTGGTTTCAATGATCCTAAGCCAACGTTTTAAAAGTCAACATGAAATTCCAATAGCTAGGTGTGTCAAATAAAGAGAAATTGTTTGCAGTATAACTTGAACAGAATTATACTAAGAAAATAAAAATTTTGGATTTTTTATCTTTTTTAGACAACTCTATCTTCAAACACTAGAATGACAAAGGGCACAAGTTAGGCACGGACTGCCAAGAAATAGAACGCCAGCTCCACTGAGGACTTGTCATTATTTATTTTAAAAGATTCTTAACCTCTAAAATGACATAGAGCCATTTTCTACTGATTACAAGGAATTCTTGCTATGGAATAAGACATTTGTGGGGATCTTGCAAGCCAAGTAGTAGATCGTTTATTAAGTCCAGATCTTTCACCCAAGAGAGAAGCTGCTACAGTCATTCCATTATTTGGGAAGGAGGAAGCCAGACTCCAGCTCAAAGCTTCCTGTGTCCTTTCAGCTACCCTACAGAATAACGATCTAGCCTAAACAACAAAGCCTAGCAAGACTGACATCCAAAGCATCTCAGATCTGGATACTTCTGTGGGTATTTGGAAAGAGGGCAGTTCTCCTCTCAGCTCTACCACAGGAGAGAAGACTAGCATTCTCAGCTAGCCCCTGGGGTGACAGTCAATATTCCTAACTCCACCCAACAGATGGCACAACTTGATCCCCTAAAAGTCGAATGAAAATAATCGTACTGATTCCATTACCCTGCATGTCAGCATTGAGAAAAACAGTCATTCCTTAGTAAGAAGCAATGCATCCATCTACAGGAGAGGAGGGAGAAGAGAAGGGTAAAATAAAACAAGACCAAACAAACCCACCACCAACAACAATAAATTGAGTCAAGGATAAGTTTGCCTGAAAACCAAAGCTAGCAAATTTCAGCCTACCATATTGAGATGTTACTGAAGATGATACAGAGAAATAAAGGCACGTGTTCTGTGAGCTACAAACATAAGATGATAAGGGATCATCTAATTTTGTCCCACTTATACAAGGATTCATGGGAAGAGAATCCAGGAGATCCAAAGATGCTCCTGGTAGAAGGTCACCTTTAGGGGTGCACACAGCCTCCTGCCCCCAGGGCTGTAGTGTCACTTAGAAGAAACCACTCCTGGACACGTTGTCCCAGCATCTTTTCTCCAAGCTCCCCTCCATCCAGGAGCTTCCCCTGGCCCCCAGCGGCTGGAAGAGAAGCCGCCTCTCCTTCCCAAGAGATCAATGCAGAGCACTCCCTGGGACAGAAGAAGATTGTCTGAGATTTCAGTAGTCACTGCAGATGCAGGCAGAGAGTCGGGTGGAGGATGAGCGAGCAGAGGTCCAAGGCGTCTGGACCTTACTGTGCAGGTAACTCACCTTGGGGTGGGGCGGTGTTCATTCCAGCAGGGCTGAGGCAGAATTGGGGAGAGCTAGTTTCTAATCAGCTCCCCGGTGTGGACAGTGCTGAGGGTCTGACCTCACTCCGAGTGACCAAGTTTACAGGAATGATGGAAAAACTCAAAGAAGGTGGCAGATGCCAAGACACCTCTAATGTGATGAAGTGATGGAGGAAGATGTTATAAAGTGAACACCTGCAAACCTCCTTGCCTCGGAAGGACTGTGTTCTTAGAGATGCTCACAATGGGTTGGATGCCTTTCTCTTTTCCCCATAGCCCTGCCCCATGCTGGGGTACCCAGGTCTGGAAGTGGCATCACCACCCAAGCCCTTGAGACAGACAACTCAGATTTATTCTCCACACCTCGTTTTTCTCAACTCCACACTAGACTTACTATTTTCACCACTGAGTTTGGGTGATCTGTTCCTTGGCACAGAAAATTGTAAAAGGTCCTTAATGTATGTCAGGCACTGTGTTAGGTATTGGGACACTTCTCCTCGTGGAGTTTAAACCTTGCTGACCCAGCACTCTCTGTGCAGGTAAGCAAACTCTGGTCTCCCTGATTTTGCTATGCAAATGGAAATATAGAGCATATTCATAGAAATAGCAGTATACCAATATAAGAATATACTGGTAAGTGCTAGAGGTTTGAACAGCAAACAGAATTGAGTAGAAGAAGAGAACTCTTGGGACTTGTACAGTCAGAGAAAGTCAGCAAGGAACCAGGAACTGGGCTGAATGGGCAGGATTGGTGTGGGGACGGGTGCTGGGAAGAGCAAGCATTTTCATCCTGAGCCTGGTGGGTATCATGGGCTGGTTGGGGAGAGAGTTCCCACCCAAGGAAGTGTATAAGTGAGATGACTGGAAAAACCAATAGGAGGCGGAAGGTAGAAGGTCTTGAGGTCCCAGGAAAGGTTTGGACCTCATTTTCTAGGCAAGAGGATGGTCCTAAAGATTTATAAACCACAGATGAGCCATGGTGAAAAGTGCAATGTACCAGACAGTAGAAAGAACATGCACTGCATTCATACAGCATGCGGGGTCTCCAATGAGGATATCTTGAAATAATGTTCAAACAGATAAAGAAGGGTCTTTCACTCTACGTTACCCCCTCTCTCCTGCCCCAGTCCTTCCAAAATGTCATTTCCTGCCTCTCCTGTCTGTTTCAGCATTTTCTTTCTTTTTTCTAAGATTTGATTTGATTTATTTATTTTTTTAATTTGGCCAGGTCATGCGGCATGTAGGATCTTAGTTTGCTGACCAGGGATCGAACCTGAGGCCCCTGAGTTGGAAGTGTGGTGTCTTACCCACTGAACAGCCAGGGAAGTTCCTGTTTCAGCACTTTCGGGCCTACAGAGCCATGATGTTCTCTTCCTGACCCACATTCCCTGTGCTGGGCCCAGGGATGGAAATGCTGCCTAGCAGCTGGCAACCCATTGGGTGGGCGCCTGCCATCACAAGCCCCCTGGCAGCTACTTCCTGGTGATATGAGGGCTTCTCCATTCCTGTTGTTTGTTTTGCCTGTTTGATCCTTCATGCTCTACATGCTAGCATTAGTTCACCAGTGACTGACAAGTTCTATCCTCAAGTGAGCCCTGCCTGTGAAGACAAAGTCAAGTGTCCCTGAAGCAGAAACATTCCTGGCTTCTGGAAGAGATGCTCTGTAGCGACAATTGTGAGGTGCTTTCCTCTTCAAAGCCCTCCGCAAATATTACCTAATCAACCCTCCCCGAATACCTGGAAAGCTGGGAAACATCTATGAACCTGGTTTCAAGAGAGAAGATGGAAAGCTGAAACCCTCCACCAGAAAGGCTCAGCTTGATGCCCAAACTGGCAAGTAAGAACCTGGCCTCCCCCTCACAGAGCCAAGGAAGAGACTCAACACCGAAGTGTTCCACTTGTTTCCAGGGTCACAGGCAGCACCTCCTTGTACCTCTCAGTAGAGCATTTGGAAGGCAGTGTATTCATACAGAAGGCAGGGTGTCGAGTGCTGGGTTTTAGAGACTAGTTGTAGGAACTCTCTGTACTCTGAATCCCTCTTCTGTCGAAGGAGCCCTGTTAGTCTGTGATTCCCATCACATAACAACACTAAAACAATTCACGCAAAGAGTGCTCAGAAAATGAATTCTAATGAGGTCCTACAATATGGATTATTTTAGCATCTGGGGAAAAAAATCCTAACCAGATGAGTCCTCATCTTCCTTTTTTGCCAAATTTCTGCCTCCTCTGCCACATCCCCACCAACAACAATGTCCATCGTTAACTGTCTGAGCAATGTCCTTGGGATCGCTCTCCCTCTCCCCCACCAAAGCCACTTCAGAAACAGCCTCACTGCCGCCTAGGTTAAAAGAGAGTTAAAGCTAAGTGTAAGCCATCCAGGGGGCCTCTGCATTTCAACAGGGGACACATGCCTACTGAGCTGAAGTCCAGCCTGTGGGGTTCCAGCCACTGGGAACTAACCTGCAGAGGCATCTGGGTGTCAGGACCTTGATACCACACACCTCTGAGTGTGTGTTGTTGTTGTCGTTCAGTCGCTCAGTCGTGTCTGACTCTTTGCAAGCCCATGGACTGCAGCACGCCAGCCTTCCCTGTCCTTCACCATCTCCTGGAGTTTGCTCAAACTCAAGTCCATTGAGTCAGTGATGCCATTCAACCACCCCAGGCTCTGCCGTCCCCTTCTCTTCCTGTCCTCAGTCTTTCCCAGCATCAGGGTCTTTTCCAATGACTTGGTTGTTTGCATCAGGTAGCCAAAGTATTGGAGCTCCCGCATCAGTCCTTCCGATGAATATTCAGGGTTAATTTCCATTAGGATTGACTGGTTTGAACTCCTTGCTCTCCAAGGGACTCTCAAGAGTCTTCTCTAGCACCACAGATTGAAAGCTCAGCCTTCTTTATGATCCAACTCTCACATTTGTTTATGACTACTGGAAAAACCATAGCTTTGACTAGATGGACCTTTGTCTACAAAGTGCTGTCTCTGTTTTTTAATATGCTGTCTAGGTTTGTCATAGTTTTTCTTCCAAGGAGCAAGTGTCTTTTAATCTCACGGCTGCAGTCACCATCCACAGGGATTTGGGAGACCAAGAAAATAAAGTCTGTCAATGTTTCCATTTTTTCCCCAGCTACTTGAGTGCTTAGTTGGATCCAAGCCCTGCTGAAAAAAGAAGCCTGGTGCTGTGGTTAAGAGCATGGCCCCCTGTGCATCCTACCACCGAGACACTGCTTCATCTCTCTGTGCCTGTTTCTTCTCAAAAATGGGAATAGTAACTTATCCCTTGAATGTGCTATAATGGTGCCATAAATTAATGCACATACAGTGCGTAGGATCGTGCCAGCACTAATAAACATCAAAATATAGCTTGTTTTTTTTTTAAAGACTTTTTTGATGCAGACCACTTTTTAAATTCTTTATTGAAATTCTTACAGTATTGCTTCTGTTCTATGTTTTGGCCACTGGGCATATGGAATCTTAGCTCCCCAACCAGGGATCGAACCTGCACCCCCTGCATTGGAAGGAAGACTGGTGGGGAAGTCTCCAGCTTGTATTATGGTAGTCACTCTACTTGCAGTAACAAGTGTGTATTACACAGTTTGGGCATGGGCACCAGTTCCAGTCCCACTTACAGGCACAAACAGAGCACAGGCGTGAGCACACAGCCCGGTCACACGGTTGGTCAGCAGTAGAGCTGGGCTCTCACCAGGTAGCAGGCCCAGTCCTTACCGCACACTGTGCTGCCCCAGCCTCACCATGCACCACGGCCCTGGGAGACGTGGGAGACAGGCACCAGGCAGCCACTTGGGCTGAGTAAGCGGAACCTGAGTTCAAGCCATGCCTCATCTCCAGCAAATACACCAAGGAAGCTCTCTCTTCCTCCCATCTTGGCATCTCCAACTTTAACACAGACATAAGCCACCACTGCAGGTAGCCAGAAGATCAAATAACTGTGCAAGGGGTTTTGAAAATTCTCAAGAGCTCTCTTTTGAAATGTAAGGGATATTTATGATCCACTGCAGGACGAGAGGGTTGGAAGGCCATGGAGGTCACTTGTGCTGCCGGGGGTCCTTGTTCATGGAGGCAAACTGCTGTTAAGACAAACCTGGTCGGAGCTGGGCTGCAGTCTGGTGCCCGGGATCCACCCCACACTGCAAATCCTACTGTGGGTCCCAGAGTGCAGGACCGCCCCGGGCCCTGTAAACCAAGAACCTACCCATTGCAGACGCCTGTGAGGCTGCCCTTCACTTCCTCCCAAGAGCTCCTCCCAGGCCAGGCACCCCCTGGGGAGGCCCTTGGACTGTGGCCCCTAGAGGTCCCAAAGGGGTCAACATGAGAGGCAGGCCCTGCAGGGTCTGCAGGCCCCTGTGTCCTTGGCCCCCAGCAAAGGGCTCGATCGGCCCTGCTGCACCATCTGTTTTAGGCCAGATGCACACTGAGGTCCTCAAGGCACATGGACTGTCCAGGTCAGCACCCAGCTGTGGGGTCTGGAGAGAATGTACCGACTGGGCCTTTGGAGAAATTCACTCGATTCTTAGTTACCCAACGTTCTCAGTGTGCAGACTTTTAAATTCCCAAAGGCAAGTGACCCACACTGCTATGGGATGTTAAGAGTATGCAAACGCATTTTCAAATGACTGCATTCTTTGATGGCAGCAAATTTGCTTTCACAGCTAATCGGAAGAATCCCTTTTAAAAATCGTTACTTTTTTATCCTGTGTTTTGGTTAACAAAAGCCACCAACCCCGTCTCCTGAATGAGAACAAAGGACAAAGGGCAGCCCTGAGAAGACAGTATCCAGCCTGAAGTCGGGGTCCCTCCTCCACCTGCAGCTGCCCCAGGGTGTGACGAGCTAAGGCGACAGGGTCCAGGGGTTGATGACTTTGCAGCTCCCAGCTGCCCTGGGGTCTTCACACCATCAAGCTGTTCACTGGCTCCTCTGAATGCTATTTCCTGTGTTCACAGCTTGATTTTGCTACAATTTGCACGTATTTTACCACTCATGAGTAATGCCCCATTCATATCTGTCACAAGCCACTCAACGGCAAAGGTGAGTGATTTGCCCAAACTTGTATACGTTTTCTGACACCTATTCCCCACTGTTTTTCTGCCTGCCAACCCCAGCTCAGGGTCTGTGTCTTTTGTCACAGTATCACCATTTAACCATATCAAGTATGCTCCGTGGGCCCAGCTCTCTATCAAGTGAACAGAAACATAATGTTCCTGCCATGTTGATTTAGCATCTAAGCCCAGAGAGCAACAGAAGAAACAAATAGTAGAAGGATATGTCCCTATCACGCTGACATCAGACCATGGTAAAACTGGGTCTGATGTCTTCCCTGAACACTCTCCCTACAGCTGCTTCTCCAAGGGAAATGACTGTGGGGAGAGGTTTAAATTTTTTTTTCCTGAAATAAGATTACCACTCTATTTGGGACATCTCCTAAAACAGTCTCCTGGTCTCAACAGCCTTATTTATCCACCCTAAGCCACAACTCTGGTCCCCTTCGGTCTGCTACCCTCATCCCATTCTCCAAGGAGAGTATTCCTCTCACACAATTTTATCTGAAATTGCATCAAGAAGAATAAAATACTTAAGAGATAAATTTAAGCAAAGACAAGAATGACTTGTACACTGAAAACTATAAGACATTGATGAATGAAACTGAAGAAGTCACAAATACATGGAGAGACATATTCCATGTTTCCAATTTGAAAGAATTAAAACTGTTTTTTAAAAAGTCAGTATTAACCAAAGCAATTTATCATATCAATGTAATCCCTATCCAACTTCCAACAGAATTTTTTCACAGAAATAGGACAAACAATCCTAAGATTTACATGGAACCACACAACATCCCAAACAGCCAAAGAAATTGGAAAAAAAAAACAAAAACAAAGTTGGCAACATCATGCTTCCTGAATTCAAACTGTATTATAAAGCTAAAGTAACCAAAACAGAATGGCGTTGGCACAAAAACAGACACATAGATTAATGGTATAGAGAGTCCAAAAGTAAAACCATACCTGTATGTCAATTAATTTTTAACAAAGGAGCCAAGAATATATAATGGGGATAGGGCAGCCTCTTCAATAAATAGTGTTGGGAAAACTGGACAGCCACATGCAAAAGAATGCAACTGGACCACTATCTTGCACCATACACAAAAATCCACTCGAAATAGATTAAAAATTTGAACATAAGACCTAACAGCATGAAACTCCCTGAAGAAAACCTATTGGGTAAGCTCCTTGACATGTCACTTGGTGATAATATTTTGGATTTGACCCCACAAGCAAAGGCAACAAAAGCCAAAATAATCAAGTGCGACTACATTAAACTAAAAAGCTTCTGCACAACAAAGGAAACCATCAACAAAATGAAAAGGCAACCTAAAGAATGGGAGAAAATATCTGAAAATCATCTATATGATAAGGAGTCAATATCCAAAATATATCAAGAACTTACATAACTCATAGCATAAAATCCAATTAAATAATAGGCAGAGGATCTGAATAGACATTTTTTTAAATAAGATAAACAAGTGGCCAACAGGTACATAAAAATGTACTCAGTATCACTAACCATGAGGAAATGCAAATCAAAATCACAATGAGACATCACCTCACATCTATTAGAATGGCGATTATCGAAAAGAGGAGAAATAACAAGTCTTGATGAGGATGTGGAGAAAAACTCTTCTGTACTGTCGGTGGGAATGCAAGTTGATGCAACCGCTATGGGAAACAGTAGGGAGTTTCCTTGAAAAATTAAAAATAGAGCAACAATATGATTCAGCAATTTCACTTTTGGGTATTTATCCTAAGAAGACGAAATCACTATCTGGGAAAGATATCTGCACCTGCATGTTCTCTGCAGCATTATTTACAATAGCCAAGATATGAAAGTAACCTAGGTGTCCCTCTGTGGATGCATGGATAAAAAAAAATATGATACATAATTTCTGAAATTATGCTATTTGCAACAGCATGAATGGATCTAGCACAATGAGGGCATTGTGCTAAATGAGATAAGCAGCTCAAAAGTTTTATGAATAGGATTACATGTAGAAATTGTTTAGGGAATTTCTTGGCGGTCCAGTGGTTAAGATTCTGTGCTTCCACTGCAGGAGGCATGGGTTTAATCCCTGGTTGAAGAACTAAGACCCCACATACCACCCAGTGCTGCCAAAAAAAAAAAATGTTTTAATGTGCTTGGTTCATTTCTCTGTCTTATTTGGTACCTTGTATCCTACAGTGACTAAATCCCTGAGTTAGAAGCTGAGACTGACAGTACTTTACAAAGGTCTTGTGACTCATCACATCATGAAGGTAAGAAGGAAACTCTTCTGACCCCAACATCTGTGTCACATTTTGCCCAGGATCCTGCTCTCGTTTCTGTGTGGCTCCGGAGATCAATAAGGAAGGAGTCAAACTCTTCTCCAACATGTTCTGTGCTTCTGGAATCTTCTCTTATCACCTCTATTTCTGAAGCAGAGTCCAGTTAATGAGTCAATCTGGGGTGTGAGTATAACTTTTTCTTTAAGATTTGACAATGATTTTATTTTTATAAATAAACAAGCGGGGGGAACTCCCCTGGTGGTCCAGTAGTTAAGAAGAATCTGTATTCCAATGCAAAGGATGCAGATTCAATCCCTGGTCGGAACTAAGATCCCACAGGCTGCAGGGCAACTAAACCCATGCCTTGCAACTAGAGAGAAGACTACTTGCTACAATGGAAGATCTCATGTGCTGCAACTAAGACCCAACACAGATAAAAATAAATTAATTTTTTTAAAAAAGCAAGAGGAGGACAATATTTTGACCTACTAACTTGTAGGTTTGCTTTTCTTCTTTGGATTGTATTTTAGAAAAATAAAAAAGCAATGCTTCTGGGTTGTGGCCGTGAGTGCTCATTATCTTGATCATCAGCAAGCACTCATTAAACCCTAATTGGGCCAGGTGCTTCCATTAGAGATGGCACCATCAAATGCAGAGTTGTAGGAAGCTTCTCATTGTACTCCTAATGGAAAGACACATGTGTCTGAGAAGGGTTTAACTTCACATATTTGCAAGTATGTTCGATCCCAGGGGATTTGTTTTGTGTGAGTCTCCAGATATCAAGATGGAAGATGAGAGGGAAGAGAGGGGGGAGGATAGAGCCGCTTGCTTGCAAACAGACACTGGTGTCTATCACTAAAATATAGATATGCACATATCTATATTCCCCTGAAATAAGTCCTCTAATGAAGGCATCTCCCCCTGGAGAGTAGCATATTTAATTAGAATGGATTTATGTACGCCTTGACTCACCAGGATAGCCTCCAGAGATGAACATCTTGTTATGGGAAAGCCCAAGAGGTGTAGCAGCCAATCTTCCTCCCGCAGAATCTGCACATTCTGAACTAACTGTAGGTACAGGGCGTTCTGCTTCTAATAAAGACACAGATCCTGAGTCACTGGCTTCTGCTCATTGTTGAAGAATAGCCGCTAAGAACCTGAGTATCCTTCCTTTCACCATATTAGGTAAACCAGCCTCTGTGGTCAACCTTGAAGTGCCAAGAACCTACCCAGCTTGCCTCTTAACTGTTGTAATTATCAAGAATGAGGAGCCTCATTTTTACCCAAATTCATACCATGTTGGATTTCTAAATGGAAAGCACACAAATCCTTTACATGCAAATATTTCTTTCTTTCCCCATAACCAAAAAGTCCCTCTGTTCATGCCTCGTTTAGATCCAATTTTTTGTTGTTTTTAACTTATTCTAGAAAACAAAAGTTTTCTTTAAAATAAGGTTTTTGCATTTCAGATTATTACATAAAAAGGAAAAATAATTATTTGAAAGGGATGATATTTTATACAGTTTCAGTTTTTAAAACTGAAAACAAATAGTGGATAAACATGTTAATATATTAAATAATGGAAGTGAATAATGGAATATTGAAATATGTTTGCACAGCCCCTCTAAATTGACAAAAATCTTGGGAATCTTTCCAACAGCTCTTTTGAGGAGGGCCAGGGATGTATTACCATCACTCAGATTCCACCAGCAAATCATAACTTCCTCTGTTGATTTCAAAACTATGAAATAGAGACTGCAGGTCTAAATCATAAACATTTTAAGTTGAATTGTAGATTGTGTTAAACTAAAATGTGATGGAAACGGCCATTTATACAGGCATCTCTCATCCCAGCTGTCCTGGTCATTGTTGTTGACTGGTAACTTCTAACCCAATGATTTATTCAGTCAATACTAGTGTTCATTTAAAAGGGACCACAGAGGCATGTGAGAAACGCCTGGGGTCTTGATACAAATGATACAAATGGATTTATCTAAAAAACAGACTCACAAACTTCAAAATCAAACTTAAGGTTACCAAAGAGGAAAACGACAGGGAAGGATAAATTAGGAGTTTGGGATTAACATATGCACACTACTCTTGTCCAGCACATGTAATCCATAATAATCTTTTGCTAACTGACCTATTTAGCTGAAACATTTCATATAAAAGGAAGTTCAGCAGAATGATTCCCGTCTCTTATTGTACCCATACACTCAGTTATCCCAGTGATCATTAGCAATTCTGGTGAGGTTGTAGAAAACGGCTTTATCGGGAGACTTACCAAATAAACAGAAAGTTTCCAAGTTTTAACAAAAAGACACAGGCAAAGAACACAGACTGAAATAATGAATAGGGTGCTCCAGAGGAGAAGGGAACCAGAGTAACCAACGCCCTCCCAGAGTTCATTATGCCTCTTGAGCTGCTAGAAGGAAAGTTAATTTTTAAATGCTTTGAGGTGATTAAGAAGCTGGGCATCACTCTAAATGTAAATAAGTCCCGTTTCATTTCCTGGAAGCTGACTCTGATTGGGGCAGTCACCAACTACTTAGCCTGCTGATAAATTTCAGATCCATAGTCTGGTTCATAATTAACCCTGTCTTCTTATGAAGTCAAAGCTTAGCACACTCATTTGTAAATACAAGCACAGCCAGAGACCTCAGTGCTCGACAGTTTCACTGGGGAAAAGTTGGTTTATCACAGAAAGCCATATTAAGACCTGAAAGCCTTCTTGCGTTGATGATGGAGTGCTGACCAAATATTTGGCTGAAGGTGGTGTCATTTCCTTCAGCCAACAAATCTGAAAAGTCATTTGAAAGACCATCCTAGTGATGGAGTTTGGGTCCTTTTTTGATACCAGGATTTCAGTCCCTTCAACTTACAGCCTCTGGAAGGAGCCCAGTGAATTATTTATTTCCCACTCACTCGCTCTTTCTCTCTGCGTAGGCTCTATTCATTCCTCTATCTTATCGTAATGAGCCAGGTCACCGCTGAACTGAACTTAAATCACAACCGCTTGGCAGTGCCTGTTTTACAGGCCTGGATGGCCTACTTTATATTGTTTGTACTGAGCTGATGTCGGTGCGCTGGTGTAAGATTGTAGAATTGCTTTACCCTGGGGACCCTCATAAAAATGAGTGGGCTGGCTCATAAAACTGTCCCACTGTGCAAAACTGTAAATAGCTTCCTTAGGGGCACGACAAGTCCAAGGCTGCAAAAAGGGCATACCCTTGGTGCCAGAGACCGGAACTGTCCTGCTAGGATTTGGACCTCCTCAACCCGGCAGGGTCCTGTTTATCCTGGGAATTGTAGCACCGATTGTTTTATCCTTGTTTTGCAACTCAACACCATTTCCTCACTCATAGTTCCCTTCTGTTTCCTCTTTGCCACTGTTTGCGGACACAGGAAAAGGCCAGTGGGCTCACATGAGGACAAGGTCCCTGCTGGAACTCGGTCATGTTGACGAGCCAAGTGATGATCCGTCATTGTCACTGTGTTTACATGAGGGATTAAATAAATAAACAGTCTCAGTACAGCTGCTGTTTTTACTATCTGCTTTCAAGATTCAGAATGGTGCTCTAGATTAGTTAGACTCTGACCCAGTAGATTGAGCAGAAATGACTTGGGGGATGACTCTGTGCTATATTGTTTGTAAGACTTCCACTCCTGCACACTGGGACATCCCAAGTTACAGGAAATGTTGTCTTCAGCCAGCCACTGGGAACAACCAGCACCTCAATTCAAAACAGCTTCCTCCTCTGAAGCACTGAGGGAAGACCAAAAACTGAGACACTATCACAGATACAGATTCAGTTCAGGAGAAGCAGCACTGTGGCCTCCTGGCTCCTCCACTGATGGGTGCAGTATAAGCCAGCTGCAAATTAATAGCAATCTCACATTTCATCTTTCCTAAAGCAACTGGAAACACAGGGATGGGGGCACACATGGGGACTGGATCTGCGTTTCTCAACATAGGGGTCTCACTAATACTATCTGGGAACATGTTAGAAATGCAAATTATCAGCCTTAAGAATCAGAAACTTTAGGAGTGGGGCCCAGAAAATTGTGCTTAAAAAAGCCCTTCTGGACATTTCGATGGAGCTAAAGTTTGAGAACCAGTGGCCTAGAAAGAGGAAACACAGATCACAGTTCAAGTCTGTCATCAAGCTGCTGTGTGTAAACCCGGGCTCTGCTGTTTGAGGACAAGTTATTTATGTCCCTTAAACCCCAAATTGCATCTGGAAAACAGGCAGGAATAAGCTGTCAGGACCTTTCAGTGAATGTATTCAGCTTATTAAACACTTAGTATAGGGCCTGCTAATAGAATAGTAAATCTTAGCTCACATTGTTTTAAAGCACTAGAACTAGAACAAAGTATGTGCCTAGTATCTGAAATGCACAAATAAATCCACGAATAAGTGACAGGATGACAGATGCTCAACTTGTGCAGAGAAGGAAAATGCTGACAAAAATGCATAACTGGACCTCTGCTTGCAGAACACAGATTAAAAAAAAAATTTACACGCACTCTTCTAGGAGACCTTGTGAACAAACATCAGTGCATTTAACAAGTGGGAAAGCGAGGAAGAGAGCGAGAAGAAAAAGGTAAAAGGAAGGGAATGGAAAAGCTAGGAATTGGAGTTACTTGCTTTCCTGCATTGCATTAGATCTGTGACTCTGAGCATCTATTTCCTCCAAGTGGTCCACCCCAGAGCCTAAAGTTTTTGATGCCTTGAGGGTCTTTGTCCCCTTCTCCTTCACCCATGACCCTTCAGTTTAAGACCCCTTTTTCCTAATGAAGGAGTAACTTTTGTTTCCCCTAATTCTGCTGTTTGCAAAGGAGGAGGGCTGAGCAGGGAATGCAGGAGTGGGGGTTTCTGAGAGTACTAGGAGGTGGGACCCTAGAGCTAAAGGGGAGAACCAGAAGACTTCAGCTCATGGGATCATCACAGCAAGCATCTGCTCATGGGATCATAGCGATCATCTGATCATGGCCTGAGAAAACAGTTTCTAAATGAACCCAGGTGTGAAGTTAGATCTGGTGAGAAAATGCAAGCCACTTGCTGGAAATCTCTGTGAAAAACCAGCGGAATCCGATAGCTCTGCTGCCTTCATTTTGCTGTGAGAAAAGTCTGCTGTGACTTGATAGATTGAGAAAGGATTTCCCTATGCATGAGGTCATGAATCAACTACAAACCCAAACGGAGACTAAGGGAGACTGTCTGTCATTCAAGCCGATAGTGAATTTCCTCTGCTGGACATGACTACCAAATTCTAGAGAGTCTGAGAAAACAAAGAGGCAGCTGTACAATGTTAAAAGGTAGATCTTTGCATGAATTTAGCTGGGTATTTTTTCAGTTTTCTGGTCAGAAATCAGGTCCACCCAAATCAAGGAACACCGAAAGAAAATAGCTTATGTAACTGCAAAGTAAAGGCAGCTCTTGTAAGTCAGAAGCACTGTGCTCTGAAACAAGAGCAACAGGCTTGACCCTGGGCTTAAGTCAACAGAGTTACCTACTGTCAACAGGGTGTCTGCCACATATCTCAGGACTACAGCCTCTAACCACAGCCCCACCTTCTCCAAGCCATTCTCATTAAACTCTCTTCATGAAGGCTGTGCCTGTGAATCAGGTATAAACTACTCTCTAGTTGGGTTCCTTGCCTGCTTCTCTATTGGACACAGGATGCTGTCTATTCTGGATGGGAGATGTCTTACCAAGAGTCTCTCATCACTGCCATTTTCCAGCCTCTGAAAACATCCGAGCTGAAAGCTCTTCTTGGTAGACGAGACTCCTTCTCTTCCCAGTCTTTTCTCTCCACCTGGCTCCTGTGAGCAATGTATCGGGTTGACCAAAAAGTTCAGTCGAGTTTTCCAGCCATGTGTCACAGAAAATTCAAACGAACTTTTTGGCCAACCCAATAAGCCCCTTCACAGTCCTCTTTTCCCCCATTCAAGACCATTTTCTCATTAAAAAGGAAATTCCAGCCTGGAGCTTCTAATGCTGAGAGATGATGCCCATCAATGGTTGGGGGTTGTTTTTGTCCCCAGAGTGTAGAGCAATGTCTACTGAATGAAAACCCCTTTCTCCTTTATTTTTTGCATAATGGTAATTCTTTATTCATGAGGTCTTTTTATTTCCATGAAAAACACTGAGGTCATTTTAATTTTTAATTACACTAGAGTTCCATTGATTTTAACTTCTGTAGTAGTGAGCACAGAAGCTAGAGATTTACTCACCCATTTCTACTTAAAAAAATATATATATATAAAGGAGGAAAAGATGGTTTAAAAGGGTCATGAATTTCATTTAGTTATAACCTTTGGCTGTATCTTACTTCTAATGTTATGCAAACTTGCCCTGCAATTTTATATCCTATTAATTCTCTTATTTTTGTCTAGACCCATTGGCTAAAAGTATGGTCAGAGGAAGTAAACTACGATTGAAAACTTGGCAGTGGATGTTGGTAGAATAATTAGTTTGGGAGACATGGATTGCTGTGGAATAATGGAAGAAACAGAGAACTAATTCTGATACGTGTTTAATTGAGTAATCCTGGGCAAATCACTTCACTTCTCTGACCTTCGATTTCTTTCCTTTCTTCTGTATTATTTTTGAAGCATAGTTTATTTACAATGTTGTGTTAGCTTCAGGCGTACAGCAAATGACTTAGTATTATATATTCTTTTCCATTGTAGGTTATTACAATATATTGAATATAGTTCCTTGGGCTAGACAGTAGGGCTTTGTTGTTTGCCTATATTTCATACATTAAAATCACTTCACTATTTTTTTAAGATTTTTTTTTTTTAAACATGGACCATTTTTAAAAGTCTTCACTGAATTTGTTACAATACTATTTCTGCTTTATGTTTCTGGGTTTTTTGGTCAAGAGGCATGTGGGATTTTAGTTCCCAGACTGGGGATCAAACCAGCACCTCCTACCTTGGAAGGTAGAGTCTTAACCCCTGGACCACCAGGGAAGTCCCCAAATCTCTTCATTCTTATTTCCAACCCTTCTCTCTGAGGTCTTTATTGGATTCTTCATTCAGAATCACCCGGTCTGTTCTACATAGAAAATCACTCCCAGCTGCTCCACAAAAGCTATCAGACCTAAGAGAAAGAAAGGAGAAGTCTTAATCATTGGACCGCCAAGGACGTCCCTCCCAGAACTTTTTAGAGGGCAGCTTGTAATCTAAGGTGGGAAAGACAAGCTCTCTCCTAAACACGTGCCCAGGAACTCCACCTGACCTGGCTCTCGTTTTGCAGCCCCTGGAGGTGAGGGCGGAGGTGGAGGTACAGGTACGGGGAGGGCGAGCACCTGGCCCGGGAGTCACCTGCGCACGCGCAGTGCGGGTGGGTCGCCTGCTGGCCCTTTGCAGACCCAGCCACGCAGGGCTCCTCCACCCGCGAGAGGAGAGCCTGCAGCGCCACGGGAGAGCTGGTAATTTTGCGACCAGCAAATGAAAGGGCAGAGAAAAAGCACCAGGAAACCTTTCATTCCGAGGTATCTCTAATTTGTGCAATTATGTAAATGCATTATGCAGCCCTCCTGGAGTCGGTGCTGCTGCCTGACAAGGCCAGCTTGGACTGCTGCTCCGTTTTGTGTTGGAAGGCTTGGGGTGAAGGAGGGGGGTTGAGGAGGAGGGGAGATGGGGTCAGAGGAGAAGGCCTTATTCAATTCAAATATTTCATACTTTGGGAATCTTTTATTTCTGCTCCATTTTCTAAATCTTAGACTGCAGCAGAATGCAACTTTTCGTTGTATGCCACATTCATTTTACGATAAATCTTATACAGATTGACAGACCCTAAATAGAGTTATTTCTGTGCCACAGGCAAGATCAAAGAAAGCCAGTGGATGATTTGACAATAATGGGGAGAGGGGCAGATTGCACCCCTGCTGGAAAAAGGCTAGGGGAGGGGATGCTGACCCCGTGGGAATGGCACCAGCCAGCTCTTGGTCACTGTGAAGATAAATAATAGGTCCCTGACTCTGGTTTCTCCAGTGATGGTGGTAAAATGTCCAACTGAAATTAACACACAGGATAGTAACAGCCTTTGTCACTGCTTAGTAAAAGCAGTAGTTTTTTAAAATGTCTTGACTTGAGACTCATTGTCCTTTGTTTCTAGAAGTGTCAGAACTAGATTGGAGGTCAAGTAACATCTCACCTCTGCTAAAGAGTCCTCTTTGTTTTATCTACAGTTTCTTTTTTTTTTCTTTAAGTATTTATTGAATTTGTTATAATACTGCTTCTGTTTCATATTTGTTTTGTTTTATTTTGGCCAGGAGACATGAGTAATCTTAGCTCCCCAGACAGGGATCGAACCCACATCCCCTGCATTGGAAGGCAAAGTCTCAACCACTGGTCTGCCAGGGAAGCCCCATTGTCTACAATTTCCAAGCAGGTTTTCTGACCTCATTCCCTGAAGTGTGAGCCTAAGTTTAGCTGGAGCTCAGAGAAAGAAGATGAAGTGTAACCTGGGTGTCCATGAAGGGGGCTTAGGTCAGGTGAACCCTCTCCAGAAGGCTCAGGGGCCAAGAGGCAGGGCTGTGGTGGAGCCAAGGTCAAGGCCTTGGCCTAGGCATGGGAGGCAGGCTAGACTAAAAGATTGCAAGGAATACTGAACTGGGGCTTCCCTGATAACTCTCAGTTGGTAAAGAATCTGCCTGCAATGCAGGAGACCCTGGTTCAATCCCTGGGTTGGGAAGATCCCCTGGAAAAGGGTATGGCAACCCACTCCAGTATTCTTGCCTGGAGAATCCCCATTGACAGAGTAGCCTGGCATGTCCATGGGGTCACAAAGAGTTGGACATGACTGAGTGACTAAGCACAGCATGGGAACTAGATGGTGGAAAACATTAGGAACCTGGCAGCAGGTACCAGAAGACTTACAATTATTACATTTGTGCCTCAGTCAGTCAGTTCAGTCACTCAGTCATGTCTGACTCTTTGCGACCCCATGGACTGCAGCATGCCAGGCTTCCCTGTCCATCACCAACTCCCAGAGCTTACTCAAACTTGTGTCCATCGAGTCGGTGATGCCATCCAACCATCTCATCCTCTGTCATCCCCTTCTCCTCCCGCCTTCAACCTTTCCCAGCATCAGGGTCTTTTCAATGAGTCAGTTATTCACATCAGGTGGCCAAAGTATGATGTTTGTGCCTCAGAACATCCCAAAAGTTATGTTTTAATCTCTATTTTATAAATGAGGAAATAGGCTCAAAAAGTTCAGAGATTCGGTTAAGGTTATGAGATGTAGACCAAGGGCTTAGCCCTAGGCAGTGCTCTCCTGGATGGTGATAAAAGTTGCTGAATAGAATGAATTCAGGGTTCGTTTAGGTGGAAAATCATCCCACAGATCCTCCTCCATAGAGGAAGGAAGGCCAAGCCTTGCCCTGGAGGGGCTCACAGTCTCGTGGAAAGGGCAGGAGGCAAAAGTCACCCAGTTACCCATCTGAAGGGAGCAGCAGGTAGGTGACTTTGAGAAGAAGCAAAGGTCATAGACAAGCTCACCTGGGAGAAGAAAGCTGAAGGGATCCACTGACTGGAGCTCAGACTCATCAGTGGAAGAGGTGGCAGGGAGAGGGAAGGTGGGTTTGGAACGTCTCGCCCTGGCATGCACACCGAGATCTTTATAATAAAAGGTGAGGGGAGCACTTGGGGAGATTTAAAAGCAGGCAAATGGACTTTCCTGGTGGTCCAGTGGTTTAAGACTCCACACTTCCTTGGTAGGGGGCGTGTAATGGACTAAGGGGGCATGTCAGGGAACTAAGATCCCACATGCCACTGGGTGACACTAGAAATTGAAAAAAGATTCAAAGCAGGATATTGACTGGGCTACATCTGCCTTTTAGATGATTCCCCTGCCCCAGGGGTAGAGAATGGATTTGAGGCTGCTTTGGACATAGAGGGTGCCACCTCCTCCTACATCCCCACTTCCTTATTCCTAACAGATTTTGTTCCATTGACGTGATGCTTAGGCTGCATTGATCCTTCCAGAAATAATCACAGCCTGACCCCATCACCCCCACCCCTTGCCCCTCTCACCTGGCCTTCCTTGCCCTTGGGCTCCTATGTGGGGTCAGCCTTGGGTGGCATCCCAGCTGGGTTTCCTCCTGGCCCCAGCTCCCACCTGCAGGGCTTGCTCATGACTATGGCTCATTTTGTTTCAGTGACACAGCTCCCTCTGTGGACCTCAGACTCAGGGGTGGCACCATCTTCCCATAATTACTAGTCCCTGGGAGCTTCGCCATTCTTTACTGGCCTCCTTAACCCTACCACACCTCAGTAATTTGCCCCCTTTTTGTTGTTGTTTATTCACTCAGTTGTGTCCAACTCTTTGGACTGCAGCACGCCAGGCTTCCCTGTCCTTCACCATTTCCCAGAGTTTCCTCAGACTCATGTCCATTGAGTTCAATGATGCCATCCAGCCATCTCTGTCGTCCCCTTCTCCTCCTGACCTTATTTAATCCTTTTGAAATTGAGTATGCTATGTGATTCCTGTGGAGATTATATACTACTCCATCCCCGTATTCAGAGGACGATCAGTCTAGGGTAATTACGATTAGTCTAAGCCAGTCGGCATCTGACATTGCCTTGACCACTGTTCTTGATCCAGTAATTGGCAAGAGCTTTCTCTCTCTCTCTCTAACATGTGATTTACATCACATGAGCCACAACAGATGTCACCATAATAAAGCTGATCCTAAGAAGGTGGAAAATGGAAGGTCATAGTTTTTCCCGTCATGGTTCAGTACTGTTGATGCTATGCTTTGAGTCAGCTCTACCTATCGACTCCCAGTTATTTGATACAATACATTTTTCTTTGTGTAAGTCAGTTTAGTCAAAGCTATGGTTTTTCCAGTAGTCATGTATGGATGTGAGAGTTGGACCATAAAGAAAGATGAGCACTGAAGAATTGATGCTTTTGAACTGTGGTGTTGGAGAAGACTCTTGAGAGTCCCTTGGACTGCATGGAGATCCAACCAGTCCATCCTAAAGGAAATCAGTCCTGAATATTCTTTGGAAGGACTGATGCTGAAGGTGAAACTCCAACACTTTGGCCACCTGTTACAAAGCACTGACTCCTTGGGAAAGACCCTGATGCTGGAAAAGAGTGAAGGCAGGAGGAGAAGGGGACATCAGAGGATGGTTGGATGGCATCACTGACTTGATGGACATGAGTTTGAGCAAGCTTTGGGAGTTGGTGATGGACAGGGAAGCCTGGTGTGCTGCAGTCCATGGGGTCTCAAAGAGACGGACATGACTGAGTGACTGAACTGAATTGAACTGAAGTCAGTTTAGGACAAGTATTTCTATCACTTGTAGCCCAAAAGCATTACCTGGTTATACTAAGGGGGAAATGAATGGAATCAAAAAGATAGAAGAGACTATAAAAGTTGTCTAAGCCATAAAAAGAAAAGAAAAATAAAAGGAAAGAGAGAGAGAGAGAGAAAACACCTTGACTGGCAGTGACAGAGGGAGAAAGGAGAGGACAAAAGCTTGGTAGGTTAGTCTTCACAAATGTGTGAGTGGTAGATATAAGTCACCACACCACCGAGTCAGGTGAAGGCCAAAATGATGGGTAGAAATGAACTGTATACATAGAAATAGTTAAACATCTAAATGTTATGTTATATATGTGTGGATGCTAAGTCACTTCAGTCACGTCAAACTGTGAGACCGTATGGACTATAGGCCGCCAAACTCCTCTGTCCATGGGATTCTCCAGGCAAGAATACTGGAGTGGGTTGCCTTGCCCTCCTCCAGAGGATCTCCCCAACCCAGTGGTGGAACCCACATTTCTTACATCTCCTGCATTGGCAAATGGGTTCTTTATCACTAGCACCACCTGGGAAGCCCTATATATATATATATAACCATAATTTTTAAAAACTTAATTTTTAAAAAACAAAATAAGCCAAAAAAAGCTAAAATGATGGGTAAAAATCATCACTGGGTATCTAAATACCTAGATAATCCAAGCTGAATGTGTCAGGAATCAGATAGGAATGTGGTATAAATGATACAAGCAGTCATCTAAAAGATGGCTTTATGACTTTAGGTCATAAAATGCTGTTTCAGTTTTGTCAGATGTTGGTGTTGGAATGTGGGGACATGGTCCTCCATCTGCTGTGAACACTGTCACTGGATATTCTAAGGCTGCACACTCATGGTGCCTGGTGCTACAGCATTTCTCTCACCTGTAATCGGATTTTCTGTAAATAAACTCACCCATTTCACGTTTGAAGTCCTCTGGGTGTGGTTTTTTGTTTGTTTGTTTTTTTATAAAACCTGTGCTACACCTCCTTTAAATTTTTGTTGAAGTGAATAATTCTTTTATAAAACAGATTGTCACATTCTTGATATGTGTGTTCAGATGTATAAATCCCTGTTTTTTGCCCTCAAAATTTTCTTAAAACACATAGTTTTAAGCGCATAGTTTATACAAGCAACCTCTTGAAGTGACCTTCTTCAGTGAACACATATTTATTGTTTCTAGATATTTTAAGATATTTTCCAGGTATGTTAAGGTCAAATCGCCCTCAAATACTTTGTCAACAGTCTAGTTAAAAGAGTGAAATAAAGTAAGCTTTACTAGAGAAACATGATAAGTGACAGAAGCATTAAAAGATGCACAACATCTCTGGAACTTCGCAAGATCAGACAGATCAAGATGATCAAATATGCGGATACTGTGGATTGACTGCCCAACTGTCTTCCTAAATGCCTTCTTGAACACCCATGCCAGAGCTGCCAGCTGCACTTCTCAGACTCCTGTGCCGTGGCTTCTGGATACAGTCTTAGGTGCTGCCCTCACAGGCATCGGCCCCATGACAAAGAAATTGCACACATAGCTGGGTCATTCTTGCTGATGGAGAGGTGATGGTGGTTGAAACTCTCAAGTCCTTTCCCTGGTGTCATAGATGTTAAGGTACCTGAAAATACGTGTGATAGTTACTCAGTCATGTCTGACTCTTTGAGATCCCACAGACTGAAGCCCTCCAGGCTCCTCTGTGCGTGGAATTCTCTACGCAAGAATACTGGAGTGGGTTGCCATTCCCTTCTCCAGGGGATCTTCCCAACCCAGGGACTGAACCCAGGTCTCAAGCATTGCAGGTGGATTCTTTACCATCTGAGCCAGCAGGGAAGCCCAAGAAACTCGAGGTTGTGGCAACGTCTCCTGACTGCTGTGGTCAGCAGCTGTGTAGCATCCAAACCCAGTTTTCCAACTAAGTTATTCAATGCTCGCTAATAAATCAGTTTCTGCTTAAACTAGCTAAGGAGACCTAAATCCTGACGCAGGGAATCAAGGAAGACTTTATAAAGAGAACAAGGAATCTGGGCTAAGCCTTTGAAAACTGGGTAGAATTTGAATAATTAAAAAGGAGAGAAGAGGAAATTCCAGGTGACAAGAGACAAAAAAGCAGTGGAAAAAAATATGTGCAGAAAATAGTCAATAAGACAGAAGAGAGGGCTGATAGTGAAGAGATGTAGAAATAAGAGGGAAGGAGAGTCCAGCTCAGAGTGGTTGCTGGGTCCGTATAGATAGAAATTAACAAGTGCTGCAGGTTCTTACGTGGAATCCAACAAAAGAGACCAAAGAAAAGGGGATGTGATTTACAGTCATCAAACTAGATAACAAAATTAATCAAACTGCTTTAATTGAAAGCATTAAAGGAGGGAAAATAAGTAAGTAAAAAAACATGAATAAAAGAGAAATAAGTCCTAATCAAACCCTAATTACAACCCAGAGATACCACCCATGCATGCTAAGTCCCTTCAATAGTGTCCGTCTCTGAGACCCCAGGGACTGCTCCAAGAGCCTGCCAAGCTCCTCTGTCCATGGGATTCTCCAGGCAAGAACACTGGAGTGGATTGCCATTTCCTTCTCCAATAGCCTAACAGTTAAAAATGTGAATCCAGAACCACATTCTCTGAGCTGTCTCTTTTCCATTTACTTGTTGTGTAAACTTGAACAGCTTTCTTAGCCTAGTTATATTTCAGTTTCCTGATTTGTAGAGAGAGTATGTTTCATCTTCCTCATAAGGTTAATGTGAAGATTCAGTGTATAACATCATTAAACCATGCCTGGTATATGGTAAGCACAATACATGTGCTTATTGTTATAACTAATGTATCAATTTGCTCAACTCACCAATCAAAAGAATGTGTGGTACAGATTGGGTCAAAAAGAACAGATGATCACATTTTCCACTAATACAGAGATGAAAAGTCAGGTGTTAACTCTGGTACCAATTTTAGTATTGGACAAAAGACAATTAAGTGAAAAACATGATACATACATACATATATATTTTTTAACCTACTTTTTCCCTTTAAAAGAATATACATCATCACCATAAAATAGTATACATCATTACATGAAATCAGTAACAAAAAATGTTAGCTGAAAAAAAATAACCTGTATGTCTAGAAATAAAAACACCACCGAATATACCTAATTTGAAGAAGAAATTGTGCAAAATTTTAAAATACTAAAACTGAACAATAAAAGACAATTCCTGTCAACATGTATACGCTAAAACAAATGTAGTACTCAAAAGGAAAAGTATAATTCTAAATATATTTACCAGAAAACAAGAGAGAAAAACAAATCACCAAAGTGTTATAAGAGCACATATAAGTGTAGGTCATATTTGTACTGAAAACTTTCTCTGCAGCTTTAATTCAAGGCAGTAAGATTTAAGGAAACGTCCAACCTTCTTAATTTCTCCTGATTGAAGATCTCAATTTATGACTCTTCTAGGGACTGGCAGATTTGTGTTCCTAGGAGTATTTATTTTCAATCATTCTATCAAGGCTCAGGGAGATGACTAATTTTGCTGGCACTGCGCTCCCATCCAGCAACAAGGCACCAGCTGCAAGATGCTGTGTGAGCTCCTCGGCTTCCACTTAGGATTCTTGCCCCCAGGCATTCGTGCCAGAAACCTTCATGAAATCACCCGACTCCCTTCTTCCGAGGCAGCCCCAGACAAGCAAGACCTACACAGACTTGTCACATCTTTCTAGTCTCCTAGTCCTAAACCTTTTCATTTCCCCTCCTTTCCCAGATATTGATTTGGAAATATTGATGATAAGCATAGTAAGTCATCGAAAGTACCACTTGAGTGAAATTTCCTCCTTCTTTTGAAAATCAAATATATGTATATATATATAATGAAACAGAACTAGCTGCTCTGAGTATGTATATTTGCACACACATGCATTTATATGTACATATATAAAGAGAGAGAGAGAGATCATTTAGTCCTTTTTTGTTCTAAGTTCCAAAGATACAGCAATAAACCAAAATGACAATTTTTCTTTTTTGTCTGTCCTGGAACCTTACAATCCGGTCAGGGGGAGGTGGAGGCAATTAGCAAAATACATAAATATAGTTGTAGCATTTTACATAGTCTGATGATGCTGAGGAGGAAAGGAAAACAAGTAACGGTTAAGCAGTGGGAAAGGGTATGAGAGAGATGGGTGGCGATGATTCAAGGACAGATTTAGAGCCACAATCTGACTGCAGTCAGAAAAGCAGACAGCATTACCATTCTCTAGTGAGCAAGATCCTCTGTCGCCTCCTTTCCCTTGTCCTCACCCCCTCAAAGCCACCATCAACTTCTTTATTCATTCCTAGTCTTCCACTTCTCCTCCATGTCCTCTCTCCTCTCCCCATGACCCTGCTCATACCTCACTCCTTCCAGGAAGTCTTCCAGGATGCCTCCCAGGAACCCTGGCCTGAGCTGACCTCCCTGACTTCCACATTGCATCTCGTTTACTCTCAGCAACGCTCTTTGAGCACTTCCCATTCACTGCTGTGAACTCTTAGTCACTCGTTCATACCTCATCAGGAGTGTGACTCTAACGTACTGGGAGTGAGTGTTCATGTGTCACCTCGACCAGCATCCGCATGTTTTACTTCTAAGTTTGGAGAAGCTTAGGTGGGAGACACACGGACAGAAAAACGTGAACAGTTAAGGGAGGTTCAGAGTAAGCCCTGCAAGTTCTCCTTACTTTCCTGAGATGGATAAAAAATGTTTGCCCTTTTGCTTCTGTGAAAAGCTGCCTTCGTGGTCAAGGATATTCTCAGAATTTAACATCCAGCTGCCTTAAAATCACCCCCACCTTTTGCCACCTTTCAGGAGTCAGCTGAAGGCAGTTTCCCCCTGCAGCTTGTGCAGGAGGGTTCTGGGTACCAAGGAGAGAGGCTTCCTTCTGAGAACGACACAGACGGCCAATCTCTTTTCCCAGGAAAAGCCCACTGGCAAAAGCATCCCATGTGGTGTCAGGATCTGTAAATGGCATCCCGGTCTTCTGTGCACTTAAGTTCCTCCCCATCAAGGAAAGATCAAGTTTTTCAATCAGCATCAATATTGTTTTTGGTGTGAAATTGGGTAACTTGAACCCACGATTCAGGAGCTGACAACTCCCAAGGGAGAAACTGCTAGAGGAGTCTCCCAGTCAGCCAAGTGAGAGCCGAGACAGAGTTCCAGAGGGGCAGGCAGCAAAGAGTAGCCAATCCTACCTGCCCGCATATTCTTACTAGTAAGATACAAAAATACTTCAGGATTGCTTACATAGTAGAGCCTTGCCTGTCCATGCTGAATTCACGTTCCTTGAGCGCAGACACATTTCCCTGGACTCAGTCCTTACTACCTTGTATGTGACACAGACTTCATCACCCTTGGTTAGTCAAATAGATACAAAAGTTCATGCTACATCCTATCAGATATTTTTTTTATGGATGAGCCTCCAGTGGAAAGAGCCCAATCTTGTGGCGTCTTCAACCCTTTAGCTTTGCATCCTACCCATGATGAGGAGACATTGGGCATTGTCGTGGCTGATGGAAGGGAATTCTGACCTTACCCAAAAAAGAAAGAGGCCGTGGAGCTCTAAGACTAATATATCATGTCTTGTTGAAAGGGATAAGACGCATGAAAAGACCCCACCACATGTGCAAGTTTTTCCTTATAAATCACCGATTGGAAACAAGAGGTCATAAATTACTTCAAGCTTGTGGGGCCAATGTCCAGGGATGTCAATTACCACAGACTCTGGATGGGCAAGGCTGAGACTCGTGTGTGAAGGATTTAACCCTCACCAGAGCTGCTGCTGATGAGGGGAAAGCCACTAATAAGTGGGTTATTATTTACATGGGGAATAAAAGCAAATGCTTAGTGAAGAAGAAATAATTTTTTAAGAAAAATCACCTGAGCAGTAGAATTTCTTGCTTTGTTTCAGTGGCTTTAGAGATGGGCTCTAATAAGCACCAAACAGCCAGGCAGCTTGCCTTGTTATCGTTTGCAGCATCTGATCGCACACCTGTTCATGTTCATTAACCCTTCACGTCAGATAGTGTTTCTATAATTCCCATGGAAGGGGCATTTTCTCCTCACCTCATAATGAACTGTGTAGGGCATGCAGCTGAAGAGGAATCCAGTGAGTGCCCAGAAATCAGAGCCTGAAGGTCCAGGCTGCATATGAGTGAGACAGATGCCTTGTCCAGGGGTCACTTGGGGCTGAGACCCCCTCTGTGCAGGGGCCCCAAGGAGGCTGGGGGTCAGCATCCCTTCTCGCCCAGCCAAGTGTGAGCACTCTTTCCTCACCTCATAGAATGAATTCTCATCACAGTCTTGACATATTTACAGATCAACGACATGCCCATTATTTAATTTTCTCCCTGAAAGCCTAACTCACACTGACAGTAATTGTGTTTGGTAGAGTGTCCAAATTAACTGGGATTTTAAGGTTTCAAGTGACCAAGGCAGCCCCATAAATACTCCCACTAAAATTATCTGAATTATCTGCAAATTCTCTGAGAGCTACACAACCAGGAGGAGTGATTCTGGAGAGAGGGGAGCAGGTACAGTAAAAGTTATTCCTCTAATGCTCTCCTTGGGATTGCTCTCCATCTCTCCATGTTTTGCATAGGTGGTCTTTGTTTGCAAAGTAGACATAGAGACACAGTCAGAGAGAACAAGCGCATGGACACCAAGATTGGGAAGGGGGGTCGGACGGATTGGGAGATTGGGACCGATACATACACATTAGTATGTATAAAGTGGGCTTCCCAGGTGACTCAAGTGGTTAAAAAAAAATCCACCTGCCACTGAGGGAGATACAGGTTCGATCTCTGGGTTGGGAAGATCCCCTGGGGAGAGGAAATGGCGACCCAGTATTCTTGCCTGGAAAATCCCTTGGACAGAGGAGCCCAGCTGTCTACAGTCTGTGTGATCGCAAAGAGTCAGACACGACATAGCATGCTCACACATGTATACGATAGATGACTAATGAGAACCTACTGTATACCTCAGGGAAATCTACTGAATGCTCTGTGGTGAACTAAATGGAAAGGAGATCCAAAAAAGAGGGGATATATGTACACATGTAGCTGATTAACTTTGCTGTCCAGCAGAAACTAATACAATAGTGTAAAACAACTACTCCAATAAAAAATAATGAAAAGAAAACCCATTTTGCTCTAACACGGCTCTGGCTTATATACGTCTCTGTCGTTTTTCTTGCTGCCCCTGTTGTGTTGGCTTCTGGACAACACCTGCCATCTGAGTGTCAGGGACACCCCGGGCATCGGCTGGGGCTCAACAAGGCCTGCAGAGCTGGTTGGAGCCGAACCTCCTTTGGACCCAGTGCCACAGCTGTCTCCACCCTCCCTCACCTTCCTCATCCTTTTCCTCCATGCAACAGAGAAAAGTAGAATATAGATGCCTCCCAGGGCAGCTGACATTGGTCACCGGTGGGACCCTATGCCAAGCTGGAGCATCCTTCTGGGAAATCCCTCTCCCCTCTGTGGGCTCAAAGCCAAAACATGCCTGGTCCCTGAATGCCCTGTTGGCAGCACCAGGAAGGAGGGAGTGGGGAAGAGACAGACACGTGGTCTCAAGCAGCTGGTTCTGGCAGCAGGACCACCACCCAGGCCTTAATGCTCCTTCACCTCCAGGGGCAGGTGCTGACTCTGCTTTGTCTTTGCCTTGCCCCTGCCAGGTATGGAGGCTATCCTGGGAAGCCCAGGGCTTCCTCTTTGCTCACAGCCCATCCTCGGGCTCTGGGCAGGGTTGGTGTGGGCGGAGCAGGCTTGAATGGACATCCTTTGAATAATCAAGCAGACAGATCTGTCTCCGGACTCCCTTCCTCTGTGTTCCTCTGTTGCTCAGGCTGAACTTTGGTCCTTTCTCATCCCCCTTTCCCATCATCCCATTCACTCTGACTTTACCTGGATAAAAGCAATTTGGGATTTTGTAAATTAGAGGAGCTGCTGTAGTGCCCTGTTTGGGGGCTAATTTTTTTCTCCGTCTTAGCTCACGCTTTCTCAGGATCTACGAACAGATACAAAGCTGTTGCTACTTCCATATATAAACTATGTGATAAAAGTTCGAGCCCAGATTTCACATAAAAAGAACAGGATCAAGAATACAATAGTGGTTACATCAATTTAGATTCTCATCAACAATACAAGAGAGTTCTCTTTTCTCTACACCCTCTCCAGTGTCTATAGTTCATAGGTTTTTTGATGCTGACTGTGTTAATACATATATATGGAGTCTAGAAAGATGGTATCAATGAACCCCCTGACAGGGCAGGAATAGAGACACAGATGTAGACACAGAGGTTGAAGGAGAGGGTGGCACGAATTGAAAGAGTAGCATTGACATGTACACTACCCTGTGTAAAATGGATAGCTAGTGGAAAGCAGTTATACAACACAGGGAGCCCAGGCCAGCGCTCTGTGATGACCTAGATGGGTGGGAGGGGAGTGGGTGGGAGGAAGGCTCAAGAAAAAGGGAACCCGCTCCAGTATTCTTGCCTGGAGAACTCTATGGACAGAGGAGCCTGGTGGGTTACAGGCCATGGAGTCACAAAGAGTCAGACACGACGGAGCAGATAACACACTACTTACCAGATCCCAGTAGCTAGCCCTATCAGTTGTGAAAGTCAAAACTATCTTCAGGCATACTGTTCAGGGTGACATCATGAAAATGGCAATATAGGAGACCCAAGCCTTCGCCCCTCTACAAAGATCAACAATTAGAGAGCTACCTACATATGAAAACAGCCTAGGAAATCTCTCTAGCCCACTTGAGAAACTTATGCAATACAGTGGGGGAAAAAATTTTTTTTAAACCTAAGAATAATCTTACAAGAAGAGAAGAACACCTTCTTTTTGCCTGTATCAGCCCATGCCCCAACATGACTGAGCAACTAAGCACATATGTGTGTATATATATACATACACACATATAGATGATTTGCATTGTTGTACAGCAGAAACCAACAAAACAGTGTAGAGCAATTATCCTCCAATTAATTTTTTTTAAAAAAAGAGGAATTCCTCTTATGTTCAGGTACATAGAATAGTCTAATTCCCAGAGTCAGAAAGTACATTGGTAGATGCCAGTGGCCTGGGTCAGGGGATGAGGAGTTGGTGTTTAATGCGGACAGAATTTCAGTTTAGAAAGGTGAAAATTTCGGGGGATGGATGATGGTGTTGCATGATAATGTGAGTGTATTTAGTGCCATTGAACTGTGCAGTTAAATATGGTGAAAATGGTGTGTTTTTATTATGTGACCTTTACCACAAAAAAGAAAAAAACAAAATGAAAAAAATGAAAATGAAAAAGAAAAAAAAATGAAAATGAAAACGAAAGAAAAAATGAAAAAAGGAAAGATGGAATATAGAAGTAAAATGAGAGGGGGTTCACCTGGGAAAGCTCTTGTGGAAATTCGTAGCAGCAACCAGGGATATCTGGACAGAGACGCTGCTCCACCTCATTTGATGAAAAGCTCCTAAGGTTTCCAGGATCTAATGTAAGTTGCATCAGCAAGCCTCTCTTCGTTCCCCTTCCGTCCCCCAAGTTCAAGTCACGGTCACCTCACCTGGATTAGGAGGTCAATAGCCTTACGACCTGCCTATCTGCCCACCAGCCATGCCTTCAGACAGTTTTCCACAAGAAAGATCTTTTCATAACATAATTCTCTCTGCATCATTCCCTAATTAACACCCATTAACAGACACACTCCCTCCATCCAAATGCAGAGCAGGAAATAGATGAAATAGAAAAATAAAAAACTAAAGGTGTTACTAGAAGCATAGAAAACTGAAGATGAAATAGAAAAATTGAAAACTAAATGTGTTAATGAGGCTCAAAAATCAAGGTGAATCTCTCCCTGAACCAGAAACAGAAGAGAAAAAGTCCCTGGGCTCTGCCAGAGTCACAGGCATGCTGGGGCCCTTTCTGGAAGGAGGCAGTCTGCATTTTGATTCCAGAGAAGCAAAGAGGATAAAATTACTCCACTCAAGAGTGGGAATCTAGGCTAATGTCACTCACGGACTACTGTCTTCACTCCCAACACCCTCTCATAAAAGAAACTAAAAGCTGCAGCTTTTAGCTTCCCTGGGGGTCAAATTTTTAATAGGATACCAGCCCAAGAAGGAAAAAGCAGACAGAAGTGCAGTCGTCTATCAAGTCAGGAAGCAAGCCACAATATCTCCAGTTCCACCGTGGGACCGAAGCTCTGAAATACCAAATTTGGCGCAGGGAGTCCTGAGCAGCTGGACATAGGTAGCCACAAAACCACTGGCCCAGGAGGGGTGCATGCAAAGGAAACAGAAAAACAAAAACAAACGCCTCCCACTCAAAATAAGCCTGCAAAGCAAAATTCCAAAACAGAGGGCGAAATCTAATACCAAGAAAGACAGCCAAGAAAATCAACAAGCTCAACATGAATATGCCCTCAGGGAAATTAAGTTTGTGGCACCATCTGGCAAAACTTTAAAATAGGTATATTTGATTGCCCAGTGAGATAAATGAATAGCTTCCATTTTTTTTTAATGGTATTTATTTATAAGTTTTGGCTGAGCTGTTTCTTCATCACAGGACCCAGGCTTTCTCCAGTTGTGATACAGGGGCTTCTCATTGTGGGGGCTTCTCTTGTTGCGGAGCACCGGCTCTAGACGTGCAGGTTCTAGTTTTGAAACACCAACTTAGTTGCGCCAAGGCAAGTGGGATTTTAGTTCCCTGACCAGGGATCGAACCTGTATCCCCTGCATTGGAAGATGGATTCTTAACCACTGGACCACCAGGAAAATCCCAATAACCTCTGTTTTAAAAGAGTGAGAGATTTTAAGATAAAAACAGACATAAATTTAAAATAACAATAATGATAAAGGTATCGAGTTTATGAATAAAAACTCAATACATGGTATAGGCCCAGACCTGACACATGGAGAAGAGTGTAGTACCGAGAGCATGTGTGCAGTGAAGATACACAAAAAGTGGACAAGAGAGGCGCTTGTGTCTCAAATGAGTTCTCAGACAAGGAAAGGGATACATGGTTCCAGAATGGAAACTATGCAGATTTAAAGAAAGAAGTCCAGTGAATCTGTAGATGGAAAGTATACTCAGAATAAATTATGGTGAAGTTATTCCAAGACTTATCAGAGTACAACTGCAGAACATGAAGAATAAAAAAGAAAATGTTTATAGCCAAGTACAAGAATGTTCTTAGCAGCATTATCTATATCAGCAAAATATTGGAGAATTTCCTGTCTATTAATGGGAAGATGTATAAATAAGTGGTGGCATATTAACAGTATAATCACACACTAAAATATTAGATAACAGTTAAAAACAAATGCCTTGCTATGCCAAAATGGATAAATCTCAGAAACAAAGATGTGTGGGGAAAAAAGCAAGTAGCAAAATCATAGAGTGTACTACTAATTATATAAAAATTGAAACCATATTTTATTTATGTCTATATGAAGTTTTAGTGGAAATGTGTGTGTTTGTGAGCTCAGTTGTGTTTGACTCTTTGCGACCCCATGGACTGTAGCCTGTCAGGATCCTCTGTTCATGGAATTTTTCACACAAGAATACTGGAGCGAGTTACAATTTCCTATTCTAGGGAATCTTCCCACCCCAGGGATCAAACCCATGTCTCTTGTGTCTCTTGCATTGGCAGGCCGATTCTCTACCACTGCACCACCTGGGAAGCCCTTTACTGGGACTATAAAAGCCTAATTGTGAATGGTGGATACAAACTTTTACAGATTGATGTGATGATCTCTGCTGCCGCCGCCGCTGCTAAGTTGCTTCAGTTGTGTCCGACTCTGTCCAACCCTATAGACAGCAGCCCACTAGGCTGCCCCATCCCTGGGATTCTCCAGGCAAGAACACTGGAGTGGGTTGCCATTGCCTTCTCCAGATGATCTCTGAAAAGAGTGAAATCAGGACACACAGGCAGCCTTCATGTGCATCTACAGTGTTACATTAGAGTAGCTTGTGTGACTTGAGTCGATCCAAGGAACAGACTTTTCAGAGTACCTCTAAGTGCCGCATCTAGAGGTCAAGGAATTTGAGGATCAAAGAAAACTTACTGACCATTCTAGTACAACCCCTTCATTTTAAGAAGGAGGAAACTGAGACTCTCACTGTCCATTAGAATCTTTTAATATTTAATAGGAGCACACTTAAATGAGAACTAATAGATCAACTGGTTCCAAAAGATGGTCCTGACACACAGTGAGGTCCCTGATGGACAAGGCAAAGCCAGAGCTCTATAAATTTCTAGTGGAAGAATGACTTCATAGAAGGATGTTGCCAAGACAAATCTTATAATCCGTAGTTTCTCAAGAGAACTCAAGGTCAGCCCATTGTTTTTAACTAAGGCGTCTGGCCACTTGGCTTCCACTTAACTGGCACTAAAATAGGGGTTCTTTTTCCAGTGGCTTGCTTCCAGTACTCCCCATCAGAGCCCCAGTTATTACAATTATGTTTTTAAAAAATGCCATTTATTCCCACTGCTAAATTTTAGTCTTTTTAAATGAGTTCTATCTCTGAGAAGATAAGGAGTAGAACATGAAGAGAAACAATTGCCATACAAATTCCTTCATACACGAAGCATGCAATTGACTATAGAATAATAGAATCTATGAGTTGGACCTTATTCCTACCTCCCAGTTATTGAAGAAATCCCACCTACAACATGAATGACTTGGTTTTTCCATCTCAGAATATATCTGGATTCAGACATTCCCTGTTTGACAAAGACATCTGTTCCACTTTTAGAGCACTCTATTTCATAGAAAGATTTCTTTTTCTCCCTAAAATCTGTCTCCTCAAAACTTCTCCCTGTGGTTCCTAGTTCTTACCCTGGAGCTAAGCTTGGACACAAACATATTAATCACAATTTTTATTTTCTATAATTTAGGTTGTCTTGACATTTTGAGTAGCTAACTGAACAGGGTGATGGGGCAGGAAGACTGCACCTCTCAGGGCTAGCTGATTCCTAAGAACACAGTAAGTTCCCTACATATGAACTTTCAAGTTTTAAGCTTTCAAAGATGTGAATGTGCATTTGCATGTCCAATCACATATGTCAGTTCATGTGTCTGGCATACATTGTCATATGCATGCATTTTCTATAAGCAGTTGTGCTTTTGTGTACTTTACTGTACAGTACTGTAGAGGGTACAGTATCTTTATTTAATGCCCAGGATGCCTGGAAGCAAGCACAAAAGCTTCAATGATGCAGCTGGTACAGTGCTACCCAGACATCACTAGATCATTTTTTCCAAGAGGGCAGCTAGAATTGATTCCAGCGAGGAATCAGACACTGGTGCTGTCAACATCAGGAGGAAAATGCAGCTTGTCCCCTGTCTCCTATTGCTGACGATCCTTCAGCTCTACATCTCCCACCCCCTCTCCCTCCTCCAGTCAGTAACTCTTCCTGCCTGTTCACTGGATGCCAGCCAGTGTGCCCGCGATTGTGATCTACTACTGTACTTTTCAAGGTACCATACTGTAATATTAAAAATATTTATCTTTGTGTTTGTTTTTTATATATGTATTATTTGTGTGAAAAGTATTATAAACCTGTTACAATACAGTACTATATAGCCAATTGTGTTAGTTGAGTACATTGGCTAACTTTGTTAGACTTAGGAACAAATTAGACTTATGAATGTGCTCTTGGAACAGAACTAGTTCACATGTGGGGCGGGCGGACTTAGTGTACAAACCAATGGATCATGAGTCCATACCCCCAACAACCTCTGCATGCTACTCTCACTCACCATGCTAATAGTTCCCTTCCCCTGAATCGTCTACAGCCAGGTGCCAGACAACTAGGGACACCCCCAGGCCCCAAAGCCTGCTGGGATTGTGCAAGCTGGCCAGTTCTAGCTCTGCCCTGCTCTGCCTTGCCTTTCTCGTGGAAAACTCAGTAAAGGCTGTGGCCTATGCTTTCCCAGCACTCTCTGCTGCATGCTTGACCAATACTCCTTCTCCCCTGCGTGGCCCTGCACAGCATGCCAGCCCCTACTCTCAGGAACTGTAGGGAGTGGACATCTGCTCTCACTCTCATTAGCCCCTCTGTGTTGTGGTCACCTCTATGAATTACTGAGATGCCTGTTGACCCATTTTATGCTGTTACCTTTTAGGCCCTGGATGCTTATCCTTCAACTCCTTTCTCAAGACTACAATCTCTCATGTAGGGTCTGGTCATTTTAGCATGCTGAAGGACTTTTTGCTTCGTTGACCTGAGCAATAATGCTTTTATCTACTCAGCCATTACCATTTTCAGCAACTAATTAACACCACTGGTTAAGATAAAGTTTCCCTGTTAACAAAAACCTTCAACTCCATTTCACATGAATATTTGATAAAGCAAATTTCTCAGTTCTTATTTGCACAATTGATCATTTCCACTAAATGTTAAGCTATTAATCACATAATAGTTACATATGTTATCTATTGTATGTCATTATTTTTATTGAGGTATAATTGATATATAACATTATATTGATTTTAGGTATACAATATGATGATTGAATATTTGTATATATCATGAAATGATTACCACAGTTAATTTAGTCAGCATCCATCACCATACACAGTTACAAATTTTTTTCCTGTGTTGAGAATGTTTAAGGTCTATCTACTTTTGGCAACATTCAAATATACAATACAACATTATTAACTTTAGGCATCATGCTGTCCATTACTTCTCCGTGACTTATTAATTTTATAACTGGAAGTTGACTTTTTTACTCCTTTCACTCATATAACATTAAATCATAAGTCTTGAGCTTTCCTGGTGGCTCAGTGGTGAAGAATTAGCCTGCCAATGCAGGAGACACGGGTTCAATCCCTGGTCCAGGAAGATTCCCACATGCCACGGAGGAGCTAAGCCCATGTGCCACAACTACTGAAGTCTGTGCTCTCGAGCCCAGGAGCTGCAAGTCCTGAGCCCATGTGCCGCTACTGAAGCCTTGCACATGCTCCATAACAAGAGAAGTCACTACAATAAGAAGCCTTTGAAAAGCAACTAGAGCGTAGCCCCACTTGCCACAAATATGCAGCCCAAGCTGCCAAAAATAAACATTTTTTAAATTTAAAATTAGTTTATTTATTTTAATTGGAGGCTAATTACACTACTGTGGTGGCTTTTGCCATACACGGACTTGAATCAGCCATGGCTGTATATGTCTCTTCCCATTCTGACCCCCTGTTTTAACTAAATTTAATTTAAAATTTTAATTTTTTAACTAAAAATATGTCTCATCTGTCTTGTTGCATCTTGTTTTAATTAAAGTTTTTGTTCTCCCCATTAAATTATTAAAATCCCCAATATTTCTCTTTATACACCCTCCCCTTTGCATCTGACGTGAGTGCTCAGGTATTTGTTTCCATTGGACTCTAGGTTAAATCTTAATGGTTCGTCATTCTTATTGTCCACTCTGCCTGGATTGGCACAGACACTTCTTTGTCTTCAAGTAGCCATTGACAAATATATTAAAGCACATGAGACTCTGTAACTTTCCTTGAGATCTCCTTTTCTTTGAGATAATGATACTGGCTTTGATGTATGGTTGTTCACAGTGTACGGGTCTCTCAACACTTCTCCCTTCATATACTAAGTGTCTCCTGAGTGTCAGCATTATTTCTACTGAACACCTACATTCGACCATGAGAGAGAGTTTCCATGATTTTTAAAATTATTATTACTTCAAGTTTACAGTCAGGCAGCTCTTTAACAGTGACCGTTTTATCAAAAGTAGGGGGGGCATGAGTTTTCTTCCTTTCCTGTGTGCCAAAGGTACTCACCCCCCCCCCTCTATTCTGAGCATGCTCTATCACATTTAATGATGCATTCCAGTTTCTCCTTTTTTTAAAAGAAAATTTTGATGTGGGCCATTTTTAAAGTCTCTATTGAATTTGTTAGGATAGTGCTTCTGTCTTTCATGTTTTAGTTTTTTGGCTGCAAGGCATGTGGTATCTTAACTCCCCCGCCAAGAATCCAACCCACACCCTCTGCATTGGAAGTCTTAACCCCTGAACCACCAGGGAATTCCCATTCCAGTTTCATTGATGCAGATTGTGTCGACTTTCCATCATTCAAACACCTTATGCTCCAATGTTGTTTTGTAATTTACCAAAAGCAAAAAATCTTTCACAAAATATGCATGCATGAGTGCTAAGTCACTTCAGTCTCGTCCAACTCTTTGCGGGGCTAAGGACTGTAGTCTGCCAGACTCCTCTGTCCATAGGATTCTCCAGTCAAGAATACAGGGGCTCTTCCTGACTGGAAATTGAACCCACATCACCTGTGGCTCCTGCACTGCCGGCAGATTCTTCACCCCTGAGCCACCGGGGAAGCCCTCGCAATATGTAAGGATGCTGTAAATCCCCTTCCGGAAGATGTCAGCTGTAGGAGGCGCAGCCAATGGAAGACCTTAAACCAGGTCTTCTCTCTGTGCATCCAGAGACCCTAGTATGCCCTTACCCAACCCCCATGGCAGCAATACGGAAGCAAGACAGCACTTCGGGCTCTGTTGGTTCTCTGAAGCCTCTAGAAACCGTCACCCGGAAGTGGAGGCTGGAGCCAGTTTCAAGTGTTTGGGAGGCCCCTGTCCTCATTGCCTCATCCCTGGTGCGTTTCAGTCCCCTCCCTGGGTGGCATGTTCTGTGCTTCCAAGGGTAGAGGTCACTATCCCTCACTGCAAAGATCAAAGCAATAAAAAAATATGTATTCACATATGCACAAGATTTTACATTCCTTTCAATATTCTTACACCTGCAACTTTTGACCTGGAAAATCTCTCCAAGAGAAGACTTCAAAATGCAGCATTCCACACGGAAAACATGGGGCAGGAAGCCTTCCCAGAGCAATAACAGGAGAATTTGTAACAGTTGGTGGGCAGGGAGGGGCTGTGTTTACAGCTCTAAGGTAGAGCGGGGCACAGTTGCTCTGCGCTGGTTCTCATGGGGCATCATTTCAAAGACCTCCCTTCCTCTGTGCCCCAAACCTGTTTACAACAGCCTCTCTCTTCCCTGGAACTTGCTACAGGTAGTTAAGTGTGAATAATGACAACTGAAAAAAGAAAACTAAATTCCCATTACTAAAGAAAAACTCAAGTCAGCCCTCTGGGGGAGACACTCACAGGATTAATTATATTGTAGGAGTGGATATCTTTCTTCATTTCCCTTTCCAGCAGTTTTGCAAATGCATTTTTCTACATTTTAAAAGAAATGGAAGAACTCGCGAGTTCCACAGCCAGAAAATCCTGACAGTCTCTGATAGCTGAATAATGGATGAAGCTCCACTGTTTACTTAGCAGGGGGAGGGGAAGAAAAGAGGGGCGATAGAGCAGTCCAGATAAAGTGTAGGAATCTGACATCCTCTTGTGCTAGACAATGGTGAGAATAATATTCTGGCTCCTTTTCTTTTTTGTCTGTGTATGAAATATATGTTGCAAAGAACACTTCAGTACCGTCTTCATTATTACTATTAACGCTTAGGCCTATGCCTAGGACTTAACCCCAGAATTGTACTCTTGTCAACCTGATTAGTCCCTGGAACACAGATTGGGGAACATTCCCATCTCAAAAAATCTCAGGTTTCCTATTGCACAAACACTAAAGAGACTTTCCCTAAGCCAGTGTATAATTTTCCCAGCAGGAAAATGTCTCCCGTGTCACCGTACATTCATTGATTGGAAAACTGATTAAAACATGATTATAATTAGCAAAGGCTTAAGGTTTTTCTTTTCCATAAAGTTCAGTACTTTCTTGCTGATTAATTCACATTCCTGTCCTCCTTTGTAGGGCCGACCACACCAAGTCAGAGGAGTTGAAGGCTGTCAGGGTGTTTGCCTTCTGAGGGAACACTCCCCATAAAATCTCCCACTATGTCTGTCATAGAGACCTAAAATTCCACCATTAGAGATTCACTCTTTTGGTTCTGGAGGCTTTTAATCCCTGGGGGCCTTATTAAAATGCAAAAAAAACTCTGAGAAGAATAACAGCATCGGAAGCTATTATTAACTGACAGCAAGAAGGCCCTTGGGAATCGGACACAGGCTAGAGCCTGAGGAATGACTACAGGAAATCAGGACAGAGGAGAGGATGGCAAGAAGGTAGCAAAAATAAACTTTACCTACTTCACAGTTTTTCAGGGACAAGGCAGCCCTACTTCTGCTCTTCTCCTGCACTAGAGGAATTCCATTCAAGGTGGGAAAACGGGCACCATAGAAGCAATTTATTTTCAGCTGTTCTAAAGGAGAAAACCAGCAGGGACACATAATAGCATTTACGTAGAAGCCTGACTTTCACTGAGGTTACCTGATCATGACATCACCCCTGGATTTTCTCTTCCAAGGCCTTGAAGTTGTTATCTGGGCTTGTCAATAAGGGTTGCATCTAAATCATATGATTACATGCTCCTGTTCCTCTGTTTCCTCACCCTCCTAGGAAAAGAACAGAATCAATGCTACCATGGTGAAGTCAGCAAGATGTACAGAACAGCTTTGAGCTTTTGGAGACAGCAATATGGGAATTTGTTTTGAAAATTGTATACACACCAGGTGTGTTTTTTTTTTTTTTTTAGAAAACCTAGAAGTGACTTAAACTAATTAGGTCTCCAAAAAAGAAGAACTTGGAAGTTCCTGAAGCTGATTTTCTGAATTTCAGGAACATCTGTCTTCATCCAGTGAAAAGTGAAAAAAGTGAAAGTGAAAGTCGCTCTTTGCGACTGCATGGACTATACAGTCCATGGAATTCTCCAAGCCAGAATACTAGAGTGGGTAGTCTTTCCCTTCTCCAGGGGATCTTCCGAACCCAGGGATCGAACCCAGGTCTCCTGCATTGCAGACAGTTTCTTTACCAGCTGAGCCACAAGAGAAGCCCAACAAAGTGCTTATTTGATCTGCAGGGAGAGGTCCTAGAGCAAAGTTTCTGCATCCTCCAGAGACACTTCCTTCCTTGGGAGAGTGATGTGGACACTAAAAGTTTAAAAAATGCCAGAAAAGCTTGAAATTCCTTCTAATTATTGTGTTGTGGTTTGCATGCCCTTGCAGGTGTGTTTATGTATGTGTTTAAGCATATAGATGCACAATAAGAAAAAGTGCACTGGGAAATTAAACTTTTTCTAGAAAAAATTTCAAGTATTATTTGAAAGCGTTATGCCTTATAGGATCAAGGGTAGTTTTTATGTTTTTCTTGTGTACCTAGAATAAAAGGTTATGGATGTATTTTTTGTGTTTTGTTAATCTGTGTGGTAATTTCATGTAGTAAGTAGACAGGAGAACTTGACTTACACCCAGACCCCTCAGAACACTTCAAAATACACTGAAGGCTCTGTTCACTGCATGGTGACCTTGTCGAGTTAGCAGATCTCTGCCGAAGAGAGACATGATCTAGGGAATATGTCCAATCTCCAGGGAATACAGTGGCTGAGCCTCAAGTAAACTATAGAAGGAAGAAGACATATTTCTTTAAATCTCGATCCACATAGTGTTTTCACTCTAAGTGAATAACCACGTGACTGCAGTTAATTAAGGATCGATGGTTATGTTATTATTAATGAATATGTTCTCATTTCAACAAAAATTGTATATTTTTTAGATAAAGCCCAATCAAGCTGCCTTTGCCCCTCATCTTATTTTTCTGAGCCTTACATAAGATTCTCCACTGGCCTGACTTCACCATCATAAGCACAACTCAGATGTGAAGTGCTCCCTTTCTGACACCCCAGAAGAGCAAAAGACAAAAGTCAGGAGCATCTGAGAAAAATCCAAGAGAATCCTAGGCTGTAAGTATAAACCTCTGGAAGCCCACATACAAGGAAAACCGCAAAATTAATGTCCTCTGACCACAGTTCGGTAGCCTTTATAGGATGTGAAAAACAGTAGCTCATTTTCCTCTGAGCCTTGTGCACAACTTTTGCTCTACGCTCTGCCCTTCCCGATGTAGAGAAGAAGGAGCAAGGATTTACAGGAACCCCCAAGTCAACTTCTGTAGCCACTTCTAAGAGAAGTAACAGTGAACCCAGTTTTGGGGGACTGTCAGCATTTTTATCATGCATGTGGAGGTCCATAGTGCACATATGTGCACTATGTGCACATATGTGCTGTGTCTTATCACTAAAAACAGGCAGTTTCATTTCTTCCTGATAACCATGGCAACCATTCATTCCATCAACAAGTATTAAGCACCTATTAGGTGCTGAATATTAGGGAGAATAAAGATAAATAAGAGTGAGTGCTTGCTATTCAGTATAGGCTAGGAACCTAGTCAATAAAAACAATCATAGTGCAAAATATTAAATTACAATAGACATGTATATGAAATGCTATGAGCTTTGAAAGCTGTCATTATAAGGATTATGACTATATATTCTGATTAATTTTTAATACTATCTGAATAAATATTATGTAATGAGCAGTCAGCATGTGGCAAGCATACCCTTCTTATCTCTCTCTTTTACTCATTATGATACTCCCCCGGGATAAGTGGGAGAAGGCAATGGCACCCCACTCCAGTACTCTCTCCTGGAAAATCCCATGGATGGAGGAGCCTGGTAGGCTGCAGTCCATGGGGTCGTGAAGAGTCGGACACGACTGAGCAACTTCACTTTCACTTTTCACTTTCATGCATTGGAGAAGGAAATGGCAACCCACTCCAGTGTTCTTGCCTGGAGAATCCCAGGGACGGGGGAGCCTGGTGGGCTGCCATCTATGGAGTTGCACAGAGTCGGACGACTGAAGCGACTTAGCAGCAGCAGCAGCAGCCAGAGATAAGCACTATAATCAAGCTAAGGAAACTCAAGTTTTGTGGAGTTAGCTGATTTTTCAAAATCACACCACTAAGGCAGAACTGAAATCTACACCCAGATCAGGCCTGCCAATGGCATAGTCCTAACCACTATGCGATACTAGTGCCAAATTCTGAAATATATTCTGTCCTCTTTGCCTTGGTCAGCACTCCTGTTCATGACTCCAGAGACTTCTGGAACTCATCTTTAAAAATTGTACCCATGTCTGCAGCACGAATTGTTTCACTTATTTGTACTTAGTACAATTGATCCCCAAAGTGATGCCTCTGGCACCTTAGGAATGAAACAATGTCAAGCAACTAAAATAAAAAGGCAGCAACCTTCAGCAAAGCACCCAGTGGACAGCCATGTGCAAGGAAATATTTTGAGGTCATCAAGGAGACAGTAATCTTTGTTTGGGGGCCAAAACACACTTCCCCAGCGAGGTTGCAGGATACACATAAATAATCCAGTCTGAAGAAAGGTCATCTCTGGGGCTAGAGTCAGGGTTAGCAGCGACAGCTTGCAAACCAATTGCTCTGAAAAGCTTCCACCAGTCTGGCTAAGTAGCACAGGGAGAGTGGCGCTGAAAGCAGATAAGGTTTAATTCCTCTGCAGGAGGAGCCAACCTTGAACCTTATTGTTGCTGGAGACTTTATTTGGCATCACGCGGTACTCCCGGGAAACCACGGAGCAGACGAGACTGCTCCTGGAGGGGCAGGAAACGCAGGCCACGGGGCACTGTGGGAGGTCACGGGACCGCAGGGCAGCAGGCAGCAATCAGTAGCATTGAGCAGAATCTGGGGGATCAATGACCCCTAGACTGTGTGACAGTTCAGCAAACTTGAGCCCACAAGGGGTTCGCCAGGAGTGTGCAGAGAGTCATAGACACCAGTTTTTAGGAAATTCGAAGAACACGGAACTACACAGTGAACTAGAACTGTCGAAGATGTATTCCCTGAGCAGGAATGCCTGGCAAATAGCAGACCATTTGGTCACTTCTGTGTGAGGGCCCCAGGAAAGCATTCTTGCCCATGCCTTCAGGCCTGAAATGACCACTATCTATTCTCTGGGTCAAATTGTTTTCCCTTTCTCTATTATACTATTTTTAACTACTTTATGATGAGATGTTTCAAACACACACAAAAGCGGAGTGGCTAATATAATAAAATCCAGATGATGCACATGCTATAGGAGTAGTACCCAGCAAGACCTGCACATAAGAATAGGATTTTATCTGTAAGTGTTTCTGTTTAAATCTCTAGAAGGACTTCTTTGTTAAACACATTGCACTGTTATCATCCCAGAAATAAACTGAACAATAATTTCTCAACATCATCAAAAATCCAATTAGTGTTCAAATTTCCTGAAGTATCTTAAAAGATTTCTTTATGGTTGAGGTTGACTTTTTTAAGTAGAACTTAAACAACAGACACTCATTACAGATGGTTGATATGTCTCTTAAGTCATTTTACTTGTGTATGTTTCCCATTTTCCTTCCATTTTTCCACTCTCTTTTTATTGGCCACGCTGCACTGCATGTGGGATCTCAGTTCCCCAACCAGGGATCCTCCATTTTTCTTTGCAATGTATTCGCTGAAAAAGCTATAAAGTTTCTGAGATTTGGGGTATTGCTGATTGCATTCATATGGTGTCATTGAATGTATTCCTCTGTATTTCCTGATAATTAAGTCTAGATACTTGATCAAGTTCGGGGTCCATTTCTTGGCAAAAACACTTTCTAGGTGTGGTGTGTACTTCCATCAAGAGACACAAAATATCAGATTGTCTGCCATATTGTGACGTTAGCTGCCATTGATTATTGTCTGGATCCATTACTTTGTTAAGGATCACAAAATCATATTCTGGTTCTATTATTTTTCTTTCATCTAATAGGTGGAAGACACAGGATAAATTTACCTCTAAGAAGCCAAGTGTTCTTGATTCTTCTCTGTTTACTAGTTTCTTAAGTCACTAGTTAGGAATTCCCTGGAGTTCCAGTGGTTAGGACTTGGCACTTGCATTGCTATGGATTCAGGTTCCATCCCTGGTCAGGGAACTAAGATCTCATAAGCCTCAAGACGTGGCCAAAAAAAAAAAAAAAAAAATTAAGTCATCAGTTGGTTCATGAGCACTTCTAAAAGAATCTTTTTAGTTTTACTATGATTTTGTTGATTTATACATGTTTGGTATATTCCAATACATTGCTGCCATTATTCTTACCAATATTCAAATTGTCCTATCTTTTACCAGGGGTAGTTTCTTCAAGTCAACTCGGAGTTCCTTTTGATTTAACTTTTGATAGTGTACTGACTTGTTTATCTTTTATATTTTTTGCCCAGATCTTGAATCAGCCATTTATCTAAGAAATGCTAGTTCCCAGATGTGAGTTATTATATAGGAGACCATAATCTGCCCACAAGAGGCACTTACTAATAATAAGTTAATCAAACTTGGGTATTCATTCAGCCTAAGGTACCTTCTCACTCTCTCTCTGCCCTTCCCCTCCTAAACCCAGAGAATAGTGGACCCCCTTCAAGATGCCAAACTTTCAGGACCCCTCAGGAGTCTCATTCCATGGGCACTGTGGTTGCATGTGACATGCAATCACGCATATTCAGATGCCCTATACGCTCTTATACCTGCCAGACAGGAGGAGGAGCTGTGTCTTCTTGCATGATTTCATCATGGTCTCTGTTTCTGGAATGGAAGACCCAGAAGAAAAAGGAACTTATCTGTGCTGCTGGTAACTTGCCCCTGGAGTGGTGGCGGGTGTGTGTCTGCTGACAATTCAGTGAATTCGCATTCTAAGAAAGCAGTTGTGATTCTTCTTTAATTATTCCACCAATGCATTTACAAACAAAGGAATGACTTGATATCAAGGGAAGTTCTTTCATTTTCTTTGCTAAGGTTCTGTTCTTTTGTTACCCCCATAAGGCCAAGGAAGCAGCATCCCCAGAGCTCTTGCACCCAGGCTTTCTCCCTTCTGTCCCACCAGATCACCTCTTGTACAAAGAGTGCTTAATTATTGAACTAGATGCAAAATGCAGCCAACTTAAGCATTTTTAATAGCTTTGGAGAGTTTTGTGGAGGGGCAGAGGGATCTTTACAAGCTTATGCATGTCTTACTCAGTCACTCCAGTGATCCTGTATTTTCCCACAGGACAGAAAACCAAATGGGGTCCAGGGTAATAAGAGAAGGAAGTAACAAGTGCTTGCGTGTGCCCATCCCTCGGTTGTGTCTGACTTTTTCTGACCTCATGGACTGTAGGCTGCCAAGTTCCTCTGTCCACGGAATTTGGCAGGTAAGAACACCGGAGTGGGTTACTATTTCCTACTCCAGGGGATCTTCAGGACCCAGGGATTGAATCTGTGTCTCATGTGTTTCCTGCACTGGCCACTGAGCCACCTGGGAAGCCCTTGGAATTAACCAGAGCTACGTCCAAACCTGTGTCCTTAAATTTCACATTGACCGTTCACTCCTTGGATCCTTTAACACTGATTACCAAGAGTCAGTGTCATATCAGTTTAGTTCAGTTCAGTTGCCCAGTCATATCTGACTCTTTGTGACCCCATGAACTACAGCATGCCAGGCCTCCCTGTCCATCACCAACTCCTGGAGCTGGCTTAAACTCATGTCCGCTGAGTTGGTGATGCCAACCAACCATCTCATCCTCTGTCGTCCCCTTCTCCTCTTGCCTTCAATCTTTCCCAGCATCAGGGTCTTTTCAAATGAGTCAGTTCTTCACATCAGGTGGACAAAGTGTTGGAGTTTCAACTTCAGCATCAGTCTTTCCAATGAATATTCAGGACTGATTTTCTTTATGATTGACTGGTTTGATCTCCTTGCAGTCCAAGGGACTCTCAGTAGTCTTCTCCAACACTACAGTTCAAAAGCAACAATCCTTCGGAGCTCAGTTTTTTTTATAGTTCAACTCTCACATCCATACATGACTACGGGAAAGAACTTTGACTAGACAGACCTTTGTCAGCAAAGTAATGTCTCTGCTTTATACTATGCTGTCTAGGTTGGTCATAGCTTTTCGTCCAAGCAAGCGTCTTTTAAGTTCATGGCTGCAGTAACCATCTGCAGTGATTTTGGAACTCAAAAAAATAAAATCTCTCACTGTTTCCTCATATATTTGCCATGAAGTGATGGGACTAGACGCCATGATCTTAGTTTTCTGAATGTTGAGTTTTAAGCCAACTTTTTCACTCTCTTCCTTCACTTTCATCAAGAGGCTCTTTAGTTCTTCTTCACTTTCTGCCATAAGGGTGTTGTCATATGTGTATCTGAGGTTATTGATATTTCTCCCTGCAATCTCGATTCCATCTTGTGCTTCATCCAGCCCAGCATTTCGCATTATATACTCTGCATATAAGTTAAATAAGCAGGGTGACAATATACATCCTTGATGTACTCCTTTCCCTATTTGGAACCAGTCTGTTGTTCCATGTCCAGTTCTAACTTTTGCTTCCTGAACTGCATACAGATTCCTCAGGAGGCAGGTAAAGTGGTCTAGCATTCCCATCTTTTGAAGAATTTTCCAGAGTTTGTTGTGATCCACACAGTCAAAGGCTCTGGCATAGTCAACAAAGCAGAAGTAGAGGCTTTTCTGGAACTCTCTTGCTTTTTTGATGATCCAATGAATGTTGGCAATTTGATCTCTGATTCCTCTACCTTTTCTAAATCCAGCTTGAACATCTGGAAGTTCACAGTTCATATACTGTTGAAGCCTGGCTTGGAGAATTTTGAGCATTACTTTGCTAGTGTGTGAGATGAGCAAAATTGTGTGGTAGTTTGGATGTTCTTTGGCATTGCCTTTCTCTGGGATTGGAATGAAAACTGAACTTTTCCAACAGTTTTCCAAATCTGTAGGCATTTTGAGGGCAGCACTTTCACAACATCATCTTTTAGGATTTGAAATAGCTCAGCTGGAATTCCATCAACCTACTAGCTTTGTTCATAGTGATGCTTCCCAAGGTCCACTTGATTTCCCACTCCAGGATGTATGGTTCTAGGTGAGTGATCACACCATTGTGGTTATCTGGGTCATGATGATCTTTTTTGTATAGTTTTGTATAGTTTTTTGGTATACTTCTTCTGTGTATTCTTGCCACCTCTTCTTAATATCTTCTGCTTCTGTTAGGTCCATACCATTTCTGTCCTTTATTGTGCCCATCTTTGCATGTTATGTTCCCTTGATATCTCTAATTTTCTTGAAGAGATCTCTAGTCTTTCCCATTCTATTGTTTTCCTCTATTTCTTTGAACTGATCACTGAGGAAGACTTTCTTATCTCTCCTTGCTATTCTTTGGAACTCTGCATTCAAATGGGTATATCTTCCCTTTTCTCCTTTGCCTTTCTCTTCTCTTCATTTCTCAGCTATTTATAAGGCCTCCTGGGACAACCATTTTGCCTTTTTGCATTTCTTTTTCTCGGGGATGTTCTTGGTCACTGCCTCCTCTACAATGTCACGAATCTCCGTCCATAGTTCTTCAGGCATTCTGTCTATCAAATCTAATCCCTTGAATCTATTTGTCACTTCCACTGTATCATCCTAAGGGATTTGATTTAGGTCATATCTGAATGGCCTCGTGGTTTTCCCTACTTTCTTCAATTTAAGTCTGAATTTGGCAATAAGGAGTTCTTAATCTGAGCCACAATCAGCCTTGATTTTGCTGACTGTTTAGAGTTTCTCCATCTTCGGCTGCAAAGATTATGATTAATCTAATTTCGATATTGACCATCTGGTGACGTCCATGTGTAGGGTCTTCTCTTGTGTTGTTGTAAGAGTGTGTTTGCTATGACCAGTGCATTCTCTTGGCAAAACTTGGTTAGCCTTTGCCCTGCTTCATTTTGTACTCCAAGGCCAAATACACCTGTTACTCCTGGTATCTCTTGACTTCCTATTTTTGCATTCCAGTCCCCTATAATGAAAAAGACATCTTTTTTGTGTGTTAGTTCTAGAAGGTCTTGTAAGTCTTCATAGAACCGTTCAATTTCAGCTTCTTCAGCACTACTGGTCAGGGCATAGACTTAGATTACTGCGATATTGAATGGTTTGCCTTGGAAACGACCAGAGTTCATTCTGTCATTTTCGAGATTGCATCCAACTACTGCATTTCAGACTCTTTTGTTTATTGTGATGGCTACTCCATTTCTTCTAAGGGATTCTTGTTCACAGTAGAAGATATAATGGTCATCTGAGTTAAATTCGCCCATTCCAGTCCATTTTATTTCACTGATTCCTAAAATGTTCACACTTGCCATCTTCTGTTTGACCACTTATAATTTATCTTCATTCATGGACCTAACATTCCAGGTTTCTATGCATTATTGCTCTTTACAGCATCAGACTTTACTTCCATCACCAGTCACATCCACAATTGGGTGTTGTTTTCTCTTTGGCTCTATCTCTTCATTCTTTCTGGTGCTATTTATTCACCCTTCTCCAGTAGCATATTGGGCACCTACTGACCTGGGGAGTTCATCTTTCAGTGTCCTATCATTTTGCCTTTTCATACTGTTCATGGGGTTCTCAAGGCAAGAATACTGAAGTGGTTTGCCATTGCCTTCTCCAGCGGACCACATTTTGTCAGAACTCTCTACCATGACCCATCTGTCTTGGGTGGCCCTACATGGCATAGCTCATATTCATGTACAGGAAGGGCCCAAAATCCCTCCTCATTCTCAGCTGGGTTGGCCATTTGCTGGACATGTGATTTTCATTAATGTCCCTATCTGTGAAGTTGGTGTCTCTGTCAGCTCAGGCCGCTATAACAGAATACACAGTGAGAACAAGAATTAAGGATGGCATGCTCCAGTTAGCACATCCAGAAGATTTAGCACAACATACCCAAAGGAAACAAAACAGCCCCAAAGGGGCCTGATCTCCCAGCTCCCCGTCCGCATGTTGTTTTTCAGTCACTTAGTCATGTCTGACTCTTTGTGACCCCATGGACTGCAGCACACCAAGCTCCCCTGTCTTCCACTATCTCGCAGAGTTTGCTCAAATTCATATCCATTGAGTTGGTGATGCTATCTAACCATCTCATCCTATGCCATCCCTTTCTCCTGTTGCCTTCAATCTTTCCCTGTAGCATCTCCATGACTGACAGTTAATATTCCACATGGCAAACCACTGGAGGACACTCAGGACCTCCACCCCATCTCTGGCTGAAAATTTAGATCCAACAGGTCCCCCTTTTCGAGCTTGTAACTAAACTAAAACAAAAACCAGTTAAAAGAAAAAGCTAAAAGTTTACCATATTTTAGTTGTCAGAAGGATTCATGTGATAGCCTAGATAAGAGGTTCTTACATGTCTTTTATTTCTTTTTTCCTTACAACACTATTAAAACAAGCCTCTTAATATCCTGTGGTGAAAAGACTTGGACAAATCTATAATTTATGCTATGATTTTTGAGAGATTTCACCTGAAGGAAGTACCAAGCCTACCTTGAAAATGCTTCCAATTACTAATAGGAACTTTTCCCCCTATTATTATTTGTACAAGGGCTTCTTTCTTTTTCTTCATTTGACAATTTGGGGTGAAAACTGGTGACTGCATTAATTTTAAAAAACTGCATTAATTAAAAAGATGAGATGTCTTTTTATTCTCTAGAAAATCCTAGTCAAAGTCCCTGCAGCAAACCTCAGTGTGAGCCTGCAGCCTGCCAGGCAGGGCCCAGGGCTCTGGTTTTTGTCATTTGATCTGATACATGCTTAAGTCACTGATTAGAACCGATAATTGGAGGGAGCAGTGAAACTCTAAGAGACTGAGACAGGCTGAGGTAGAAGCTTGAGTTGTCGTCACAGAATTTGAATGGAAAACTCAGCTCCACCTCCCCCTGCAGCCCAGGTTCCTTCCCCTTGCCTCCCCTCCTCAACCCCCTCAAATCTTCAAATAAGATGAAAACAAAGCAATTGGGATTTTGCCTCAAACTTCCCAGGTGGTGCTGGTGGTAAAGATTGCCCCTGCTAATGCAGGAGACACAGGAGATGCAGGTTCTATCCCTGGGTCAGAAAGATTCCCTGGAGGAGAGCATGGCAACTCACTCTAGTTTTCTTGCCTGGAAAATTCCATGGACAGAGGAGCCTGGGGGGCTACAGTCCACAGGGTCGCACAGAGTCTGACATGACTGAAGTGACTTAGCACAGACAGCACAGCCCTTGAAGAGCTAATCTCCACGATACATGACTTGGGGGAATCAGCCTAGGAGCCCTGGGGGTGGGCAGCACATCCAGATGTAAATCTTGAATCAAGAAGTCTCACTTTCTCCTCTTTCAGAAAACCGCTATCAATGAGAGACAACACTTATATAGGAGCAATAGACTCAGGTTCTCAGTTGTGGTATTTGAACAACGCGTATCATCCTTGTGAGATCTGGATGAGACTTTTCTAGTTCCAAGGAGGAGAAATTGCCAAAGATTCTCTTACCACAGAAAGAAGATTCAAGACCAGAACTGGAAAAGCGGATGGGTTTTCCATCATGAGGTCAGTGTTCTTTCTTGCCCATCTGTCTCTTTTAGATGAATAACTATTCTAATGAAAAAGGAAAAAAAAAAAAAAGAAATACTAGACTTGAAAAAAAAAATACTCTTTTGTCAAAGGGCTTCCTACTCTTTGTGCAAACAGTATGTATGCATGTGGCTGAGAGTTACCAGCTATAATACCTCAGTAAGAAGCAGTGAGTTTATGCATTCATTCTAGAAGTGGTCAGCTCCTACATGCCCTCTGGAATGCCCCATCCAGAGAGGTTCTGCAGCCCTGTGTCAGAAAGGGCCACGCACTAAGTCCTTCTGTTACTGCACCAAAACTGCACAGTTTGCAGAATAGTGTGGCAATTCTGAAAAAATTTAAAAATAGAATCACCATGTGATCTGGCAATCCCACTTCTAGTTTTATACCCTGAAGAACTGAGAGCTGTCTTAAAGAGAGATCTGTAGAGCATTACTCACAATAGCCAAGAGGTGGAAGCAGCTCATTGTCCATTAAGTTCAGTTCAGTTCAATCACTCAGTCATGTCTGACTCTTTGGGACCCCATGAACTGCAGCACGCCAGGCCTCCCTGTCCATCACCAACTTCCAGAGCTTACTCAAACTCAACTCCATCGAGTCAGTGATGCCATCCAACCATCTCATCCTCTGTCATTCCTTTCTCCTCCTGCCTTCAATCTTTCCCAGCATCAGGGTCTTTTCAGATGAGTCGATTCTTCACATTAGTTGGCCAAAGTATTGGAGTTTCAGCTTCAGCATCAGTCCTTCTGATGTATATTCAGGACTGATTTCCTTTAGGATGGACTGGTTGGGTCTCTTTGCAGTCCAAGGGACTCTGAAAAGTCTTCTCCAACACCACAGTTCAAAAGCATCAATTCTTCAGTGCTCAGCTTTCTTTATGGTCCAACTCTGACTTCCATACATGACTGCTGGAAAAACCATAGCCTTGACTAGACAGACCTTTGTCAGTAAAGTAATGTCTCTGCTCTTTAATATGCTGTCTAGGTTGGTCCTAGCTTTTCTTCCAAGGAGCAAGCGTGTTTTAATTTCATGGCTGCAGTCACCATCTATAGTGATCTTGGAGCCCCCAAAAATAAAGTCTCTCACTTTTTCCATTGTTTCTCCATCTATTTGCCATGAAGTGATGGGACCAGATGCCATGATCTTAATGTTCATTAATGGATGAGTGAATAAACAAAATGTGATATCTACATATAATGGAGTGTTATTTGGACTTAAAAAAGGAAGAAAATTGTGATCCCTTGCTACAACCTGAATAAACCTAGAAGATTTGCTGAGTGAAATAAGTCAGTCACAAAAGGACAAATACTGTATGATTCCACGTTATGTGAGATGCTCAGAGTAGTGAAATTCATAGAGACAGAAGTAAATGATAGCTGCCAGGAGCTGGGGGGAAGGGAAGGGGGAGAGAGAGTTATGAATGGGACAGAGCTTTAGTTCTACAAGATGAAAAGAGCTATGGGGGTGGGTGGTGGTAATGGTTATACAATAATGTGAAAGTACTGAATGCCACTGAACTGTATACATAAAAATAGTAAAGGTGATAAATTTTATATGATGTATACATTATCATAATTTTAAAATATGATAGTAATTATACATAGTAAACTAATTTTCAAAATTAAGAATTTGTGAATGAGTATGCAAGTATCAAAAATAGGTTTTCATTGGAAAACTGGTGACTTTTAAGGAGCACGATGAATATTAGAAATGGTCTTCCACTGGTGAAATGAAAGGTATTCAGAGTATATGGATCCACCAGTACCATTCAGAGACACTCCCACCCCTGAATGAATGGAGGAAAGACCACCACATGGCCTTCAGGGTGCCCCTGAGAGAACCAGCTTGACAGATTCTTTGGTATTGGAAACTCTAGAAGATGAGGAGCTGGAGCTTCAGTGAGGTGCCGAACAAGTTCATAAACTGTGCCTGAAAATTTGACGAATAAATGTCTACATAGAAAATCTGATTCATTGTGACCCTATAGCAAATGTGGGCATAGCCATCCCCCACCACTTTCAACATCTCGTTGGCTCTTCACCAAAATCAAACTGAAAACCGTGCAGTTAATTGTGCTTCAGCCTCAAAGCCCCTAGCTTCTATGAGTCTTTACTCAGGCTCTGTATCTAATTTGTTCGACACAGTTTTGTAGTCTTTATCTTAAAAAGGCTCAGCCATCCCTAGCTAAATTCTGATTGGAGAATGATTAGGCCCAGTTCCCACATCAGTTTTCTAGAAGCAGCAATCTGGTTATTCTCCCCTTCTTTTCCCTCCCTTCTTTGGTGTCTAAAGGCCAATTTTTCTTCCCTCACATAATAAGATCAACATGGAAATGTGACCTAAGTTCCAGGTCTGAGGCTTGTTAGCAGAGCTAGATGTCCTCTCCAGGACTAGAGAAGCTGTGGCTGGGGAAGGGGAAGAAGCATCCACAGGAAGTACCACGGAGTCCCCAGGGGAGGGGATGGAACCTTCCGGATCAAAGACAGGGAGCAGGTGGAGGACAACATCATCTTAGGGCATGGAAACTCCAGTCACTGTGGACAAGTGAGAAATGCACCTGAATGGGGATAGGGAACTTGGATGTGAATGACAGAGTGGTACAACATCTACACACAGGATAAAACAATAAAGAAGCTACAGAGCAGGCACAGCCCAGCAACAATCAGAGAACTAGCAGAAATGCTGCTTGGGAATCTGGTCTGAGTTCAAATCCATGTCCTGATGCTTATCAGCTTTATTGTCTTTGGTCAACATTTTAGAGCTTTCAGTTGAGTTCAGTCACTCAGTTGTGTCCGACTCTTTGTGACCCCATGAACCGCAGTACGCCAGGCCTCCCTGTCCATCACCAAATCCCAGAGTCTACCCAAACTCATGTCCATTGAGTCAGTGATGCCATCCAACTATTTCATCCTCTGTCATCCCCTTCTCCTCCTACCCTCAATCTTTCCCAGCATCAGGGTCCTTTCAAATGAGTCAGCTCTTTGCGTCAGGTGGCCAAAGTATTGGAGTTTCAGCTTCAACATTAGTCCTTCTAATAAACACCCAGGACTCATCTCCTTTAGGAGGGACTGGTTGGATCTCCCTGCAGTCCAAGGGACTCTCAAGAGTCTTCTCCAACACCACAGCTCAAAAGCATCAGTTCTTTGGCCCTCACCCCCTCTTTCTAGTCCAACTCTCACATCCATACACGACTACTGGAAAAACCACAGCCTTGACTCGATGGACCTTTGTTGACAAAGTAATGTCTCTGCTTTTTAATATGCTTTCTAGGTTAGTCATAACTTTTCTTCCAAGGAATAAGCGTCTTTTAGTTTCATGGCTGCAATCACCATCTGCAGTGATTTTAGAGCCCCAAAATTAAAGTCAGCCACTGTTTCCACTGTTTCCCATGAAATGTTTTCCATCTATTTGCCATGAACCAGATGCCATGATCTTGGTTTTCTGAATGTTGAGCTTTAAGCCAACTTTTTCATGCTCTTCTTTCACTTTCATCAAGAGGCTCTTAGTTCTTCTCTTTCTGCCATAAGGGTGGTGTCATCTGTATATCTGAGATTGTTAATATTTCCCCCAGCAATCTTGATTCCAGCTTGTGCTTCTTCCAGCCCAGCATTTTGCATGATGTACTCTGCATATAAGTTAAATAAGCAGAGTGACAATATACGGCCTCGACGTACTCCTTTTCCTATTTGGGACCAGTCTGTTGGTCCATGTCCAGTTCTGACTGTTGCTTCCTGACCTGCATACGGATTTCTCAAGAGGCAGGTCAGGTGATCTGTTATTCCCATCTCTTTCAGAATTTTCCACAACTTATTGTGATCCACACAGTCAAAGGCTTTGGCATAGTCAATAAAGCAGAAATAGATGTTTTTCTGGAACTCTTGATTTTTCGATGATCCAGTGGATGTTGGCAATTTGATCTCTTGTTCCTCTGCCTTTTCTAGTTTCTTCTAAATGGGGAAGTAGTAACTTCTTTTTTTTTCTTTGAGGAGGGCAAGGCAGCACACTCCAGTATACTTGCCTGAAGAATCCCCATAGACAGAGGAACCTGGTGGGCTACAGTGCATGGGGTCGCAAAGAGATGGGCAGGACTGAGAGACTAAGCACATATTTGATTTACAGTTTCCTCAGATGGTGCTAGTGGTAAAGAACCTATCTGCCAATGCAGGAGATGTGGGTTCAATCTCTGGGTCAAGAAATCCCCTGGAGGAGGGCATGGTAACCCACTCCAGTATTTTCGCCTGGAGAAACTCATGGACAGAAGGGCCTGGTGGGTTACAGTCCACAGGGTCACAAAGAGTCAGACTCAACCAAAGTGACTTAGCGCGCACAGATGTGTGCACAGAGTTGATTGACGATGTTGTGTTAGCTTCAGGTTTGCATCAAAGTGATTCAGTTATAACTAGAGATATATCCCTATATATATCACATAGAGATATATCTATTCTTCTTCAGATACTTTTCCATCATAGATTATTATAAGATATTGAGTATAGTTCCTTGTACTATACAGTACGTCCTTGTTGATTATCTATTTTGTATATAGTGGTGTGTGTGTGTTAATTCCAAACTCCTAATTTATCCCTTCTTTGCCTCCCCCTTTGGTAACTATAAGTTTATCTTCTATGTCTGTGAGTCTGTTTTGTAAGTAAGTTATTTTGCATCCTTTTTTGTTTTTTTTAGATTCCACATATAAGCGATATTGCTTCTTAGGGCTGGTTCATGTCTTAGTGGAGATGGAATATGTGAAGTAGACCCTGGAGCAGCTACTCGGGTATGTACCAGTGCTTATAACTAGGATGTCTAGAACACTATGTGTTGGAGACTGCAGCAGCAGACGCTGGTCAGAGTGGGATCTTGATGGCAGGATTTCCTGGTCTGCTTTGTTCTCTGCTGTTGAGTTACACAATTCTTCCATGAGGTATTATTCATTGTATTGCACACTCAGAACTTTTTATGAGGCTGGAAAAACTGCACTAAGTATTTCTATGTGAAAACTGGACCTCTGTTTCTATGATTAAATCGCCAGACTTGGAGTGTGGAACTTTAGGTGTGCATGATGTTTCCTGCCATCCAGCATCTCCATTCCAGCTTTTCTGTGCCAGGACCTGCCCTAGCCTCCTGGCCAGCACCCCCACCATCCTGTTTCTGGGTGGGTGTCGATTTCATGCTGGAACTTCCTCGTGCATGGCTCCTTTCCTCTCCCCTGTGTGCTTGGCATTGAGATGCCACAGTTGCCTACAGCCAGGTTATGACCAATTAAGACCAGGAAGCCACAAGAGAAAGGGCTTCTTCTAACTTTTCAACTGCCCAGAGAAGATGGAGAGAGCTTCTGGCCACAGCCTCCCACCCTAAGACTGGTCTATCTCCTTTTACCCCATGTCCATCCAGAGAGAGTAAAGGAGGAGTGCAGGTTGTGGGGAGATACTGGCCTGGGTTCCAACCCCAGCTGTTCTATTTAAAGATGTGTGGTTTCAGCCAAATAAGCTCTCCGAGCCCCATTTGACTTATTTGTAAAATGAAGAAAATGATATAAGGCCATTATGTTCCAGTGAAGATTTGATAAGCTATAGTACAGCAAATAAGTACCAGGCATCTGGAAAGCATAGTATCTATGCAGTTTTTATCATCCAGAATATTCTATACTTTTCCACGATGGGTGTCTGGCTTCTTAGTTCCTTTTCTAAAACGTATTTTACTGCAGTAAATTTGATTTACAATGTTGCGCCAATCTTTGCTCTTCAGCAACATGACTCAGTTACATACATGAGACGTTTTTATATATTCTTTTCCATTATGATTATCAGAGGATATTGAATATGGCTCCCTGTGCTGTACAGTAAGACCTTGTTGTTTATCCCTCCGTATCTCTTAATGGTGTTCTTGCAACAACGAACCATTGCTGGGTAGTAACTCCGAGGTGTGGGAGATGCTATGATGACAGGGGACAGGTTGGGGACAGCCATGGGCATGGGAACAGAGACCCACGCCGGCAGGACAGTGAGAGACCCAGACTTCACCCTTTCATCCAGAATGGGTCACAGTCACTCTGCAGCCACACCATTCAGCAAATCCTGCTTCAACAGCACAGGCGAAAATATCCACCACTTCCATTGTGGTCTGAAAGTGAAGAGTTGCACAACTAGCGAAACCAACTTCATTACACAGCCCAGGGAGAAAGAACTCTTCTAGTTTTCTCCTTTGTAAAAATGTGTTGTGGGCTTCGCTCTTGACTCTGTGGTAAAGAACTCATCTGCCAATGCAGGAAACACAGGTTCACTCCCTGGGTCAAGAAGCTCCCCTGGAGAAGGAAATGGCAATCTGCTCCAGTATTGTTGCCTGGAGAATCCCACAGACAGAAGAGGTTGGTGGTCTACAGTCCATAGAGTCCCAAAAGAGTCAGACACGACTTGGCAAGTAAACAGCAACATGCTCGTATGTTATTTACCAACTCCAGGCAGTGTTGCATTCCCTGTGGAACACAGTGTGCTTCCTTTTCTCCCTTTCTTGCCCAAACTTCCATCTCAAGCTCAAGGAAAAGCCAGACATCCTCTACTGCAGGGGTCCCCAACATTTTTGGAACCAGGGACCAATTTGGTGGAAGACCGTTTTTCCACAAGCCTGGGTGGGGAGGGGATGACTTGGGGAATCATTCAAGTGCATTACCTTTCCGCCTCCCCAGAAAGAGGCACTTTATTTCTATATTATGACATCAGCTACTCCTCAGATCATCAGGCATTAGATCCTGGAGGCTGAGGACATCTGTTCTGATGGATCACAGGGAGCAATCATCATTAAGATATGCCTGGCTCACTTTTCATATTCTCTTAATTTCAAGGTGAGAGTCTTTTCCCTCTGGCTATTTCTCTGAGATAATTTGAAAACACTCTCTGTTTCCCTTGCCTTCCCTCGGTCAGAACTTTCCCAGCATCTGTGGAAAGCACTCTTGTCGAAGAGACAGGAGATGTGCCTGACTTTTCCTCTCCTACCTTTGGGATTTCTTCCAGTTTGGGCCACAGAGGGTTTTGCAGGAGAGCAGAGATGTTCCTTTTTCTTTTTTTAAACTTCACCTATTGAATATTCATCAGGTGATAGATTCCACCTCAACGATCAGCCAAGGGAATAAAAATAGTTTGCAGCCAGCGCTCTGCCACAGACAGAGCTCCCAACCATTGGAAGATGGGTCTTTTCCTACCGGGTGACATTAAAACAAGCAGGTCTGATTTCCCCAGACAGAGCTCTGTGCTCAGAACAGATGCCTGTCAAAGCAGCCCCCGGTAAGTGGCAACAGTGAACTCACTTCCTTTCCCTAAAGGTAACGGTCCTCATCACTCTCATTAGAGAGCCGAGTGAACCTTGGGTGCATAACAGAATTTGCTTTAAAATATTCATTGTCTGACAACTGATATTTCAGCCATGTTTCCTTGAAAACTACTTTGGGAGAGGAAGGCTGAGCGGCAGGGCTCAATTAACTTAGCATTTTGCTCACCTTCTGAAACTACTTTTCAAGTCCGAGTCATTAAAAATTCATGGCACTATGTAACATGTTATTCTCCGGTGGGGACTGAGCAGGACAGAGGTGGCTGCTCGTGAAGAGCTGTCCCTCCTGTGCATGCAGCGGCAGATGGAGCTGGGGCTGTCCTGGGTGGGATCAACAAGCTCTCCCCATCTCCCCCCACCTCAGGGACATCATTCTGTACAAGAAGCATCAGCACCCCTTACCAAGCCCTGGGTGGGCCTTCCAAATGGGCAGTGAAACTTTTACATGGCTTCCGCAGAAAGAGGCAGCCAGGAGTACCCAGGAGCACCTCTGAAACATGGCAAGTGGGAAGAGTTGGAGACAGACACACACGGGTTCTTGAGCAGTTTTGACAATTACCTCTCTGAGGTTTGTTTTCTACATCTGCAAAGTACACAGAGTTCCAGGGCGAGGATTGGAATAGCATAGAGAAGGTGCATTGAATCTTTTGGCAGTTCACTGGTGCAAAATAACTGTCTCCATCACCTCCATCACAGGGACGTGGGGTCTGGACCTCTGTGCACATTCTACTATATCACCATGTCTGCATCCCCTACAAAGCACCAGGGTCCAGGTCCTGTTCACCTCCACCCTCAGTGCTCAACATTACCTGGTACAGAAAAGGGACTCAATGAAACTTTTATGAGATCATTGTAATGACACATATTCATATTTATTTGTTAATTCGTATGACTGTTGTTCAGTCGCTCCGTCATGTCCAGCTCTTTGCGACCCCATGGACTGCATCACACCAGGCTTCCCTGCCCTTCACTATCTCCCAGAGTTTGCTCAAACTTATGTCCATTGAGTTGGTGATGCCATCCAACCGTCTCATCCTCTGTTGCCCCTTTCTACTCCAGCCCTCAATCTTTCCCAGCATCAGCCTTTTCCCATAAGTTGGCTCTTTGCATCAAGTAGCCAAAGCATTGGAGCTTCAGCATCATTCCTTACAATGAATATTCAGAGATTGACGGGTTTAATCTTTTTGCTGTCCAAGGGACTCTCAAGTGTCTTCTCCAGCACCACAGTTTGAAAGCGTCAGTTCTTTGGTGTTCAGCCTTCTTTATGGTTCAACTCTCACATCCATATAACTATTTGAAGGAAACAAGATTATCATTAGTCCATTAATTATGATAACTTTTGAAAAAAGAATTATTATAAAGTAAGCACAAAATAGTGATTGCCAATGTAATGATTTTCAAGCAAAAATTTAACAGGAAACTGACCAAAATAGTTGTTCTTCTAATGACCATAGCTTCCAAGTCCTAGGTAAACAGGAATTTTGCTTCAAAAGAGAACAACTGAAAACAAAAATTGGCCCTTTGGATATAGTCTAAAAACATGCTTGATAATTGCATCCTAGTCGCTAATGGACGTTTGCCCATGGCCCCCAAACCATCCCATAATTTGAAAATGTTCAGTTTGTTTGTCATTTCTCAGTTTGCTGAGGTTTGGTTTTTGTCTCCACATCCAACTGCTCAGAATCTTATTCAAGCAGATCCAAACCACTCTGGTCTAGAAATAGGGCTTGAAATCTAGCCAGCCTGGTTTTTTATGCAATATTTCCAGTACTCCTGCTTTCAAAACAAGCTGGTGGAAAGAAAACGCTAGACAAGCCCTACTGTGGTATTCCAGAACTTTCCCAGTTCAGCCTGGAAACTTCAGAAAATTGTGAGATACAACCAAGAAAAATAAAAATAATACCACTTTACATTTGCCTAACATTTGATCATCTGTGTGTAGCTAATGTTTATTCAGCAATTGAGTTTCACACATAATATCCATTGAATCTTCCAAATAAGCCTGTGAAAAAGAGAATTTTCTCCTTTTCACAGAGGGTCTTTTTTACAGGGTATGAAGTGCCCAGCCCAGGTTCATGATTTTCTTGGAGAGTTCCCATCGTTATCTTCTTCGATCATCTGGGAACTGGGATCAGCAGGGCCTGGGAGGCCCTCCCTGCAGAACCAGGGTCAGGAAGGTGACTTTCTCAGGGTCATACCACCAACAAGAGACAGAAACTAGAGTCTGTGCTTTGTCCATGTACTGTGTGTATTTCATATATGCTATCAACGCTGCTCAACTGCAAAAGCAGCTTAACATTTAGTGTTTTTAAAAATATTTTGAATGCTTGCTGCTTTTAAACCACAGTTATAGAAGTATAGGTGTGCCATGTATCACTAAAAGAAATTAATATCTAGTGTGTTCCAAAGCGATTGCAGTAGCATTTCATCCAGGGAAACAAGAGTTTGGCAAAGTTGACACTAAGTCTGCACCCTCAAACTGGATCATGGATGACAGTTTATGATGAGTACAAATTAAACAAGTTAACGAGGATGGAAAGGGTTGGTATATCCCAGACATCAATAGGTCTAACCTACTATCTGTGGGGAAGGATAAGGTAAAGTTAGTCACAGTCTCTGATCCAAACTGTCTGGATTTGATCCTTTCATCTGCTCACTGGTTCCCATGTTAGGTGGGTTGCTTAACTCTGCATGGCTGTTTTCTCCTCTGTAATGTTACCTACCTCATGAACATGTTATATTAATTGAATTAATGTATGCAAAGTCCTGGAATAGTCTTTAGCAGACAGAAGGCGCAGTATGAGCGTTTGCTATTGTGGTGGACTGCACTGACCCTCTGTTAGGTGTTGCCTTCTCGTTTTAAGCAGATACGTGTTGATTTCTATAGTTCATGTGTAGACATTTTGTGTCTCTGGTGGGAATACGTTCCCTGAGGGCAAAAGTCGTTCACCATTTATTTGGTCTCCCAAAATGCCTAGCAAGAGTGGCAGACACAGAGAAGGTGATTAATAAATACTCCTGGAGGACTTGCCTGGTGGTCCAGTGGTTAAGACTCTGCACTTTCAATGCAGGGGGCCCAGGTTTGATCCCTGGTCAGGGAACTAAGATTCCCACATGCTGCTTGGCATAGTCAAAAAATAAATAAATTATTTTAAAAATATAATAAAATAGATACTCTTGATTGTGGTAAGCCAATTTTAAAATCTTATACTGCCATGTACCTATTCAAATTTCTCCAATGAATTCTGTTGCCTGGGGTGCAACTCTGACTTTCTCAGGTAGGCAGCCAAGTCTCTCTTACAAGTCCTGAGGATTCTTTCCCTGATTCCGGCCCAGCTGATTCACTAGCCACATCCCAAGCATGGGTGGCAGTAACCCCCTTGTTGCCTTTGCTTATTTTTCTCCTCCCATCTAGAGTGCCGTTCTTCCTGTGTTCAACCTATCCAAATCACACACACCCTTCCCTCCAAGCCCTTTCAAGCCCACCTTCTCTTGGGAGCTGCTCTCTAGCCCCCAAAGTCAAGCAGCTATCTTCATCTTCTCTTGACCCCTATAGCTTTATAACTACTAATCATTTGGAATGTCTCACATTCAGTCTTAAGTTTTGGACAAAATATCATGTCTGGTTTCCAAAGGGGAAAAAGGAAAAAATGAAACCAGGGAGAAGGAGAAGGGTACTAGAGCTTTGAATCTCTCTGGAGCTCACTTCAGCCAGAGAGGGAGGGGCTTGCAACAATGGGGAGAGATGGGACATCTGAGGCTCTTTGTCTGCACTCCAGAGCGGAAGCAGCAATCAGGGTCCTCGGTGTTTCCATGCAAAGGTTCATTGTAGCACCATTCACAATAGCCAGGACCTGGAAGCAGCCAGGTCCATTGACAGATGAGTGGATAAAGCAGTAGTGGTACATATGGACTACTACTCAGCCATAAAAAGGAACAAAACTGAGTCATGTGTAGTGATGGACCTAGAATCTGTTATACAGAGTAAAGTAAGTCAGAAAGGGAAAAACAAATATATATTAAGGCATACGTATGAAATCTAGGTGGAGAAGGAAATGGCAACCCACTCCAATATTTTTGCCTGGAGAATTCCATGGACAGAGGAGCCTGCTGGGCTACAGTCCATGGGGTCACAAAGAGTTGGACATGACTGAATGACTAACACTATGGAATCTAGGAAGATGGTACAGATGAGCCTGTTTGCAGGGCAGAAATCAAGATGCAGACATAGAAACTGAATATGTGGACAGAGGGGGAAGAGGAGTGTGAGACAGATTGGGAGGATAGGATTGACATATATAACATATATACACTACCATGAGTACAATAGCTAGCTAGTGGGAAGCTGTTGTATAACACAGGGAGGTAAGTTCCATACTCTGGGATGATCCAGAGGGGTGGGATGGGGGATGGGGGATGGGGTGGGAGGGAGGGAGGGGCAAAAGGGAAGGGATATATGTATACATATAGCTGATTCACTTCATTATACAGCAGAAACTAACAGAACATTGTAAAGCAATTATATTCCAATTTAAAAAGGAAAAAAATCAATCAGCCATGAAAACACAGATCCTTGATATTTGGAAGGCAGGGTCCTTTTTCCCCACCCTGGATCCCACAAGCTATGTTCAAGATGTGTCAGGAGCAGTGAAGGATGAGTAGCTACTATTGCATTAAGAGCTGAAACTGATCAAATGAAGCTCTATGTACCAACCAAGTCAATGGACATGAACTTGGGCAAACTCCAGGAGATAGTGAGGGAGAGGGAAGCCTGGAGTGCTGCAGTCCATGGGATCACGTGGAGTCAGACAGGACTTGGTGACTGAACAACAACAGCAACCAACCAAGTCTCCATCCTGGAAATGGAAATTCTTCAACACACTCCTGAGTTCCAAAATGATTACAACAGTTACATTCTGCCAGTGTAATTATTGGTGAGATGGGGAGGCAGGTTCCTGGTGCTTCCTGCTCTGCCACTCTTACAGAATTCTCTCCCATGTTTACTCACTGATTGATTACCTCCTTGTTAAATTATAAATCCAGTTGAGGGGGGATCCCAGATATTGTCCACTTTGATCACCATTTGGACCTTCAGATTTGAACCTATTACATACTAGATACTCAGTGTGCTAGTTATCTGTTGGATGAAAAACTACACCCAAAGCTTGCTTGCTCAAAGCCACAGTACTTACAATTATCTTCACGGTTTCTGTGGGTCAGGAATTCCAGAGTAGGTCATCTGATGCTTCTGGCTCAGGTTCTGGTTCAACCTCAACCCTGAGGTTGCAGCAGATATCGACCAGGGCCTCAGGGATCTCAAGACTCTTCTAGGGCAGAGTGACTTTTGACATGGCCCACTCACAGTTCTGACTGTGCCAAGGGTTCTTGCTGATTCCTCTTTCCCACACGGTCCTCCCCAGAGGACTGACAATGTTCTCCCAGCAGAAGGCTGGCTCCCTGAGTGAGCAATCCAAGACACGACAGAAGCCGCAAAGATCCAGCTTTGGAAGTCGAGCTGAGTCTAGCAAGCTAGCCTTGCTGTCAATAGATAATTGTTCTGGCTGGCTGTCTTCTCCTTCACTAGCTTAGATGTTCTTTGAAAGAAAAAACTTTCAAACTTCCTTGTAGTATCTGGTACAGTGCTTTGTATCTAGCAAGCACTCGGGTCTTTATTTTTAAAATTTTTGACAGGGACCATTTCTTCAGTCTTTCTTGAATTTGTGACATTATTGCTCCTGTTTTAGGATTTGTTTTTTTGGCCACGAGGCATGTGGGATCTTAACTCTCCAACCAGGGATGGAAACATGCACCCCTTTCATCAGAAGGCAAAGTCTCAACCACTGGACTGCTAGGGAAGTATTATCACTCAAGTCTTTAATGTAGTCACAATTAATAGAAAGATAATTGCCAGTAAATATTATCAATATTTTCATAATCAAATCATAACTTAATTTTTAGGTTTTCATTGGATAGTTATTTTATTCAGATGAATAAGGTTTGAGGGAATGGAATTTCTGTCTTCTATGTTCTTTAAGCAAGCTGGGAATTTTGATGGACACCATCAGGAACAAGTTGCATATAATCTCCTTTGGCTACTGAGCATGACACTTTGTGATTTTCTTCTTTAAGTGTTATGTCTTCGTGTTTGAGGTTTTCATTTGCTTTTGTTGGCATAAACTCACTGTTTCTAGACCACCAGTACTCCTAAAGACCAAAATTAATTGCTAGTTTTATAGTTTTATATGTCTAAATGATAGGGATGCCAGATTGTTTCAAAATGAAAACACATCCAAATTTAATGAAGTTCAAAGGAAGAAATGTTTATTTATGGATTAAAGCATGAAATGATCTGTTGCTTGTAGTTACTGAAGTAGTGACAGCTCTTTTTAACAGGGAAAGGGAGGGCAAGTGGGGAAGCGCAAGGGAGAAAGTTCCTTCTGTGATGCTGAGCATGAATCAACAATCCAGACAGACAAATAAAAGGCTTGTGGGTTTTGACACCAGTTGAGAACACATGATATCCAAGTGAAGTCTGCAAAAAGGAGGGGGAGTCTCTGGTAAGAGGGCAGAGGTTTTCTTCTGTCAGCTCATCACTTGCTTGCTCAGGGAAGTCCCCACGTGGCTGCAGGAACAGCGCATACTTTGTCCCTCTGGGGCACAGCTTCGGTGGCGGTTGAAGTTCAATGGTGTCATTAAACATTCCCAGAGTTGTTGGAATGGAAGACACAGAAGCGAAACTAGAAGGCCACCAGAGACTCATTTCCATGTCTTTTATGGCTACCGCATCTCTATGCACACACTGCTGGAGATTGCATCACTGGGTACCATGTTCCCTGGAGCAGAAAGAACTGGACAGCTGTTGTAATTGAGCAGAAGTCTGGGACTGTTCTCTAAAGCTTTTCATTGTTTCCGAGAACACAAAAGCATCTTAACAAATACTTTCTCCCATCGCAAAATAGATCACTATCTAATGGCACTTATTTTACTCGGTAAGACACTTAAAGTACTACATTCTTCATTTTGTTTAATCTGAACTTGTGGTAATATTAGAACTGATATATATTGCACAATGATTTATAATTTTACATTTAGCACATAATTTCTATTAACTTACTTCTACATTCATCCAATCTTTATACTACTAACCTTATACTAACTTTCTTTGAAATGAATTGAAATTTAAATATAGATTTAATATAATATAAATTAAATAAACTTAATATAAGATTTAAATATTTTACTATTTAAATATAGTAGAAAGCACGTTAGATTTGGAGTCAGAAAGCCCAAGTCCAGTTTCCCCTGTGATCATGAACATAATGCTTAATTTCTCAGAGTTTCATCTCAAGTCCATCATAGGTAAAGCAAGGATAATCCTATCACCTTCTGTGTTCCATAAGATTGCTGTGAAAATGAAAAGCATCAATGTATATGAAAGCCCCCAGTAACATGTGTTTTACAAGATTTGAGATATGTTAATATTTTTATCTTACTCATAAGATACAAAGGCAATACTTTGAAATGTGTGGCATGTCCTCTGTTCCACCTCTTAGCACCACCTGGCCTCAAAAAGCTAAGTCATCATATTAGCTCATCTATTATAAGCTTCCGATTCCATCCATGGAAATTGTGCATGAGTCAGAGTGTCTGATTCTGGTAGAGGTTGTCAGCTATTGTTACTCCTTCAAAGCCTTCATCATAATATATTCTAACAATAACAAGATAATAGTCTAATGATTTGAGAGGACAGAAATCATTTTCGGACAGAAATCACTTTCTCAAAGATCCAATCTTAATTCCAAATGGAGTGAAATAAGACTGTTCTCCAGCTCCCTTCTTTCTCTGTGTCTGAATAATTTGATGCAGCTTTTAGATGGATTAGAGACATGGCTTACTGTGAACATTTTTTTTCCTCCAAGAAAATGGATTATCAAAGAGAATAACTCAAAAATAATGCTGAAATCAAAGATCAAGATTTGGGACAAGCCATCTTCATTGTTCAAATTAAAGATGTTAAGTAACTCCACCATAGATGCTAGTTTGATTCCTTTACGCTGGATTGTGTAGCTAATTCCCAGTGTCTTGAGGCAGGGGTAGATACTCAAGGTCAGTTGCTCCTCAGAAATTATGGCAAAGTTTTTCCATGGTCAGGCTAGCCAGTTGGCAATACCAGCCCCCTTGACATGTGCTGCCCAGGCCCCAGTCATCTCGTCCATGATCTATGGCATGGAACAATGGGTTTTTAGCTAAGGAGGGAGACCCAGAGCTGTACATCAGGAAAATGTGGTCCCAGCCAGTTTGACTCTGTGATGAGAAAGGCGTTCCTGATGAGAAACATACAGCTAGGGTTCCTTAGCCATTGCAAAGAAATGTCAGCTCTGTGTCTGAATCTCTGTTCCTGCCCTGCAAACAGGCTTATCTGTACTGTCTTTCTAGATTCCATGTGCTCTGCTTAGTTGGCTCACTCGTGTCCGACTCTTTGCAGCCCCGTGGACTGTAGCCCACCAGGCTCCTCTGTCCATGGATTCTCCAGGCAAGAATACTGGAGTGGGTTGCCATGCCCTCCTCCAGGGCATCTTCCCAACCCAGGGATCAAACCCAGGTCTCCCATGTTGCAGACAGATTCTTTACTGCCTGAGCATACATATGTGTTAATGCATATTTGTGTTTCTCTTTCTGACTTACTTCATTCTCTATAGTAGACTCTAGGCCCATCCACATCACTACAAATGACCCAATTTGGTCCCCTTTATGGGTGAGTAATATTCCATTGTATTTAAAACAGATAGCTAGTGGGAAGCTGCTCTATAGCACAGGGAGCCCAGGTCAGTGCTCTGTGATGACCTAGAGGAGTAGGATGGGGTGTGGTAGGGATGTTCGAGAAGGAGGGGTATATATGTATACATTTAGCTGATTCACTTTGGCATACAGCAGACACTAACACAACATTGTAAAGCAATTATATTCCCATTTTTAAAAAGAAAAAAAAAAGAAGAAATATCAGCTTTGCCACCTCTATGTCTGGTGTCTAATAAATTAGAACGTCCCTTCAATCAGCAGTAGAGGCTATGCCTTCCAGACACTTGCCAAAGAATACAGTCTTGAAATCTCAGTATTGCTAAAAGCCCATGGAAACAAAGGTTATCTCTAAAAAGACGAGCTTGAAGTTTCTTACATAGAGATCAATAAAATGCATTCCTTTTCAAACTTAGTACCGAGAGGGAGTCTATTCCACCTGATTATTTCATCAGGCAAATACAAGTATAAAACACATACACATCTTCATTTAGTTGTAATTAGAGGTAAATTTGGGGCTTCCCTGGTAGTTTAGCTGGTAGAGAATCCACCTGCATTTTTGCAGGAAACCCTGAGTCAAGTCCTAGGTCGGGAAGATCCCCTGGAGAAGAGATAGGCTACCCATTGCAGCTTCCCAGGTGGCTCAGTGGTAAAGAACCCCCTGCAGTGCGGGAGACCTGGGTTCAATCCCTGGGTTGGGAAGGTCCCCTGGAGGAGAGCATGACAATCCACTCTAGTTTTCTTGTCTGGAGAATCCCCATGGGCAGAGAAGCCTGGCAGGCTACAATCCCCGAGGTTGCAAAGAGTCAGACATGACTGAGCGACTAAGCACAACACAGAGGTGTATTTCATAGTGAATTATAAAAACTCGGCCTACAATTTTAATTTCATATCCCCTTCTCACTTTGTGGTGTGTAGTTTTCACTCAAATATTCCTTGTGTGTGTAAATGTAAACACACACACATACACCACATGTCATTATCATCATCCATGTAAGTGGTTGGGGAAAATAGGTTAAAAAAAAAGACAAAACTATAAAATGGATCTTATAATTCCCAAACTTTCCTATATTCAGTATAGCAAGGTGTGAAAACCTAAGAAAAATGTGTACATTATTGGGGTTAAAAATATTCCTACTGTCTCCTGGAAGCCAACCCTGAACCCTGACTTGACTAATTTCTACTCATTACTCAAGAAGCGTCTCTGGAGTTATCACCTCCAGGAAGCTTTTCATCTACCTAGAGCTCGAGCCGTAGTTACAGTCCCTGCCCTGTAGCCAGTGGAGTTGGTCATGACCCTGACTATTCCCTGCTGTAACCTGTGAGCTTCCTGAGACTAGATACTATCTTATCTCTGAAGCTCCAGCACCTACCATAGCTCCTGATATATAATAATACCACTAAAAATGATTATAGAATAAATACGAAAATACACCACCTGTCTTAACAGTAGGAAGCAACTTTGCAAAGATGATTGAAACCAAAAATCTAGTTGTAGAACTTGAACTATGAAATCATACATACACTGAAAGGAATGATCTCTTTTGTACGCTGTTCAAATATCAACCTCAGTCTTGTTCATTTGAAAAAGGAGAATTGGCATGATTATTAAGCAGTATACTCTTAAAGTATTTTTAAACTGATACTGTCACCATATACATCTGCATTAGTAAAAGATGTAAGGGAAGAGCTCCATAAGTGAAAAAAATGCACTTTTAAACATTATTATCCTTTTAATTTAGAAAATATTAGAAAAATTAAGCCTTCTGCAGAAACCAGCTGAAACTGTTTCACTCTGGATTCTTTGACCTAGATTAAATCTTACCTCATTGAGAGTTTTAAGATGTACAATCTTGGCCAAATGTAGTATGTAGTCTGAACTCCAATGTCGAATTACCCAAATGATTTTTTTTTTTGACATGGATCATTTTTTTCTAAGCTTTTATTGAATTTGTTACAATATTGTTTCTGTTTCATGTTTTTTTTTTTTTTAGGCCCTGAGGTATGTGGGATTTTAGCTCCCCAACCAGGGATCGAACCCACATCCTCTGCATTGGAAGGCAAAGTCCCAATCACTGGACCACCAGGGAAATCTCTTCCAAAGTGATCTTAATATTAACCAGAAATCAGAAGAATTTTTGATCATTAATGAAAAGCACACAAGAATAAGAGCCTATGGGCTATGGAAGAAGGGCGAGATGGTTAACAGAATAGGATGAGATGCTAGAATTCTATTCATTTTCCAAGCTTTTGAGATTAGCTATTCACAGTAGCCAAGACAAGGGCATCACCTCAGTGTCCACCGAAGTGTGAATGGATAAAAAAAATGTGGTCTCTACACACAGTGAATTATTATTCAGCCTTAAAACATAAGGAAAGCCTGCCATTTGCAACAACACAGAAGAACCTAGAGGATGTTATGTTAGATGAAATAAGCCAGTCACAGAAAGACAAATGCAACTTGGCACCACCTTTTGTGAAATTTGCAATAGTCAAATTCATAGAACAGTGGTTATCAGGGGACAAAAGGATCAGAACAACGAAGGTATTAGTCAAAGGGTACAGAGTTCCAGTTACACGAGATAAATAAACTCTACTGGGTACAGTAGCATAGAGCCCATCATTAACAGCATCATGTTGTATAGTTAAATATTTGCTAAGAGTGTAGATCTTATGTTGTCTTCTTGTCACACAATAATAGTACATAATGAGAATGGGGTGGGAGGAAATTTTTAGAGGTGATGCATATGTTTATGGCATAGTTGCATGATGGTTCATGAATGTACCTCTCCAAACTCAAGTTATTTTTTTTTAAGAAAAGATACTTCAACAGACACAAACACATAAATACACATAAACAAGAGCATGCCTTTTCCCTCCCTGTTTATGAGAGTCCATGTTACCCAGTTTTGAGATCTAGTGTCTAGTCTCACAACTGCAGCATTCCTAAAGTTAAAGTCTACATCACAAGAGAAAGAGAACAGATGGAAATTTGTCTGCTGTCTTGGCTGCTATTTTGTTATTGATGTATCTGCTAAATGTCCCCACCTCAATGGAGAGATTAGAGATGAGTGGAATCTGACCCATCTAAGGGATGGAGTCAGAACTTGGGGGCATGGAGGGGGCTGCAGGGGACCATGACTTCCCCAAGAAAGGGAGGCAGTAGCAGGGGCTGGATGCAATGAAGCCTGTGGGCTACACATCAAAATGTCCCCTAGATCAGGGGTTCCCAACCTCCAGGATCTAATGTCTGATGATCTGAGGTAGAGCTGATCATTTCTACTGTTAGAGATGTAACAATAATAGAAATAAAGTGCACAATAAATGTGACCCATTTGAATCATCCCCAAACCATCACCCCACCCCTATTCATAGAAAATTATCTTCCATGAAACTGGTCCCTGGTGCCAAAAAATTGGGGACCACTGACCAAGAGCAGTTCACAGCAGGACCTGCACTCAGGTCCTTAGTACCTACTTATTTAGAGACCCTGCAAAAATATACACAGACTTTCTTTTTTTTTTTTCCATTTATTTTTATTAGTTGGAGGCTAATTACTTTACATCATTGCAGTAGTTTTTGTCATACATTGAAATGAATTAGCCATGGATTTACATGTATTCCCCATCCCGGTCCCCCCTCCTACCTCCCTCTCCACCGGATCCCTCTGGGTCTTCCCAGTGCACCAGGCCTGAGCACTTGTCTCATGCGTCCAACCTGGGCTGGTGATCTGTTTCACCCTAGATAATATACATGTTTCGATGCTGTTCTCTTGAAACATCCCACCCTCGCCTTCTCCCAGAGTCCACAAGTCTGTTCTATACATCTGAGTCTCTTTTTCTGTTTTGCATATAGGGTTATCATTACCATCTTTCTAAATTCCATATATATGTGTTAGTATACTGTAATGGTCTTTATCTTTCTGGCTTACTTCGTTCTGTATAATGGGCTCCATTTTCATCCATCTCATTAGAACTGATTCAAATGTAAGACCAGAAACTATAAAACTCCTAGAGGAGAACATAGGCAAAACACTCTCCGACATAAATCACAGCAGGATCCTCTATGACCCACATCCCAGAATTTTAGAAATAAAAGCAAAAATAAACAAATGGGACCTAATGAAACTTAAAAGCTTTTGCACAACAAAGGAAACTATAAGCAAGGTGAAAAGACAGCCCTCAGATTGGGAGAAAATAATAGCAAACAAAGCAACAGACAAAGGATTAATCTCAAAAATATACAAGCAACTCCTCCAGCTCAACTCCAGAAAAATAAATGACCCAATCAAAAAATGGGCCAAAGAACTAAACAGACATTTCTCCAAGGAAGACATACAGATGGCTAACAAACACATGAAAAGATGCTCAACATCACTCATTATCAGAGAAATGCAAATCAAAACCACAATGAGGTACCATTATACGCCAGTCAGGATGGCTGCTATCCAAAAGTCTACAAGTAATAAATGCTGGAGAGGGTGTGGAGAAAAGGGAACCCTCTTACACTGTTGGTGGGAATGCAAACTAGTACAGCCACTATGGAGAACAGCGTGGAGATTCCTTAAAAAACTGGAAATAGAACTGCCATATGACCCAGCAATCCCACTTCTGGGCATACACACCGAGGAAACCAGATCTGAAAGAGACACGTGCACCCCAATGTTCATCGCAGCACTGTTTATAATAGCCAGGACATGGAAGCAACCTAGATTCCCATCAGCAGACGAATGGATGAGGAAGCTGTGGTACATATACACAATGGAATATTACTCTGCCATTACACTGACTTTCTTATGCATCTAGTCCATGTGTGAGGAGAGAGAAACCTGGATGTAACCAGATTTAGCTGAACTGGGTTTATGGGAAAGAAGGCCTAAATCCTGACTTATTGGCAGAGGAATTTGTCCTCCAGAATTTGAATTCTTATCCCTGAGCTAAAACAGAGCAAGTGCCCAGCCTGTCACACATTCTGACTCTGAAAATGCTGCTTTTCCTCTTTTCTCTCTTGCTATGCCTGCTTGCCTTCCTTTTGGCCTCCCAGACACCACCACATACACTTGCGTGCATGCTCAGTTGCTTCAATCGTGTCCAACTCTGCGCCACCCCATGGACTGTAGCCCGCCAGGCCCCTCTGTCCATGGTGTTCTCCAGGCAAGAATACTGGGGTGAGTCACCACGCTCCTCTTCCAGAGAATCTTCCTGACTCAGGGATAGAACCTGCATCTCCTGTGTCTACCTGGGTTGGCAAGTGGGCCACATACACATACATTATCTTTCTTAGTTCATTGAAGGGCCCATTAAATTGCCAGAGGCCTTCTTTCAGCCTCCCCTGGGATCAACAGTGTGCAGCTGCCTGAGAAAAATCCACCCAAGTTTATAGAAAAGTAGAAGTATACCGTGTTGTGTGTGTACATTTGTGTGTATGCTTGTAGACATATGTATATGTGTGCTTATGTATGTCTATGTGTGCACATGTTGTATAGGGCATAATCAGAAAGGAGAGAGAAGAGGGGGTCAAGAGAAAGAACTGCCTCCATATACAAAGAACTATTGACTAGAAGGAATCTGTCCTTTCAACTACCCATCCACCCATCACCCATGGCAAAAACAAAGGACAACACAATTAGAGAAGGGGGGATGCTTTTTTATCATAGAGGAGGGAGAGAGACAAAAAGTAAGCAAGCTATGAAAAATAGACCTCTACCTCAATTTTCTTAACCAAATCCAAAATGTACTGCTTATAGCATTGGCAGTTTACAATGGCAATTAACATCAATCCTAGGGTCTAATTAACCTCAATCAACAAGTCTAAGTAGGTTAATTAAATAGGATTTGGCTAAGCATGAAGCAGAAAAATACAGCTGTCTCATTTAAATATGATTTATGGAGGAAAGTCACCCCTTACCAAAGTTTTTCAATTTCTTTTTGGGCAACAAAGTGTATTGGAGGATGGGGTGGGGTGGAGGTGTCACCCAGAATACCTCTTATGGTCTGCCTCATCTCAGATTTCCTTGGTCCAAGCCAGTCAATATTGGAGCCTGTACCTCCAATATTCTTACCAGGTTGTTCGCCTTGATCTCAATCTAATCTTCTCTAAGAAACCTGGACTCATCCCTTTGTTGTTTATTTTGCACCTACCTATCCACCCCCACTCCCTTATGTTATAAATTTCTTCAGGGCACACAGTCTATTTGATTCATCCTCATCTCCTTAAAGTCATCAAGCAAAGTGCTTTGTGAGTAGTAAGTGCCCAATTAATCGTGCTTTTAATTGGATTTTCATCAAAATGTACTTTTTTCTCACCACGCCCCCAATCATAATTTGGATTCCTGGGCTTTAAGATAAAAGAGTCCAGATTCTGTGTGGGACAGAGACATTGCAAGCTGCAGGGGCCTCTCTGGTCCTGTCTTCAGTGCCTCGTTGATGTCCCCATGATTGTTCTACCCCTGTCATTCACTAGGAGATCAAGGGGGGCAATCTGGTCAATGGTGACATCAAAGGTTCTGAATATTTGACTTTCAAAAGAGCTCATCAGGGAACTTTCCTGATAGTTCAATGGGTAAGATTTCACCTTCCAACACAGGCAGTGCAGGTTCGATCCCAGGCTGGAGAGCTAAGAACCTGTATGCCTCTCAGCCAAAAACCAAAACATAAAACAACAGAAGCAATATTGTAACAAATTCAATAAAGACTTTGAAATATGGGCCACATCAAAAAAAAAAAAACCTTAAAAGAAACAAAGAGCTAATCAGCATACACTTTAGGAGTTCCATGAACAGAGCCCACTGCTATGACTTAAAAAGGTCAAACTGGCCAATTCAGATTCTGCATTAGTTCTGTCATTATTGAATGTCTGCTGCCTAGTGTGTCTATGAAAAGCATTATGAATACATAATTTTTTTTCTTTTTATTAAAAGTATTTCAGGTTACATGGGCACACCTGCCTTCTCAAATAATACCCATCATGTAGCTGACACTCTGAAAGCAAACAAAAGATCCTTCTGGGCACTGAGCTATCAGATCACAGAAGTGACCTCAGGAATCAGTCTGCTCCGCCCCCTCATTTGACATATGTGGAATATTCAAGCTGGCCAGGTCACGCTCCCCTGGAAACTGACCAGCCCTGAACACATTCTCTGCCCCTGATTCTGTTCTAGCCAGTAGGGAGCTGCTGTCACTCCAGCAGGAATAAGAGCTCAGAGTCCTCTAGGCTTGCCAGAGCTCCACTAGAAACAAAGAACTGTAGAATCCAGTTGAGTTATCAGATATTACTATTTACCGGGGGTAGGGGGTTGTCTGCACCCACTGGAGAGATGGAGTGTGCCACTGTGGATGGGTTCCCAGGCAGGGCCAAGGAACTATTGCAGCCACATTTTTTTTCTTTTTAAAGAATTATTCTTTGATTTCTCTTCTTTATAGGAGTATGATTGCTTTATAATGTTGTGTGTGAGGCACTTCTTACTACAGTTATCTTAATGAAAAATTCAAATGCTTATTTTTTGAAATTTGAATGCTTATTTTTAGGTTTGAAAACTGAGGCTCAAGAATTTTTTTCAAACCCTGATCTCTGAATCCTTTGTGTTTAACACCAGTTGAGATAGAAAATCAGATGAGTTAGAAGACCTAAGAGGACGGGGACAGTCTTGTCTGATATGTAGGTTGACTATGTTGGTCCTCAAAAGGACCCAGTTATCCTAATTACACCTGCCTCTTTGTCTCCAATCTCTCACTGTCCTCTGTCTGGTAACACACACACTTGTTTTCTTGTTTGTTTTGAGCCCTGTCTAAAACTGTTTTCATCACATGGCCCTTACACTGTTCTTTCTTTGAATTCCAAGTGCCTGTCTAAGGTGGCTTCATCCTCTAATTACTCCAGCCAGAAGGTGGGAATCCTCACATGTGATTCTGTCTCTCCTGAAAGGCCCTGTGACTTTCCTGCACAACTGCCCTGCTTAAGACCTCTCCCTAGGTCAAACATCTCCCTCCCACAAATCAGTCTCTCCATCAAGACCAATTATTCATCTTAAGGGCTTCCCAGTGGCACAGCAATAGAGAATCTGCCCTGCAATGCAGGAGACACAGGTTAGATCCCTGGGACAAGAAGATCCCCTGAAGGAGGGTATGGCTTTGGAGACAGAAGAAAAACTTTGTTTCATTGAATTTTTTACCATGCACTTGTATTATCTAATTAAAGGTTGTTTAAATTTTGAAATAGTAATAACTGCACTATTTAAACAGTGCAAAAGAATAGAGGATTATAGTCTTAGTGATTTCTATCATAAGTCCTCAGAATTTTAGAAATTTCTCCTATACTTCAGAATTATTCACAAAATCCCATCTATTTTGTACGAGTCATTTTCTGTCTAGTTACTAGAAATTTGGTTTGCACAAATATTTCTACCCATAGTGAACTTAAAAGTATAACTTTTAACTCAATGTTTTCACACCAATACTAACCGGTACTTTTTTTAACGTCTTGTAGGTCCTGAATTTAGAGATACATGTTTGGACTTCATTTTTGGATGTTGAAATTTATTCATTCCTTATTTTTCAAAACATTTGCATGAGTTAGTTTATTACCATCCATGTTAGAAATTAGAAAATAGTATTTTGAACAATATGTCAATTTCCCATTAAAATAAAGGAAGGACAATGAAAATTCTAACCGGAATCTAAAATTGGGTTTTTCTGTCAGTACCTTGAAAATTCATAGACTTGAAAATGAGCCAAACTTTCCAATAAATATTAGTTATCTGGCAAATACTCATTAAACATCCTTTACACAGAGCACAGTGTAGGAATTCCATGAGGAAAATGCTCGAAGATGGTTTCTCTCTCCCTCCGAAAAATGTTTACTGGGAAATGTGAGACACACATACTCATGGAAATAAGTAAGTGAAGCAGAGTTCCACTTGATTAGTTTCAAGAGAATAATATGGTCAGAAAGTGGAGAGAACTAAAAATTTTCTGGCTGGGGTGTTGAGAAAAGGTTTTGTTGAAGAGGTAAGATTTAAGTCACTATTAAAGAATAGATATGACTTTTTGTAAAATATATGATCCAAGTATTCAAGATAATTCCAACCGGAAATAGTATACAAGTTTATCTTGACCATGTTATCGCATTCACCTTGAAGGTCAAATTAGATCAATTACCATCTTTCATCAAATTAGATCAGTCATCATCATTCATTGAATTAGATCAATCACCATCAATCATCAATTCTTAGCGAGGAATCGGGAGAGTAGCGCTTTTTTCCCCTTTACCCACTGCTCTTCCTCTCCCTGCCTTCTCCCTCTTTCCTATTCTCCTATCCCCCACCTCACCCAGCAAATAACTGAGTCAACTGCAAAAATGTTATAAAAAGGAAAGACAGAAAAATATTCAAGGAAGCTGTCTGTACACATCCTGTCACATGTCCGGCATGGACACAGAGTTAAAAGAGCAGCAATCTGGTCCATGGGACTTTCCACACCTCATTAGGCAGTGGGATTGTTACCCTGAATCTCACACAGTGATGTCAGCTCGAGTTCTTCCAAGTTCACCATGGAGAAAAACACCTTCACTTGCTGCCAGATCTTCTATGAACTCCGTGCTTCTTTTAGGGACCTTTCTTGAACAGTCCATACCGACTTCCCACACCCCCCAAACAGACCTGACACTGAAGCGTGTAGATGTCACCTTCAAACTTCCTGTGGCTTCCAGTCCAAGGACCTGATTGAGAGAAAGCCTTGAGGCTGGTCAGGGGGTTTGGGATACCAACAGGACATACAAATTCCTCAACTCTCAAAAATGTTGTTCTTTCCTTATCATTGTAATCCTGCATCCTGCTCGCCCAGAGAGAATGCTCTTTAAGCAGATTGGTCCTAAATCCCGTTGCTGCCTGTTACCAGGACCACTTCCCAAGACCTGGGCAGCTGTGGCACACCAGGTCTCACAGCATTTCTGCCCGCAAACCAATCACATCAACTCACCAGCAGATACCCATTATTCATGTGTTCATAGATCTCGCTAGGAGGGCACATGGTCCCTCCTTGATGAAGGGAAATTTTTAGCCCAGAAACTTTTTGGTGTTCTTTTATCCTGCCTTTGCTTGTGTATACCTTGTTTTTAACTAATGTGTGCATGTTCAGTTGCTCAGTCATGTCGGACTCTTTACGATCCTATGGACTGTAACCCACCAGGCTCCTCTGGCCCTGAAATTTTTCCAGGGAAGAATACTAGAGTGGGTTGCCATTTCCTTCTCCAGGGGGATCTTCCTGACTCAGGGATCAAACCTGCATCTCCTGCATGACCCCAGAGATGAGATTCGAAGAAATTCAAGGAACCTTTGTTGGTTCCTGTCCTTAAAAACCTCCTGCCTTAAAAAGGCAGGGAGATTCTTTACCACTGAGTCACCTGGAAAGTCAACGTCATCACCACCTATCTATAAAGGCTAATGCAGAAGATGTTTTATTCAGAATTACATCTGATACTGGTGATGAATCTCAAACTAGCTGTCTTTGATTGTTTCAACACTAACACCCCTTAGTTACTGATCCTGGCACAAGGGGTGATGGTGAACAGGGATACTAAAAAGAGTTGAGTGAGAAATACTGGGATTCTGCCCTTCCCATCACCCCTTTCATGATCAAATCCCCTAAGAAAGGCTCTCACATAGAATCTAGAGACTGGAGGGCTCCTTTCTTACCATCTGGCCTTGAAACCCACACCCCAAAACGTGTCCTTTCTGCTGACACAGACAGGTCCTCTCTTTTTCCTCCAAATCCCAATTTTGCCATCAGGAAGTGACTGACCACAGCTACAAGCAGCATTTACAGACACCCAAGCCTACCCTCAGGAAGCAAGAGCAAGTTGGATTTGCAAAGAGGGGCCGAGCCTGGTGACCTCCAACAAAGAGAACGTGGCAGAAGGGTCTATGTCCTTTTAAGCATGGTGATCTTGTCTAATCGTGAAGTAACCAGCCAGGATCTGGAAATGTGACCAGTTAATCAGTGACCCTCACAGTTGGAAAACAACAGGGGACAGGGGCAGGAAGAGACAGACTTGCAAGTTTTCTCTCCTTCTTACAATATGTGGTGTGATAAGTGAGTAGTTCCTTCCCAAGAAAGCACAAGCTTTTTGAGAACAGGACTCAAAAATTGTTCCTTGAATTTCTTTGAATCTCATCTCTGGGGCTTGGCTATGAAAGCACACACTGATCAATCAGATTTGACCAGCCTGTGGTCTGATTGACAGCATCCTGACACCCACCCAAAGCCTTCCTCATCTCCCCTCCTCCTTCCTTGTGTCCAGGTTTCCTGTGCTGATTCTGCAGGATAGTGTTGGGGGAAAGGATACTTCCTGAATGCAAGTTGGCATATAACCAGTGTCTTCTCCAGGCTCCTGCCTGCCAAACCATAAACCATCTGCTGCACAGGGGACCTGACATGATAATCTCCCATTACCTTCAAGGAACAAATGCATGCAAGGAAAATGTAATGGGCCAACAATTTTAGATATTCTTGAGTTTAAAAATTGCAACAATAAAACCATATGAGTGTTGTATGAAAGGAGAGAAGGTTAGCACTCCTTTGACAAGGATGGAAGAGGCTCTTGGGCCTGACAATACACATATGTTAAGGCATTGCCTCCTACTTTGTGGCATCTAACCACTGTTTTTTTAAAAATTATGGCTGATTTGCATTGTTGTATGGCAGAAATCAGCACAATATTGTAAAAAGAAATTTTAAGAATTTTGATAAAAAGACAAATAAAAGTAAATAAAAAATATATGAAGACAAAGCAGCAACCATCAATCTGCCCAAAATGATCATAAGCGTAAATTATTTAGCTGTTGCGGAGAGACGGCTCATTGGTGGGCAGAGAACTGTGCTCTGGTTCTGACTCATTCACTAAGTAGCTGTCTGATCTCAGCAACTTGGTCCACTGGGAGATGGTGAAGAACAGGGAAGCCTGCCATGCTGTGGTCCATGGAGTCAAAAAGAGTCAGTCACAACTGTGTGACTGAACAAGGGCAGGCAAGCTTCCACCTCCTCATCTGCAAATGAAGAGGTACAAAGTCTGAGGTCACTTTCAACCTCATAAATTTACTAACTTTGGAAGCATTTAACTCTCTTAGCTGAAAGTTCAATAAAATGATTTATTTGTTGAATTTCAATATTTCTAAATGTAAACACATTTTTCAATAGTCCTGCCTACCAGGACCAAACATGTTACTCATTAAGTTAAAGACATTCAAAGTCTACACAGGACAATTGCATATGAATAATCTTCATTTCTTTCTTTTCTTTTATTTATTTAAAGATTTTTTTGAATGTGGATCACTTTTAAAGTCTTTATTGTATATGTTACAATATTGCTTCTGTTTAGGTTTTGGTTTTTTGGCCACAAAGCAAGTGGGATCCCCAACCAGGGATCGAACCTACACCCTCTGCATTGGCAAAATCTTAACTCCTGGACCACCAGGGAACTCCCTCTTTTCCTTTTTAGAAATTAAAAAAAACCTAGTGGTGGGAAACACTGGTAATGGGGATTCTGAGATCAATGCCAATAACAGCACTATGATTCCAACTGTGACCTTAAGTCACCCGAAAGTCACGTAGGCTGCTCACGGGAGAACAAAAGAAGTTTTACCTATTTCACGCAGGAATGGATATTCACAAAAATGTACACATGTGAGCTTTTGCAGTTCTACTCCTGGTGAAGTTATTTAATACATTTAATCTACTGTGTTAATTTGGAGGAAGTCTGACAAATATGTTGTGCAATATGTCATTGGAGAGCTTGGTTTGGGTAAGGGACTTTTTAAGTGTTATACCAGCAAAGAGTAAAGTCATTATGTTTTCTCCCAAGGAACTGTACATTAACAGGTTTCATCGTCTACAAAAGTATTTGGCTTCTGTCTTAAATAGCTACCTGATTATTTTTAAACAGCTTAAATCTGCCTTAAACACCCTCCAATCACATCTTCTGGTGGTGAGCAAGGTCCTGGGGGTCAGAGCGAATCACCGCCTTTGCTTGGAACTGCCTCCTTCTGTCTTTGACATTCCTGACACATTTCCATCATCGCTGCAGGGAGCTATCATGAATTGCCATCCAAAGAGACTCGGGGATATGCAGAGTGACAGCAGGAGGAGCAAAAGTTGTCACACAGCCTAGAAAGGCAACAAATCTGCAGGAGTGGAGGAATTTCAGCAACTCCTGGATTTTCACGGGCACACATGCCGTGACTCAGAGGGATGGACATTATTAGTAATTAAATTGTTCTCTCCACTGCTCTGCACCTTCAGGCCACAGTCACGTGGGAGGATGATTGAACATTTACTTGAGCAGCAAACTATAGGGAAGGCAAATAGGTGGAGAGAGTGACTGAACGTACAGTCTGTACAATCCCAGCAGCAGCTGGGTCCACCTGGGGATGTGCAATCAGAGAGGATGGGGAAAGAGTGGGCACTGGTCATCTCTGCTGTGACGTCAGGACAAAGGCTTGGAGAATAAGAAGAAAATTCAAGGGACTTCCCTGGCAGTCCAATAGCTAAGACTTCCCCTTCCAATACAGGGGGTGTGGGTTTCATCCCTGGTTGGGGAGCTAAGATCCCACATGCCTCGTGGCCATAAAAATAGAACAGAACAGAAGCAGTGCTTCCCTGGTGGCTCAGTGGTAAAGAGTCCACCTGCAGTGCGGGAGACTTGGGCTCGATCCCTGTGTTGGGAGGATCCCCTAAAGAAGGGCATGGCTACCCACTCCAGTATTCTTGCCTGGAGAATCCTGTGGACAGAGGATCCTGGTAGGTCACAGTCTACAGGGTCACAAAGAGTCAGAGATGACTGAAGCAACCTAGCAGGCACACACACAAACAACAGAAGCAATATTGTAACAAATTCAATAAAGATTTTTTAAATGGTCCACATTTTTAAAAACTCTTGAAAATTCAGGGTTCCAGGGAGGTTGGCCCAAGGAAGCGGCTGGGCTTCCCCTGCACCCTCCACCCCCAGACCAGGGGTCTCCCCTGAGGAGCCTGTCCTGATCACTCCCCCCAGATCCCAGCACATCTCCTGCCCAAGTAACAGTGTGATCCTTGAGGCAGTATCAGAATCAGGTTTTTCTCTGTACCTCTGCACCTTGCATAGCTTCTGAATGAAAATCTAAAGTTCATTATGCATTTAATATGTAGACATTTTAAGCATGTCATTCTCACCACGATCATTTACGTATTATACTCACCATTTTACAACTTGAGGAGACCGAGACCAATTTAGAAGTTGGTGCCCGAGCACCCCATTCCAGAGTGAGATGTTTCCATTGACATTTATAATGACAAATAGTAGGTCCTCAATAAAATGGCTGATAAATTAATAAACAGATGCAGAATGTGTTTAAACATTGTTTACTCACCACTCTACATCTCATTGAATATAAATTTTCAAAATTGTAGGGAAAATTGTTATTCACTCCACTAGACTCCTCTGTCCATGGATTTCTCCAGGCAAGAACACTGGAGTGGGTTGTCATGCCCTCCTCCAGGAGATCTTCCTGACCCAGGGATTGAACTCAGGTCTCCTGCATTGCAGGCAGATTCTTCACCATCTGAGGCACCATGGGGAAACATTGTAGGGGAAGATGCAAAGCAAACGCAATTGCTCAGATATGATTACATAATAGCTTTTTAAAAATATAAAATAGAAGACAGGTTTTCTTAAGAAAACCAGATGAATAGCTCCCTCTTTCACAGGGGCATGAAAAATGTAGGAACAATTGCCAATCAAAACAGGAAAAATTTCTCTACTATCAGGGCTCAATCACTGAAAAGAGGTATTTCAGGAAAGGTTCACAGAAGAAAAGGGGGAAACTAGCTCTCCTGGGCAGATCAGTCACAGGCTTGCCTTGGTGTCTACGGGGCTTCAACATCTTTCCAGTAAGAAGCTTCCTGGTGGCTCAGTTGGTAAAGAATCCGCCTGCGATGCAGGAGATATGGGTTCAATCCCTGGATTGGGAAGATCCCCTGGAGAAGGAAATGGCAATCCACTCCAGTATTCTTGCTTGGAGAATTCTGTGGACAGAGGAGCCTGGTGGGTTACAGTCCAAGGGTTGCAGTCAGAGATTACTGAGCAACTAACTTTCACTTTGGAGAGCTGTCATTCCTCAGCCATCGCTGACACCTGAGACCGGAGGCAGCAGGATCAGCACTTGGAGACAGTGGGTCTTCTTGAAGACGTGGATTTTGGAGCCGCAGTTTCAACTACAGACAATGTCTGATCACCATGATGAAAGTTGATTCTGGGCAAAATTGAGATACAGTCCTTTGAAATTGCTTTAAAATCTCAGCCTCCTCTTCCCTCCAAGTCTGCTGCTGTGCCCTCCTCGCTCACCCTCTTCCTCATTCCTTCCTTGCATTTAGTTCTTCTCCACACGAAGTTTTTTTAATTGACATACAGTTGATGTACTGTGTTCTGTTAATTTCTGATGTAAAGTGAAGTGATTCAGTTATACGTATCTATGTTCATTTTCATATTCTTTTCCATTGGTTTATCACAGAATATTGAACATAGTTCCCTGTGCTATACAGTAGGTCTTTGTTGATTATTTTATATATAGTATGTGCATATGTTAATCTCAAACACCTAACTTATCTGCTCCCACCTTTCCCCATTGGTAACCATAGTTTTGTTTTCCTAGCCTGTGAATCTGTCTCTGTTTTCTAAAAAAGTTCATAAAAGAATCTTTTTTATTTTAGATTCCACATATAAGTGATATTATGTGATATTTGTCTTTCTCTGTCTGACTTAGTATGATAATCTCTAGGCCCATCTATATCAATGCTCACAATGAGAGAGTAACTTGCCTGACTAGAGCCAGTCCATTTTATCTCAAATGTCCACTTTTTTTTTCTTTAATTTTTTTTGGCATAAGGTTGATTTACAATGTTGTATTAATTTCTGCTGTACAGTAAAGTGATTCAATTATACACATACATACTTTTTCATATTCTTTTCCATTATAGTTTATCACAGGATATTGAGTATAATTCCCTGTGTTATACAGTAGGACCTTGTTTATCCATCCTATATGTAATAGTTTGTATCTGATAATCCCAAATTTCCATTTCAATTCCACCCCCACCCCTTGGCAACCACAAGTCTGTTCTCTATGCCTGTGAGTCTGTTTCTATTTTGTAGATATGTTCATTTGTGTCATGTTTTAGATTCCACATATAAGCCCACATGCGATTTTTGCTTCTTGACTTGAAGTCACTCCAGTTGTGTCCAAATCTTTGCAACCCTATGGACCGTAGCACACCAGGCTCCTCTGTCCATGGGATTATCCAGGCAAGAATACTAGAGTGGGTTTCCATGTGCTCCTCCAGGGAATCTTCCTGACCTAGGGATTGAATCCCCGTCTCTTGTATGTCCTGCATCGGCAGGCAGGTTCTTTACCACTAGCACCACTTTCTTAACATAATTTGCACAATATCTGCCTTTTAAATAGCTCCCTTCAAGGGCCCCTCTGGTCTTGTGGTCACTATGCAGTCTTTTAGTACCAACCAGCCTTCTCTGTCAGAGAAGGCAATGGCACCCCACTCCAGTACTCTTGCCTGGAAAATCCCATGGACGGAGGAGCCTGGTGGGCTGCAGTCCTCGGGGTCGCTAAGAGTTGGACACGACTGAGCAAGTTCACTTTCACTTTTCACTTTCATGCATTGGAGAAGGAAATGGCAACCCACTCCAGTGTTCCTGCCTGGAGAATCCCAGGGACGGGGGAGCCTGGTGGGCTTCCGTCTGTGGGGTTGCACAGAATCAGACACGACTGAAGCAACTTAGCAGCAGCAGCAGCAGCAGCAGCCTTCTCTGTGACTGGGCATCCCTCCCATGAACACACCCACTTTGACGTTTCCAGTTCTTTTAGAGTCAGGGCCCTGTGTTGCCAGCGGCTCACCCCACCTTTACGCCCCCTGCCCCCCGACATATACACATGCATCCTAGTATCCTGGTCACACTCAGGAAAATTGAAAACATGTGTTCTTTCTCTCCCTGGTGATAATTTCATTTTCAAGGCAATTGTTACGCATCTAATCTTTACTTTTATGAGTAGTATCTCCCAAGAATTCTCATGCAGAATCGGCAATCAAATTTAGAAGATGCAAAGACCCTCAGTGGCTTTTATCCTGAGCTGAGGTCATAATTAAGCTCTGTCACCAAGGTGAGTGATTTGAGACGGATCTGGTAACAACTGTGCTCCAATTTTGAAGTGAATTTATCTAATGACATGACAGATGGTTAGGTTTTGAAAGCAGGAAAGATAAGAGGTGTGTCTGCTGCCTAAGAGATGTGTGTGCTGCCTCAGACAGGTGCAAAGCCCACGTTTCCTGCTGGTGCACGTGTGGGCTCCTAATACCAACACCGGAGCAATGCCTCGACTCTGATTGTGACGACCCTTCCAGAAATATAAACTGGAGTTAGCTGTGAAAAGTCTCACTGTCTCTTGCTCATTTGCAAGATAGTTAGGAGGACCCACAGTGAGTGTCCGTCTCTGCCATGGGGCTTCTGTGGCCACAAATGACCTCGGGACTCAACACCAGGACAGACAAACAGAAGCCCAGACCCAGAAGCTGGCAGTTGCTAGGCTTGGCAATGATAAATCACTCGATCCACTGTCCCTGGCATGGCTTTGAAATTGTAACATCTTTATACTGGCAAGTCCCAGCTAGGATAAGTTTAATTATTTATAGCTGCTGCTCAATTCAATTTTTATAAGACTGGAGTATATGTATAAGAATTCTAGAGTCAATGTAGCAAATAAGACCATATCAGGTTGAATATGATGCAAAAGGGCTTTATTACTGGACAGAGAGAAAGGCTTTCTCCATATTTAACCAAAGTCCACTGTCTGCTCTCAATGCTTCTCCTTTAGGCACACTGCCGCATGACATGAAACAGGACAAGCATTGGAGGCACAAGAGGAATGAAGCTCACAGACTCATAGCAAAGCAAGCACAGAATTTCAACTACAGTCAGACTGGCAGTACCCTCCTGGGCCACAGTTACTGCCGGAGATGATGAAGCCGCCTCTTTCAACCAAGTGAGTCTGCACATCCCAGCGTCTAAATGATGGCTTCGCGCTTGGTATTCATTTATTAATAGGCTGCACAACTTTGCTGTTTGAATCTTTGGTATTGCTTTCAATGGTTATTGAACACTTTTTTATTGATGTATAGTTAATTTACAAGGTTGTTTTAGTTTCAAATGTATAGCAAAGTGATTCCATTTTGTTGATATGTATGAATACGTTTTGAGATTGTTTTCCATTAGAGATTATTACAAGATACTGAGTATAGTTCCCTGTGTTACACAGTAGGTCCTTCTGGTTTATTTTATATATACAGTAGTGTGTATATATTCATCCCAAACTCCTAATTTATGCCTCCCCTCTTTCACCTTTGGTGACCATAAGTTTGTTTTCTATGTCTGTGAATCTTTTTCTGTATTGTAAATAAGCTCACCTGTATCATTTTTTGGATTCCACAGGTATGTGATATAACTTGTTACTTGTCTTTGACTTACTTCACTTAGTGGGATTATCTCTAGGTCCATCAGTGTTGCTGCAAATGACATTATTTCATTCATTTTCATGGGTTGTTGAACACATTTGGTGAAGCACTCCACATATTTTATGATTTCAAAAAACAAATGTTAAAAAAAAATGTTTTAGAAGGGAGAGCATCATTTGGTTTGGAAGTTCTGCTTTGAAATTGAGAGATGGTGACAACTCACATGCTCAGCCTCACTGATTCCTGGGAGTCAGGCAGGTCGGCCCCAAGTTTTCAATGTCATTTAATTGCTGTCACATGAAATGTGTGCTTGTTAACTGTTTACCTTTAAAAATTGCTACATTTACTATCCTTTCAATCTGTGACAAAACCCAAGACTTAGAAAAAAGGCGAGCATGTGGTGAGTTGATTCCTTCGTTTTTCTCCTTTGACAGAATTTCACAGAGAATTTACTGTGTGCTATCAGGCACTAAGGCTCCATCATGAGTCAGGACTTGCCTTGCCCTCAAGAGGAAGGTAAGACACAGAAATAAGGACTCAAAGAAGTCACTGGACACATTGTCACAGAAGCATGAGGACAAGGTAATATATGGGCTCAAGAGAAAAAGCAGTCAACTCCATCCAGGGTATCCATGGAGCCTAGAAATGCAGGAGACGCACGACAGGGCCCTAAGGTATGTGTAAGAGTTTGCTTGGCAGACAAGGGCAAGGAGAGTCAGGCCACTGGAAGGAGACACACGGGAACATGCAGACTCTCCGGGACTTAAGGGTGTGGCCCCTGAAGTGTCTGGTGTGTACAGTGAGGTGGCAAAAGGGAGAGACAGGAAACAGCCCTGAGGACATTGCATGCCATGCCCACCACTGGGGCCTTAACCTTGAACATGAAGGGGAGCCTTGTTTCGACGGTGAACAAAGGCCTAGAGCCCTCCTGCTGGCATCCTAAAGAGGGGCTGGCCGTGTTGTGCCAGGTGCCCTGGAGTGGGCGAGATGGGTGGGAGGACCACCATGAAGTCCTAAATGGGCTCGACTCAAGGACCAAATGGGGTGATGGCAAAAGTGCATGGAACCAAGGGACTCATTGTCCCTCAGATATGCCGAGAAAGTAGCTCCCAAGGTTTCTCTATGACTCACGAGTTACAACTGGGGTAGAAAGGAAAACAGACTTTCTAATTAAAAATAGCTCCGTCTCCTAGAGTTTAACTATTGTCTTCACATCATCAACTCAAAATTCGACTCTCCATCAGCAGTTTAGATCATCTTTTTTGGATGACCCTAGAATTTGGGGGAAATGTTAAGTTTTTAAACTCTCCAAGATCAGTTCTGGGTGGATGAAGGGGAACTCCTCTTGGCAGAAGATGAAGGTCTCAAGATGCACACATTGGCTGCCCTCTCACAGCCTCTGCTGGCCCTGGTCCCATCTCACTTTTCAAGGCATCCTCCTGCCTCCAGACTCCTGGACGGTTGCCTTTTTGCAGTAGAAGGAAAGATGTGCAATCCTGATGCAGGTGCAGGGCAGTGGGCTGAGAAAATGAAGAGATGGGCTAGTTCTCTTCTGGTCAGCTTAGCTCACTGGTTAGATTCAAAATGAGATTACCCACTGAGCAAAGAAAGAATGACAAGGAGGAGAAGCGGAAGTGTCAAGGACAAGGGCCAGGAGAACTGAGTAGACCAGAGAATGTGGTCTCCCTGCCACATGCATGAGGAACCATGCAAGGCTCATGGGCATGAATTAGTTAGAATGGTCAGCCTGTGTGTGTGTTTTCCTCCAACTGCACTTGACTACTTGACTTAGGCACAAATAGATGAAAAGTGAATTTAATCAGTGTTTGGGTTTTCAAGGTAAGCCTGATTCAAAGAGAAAAGAAGAGGGACGGTGATATGGGAAGTGATAATAATGATGAAGCTGGAGGTGGAGGAAAAGGAGGCTTGGAAGGGATGAGGGACATCACAGGCAATGGGACAAATGGGCTATGGGTCTAAGTATCGCCAATGATGGGACTGTGAAGCTGGAGGTGAAAGGAGAGGGTGACTGGAGAGTGGATGCCAGAAGTGGGGGTATGAAGTTGGCAGCGATGGTAAAGTGGGACCACGATTATTAATAAGGGACATCCATGGTCTCTGGAGTGAAATCTTTAGACAAGAGGTCAAGGAAGTGACAGACCAAAACATTGAAGTTCAAATTCTCATGGATATTCAAATCTCCAAGAAGAGGGTCACAGTCAGGGCGGAAAGACCTGCAATGAGCCCGGGGCCCCAGGGGCTGTGGATGATCATAAAGTGTGGGCATGGGCAGGACCCCAAAACTGGGGACTCCAGAGAAAAGGAAGGGAGAGTGTGGAAGAGGTGATGCCAAGAGGACCAAAATGACCCCACTGCCCCCATGGACTCAATATTGACATGTAGGAGAGGAAGAGGGAGGGACATAGACCGGTAGCATCTGAGTACCTGTACCAAGAGACATAGTCATTATCCCAGGTATTTCTTCCCTCTCGGCAAACTGCCCCATTCACTATTTGGAAAGTTGTTTTTTTTTTTTTTTTTTTTTAAGAATAATGCCTCTGAGGCTCAAAGACAAAGCAGGTTCAAAGTGGGCTTTGTGAAGAAGGACATTAACCCAGCTCCCAGCAAAACCTGAGAGTCTGTGGCCACTGAGCCATGCCTACTGTATCTGGCTCCAGAGGCACAAAATCTAGAGTGGCAGCTCCGAGTTTCTCATTACCACTCACTTGAGTCTTTGTCCTCAGGAAATAGAATCAGCAGCTTGGCAAGTGCACTGTTGTTCACATGATCTGGGTGGGAAGATGAAGCTCTTAATTAATCAGGGAATGGGTCATTGATCTTTGTAAGTCCCTGAAAGTAGTCACGATCACGTATGAGTCCATGAAATTGATAATTGTCTTTTTCCCTGAAAATGATCATGATTGCTCATGAGTCATTTTGTAATGGATGCTGAATCATTGTTCCCTCTCCTGGGAGTGGTGATCAGTGGTTATGTAGAGCTCAGGGTTTTCTCCATGTGGAAGCCTTCCCACAGTTTATATCAGCCTCTTTTGAGAGGGAGATTTCCAGATTTACATATACCTGAAAGAATAAAGGAGCAATGGAGGTGGGGGGGAGTTAACCTGAAGAAAGCCGAACTTTTCAAGCAAAAGTGATTTGAATTGAACACCTAAGGAAACCCAGTGGCAAAGTTACTTACTTTATGGATAAGCATTCAGCTCACGATATTAAACCTTGTTCTCAGCTCTCCCCCCACCCCCCAGCACCATCTCTGTGGGAAGAAAGGAAAGGATGGAAAAGGAGGAAAGTCATTACGGGTATGAATACAGAATCACTGCCAACAGGATTTTTAAATTCACCTCCATTTCCTGGCTTTAATGGTCTCAAGTTAAGGATTAACTTTATCCATGTTCTTCAAGTTTTTGTTTTCCCCCAAACCTGCTTTCTTGGCTCTGTGGAGCCCAAGAAAGAATCAAAGGGGTTCTTTCAAATCCCGGCGTCCATGGTGTGTCTTCAGCAGAAAAGTTTCTCTCATTCTGCCAGACCTGCTGTTACCCCGGGGTGGAGAGCATCGTATAAATAAACATGAATGGAGGCGAGCCTGGAGCTGCGTTTTGCGAACACAGACGGTACGTCCTCGCGATGTCATGGTGTGAACTGCAAAAATAAAAGGTCCACCAGGAGCATCCTTCTGTCTTCAGGATGTAAATCCTTCCTTCTTGCCGATGTCAATCGGCAGCACTGGATGTGGTAGTTCATGCACAGGGCCTTGATCAGCCACTGTACAAATGTTGAATCAGACAGATGCAGGAGAGTGGGGCAGGATTTATTCAGCCACCTGCACTTGCCTCTTTGGTCAGGCAGGACCGTGTTCAGCTCCCCTGCCCCCCACCCACCCCACTCACAGGAGCTCTGGGTCTCTGCAGACGGTGCATCCTGGTGCCCAGGGAGTCACCGCTGGTGTACCCCCAGCAGACTCAACATAGGGAGAAAGATCTGCAGAGCAGGTGCAGTCAAGCGATTGCCACTTCATGCAGCAATGACAGAAGATTGTCTGATTTATCAAAAACAGAATCACCACAGGAATCTGTGACTAGCCACTAAAACAATGCCAAGATCTGCTTTTTGTTGGGACAATTTGATTGAAACTCAAAATGGGGATCCCTATGACCAAGGATGTTTCTGCCTTCACATTCCCAGCCTCACTTCATGCCAGGGGGATCAGAGAAATGAGCTGAGACAGAGGCTGAATCTCTGATCTCCCCTTTCTGCAAACCCCAAAGATCCTTCCTTCCTACAAACACTTACCAGTAACTACCTGATCCTCTTTCCACACAGGGTTTGTTCTAGCATTTGTGTTCAAAAAGGACACATTTAGTTTGGTGTCCCTTCTGCCTCTCTTTTCTGGCTCTCCTTCTTCTTGTCACCCTCCCCTCAGCTCACACAGCCCCCCTGACTCTCCCCCTACCCACCCACAGGGACCACCCCCTCCCACCCCGCCCCTCAGGTCTGCCCCCTTCTCCCGCTAGGACCTGCTGGCCCATCAAAACCTACCAGCCTTCTGTCAGGTTCTTCAGCCTAAATCTGTAAGACTAATTTTGGAAACAAATCCTGTGTAAGATCAAGAGATGATCATTTTTCACAGCATGACCCCTGTTTTGTAAGTTGTTTCCATCCCAAGGACTGGAAGCTCAGACTCCCACACACATGCTGTTGTCTCTTCTTCTGCTCCCAGTACAGATGAAGATGGTCCCATCGGTGACCCAAGGGGACAATCCTGTGAGTCATCAGCTCCCAGAAGAGTCTGAAGATGCAGGGCTCATGTGTCAGGTCACCCACGATGGTTTCCTGTTCCAGACTAAACTGTGAGAGAATAGTCTCCATCAGACTTGTGACCCCAGACCAGATGGTGGTGGTGGTTTAGTCGCCAAGTCCTGTCTGCCTCTTGCGACCCCATGGACTATAGCCCACCAGACTCCCCTATCCATGGGATTTTCCAGGCAAGAATACTGGAGTGGGTTGCCGTTTCCTTCTCCAGGGGATCTTCCTGACCCAGGGATCGAACCCAGGTCTACCTGCATTGCAGGCAAATTCTTTACTGATTGAGCCATCAGGGAAAACCAGATGATGGGAGGTTAATTCTGGAGAAAGCAGCCTCCTCTCGTTTCTAACACTAGGATGGAGCATCACAGTTTAGAAGTTCAGAGCAATTCCACAGACGTCAGACATGAGTTTAAAAAAAAAAAAAAAAAGAAAGACTTGTGAAGGGAAGTTAATGAGAACCTGTTAAGTAGTTCCCTGCTAGCTCAGACAGTAAAGAATGTGCCTACAATGCAGGAGACCTGGGTTTGATCCCTGGATAGGGAAGATCCTCTGGAGAAGGAAATGGAAACCCATCCCAATATTCTTTCTTTGAAAACTCCATGGATGGAGGAGCCTGGAGGGCTAAGGTCCACAGGGTCACAAAGAGTTGGACATGACTAAGCCTCTAACACACACAAAGTATAAAGTGACTGGATTGAGGTGGTTCTAGGTGGAATAAAGGAAGGATGGAGACCCTCAGAGGCCAGCTATGCATCAGAGTGGTACATCCAAGAAGTCATTCCCAGGAGGATTTCTGACACCAGAACAGGAGCCTGAGTTCAAAGCATGTTCTCCAGAGAGAAACCAGGTGATAAATAGGAGTTCGGATGCAGAGTCAAAATACGGGAAGATCAGGAATCAGGAAAAGCATATTTAGGGAATTCCCTGAAGGTCCAGTGGTTAGGACTCCAAACTTCCATTGCAAGAGTCACAGGTTCGACCTTCAGTCAGGAAAATTCCGCAAGCTGTGGAGCCAAAAAAAAAAAAAAAAAAATGGAAAGAAGGAAAAGCATAGTGGTGGCTATTTAATCATTCATCTAGTCAGCAGATGTGCATTAAACACTGAGTATACATCAGAAGTTGCTTTAGGACTATATATTGTAATGCGAGTCCCTACTCTCATGAAGCACATAGTCTGTGAGGGAGGATACATAAGTTTAAAAGCAATCATCATAAAGGAGATGTACAAGACCCTCCATGGAAACATAAAGCAAGAGTGTCTGACCCTCCACAGAGGCAGGGAGGAGGTGGGTCAGGTGAGGTGCAGTGAAGGTGCCCCAGAGGAAGTAACATACGTGCTCAGACATTTAATCGGTGGTTCTCAACCCGATCAGACTCAATGTCCTCTTTACTAATAGCATTCTCCTTATTATCCTGAAATGAAATTCATAGGTAGTATAACCTTCTATACACATGATTTAATCAATATCATTATTTAACTTTGGTAAAGAGCAAAAGAAAAATCACATATATTTCGGTATGCAAATGCATTGCTCATATAATCAGAAAGTCTTAAAACCACCATGAAAGGCACAGCCTCCAATACAGACTGAGGTAACCATGAGGGCATTGCATTCATGAAGTGATTTTCATTACTGATGAACAACTCCTGGTAAAGTGCAGAATAAAAACAAAGCTCTATCTTCTCTTGTTGTACACAGTTCCTAATTGTATTTCTGGAAAATTCAATATGAAATGGTACAAAATAGACTTTTTATTGTTATCTATTTCATACATGATATCAATAGTGCAGGAATGAGATAGTTAGATTGCATCAACAACCCAATGGACATGAATTTGAGCAAACTCCAGGAGATAGTGGAGGACAGAGGAGCCTGGTGGGCTACAGTCCATGGGGTCACAAAGAGTCGGACATGACTTAGTGGCTGAACAACGACAACAACAGCAAATCAACGGTACATGTGTATCCATCAGTTTCAGTCTGAGACCTAAGAAGCTGCTTTATTGTGACCCAGGGGGCACAAGTAACCTCTGTAGGGTTTATTCTAAAGACAGTCAAGGCTCCCAGTCCAAGTAACTAATATTTCCTGCACACACACACACACACACACACACGCACACACACAGAGTTAATGCCTGTCATTACTCCGTCATTTCTTTAGCTCTTGAAGGCTTCCTGGCCTTTTAAAATACCACTTGAAAGAATTAAACCTTATCAGTTCATAGCTTTGTTATCAGCCAACACCTTAGTTGACAACCAGCTGAGAGTGAGACCTTGCCAGGAATGTGACCTGGATGGGTGCTGGCAGGAGCAGAGAAGGGGTGTTGGGGAGGAGAGGGCTGGGGGCCAAGGAAGAAATTGGTGACTGTATGGTGCAGGGGCTGGCCACTGCTGCCCTTGGGCTGGCCACTGCTGCCCTTGGGCTGCTTTGCTCAGCGCTAGACTTCACGGTTCTGGAGAGAAACGTCCAGGGATGGAGGGAGAGAGGCTGGTTGGAGAAAGTCACCCAGCTCAAGCTGGGTGGGGGTTGGCGGGGGCAGGGGGAGATACAGACCATGCCACTGACCCCAGACAAACAGTTTCTCACACTTATCAGACTGTTTCTATCAACACCCCCATCCACACTGACAGGCAGTCATCCACAACACACACATGAACCTGTTAACAGGTGTGTGTCTACTGCATAGCAAACACCATTCTGAGAATCCTTGGTGGCTCAGTGGTGAAAGAATCTGCCTGCAATATAGGAGACACAGATTTGATCCCTAGGTGGGGAAGACTGGCTGTATTCTACAGATTGGAACAGGTTTAGGAAAATAAAGAGCACACTGCTAATAATCGGGAGAAGTAGAGATCAAAGCTAGTGGAGGTGATGAAATTCCAGCTAAGCTATTTCAAGTCCTAAAAGATGATGCTGTGAAAGTGCTACACTCAATATGCCAGTAAATTTGGAAAACTCAGCAGTGGCCACAAGATTGGAAAATGGCAGTTTTCATTCTAATCCCAAAGAAGGGCAATGCCAAAGAACGTTCAAACTACCACACAATTGCACTCCATCTCACATGCTAGCAAAGTAATACTCAAAATTCTACAAACTAGGCTTCAACAGTATGTGAAATGAGAACCTTTAGATGTTCAAGCTGGATTTAGATAAGGTAGAAGAACCAGAGACCAAATTGCCAACATCTGTTGGATCACAGAAAAAGCAAGCAGATTCCAGAAAAACACCTACTTCTGCTTCATTGACAAAGTTAATTTGACTGTGAGGATAACAACAGACTTTGGAAAATTCTTAAAGTGATGGGAATACCAGACCACCTTACCTGCCTCTTGTGAAACCTGTATTCAGATCAAGAATCAACAGTTAGAACCGGACAGAGAACAACAGACTGGTTCCAAATCAGGAAAGGAGTACATCAAAGCTGTATATTGTCATCCCTCTTATTTAACTTATATGCAGAGTACATCATGTGAAACGCCAGGCTGGATGAAGCAAAAGCTGGAATCAAGATTTCCAGGAGAAATATCAGTAACCTCAGATGTGCAAATGGCACCACTCTTACGGCAGAAAGCAAAGAAGAACTAAAGAGCCTCTTGATGAAGGTGAAAGAGGAGAGTGAAAAAGCTGGCTTAAAACTCAACATTTAAAAACTCAACATTTATGACATCCAGTCTCATCACTTCATGGCAAATAAATAGGGAAACAATAAGAGACTTAATTTTCTTGGGTTCCAAAGTCACTGTGGATGGTGACTGCAGCCATGAAATTAAAAGACATTTGCTCCTTGGAAGAGAAGCTATGACAAACCTAGACAGAATATTAAAAAGCAGAGATGTTACTTTGCCAATGAAGGTCCATATAGTCAAAGCTATGATTTTTCCAGTAGTCACGTATGGATGTGAGAGTTGGAACATAAGGAAGGCTGAGTGCGGAAGAATTGATGCTTTTGAACTGTGGTGTTGGAGAAGACTCTTAAGAGTCCCCTGGACTGCTAGGAGATCAAATCAGTCAATCCTAAAGGAAATCAGTACTGAATATTCATTGGAAGGATTGATACTGAAGCTGAAGCTCCAATACTTTAGTCACCTGTTTCGAAGAGCTGACTCATTAGAAAACACCCTGATTCTGGGAAAGATTGAAGGCAGGAGGAAAAGCGGGGGACAGAGGATGAGAAGGTTGCATGACATCACCAACTCAGCAGACATGAGTTTGAGCAAGCTCTAGGAGATGGTGAAGGACAGGGAAGTCTGCAGCATGCTGCAGTCCATGGGGTTGAGAGTCAGACACAACTGAGTGACTGAATAACAAAAAATCAAATCAGAGTCTAGGATCTTAACAACTATGCTTTTGAACTTCTCTATGTTTATAAACTGCTCTTTTAAAAGCTATGATTTTACTTGCTCTCAAAACATCCTGGGTAGATGAAGGAGATACATATATACATATAGCTGATTCATTTCATCATACAGCAGAAACTAACACAATATTGTAAAGCATTTAGACTCCAATTTAAAAAAATTCTGGCAAATACAGGGTCTGTGCATGCTCTATTATTTGCATTTTAGAAATTCAAGCACAAAGTCCTTGGGGGACCTAAAGTTAATGGCCCTGAGATGGAATTGACTGTAGAACACAGATAGAAATGTGTCCCCAGATGTCACGTCAGGCTGCTTATAGGAGACTGTGTACCTTCCTCTATCTTCCTCAATGATGCCCATGGTATTTTATTTGTTTGCTTCTGTTTTAGTATGTGCTCTGTCTATACCACTCTGGTCTTTGTCAGAGATTAACCTCCATATCAGAACTTAATCTGCTCAGTTTGTTCATAGACCCAACTCTGTACTTTGACTGTGTGTGTGCTAAGTCACTTCAGTCATGTCTGACTCTTTGTGATCCTATGCACTTGTAGCCCACCAGGCTCCTCTTCTTTGACTACCATTCATGTACTCGAAATCATTACATTAGTGGGACTTCCCCAGTGGTTAAGATCCCATGATTTCAATGCAGGGCATCTGGGTTCAATCCTTGATCCAGGAACTACGGTCCCACATGTAGCATGGTGTGGCCAAAAATAAATAAAATATTTTTAAATTAAAAAAATAATTACGTTAGAAAGTTCTAAGCAAAGTGAAAACAGCATCAATAGTGACTATCATAGGTGTTTTTGAGAAGTCTTCCCATGATCAAATAGACTCTGGAAAGTCCCCTAAAGAAATGGAACAGAAGCCCCATCACGTGGCTGCCAACAAAGCCTTGTAGAAGTTTTAACAAGCAGCCCTAGTTTTTTATTGACTTAAAGGGAAATGGAGTCAAGAGGGAAATGCCAATAAAACTGTAGGTAAGTCAAATGTTTGTTTTGGTTTCTGTGGATTAGTTCTCACACATTTCCTGTTACTAGACTTTCTTTGGGTAATGTGTAATTTTAACCGCAAACCTAGTATTAAGCAATGAGTACTAGTCTACTTCCTGATGAACTTGAGAAAGGTCAGAGGTTAATTGGCCCATGACTGGTTAAAATGTCATAAGCTTGAAGGGAGCAAAGTGCACCCCAAGCTTATCAGGACCAGGGATGTTTCAGTGATTTAGTAACAAGCAGACACAGGAATGTCTTAGCTTTAGAGAAACAAATTTAATTTTGTCTTAACTGCACGACACTAAATAAACGGCTCAGATTTCCTGAAACCTTAAGAAAACATGAAGGCCCTTAGTCTGAGAGTCTGGTCCTCACCAATATTCCATCCCCGCCCTCATGGCAGAGAACAGAAGCAACTGAAATGTATGCTCATCATCAATTATATAGAATCAGATCTGTCACCAGGCTCGAAAGCTGAATTTTTCCGTGGAAAATGAATAGCACATATTAACAAAAAGTCAAAAGGGGACTTAGAAGAAGAGAGAGGGAACTCCAGAAAAAAAAAAAGCTACAAAAAGCTCTGTGTGTGAACAGATTCCACTGAAAAAAAACAAGCTCCAGATCAGACTTCACTTTGCTGCCTGGAAACTCCATCAGTGCCCCCAAAGAGTCCAAAAAGAAGTTTTCCTGAGGCCCAACTATTGATTTCCAATTAAAGGTTCAGTGAGATGACAGTCAGTAGTTAACATAAGAAAGAGAGAATAACTCAACATCTAGATGTTCTTCCAAAATTTTCTCTCTTCAATCAGCAAAACTCAGTGGGGAGTAACAATGAGGGTCCAAGATCACGCAGGCAGGTAACTACTGGAGAAAGTATTTACAGAAAACTTACAAATAAAATAACCCTGGTGGCTCAGACGGTAAAGAATCTGCCTGCAATGCAGGAGACCCCTGGGTTGGGGAGATCCCCTGGAGACAGGAATGACGACTCACTCCAGTCTTCTTGCCTGGGAAATCCCATGGGCAGAAGAGCCTGGCAGGCTACATTCCTGGGGTCACAAGACTCAGACACGACTTATCGACTACACCACCACCACCCCCCGCTCACACTATGAATCTGAAGAGAAGTGCAGTGCTCAATATGCTGTCTTTGGGTCTTGGATGCTAGAGTGTTTTCAGCCAGATTCCCCTACTAAGCAAATGACTCAAAGAAGTCACTTTGGAAAGCTCTAGTCACTCTCTATGACTCTTTCTGGAGCAACATTCTGCATTTCCACTGTATCCAGTCAAACTGAGAAAGGGGAGCCATGCTGTCCTGGACACCTAGGCACTCAGGACCAATCTGCCCTTGGGCACATAGCATCAAGGAGGGAACAAAAAGAAGCAAGCAACCTTCTATTCCAAAAAGCTGCTTTCCCTCTCTGATAAAATCTATTTAAATAGGATTTTACTAAAACAAAAAGACTGAACATGTCCATTAAGTCTCAGTCAATACATAAATTCAAAAAAAAAAAAAGGTTTCTTAAATAAAGAAAAATTTACCCTGAAAGAAAAAACAGGCAACAATATGACAGAAAATGATCAGTGATTACCCCAGAGATGGGCAATATTTTTCCTAACAATTTTCTGTAGAAGTATAACTTTGAAAGTCATTTGCAACATAAGGTAGAAGACAAATTCAGAACTTCTAGTCAAGACAGCATTGTAAGGTCATGATTTGAAAAACTTCCTCTGTTTGTTTGTATGTCAATCACAGATAACACTTTTTTAAAAGAGAAAGAGCAATACACCAGAGCAATGATGGATTAGTAACCATAACATGGATAAACATCATGCCAGTCAGCCTGCTGTTGGAGGGTCATAATAGAAATGTGGATGAAGAACTCCAACAGGAAATTCACAAAAAGACACCAATCCTCGCTAATAATGAAGTCATCATAAATTGAAATAAGATAGTATTTCATATCCATGTTAGCAAAATTTTTAAAGTGTTAAAATTCCAAGTATTGGCAAAAATGCAAGAAAATGGAAACACTCATGTTGATAATAATTGCATAAACTGGTATACATTTTGGAGAAGAATTTGGTGATATCTAGTAAAAGTGATGATGCACATGCTAGAAGACTTGTGAATACTGTTACACAGTGTAACTTTATCACTAGTGTACAAGGAGACAGGTACTGGAATGTTTATTGCATTAATGTTAATATTTATTGCATCACTTAAATATTGAACAACTAGAAACAATCTGTCATAGAAGAAAGGATAAATAGCAATATGTTCATAAAAATAGATCACTTAGAGAAATTAAACAAGATATTGTATTAGTATGAGTAAATATTTAACACATTAATTTGAATAAGAAAAGCAAGTCACAGGATGATATACTGTTTGCATTACCATTTGTGTGAATTTTGAAAACACATAAGCTGACACTACATATCGAATAAATGCCAACTTCATAGCATTGATTAACTCACCAGGGAGGGAAGGAAATGGATGAAAATGAATAAAAAACTTTTCAAACATATCTATATAACATTTTATTGCTAAACAAATAAAAACTTTAAATATCCTAAGCAAACATAATAACATTTGTTGGATCTGGGCTCTTAGCATATGTGAGCATATCCTGTTATTATCTCTACTCTTGAAAATGTTTGATATATTTCATAACTTAAAACAGTAAATGTAAATCGTATTTGTTAATTAAAACTTATTATTTATTTTAGCCAGAATAAATCTGTGCAGTGGCAGGGAATGTCCATATTTCAGAGGCTAAGAGGGACACAGAGCCTGTAATCAACATGGATAGGAAATCTGAGCTCATATTCATATGTGTGACACCGTGATGTGGCCTGGAGGAGTTGGCAGAGAAGGTATGGGTGAGGGGTGAGGCAGTGCGTGATCGCTGAGCTTGTGATAGACAATCGGATGCAAAGATTAAAGGGAAAGAGATAAGACACCACAGGTATTTTAAGTGGTAGAACTCCAAGTCTACGTTCCAAGAGTAGAAAAGATAGAGGTCGTGGAAGGGCTGCTAGAAATGAGAAGCAGAAGGATGATCTACTGTGTAAAGCATCAGAGGTCGCAGGATGAAGACAGGTTGAGTGGGAAGGTAGGAAGCTCTGGTCAGACAGCAGAAACTGGAAGCAGAATGGTTCTGATGGTCCGAGTCTGGGAAAACACACAACGAACATGGTCCAGTAGAAAAAAACAGCTGCTGCAGAAGTTGAGTGGTCAAGCTGAGGGAGGGACTATCTCAGACTCCGAATATCATCAAGACTGACCCAGGGTCTGGGGAAGGGAAAGAAGCAGAGAAAGGAAGACTGTGAGCTCAAACGCCAAACACTTCATAGCTAACTGATGGGTGCTGGGTGGAGGGGGACATAGAAGAGGACATGGATGACCCTCCAACAGCAAGCTGGATGGCATGACTTGCCAAAAAATTGTCACAAGTTACAGTAAGCAATATTAGCAGAGGTAGCTTCGCATCACGTGGCCTCCCAGGCTCTGAGAGTTGCCCTGGAAGAGTATATCATAAGAGCGGATGCTCTTGGGTAACTTGCCCAGGTGAGATATTTTACCTGAAATCAATTTGCCTCCTACTCCATCTTCCCCTCAACTCCCCATCACATTTACAATAGTGTCAGGCAAAGTTGCAGGGGCCACCGGCATTTTGGAGCCTAGTTAAGGAGATGAGTTGAGGGCACATTTACTTTAGATCTAGGGGGACGTATTTATATAGTTGCATGGCAGGAATGACTTCCAGGAATAACCCTACTGCCCACCCCACCAGCTCACTTGGCATCATGACATAAGGGCCAGCAGTTTCATCCTTCTAAGAATGAGTCCCATGGTGGAGGGACAGAAGACAAGAAACAATGTATGACACTGATGGAGGTAAAAGCTAGTCTTTGGGAAAGTCTTCAAGTGCAAAACTGTAAATTAAGGAAATGTAGGAAAAAAGCATTCTAGCTGTTCATCATGGATTTGTCTAATAAGGATATTGTTGTATTCTGCATTTGTAATGTTTGCAGTATTTGTCAGTTTTTGTAAATTTATGATTTGTTGTGTGTGTTTTTTTTTCCTAAAGAAATACTCAATTTCATACCCAACTTTACTTTCATAGTTTAAAGAAATTATGAAAGTTGTATAAGCTTCCGAGCCCCCAAAATATGGATCATTTCTGGTAGTTAAACACTGGATTCAAAACAATAGTAAATAGTAATTAAGAGTCAACTTGGCTTCACCATCTTCATTTCACAAGATTTTGTCTTCTCCCCCAAAGAAATGCAAGTTAAGATTTTAGCCAAATATCATTTATTGTATTAAAATTTATGTAATCAGTTTTCTTAAAATGTAATCCAAAGACTGAGGAATAAGACCAAAAATTTGGATATAGCAATCCTTGCCAAGTTTAATGACCTCTTAATGGTATGAAAGTTTCCATGATTTTATATTTCTAATTGCTTTTTTATTATTGCTTGGAGGAACTCTGCAAAACAAAACAAAAAAAGTAGTATTAATGATAATCATAGCTCTTTTTAAAAAATGAGGATGCCAGAATTCTACTCATTATATAATGACTCAGTCAATCCCAGAAAGCACTCTGTTCTTATGGAAATAATCCAGAAGTAGGAGGAATGGGTCCCACAGAGTTCTCCTAGAATACATATGGAAGAAGAAATTCATTCTATCTATACAGAGAGAAGACTGCCGGACCTACAAGAAATGGAAACCCACTCAACTCCGAACATTCTTCAACGTTCAGAAATGGAAACGATCTCAGTGAACAATAGTCATCTGACTCACAGAGATGTTCTATTACATACTGCCAGCTTTCTAATCACCTAGACATTCAAAATATAAATCTGTATCAAATACTCCATTTAACACCCCTTAACCCTAAACCATCAAATGGCTGACCTTCTGGTCTTTCTAACAGACATCCTGCATAATCTAGAAAAATCTCTTCAGATAGGTTGGCCTTTCTTCTTAAAATATCTTCAGACTTCTGTTGCATTGTGAGGAAGAGTGATGACTTGCCTGCTTAAGAAAGGTGTAGATTTTTCATTTTTTACCAGCTGAGCTATGCTTCCCCGATGACTCAGATGGTAAAGAATACGCCTGCAATTCGGGAGATCTGAATCCCCTGATGGAGGGCGAGGCAATCCACTCCAGTATTCTTACCTAGAGAATCCCCATGGACAGAGGAGCCTGGCAGGCTACAGTCCTTGGGGTCACAGAGAGTCGGATACGACTGAGCGACTAAGCAAGGTGCAGCAAGGCTATTCACTGCACTCGTGCTCCAGTGCTCTGATGCCTGGTCCACAGTCCCAGTGGAGCATAAAGCTCACCAGAGCCTCACCCAGTGCCTTCTCCATTTTCTCTCTGCTCTCAGGACCTTGGTCCAGCTCCCTTGCCCGCTATGAGTGGCGGAATTCAAAGGCTGCCCCGTAAAACCTGCTCCAACCCAGGGAGCATCTGGTGAACAGAACGCTTTCTCTGACTGCTCTCTGCCACCCATCGGGATTGGGGGAGGAGGAGAGAGGGCATCTCTTTTGTCAGAATTTGTTAATAATTGGAAACTTGTTTTTAAGTGATTTTTATTTTCTCTTGGACTACTTGCCTCTTTCTTTCCTTTTGGTACAGAAATAAAAGCAGAAATCAGTGACTCTCTGATTTCTCCACATGACACTTCATTTGCTTTCCAAAACTGATCCACTTGTGGAATAACAAGGCTATATCACCCAGGGCAGCAGGCCCCAATCACTTTGGCACTAGGGACTGGTTTCGTGAAAGATAGCTTCTCCATAGACCCAGGGCAGGAGGGTGTGTTTTAGGCGGTAGTGATGGTGAGCCATGGAGAGTAGCAGATGAAGCACCCAGGGTTTGGGGTCTCCTGACCCAGGAGCCTTGGCGGTGAGTAAAGAGGCAGCAGGATGTTGAGACTGGGCCAACATCAGAGACTGTCATTGCTGTGCTCGCTTCTTCAAAGGTGGTAGGTGGGATTAGCCACAAACTGCTCAGAGCAGGGGACTCCAAGGTCTCTAATTTACTGTTTATTTGATTTTCCCATTATACTAAGCTCCCTTTGTGAGCTAACATTAAAATTAATAATTGTGTGGTTTAAAAGAAAACCTTCTGCTTTGTTGACCTGTATGCCCTTCATGAGATAGAGAACTACTTATATCTTTCTGGTCTGGCCCCCATATATCTTCCATTCTCACTTTCCCCATGCCCTCCTCTCTGCAAAGCCTGTGCTCAGCTGTCTGACTCATCACCCCATCAATGTGAGTGCTTCCTGCTCTTCAGGCTCCCACTCAGGCCATGATCCTCCCCTTCTGTAGATAAGGGAGGTAAACCCCATTAACCAGTCCAAATGTTTACTAAGTCCTACCTCCCCAGCTCTGCTGTGTAGACACTTGCTCCCCTGAGGCTCCCATATTCTTTTCCCCCCATTATTTTCATTTTATATTTCCCATTAAAAAAATATTTTATTGAAACATAATTTATTTACAGTGCTATGTTAGTTTCTGATGTACAGCAAAATGATTCAGTTATCCAATATATACTAATTTGCATCTGCTAATCACGAACTCTGGGTCCAACCCTCACCCACCTCCCCTTCTCCTCGGCAACCACAAATCTTTTCTATGTCTGTGAGTCTATTTCTCTTTAATAGGTAAGTTCATTTGTGCAGTATTTTAGATTCCGTGTATCAGGAATATCACATGGTAAAATACCAATTCTTTCTCTGTCAGGCATACTTCACTTAGTATGATAATCTCTAGGTTCATCTATGTTGCTGCAAATGGCATTATTCCATTCTTTTTTATGGCTAAGTTGTATTTCATTGTGTATATGTACCACATCTTCTTTATCCATTCATCTGTCGAATGACATTTAAGTTGTTTCCATGTCTTTGCCATTGGAAATAGCAGCACCATTCTTTAATGCTGGGTCTATAACAGGTGAGGTGGAAGTCTTTCAATGTCACTCTGACATATTTTTACCACTTGTATATTTATTTAACTTTATGCATATGTATGTCTTAATTTCTCAACTAGATTTGAAGATTCTTAAAGGTGGAACTTTTTTCGACATAATTCTTTATACATTCCAGAAAATATTCAGTGCAGTTCCTTACTTGTAGCATGTACTACACTGCTAATTTGTAGGGTGGATGTGTAGTAAGTAAATGAATTATCTACGCATGAATCAGTGAGTTAGGTCTATGAATTCCAAAACAATGTGCTGCCCTATAGTGTATTTAAACAGGATTCTTCTTACCTAGTTTTGTCCACTGATACTGGCACTGATGCTAACAGTCAGGTGGATTCCACTCACTTGTGGTATATATATAAATAAAAATATCCAGAAGGATTCTTTAACTCAGGGTGTTATAAAGATAATAAAGCAGTGTGTTGAGAATTACTGAACACACTGTCTGCAGTGAGGATCTTGACAAATTCCAAGGCACACTTTCACATAATGAACTCTGAAGGAAATACAGGGACATGATGTGAGTTCCCAGTTCCTCCTGATGAAGAAACTGCTGATAACCCTCCCCAGCAAGGCTCGGGTTATCATGCTGTCCGTCAGGATCTCCAGAAGGTTCCACTTTTGTCCCACGCCTCAGTGGTACTGTGATATTTATTTCTCACAAGGCCCTTATAAATAAGCCTTGGCCTTTGTTTACACAGTTACTTTAAGAAAAGTGGTAGATCCCAAATCCTTACCAACTTCACAAATGGCAGCAGAGTGGCAAGCCACTCAAAGCTGAGTACGGCTGGTTGAGACCACAGGCACTTTTCTGTATCTCTCTTTGGACCAGACTTCCCACCTGCCTGATCACAGGGAAGGCAGCCTTCAGCCTCTCTGGTAGGACACCCCGAGGGCGGGCACAGCTCCTGCCATCCTCCTGGGAGACACCACCACCACTTAGACCCCAAGCTGCAGCTCTTCCTAATGAGTCTGCACCCATTTCGTGTGGGCTTCCAGTCCATTCAAAGGAAACAAAGGGACAGCAATTTTCATCAGGCAGATGACAAAAATTCAGAATGCTTGAATGAAACTGTCCCTTTTATCATGAACACTTGGTGAAAATGTCAAGAAAATGAAACCTCCTTGGACTTTTTTAGGAGCATTTTCATAGCCAAAGAGTCCTTTAAAGACTTTTTTTTTAAGTCTGAGGCAAATGACCTCCAGGAGAAATTTGAGATCAATTCAAATGAAGAATTAAAAGTTTCCAAAAGGCAGCCTTTAAAAAGAAGCAGACTCACACATATAGAGAATCATAGTGGCTACCAGTGATAAGGGGGAGGGAAGGATGGAACAGTATAGTGGTGGGGAGGGGGAGGTACAAACTATTGGGTATAAGACAAGCTCAAAGATGTGTTGTACAACACAGGGAATACAGCCAATATTTTGTAATAACTGTGAATAGAGTGTAACTTTTAAAATTGTGCAAAAATAAAGAAATTATAAAAATGAAAATTAAAACACATATAAACAACAAGGATTTACTATAGTCAATATCTTATAATAATATAATGAAAAATAATCTGAAAAAATAATATACTTCTTGTAACTGAATCATTTTGCTGTATATCTAAAACTAACACAGTATTATATAAATCAACTATGCTTTAATTTTTTTTAATGTGGTGAAAAAAAGGAAAAGCCCTTATAATTGCAGAAATACACACTTCATCAATTTTTTGAAGGCACCCCTTGTAAAAAAGTATTTCAAAATTGCCTCCTTCTCACCTCCCAGCACTGAAGCAATGACCCAAGGCCAAGGGTCTGGTCAAATGCCTCAGGCGCAGATCTGTCATGACATTTTATACCTAGTGAGGGGTCGTCCATGACATCAGATCACTCTACTGGGTTCCCTTGAGGACTGTATTACGTCAAATTCACCTTTCTATCCTAGGCAATGACCATATTTGTACATTGCAAATACTAAATTAATTTTGTTGATATGAATATGTGTATCAGTGTTTTATTTTTGGCAAGGCTAAAAGCAAAGCAAATATTTTGACGCCAGATGTCCAGAGTCAGCAGCCATCCACAGGTCACATATTATTCTTATGTACAATTCCTGCCAAGAAGAACCACAACACCTAAACAAGCAAGTGTACACCATGCACGCAAACAGCAGGCTCAGAGCCCCCAACCAATAAATGAGTCTGCCTTCCTCTCCAGGGATCAGTAGTCTGTAAATAACCCTCTTCTATTCATCTAGTCATTCTATTGCTCAATAAACATTTGTTAAGGACACAAAACATGCTGGACAATGTGTAAGATAATGACTTCACAGAGAGAAGGAAAGCACAGACTTTATCTTCAAGAGGTTCACGGCTTATTAGAGAAGACAGACATGATGAAAATAATTTCAATTCAAGTGACAGGTCAAAAAAGACCAAGTGCTAAGGGATCCCATTAGAGGGAACATGAAAAATGGAGTCTTTCTTCATGTAGGAAACCAGGATGGACTTCTAAGAGGAGATTTAAGCCAAAGTTTGTAGAAGAATATTTTAGGACGAGGGAATGGCCCATGCACTGGCAGGAAGGTTTAAGTGAAAATGACCAGATTAACAAGCAAATCCATTTACTGTGGTTAGAATATGGAGTAAGGCAGGGACCATGGCAGAGAAAGAAGCTAAAAGAAGTAATTCAGGACCGAACTGTGACGAACACATGACAGCAACATGCAAAAGTTTTGAAAGCAGCTAAAATAAATCACTGAAGTGCCAGAAAGAAGAAATTACTGAAAAAAGTTGTCAAAAGAGATGGATAAAATTAGGTAATGCAAGGTTAGGAAACGTAATTAAAATCATGTGTAAAAACAATTATCCCAAGAATAGAAAAGATACAGTAAAAATTGTGACTAATGAGACAAAAGGGCTTCCCCTGTGGCTCAGCTGGTAAAGAATCTGCCTGCAGTGCAGCAGACCTGGGTTCAGTCCCTGGGTTGGGAAGATCCCCTGGAGAAGGGAATGGCTCTCCACTCCAGCATTCTGGCCTAGAGAATTCCATGGACTGTATAATCCATGGGGTCAAAAAGAGTTGGACACGACTGTGTGACTTTCACTTTCACTTTCAACAAGACAAAAATATTTAAAATTATTATTTACATGGTCATGAAACAGAATGCCAAAAATAGTATTAGTGTGTCAAATATATTACTATTATATAATTCTAGGATACAAACTTTAATTATATAACCATCAGCTGGACCTAGAATTTAAGTTTTATCAAAAAAAAGAAAGATATGAAAATAAGCAAATAAATAGGAAGGACAGATTAAAAATCAAAGAGAGGCATCCTATGCATAAGTGTATCAGCTATGTCTCTTTGGTTGCTGAAGTTTCTAACAACCAGCTCTTAAGCCCAAAGGAAGTCTATTGGCAAGATCTGGGGAACTTACTGTGTCATCTCAGCAAGGCTAGAGATGTGGGCTGGACAGAGGCAGAGCGTTTGCCTGGGTCAGGGGAGCTGAGCCGCCTCCTCTTGACACAATCACTGAGGAAAAAGAACTCCAGCCCCGGGGCGGTCTTTTTATCACTCAGTTGGAGAATTTAAATTCCAGAGGGGAAGATTCACATTCCTCAACTGGGGGAGGGCAGAACTCCCAGATAAACAACCCGACAGATGGCATTCAATCTGGAAAAGTGCGATTCCCCCAGAAGAAATCAAGCTAGGGTCCATGACAGGACAGCCAAAACACAAAGACAGAAAGTTCATGGCAGTTAGCAACACTCCAGAAGGGGAACCCAGCGCGAAAAGAGAGGAAGTGCTTAAAGAGGCGAGAGGAAGAAGCCCTCAGACTGCGGAAAGACCTGAATCTAGTTCACAGCCAACAACGAGACGCAGGAATGGAATTCCCCCAGAGAGACCCTGGTGAAGAATTTCTGCTTCCCCTGTGTCACCTGGAGAGTCCCGCCCAGTCCCCTGGATGCTTCTGCACAAGGGGAGGAACAGGGCACCTCCTGTTGCCACTCCAGTAGAGAGATGGTGGGAAGAACCCATGCCCGCAACTTGAGCTGACCTAAGTGAAGGAAATCATTCTTGGACATCCGGTGGTCACGGCCAGAGCCAAACGGGATACTGGGAAGGCACGCTGGGAGGCATTGCTTCCGTGCACGGGGGGGCTTTGGCCACAAAGTGGCGGGGATGGGGCAGTGGGGAACAGAAGCTGAGAACAGAGTCCTGATAACAGTGTAAGATGATGATAAGAAACACCATCTCCACCAAGAGAGGGAAACCCTGTGCAAGGTGCCTTTAGGAAAATAATTCTCCGGGTTCCTTTTAAAATGATTGTCTCTCTGCAAATTACTATTTGCCCTTAGACAGTGTGTACTGCCCAGGAGATACTCACAGACCAAAAGCCCAGTGAAGATGGTGGAGGCATATCCTTACACTGTGACGGGGTCTATTGATTAACACGGATTACCTATTTTCCTATGTTCATCTCTCCTTGCTGGTAAGACCGCTGTATCAGCCTCCTAGCCTTACTGAGCATGTGCCACACAACAGGAACCATGCTGAACACTGACTTTTATGATCTTATTCAATATGCCATAGGTTCAGGGCTCTTTCTATTTTTTTAAATGTCATTTCATGTAAATCAAAACTAGAATGAGGCACCACATCACACAAGTCAGAATGACCATCATTAAAAAGTCTACAAATAACAAATGCTGGAAAGGGTATGGAGAAAAGGGAACCTGCCTACACTACTGATAGAAATGTAAATAGGTACAGCCACTATGGAGAAAAGTATGGAGGTTCCTTTAAAAACTAAAAATAAAGTTGCCATATGATCCAGCAATCTCACTCTTGGGCAGATATCCAGAGAAAAACATTAATTTGAAAAGGTACATACACCCCAAAGTTCATAGCAGCACTATTTACAATAACCAAGACAGGGAGAAACCTAAATGTCCATCAAAAGAGGAATGGCTAAAGAAGAAGTTACATACATACAATGAAATATTATTCAGCCATAAAAAGAATGAAATCATTTGCAGCAACATGGATGGACCTAGAGATTATCATACTAAGCGAAGTAAATCCTACAGAGAAAGAGAAATACTGTATGGTATCACTTCTAGGCAGAATCTAAACTACAACACAAATGAACTTACCTACGAAATAGAAACAGATTAATAGGCATAGAGAACAGACTTGTAGTTGCCAAGCCAAAGGGGGAGGGTGGGGGAGTGATAGGTAGGGAGTTTGGAATTAGCAAATGCACACTCATATATAGAATGGATAATCAACGTTCTACTGTGTAATACAGTAGAACTATACAGTTCTATATTCAATATCCTGTAATAAACCATAATGGAAAAGAACAAAAAAAAATTTTTTTTTAAGAATTGTCATTTCATGGGATTCCCCTTTTGCTTCACATGCCTTGGTCACTTTCTCTGTTGCAGAAATATTGTGTCAAGATAGGGTGCAAACGCATCTTTAAAAAAAATCTCACTTAGAATTAAACAGGATTTACTGTTCACTTGTCAACAAAGAATATGTCAAAGAAAGCATGACATGCTCCAGTCCAATTAGATCTGAAGAGAGAAAGCTGGAACTCAGGTCAAATTATAATCATTTGGCAATTAGGGCAGACTTGATTGAATTAAGCACTCATTTAAATGCAGTTAGTTGTTCATACAAAAGTTAAGGGTGTTTAAATCAAGGTGGGGAGTTGGAATCATCCTCAATTAGACTCAGATTCCATGCATTCTGAGGACTGAAACCCAGATGCAGACTCTGCCAAAGAACCATCAGATATTTGACCCTCAGGAGTCACTGAACAACAAGAGGACTAGATGGGGAATGTTTCCCTGGAAGATACATGAGTGACTTCACATCAGGGAGGGCAGCTTACCTTGATTACTGAAGCTAGAACCACCCTACCTGTGCCACCTGAGTACACCCTGAAGCACCTGGGTGTGATTGAAAAGCCTCTGTCTCTGCAAGTCATTTTGAATGAAATGAAGTTTGGCTTTTATTCCAGATGTGATCACTGTAAGTCTGAAAGAATAGAAACAATAGGTCTGCAAAACCGTGGTAGAGATGAGTGTTGCCTGACACCAAAACCTGCAGCTTGGAGAGCACAGAGAAGTGTGGGATTTTAGCCCCAACTCACCTGCACAGCCTTTGCCTCACTTGGCTTATGGGGCCCGTGATGGTCAGAAAAACACTGGCGCACGCAGGACACATCAGATCCTGGAAGTCACCATTTTATGAAGATTCCATGCTAACCCTTCAAACATGCTCTCTCTTCAGACATAACCTAAATGATACTTAAAAGCTTACATCTAAATCCAAAATGTTGCTTGTGTTTCTATTTTCTTCCCCCAAACTATAGGGGACTTTCCAGGTGGTCCAGTGGTTAAGACTCTGTACTTCCACTGCGGGGGGCATGGGTTTGATCACTAGCCAGGGAATTAAGATCCCGCACAACACATAATACAGCCAAATTTTTTTTTATAAAGTCTATAACAGACGCTAAAGAGAAAAGCATTACCACACAATCATGCACCACATGCACACACACGCACCCCATACACAAAGTTTTGTAATAATTTCTAACTATCGTTGAGTTTGGCTGAGAAGATTATGGAATCTGATGGTGAGTTAATGACCTCTCTGTGAGGAAGCTTCCAGTGCATCCTGAGAAGATGGGAAAGGCAGCAGGGATCAGTCAGGAAAACAAACACCACCAGGTACTTTCAACAGAGGGGACTGAATACAGTAAACTATAAACCGATCACAAAATTATTGGAAAAATTGAGGAGATAGGAAAAAAAAACAGGTAAATTAATCCAGAAAGCAATGATGTTAGGAAGCCTGTTGTAGGTCAGAGACCAAAGTTGTCGGTGACTCCATCCTTCTAATCGGACCTTGTGCTTGTTGGCAAAGGGTGCCTTTGAAGAACACCAACCTCTCCTTTTCATAGATAGAAGCTCACAGGAGCTGCAACCCACGTGCCACAGTCTCCATCCTTTGGGGCCTCTGTCCTTCTCAAGTAAGCACAAATGGCACCAGAATGTGAGAGAATATGCTTAATTCAGCATGAGGAGTGGTTTGCATGAGGAAAAGAAAGATATCCAAAGAGTGCTGAAAAGCAGATTGACGTTCTTGGGAAGAGAAGACACAAAACAAATGTCAGAACGCTTTCAAGTTACTAACACTAGTCACTTGGTAAGCTGTACCCTTTGAGCGTCTTCAGAAATATCACCTCATGGGCTTCCATGGTGGCTCAGTGGTAAAGAACCTGCCTGCCAGTGCAGGAGACACGGGTTCAATCCCTGATCAGGGAAGATCCCACATACCTCAGAGCAATTATGTGCCACAGCTACTGGGCCCTCACTACAGAGCCTGGCAACTGCAATGACCATGAGCCGTAGAGCCTTCACTCCACAACAAAAGAAGCCACCACAATGAGAAACCCGGGCATCACAACTAGATTGTAGCCCCTACTCGCCCAAACTAGAGAAAAGTCCATGCAGCAACAAACACTCACCACAGCCAACAATAAATAAAATTGTATAAAAAAAGAAACATCGCCTCACTTAATCCTCACAAATTAGAGAGTAACTGAAGGGAGGTGACTCACAAAGAAATACCAAAGGATGCTGGAATAGCCCGGAAACATTGAAAGACTTCAAGGTGATCTAGCAGTGAGGGGAAGATGGGGCTTCAGGAAGGAGGCGGTGGTGAAATGCCAGGAGATAGAAGAATGAGGAGGCAGAAGGGCAGCAGAGGAGCCCCTGTGAACCTGGAGAAGGTGGTTCCATGAGAGAAGAAGGGACAGACGCTGAATCACAGTAGCAAAAGGCAGCCAACAATCGCAGCTCATGGGCCTTATTTATTTTGCTATGGAAAAGGTAGAACATGAGGCAATATTACATTTCACGTGTGCGTGCGTGCGTGTGTGTGTGTGTGTGTGTGTGCGCACGCACTTTGGGAGGAAGTTATAGAAAGTTCCACTTATAATTTCAAGTTATAATAATTTACCTTCTGATGTTTTGAAGAGTGAGATGCAAACCCTTCTTCTCTCAGGAGAGACCATGAGGGCTTGGGAGACCTTGCCTTCAATCAACCGGACGCCATGTTTTTGCCTTCTTCCTTGGACTTTTTAGATGTTTTTGATACGAAGAGAATTGATCAGCCCAACAAAATCTTTTATGACCAAAGGAATTCAAATTTTAACCCAGTAAAACCCTTTTGGGTGATAACAGCTACTTAATTCTTTTCAAGTGTTGGAGTTCTCAGTTTTCTCTGTCAGTGGCTCATGCTCCCAACAGATCCTACCCAAGAATCTGCTCTCCAGAGAGTCCTTCTAAACAGCACTACCATCTACAGTGAAAGATAAGTTTAGATCAACAAGTGGGCATGAAATGGCCTCAAGTTTTCTTTTCCTTTTTTAAAGGGGGCCTGAGGCCCTAGGGGTCAGGAAGTCTTCTGTCTCGCAGGGTGGGGACCTGAATGGCTCTTGGGAGCCTACGAGTCTGTGTGGAGGTGGAGGCCCTGCCCAGTCACTGAGGGCACCCAGCTTGGCTTCACTTCCTCACCAGGTTTCAGGCTGTCTGGCTATGGCTGCATCACCTCACTGCAAATGGATGGATTTCCTGCCAGAGCGACATTATCTCCTTGGAATCTGGGGCACTTTTCTTTTTGCTTTTGGCAGGCAGGTAAGATTCCTATTCTTACTGAGTAATTCTTTCTAAAGAGACCAATGAATTTGGCCCCTATTTATTGCTTGGGAAATAAAATTTCCTGCCATACAGGGGTTCCTTTTACATGACCTCGACTATAAAATCTCCCACAAACCATGTCTAAAGTTTGCTGGCCTAACTCTGTTTGCAAAGACTTTTTTTTTTTTTTTTAATTTTAATTGGAGGCTAATTACTTTGCAATATTGTGGTGGTTTTAAGACATTTTTAAAGAAGCTTCATCTTCGTTTCTTCACTAAAGACCCAATATGACTGAATCAGTCAGTCATTGACAAAGAGAGGCCTCTGGGAAATAAATCCTGTAACAGCTGCCCTCTGGTATTTTCTGGAATCCATCAGATTTTGTCAGCCTTACGAAGTATGACCTGTCATGTAAGTCTGTAGCACACCTTGTCAGTCGTCATAAAAGGGGGAGCCACAGGCTCCTGGAGAGAGGAAAGGGGGTTGGGGCCAGTGCTGCCAAATTCTTTTTTCTTTTAATTTTTATTTTATATTGGAGTATATTTAATTCACAATGTGGTGTTAGGTTCATGTGTACAGCATAGTGATTCAGCTATATTTATATATGTGTCTATTCTTTTTCAGACTTTTTCCCCACTTAGGTTATTACAGAATATTGAGAGTATAGTTCCCTGTGCTGTAAGGCAGGTCCTTATTGGTTTATTTTATTTACAGTAATATAAATATGTTAACCCCAAACTCCTAATGGATCCCACCTTTGCCCTTTGGTAACCATAAGTTTTTGGTAACCATAAGTTTTCTAAGTCTGTGAGGCTGTTTCTGGTTTAAAATAAGTTCATTTGTAATCATTTTTTAGATTCCACATATAAGTGACATCATTTAACATTTGTCTGCTTACTTCACTGAGTATGATTAGGACTATTCACCTTGCTGCAAATGGCATGATTTCATTCTTTTGATGGCTGAATAATATTCCACTGTATACATGTACCATATCTTCTTTATCTGTTGATCTGTCAATGGACATTTAGGCTGCTTCCATGTCTTGGTTATTGTAAATAGTAGTGCTATGAACATAGGGGTTTTTGAACATATATGTTTTTGAATTGTTTTTCTCCAGATATATGCCCCAGCATGGGATTGCTGAAGCATATGGTAGCTCTGTTTTTAGAGCTCCCTCAGAGATCTACCTCCTAAGATTTTCTACAGCCTATGCTTTCTGCATCATTAAATTATACTGTCATCTCAAGAATAAATTTCAAATGCCTTCCTTTTCACTGAAACTTTGACCAGTTGTATAATACTCACACTACTTAACACTCTGGTAGCTGTCTATCATTTACATCCTCATATTCTGCTTCTCCAGATGCCACTTATAAACAACCTGAAGATGGGGACCACCTCCCATGCACCCACCATGAGTGCTATCCAGGGAAGTTACTCCATAAATATGGTGCCAGGGCCACCTTGGACAGAACTTGTCCTGTTTCTGTTCAATTTCCTATGGACAAGTGTGTTAGGTCTTTTACCAAACCAGATTTTTCTGAAGACAGGACCACTCAGTTATACTCACAACATTTAAGACACACTTGATGTGATCCATTAAAACTTGCTCTTGATTGATTAGTTAATTATTCCAGCCACCTTCATCCTTCAATCAATTTCAATTGTCCTAAGAATGTCGTGGGCTTCCCAGGTGGCGCTAGTGGTAAAGAACCCGCCTGCCAATGCAGGAGACATAAGAGACGTGAGCTCCACCCCTGGGTCAGAAAGATCCCCTGGAGGAGATATGGCAACCCACTCCAGTATTGCCTGAAGAATCCCTTGGAGAGAGGAGCCTGGTGGGCTACAGTCCATAGGGTCTCAAAGAGTTGGACATGACCGAAGTGACTTAGCATACATGCATACAAAGATGTCATGGTTCATAGCAGAACTGGGTTTGGGCACATTCTACCCTATCTAGTCTCTTCTTTGGACCAATGGTCTAAGACAAGTAAAACGCTCTCCCCACAAACCCAGTTGGTCACCTCTATTGTGGCGCCTGAGGACACAAGAGTAATTGTGGGCTCCCTCACTAGAAACCAACATCCTGACTGTCGCATCTCAAACAGCTCCAGTCTGTGCCTTGTGGACATCAATTAGCTTTTTAAGCCAACAAAAAAACATAAATGTACTAGTTCTCACCAGTTTCGAAGGAAAAAAGAAAGAAGATGCAAATATTGGAAGTGAATAATTTTAGACTTCAGCTGTAGATACTGGGAAATCAACTGCCTAATTACATATAGAATAAATCATTTTCCCCTCAGCAAGAAAACTAATGAATGAGTAAAATACAGGCAGACTGTCACCATCCCTTAACAGATGCTTATTTCTGATTATCAGGATACCAGCAAAGGTTGAGTTTGGAAGGAAAAAATTCCAGCTCCTTCCATCCCTGGTTTCCTGCTCTGGGGAACCATGGCTGTGGGGAAAGCCAGCACTCCCTGAAGACGAATGTCAGCTTCTCAGCAGCTCAGAAGCCCGGGTACCACTTAATAATTCAAGAACAGCAAGCTCTTGAGTTGCTGTCCTGCACTTTCCCCACAGAAATTTCTTTGGGGGCAAAGAATCTCTTGGAAAGATTTCCTTCTTTTCCACTGGAGAGTCTGCCAATCCAGAAGGAAATGTCAAACCCAGACGCTTGGGGTGAGTTTGAAGGCATACAATAGACCTCAGAAAACTGGGGCCATATTGTCAAGGATTTGTCTTCTCTTTTATTGGTTAGCCAGTCTCCAAAAAACATCATATTTCCACTCTTGAATGTGTTCTTTAATTTGAAGGATAAATATTTCTGCACCTGCCCAGGATTTTTAAATGTTTGCAAGAGACTAAAAGGGACTAACAGATTCCTTCCAGCCTTCCAGACCTCCTGCCTGAGGGTCCTCACCTCCCTCTGATCCACCTTGCCCCACCACCCCCTGCAGCTCAGCCCAGCTCATCTAGGGTCCTTAGAACCTTGCTGGCACTCTCTTAGTCTCATTCTGTTTAGCTCTGCAGTGTCATTTAGCCAGCCCTGCATTTGGCATCTTGGCTCCTTAGCTGAACTGTAAGACTCCCAGTGGGCAAGTGTCATCCGATTGGATCTCTTGGTCAGCAGCTGTCTTCAGCCTGGTTTCCAAGATACTAAACCCCCTTCCTTTTCTTAAAGATTTTTTTAATATGAACCATTTTTAAAGTCTTTATTGAATTTGTTATGTTTTTTGTTTTATGTTTTGGGGCCTGGAAATACATGGGAGGGATCTTGGCTCCCTGACCAGGGATTGAACCCAGACCCCTACATTGGAAGGCAGTCTTAACCACCAACCACCAAGGAATTCCCAACCTCTCTTTTTCAATGGCTCTAGCCTTTCCTTGGTAATTCAGAGGGAAAGGATTCTGTGCAAGTAATGAGTGTGTGGCAATGCATATGGGTTATTCTAGAAATGGTGAGGAACTGAGATCCCACTAATGTCAAGGGAACTTGACTTCCAAGAATAAGAATTGTGAGATTCAGATTTCCAAGAACTCCCAATTCTGTGTTCCAGCCAACATTCTCAGAGCACTCGATTAATACAAAACAAAATTTGCCCTCAATTGACTTGCTAAAAAAAAAATCATAAAATGGCTAACATTACTGCACACCACCATGTCCTTAGCACTGTTCTATTAATAAATGCTACCCAGGTATCATCTCACATAGTTCTCAGTGGCCATATGAATGGACATTACCATCACCTCTGTATCACAGAGCAGATGTATGAGCCTTGAATCAATCCATTAGCTCAAAAATCTTTGAAGAATAAAGTATAAAGATTTCATTTTGCCTCTAAGCCTTCGTGTTACCATTTGAAAAACAGCCTCCATCATTGCTAAAAGTCATGGATTCCAGATATATGTTTGATAAATCCAGTAAAAACATGCAGCATTATTTGAGTGAGATGTAAAAATACCAGTCAGGCATCCAGATGACCTGTTTCTTCTATGACTAATGACGACATGTGGAAACCTCCAGAAGTTCAGGGCCATGGAACATAAATTCAATCAAACTTGCTTCCTCTCCCCAGCCTATTAACCTCTTCAAATCTTTCATTTTCCTCAGTTTTCATTTTTCATACCAGTTACAATCTTATTGTGTAGCACTTTAGTTTTGAATTTAACTCTATATGTTCCTTTTCTAGAGCATACCTTTCAATGTTTCTAAATGAAAAAGATTTGGGGAAGTATAGTCCATACCCTAGGATTGCAAGGCTTCCCATGTGGTGCTAGTGGTAAAGAATTTGCCTGTCAATGCAATAGACCTAAGAGATGTGGTTCAATTTCTGGATCGGGAAGATTCCTCTGGAAAAGGGCGTGGTAATCCACTCCAGTATTCTTGCCTGGAGAATTCCATGGACAGAGGAGCCTGATAGGCTACAGTTCACAGGGTCACAGACTTGGACACAACTGAAGCAACTTAGTACACACCAGGACTGTATGTTTTTTTTCTAAAAGTTTATTATAGTTGCTTTACAATGTTGTGTTATTTTCTACTGTACAGCAAAGAGAATTGGTCACATGTGTACACAGATCCCCTCTTTTTTGGATTTCCTTCCCGTTTAGGTCACCACAGGACACTGAGCAGTGTTCCCCGTGCTACACGGTAGGTTCTCATTATCTGTTCTTTACATAGGGCTTCCTGGGTAGCTCAGTTGGTAAAGAATCCACCTGCAGAGCGAGAGACCCCAGTTTTATTACTGGGTTGGGAAGATCCCCCAGAGAAGAGATAGGCTACCCATTCCAGTACTCTTGGACTTACCTGGTGGCTTAGACTGTAAAGAATCTGCCTGCAATGCCATACACCTGGGTTCGATTCCTGGGTTGAGAAGATCCCCTGGAGGAGGGTATGGCAACCTACTCTAGTATTCTTGCCTGGAGAATCCCACAGAGGAGTCCATAGGGTCAAAAAGAGCTGGACACCACTGAGCGACTAAGCACAGCACAGTGAGTATGTAGGACTGTATGCTTTTTAATCTTCTTGAAATATTCAAACTGGTAGTATTCAGCTCTTATAGTCATCCCCGAGCATGTTAATATTGGGCTTCTTTGCTCTGTGGTCAAAAGGAAATCGGAGATTTCTCTTTGACCTACAGTTGAGAGTTACACTGACATTTCAAAGGGCAGCTCAGATGCAGGAACCTTCAGGAAGGTAACCCACTGCTCCCTCACACCTAGAAATTCAAGCTTTTCTTACCTTTTTTAGCCCAAGGAGTGTCATGACACCCACCATTATTCCCAGTATGGAATCTGAGGATGAGTAAACTGGTCCAAGTAAGAACAGTTTTATTATATGAGACTGATTTTAAGATTTGCAACACCTTTTAAGTTCTTTTAAACATATTAATTAGTGCATGCTGTTTCTAGTCCGAACTCCCCCCAAAGAAGATTGTTCTCACAATGTTTCCAGCTCAATTTTCACAATATCATAAGCCTTTATATAGCATATCCTGTTAAAATGCCAGTGTGAGATGGGGATGGTAGGAGGGATGTTCAAGAGGGAGGGGATATATAGAGACATACATTGCTGTACAGGAGAAACTAACATAAGGTTGTAAAATAATTATCCTCCAATTAAAAATAAATAAATAAAAGCCCACCTTACAAAAGAAACAATCAAAACTTCAAAATCAAATAAGTTGTTTCCCCATAAAAAAAAAAAGTTCCATTTGTTCCATTCCACTAAGATTTGTTAACATCTTCTCCGCACAAAGCTTGTAGGGTCTCATAGGGTAACCAACGACCCGTGAATGAGACCCTGTTCCATTCTTTTGGGTCTCAGCTTAGTGAGGAAAGCCAACACACAAATAAGTGCTCATATTCAAGGTAGGTGTCAAGATGTGTGGTCATTGATGGGGTTCAGTCACGTTGAGGGGACAAAAGAGGCTTTGGAGGGAAGAGCAGAGCATGGAATTAAAGAAACAGATCCAACAGGTTATGTGGAGGAAAGGAGAGTATTCCAAGAATGGAAGACAGCTTGCACAGAAGTCCAGAAGAAAGGAAGTAGAGAAGGTATTGGAACAACAGTGAGGAAATCTATAGGGTCGGATCTCATAGCTCACAGGTGAAGGGGAGGAGCCTAAAGACGGAGGGATTTGAACACCAGGCAGAGAAGAAGTGAAGACAGGCGCACAATGTTACAGGGAATGGACACCAGAGAGGAAAACTCCTCTTCTGAGGTCCAACGAAGTCCTTGCTTCCCAAAGAACTGTTTTGTCAACTTAGATCAATTTCATAACCTGACAGGGTCTTTCTTTTTCTAGGCTGTGAATGAAGTAATAACCACTAAATTTTCTTCCTCAGGTGTAGAATATTCTCCCAGCCTAGATTTGCACATCTTCCCCACATTAGGAAGCATCACTTGCTTTGAACAAACCCCACAAGGCACGACTGAACACAGATAATTTACATGAAAGTCTTCAACTACACAATTCAATTCCAAGACTAGAACCCCATTCTCCAAAAGTTCAAACATGGAGTTTGAACATAAGTTCCTAGGTTTCTGAAGGCAGAAAACAGCAGGCACGCAATCTCACAGCTCACATTTCTGATCAATTCAAAGATCTAATGAGAGTTCAATCCCCTCGCTCTATTTCCTCGGGTAAGATCTAATGAGAGTTCAATCCCCTCGCTCTATTTCCTCGGGTCAGCTTGCTATACTCCTGGCATGCAGAAAGTGCTGGAGGACTTTCCCAACTTGGTCATAAGTGTGCTCAGGGGCAGGAACAATAATGCAATATAATTTTATTTCAGCCCTGCCAGTGTGCAAAATTTATTTAAAGGGTTATATCAAAGGATTTCACAGCACATTGACTATCTCTGGATCACTTTCCAATGCTAGGTTTTTATAATTCATTCTGCGGCTCTTTCTCACAGTGATTTGGTTTTAAAGGAGAGGTAACTTTTTCCCCATTTCACAAATAAAAACTAATCTCATATAACAAGGTAGATCAGCACTCTGCTGAGAGATTTGAATATAGTGGTGACTCTTTTCAACAAACACAAAATTGATATTTATACATTGGTATGGGCCCGTCCTCTGGCTCTGCCCTTGGTCTCCTTCAGGGACTCATGCTTCGCTGCTCACCCCTGAAGAGCTGGGGTCAAGTCACTCTTCCCTCCTTACACTGTAATCTACCCATGCAGTCTCCTCAGCAGGCATCATGGTATCCAATGTTGCCGCCTCCATGCTGGACACGGAAACCCTTATCCTAAATGCAGGATGTTCAGTTGCTGTTTAATTGTTCAGTCATGTTTGACTCTTTGCAACCCCATGGACTGTGGCCTGCCAGGCTCCTCTGTCCATGGGATTCTCCAGGCAAGAATACTGGAATGGGTTACAGTGTCTTTTTCCAGGGGGTCTTCCTGACCCAGAGATCGAACCCAAGTCTCTGGCATTGCAGGTGGATTCTTTACCATCTGAGCCACCAGGGAAGCCTCTCTGTGCTGGGTCATGTTATTTCCTCTGCCTGGAGGGCCCTTCCCCAGCTAATAATTACTCATCTTCAAGACTGAATTTAAACATGCTTTTCTCCAAAAAAAAATCTCAAGCCACCTGACTGAGACTGAGTCAGCTGGCCTGTTGATAAATCTTGCTACTTCCATCATCTCATTGTAAAGCATTTTCATTGCTGGTTTACCTGTCTGCTTTTTTTGGTCCAAACTGTGACTTTCCCTAGGGCATGAACTTGTGCATCCCTGTAGCTGCAGCAGAGACCACAGTGTCTGGCATGTGCCATTGATTCAGTCGTGTTTGTTAACTGCGTGATATGATGAAACCAGCTGAATTACAAGTCATCTGGTTGACCCTAGCCGAGCTACCCTACTCCTAAATGGATTGTTTTGTTACCTCTTTTCCTAGAATATATCTAGCCAATCAATTTATTTATCTGTTTTTCTGGGAACCGTAGTTAATTAGGCCTATATTATCAGAGACATCCTTTTCCTTGTTATTATCAACTAAGTACCCCATGTGTCCACACTTGTTTTTCCTCACCTCTGTGTCCCCAGAAACCTAGCAGAGTATCTGGACTATAATAGATAGTCAGTAGTTCCTGAATGAATGAATGCCCACTCACTCCGCTGCCCATTTTTATAGGTAAAACTAAAACAAAGAGAGACTTCCCTGGCCAGTGCAGGGGACATAGATTCGATCCCTGGCCCGGGAATATCCCACATACTGAGTGGCAATTAAGCCTGTGCACCTCAACTCCTGAACCCACCACACTTTAGAGCAATAGAAGCCACGGCAACGGCTCCCACACCACGACAAAGAGTAACCCCTCTGCCTCAACTAGAGAAAGTCCACTCACAGCAGTGAAGACCCAACGCAGCCAAATAAATAAATAAATAAACAAAATTTTTTAAAAACACTAAAATAAAGAATTATTCTTCTATTTGGCTCAAGATGAGCATCCACAGCAAAGCCAAAAATAAAGGCATTTATTTAATTCCCACACACTGAAGAAGGGGGAAAAGTGCCTATAAAAATAAATCCTGTGAATGCTTTAATTTTCTGGCAAAGTCCGAAGACACACGAGTGAGCTGGAACACTGCAGGACGAAGAACGCCTGCATCTCCAAGGTCACAGCAACATCTGCATCGTGTTAGAACTGTGTTGTGGTGGGGTTGAGATGAACTAAACTGAAGTGTTGCAACTGAGATTAATTGACCATTTTCTCCAACAAAGTGCTGTGAGTGCTACGAAATCCTGTACAGAATGACCACGTGGTCGGAGCTCCACAAGGAAACTCTTACTGCAGAAGGCAGGATTGTAATCAAGTCCTGAACTGAAATAAACTTCATCGTAGTGCTCTGCGCAATTTCTAAATGGTAATGGGGTCATTTTAGAGGTTAATAATAATAAGGGCTGGATTTCTTGGCTCTGGGAAGTTTCCAGAGGACTGTGAATGAACCCAAAGCATGTCTCCATTATCACAAAATTGACGTGTGTGGGTCATGCTGCAGTAAGTTCATGATGAATTCATTCTGAAAGCAAACATCTCAGCAAGGAATGAGAGATCAGACAATCACTGCTCACCTTGTGTCCTTTTCTAAAGAAAGGCAGCGCAAGCAACGGAGCTTCCTACTGTATGAGTCCACCGAGGGCAAGACCGAGGACCCTGAACGTGGGGTCGGTTCAGTCTGAGGTCTGGGATTCCCAGTCAATGTCTGTTTCTAGAATGTGTTCAGGGTCAAAAGTCAATACCTATTCTACCACTGGCCCTGACAGACAGGCCTAGCCTAGAAAGGAAGGAGAAAACAATGGATTCTACCTTTTCCTGTAACTACACCACCATTCAGAGCCCTGTACCTTGCGTGCTGTGACTGCAAAGATGATTCAATCAAACTTTACTTCTACTCATTACTATGGGGAAGAAACTCCTTAAAAGGGTTCCTTTGATGGGAAATAATAAAAATCTGACACAAAGTAGCTACAACAATTAAGCGTTTTGCAAATTATTATATATTTTTTAATAAGTGGAGGGAGGAGGGACCTCCCTGGCTGTCCAGTGGTTAAAAATCCAAGCTTCCATTTTAGGGGGCACAGGTTCGATTCCTGACCTGGGAACTAAGATCCCATATGCTGGGTGTGGTACAGCCAGAAAAAATTTCAGAAGTAAGGGTCTTCTTCTACCACTTGGATCCAGCTGCTGGACAATAATGTCTACTGTCTGTTGCTTTACATCTCTACATTTTTCCCACCTTTAGCTTTGGCTGTTTCCACTTTGTATGGGTTCTGGAGTTCTCAAGGCAAGAATACTAGAGTGGTTTGCTATTCCCTCCTCCAGAGGATGAGATGGTTGGATGGCATCACTGACTCAACAGCCATGAACCTGGACAAACTCCAAGAGATGGTGAAGGACAAGGAGGCCTGGCATGCTACAGTCCTTGGGGTCTCAAAGAGTCGGATACCACTTGGCAACTGAACAACAACAACAGTATTGGCTATATTTCTGGATGGTAGTAGTGACAGGCATCATCTCCAAGAACAACAGTCTAGAGAAAAGAAGGAAAAATAACTCTTTCCTGGCTTTGTTAGAGGAAAGAAAACCTTTCCTGGAGGTTTCCTCAACAGCCTGACTTTCACGTGTCATTTTCTCTATTGGTTCAGAGGCTGCTGTGGTCTGAATGCTTGTGTGCCCCCAAATTCATGTTAAATCCTAAGGTCTATTATGATGGTTTTAGGAGGTGAGACCTTTGGGAGGCCTTTAGGATGGGATTAGAGCTTTTCTATAGGAGGCTCCAGAGAGCTCCCTAGCCCCCTGCCACCGCAAGTGGGAAAATCTGCTAGAGAAGGGGGCCTTCACCCCACCAGGCTAGCACTCTGATCTCAGAGCTCCAGCCTCCACAACTATGAAAAATAAATTTCTGTTGCTTAGGAGGCACTTGGACTGTGGTATTTTGTGAAAGCAACTCAAACAAAGACATGGGCATTCCCTCAACTAGGAAAACAAATCTGATGAGCCCAGTGGTACTTTCTGAGGCTGTTTTGGGTGATGATTGGGAAAGATTGAGGGCAGAAGGAGAAGAGGGCAGTCAGAGGATGAGATGGCTGGATGGCATCACTGATGCAATGGTCATAAATGTGGGCAAACTTCAGGAGATAGTGAGAGACAGGGAGGCCTGGCATGCTGCAGTCCATGGGGTAACAAAAAATTGAACACAACTGGACGACTGAATAGCAACACTGGGTGATGAGAGGTCACCCAAAATGGCCAGAAAGGGAAAACATTGCTTCCCCACCTGGCATTTCAATGCAGGGACTGTGAAACCCTAGGGCAGGCAGACCCACAGATGGAAGTCATCGGGTCCCTGGATGTCTTGGCTGGCCAGAAGCACCTACTTGGAACCGGAAACTTGGAACTGAGTGGGAAACTTCTAGTAGGGTCTGCTACCGAAAGGAACTATCTGTTGCTGTGGCTCATGACAGGGGCTTTCCTGATGCCTCAGACAGTCAAGAGTCTTCCCGCAATGCAGGAGACCTGGGTTCGATTCCTGGGTCAGGAAGTTCCCCTTGAGAAGGAAACGGCAACCCACTCCAGTATTCTTGCCTGGAGAATCCCATGGACAGAGGAGATTGGCAGGCCACAGCCCATGGGGTCGCACAGATTCAGACACAACTGAGCAACTACCAGCACCACCACCACCGCAGCAGCAATGCAGCTTGCAGGGTCTTAGTTTCCCGACCAGGGATTGAACCCCGGGCCCAGGCAGTGAAAGTGCCAAGTCCTAACCACTGGACCACCAGGGAAATCCCTAAGATGTTTGTGAAGGACTTTTGAAGCAACACGAAATTGTTGAGAACAGGGGTACTCACATTCAGGAATCATGGTACTAGAGAAAGCACTCTATGTCAATCATAGCCAATGTACCCTAAGGAGTCTATAGTGGGTTTGACATCTGTTTCTAGTTCTTTCTGGAAAGAGCCTGTGAAATCTCTCCAGAGTGACTGAGAATGGAGTCCATGTTCTATGATCTCTCTAAAATAGCTACTTCTTGATTCAGGCAGCCTAGTACATGATCTTGGGCTGGAGAGGTACCCAAGCTCCATGTGGACTTGATGGCTACATTTCAGATTTTCTACAGGAGCCTCCACTCTCCTCTGTTTTTGGTTGCTAAGTTTTGTCTGATTTTTTATGACCCCACAGACCGCAGCACACCAGGCTCCTCTGTCCTCCACTATCTGCTAGAATTTGCTCAAATTCATGTCTATGGAGTCAGCGATGCTACCTAACCATCTCATCCTCTGCCGTCCCCTTCTCCTTTTGCCTTCACTCTCTCCCAGCACCAGGGTCTTTTCTAGTGAGCCCACACTTTGCATCAGGTTGCCAAAATATTGGAGTCTCAGCTTCATCCTCAGTCCTTCCAATGAATATTCAGAGTGTATTTCCTTTAGGATTGACTAGTCTCTTCTGATACCCCTGCAAAATTCTGAGCCCAAGTTGCTTCAGCTGAGTGTCTCTCTAGTAGGAGAACTGACATTGATGTGTCCATGTCCCATCCATCAAATAAGATTCTACTCTGCAGTAATTGGCAGGGGACGGAGCTGATAGAGGGATCATGGTGTGGGTTGGTTAACATCATTCTACAGAGAAGACTTGCTTCAAGGTGGAATCTAAAACCAATCCTCCAATTTTGGTAGCACTGACGCATCAAAGATTCTCAAGCTGTAGCAGTACTCACAGTGGTTATTATTTATTCACACCCTATCCAGTGTTTTCTATTTTATGATTGCATGGGGGAGAAAAGAATCTTTTCTCTATACCCTAGTTTATATGTAGATGAAAATTGAATGAGGCAAATAAATTGAATAAGGAGTTCAGGTCATTCATTTTAAAGAGTATTCATTTTGAAAATTGAGCTAAAACTTTCAAGGACATTTTCCTCAGTTTTTGTGAGACTATATTCCAAGCAGAGGGTTTTCCAGGTGGCATTAGTGGTAAAGAACCTCCCCCCTGGCCAAAGCAGAGACCTAAGAGAGGCAGGTTCGATCCCTGGGTTGGAAAGATCCCCTAAAGGAAGGCATGACAACCCAATTCAGTATTCTTGCCTGGAGAATCCCATGGACAGAGGAGCCCGGCAGGCCACAGTCCATAGAGTCACAAAGAGTCAGACACGACTGAAATGACAGCACAGCACAGCACATTCCAAGCAGAATAGGCACAAGTGGTTATAAACATTTCTGAAGCACTAGGGTGAAAGAAAATTCTTGAAATCAAAATAAGTATATTATTCCTCCTTTTATTCTGTCCCTGTGTCAAAATCAAGAGTTGAAGAGGAGTAAAGGGGAGAGGGTATCCAAATGCATTAAATTTTATCCAGTTGATTTGCAAAGGTTTTGTGAAATAGGCAGAGCTTCAGGAGTCCAGGTAAGGACCCAAAGAAGCCTGAGAACACCAAGGTGGAAGGAGGCCTGAGCGTGAGATGTCCCGGACCAGGCAAAGCTCAGAGATGCAGCTGAATGAACGAATAGAAGAGTCCATTTTCTTTTCCCTCACCCATTTAATCAGAAGCTTGGATTCAAAGCTAGACACAAACATCTTTTCTTCTGAGTCTACCAAATCTATCTTATGCCACAATGCTGATTCTAACCACATTTTGCCACAAACTGTTTATCACTTTAGCAACAGTAAGTCATATATTTTCTACTAACCTGTCATTATTCAACTAGCTTATGCCTCTTTCCTAAGGCGGAAAAAGAAAATGATAGTCATATCCATTTCTGAAAAATTTAAGAGTGAGACTGATTGAGGGGGGAAAAAAAGCAGAGAACTTAGGTTTGCTCTGGAACTTAGGTTCCAAAAGGAATCCTCACAGGGAAAGAAATTAATTTATAGCAACAATACAAGCTCAAGGAAAGAACAAAGATTTTAAGCAAAAAGATCTGTATCTTTCTGGTCTATGATTTGGGGCAAAAGATCTTAAGTACCTCACCACCCTCAGCTGCTGCTGCTGCTAAGTCACTTCAGTCGTGTCCGACTCTGTGCGACCCTGTAGACAGCAGCCCACCAGGTTCCCCCATCCCTGGGATTCTCCAGGCAAGAACACTGGAGTGGGTTGCCATTTCCTTCTCCATTGCATGAAAGTGAAAAGTGAAAGTGAAGTCGCCCAGTCGTGTCAGACTCTTAGCGACCCCACGGACTGCAGCCTACCAGGCTCCTCCATCCATGGGATTTTCCAGGCTAGAGTACTGAGTGGGTTGCCATTGCCTTCTCCACACCACCCTCAGAAGTCCCCCTAATTTGCCATCTTCATCCCACTTTTAAAGAATAGGTCAGGGGGACTTTGCTGGTGGTCCAGCAAAGGCTAAGGCTTTGGCTTCCAATGCAGGAAGTTTGGGTTCAATTCCTGGTCGGGGAGTTAAGATCCCACATACCTCTTAGCCAAGAAAACAAAACATGAAACAGAGACAATACTGTAACAAATTCAATAAAGACTTTAAAAATGGTCCACATTAAAATATATATATATACATTTTTTTTAAGTAGATCAGTATGCAATGCGCATGGAGGCAGAGGAAGTTCATCCACTTTCTTAGGAATGAACTTGGTTGGATTCTGTATCACCAGAACAGATCTGTGACTTGGGATCTTCCTTCCACCATACTTTGACCACCTGATGCGAAGAGCCGACTCATTGGGAAAGACTGATGCTGGGAAAGATTGAAGGCAGGAGGAGAAGGGAATGACAGAGGACAAGATTCATGTCCAACTCAATGGACATGAATTTGAGCAAACTCCAGGAGACAGTGAAGAACAGGGGAGCCTAGCTGCAGTCCATGGGGTTGCAAAGAGTTGGCCACGACTTAACTCCACAATGATCTTTTCATTCCTGGAAAGATGTTCCTCTTTGCCCAGCTGTGATCTCCAGAATTTAACTGAGGGGAAAAAATTAAACAAGGTTATAGGGCCTTGCTTAATTTGACCAAGTTTTTTGTATGATGTATACTTTTTTCTGGATAAAGTCTTGCCCATCTGGGTAAAGTCTTGCCCTTGGTCTACATGTTAAGAATTTGATTGTTAGAACAGATTCTCAATGTATCTTTGAAAGCACAATTCTATCCCCTTAAGCAAAATAAATGCAAATATGTACGAAGTTTCATTTTTATCTTACGAACTGAAATATATTCTTGTTTTTCACAAGACTTTGTGAAGTCTGGACCACTTCCTTCAAAAATCATCCGGGTGCAGTAAATGGGGTTAATACACTGATTCCATTGTGTTTCTAATTCCATCAACAACTTTATATGTACAAGACCTGTGGTTCATGGTGTAAAATTTTGCCTATAGTTTTCTACTTCTACACAATTATTAAATATGTAGCCTCAAAACATGCAGATGTACAATACTGAATGGAGAGGAGAAAAATGTAGTTAGAATTTTTGCAAAACTCCTGAGGAAGAAATAAAAAGGTTTATCTTAATAGCTTCTGCATATTAGAATTCACTGCATCTTCAGAGCAAATATTTATGGAAACATAATCAAGACTTTTTCAAACTTCCTGCTTCCTTTTCAACATTCTCTTTCAATGTCGTCATGATAAATGTAGCATTACGCTCATTTTTCCACCTTGCCTTTTATTTTAAAACCATCTGAATGGACATAGAGCAAAATCAGATTGATATTGTTGAATTTTGATACTTGTGAGTTTGAATAAAAGTTCAGTAAGAACTGCAAAAAGCAGGCACTTTGTGGATTTTAATTACAGGAAATACTGTGAAACAAGGCACAGAAACTGAGCAAAATCACAAGATTGTTCAGATAGCTTTAGCAGTTAGTCTAAGCACATGAAGAAAAAGGTCTGAAAAAGAGCACAGGCTAACAAATAAAAGATTTACAGAAGACAAATACTAAGAGCAGCAAGAATTTGTCATCTTTTTCTAATACAGAAAGAATTCCCTTCGTAAGAGACCAATGATTATATTTCCAGCAGGGTTTTGTTTGTTCTGTGTGTGTGCTCAGTTGTGTCCGACTCCTTGCAACCCCACGGACTATAGACCGCCAGGCTCCTTTGTCCAAGGAATTTCCCAGGCAAGCATACTGGAGTTGGGTGCCATTTCCTCCTCCAAGGGATCTTTCAGACCCAGGAACTGAACCCTTATCTCTTGTATCTCCTGCACTGGCAGGCAGAATTTTTACCACTATGCCATCTGGGAAGCCCTTTGTTGGTTTAAAATATTGCAATTCCTTCTTAATTTCTGTCAAAAATGTTGCCCTCTCACCACGTTAACTGCTCTACTCGTTGCCTTTTCCTTAGAATCCATAAAATAATACTGTCATTAAAAAAAGAGGAAAATAAGTTAATGGAGGTTGAGAACAAGAGAGAGAGGAAAGGAAACCAGAAGGGGGAGAAACTCAAATTTTCGTGACTCCATATAATGAAACTTCAATCCTTGATTTAATTTGCTCAGCTATTATGATAGCAAGTGATCCATTGAATCTTGCATAGTCAACCTAAAATGACCCTTTTGTGATTGATGCATACATTAATAGCTGATCTGACTGACCATATTGATTGGCCCTGGAGAAATATTAATAGCACCTGAGCTGAAAAGAGACCCAAGCTTAGGTATTATGAGTCTATAAGGAATACTCAGTTTCACTTGGCAACATTAAATGGAAAAAGAGTATTATTAAGAGGGCCAGCAATCAAGCAAATGAACGTTTAGAATTATGACTTCTCTCACCAATCGCTTAACTCCTTCCCTCCCTTCACAAATACAGAAATTGTTTACAGAATGAGCAATCAGCTTGGCCCTTGAAGACCTTTTATTGCTCCTTAAATGATGCTCCAGTACCAACTATAGACAAAATATTTCTTTGCAGTCAGAGATTTAACAACCCTAACTCAGGATCCTCCTGTTTCTCTAGATTTAATATCCTTCATATTTAATTTGTGCATGTGTGCTAAGTCACTTGTATCAGGCTCTTTTGCAACCCTATGGCCTGTAGGCCACCAAGCTCCTCTGTCCATGGGATTCTCCAGGCAATAATACTGGAATGGGTTGCCATGCCCTCCTCCAGGGGCTCTTCCTGACCCAGGAACTGAGCCCACATCTCTTATGTCTCCTTCTTTGGCAAGTGGGTTCTCTACCACTAGTACCACCTGGGAAGCCCATTTAATTTGTAAACTGACCCAATTTCTTGAGTTCTCACACCCATGCTTTCCTCCTACTCCAAGGGATTCTTTCTAGCCTTCGCCTTCCCTTGTCTATACTAGTGGTTCTCAACCAGGATAATTGCACACCCCAGAGAACCTTAGACACAGCCTGGAGATACTCCTGATTGTCATAACCCGGGGAGGTGGAGTGTCACCACCAGTGTCTACTGGATAGAGGCCGAGGAAGCTGGCGTGTGTCCTACGCTGCACATGTAACAGTCCAAAGAAGGAAATCAGGACTCGCTAGAAAGCTTCATGGCCCAGGGCCACTGAAATACCTAAGCCCCACAATTGCCCAGCCCACCACCTCCTCAGGAAGCAGCCGCCTCCTGAACGTCCACGGTGACCTTCCACTCTGAGGCAGGAACGAGAAAGCCCCACCAAGTAGCCTCATCTTGAAGAGGCTGACTTGACACATCATGTGTGATCCCGTCCCACTGTCCCACACTGTCACATGGCGACGCCCGAGTAGGAGCAAGGCCGTGAAGCTTACTGACTAGCTGGGAGGCCAGGGGTCTAGCCAAAATCAAAGATTTTTGTTTTTGAATGGCAGAAAGGGAGAGTGAATGCAGGGGGCAATGATCAGTTTCCAAAGAGCCAAGCTGTCTACTAATATTTACTGTTTCAAACACATATCTACGAATATCCTCATGGCCTCATAACTTTCTTTCCTAAATGCTTACAGGATGTTTTTCTTTGTCTTCAGTGTTTAACATAGTCAGGACGATCTCTGGGAATGGGTCTGCCTTAACGTTACATTTTTTGTATATTCCTTTTCGTTATGGTTTAGCATAGGGTATTGAATGTAGTTCTCTGTGCTCAGTAGGACCTTGTTTGTTTATCTGTTCTATACATAAAAGCACACATCTGCTAACCCCAACCTCCCACTCCACCCCTCCCCCAAGCCCCTCCCCCTTGGCAACCACCCATCTGTTCCCTATGTCCCTGATGGTGTTTCATAGACAGGCTCATTTGTGTCGTATTTTAGATTTCATATGTTAAGTGATATCATGTCTGCAATTATTTTACCTCGATCATTTTAAACATTTTCATTGAAGGAATCCTTTAGATCAAGAAAACTTTCTTCAGTGTTTTCTTTTTTAATGTAATTTTTTAAACTGAAGTATGTTTACAAGTGTGTTACAATGCTGCGTTAGTTTCAGGTGTACAACAAAATGATTCAGTTGTATATGTATATCATATTCTTTTCCGTGATAGACGATTATACAATATTAAATATAGTTCCCTGTGCTATACAGTAGTTCCTTCTTGTTTATCTGTTTTATATATAATAGTATGTATGTGTTAGTCCCAAACTCCTAATTTATCTGGTGTTTTCTTATTATTTACATAAATTTTTCCTGTTCTCTTAGCAAGCCTATTGCTTTTGCACCGATTGCATCCTGATACATACCCTCCATAATTATTGTTTTCTCTCATAGTTTCATCTTTTTATGTTTTTCCTTTCTGTTTTCTAATGATTCTTCAAGTTTTTTTTCTGTGACACTGATTTGGCTTTCTTCACTAGCAATCTATTCACTGAGTTCATGGAATTCCTCATTTCTTGTAATAATTCTTTTGCAGAAAAATGCAGTCACCTAAAAAATTAATCAGAAAAGTATAACTGCATACTTTTTCCATGTTTCTTTCCTTCTTAGGGAGATCTCTGCTTGCCTGTTATTATTGAGCATTGCCAAATAGAAATCAAGTTTGGCAGTATTCCAAATTCAGAAAGCAACTGCTGGCCCAAAGTTAAAGAAAAAGGAAATTGAGTCAGAATAAACTGGTTTATTGGGGGTGGAGATGGGGAGGAGGTTTGCGGTTTTCTATCTTCTGCTGTGGTTTGAAGATGGATTGTTTTTGTTTAGTCGTTAAGTCATGTCTGACTCTTTGCAACCCCATGGACTGTAACCCACCAGGCTCTTCTGTCCATGGGATTTCCCAGGCAAAAATACTGGAGTGGGTTTCCATTTCCTCCTCCAGGGGGTCTTCCTGATCCAGGAATTGAACCCACATCTCCTACATTGGCAAGTGGATTTTTTTACCACTGAGCCTCCTGGGAAGCCCCTTAAAGGTGGATAACTGGTGGTGGAGTCGCTCAGTCGTGTCCGACTCTTTGTGACCCCATGGACTGTAGCTCACCAGGCTCCTCTGTCCATGGGATCTCCAGGCAAGAGTACTGGAGTGGGGTGCCATTTCCTTCTCCAGGAGATCTTCCCGACCCAGGGATCAAACCCAGGTCTCCCACATTGTAGACAGACATTTTACCATCTGAGCCACCAGGGAAGACTTAAAGGTGGATACCTTGCCTTTAACCCTGGCTTCCTTGCAGAGTACAGCCTAGCATAATTAGAGCAGAAAGTATCATCTCCTGAAATAGTTGGATCCCCAAAGGATGATTTCCCCACACCCAGGTCTCTGTTTCATGTGGCTGCCCTGTCAGGACCAAGCAACAGAGCCTAAAAAACCATGAGGATCCCAAGGCTACTGGTTCACAGAGGCCAGGCGGTGCTGAAGAAGACCCATCAACCCCTTTCCACTAACCACCTGCACCCAGTAAGGCTGCCTTCACCTTTCGGCTGCAGGCTTTAGCCCTCAATGTTCATGGGCACAACTCTGACTTACAGCCACGGCATAGTTCTCCTAGACATAGGGCCATTATTTTGTCCTTTGTTGGGTTTTTTTTCCCCCTCATTCTAAAATCTATTAGCAGATACTTAGAAATTTCTCTGGGTTTCTGGTATATGTGTCAATCAAATAGATTGAGAGAAAGGGCAGAGAGCTGGAGATGATGGGAGAGAGAGAAGGATGGATTCCTTCAAAGAGCGTTTATGTCGGGGGAAGCACATATCTATATCTATGTCTCTGCATTGGCCATTTACCCAAATGCCCTGCCTTGCTACTTAACAATACCCAGTGTCCCCGAACTGCCGTCTACAATTGTTCAACTGCACCCCCTTCTGCAGCCCCTCCCCCTAAGCGTTCCCACCAGTGTTTCATAGTTTCTGGTCTCCGGGCACATGTCAGCCCAGGAGAACCCACGCTGTGCAGTTTCCCCATCGCTTCTCCTCAGGCCGGGGGCCCACAGCTCTCACCCACTAAGACCAGACGCAATGAAATGCCTTGTCTGGCTCTTTACTGAGCCAAGCTGGTGTGTTTTCCCCCCTAATGTTAAAACCAGGTTCCAAACGATCCAAAATAAGCAATTGGCTGTCATTAGATATTTCCCTCGTACCACAGAAAGAATTCACACACCATACCTGTACCACCAGGAATCCAGAAACATCTCAACCCAAACAGCCTGTCACGCTTCGGAAAGGCTATTCCCACTCCTGCCGGTCACTTGTGAATTCCTTTAGTTATTCAAGAATTGAACAGCTTTGAGACCTTTGGGTCCCTGTTATAGTGCAGAGTCAAGGATTGTGTTACAAGTGCAAAAATTAATCATGGCAATTAGGCAGGAAAGGAGGTGTCAGGCCAGCTCCTAGTTCCTGGAGCAGAGTTAGGTTACTGCTCGGGGATTATGGAGAATGTTGTTGTAGTCAGCTTTTTTAAGGCCGGATTGGGAGCTCGAGGGGCCTACATTTTTAATTTAAATCCTGAGCTCCCTTACTCTCTACAGCAACAAAAACTACTATTTTATTCTGCATGAGGGTCACTTAACTCTTTTTTATGTTGCATTTCTTAATCATCTTCCATCGGTCATTTCTAATCATAAAATGGGCTCAACCTAGGCCAATCCAAGATGTTTTTAATCACTTTACAAGGTGGACCATACTTTTACCTAAGCACATTCTCTTCTTTCACTTCTAGAAAGGCTCTAGCTGTGCAACCAGGTGCTAAACTATTCAGGAAGTGCAACCGAAGTTCAGCGGAGAAAGAAGTCCCAGGGGTGCTGTCGTGGAAACGCTTTATGAAGAATTCAGACCTTGAGTGAGACTCAGAAAGATAAGTGGGCTACAGAGAGGCAGTCGGGAAGGAGGAGAAACTGGGATTGGAGGAACAGCACAGACAAAGGCATGGGAATCAAGCAATTACATGAAACAGATGCAAGACGCTGCTCCAGACTCCGTGGGATAAACAAAGAGAAGAAAATCTGTCTTTAAGGAGTATGAAACTGGTTGAAAAACCACACACAGAATCAGCAATGCATTTCAGAATGAGAGGTGGCTGTAAAGAACAGCTCTGCAATGGAGCTGCTGAGAGCAGAGATGTGGACATCCATGTGACCCAGGCCAGAGAGGTCAGTATGTGGGGGTCTGTGGGGCACAGGGTGCAAGAAGGGCAAGAGAGTTGGAAGTCAATCATGAAGCCACACAAAGGAAGTGAGAGGGTGGCACTTATGATTGGACCGTTACTTCAGTTCCATTATTTCTGTTCCCACAACCACACTGTGCATACTGTCACTCAGTGTCTTACTGTTTGTGACTCCATGGACTGTAGCTGGCCAGGCTCCCCTGTCCATGAGGTTTCCCAGGCAAGAGTACTCGAGTGGTTGCCATTTCCCTCTCCAGAAAGTACAACCACTGTCAGAAAAATGGAATGAATAAATATTAAACCAATTTACAAGAAAGTGTACAAGGAAGTCAAGACACAGATTTATCAAGACCACTACCACTGGTTTCCTTGATTTCAAGACCAGTGTTCTTCCTACTCTTGCTTAGTTCTGAGGTGGTTACGGAGGACTTTCTGTCTGTCTGAGCCATTTCAACAGCAGCACACAGAAGTGAGCAATGTGGGACAAATTAAATTGATCACAATGAAGCAAAATGAAGAGGAAAGGCATAAATGCAATGAAAGAATCAACAAAACTCAAGGGCTAGGCACTTTTGCCTTCATGGGCCTATTCTTTCATGCTTTATCACATAAAGCATACATATATGTGAATATAATTATACATTATATACATTTTATAATACATACACATTATATGACTATAATGACTTCATTGGTATAAAGATGACTATATATAAATATCAGGCTTCCCAGTTGGCACTAGTAGTAAAGAATCTGCCTGCCAATGCAGTAGATGCAGGTTTGGTCCCTGGGTTGGGTAAATCCCCTGGAGGAGGGCATAGCAACCAACTCCAGTATTCTTGCTTGGAGAATCCCATGGACAGAGGAGCCTGGCAGGGTATAGTCCATAGGGTCACAAAGAGACACAACTTAAGTAACTTAGCATTTACACAGTACATCACATATAAGTATTATTTATCAGAAAAGAATTGTTATCTAATTTTTCTTCATATTTTAAAAGAAGTTGAAACATTTTCATGTCCTCCAAAACTATTATAAGTCCTAGGCATTGTGCTTACTATGCCTAACAGATAAATCAATCTTGACTGATGGGCAGAAGGGAAGATAAGTGTCTTAAATGATGGAAAAAGTTCTAACAAGAATGAAGTGAAGAAGTGAAACTAATTCAAAGAGGAAGACAAACAATTTTGATTTTTATACTTGTGGGACTTGAATTGGCTAAAACATTCTGATGAAGATAGCCAGTAAGTCATGTGCAGTGTAGCACCTAGATTCATGAATATTTGAAAATCAATAGCTTAAAGATGTTACTGAAAATGGGGAAAGTGAACAATCTTCCCAAGGAAATGAACTATAGAAGAAGGTGCTACAACTAATATAAAAGGCTTTGGGATGTCCCACAGTTAAAGAGATACTAGAGGAAGAGGAAAGCACAGTACTTAAAGAAACAGTGGGTTCTTGTACTCCTGAGAGAGGTTGTTTGTGCTGTGTTTGGGACTGTGGCTGTATTTTGTTTTCAAACGGGAATCCTACTTAGAAGTGGCATAATATTGACAGTGAAGATGAAGACAGCAGCAGCTACATCTTTTTCATCCTTTCTTCCTGTGTCCTTCACTGTCTCTAAATACCAAACACACACACACACACATATATCACACAGAAACACTCCCCTGAACATAAGCATCCCACATTATGGAACTTTTCTAAATATTTCCATCCAAAGACATCTTCTGAATATAGATACATGGACTCAACTGAAGGAAACAACTGGCCACTCAGCCACCTGAGGTAAGCAGAGTAACTCAGCAAAGTGCAAACACAGCTCAGTACCTTATGGTCAATGCATGAGCAGATGGAAAATACAGAGCTTTTTCTTTCATTTCAAGAAAACTTTCCTTGTTGGATGAACTACCAGCTCCACTGTGTGCAGTCATCACAATCATGATCTCTGGTTCTGTTGAAGGAGTGGAGATGATGGAAGCCAAACATACAATTTACTATGAAAGGTTTGTTTTCTGTGCTAACATTTCCTTAAAGAAAATTACCACTGATGAGACTTGCAACACATTTCTCCTGGGACTGTAGATTCTAGGTATTTTGGTGCAATTGCAGAAACCTACTCAGAAACAGATGGATCTGTGAATGATTGATGGATGAACAGGGAGGTGGTTGTTTAAGGTCAGTCATCTGAATCATGTCTTGGGAGAGTTCCCATGAAGTTACATAGGATGAAAATCTGGGCCAGTATTCACATGCCTGATTATTGAAGTCAGAACAGCTGCATTTATTTCAACATTCCCAGCCTCACACATACATACATGCCAGTGAAGCTTAGAGGTTAAAATGTAAGAGGGAAATCACAAGTGGGATAATAAGAAAATGGAACTGAAAAACTACCCTGGAAAAACCAAATACATGCCTCAGCTAGGCTGGAATATAAAACTGAAAAATTACTAAGATATGGTACAGAGGAGAAAAAGAAGGGGAAATGTGAGAGGTTGTGAAATGTGCAGGAAAAAAAAAATGAGAAACTCTAAAGTGCATTTAATTAGAGTCTTAGTAAAAGAGAGTAAGGGTGTAGAGTACAGGAATTACATAGGAGATAATATCTCAAATTTTCCAGAAGCAGTTAAAATCATTAAATGACACAAAATGTAAACACAAGATATATTAAACAAGCCAACAAAACAAAAACAATAATTCTTCAAAACAATGTTAAATTGAAGAACAACATTAAGAAAAAGAGAGAGAAAAGATCTTAGCATCCTAAGAGAAAATCTGAATCACAAAGAACAGTGAGACAGACAGCAGACTTCCCAGCAGCAACAGTTGAAGATAAACAGGAGTGGAATATCTTCAAAATGGTGAAACATTTTCTGTCAGTAGAGAACCACGAAACTCTCCTGCAAGAATAAAATTATCCTCAAAACATTTTCAGATTTAAAAGATCTGGAAAACCTTTAATGGAAGAGCTTTAGGAAGAAAGGAAATGATTCCAGAAGAAAACATATGGTATAAAAAGAAATGGATGGCAGAGAAATTGGTAAACATGTGTATAAAACTAAACATGAGAAACCTAAATATAAAAAACAACATTGGTAATGCCTAACTTGTGAGGTTTAAAAAATAGATGAATCTCAAAGACTGGGCAGTAATAGCGAAGGGACATGGAAGGGATTATAAGACCTTATATTTTTTCCAAAGAATGAAGAAAGTTACTGCTATACTTTACACTTTACATAACTTCAAAGGAATCCAATAAGTAATCAGAATAAAATTTAATTTCCACACAGTGGGAGATGAAATGAAATGGAGTCGGGGGCAGGGAATATAAAAGACAGCAAGAAGGAAGCAGGTGAATGAAGCATAATAAAAGCAAGACAAGCAAGAACCAATAAAATGGTTGGTTTGCAAAAAATGCAAAGCTGAATAGATACAAACTCAGCAGTTAAGAGACATGGGACAATTACAATCTCTTTGGACAAATGGAATCTAGTCACAGTTAACACACACACACACAAAAATGGGGTCCAGAGAGCAGATGGTCTATTACTAGAAATGAGTATATACATCACTAATATTGATGCTAAAAGCAGGCAGAGAAGAGGGGGATGGGAGCAATGCAGTGGCGGCCTTTGCATTAGCAGTGATTTGATGATTTGACCTCAAACTTCTGCTCAATATCTGTGTGTTCCTTTGCAAATAGTTAGCTTGCATTTATTTTCTAAAGCAATAGAATTGAGATAGGAATGGTATCTATTCATAGAGTTTTGTAGGAGCCTACGAAATAAAAGATGTAAACTGCTCTTGACAGTGCCTGGCACAGAGGACGGACACAGAGAAATTATTAGCGTAGACTGGAAGGGCTACGGCAGGTTTTATACTATGAAAAACCCTTGAATTTGAAGAATGGATAAGTGGACTTAAGGATGGTTAACAGTAAGAAGGAAAGAAAACAGAAAAACCAAGCCAAGCCAAAGAGACAAAACTAGGAAGATGAGATGCACCTGGCCTGGGTGGGACTCAGACGAACTGGCTGGGGAATCTGGGCCCCTCGGCATCCCACTTCCTCCTGCCTCTCCCGTCCCTCCAGGATGTCTTGCTGGAAGTCAATGGTTACCAGGAGAAAACATCTGTATCTGAAGACAGCTGGATGTGCATTCATCTCATTAAAATTTTTTCCCAGAGTTTGGGCTTTAATGTTGTGTGTCACCAGTAATGTCATGAGAAATTCAGAGAGAAAAATGTGGCCTATGCAATTAGTAGCCCTCAGGCAGTAAAGCTTCTGTTTCAGACAGTGTCAAAACACTGCAAGATCCAGCAAGGCAGAGCCAACTCCCAGAGCAGATGCCTAAACTCACACTGTTCCTGGCTACACAACGCACACACATTCCTACACACATACACAAGCATGCACACACTGCATGCACACACTGAAACAGTGCACGCATGCACACACATGCAAACTGCACCAGCTCACATGTGTTCACACATGCCATGCCTGCATGCACACACATGGGTGATCACAAATATGCAAGCCAATCACATGCCATACACATGCACAGGTATACTCATATGAATGGTCACACACAATGCAAAAACAAATACCATATATAAGTACACAAAATCCCCACATATACAAATATGAATGCATGCATACTGCACGTCCATACACACCCTGCATATGTACAAACACACCTACTAGCAAAATGATTAACTGAACATAGCCGTTAACAACTCAATGTCCTTATATGTAGCTTTAACTTTATATTTATATTCTTTGCACTCTTCCCAATTTTGAATCATGAAAACTAGCCTGATCAATGTGAAATTTATTTTAGGAATAATTGAGTGTATTCTTAAGGGCTCACATTATTCAAATAGTTTTCCACACTTGAATACGTCCTGAATAATGAATTCATATATGTACCTTGAGACTACAATGATTATAATTTTATAACTATAAAATTCTCTCTCTCCAAACAGACAGTGAAATGTTTTATTACATTATTATATTCTACTTACAGCCAAATTATAGCTATATAATAAAAAACATATTTCTGTGTAAGCCATTGAATACTATTAAATTTGAATAGGAAACGTTTGGCACAAAGAATCCAACACTTGTAGAACAGACCACAACAGCTTTCTGAATTATCTGCTTGTCTTTATGCCAAAATACAGCAATTCCCTGTCTTTTCTAGTATTTTCCCAACTCAGTCATGAGTCTAAAATAGTTGGACTTTCACCACTTCCCTTGGTAGCCAAGCAGAAAACAAAGCTGCATATAGATTTTGCTATAATTTACCCTCGACTTAGTGGGGAAAAACTTGCTCCAGTGTGTGTCTGTCTGCGTATCCACGTCTGTGTGTCTGTCTGCCTGCATGTGTATTTGTATGTCTGTGTGTGTGTCTCTGGATCTGTGTGTCCGTGTGTTTGTGTGTCTGTGCATCCATGTGTTTGTGTGTGTGTCACAAGAGATCAGCTACCTCAAGAAACTGTAGTCTCTGCATTTTGCGTTTCAGCTTCTACACTAAATAACACAGTTTATAAAGTGTTTTGGGGATTGTATCTTTTATCAAAAGACTTTCTCTCAATGAAAAGTGAAAGTGACAGTCACTCAGTCCTGTCAGACTCTTTGCGACCCGGTGGACTGTAGCCCACCAGACTCCTCTGTCCATGGAACTCTCCAGGCAAGAATACTGGAATGGGTTGCCATTTTCTTCTCCAGGGGAATCTTCCCGACCCAGGGATAAAACCTACATCTCCTGCATTGCAGGCAGATTCTTAACAGTCTAAGCCATCAGGGAAGCCCAGTTCTCTCAATGAAAGGAGGTTTATATTATCAAAATATGTAAAATGTTATCCAAAGAGTAATGACTCATCAAAAACAGAGTGAAGCCCAAGAGTTTAATGTAAATCATCCTATTTTGAGATTAAAAACATCCTTCAGGAAGGCCAGGCTAACATGACAGGCAGGTCCTGGGAGCCACAGTGCTCACTCCTTGAGGGTGAGCAGGGAGGCTTCTGGAAAGCAGGCTAAGGCCGTGGGTGGGATAAAAGGGGGATGGGATAAGAGGCCAGTGGAGAAGATGGGTCCAGGGCCCTAATTAGCTGAGGTGGACTGTCTATCAAAGGCATTACATGCTATCGTTGTCTCCACATCTCCAGAGGGATGGGAAAACATAGGTGGACTCGAGAGACGAGTGGAGATTGACCAAAGTGCAGGAAGACAGGTCTAGAGTAGCAAGACGGTGTGGAGGATGGGGAGGCCAGTGTAGCCTGGTTCCTCTCCTCAGTTCTCTAGGCACCTTCCTGAAGAGGTCGGGGAGGGGGGTGGATTTGTGCATTAAAGGCGGGACACATCCTAATAGGAGCTCGCAGTCAAGTCAAGATCTCCTAGAAAGCCTTAGCTATAGCTGTTTGTTTTCTGGTAAGAACAGCCTTAAAGAGGCGCATGCCATACAAATCAGCACCATATAGACCCACCCCGGCTGAAAGCCCCAGACCACCGATGTAACAACACACGTTCTAGAAACCAGGTCACACCCCAGCCCTGCCACTGACTGAGGACACTTGGGCTAGTTACTTCTCTCGTCTGTGCCTAAGCTTCCTCCTCTGTAGCCTGAGGATGATCATCGCAGGCACCTCACTGGGTTGTAGCCAGAAATGAAGAAGTCCAAGCGCAGAAAACACTCTTCCAGAACTGGCACAAGGTGGCGGTTGGTCATGGATGATTTCAGCTACACAGCCGAGGAGGACAGGTGACTAAAAGGAAAAGAGACTCGGGTTTTCCAGGAATATACCGCAGGCTTGTTTCACCCACTGTTTCCTAATGGGGCTTCCCTCCTGGCTCAGACAGTAAAGAATCTGCCTGCGATGCAGGAGACCTGGGTTCCATCCCTGGGTCGGGAAGATCCCCTGGAGAAGGGAATGGTAATTCACTCCAGTAGTCTTGCCTGGAGAATCCCCAGGAACAGAGGAGCCTGGAAGGCTATATGGTCCATGGGGTCGCAAATGAGCCCAACACAGGAGGATCTGGCCTCATCAAAGCCTGTGGAGACGGAAGCCACACATCCCTCTCTGAGTCTGGGTTTCTTCATCTCTGCCCCATTTATCTAAAGCTTATTGTGAGGATCAGATGAAAACGTACATTGATGGCCTACCTGGTGCCAATTACTGCTCCAGGCCTGGGGCTGCTCTGAAGGGGGTGGTCAAGGGAGGAGATACTTAGGGCACAGCTGCTAGGATCCAAGCTGCTAAATGCCAGGCAAATTCTGGGGCTGATGGGCATAGTACCAAACTGGGATGCGACTGTAAAGTGAAAGCTAAAGAAGAGACTTTGAAAAGGACTTTAAAGTTCACAGTGGCATCCATCTAATGTAAGCAAGCTGGGTGTTTGGTCAATGACCTCAAACTCAGTTGGGAAACCAAGGAGACTCCCTTAGGGGCACCCAGACATGAGGTCATGGAGATGGGACTCTTAAAACCCCTGGTAAATTTCAAACTTGGTGCTGATGCTGTAGACCTCACCAGATTCCAAACTATTTTTCCTCTAAACTGGTTTTGGTGCAGCTGCAGCTATTCCCTGCAGTATTTTTCCCCACCCTTCTCGTAACTGGTAGGTCAGGACATACTGAACAAGCAGCAGTCTCAGTTCAAGCTCCATGCTTGACCTATGAGAAGACTGACACGGCTCAGATGGGTCCCAAACACATAGAAGCTATAGTTGTCGAGTTGGATAGTTTGATCTGAGATGCTGTAAACTAGGGTCAGACCCATGAAGGGCTTTGTGTCTCATGCTAAGCTAAGATCATTGACCTGTATTCTAAAAGTACTGGGGAACCACTGGGGAGGAACTTGAGAGGTGAAGTGATGCTATCAAATGTATGTTTTTCAACATTTTAGGGAGCTAGCAAATTTCAGTAGAGGTACCTGGGTTGTAGGGAGTGCTAGAAGGAAGTTGGAGGGAGAAAAATTAGTTTTGAAATTTTCTTTAAATCATTCAGTTAACACAAACACATAATATTATCAGTTTATTTGGATTCTGTAAATCCTAATGAACAGTGAGATCACAAGGAGGTCACCATAAGAAAAAATACTATTTTTATAAGCCATATAAAATGTTATGTATAGCACAGGGAACTCTATTCAGTGCTCTGTATTGACCTATATGGGCAAGGAATCTAAAACATTAAACACAGTAGATATATGCATATGTATAACTGATTCACTTTGCTGTACACCTAAAACTAACACAACACTGTAAATCAACTATAACCCAATAAAAAAATTTTAAATACATGTAATTGTTGTCCTTGATGAAAATTTATTTCTCCTTAAAACAGGATTAACACAGCAAGAAGAAAGGTACTTTAAAATTTACTAGAAAATGTATCAACTTAAAGAGTGAGGCTCACCCTTCAGGGCAAATCATTCCCTGGAGGCTTTCAGAAGCAAAGGAAGCACCCCCTTCAGAATCACCCTTGTCACCATTATGATATTTATTTCGTCCGCACTGGTGCTCAGTTGTGTCTGACTCTTTGTGAGTCCATGGACTGGAGCCTGCCAAGCTCCTCTGTCCTTGGGCTTTTCCAGGCAGAAATACTGGAGTGGGTTGCCATTTCCTCCTCCAAGGGATCCTCCCAATCCAGGGATTGAACCAGCATCTCCTGCGTTGGCAGACAGATTCTTTACCACTGAGTCACTTGGGATGCTCCAGGAGATATTTGTTTCTCCCTGACTCAAAAAGATTTTGGTTATTTACTGCAATTGATAGAAATGTCCATTAGCATGACTACATTTGTAGTCCCAGAGTCAATGAGATTTGACTTACCCGCTTTGGGATATTAAGAAGCCTCACAGAGGTCTACACTTGGAAACTTATTTATTGTGACTGTACTTAAATACCCATCAACATTTGGACAACTTCAACAAGGAAAGTTACCACTACTGAGTTTTACCCGGCGTGTCTAATGGAGACAGCATCTTTAGAGCAGTGGAAAGCGGAAAAATCCGACCATGCCAGCTCAGGAGAAAGCCTTTCTGCTTCCAGTGACTGTCTGCCCTCCCAATTATTAATGAATAAAGACTCCCTTTTTCCATTTCCTAATGACGTACACAGTTGAAGTGCAGGCTGACTACAGCAGAGTAGTGAAGTGGAATATTTCAAGGGCATTCATCATAAGTGGATACAGAGAGACCAGACTCCTGTTTCAGTGTCAAGGTTTAAATGTCAAACACCTGGAGACATAATTACTCAACCTTAAAATCATTCTATGCGTTCACTGCTCTGGTTCAGGGGAAGTCAAACTCATAAGTTAAGTTCAAGACAGTGTTTGGGCTGGGGAAGGGAGGGGCCTCCTGATTATGTCTGTAACCCCAGAGCATACTTGCTCCATCACACTAGGAGTTCACTGGCTAAAAACCACATCCATGAAGAACTCGGATGCAAAGTTTGAGTAACCCCTATGTGCTCGAGGAATTGGGTACAAGCACCTGAAAATACTCTCACCAAAAGTAAACTCCTCCCCCAAAATTTTACCATGAAGAACGTTTTAGTAGGACAGGCAGTCTAATGTCAAAACAACTTCTTCTTTGACTCAAATTCAAACCAACTGCTATTTCTAACTTCTTAGGCCTAATTTCTTTGGCTGAAAGGACCACTTACCCGCCTCCACAAATTTCCAGGATAGAAAAGAAATGCACTCTTTATTTGAAATGCACCAAAGAGTAAGTAGGTTCTTCTGATTTCTTGACTCTTTACACCTCATTTCCTTCTCCTACTCATTCTCTGTGTTCTTTTAGTCAAAGTCTGAACATTAGTGAAAAGACAAAGTAACATGCAGAGTAAGGGTGGTCTAATTAATCCACATACTTCCAGAAACCCCAGACTGAAAGATGTTTCAGTTCTGAAGAGCAGGGGTCCACACCCCTGAATATACTGTTCTTCACTGACAAAATTCCATAGTGTCTTATTACCTATGACATGAACATTTCCATTTCTCTTGAGCATGTGGAAAGGATTCCTGCTGTCCTTGTGCAAAAATCCAAGCTAGACAACAGCCCCAGTATCTCAGCAGCCAGAAACAGCCCCTCACCCAAGATGGCTACTAACACTCCTTGTCTCGTGTCTTGGCACACAATAAGGAAATGATAAGACTGGCTAATTAAAGAAGAAAAAAAAAATCCAAACCCTAAACTAGGTCACACAGAGATGGTGTGAGAAGTCTAGCTGGAAGCATTTCTCAACTTGCCATTTTAGCTAAGACCCTTAAAATGATGAGTTCTCGTGTATTTCCACATGTATTCAAAATACTTGTAACTCCTAGTGCTTACACCAAAAAACTCTAACCAAGCATTTATTTTCTCTTCCTGAATAGGCAGTGGGAGCCCAGCTGGAGATTATGCCCAAGGAAAGGAAAGCGTACTTGATTCACTCATCCTTACTGTACACTAAAAGCCAAACAATTGAAAGTAACCTTGTAGCCTAATCAAATCTCTGTATTGAAGAATTCAGTCAATGCCACATTCTCAGTTCATCAGGATTACAAACAAGATCGTGAGGAGACAGGAAATGCCAATTCCAGCTGTGTTAGGAAACCAGTGGTCACTTCCAGTCTGGAAGGTAAAGAACACAGCTGGAAGCTAAATGGTTTTGTTGACAATATGAAATAGATCCTGATGAATCTTTCTTTTCACCGTTAAATGTCTGGGTTCTGCAGCACTTGTGGAGCACTCCTTCTCCTCCTGAGTGAACTGAAGAACAGAAACCCCATTGCGATCCACTTTTACCAAAAACTCCATTTCAACTCGATTAATGGGAATCCCAGGGATAAATGTGACATCCCTGTTAAGACATAGTCAAGATGCAACCTAACTGCACAATTCCCAGAGTGCTTTCACTTAAGAGAAAAGCCTAAGGGGGACTTCCCTGGCGGTCTAGTGGTTAAGATTTCTCCTTCCAATGCAGGGGGTGCAGGTTCAATCCCTGGCCCGGAAGCTAAGATCCCAACTGCCTCACTGCCAAAAAACCAGAACATAGACAACAGAAGCAATATCATAACAAATCCAATAAAGACTTTAAAAATGGTTTATATTTTTTTTTAAATCTTAAAAAAAAAAAAGAGAGAGAGAGAGAAGCGCCTAACTTGTTCATCATAAAGTTGGTGGTCAATTTACCAAGGCAGTGAATTTCCACAAAATATCAGTTTTACCTCCCAAGAGTAAGAGCTCAGAAAACCAGTTCCTATGAGGAGAGTCAAAGGAACATAATGGTCCTTTTACTGCTGTACTCAATCAATTGGGAATGATTGGCCCTAATCCTTTCTGCATGATCATTCATTAAAAAAAAAAAAAAAAAAAGAATAAAAAGCAACGATTCACAGGCATTTTGCTATGTGCTGAAAATACAAGGATCATTGGATGTGGCCTCTTCCATAAAGGCTTTTACTATTTGAGAAGAAAGATAAATATAGAACTAATTTTAAGACCATGTGATAGAAGTTGTGATATAGGAAGGAACCACACATTATATGAGCAACATTATGCATGAATCCCCTCGTCAAAATTGCATACTGTAGGAGTTCAGTGAATACTCGGTGAGTGAATAAATGGATGGATTTTGCAGGTAAGAAAGTCAGGTTCAGAGTGACAAAGAAGTTTTCTCAGAGTCACACAGCCCATCAGCAGCAGGGGAGGACTAGAACTTGTACCCCCGACTTGTATTCACTTTTCCACTTCCCAGCAGTGTGACCTGTGAAACCTTCCAGCCAATGAGAGAGTCTCTATTCATTCTCTAACAAACCAGCCCTGTCTTGATGGAAGCACAAGACACAAAACTTTTGGATGAGTTTTCTTTCCCCTGCAGTAGTTAAAATCCCTGCTCAAGAGCTCCTAACTCCTTGGAAGGTAAAAGACAATGCAAGACCCAGAGCCAAGGACAGAACTCAAAGTAGGAAAAATTATCCTTTCCTTTTTAAACACAGTTATAGTAAAGGACCATTTTTATGAGAAAGTTAGTTTGGAAATCAAAGTAAAATGATTAAAGATTACCTTACTAAGTGAAGTAAGTCAGACAGAGAGAGACAAGTATCATATGATGTCACTTACACATGGAATCTAAAAAAATGATAGAAATGAACTTATTTACAAACCAGAAACAGACTCATAGACATAGGAAACAAATTTATGGTTACCAAAAGGGAAAGTGGGGGAGAGAGAGGGATAAATTAGCATTTGGGATTTAATAGATTCATACTACTACATAAAGATTAGATAAACCTCAAGAATCTACTGTATAGCACAGGGAACTATATTCAATACCTTGTAATAATCTATAATGGAAAGTTAGATATATATTTAAATTTAAAATTTTTAATTTAAATTTTTTTTAATTTTAAAAACATGAATTATCAACAACTTTAAAATAGGACACGGTCCTTGGCCCTGAGACATTTACTTGTCGAGTTAAGAATTACGTGTAGAAAAGGTAAATATGCCAATCATAATAATGTTTGTCAAGTCCTAACTGAGTGATCAGAACAAGGTGGTAAAGAGAGTAGATAAGAATTTTACGAGGGCTTCCAGAGGTCAGGGGAGATTCTTCGAGGAAGGAAAAGTAAGCCAGGCCTTGGGGGATGGAGAGATTTTGAAGCAAGAAGGAGGAAGCAAAGGCACCACTGGCCAGGAGGCTTCGTGGAGTCAGAATGTGCAGAACGTGTCTGAAAGCAGCAGGTGGCAGGAGCACATTTACACTCAGGAACCACTGGGGCTAAATTATGGGGCATTCTGAGCGTGAACAGAGGAAACATAGGGCATCCAATTCCTGATGACAGCACAAACACTGAGGAGGTTTGTAGAACTGTCCCAAGGAAGGCATTTGCTGGGCTATGGCAGATGGGATAAAGAAGAACAAAGAGATGTTATCCAGAAAAGACCGGATCTGACTTAGAAACTGGTTGAGATTAAAGGAAACAAAGATGGTAGATTCAAGAACAGAAATGGGACCGTTAAGGAGAAGCAAGGTAGGAAGGCTCAAAAGGGAGGGGATATATATATATATACACACATACTTATGGCTGATGCATGCTGTTGTATGGCAGAAACCAACACAGCATTGTAAAGCAATCATCCTCCAATAAAAAATAACTTTTAAAAAAGAATTAAGTCTGCTGTAGATCAGTGTGTTGTTGTTGGGAAGGAAAGGGATGCGTGTGGATTCAAGTAGCCAACAAACTTTGCTGTCCACCTTAATCTATCACCACATTGTTCACCAATTATACTACTTACTTACTGTGCTGTACTCAGTATGGTCAGACTTCTTGCGACCCTCTGGACTATAGCCTACCAGGCTCCTCTGTCCATGGGATTGCGCAGGCAAGAAGAATACAGGAGTGACTTGCCATTTCCTACTCCAGGGGATCTTCCTGACCCGGGGATCAAACTCATGTCCCTTGCATCTCCCGCACTGGCAGGTGGATTTTTTACCACTGTGCCACCTGCAAAGCCCAACTATATTTCCACATAAAATAAAAAGTTAAAAAGAAAATGACTCAAAGAGTTGGAAACATGAGACCAAATGGAAATTGAGGCATAACAGCATGACCCCTACGGCATGACCTCTGTGCCCTAAGGTCCGTGCCCGGGGCCTGGGAGTGCTGCGGCACTGGCAGGGGCAGGTGTTCCATGGGAGGGCAGATGCTAAGGACAGAAGGCAACGGGAAGAGGGCCCCGGGGGAACCCGAGTTGCAGGAATGGGGAGCAGACAGTTTCCAGAAGGAGAAGTCACGTGGTGAGTGGTCCCCCCAGGATTCTCGTGAGACTCACACGCCCTCTCTCCCACCCAAGAGCAAGGCCAGGGTTTCCCACATTTGATTTCGGCTCAGTTCCTATAATCGCTTCCTGAGCACCCACAGGATGCAGTTCTGTTAGAGGGTCCTCTTTAAGGTGTGTCTCAGCTGCTGTGAGCATCCTTGGATTCACTAGAATATTCATGGTCATTAAAATTGTGGTCCCGGCAGTCCTATAGCACAAGGAGCTCATCTTGTTGCTTTGTGATGACCTAGAGGGGTGCGATGGGGGGATGGGAGGGAGGCTTTTGAGGGAGGGGATATATGTATACATATGGCTGATTCATGTCATTGTACAGCAGAAACTAACGCAACATTGTAACTATTCTCCAATTAAAAATGCATTTTAAAAAATTATATTCCTGAATTGCAAGCTTTAGAAGTTTTGCTGTTTTTTTTTAAAAAAAAAACAAAACATGTTTTAAAGTGAAGGAGAAAGAAGCCTACAGTGTGTATCAATTTTCCATGTTGTTTTAAACAGTTTAAAGGACCATAAAATGCCTCCTGCATCTCACGTCTTACAGCCCCAGGAGCATGAGCAGGTTTCCACAGGCAGACCCCAACCCTCCAGATGGCAGACATCATCTCAGGAAAGCTCAAAGTTTTCCCCCCAGTCTTGTTTCTACTTCAATATTTTTATATATCCCTTTTCCAGGGAAGGGGGTTTTTTTTGTTTTGTTTTTAAAGTTTCCAGAGTTTAAAATGTCAACATTTGATTGATTAGAGTCGCTTTCCTAGCTTAACCAGTCAGCTGATGGGAATGGTTCATCCCTTCATGCAATAATACACATGTCAAAGATTATAAATTGTTTAACAAGTTTTGACAAACAAGTCCCCTGGTGGTCCCGAAATTTCTGAGAAGCCAATGGAAGCGGTACAATTTTCTAGATTTCCCCTTCTATCAGCACAGAGGCTCAGAGGTCTAAAGTAGGTATTGGTGCAAATAAGGGCCATTGTCAGACAATAAAGAGACACAATTGCCTCTGTTAGCACAACAATTAATTTTGTTTGCAAAGTACCAGTCTGTCTATTTGTTACCAGAAATGTGCTAATTATTCTTGCTAATTACATGCAAAACATTCATTATCACCTATAAGTGGAGCTGGACCCCTCAGGTTTCAGTGACAAATTAATTACTGTGTTTTCCTTCTGAATGTATTTCTCGTCGGTTCCTGGTATTATCTGAAAAATAAATGGTTCAGCAGCCTGCTCAGCTCTCAGAGCCACTCATTAAAATGAAAAGTAGGCCTGCAGAGTTAGATGGGTTTTCCTTCCCTGTTCTTTTCGGGTGGTGGTTCCTGAAAGGCTCCAACTCCAATCACAGATTTATAAACCCCGACGCCTGGTACAACGGGTGCATCTGGGTTTGATTAGGTAGCCGAGCATATTTGCGGCTATAGTCACTCACTGAACCTCAAGGAGAGGATAAACCCCAGTTCTCAAGATGGAGAAAGGGCCCTTCAGCTCATGTACATCACCTTACACCCCCTGGCCTTGCCTTTCCAAAGAAAGGGGTGACATTCGTAATCTGGTCCAAAACTGGAGTCCACCCCCTTTCAGAATCCAAATGACCACTGAACATATCTTGAACTGCCAGCTTACTTATGTGGCCCGTCCACTTTGGGAACAAACGACGTAGCTGAATGCATCTTAATTCTAAATGTGGGAACACTGGAAACACCAAGATCCACACACACTGTGATTTTGCCTTGGCTCCGGGTTGCCTGGAGTTACTGTCTGTCTCTATTATTTCTAACAGGCAGGAAGCCAGCCTTCAACTTCCAGGCTCTCCCCATCTTACACTTGCTTCCCACAGCAGTAGCTAACTGAGGCTTATGAAATGAAAATTTATCCGCAGGGTTTGGAGCCATTCTGGTGAGCATCCTGAATCAGTAATTCAGGCTTATCCTTAACCCTCTTTCCACATTTGAAACTCAGTGTCTTCAAAGTCTTGAGATAGACAGCATTTTGGGTGAAAAGTTTGCACCTGGAAGGGAGATGGGAGAAGGTGGCTGAGGACCACCACCACCTCCACCCCTCTGGAAGGAAGCTCATCTCAGACTTTAGCCTGGAGCATGGTCCTCAGGACAGCAGGGTCTCCTTTAGCAACCCTGACGGATCCAGATTAGAGCAGAGCCTGCATCATACACAGGAGAACCTCCCCGCATTTATCAATCTCAACTGTATCACTTGTTCTTCTTAAAGCTTCCTCTCTTTGGTTTCTTCATATTTACTCTGGCTGTTTTCAGCTACATGAGTCTAATGGCTGCCAGCATTTGGTCTATTGCTATTAGAATAATAACATGCTCAGTTGCTCAGTTATGTCTGACTCTTCATGACCCCCATGGACTGTAGCCCACCAGGTTCCTCTGTTCATTGGCTTCTCCAGGCAAGAATACTGGAGTGGGTTGCCATTTCCCCCTCCAGGGGACCTTCCCGACCCAGGATCAAACCCATACCTCCTGCGTCTCCTGCACTGGCGGGCAGATTTTTTTACCACTGCTCCACCTAGGAAGCCAAATAGCTCCATGACACAGATGCAAACAGTAGTTCTTGTTCATAAATAAAATAGGAAGGAAGTTTTCATCATCACATAATTTATTCTTTCTACCGTTTTTCAATTTAAAACAGTATTTGGAAACAGAATACAGAAACCTAAGTGATCTGTGTGAGGAGCCCATAAATGTCCCACTGTCTGAATAACCCAATTTCATCAGAATTGGGGTTCGTAGGCTTATAGCTTCCATGTTTCACAAAGGAATAAGTTCAGAATTTTTAGCCCTTTGTCTTAGCATCTCATCTATTTAATTCTTTCTTTAGTTTCCTTAAGCTTGTTGTCATTGTGTCTATAACATATAACATATAATTTAAACAAAAGAAGTAAACTATGTCCCAAGATTATGGAAGTCAGGTCATGAGCATATTTCTGGTGATTTCTGATTTGATAACAAAGAGAAGGTACTAGCTGAATTTGACCCCTGTGGCTGATCCAATCTGTCCTACCCTGTCTTTCTCCCTCCTTACCCCTTTCTGACATCCCGTTGCTGGTAGGGTCACCACCCCATCTATACCTTGCCTCTGCTTGCTCACCTTTCCAAACTTACGTCCTTCGTTTTCTCATCTAACTCATTTAACACTCAAAAACATTTTACTGTTTTTTTTCATTTCTAGATACGAGACACTGTTAAATATTTTCACATTAAATACATTGTCATTTTTCTGCCCTTTTCCTATTATTTCAGTTTTGCTAGTATCATCAAATCATTCAGGCTAAAACTTGAATGTGTTTTTTCAGCCAGTCTCCTACCACTTGTAGATTATCAGGAGAGTTCTAGAGGCAATGTTTAACCCAAAGAGATGCATGTCAGGTGGTGGGAATGTCTAATCACGTGACAGCATGGGGATGGAATTATTTTGGAAGTGACAACAAATCATACACAGAATGAGACCACTCACAGGTGCAGGCAGGCAAACAACAGGCTGTGGAAAAGGCAAAGGTAATTAAAACAATTTCCAGGAGATGAAGGAATCTAAGTCACCAGGCAACAAGGTAGATGGTCAACAATTAGGCAAATCAAGGCAATGAGGAAAAAGTGATCAGAGAGAAAGCAATTTCATAACCACCATCAGCCTTGAAGGGTACCAACGCCCACTCCAGCAGAAGCAGCAGCAGCAAACCCAAAACCTGCATCCCGGGGCTTGTAGTCCTGTTTCAACTTCAAGACACAACAGAGACTATATTCAACACCTTATAATAACCTATAATGGAAAAGAATCTGAAAAGGAACATACATATATACATATTTTACACATATATTATATACATATATGTGTGCATGGATATATAATGTAAACATGTATATACACTATATATGTGTGTGTCTATGTATAACTGAATCACTTTGCTGTACACTTGAAACTAACACGACATTGTAAATATACTATACTTCAATTTTAAAATAAATAAAGGGGGAAAAACTCCAAGACACAGGAACACTTGAAACAGTTTCACTATTCATCCAAAGAAGTCCAAAAGAGCACAGTTAAAAGGAACCTTGGAGAACACCTAGGTTAAAAATCCCCATTTTACAGATGAGGAAACTGAGGCCTAGGCTGTCCATAGCTAGTTAATGCAGATGCGAGGCTACCACCACCTTCCCTGCCTCTTGCTGCCTGGAGCTTCCAATTTCTCAAACCATACATAACATGTCACTCGAGGAAAGAGGAAACTTTATGATGTTTTGAATAAAAAATGCTATTTCTTTCGAGAAGAAAATCTAAACAAGAGGAAAAGGAGGTAGACTAGTCTTACTCCTCCTTATTAATTGATAAGAAGGATTCTTCTGAAAAATGCATATCATTTGTAACTCTCATCTTCCACTATGCTCTTTTTTTACCTCAGAGTAAAGAGGGTTTCAAATATTTAACAAATGAAGCTAATTATTCAAAAATAGCTGAATCTCTAACATAATGCCTAAGAGAGTAATTTTTTGAACATTTCTTTGTTTCCAATGTGAATCCCAAGAAGATAAAACAGCAGACAGGTTTACAGAAAGAAAAAAAAAAAAAACACCCTACCTTTCTTTTCAGGTCTGCACTTGACTCAGGGAAGAAGTTAATTATTAAGCTAGTTTCATTTTTAAAAAGCAAATGTAATCATTCCTTCTTTATTCCAAATGTATGCTTTACTGAGGCGTGAGGATGTCATTTTATTTAAAGAACTGTTTGCTGGAGCTCAGAACTACCCCAGGGCCATGGGTTATTGATAAATCCATTTTCTTAATAATCATCACTTTACATTTTTAACGCTTCACAGGATTTCATTGTAAGTTTCACAGAACAAGGGGCCAAGGTCCGAGTTGCCCAGAAAAAGTGATCTTATTCTTATGGGTTAATTCTTGTATTTGAAACCCCTAAGTAAATTGAGCGCTTTCTCACAGAAAACACACAATTGAGGTTACTTGTAGCTATAAGGCCTGCAAAATGGTAAGGCTCATATGCTTATCTGCATACATTTACATGTACTTAAGGCACCTCCATTCAGAGTATAAAGGTTCACTTCATAGAGTTGAATATGGAGGCTATGACCCAGTGACAACACAAGGACTTATTTAAAGAGTATTGGTCTTCGCATTCCTTTAATTTCTGATGACAGAAAGATCGGCTAAGGGCCTCTATCTCTAATACGCTTCACTAAAGCAGTATTGTGCTTTTTTCCCTCCTTCCTTTCTGATTATTGAGGGTTGGTTGGTTGGTTGGTTTTTGGCTTGTTTTTTGCTTTTTGTTGTGTGGGTATTGGGGGTTTATTTGCACAGTGGGAGGGGGAAAAAAAAAACCTATGCCAGCTAACAGGAGGTGAGAAAAATGCACAGTGCACTACGGCAGGATACTCAGGAATCTCTCAAGTGTTTGAATAAACACATACCACACCAATTTAAAAAAAAGAGAGAGAGAGCTGGTTTAGCCAAAAGACAAACATAGTCTTCTGAGCCTGTCCAATGGGCAGGCATGTTCACGTCCATTTCCTGAAGCCTGGGCTGACAGGAACACTGCCTTTCAGCCTAATGGGCCCCAAGCTCCAGCCTTTGTCTGCTGATTAAGTGCTCTGTTCATTGACCAACCCACTAATTGCATGTTCCTTATAGTTAACCCTTCATTACTGTAAGAATTAATGAGACACAATTACAGCTTCCAGAAATCTCAGGCCTAGCCAACTGCAGGGCACTCCAAGTGAATTAGAACTCTCCAAGGGAAAAGAGGAAAACCAGTCAATTGTTCACAGGAAGCAGAATGTTTTTTTGCTGAAAAATTTTTGTATTTATTTGAAGTTGTTTCATAATTAGGCCCAGGGGGTGAAGGTGAGAGGAAGGAGAGAAAGGATGGATGAAGGACTTGAGAACTAGGCTTTCACTAAGAAATCAGGGTAGATGCAAAGAAATGTGTATAATTCAGATGTAAGAAAAACTCAAAAAACAAAATGAATACAAAATGAATGCTGTGAACAGTACATAAAACCAATAACAAATTAGCTGTTTAAACAGAGCATGTATTACAGGGAAACACTTTGGGAGAACATCCTTGTCATCTCCCCACATGAAAGGCAATTTGCCCAATTTAAGCAAAATCCTGAGGTGTTTTAATTTTCTTATACTCATAGAATTTGATGTTCATTAGAATCCATGGCTTCTTTGCCAAGATTTATGGCAAATGGCCAAAGAAGGGATAGGTCTTTAACTATAGAGCAGGGAAAAAGGAATAACTTTCTCTCTACCAAATCTAGTCAAAGCAAAAAAAAAAAAAAAATTTTTTTTTTTGTTTTGAGTGTGGAAGTAATTCCAAGACACCTTAAATTGCAATTATTCCAAAACTCTTCGTAGGTTTTGCTGATCTCAGTTTTCTCTGCATATAGTAGTTCATTATAACATATTTCTAATCATGATTACTTTATCACCAGTCTGATAAGAAGTACCATTTTAATCCAGTTTTCCCTAAAAATAAGGATATATTGCTCATATATATATATATATATATATATATATATATATGCACAAATAGGGGCTTCCCCAAGTGGAGCGGTGGTAAAGAATCTGCCTGCAGTGCAGGAAACCCTGATTCCATCCCTGGCTCAGGAAAATTCCCTGGAGAACGGGATGGAAACCCACTCCCATAGTCTTCCCTGGAGAATTCCATGGACAGAAGAGCCTGGCAGGCTACGGTCCTTGGGGATCACAAAGAGTCTGACACAACAGAGCGACTAAACAGCAGCAGCATGCCCAAATACAGGATGGATGGAAAGACAGGATAAAGATGGAGACAAAGATGGAAGAGGGAAAGATGACAGCCAACTAGACAGACGGATAGAAATAAGTGTCAAGTTCTCAGAATCAGACAGACTGAATCTTCTTCAAACCTCAACGAACTCTAAGAACTGTAGCTTGTATATCACTTTCTTTTTTTTTTTTTTTTCCGGCCTTACTACTCAGTGGGCAGGATCTTAGTTCTCCATCAGGGATTGAACCCATGGCCCCTGCAGCAGGAGTGCAGAGTTTTAAACCACTGAACCTCCAGGAAACTCTCCTCAATCTGCTCTGGAGGGAGGAACGGGAAAAACAAAACAAAACTCATCTTTTCAGATATAAATCTGAAGACATCACAGACGTATCAACAAAATTTCTCCAAAAAGTATGTGAGAGAATAATTCAAGGTATGTGTGTGCGTTAGTCACTCAGTTGTGTCTGACTCTGCAACCCCATGAACTGCAGTCTGCTAGGCTCCTCTGTCCATAGAATTCTCCAGGCAAGAATATTGGAGTGGCTTGCCATTCCGTTCTCCGAGGGATCTTCCCAACCCAGGGATTGAACCCAGGTCTCCTGCATTGCAGGCAGATTCTTTACTACTGAGACACCAACTCAAGGTGGCACCCCAAAACTCTGGAGGGCCTTTCTCAAAGCAGACAAGCTTGGATGTGATAGAACATTGTGGAGACTTAAATCTTCAGAGCAACAGAAAATCACAGGTATATATAGAAGTTAAATTTCTCAATATTTATCAAAAGGCAGAAGAAAAAAGTCTCTGTGTTTACATTAAAAATCATGCTGCAGAAAGTAAAACAAGGTATAGAGGAACAGCTCAGGTGCTCCTCCAACATATGAACCTCTGGCAAAGGGGTGGGTGAGGGGCACTGTATCTCTGCACAACCCATCTGTTCCATCAGGGTTGGGGCTCCTTCCTCCCTGTGGGTTCTCTCACCCTCCCTGCTTCTTAAATCTTATCCACACTTCAAGGCTGCCTCCCTGAAACACCTACCTCCCAACCCCATCCTCCCTTCAAAGGAAACTATTCTCTCTTCTGACATCCCAAGGCACATACTGCTTGTACCAACTTGTACCAAACATTTGTCACTTAATCATATGCAGTCTCAACTTTTCTGCAAAGAAATGCCTGGGTCTCCGTCTAGACTGCAAATTCCTTGAAGAAAGGTGAGATAACTTCTCTCCCTCCCTCTTCTACTGGCGCTTAGCGAGGTTTTGTGTACCTTGCTGGAGCTTAACAGATCTCTTAGGAATAAATGAATCTATGAGCAAATGAGTCAGTATAGAAAAAAGCAATTGTAGTGAAAAAGCAGATAATGAGGAACAGGGATGGGGACTTTCCTGGTGGTCCATTGACTAAGACTCTGCTCCCAATGCAGGGGTCCTGGATTTGATCCCGGGTCAGGGAACAAGATTCCACATGCCTCAACAGAGAGGTCTCATGCCACAACTAAAGATCTTACGTGGCACAACTAAGACCCAGCACAGTCAAACAAATATATAAATAAAACATTTTTTAAAGGGATAATTTAACAGGATTTCCCTGGTGGCTCAGACAGTAATGCGTCTGCCTACAATGTGAGAGTCCCGGGTTCGATCCCTAGGTCTGGAAGATCCCCTAGAGAAGGACATGGCAACCCACTCCAGCACCCTTGCCTGGAGAATCCCACGGATGGAGGAGCTTGGTAGGCTAAAGTCCATGGGGTTGCACAGAGTTGGACACGACTAAACGACTTCACTTTTTTTTTTTTTTTTTTTAAACAGATCAAGTGGTTTGTGAACAGATACATAGAGGCTTGGCTCAAAGTTGGACTGTAGACCAACGGCAGCACCCAAGGTCTTTCTTGGATCCCCTTTATGAATATGCTTTGGAGGGGGCCGCTAGGAGGGCGCCTTTGAATGATATTGAGGGAGGAGAGAGGATTGCCTCTGGAGCTTTAGAAGCACAAAGACATGTTAGAGGGACACCAAGAGCATGGGTTACCTGGGAAATCAGAATTGACGTACAATGAGATGAAAGAACTGAAGTAGAGATTTAGAGCAAAGAGTTTGGATATTGATATGGAAGCAGACAGAGTGGCCAGTGCAAAATTCCAAGGAGAATGCTTATCTTAGTACCTAAGTTAAGAACAAATGAGATAGAGGCAGTGAGGTGAGCCCACCTTATTTCTTAGGTATCCAAAGCCGGGGAGGAAGTCGATACTGTGAATACAAAGGGATTAGAGTTGCAAGTGACCTTGAACGTGAGCACAGAGGAGGTAGAACTGGCTGCCTTAGCTCTTCGGAGCAAGGGAAGACAGATCCCCACATACAGAGGGATTCTTACCAGTTTCAGCGAACTTTGAAACAATTACAGCTGATGGTTATCAGGCCTGGGACCATATTAAGAAACAGTACCGGCTATGGAAGAGGATTGCCCATCTCAATTTTCTCTCAGAAGATTACTATGTCCATAGTTGCTCAATCTGGACAGGAAAAATCATCCTCAACCAGAAACTTAAAGAAATTTCGATAAGGAGAAAGAGAAACAAAATATAAATATCTCCAGTCAAACACATTGAACATTGCATCAGGGACAGGTAAATGAAGAAAGAGGATAAAGAATTTTGAAGAAAGAAGTGAAACAACCACAGAAAGCTAAAGGGTTTTTTTTTATATAGATGGTCAAACTAAATTTTCTCTTTACATCCAGATATTTAGCAAATTGTCAATACTATCAGAATGAAGATTTCATAACTTTGGGGATGATATGTTGGTATCATGTGAATTATCAGATAAATTAAGTTTTATCAAGTTATGGTTCTCAACTAGATTCACCAGCTACAGGTATACACAAAATAGTGTCAACCAAAACCAGAATAAGACCAATTACATCACTCTGTCTAGTTAATTTAAGAAGTCTGAACTTCTCTTGTGGTCTAGTGGTTGAGAATCCATCTGCTAATGTAGGAGACACAAATTCAATTCCTGGTCCAGGGAGATCCCTAACGTCAGAGGGCAGCTAAGCCCACAGCAAGAGGAGGCACCACAGTAAGAAAGAAGCCCACCCACCACAACTAGAGCGTAGATCCTGCTCACGCAGTTAGAGGAAGCCTTGGCAGCAACGAAGACCCAGCATAGTCAAAAAATAAATAGCAAATTAATTAACAAAGAAGAGGTCAGCAAGCTTTACTTCTTTAAATTTTTATTTCAGAAAAAAAACAAATTAACTATAAAATCATATTTAAATTAACAAGTCAGCAAAGTATTCAACTAACTAGAAATTGCATTTATTAAAACATTATTTTAATTACAAACAAGTATATCAAAAAAGCTCCACCACACTAACAGCAATCTTACATGTTATATACATAGGCTTCAAAAACAATAGGAAATTTTTTTTCCATCACACTGATTTTAGAAGATGGACAATAGCCAGGACTGACTAACAAACTGGTAAACAGAAGTTTAAATTGGTCTAAGCCTTCTAGAGGGTACTTTGTCACTAGCTGTTAAAATTGAAAACAGGCACAATTCTACTTAAAGAATTTTTCCTAAGGAAATGCTCTCATGCCTGCACAAAGATATTCTTTTCAGCATTGTTTCTAAGGGTGAAAAAATTAGAGGCAGCACAATTATTCAATAATAGGCAATTGCTAAATTAAGCAAAATAATATGCAGTATTTTTTCATGAGTTTATTAATGTATATAGGTCAACCAAAACTGTACCAAATATCATTAGTGAGTCAGCGCCAGAATGTATTTATAATATATCAATGTATATCAGTAATGATTATAGCTATAGTAACTATTGCAACATACATGAGAAAGTCTGGGAGTATATACAAAAATCAGTAGGCAGAGAAAAGATCACTAGTGTTGTTAATTTCCAGGCTACATAATTTTGTGCTCTTCTGATTTTTTTTTTAATAATAAGCATATACTGTTTGTGTAATCAGAAAAAACCTAAACCATAAAGAGTTAGTGCTTGGACTCTTTTGAAGTTGCTTCCAGTCAAGGTCAGCAATTCTACTCCTAGGAAACGTGAATTTTTCCTTCCTGGACGGCATACTAAACAGCCATACAAGGAATGCACACAAACTACTCAGGCAACTTCTCAGCCTCTCCAAGTTTTAAACAGCTCATTTCCACATCTACCATTAATCAATTCCGTCATACTTTACATTAAAAAAAAAAAAAAGCTCCAGAAGAGATTTGTAGCTGCGCTAAAAGAAAATGGAAGCAATCAGAATTTTTAAATTAACATCACTCTTGGAGTAACTTAGACTCTTTTAGGTAACATACTCCCTGGATGTTAAGGTATTTCAGTGGCACACATCTATTTTTATACTTTTTAAAATTCGTAGAAAACCCATTTCATTTGCGAAATTAAGTATACATTTGTTGGGCTTCCCTGGAGGCTCAGTGGTAAACAATCTGCCTGTCAATGCAGGAGATGCAAGAGACTCCGATTCGACCCCTGGAGGGGGAAGATCCCCTGGAGGAGGGCATGGCAACCCACTCCAGTATTCTTGCCTGAAAAATTCTATGGACAGAGGAGCCTGGCGGATACAGTGCGTGGGGTTGCAAAGAGTTGGACGCGGTTGAGTGAGCACGCACACATACATTTGTTACCTAAAAAATATACATATGTGTTGCCTAAAAAGAGTCTTAAGTTACTTCAAGAGTGATGTTAATTTAAAAATGGGACTTCCCTGGTTGCTCACTCAGTCAAGAATCAAGACAGGGTGGTACTGGCCAAAAATAGACAAATAGGTCAGTGGAACAGAATAGAGAGCTCAGAAGTAGATTCACATAAATATAGTCAACTGATCTCTGGCAAAGGAGCAAAGGAAATACAGTGGAAAAAATCAGACATTCACCTACCAAAAAATTAATCTGGACACAGACTTATTACACAGTCACAAAAATTAACCTAAATGGATAACAGACCTCATGTAAAGCTATAAAGCCTCTAGAAGAAAACATAGGAGAAAATACAAGTGACCTAGTGTATGGGTTTAGATATAGTTCCAGTGGTACTTTCAAATGAATGGAAAACTTACACCCACTAAAAACCTATACATAAACTGCAACCTACTGAATAGATGTTTATTGCAGCCTTACACATAATTAAAAAAACTTGAAAGTGACCAAGATGTCCTTCAGTAAATGAATGGATATGCATAAACTGTGGTGCGTGTGTGTGTGTGTGTGTGTGTGTGTGTGTGCTAAATCACTTCAGTTGTGTCCAACTCTTTGTGACCCCAAGGACTGTAGCCCACTAGGCTCCTCTGTTCATTGGGTTCTCCAGGCAAGAATACTGGAGTGGGTTGCCATGCCCTCCTCCAGGGGATCTTCCTGGCCCAGGGATCAAACCCTTGTCTCCTGCGGCTCCTGCATTACAGGCAGGTTCTTTACCACTAAGTCATCAGGGAAGCCCGAAATGATGGGTACATTTGTCCAAAACCATAGAACATACAATACCAAGAGTATACCGTACTCTTGTGGATCCTGGGTGAACATAATGTCGCAATATATGTTCATCCATTATAAGAAATGTCCCATCTGATGGGGGGACGTTGATAATGGTGGAGGTTGTGCATGTGTGGAGAACATAGGAAACCTCCGTACCTTCTATTCAATTTTTCTGTGAATCTAAAACCAGTGTAAAATATAAAATATTAAACAATAAATAAAGTTCATTAATTTCTAGAAATTAAATCATAAATAATCTAGAACAGGGGTCCCCAGCCTCCAGGCCACAGACCAGTACCTCCTGTCAGATCAGTGGTGGCATTAGATTAGAAATAAAGGGCACAATAAATGTAAAGCACTTGAATCATCTCGAAACCATCCCCACCCCCACCCCAGTCTGTGGAAAAATTGTCTTCCACGAAACCAGTCCCTGGTGCCAAAAAGGTTAGGGAGCGCTGATCTAGAAAATGCCGAAGTTCACTGTGTCATGCTCAAGCTCAAAGCGAGATCTCAATCCGAGTAATCCTTGTAATATGATTGGAATTTGTCTAAATTCACAATACTGCTGTCAATTCAAATTATTATGAGTTTAAGATACTAAAAATACTGACTCTTATCCATGTGTCATGAGTAAGAATGTGAAGACAGCCTGGTTCACGAGACCTTCAGTTTGTGAGAGTCTGGGAACCCTAAAGATGGGTGAGATCCAGTCCCCTTACCATGAGGTGTTTAGACAACACTCTGGCACCTATTTCAAAGCTAAAGTAGAACTATTGTTTACAAACAAGGATACCCCTCAGCTTTATTCTCCACCCCAGGGATTTGCTTTACAAAGCCCAGCTGTCAGTGTTGCTGCTGCTACTGCTGAGGAGACAGGATTTTAAAATCACGGAGTAATCTACAGCTGGACCTTGGTCTGTCTCAGGGCTGGGTCCCCTTGACGCTTTGTGGACAGGCATAAGCGTGGTTCACAGCTTCCACCTTCCACTCTCTATGTCTACACATGAAGGGAACAGCTGCTACCTTAACAACAAAATTGAAAGCCACCTCCTGCTTTTAATGTGTTATTTCAGTCCAATGTGGTTTGGGTCCAACTTATTGTCCTAATTGCCTAACTTTTCACACCAAAGGCTGATGTTTTTGTAAACATACACAACCATAGCATAGACAGTCCACAAATAGTGCTATTTTTGCAGTGGCAGTATCTACAAAGTTCAAAGTAAAGCATTTATTTCACACCGCTGTTGTTGTTTGGTCATTAAGTTGTGTCCCACTCTCTTGTGAACCCATGGACTACAGCCCGCCAGGCTCTTCTCATGGGGCTTCCCAGGCAAGAATGCTGGAGTGGGTAGCCATTCCCTTCTCCAGGGGATATTTCTGATCCAGGGATGAAATCCAGGTCTCCTGCTTTGCAGGCAGATTCTGTACCGTCTGAATCACTAGAGACCAAGACTAAAGCAAAAAACATTTTAATTTAATCCATAATATAGAACTGTCATCTTCAAGCAATGATTCATGCCAAAAATTGATAATCTATCCAGGAGAGAAAAATGGAATCCCAGAAAAAATTCATCTGTTCTATAAAGTACTAACTTAATGGATAGCATATCCTATTTTAAGACCTTTCTGCTTACTGCAGTCAAAGGTTGTTCAAGCCATGTTAGCATAGCACAGGGAACTCTATTCAATACTCTGTAGTGGCCTACATTGGAAAAGAATCTTTAAAAGAGTGGATATATGTTTATGTATAACTGCCACTCTGCTGTCCATGCAAGACTAACACAGCACTGCAAACCTATATTCCAATAAAATTATTTTTTAAAAATGAATGCAAAATAGAAACATTTTCAGGCAAACAGATACATCTATTCTATTTTTAGCCAGTGTAGAAACCGACCACCATTATTTAACTTTATTGGTGAAATACATCAATTCCGTTTAGGGAAAAGTGATACTCTGTAAGGCTTAGACTAAGAGCAATTTATGTACATTTTCTTTCTAAGCTAATGGTAATGTGTATATAATTCTAATGCTTAAAAGTTTAGGTCTACTTTAAACATCTATACTTTAAACACTGTAGTGTCAGGATTAAGGGAGAAAATTGCATTCCGTTTATATTATATGTATTTGTTCGGCACCAACAAAATGCCAGGTGCTGTGCTAAGAAGTGGGAAGAATAAAAGCCACTATCTAAATAGGGTTCCTGATTCAAATGCTTTATTTCCTAAACCTGAGATCTTGGGAAAATGGTGATCAGCACAAAAACTTATTTTCAGCCTTTTTTTTTCCCCAACAAAACTCTCTCTTATCTAAGAGAAGTCACATGCATTAAAGGAAATAAAGCATACTAGCATTTTCCAGTAGGTGATTTTGATAAAAAATTTCAGCATCAATGAATTCTGCAACCCTTAGGAAACTTCTCTAACATATGAGATGACTTTGTTGATGCGCTACTTTCTAAAAAAATTTTTTTTTAATTGGAGGATAATTGTTTTACAATGTTATGTTGGTTTCTCCTGTACAATGACATGAATCAGCTATAAGTATACGTATGTCCCCTTCCTCTTGAGCCTCCCTCCCACTGCCCCATCCCACCCCTCTAGGTCATCACAGAGCATGAGCTGAGCCCTCTGTTTTGTACACCGGCTCCCACTAGCTAGCTATTTTACACATGGCAGTGTATACATGTGTTGACATACTATTAATAACACTTCACCTTGGACTTGCTTTCACGTTAGCAATGAGGTCCTACACTGACCACACTTTTCCAGCTGTTTCGCTCTGAATAAAGCTTCTACTTACAAAATGGTTGGTGGCTTTTAGGAACGTCTGTGGTGGTCATTTCCTCCCCACAAAGTTATTCATCAAAGATGGGTTAGAACCGTGACCTAGGAATCATTACCCCCTAGGCCAAGTAAGACTGTGGCAGACAATGATTCTCTCACTTCCGGGCAAATTGTTTCTTCCCTGGGTCCAAGCAGGAGATGAAAACATGAGTTTGAAATAAATCTTTCTCTTTCTCCTTCTTCTAGGGGAGTTCTCAGCTCCTCTCTCTGTTTACATTTCTGCCCTTTGAAAAAGAAAACATTTAGAATGAAGGGAATGTAAATGTAAATTTTTTAAAATATATTTAAGTAATTAAGTTTCCAGACAGTCCATGTCTCAATTAGAAATATTTTCTGAAAACTACCTCTTTTTTTAATAGAGGTTTAGTTAATGTACAATATTACATATTTTAGGTATATGATAGAGTGATTCACAATTTTTAAATGTTATATCTCATTTATAATCACTATAAAATATTAGCTTTATTTCCTTGTTGTACAATAGATCCTTGTAACTTATTTATTTTATACATAGTAACTTGAATCTCTTAATCTCCTACCCCTATCTTATGCCTTCCCTCTTCCGTCTCCCCACCGGTAACCGCTATTTTGTTCTCTGTACCTGAGAACACAACCTCTTTGTATATACAAGGAGAAGATGAAATTTAAGGGAACTGAATAATGCCAGAGAAGACAAAATAAAGTTGTCTCTGTATAGCTACTATATGCCAGACAATATGTCCACAATCATTATATTATTTAATCCCTTTATAAATCTACACAACTTGCTTTCCATTTTACAGGGGTTTTTTTTTAATAGAGGCAGAATGGAGATACAATACTGAATAAGCTTTAAGTCACACAGGAAATATTGGAAATATTGGAGCCGAGATTCAAACCCACATCTTTTGAGTCAAAATCTAGTCATCAGTCTATTTTATCAAATTGATGAAACTCAGAGAAAAACAATCTGTAAGACAATGAAATAGCATCTTTAATATACTTAAAGATATTGTCAACATATAATTACATGTTTAGTGAAAATGTCCTTCAATATCCACGTGGAAAACCCAGACAACACCCTTCAAATTTCCTAAATTTCTGTCAACAACCACCTCCTATAACCACACTCTGATCTCAGTCCCTCATAACTCAATCATTTCTAGAATTTTAACTTTCAATAAATCACTCTACCCGCAGCAGTCTTTTTTTAATGTGCTCATTTCCTTATTCTTATTACACTTGCCTCTGTACTGATTCCTTCAATTTTAAGTATTCTGAAGATATTTCTATCATAAATTAAAAAAAAAAAAGCACAGCTGATCCTACATTACCTTCTGGCTGCAACCCTTTCTTACCATTTATAGAGCCAAGTTCTTCAAAGGGACATCTGCATGTATGCACTGATCTCCTGCAACTCATCTGTCCAACCCACAACAACATGATATTTCTCACAAACCATTAACCTACCCTGGCTCCGATCACTGATGGCATGCTGTCAAACCGAATTGATATTTTCCAGAATCACCCTAACCTTTCAACAGCATTTAACCCCAGTGACCACTCTTTCCTTGGCAAGTTCACCTCCTTTGGCTGTCTTTTCTGGCTCTCTTCCTGTACCTCTGATCAATCTTTTTCAGTTTCCTTTACGATATTTACTTTCCCTTATGTCTTCTTTTTCTAGACCCACAATATTTAGAAAAAGTATTGTGGGTCTAGAGATGTGATGCCTGCTCTAAGACTCTTAAGATTTGTACAGGGTTGATAATAAAAGATCATGCATCATTTACACATGAATATCTGAAAATAGTAATGACGTTTGTTGTTGTTTGGTCCCTAAGTCATGTCCAACTCTTTTGTGACCCCCATAGACTGTGGGGTCCATATCCATCCTCTGTCCATGGAATTTCTCAGGCAAGAATACTGAAGTGGGTTGCCATTTCCTCCTCCAGGGGATCTTTCCAACCCAAGAACTGAAAATGATGTAACTGTAGGAAAATTAAAACAACTGTTTCTGCTGCAGTGAATAGCAGTAATTAGGTAAATTACAGGGCATAATGAATTAACTAACTTTGAAAATGATCATTCTCTAAATTTTGAGAAAGAAGAGAACCTAAAAAAGCTATTTTAACATTTTTAATCTTTCAGAAGCTAGTAATATAATAATATAGGAAGTTCTAGTTTCTATTTAAATTAAGACATCTTTGTTTTCTATTGCCATTTAGACACTATTACTCAATTGCTATGTTTTAGGGCACCATGAGAATAACACTGTAACTCTTTCAAATGTATTTTTTGTTGGTTGTTGTACCAACTTATCTTAAGATAATAGTCTCCACATCCATGGCTATCTATAAAGAAATTCAAAGCATCCATTTTATTCTATGTAATTTTAAGTTGCTATATATTTTAATTCTCAATTGATATCTTTAGCTCAGAAAATAACAGAAATCTTAGGTCAGGAATTTTATTCTGAATTTTTAAGTATTTCATTTATGATTATTTATTTTATTGAACCATCTTTTGTTCATACTTTCCAATACTGCAAAATGTTTGAGGCCACATTCTTTTGAAGAGTTTTGTTTTTGTCTTTTACATAAGTGTTTATTATTTTTTTTCTTTTTCCTTACTTTTCTCTCTCTCATGATGGAGTGTCATAGCTTTTTTTTTTTTTTTTTTTTCATTTTGCATGTGGGCAAATTCTGCCCAGAGCTTTGGTTTCCAACTCAATCCACTACTATTTTATCTAGATCTAGGATGTCTTTTTTTTTTTAGGTTAAATCTGAGATCTTCTTTCTATCCTCTTTTATGTTGTTTAATTTGAAGAAAGATTGAAGGCAGAGGAGAAGGGAACAATGGCCTTACCGACTCTACCAACACGATTGAGCAAGCTCCAGGAGTTGGTGATGGACAGGGAAGTCTAGCGTGCTGCAGCCCACGGGGTCGCAAAGAGTTGGACACAACTAAGTGACTGAACTGAACTGAATTGAATTTGAAGAAAAAACAGAATGTATTTCATGCTGAATGGAAATCTTGGTGGAAACCTAGGTGTATCTTCTTTTTTCTGTTTGTTTCAAGAAAATCCCACTACACATTCAGTACTGAAGGCAGTAGGATGAATTTGTATTCAACTCTCTGTTCTCCCATTCAGTTTAATATTCTAAAAGACAACAGCACTGGGACTTCCCTGGCAGTCCAGTTGTTAGGACTTTGCCTTCCAGTGCAGGGGGTTCGGGTTCACTCCCCGGTCAGAGAGCTAAGAACCCACATGCCTAACAACAAAAACCACCCCAGTATTGTAAAGTAATTATCCTCCAATTAAAATAAATAAATTAAAAAAATACATCAAACAGAAGCAATAGTGCAACAAATTCAGCCGTTTTAAAAAACAAATACAAAATCTTAAAAAATAAAAAGATAGCAATCCAATAAAATTATTTTGTAGCTCTTATGAAGTCTAGGTAAGGAGTATGTGGAATTTTCCACAGGTCTGTTAGATTTTTTAATAATTTTATCTATTTATTTACTTATTTTTATTTTTACTTATTACTTATTTTTACTAATTTTATCTATTTATTCACCCAGCGGGGCTGGGTCTTTGTTGCTGTGTGGGCTTTCTCTAGTGGCAGAGAGCAGGGGCTACTCGCTAGCTGTGGTGTGCGGACTTCTCATGTGGTAGCTTCTCTCGTTGCGGAGCACAGGCTCTAGAATGCATGGCAGTAGTTGTAATGCATGGGCTTACTTGCTCTGTGTCAATGTGGGATCTACCCAGATCGGGGATAGAACCCATGTCTCCTGCATTGACAGGCAGAGTCTTTACCACTGAGTCACCAAGGAAGCCCCATTTCTTAGATTTTTATTGAAACTATCTGCTGTTGAACCCAATCTTTTCTCCTTTGGGGAGGGGCTGAACTTATATAATTTTTACCACTTATTTTATACTGTGTCAGATAGTGTTTTGTGCCCTGCCATCCTCATCCATATCTTGTGTCTTCCCTTCTGCTTTCCCTGAAGTTTAATGGCATGAAATTAAATGCATTTCCTCATTTAACTGCTCTAAGCAAAATTCTGACAGCTCCATACCCCCATCCCATCTTTTAATCACATCACTTGATAGTGATGAAAATTGAGCATGTAATGAGATTTTAGGGTTCCATCTTTCTCTAGAAGTCCCTCATCCATATATATGGAAATCCATATTGTATTGCTAATTTTGAGATGAACTACTAAAAAGGTATTGCATATATGTTTCCTGAAGAGAGTTACAGATTATATACTATAGGATGAATAATGAATATTATAGCTTGAGAGAAAATAAAATAGAAAAATAAGATTGAGTTTCTTTTAAAAGAAGGATTTATTGATCATGGACTAACTTCTGGACTTACAGTGATAAACTCAACACAAAGTTAGGTTAATTTTACTTTTACACAAATGGTTTAATTAAAAGAAAATAAATCATGTGTACCATTTGAAAACATGCTTCAGAATGATTATTCATATGTGCTTATTAGCAAAGGGATGGGGGTGACTTCAGATATGAAATGCATAGACTTTGTCATCCAAATGAAGATGGCTACACTAAACAACAAATTTTCAATGTGGATGAAACACTTTTAATTGGAAGAAGATGCCATCTAGGGCTTGCCTAGTTTGAGAGGAGAAGTCAATGCCTGGTTTCAAAGCTTGAAAGGACAGGGTGACTCTTACCAGGGGCAAATGCAGCTGGTGACTTGAAGTTGAAGGCAATGCTTACTAACTATTCCAAAATTCTTAGGGCCCTTGAGAATTATACTAAATCTCCTCTGCTGTACTATATAAGTGGAACAACAAAGCCTGAATGACAGCATGTCAGTTTACAACATGGTGTACTGAATGTTTTAAGCCCACTGTTGAGACCTTAAAAAAAAGATTCCTTTCAAAATATTTTTTTCATTGACAACATGCCTGGTCACTCAAGAGCTCTGAAGGAGACATACAATGAGATCAATATTGTTTTCATGCCTGCTGTTACAACATCCATCCTGCAGACCATGGATCAAGAAGTAATTTCTATTTTCAAGTCTTATTAATTAAAAAATACATTTCCTAAGACTATAGCTTTCAGAGATAGTGATTCTTCCAATGGACTCGGGCAAAGGAAACCCTCTGGAAAGGATTCACCCTTCTAAATGACATTAAGAACATTCATGATTCATGGGAGGAAGTCAAAATATCAATATTAATAGGAGTTTGGAAGAAGTTTCCAACCCTCATGGATGATTTTGAGGGCATCAAATCTTCAGTGGAAGAAGTAACTACAGATGTGATGGAAACAGCAAGAGAACAGAATTAGCAGTGGAGCCTGAAGATATGATTGAATTGCTGCAATCTCATGGTAAAATTTTAATGGATGAGGAGTTGCTTCAAATGGATGAGTAAAGAAAATCGTTTCTTGAGATGGAATCTATTCCTGGTAAAGATGCTGCGATGATGATTGAAATGACAGCAAAGAATTTAGACTATGACATAAGCCTCATTAATAAAGCAGTGGCAGGTTTTGAGAGGATTTTGAAAGTTCTACTGTGGGTAAGAGGCTTCTCCAATGGCTTAGTGGGTAAGGAATCTGCTTGCAATGCAGGAGACAGAGGAGACTCAGGTTCTGAGTCAGGAAGATCCCCTGGAGAAGAAACAACAACAACTCCAGTATTCTTGCCTGGAAAATCCCATGGACAGAAGAGACTGGTTGTCCAAAGGGTCACAAAGAATTGAACACAACTGAGCAACTAAGTACCCACTGTGGGTTAAATGCTATCAACCAGCACTGCATGCTACAGAGAAATCATTCATGAAAGGAAGAGGCGATCAATGTAGCATTCTTCACTGTTGTGTTAGTAATTGCACCTCAGCCTTCAGCAACCACCATGCTGATCAGTTAGCAGCCATCAACACTGAGGCAAGACCCACCACCAGCAAAAAGATGAGAACTCACTAAAGCCTCAGATGATTGTTAGCATTTTTTAGCAATAAAGTATTTTTAATTAAGGTGAGTACATTTTTACAAATAATTTTACTCATTTATTTATTTTTGGCTCTGCTGGGTCTTCACTGCTGCACGGGCTTTTCTCTAGTTGTGTGTGGAGGTGGGGGAGGGGGCGCCTACTCTCTAGTTGCAATGTGTGGGCTTCTCATTGCAGTAACTTTTCTTGTAGAGCAGAGGCTCTGGGATGCACGGGTTTCAGTAGCTATGGCACGTGGGCTTAATAGTTGTGGCTTCTGGACTCTAGAGCATAGGCTCAATAGTTGTGGTACATGGGCTAAGTTACTCTGCGGTATGTGGGATGTTCCCAGATCAAGGATCAAACCCATGTTTCCTGCATTGGCAGGCAGATTCTTTACCACTGAGCCACCAGGGAAGGCCCAAGGTGAGTACATTTTTTAAGATATGATGCTCTTGCACACTTAACAGATGATAATGTAGTGTAAACATGACTTTCATATACACTGGGAAATCAGAAAACCGATGTGACTCCCTTTATTGAGACCTTTGCTTTATTGCGATAGACTGAAAGCAAACCTGCAGTATCTCCAAGGTCTGCCTGTAGAATCACCGTCCACCATCTCCCTGAGACTGTGCCTGGTCACCAGCGCGCTTCTGCTTCTGGGCTTTGTGCACACTGTCACTCATCCTGATTGCTCCTACTACATATCATACTCGGCATCACCTGTTCTCCTTAAGAAGAGACCCAAACGAGGTGGTAGGGGAGGGATGAATTAGGAATTTTGGATTCGCAGATACAAACTACTGTATATAAAATAGCAACAAGGTCCTACTGTATAGCACAGAGAACTATAGCCAATATCCTGTAATAAACCATAATGGAAAAAAATATGAAAAAGAATATACACATATTTATGTATAATTGCATCACTTTGCTGTACACCAGAAACTAACACAATCCTATAAACCAACTATAATTCAATTTAAAAATTATTTTTTTTAAAAAGAAGAGATCCAAAGGTTATCTTTTCTATCCCACTTTTGACTCTCCAGTGAAATCAGCAATTCCCCCGGGTGCCTGGTGCCCCATTCTGTACACACCTGCTGGGCTCCATGCACTTGCTTATTGCAAGGAGGTCTCTCTACAACCCTGCAGACCCTAGGAGCAGAAATCATGTCTTCCTTCTATTGTAACCTGAGTAGCTCATACAGGTGTCTGCCATGTAAGTATTTACTGTGGTGACAAGATGGATAAATACTTAGGACTGCTGCTGTATCTAGATGCCTCACCATTTTAGACATCTTGAATAAACTCTTTTATATTCCCTCTTGAATCAAAAGATTTCAACTAGAATCCACTCATGCAGTCAGCACAAGACTTTCTAAAGCAAACAACCAAAACAAGAAAAACAAAACACACGAAGTTACTTGCCACAAGTAAAACATCAACACACGGTTATTTAATAAAGTCTTCGACAATGTAATCCTTGTTGGTAACCAAATCTATAAGGCATTTAAGTGTTTTCTCAGAGACTAGCAAAATAACCCTCTCTCTTTTTTTAGGCATTATTAAAAATCCATGAATGCCAAGTCTTCAAAAAGGCAGAAATAACATTACAACCAAACTTCTTTCCACATTGTTTAAGAATCACACTCATATTGAAAATTGTCGTTTTACCGGCACGTGCATGTGAGATCTCCCTGTAGTTCAAACCTGATGCTGCAGCAGCCCCCGTCAGCAGCGTGGTCCCTGAGAGCAGAGCCTGAGACAAAGGTGGGTGGGCAGGCTGTCTAATTGGAAGGTGATCCCAGTGCACAGAAGGGAAGGATTAGAGAGGATGAAACAAGGCTGAATGGACGGCAGCTGGAGGGACGTGTAATTGAATTGGCCACCGCGGCAGGCAACTGCACTGGATTCTGCCAGAAACTCCTGAGGAGCACTGTTGAGATGCGTGTCACAACTGTCTGCCCGGGGGAGGTAAACGGAAGCGTTTATTCCATGACTTTGGCCCCTGTTGGTCAAGGTGGCCCCTTGGGTGATACTCGGTGTTAACTTAGCCCCGCAACACACACTCACACTCTCTGGTTGCTTATGCCTGAGGCAGGTACCATGGTTGAGTACCCTCAGGAAGTTCCGAGACCACAGACTGGAAGAAGTCATGTGCTGGGGTGATTCCACCATCACATTACCCATGCAAGAAACTGGCTGAGCCTCGCCTCCTCCCGCGGACCCAACAAAACTATAGCTACATAAACAGTAGCTAGAGCTGAGAACGACCAGAAGATTAGCCAAAAGCTTCCACAACTAAAGACAAAAAGAAAAAAAGCCACATTGAGAAGGACAGGAGGGGCAGAGACACAGTCTGGCCGGGACCCATCCCCGACTGCAGTGGCAGAGGGATATCACAGCCGTGTGCATCAGCTCTGAGACGCAAGGGATCCACCCATCGCATCAGGTTCCCCAGCCCTGGGGACCTGCACCGGGAAGGCGAGTACCTACAACGCCTGGCTTTGGAAACCAGCGGAGCTTATGCCTGGAAGGACTGAAAAGCTGGAGGAAACTGAGACTTTGCTCTTAAAGGGTGTGTGCAAAAAGTTACTCACCTGAGCCCCAGCACAGAGGCAGCACTTTGAAAAGTGCCTGGGTTATACATGAAGGAGACTCATTGGCTAATTTTAGGGTGTGCACCCAGGAGGCAGGAATCTGTTGGGGGTATAGAGGTATTGATAGGTGCCAGTTTTTGGAGGGTGAGTGGGAGGTTGCTCATCTCTCCTGCTTGCCTGGCACTGGGGCTATTTCTGACTCTCCCATCTACCTTACTAGCTTTATTTATCCCACTCCAGATTCACCTGTGAACCCACCCTACCAGTCCTCCTCCAAAGTGATCTGGTGCTCCATAGACCTAGTGGGTACCTTTAGCTGGCACAAAGTTCTCACCAAAGTGGCCCCTTGCCCCGCCAGCCCCAAGCTGGATCCCCTCTAAAGTGGCCCCTGCCCTACAACCTGTGGGTGTCCTCAGACACAGCCAGTATCCCCCCAAAGCAGCTGTCATCTCAGGGGCCAGCTCCACACATCAGAGTACCCTCAATAGCCACGGCCAAGCCTTGCAGTCACCTGGGCCAGGGCCAGTCTCACACATTATGACATTTACAGTGATCATAACAGGAGGGTACACACAGCCCGTCCAAGAAACACTTCTGTAGCACTAGGCTCTGGTAACCAGGGTGGACTGCACTGCTGAGCGCCACAGGGCACCTCCAGCATAAGCCACTTCTTCAAGATCAGAAATGTCACTGACCTACCTAATACCTAGAAACATACACAGAGAATTAGACAAAATGAGGAGACAAACGAATATGTTCCAAACAAAAGAAAAAGAAACCTCAGGAAAAGAACTAAGCCACATGGAGATGAGCAATCCTTCAGATAGAGAGTCCAAAATCATGGTCATAAAAATGCTCATCAAACTCAGGAGAAGAATGGAGGAATACATTGAAAACGTCAACAGAGACATAGAAAATATATAAAAGAACCAGTCAGAGTGGAAGAATGCAAAAGCTGAAATGAAAAATACACTAGAGGGAACAAAGAGCAGATTAGATGATGCCGAAGAACAAATCAGTGATCTGGAAGACACTGTGGAAATGACCCAGTTTGAACAGCAAATGGAAAAACATGAAGACAGTTTAAAGGATGTCTGAAACAGCATCAAGCATACTGACATTTGCATTATAGTAGGAAAGAGAGAAAGGGGCAGAAATGTACATGAGGACATATTGGCTGAAAACTTGCCCAATGTAATGAATGAGATACATAGCTCCAAGAAGCACAGAGTCCCAAATGAGATAAATCTCAAAAACTCACACCAACACACATTATAGTTAAACTGTCCAAAGTCAAAAATAGACTTAAAAGCAGCAATAGGAAAACAACTAGTTCCAAACAATGGTGCCCCCTGAAGATAATCAGCTGACTTTTCAGCAGACTTTACAGATCAAAAGGGAGGGGCACAGTGGTATTCAAAGAGCTGAAAGGGAAAAAGTTAACAACCAAGAATATTTTCTCTGCAGAGTTTATCATTCAAGATTGAAGGAGAGAAAAAGGGTTGCCAGACAAGCAAAATGTAAAGGAGTTCAACACAAGTAAATTGACCTGAAAAGAAATGTTAAAGGAACTTCATTAAACAGAAAAGGCCATAAATATAAATATAAAACTCATGCAAGAAAAATCTCACTGATAAGGGCAAACATATAGTAAAGGTAGTAGATCTCAAATATCTCTATAGGTAGTATGAAGGTTAGAAGACAAAAGTAGTAAAATCCTCTTTATCTACAAAAGTTATGTGGTGCACAAAATTAAAAGTTGTAAAATATGACATCAAAAACATAAAGTGTAGGGGTAGGGGTAAAAATGTAATGCTTTCAGAACCTGCTCAAACATAGTAATTAAACAGCAATTGGATATCACTTCAGTTCAGTTGCTCAGTTGTGTCTGACTCTCTGTGACCCCATGGACTGCAGCACGCCAGGCTTCCCTGTCCATCACCAACTCCCACAGCTTGCTCAAACTCATGTCCATTGAGTTGGTGATGCCATCCAACCACCTCATCCTCTGTCAACCTCTTCTCTTGCCTTCAATCTTTCCCAGCATCAGGGCCTTTCGGGTGGCCAAAGTATTGGAGCTTCAGCATCAGTAATTGGATATATAAGATTCTAAAAATAGGTTATGAAAATCTTGTATTTGTTAATGTAGGCACAGATGGATGGGCTAAGAGGCTGAAATCCAACCAAAATGGAATAGAAGTTATAGCTGAGTGTTTGCATTATGGATGGTAGTGGTGTGCTTGTTTGTGTCTGTGTTTATCCAAATTTTATAAATGTTATATGTGAATGTTTGTAAATTTTCTATTAACATATATTTATTTTATGAGTAAATTAATATAAAAGCCCCTTTTAAATCCAGGCATCCGTTGAGTTTCAAAAGTTCACTTTATGCCACTTTGCTTTTACCAAAAAAACCTCACTAGCACCTGTTTTTGATAGCTGAAAGAAATTCAAGGGGGATTTCTACTTTTAGGAAAAAAGCAAAAAGTAAAAACAGTATTGAGTGTGTGTTTTGCAGCAAGCTGTTTCAGAGGCACCAAGAGCAGCCCCATCAAGCTCCTTCCTGGGGACCACACTCAGCATCTCAGCACTAAGCCGCCAAAGCTTTGAACTGGGTCTGTGAGCATTTGTGCTTGATCTCCATTTGTTTTGTGCATTTGTTAGCAAGATGTGTCCTAAGGTAATTGCTTCTCGATTTACACCATTTCAGCTCACAAAAGCTTTCATGGGAACACTCTTCTTTCAGATAGCGGGGAAACATCTTATAAACTTATTTTACCCCAGATTACCTACAAAGAAACTGAGCTATTGAGAGGCTTCATAATGCCTATGAAGTTACACAAGATGAGCAGAGTCAGGGTTGAAACCCTTAGTCTCTAAATCTGTGGCCAAGCCTTTAGCCACAGTTCAGTATGCTCTCCTCTAATTATCTGGAAAATTAAAAATTGATCAAGTCTGTCTAAACAGTGCTGAACTCTAGTTAAGTCTCTTTCCCTCATTTGTATATATTAAAAACAACTTCAATTCAAATGAAACAGGAAAAAATGTTAAAAGCTTTTCTGACTGTCAGAGTAATATAAATGTAAACAGTGTGAGAGAGCCCTTCAGTTGGTTTAATCTAAACAAACAAAAAAAAATTAAGAATTCAGCCTTGTTTCCCTTTTTCCCCCAGAAGATAGACTCATAATTAAACTTTTCACCTTTCCAAATTACTAACTCTGCATCCTGCTCAGTGGGTGGTTTCTTTCCAGACATTCTGACTTGGAACAATGTATTGATATAAAGCAGGAGACCCTGGATGGAATTTATAGCTAAATTTAACCAGGCATATTTTAATAAGATTAGCATATCTTTGTCTTTCAACACTAAGTACCTGACAATTAACTGAATTTAGGCAGCATATTGTTTCATCAGAAGTGAGATTTGCAGCCTTCATTTCCATATTTATTGATGTTGTATATGGAAGAAAATCTGAGTAAAATTTCTGTGCCTGCCCTAAAGAGATTTCAAGAGCCAGTGTGTGTTAACCTTCCCAGAAAACTCACGTAGATACAGAATCTCACCTAGTCAGTGCTGACTTATGAGGAAATTCATCACAGCTTTTGCTGGGGAGAGAATTAAACAGGAACGCCTCGATGCTACAACCATGAGAACTCTGTCTAGACAGAGAGGAACCCAAGCACTGTGCATGAAAGAATGGTGGCAGGAAGGCTGTTCTCTCCGGAAACGCTTGGAAAGAATGTTTTCAGAACCTACCGTCTTCTTGATTGCAATCAGGTGACCAGATAAAAACCCCCAAGTGTAAACAAGTCAATATATCTTGCTTTCAATGAATTCAAAATTGGCCAAGGTCTTAAAAGATAGTCCCACAATGTAACCCCAAGAATACTACTTTCAATAAACTATAAAAAGCAGTCATGAGGGACAGGAAAGATGATCCTTTTCATCATCAACTTTTCCATCTTCCGTGCATGTTAAGTGACTTCAGTCGTGTCTGACACTTTGCGACACTATGGACTGTAGCCTGCCAGGCTCCTTTGTCCGTGGTATCTCCAGGCAAGAATACTGGAGTGGGTTGCATGCCCTCCTCCAGGAGATCTTCTCTACCCAGGGATCGAACCCGCATCTTTATGTCTTCTGATTGCCAAATGGGTTCTTTACCACTAGCGCCACCTGGGAAACCCTTCAATCTTGCAAAGCATACTTTAAAGAAGTCATCCAGTTAAAAGTGTGTATACATAGGCATTACTCATGGAAAACTACCTTGAAAATTAATTTGGCCAATTGCTCAGCTCTTCACGAGAAGCCGTGAAAGAAGCAGTTGGTCACTAAAGGGACAAGTTGTATTTCCTGAAGGTAATGAGTGAAAGATGATGATCTTCCAGGTATGAGAACCAGCTCTTCATAGGGTCACACTAAGAGAATGTATAGAAATCTCCCTTCTCCCTCCTTGAATTAGTAGCAATGCCTCCATGTAAATAAACCCAGAAGAAGATTAATAGAAGGAAAAGAAATTCAAAAGTTGTGAGCCCTCAAACACAAATAGTTGTGTGTAAATAATATAGTATATAAGGTAATGAACAGGGTTCAGAGAAAATATTAGGACCAGTATTTCCTATGTGCACAATTCTATACTCTTTTAACATATTATTGGATGAAACAGACTTTAAACCTGAAACCAGCATCAACCAAAATCTACCAGATGGATCATCTTTGCTGAATGAAAATTTGGACCTTTAGAATAAACACCCTCCCAGAAACTAACATGTCAGTATTAACTGAAACTTTTAGTGATGGAGTTGACATAAACATTGGACTGCCTTCATTTCTTTGGATTAAAAATGTGGCTATAAAATAATCTCATTCACTTTTAGGCAAACTGAGTGGACTTCAAATTTAAATATTTACAGAACTCTCACTATGCCATCCAAATATTTAACAATAAATGAATTTATTAATAAGGAAAGTTTTATGTATATATTAGTATTCCATTGACATACAGGACACATTTTGATCAATTACACTTTCCTGACTTTGCTTGTGGAGAATGTTCTTTGTCAGACCAATTATTTTGCTTTCAGTTACTGCCAATAAATAATAATCATCTTATAATTCTTTGTGAAATGTCTTAATAGTATTCTGATTTTTAACCAAGTGTTTTATCTAGTGTAGGAGAAATGTTTAAATATTGGCAGCAAAATACAATTATGTTAGTTGCAATATCATGTTACCCAGTAGGAACTCCAGCACTTAGAAAAGTGCTGTAAGTTACAATCTAAATAGGAGCCACACACACACCCCTGACTCAAGAAGCATATGAAATCACCTACATGCCACATCTCATAATTCATAGGGTGTGTCTGCATCTGATTAGTATCATTGACTCTTTGACTCAAACCAAAAAATCTAAGAGGCTAACATTTCCTCAGAAATTGGACAGTCCCTCCAAATGTAGAATAAAGACATGAGTCATAAGTGTTCATGAGCAGGGCACACCTGCTTTATCCTTGTGGGAAATAGCTCTTCTCTAGAGCTCTAGTGGATAATGCTGTGTGTGTGTGTGAGTGTGTGTGTGTGTGTGTTCTGCAATAGAACTGTACATACTTAGACACAAGAAAAAGTGCAGGACAGGAAAGCAGCACAGAATTTTAAAACCTGCAAGTCAATATAAATTTTTTTTTAAACTTTGTTTTGTCATAGTTGTTTTAAATTTTCTCTTCAAGATAATAAATCAATACTATAAAGGCATCATTAGGCATCAGATACCAAAGAATCAATTTTTAAAATACTACCTAGGGACTTCCATGGTGGTCCAGTGGTTAAGACTTCACCTTTCAATGCAAGGGGTGCAGCATCGATCCCTGGTCAGGGAGCTAAGATCTCAGGTGCCTAGCAGCCAGAAAACCAGAACATAAACAACAGAAGCAATATTGTAATAAATTCAATAAATACTTTAAAAATAGGCTGCATCCAAAAAAATCTTAAAACAATAGGCAATGGTTTCTGAAATAATTATAATTTTTGTGAGTTTTTTTAATTGGAATATAAATGCTTTTACAACACTGCGTTAGTTTCTACTGTACCACATCATGAATCAGCTGTATATATACATATAGCCCCTCCCTCTTGAGCCTCCTTTCCACCCTCCCATAACATCCCTCCAGGTCATCACAAAGGACCTTAGTCCACTCTAACTGGCCAGTAAGATGAAGCAGTCTTTGCCCTGTGCTATGTAAGTCAGATGGCCATGCCAAAGAAATAACTGTGGTCTTTTGTCTGGCATTACTCCTTTCCCAAGAACCACAAAGGGGTGGTGTAGACAGATGAGAATAATAAAATAGTCCCTGTAGATGGTGGACTAACTGTTTTACAGTACATTGTGGAAATATCAGAAATTCTAGAAACTAAACATTTTGACTGGAATGAACAGGAAATGGGAACAATTAAATTTCTACTTGTGTCAGCCTCAAAATTATAATTCACCAGACAAGAATGTTTTGTAAAAGGGTAGTGACCAACTAACTTTAGACGATGTTGAAATTGTTTAGGAAAAAATGATACCATAACATTTTGGCTGGCTTTTGCAGCCAAGGACCCCAAAGCTATGCAAACAGGAACCATGCTCACTGTCACTTTGGGCACCATAATGACTAGGATGAATAGTGTATTTTGAAGAGAGTAAGTTCCAGAAGCTTTCCCTGACTTGGATCTGGTTTGTTGTTGTTGTTTAGACACTCAGTCGGGTCCGACTCTTTTGCGACCCCATGGAGTGTAGCCTGCCAGGCTCTCCCATCCATGGGATTTTCCAGGCAAGAATACTGGAGTGTGTTGCCATTTCCTTCTCCAGGGGATCTTCCTGACCCAGGGATTGAACCTGTGTCTTCTGCATTGGCAGGTGGATTCTTTACCACTAAGCCACCAGGGAAGCCCCTGGATCTGGTTTACTAACCTTGAAACATTCCCACCAAGCAGCACGCGTGAAGGAGCAGATGAGAAGAAAGTTTACGGACACAGGGGCACTTCCTTGTCCACGGCTGCTCAAATAATGAGACTGAGGCCCAGTTTGTGAGAATCAGACTAAGTTACTCCTTGAAGCTCAGATTTAAATATTATTCATCATTAAATAAAAAATAAAGGCAAAAAATAAATGTGATACCCCTCAATATGAAATAAAATTCCTTTTGCCCACCACACAAGCTCATCCCCTCCATAGTGGTAACTACTATTCTCCGTCTAGAGTGTAGATTTCCTGATATTTGTCATGTGCATACATAATGAGATGTGATAAACCTGAAGGAATTTAGGTTTAGTGTCTATTGGGTAGCATGAAGTCTGTGTGGTTCATCAACTGGCTTTTTTCATTTTAAAAAATGTCTTTTTAGGGACTGGTCCGGCAGTCCAATAGTTGAGACTTTGTCTTCCAGTGAAGGGGGTGCAGGTTCAACCCCTGGTTGGGGAGCTGAGATCCCACATCCTTTGTGGCCAAAAACCCAAATTATAAAACAGAAGCAATATTATAACAAATTTAATAAAGACTTTGAAAATGGTCACATCAATAAAAATGTTAATATGTCTTTTAGGATTGTATACATGAATCTATCATTTGCTCTTCAACTGCGCTATGTATTCAATATCACAGATGTTTTTGCTCTTATTCCTAGTCAAATGTGCATTTCAATAGTTCCCAGTGTTTTTCTATCACACAAAGAGACAGTGAGATAAAAATCCTCATAGTTGTCTGATATATAGGCATTGCCACCAAAAAGAGTGTATATTTACTTTATAGAATGGCAGTTTGCAACAATGGCCAGAAGGTCATCTCCAATCCTACACATACACTTTTTACAAAGTGACTTTCATGTCCACCAATCACATGATTTGCTTTTGCCCACAGGACATAACCAGCACACACAAGCAGGGCTTGACGAGGGCCTATGCAGTGAGTTTCCCTTTCTTTCTTTGCTGCTCTTTGGAAGGCTGACATCACTGGGGGGAAGAGCCTGGTGAGTCTCCTAGAGAACAGGAGCTCATGCGGAGCACATGTGTTGTTTCTACAGGACTAAGTTTCTCAGTGGTCTGTTACACGCCAAGAGCTAACTGATTGAAAGATGGAATCCATCTCTTTGGCTACACCATCTCACACTCCCCCAGTGGGCTACAGCAGTTTTCATTTCCCTGATACCACATCATAGAAAAATAAGGGGCTTCCAGGGTGGCTCAGTGGTAAAGACTCTGCCTCCCAATGCAAGAGACAGGGGTTTGACCCCTGGTCTAGGAAGATCCCACATGCTGCGGGGCAACTAAGCCTGTGTGCCACAACTACTGAGCCTGTGTGCTCTAGGGCCTGGAAGCTGCAACTACTGAGCCCATGTGCCACAAGTACTGAAGCCCACGTGCCCTAGAGCCTGTGCCCAACAACAAAAGAAGCCACTGCAATGAGAAGCCCATGCACCACAACTAGATAGTAGCCCCCACTTGCTGCAACTAGAGAAACACCTGTGCAGCAAGGAAGACCCAGCACAGCCAGAAACAAATAACTAAATGTATTTAAAAAGAGAGATAAAAAAAATAAGGAGGTCGTTTCCTTTTACATGAAAGAAACTCCACTAGCCAATAAACATGCAAAAAGCTATTCTTTCTGCATAATAATTAACTGCTCTGCCCTTTTAGACTACTGTTTCTAATCTAGCCTCTCTGACTCTACAAGTCATAACTTGGAGAAGTGCATTGGCTACTCTGGGAGTGACAACCCCGTACAGGGAGCAAATTTCGGACACCTCAGGTGTGTGTCTGCCATAGGCTGGCAAACTTTGAGGGGAGATGTCCTGCCTGAAGTCTATTTTCTCCACTCCAGGTCCAGACAATCACTCAACTGTGGATTTCCAAGTCCTACAAGAGAGCGGTCATTTAGGGACTTCACTCATGTTCCAGTGGTTAAGACTCAGGCTTTCCAATGCAGGGGACATGAGTTCAATCCCTGGTCAGGGAACTAAGATCTCACATGCCACATGGTGCAGCCAGGAAAAAAAAAAAATAACAGCAGTCTTTTAAAGACCGTATTTTATAGAAAGCCAAGGTTCCATGGAGCCAGAAGCTGGACTGAATACTCAGATTGCCCCCTTTTTAAAATATAATCTTAACTTTTAAATATTTTGAAAATACATTGTGTAAAGAAAAATGTAGTTTTCTCAGAAGGTCCATGGCAAGGCAGACTGGGTCAATGCAAAACATTACTGCCACAAAATATCTAGAAATGCTATCCTGCATTTCACACAAACCTGAACTCAGAAGATAGAGAAATTCCCAACAGCCAGCAATAAAGAGGGGCCTGAAAGTTGGGGATGGCAGAGTGACCAGGCCAAGAAGAAAAGGAAGTAGCTTGACTCAACATGTCCAGTAAGACTGACGTGTGGAATCAGGCCAGAGCCATGGAAAGGGTTCCCTCTCAGTGAAAGGCACTGGGAAAGCCCTGCCTGCAGACCTGCACCAGAGACAGCAACAGTGAGCTTATTGTATAAACTGAGGGTATGGGTGGGATTAAAACCCAATTTACACACCATAGAGCCGACTGCTTGCGTGCTCAGTCATGTCCAACTCTTTGTGACCCTATGGATTGTAGTCCACCAGTCTCCTCTGTCCATGGGATTCTCCAGGCAAGAATACTAGAATGGGTTGGCATTCCCTCCTCCAGGGGATCTTCCCGACCCAGGGATCAAACCTGCGTCTTCTGAGTCTCCTGCATTAGCAGGTAGATTCTTTACCACGGCACCACCTGGGAAGCCTTTGCACTACACATCTCATACGAGAAGTCACATATCGCTCTCCTCCCCAAAAGTCTATATCCATAGGAGCTATCATTTAAGAGTGAAGGCATAATACAGACATTTTCAAACTAAAAGATGTATCTCAGGAAGAAGGACACTGAACTCACAAAGAAGTAGCAGTATGTTTTGGAGAAGCAGATCTAAAGAGTGAAGGTAAGGAAGGACACTGTTCAAGATGTGAGTAAATGCATATTCATCACAAAAATCATGACAAAAGGAATGATGATGACCAACTTGGATGGTTAAAACAAGTTGGGGGAGTTTCTTGATGGTCCAGTGGTTAAGAATGTGCCTTGCAGTGCAGGGGACATTGATTTGATACCTGGTCGAGGAACTAAGATCCCACTGGCCATGAAGCAACTAAGCCTTCGAGCCACAACTACTGAGCCTGAGTGCCAAAACTAGAGATGCCCATGCACCACAGCGAAAGATACTGCCTGACACAACGAAGATCCTGCACACTGCAACTAAGACCCAACACAGTCAAATAAATAATAAATAAATAAATATTAAAAAAAAAAAAAACCACGTTGGAGCTATAATAGTGAAAGTTGCTCAGTCATGTCCGACAGTTTGCAACCCAATGGACTATACAGTCCATGGAATTCTCCAGGCCAGATTACTGGAGTGGGTGACCCTTCCCTTCTCCAGGGGATCTTCCCAACCCAGGGATCAAACCCAGGTCTCCCGCATTGCAGGTGGATTCTTTACCAGCTGAGCCACAAGGGAACCCCAAGTATATTGGAGTGGGTAGCCTATCCCTTTTCCAGGGGATCTTCCCAACCCAGGAATCAAACCGGGGTCTCCTGCATTGCAGGCAGATTCTTTACCAACTGAGCTATGAGGGAAGAGAACAATAACACATTAGATGAGGAGGGAATAGAGTCCAAGCAATCAATTTAGTCAGCTTTCCTGGTGTCTCAGACAGTAAAGAAATCACCAGCAATGCAGGAGACCTGGGTTCAATCCCTGGGTTGAGAAGATTCCCGGGAGAAGGAAATGGCAACCCACTCCAGTATTCTTGCCTAGAGAATTCCATGGACAGAGTAGCCTGGCTACAGTCCATGGAGTCACAAAGAGTCGGAAACGACTGAGCAACTAACACTTTCACTTTTCTTTCAGGTGCACATATGTTCACATCTTAACACTTGGGAAATCAGAATGCACATTCCTACTGATGGGGTTTTTAAGTCCCTGTTGGCCATGTAGCACCTGTGACGTGGGTGCCAATGACTACACGCAGGAACCTCACAAGAGCCAGCACCAGCACTTGTAGAATCCACATCAGCTTCTCGGAAGAAAACAATGGTGGAACAGTGCTTTAACTCTTAAGTCCCAAACCCTTGAGGGAAGGGAGTGAGAAGGTGATGAATGAAACAGGTTGAACAACATTCCCAAACCTAGACTCTTTGTAGAAAAAAAAAAGCCTGTTCCACATAATCACAAAGCCAGCTTAACAGTCTAATGGCTTTTGATTCTTTTGAGAATTGCTGCTATTGATAGCGTGGAGGGTAATAGGGCCTGAAAAAGCACAAACATTGGCGAATGAGTCAAAAACTAATTGAGAAGAGTTTGACACTGAATGTGACAATTTTTAAAAGTAACTTTATTGATCTGTTTCATTTATATGTAATAATTATTCATTTATAATTAATTATAAAATGCTTCTTTTAATAAGCTCAAAATAAGCATTGTATCACTGTAAAGTTTTATTTATTTAAAGGAAAGAGATCTTAAACAATCATATCAAAATATTATCCCATTAAATATGGTTTGTATATTTGTTGCATTTTTCCACATTTTATATATGCTTCAAATATTGCATAATATAATGTTTTTGCTTTATAAAAACATGCAAAGTAAAAGAAAAAAAAGTAAAGAGGAAAACGGGAAGAGATAAACTAGAGGTTTGGGACTAGCAGATACAAGTTATTAAATATAAAATAGGTAAAAACCAGGCCCTACTGTATGGCACAGGGAACTATATTCATTTACTTGTAATAACCTGTAATAGAAAAGAATATATACATGCATAACTGAATCATTTTGCTGTACACCAGAAACTAACCCGACAGTGTAAATCACCTATACTTCCACCTAAGAAATAAATAAGATTGCTAAACCTTAAAAAATATAATGCATTTTTTTAAAAAGAAAGCAAATCCAAGCATAATGACAGGGATGGGGGATAGGGAGGTAAACAGAAACTATAGTACTCCCTAGATGACAAAAAAATTGAAAACTAAGGTATGAGGTAGTCCACGGAGGATAAAAGACATCTTTCTAACCAATAGAGCTGATATTAGAAAATGCTGCTTTTTATTTATGGGCTGTCTCCTACTACTGAATCTCCGCACAGAGTGGACTCACCCCAGTCACTGGCCACCCCCAGGGAGAAACAGGTCTCTCTCTGCAGGAACAGAGCAGAGCTGGCCGGAGGGGCAGAAGAGTGGAGGAGAGATGGCTGGCTGGGCAGTGCATGCCCACGGCCTCTACAATCACAGCCAACAAATAGGAGGGAGCGAGCAGGTGGGGAGCAGCCAGGGGCACTGTGCCCAGTTGGAGATGCTTCACATAGAAGGAAATATTAGAAAAGACAGTTCACCAAATTATGATATGACTGTAATGCGTTGAAAACCCTCAACACAGCAATCGCACTATGCAATCAGCTTTTACCTGAAGCGCACAGAAGGAAGCTGCTTTTGCTCTTTCTGTGAACACATTTAGTCTTGTGAGACAGCCGTTAGGGAAGCCATTCGTCAACACTGGTCTTTTTCTGAACTTAGGTCTATGTGTGATGTCACCAGTATCACCCATAACTGATCTTTTCCAGTGTTCTTGTTCAAAAGCTTCACTGGAGTTTTTACATTGATTTTCCTGTCCATTTCATTATTTGAACTTAGATATATCTTTATTTGTTTACATGTAGTAGTTTGGTGAATGATTCACTTGGAAGAAAGAATCCCACTGTTTCAAAATTCTGTGATAGAGTACATGACACTGAAATGAGCTCCATCGGGAAAACATGACTTTTAGTATTAATACCTATCTTGCCAGATTTTCCATGAGGTTTAGACATGAGAAAGATGCCGATGGATACAGTCATGTAGCAGAGTGTTGGTTGCTGTACCAACATTCATCCCCACTTTCCTTCTTTCTTTCTTATAAACCCTAATTGTATTCAGGTATTTACCCTCTTCTACCTGGCCAGGTAACTCCTGAGCTCCAGGAGATAGGGTATCCTGATTTCTTTAAGCCAAGTGTTTTAGGAATGAAGATTTAACAACCAATGAAGTCTTCCAGGAGACTTCTGGGAGTGTGTCCTTCTAGGAAAGAGAAAAGGAAAGAAATAGCCCGATCGTTGCTTGTTTGCTGTATTTCATTGGTATGTTGTCTCTGCACATGAAGCCATCTTCCAACCCTGAGGTCACTACTGCCAACACCCTACGGGAGGCAGGACAGAGAAACAGAAAGAACCTGAACACTTGAGGATATTTCTGACAATCTGTACCAACACTTCTGTACTCCTCACTAGGTGAGATAACATATTTCTATTGTGCATAAGCCAGTTTGAATAGGGTTAACTGCTGCTAGTTGCGAAAACATCCTAGATGATGAAAAAGGTCAAGCCCAGAGCCTCACACATCAAAGACTAGCTAAAAATAGTAGTCAACATTACTATTCTACTCTGACCTTGTCCATCGAGCCTCCTCTCACTACCCTCTGATACATTACCGATGTAACACAGATCAAACTACTTTCCATCCTTATTCTGGTCACTTCTATTCTTAAGCAAAGGGACTACTCCCTGTAGTAACTATTAACATAGAATCCAAACTTCGTTTTCGAAGTACAGATTTTACAGCTCACTTGGGGAACCTAGGAACAAGGCTCACATTTATCATTCTGCAGTTATGAATTATAGGTTGGGATTTACTTTATTTAGTTATACCTACATTTTTTTAGTCTAATCAAAAACATTAGGATGTATAATCTCAATGAATTACCTTTGAGCAGAAACCTCAGTCTTTTATTACCACAAGGCTTTTATTACCGAACTCCAGTAGAATCCTAATAGAAAATGAATCCTTTCCATTTTTTTGACAGATAAAACATAAAATGAATCTTTCCATTCTATTTAAGACTAGGGGACAAGACATCACAAAATGAAGTGCCACAGTGGAGATAGACATTTTTTGAAATAGGAATTCAGAGACTACATGGATCCCATTGGAAACATAATGATTTTAATAATCAAAAGGGTAATAGACTGACAGGAAACAACAGAAGCCCTTCCTTTTTAGCTCCCAAAGGAGCAGAACAGGAAAAAGTCAACATATATGAAGAAAAGATTCTCTCTCAAGAGTGACAGTCACCAAGGCAGAGGCTCGTGATAGGAGGTGAGGGCTTAAGTTTGATGTAAAAAGTCACCTCAGTGGATCTGGGCCACTTCTTCCCATGGAAAAGCCAGACCCAACAGATCAGGAATCACATCCCACCCAAAGGCTTGTCAGCAGGATTTGGTGAGTAAGAAGCCTATTCTTTTTTTTTTTTTTTTTACCGTATAATAGTTTTATTTTTCTCATTTTACTATTTTTACATTTTATGCACAAATATTTTTTATCTGAGTAAAAACAGAAAATAACTGTCTTATGTAAAATTACAAAAAAAATAAAAACCACAAAGAAATACATAATTGTTATTGTGACAGTATAAGTGTCTTAGTAAGAAGCCTTTTCAACCAGCATCACCAACAGAAAGGTAATTCCCAAGGTCATTACCAGAGTCGGGCTCCATCATTGTCACAGGGGTCTTCCTGAGAACTGGGAGTGATGTCACAAGAATGATATACTGAAAGTGAGTAAAGACACAAGACGCTGGAACTTTCCTGGTGGTCCAGTGTGGTTAGGAACCCAGGCTTTCATTGCACGGGACATGGGTTTGATCCCTGGTTGGGGAACTAAGATCCCAAATGCTGCATGCCGTGGCCAAAAATAAATAAATAAATAAGTCAATAAGTAAAAATAAAGTTTTTAAATCCACAAAATGCTGCAGAAAAGATTAAGAATGTGGAAACTGGCACTTTCCCGCAGATGTAATTCTCTAGAGGCTGGTTTGTTTGGAGCCCAAGCGTCTAGGAGTTGGCGCACCACAGGTCAAAACACCACCCGGCCCCCTGGATCCAGGCATTTCCACAGGTTACTGGAAACTGCTCATGCATCAGCCCCATGAGGCTCTGAAAACCGCACAGGTGAGAAATAAATTTTCATCTCTGGCAGATCCTTAATAGCCATGCTTCCCAGCTGTTTAGTAAGGTGTTCCTTCAAGTAATTACCCTGCAGGGAGTTTGTGGTGAGGCCAGGCCATGAGCAAACACTGCAAACCACCCAGCTCGTCCTGCCAGACAAAGTGGTTCCCCAGCCTGGCTGATGAGCCCTCAAGGCAACTGGATTTCTGAAGGCAGAACAAACCATACGCTGAAGCAAAATACATGGCTCGTGGAATAAATAACTGGAACCTTATTAACAGATCCCACCTGCATGCAGCTTTGGGGGAAAGAGGAGGAGAAAGGCCTTGAGCTTTGCTGATGATTGACACACCCAGGGCATAAGCATCTTCTACTGAGAGGACCAGACTATCAACATCAGACCTTGGGCAGCAAGCTTTGGTCTTCAAAAGATACTGGCCCCTTATGAGATCTGAGACAGGCCTCGGGTTTCAGCAGACACCCCTGGTCACCACCCAAGCCTATTCCCCGACCCTCTCCCTTGCTGGCAAAGCCCCAGTTTGGCTCAAGTGGTCCCTCCTTGGTCAGGTCAGGGCATAGTGACATGGCCTGTCACCCAGTTCTGACCCACAAGGAATAAAAGGATGTCCCTACCAGGAGAACCTTCTGGCTCTTGCAAAGAAACACAGGCTGAGGAATGTTCCTCTTTCTTCCTCTCAATGTCGATATGTGAGGATGTGAGCTTTAATTTGTCACTACCTTGCAACCAGGAGGGGGACTCACCACCACAGAGGCAGACAGAGCAAGAAAGTGGAAAGATCTGGATCTTGATGGCATCACAGAAGACAGCACCAACCAGCTCCACAGCCACCCCCACCCCCAACCCCAGATCTGGGGGATGTGAGACAGTGTGTCCTCCCCGCCACTATGCTGAGCTTCCCATTACTAGAAGCTGAAAACAGTAACACATACTGAAGTCCAGGTCCAGATGCAATCTCATCAAAGGAGCACATTTTGTCAACTGATTGAATACACGTCAAAGAGTCAAAATGTTTCTGTTCAACATGGCTTTTGCTGTTTCACCAACAAATGTAACCAAGGCAAAGGTTATTTCATCTTTGCAATCTGTAAAATGCATTGCCACCTGCTTCAAACTTTCTGCCTCCCTCAAATTAGCAAACTGCTGACCACTCTCTAAAAAACTATACGAAGCCCTTTCCAGCTCTCTCAGGCCTATTTCACTGTTCCTTAAGATTATTTCTGTGTATTTTATAGATACTTTCATCGAATGGCATTGTGGTTGTGGATCTGTGGCTGACCCCTGTGTATTCCCAGTAAAAGAGGATGTCTGTGATGGTTAAGTTCATGTGTGGACTCGACTAGGTCAGGTGAAATTTTAGTGAAAGGTACAGATAATTTCTTTCTGTGGTTATTTCTGTAATCAATAGATACATTTCATATCACTCTGCACATTCAGAGTAAACTCTTGCAAAGCTCAATTCATGCATCAAAGTCCAGATACTGTGCTGTGCTCAGTCATGTCCTACTCTTTGGGATCCCATAGACCGTAGCCACCAGGCTTCTCTGTCCTTGGAATCCTCCAGGCAAGAATATGGGAGTGGGTAGTCATCATTCCTTCCTCCAGGGGATCTTCCTGACCCAGGGATCAAACCTGAGTCTCCTGCATTGCATCTGAGCCAAGTTTTAAGCTTTTAGCTCATCTAACCCTCAAGGCTTGTAAGGACTCTTGTATTTGTCATTCTATACATTATGCATGAGGAAGTAAATCTTAGAGAGGTCATAGGTTACCTGCTGGCACAGGAAGGGAATAACTGAGCTGTGATTCAGCAGGGCTGCCTGATCCAAACTGGATTGGGCTAAAGAGAAAATAGAAATGTCTTTATGACCAGCACCACCTCCATGCCCTCAGGGTCCTTTTAATTTCATTCATATTACTAATGTAAATTTTATCATTTCAGGCCACCATTTAAATGGATCAGTGTTACCAGAAGTAAACGCTTGCACCAAAATTTTTTGATAGAAAAGTTATTTCACATCCATAAGCCCTTCAGAGGTGGGGCATAACATCATTTCTCCTACATTATTTAAGTTTGTCAATATAAAAAAGTTACATAAGACTTAAAAAAAAAAAGAAAAAAGACCTAAAATTCCAGAATTGTCTCCATGTTTTTAAGGAAGTGTACAAACAGGAAGGGAGGAGCTTAACAAAAAGCAACTGAAGAGTTACACTACACAGTTTATACACATTATAAATAAAATAAGTAGTAAACTGTTTGACATTTAATTCACACCACTGTACAGAGTACTTCAAAAGGAAAAATAAAAAAGTAAATATCAAGGTTTTCTTGGATCTAGATCATACTTAATTTATAGCCCTGAACAAAATACTCTGGAAGACTAGGCGTGTTGGTAAACGATATCACTTGAAAGTTAATTTCCCATAGGAACATGTGGTTGACCACTGTGAGTCTGCTCAACAGCCCTCCTCCCCTTGGCAGCTTCAGGCCATGAGAGCCTGACCACCATGGGCTGCCCACCAGACCCTCACCTGCTGAGCCTTCCTCGTGGCTAAGACCGGTGTGACAGGTTCAGACCCGTGTAACCTAAGGGGAAGGATTTTCTCTAATAGTGGGAGGTCCTGCCATTCTTCCTGCCTTGGCCTGCTGTCCTGTGAAAGTTCGTGATTCAGCAATGGGAGGCCCCAAGCAATCCAAGGGGAGGCCAAGAGACCAGAGCAGACCTGCAGGTCTATCACTGCTGTCCCAATGTGAACCAATGGTGGAACTCCTTGCTTACAGATGGATTGATATGTAAGACTAGATGTTTCCTTCTTGGCTCTGC